>NC_092505.1:78391625-79641625 GCF_047511675.1 Marmota flaviventris
AACAGACACTAGTATGGCAATTTGTAAATCAATGGATGTGTAACTGATGTGATTCTGCAATCTGTGTATGGGGTGAAGGTGGGAGTTCATAACCCACTTGAATCAAAGTGTGGAATATGATATGTCAAGAAATTTGTAATGTTTTGAACAACCCACAATAAAAAATTAAAAAAAAAAAAACAATAGATATCAAATAAAATAAATTAAAAATAAAAAAAAAAGATTAAATGAATGAAAATCGCTATAAAGGGTTGAAAATAGTGTTTCACACAGTAAGACTAGGTATATGTTACTTATTACTATCCTCATCATCACCATCTTTATTATTCATTCCTCATTAACATACATAAGAATTGAATGTACTATCCCAAATTGAAGACAGTTGAATTGTTTTGATTTCCAGAATTTAGTTCATTATGAATTTTAGAATGTCATAACCATTATAACCTGGTGGTACTCACCAATGGTGTGAAACACCATTCTAGATGCATTGCATAACTTTTCAAAAAACTTTCATGTACTTTCCTATTTATTTCATCCTTAAATCCTGACAAGTTGGTTTTGATCTTAGGATATAGTTTCACAGATCCAATCAACCAGAACACCAGAGAGAGCATCTTAGGACATATAGTAACAACTAACGAGTTGAATACTATGTGTCTACTCATAGCACTTATCAGCTGTAACTCATTAAATACTTAATAATCATCCTATGAGGAAGGTACCATGTTTACAGATAAGGAAATAAAGCACACAGAGATTATGCAACTGATATGTAGAGAATTTGAGATGCAAATATAGGGAGTTTGGGTCATCACCCCAAGAGTTAATGTACATTAAGTACAGATATCCTGAAGGTAGAGTAAAGTTGGATTACAAGCAAGGAGATGGGAGTCCAAAATGTCCATCATAACAGTTTTGGGAACAGTATATTTTATGTGTGAGTCCTCATACTTTGTCTTAGAGACGGTCTGTTGAAGGATGCAATAGGGGTTAGAAAACTGCTCCAAAAAAATGAAAGTAAGGGGCTGGGGTTGTGGCTCAGAGGTAGAGAGTTTGCCTGGAATGCATGAGGCTCTGGGTTCGATCCTCAGCACCACATAACGGTAAAATAAAGATATTATGTCCACCTATAACTAAAAAATAAAATGTTTTTTTAAATCAAAGCAATAATAGGAATCACACACTACCACAGGAATTTCATAAAACACGAAAACCCAAATGTATGGTAACATTTAATTATTAAAATATATAACCAATATAATTAATGGAAAACTTCTTTAAAAGAATTAGATAGAAAATTCCCAATGTGATCTTAAAACACATGATTTCAACTTTTAATTCTAGTGCATTAGTAACATTTATTAAGGTTACTAATGAAAGGATGAATCGCAATAAGAAATAACTGAAACACCCATGAAGAGTAATGACTTGACACTGGAAACTAGAAACTGCTTTTGACAACTACAGCCAAGGGTCTAGGGCTGTAGCTCAGTGGCAGAGAGCCTGCCTACGTGTGTGAGGCACTGGGTTCAATCCTTAGCACCATATAAAAAATAAATAAATAAACAAGTAAAATAAAGGCATGCTGTCCATCTACAACTACCAAAAATAAAAAAAAAATAAAAATAAAAACAGTTACACACTCAAATGTTCTATTCTGTATAAAATTGAGGTAACTCTATATCATGTAAAATAAAGATCAACAAAACATCAGAAATGATTTTCTTCTAAAAGATATTTTTAGATAAAAAGAGTCCAGTTTAAGCCTCCAAACACACACACATACACACGTCCCTTTCTAATATAAACAAAGCATATTCTATAGCTCTCTTTGAGGCCCTTAAGGCCTGAAATAAAAAATGATGCTTTTTTTTTTCAGTGTTATGTTCAGGCCTTCTGAGGTGCTGTGAATGTACCTAAACTTTCATGAGAGTTTTGGATTCACTGTTCACAGAATCTATCTCATTTAATAATACTTTCTTTGATATCTTTGTGTGACAGTTCAAGGTACAGCAAAAGAAAGCAAAATGGAAGTACTAGGATGATATGAAAAAATACATGCACACTTTAATGCATGTGTGCATGTAAAAAGTCAAGATGGAAATCTGTCACTACAAAAGAAAAATTTAATGTAACTTATCTTCTCAGGTCTATTTATAAAAGAAGAGATGGGCTAGGAAGACATTGGACATAAAGAATCAAAGAAAACACAGCCCTCCAAAACCATGTAATTCTATATAGTACAGTTTGAAATATTTTGCTCCACATACCTACAACAAACCAAATTAAATAATGTTACATACAATATAGGAAGGAATTTATTTTCCCTAACAATCTTTAAAAATGTCAAAATATTCAAGAAAAAAATAACTAAAATATAATGAGTCATATTTAAGCTCTTAAGTGACTAAAAGTCTTTAAAAGTCTTCTTTTGAGTGCTTCCTTCTTTTTTTTGAGTATGGGAACACGATAACAGATAAGTCTATTAAGCCCAACATTATAATATTAAATATTAACATTAATATGAGGCATCGACATTGGAGATCCCATCTTGGAAATACCATTTTGAGTCAAGGTGAGATAAAAAAACGTGATATGACAAGAAATGGGAAAGTCTCCCGTTCAGAATCTCGTTGCTTCTCCTTAGTTTCAGAAACACAACATTTTTCTCCTTTCACTATTCTGGATTTCCCCTCAAATACACCACACCATATCACCTCAGTCCTCCACCATAAGGAATCCCATTTTCTTGGCCACGGTAATCAATCCTTACCAATATAGACTACTCAAGATATAAAATAGAACTAGAACAGAAAAATTTAAATTTGGTGTCAGGTAAATAAACATAAATTAGTTGAGATATATAAGGTCAAACCTTTTAAGTTGGTTTTCTTTATTTTGTTCTGAACTACATTTATTCAGGTTATGCATTGTAAGTATTATATCATGAACTGTGTATACTTATTGTCCAAGCTATAGAAGAGGTCAGCAAACATTTTCTGTAAAGGGCCAGGAACTAAGGATTTTTGGCTTTGTGAGCTAGGTGGTTTGTTTCATCCCAACTCAGTTGTTAGAGCAGGGAAAGCAGCCACAAATAAAATGTAAACAAATGGGTGTGACCCTCTTTCCAAAGAACTTTATCTCTGGACACTGAAATTTAAATTTCACGTATCTCTCACATATCATAAAATAATCTTCTTTTGATTCTTTTCCACCTATCTAAACTTGTGAAAACTATTCTTGGCTCCTATGCCACATAAATACAGGCAGTGGACTGGCTATATAATTCAGCTCTGCCTTCTCTCTGCCATGTCTCACATAGGTAAATGTAAACAGAAATTTGTGAGTACAGATTGCAGGATCACATTGGTTATACATCCACGTTTATACATACTGCCATACTAGCAATGTGATCCTGCAATCTGTACACATGGTAAAAATAAGAATTCATACCCCATTTGAATCAAATGTATGATATATGATATGTCAAGATCATTGTAATATTTTGAGCAACCAATAAAAAAAAGAAATTTGTGAGTACAAATAAAGTACTTGTTATGGTTTGAATCTAGAAACATATCCCCAAAAGAAACAAATGAAAACATGGCTCTTAATGCAGGAAGGTTCAGAGGTGGGGCTTTTACATTATGATGAGGCCTGTAACCTCATCAATGGATTAATCCATTTGATAGATTAATAATCTGACTGGACTACTAGCTGGTAACGTAGGCAGTGGGATTTGGCTGGAGGAAGTAGGTCACTGAGGGTATGCCCTTAGGGATTGTATCTTGTACCTGGCTCCTTACTCTCTCTCTGCTTCCCAGCTGTCATGAGCTGAGCAGCTTTTTTCTGCCATGTCCTTGCATCAAGATATTCTGCCTCACTTCAGGCCCCGAGATGAACATAGATCAAACCTCTGAAACTGTAAACGCAAAATAAACCTCTCCTTCTCTTCACTGTTCTTGTCAGGACATTAAAAAAAAAAAAAAAAAAAAAAAATCACACCATTTATGCCAACAGGGTATGGAAGAGAACAGGTACAGAGTATTTGGGCTCTATAGCATTGATGTGCACTTAAATAATATTAATACATATGTACATAAGAAATAGACAAAATAGTAGCATGAATAAGTTCTTTATTCATAAACTTATTCGTTGTGAAGATTCTAATCCGTAATAACACCAACTGATTTTTCTCTACAACCTGACAAGCCTTTAATAACCAGTTAAGTCTTATTAAAAGTAAAATAAAGTCTTATTAAATCTGAGAAACATAAAGATTGTTAATATTCTTTATCAAAATAATTTCTGTTCAAAGCAAAAATAAATTTGTTTTTAGAAGCAAATCATGATTTTTTTTTTTTTTTTTTTTAGTACCAGCGTACCTAACCACGGAGTCACATCCCCAGCCCTCTTCCGGTTTCTTATTTTAAGCCAGGGTCTTGCTAAATTGCCTGAGGCTGGCTTTGAACTTGTGATCCTCTTGCCTCAGCCTCCCAAGTCACTGTGATTACAGGTGTGTACCACCACACCTGGCTGGAAAAAGGACAGCTCCCTTTTGTATATACTGAATTTTTTTGTTCAAAAAATTATCTTTTTCACAGTAAAATATTGTGGTTTCAATTTGTTAGAAAGTGAACATTAATTAATGAATACCCTTGTCCTTATGTACCTTGTAGCAAAGGTTTAGTTGTTATGGCAACAAATGAATTGTCAACACTGTCATTTTAGAATTATCATTTCAATAAAGAGTGCTCCTGAAGATAGTAATCTGTTCTCAGCTCATCAGAGCCATGGCTTTCAAGTGCTTCCTCACTTTTTGTTTTCACTACTTTAATAAATGATCCTATTTCTTGATGATAGTCCAGACCCTAGTCAATGAACCTTTATCTCAAGTACTGTGTATGGTACCTAAAGGGCTTAAAGTGACTGCCATTCATGAAGATCAACAAGAGAAAAAAAACCAAAATATAAAACAAACAAACAACAACACCCCCCCCCAAAAAAAAACAACAAACAAACCCAAAACCAAAACTAGAAAACACATTTTGTACACAGAAAATACTGTACTAAGGGGGAATGCAGACTTTTAAAAGTAAAAGAGCCCATCTATGGAGGAGCATACCGATTAAGTGGCTACATTAGGGCAACAAATTTTCCCTTGCCTTCCTATTGCCATATGCCTGTCATCTTCCCCCTATAGTTTCCATTCACTGTTTCAAACATATGTTGCCACTTATTTGCCAGGAAAGGAATCTCTGACCTACCCTCTTTATGTATGATGAAATGGCAGACAGAATGGAGCCAGAGAGCGCACCATTAGCAGTTATTCACACTTCTGTTTTCTTTTAACTTCCTTTCCTCTAAAGTTTATTCCTCATATGCTAGGAGGGATGTGTAATCATAAAAACATCCGTGACTCATGCTTTAGAATATGGAACTGTAGCAATTCCCTGCACAAGAAAATGCTTCCCTCCTCCAAAGAGCTGCATGCTTCCTCCTCAAAAGACCATCTTTACAGCTCAGAGCTTGATCAGACATAGGTGAAGAGTTCCTTTGTCTAATCCTCACCAAACATCAACATAGTTTTCCTTTCTCACAATCTCTGCTAGAGTTCACCCAATACTTAACCACAGTTTTTTAATGAGACACCTGTTCCTGGGTTCAGACTGCTAGGGGATTGCCCTAAATCAAGAGGAGAAAACACAACAAAGATTAGTTAAGAGGAAGGGGTTTTCCACCAAAGATTAAGGGGATTTAAGGAGATAAATTGTGGATAAAATTGTATGTATAGTAACAAAAAAATGAATGTTTATTTCAATCTCTATTGTGTATTGATTATCTTCTTCTGGCTTATTGAAACCAATCTATGGGTCACAAAACATTGCCATGGGTTAATAGTTTTATAATTAATTATTGAACTAAATGTTCTTTAAACTATATCTGGCAGATACTACCAGGAATTTGACCATTTCTGGAAAAAGAGATTAGCCAAAAAAATAAGTATTGTCTATAAGCAGAAAAAAAAAAAAAAAAAAAAAACAGTACCTTGAAGAATCCACAAATATTACCATTTGTATGTCATGGGATATGGAAAAAATTTTTTAAAAGTCCTGTTGAGTGACAGCCCACTAAACCTATGAAACCAACTGCAAAGCAAGTTGGATTATGATTCATCCTTTAAAGGAGGATGTTCTTAGCTTTTCCATCATTGCACACAGGCAACTGCAAGTTGCCCCAAAGAACATGCCGTCATGCTTTAACCCAGGACAGCTAACAGTAAAATATAGCTATGTTTAGCCATACCGGCCACATAAAATATATACAAGCATTCTCAGTGTTATGAACACCTGACTTGTGAATGTCTCATTTATATAAAAAGCCAATCTACAATCTGCTCAAAGGGATGACACCTGGAAAGCAAGATTATTTCCAGAACTACTTAATTTTCTTCAGGCTAGTTGGCCTGGGGCTGCCATGGAAATGACAGGGAGGTATTCACCTGGAATCTAAAGTGGGAACCTGGAACACATTTGCTAATAAATATCATATTTTATATAGCACATATGCTCTCAGCTAGTCCACAAAAAGCTAGCTGACCCAAAATATAACTTAAACTCAATACAATTGCAAGCATATTGTTCTCTGCTTCATGTTGCAATATCCACACTATGTATAAACCTTGTGAGCTATGTTATTACCATGCTACAAAATCATCATACTCTTTCAGATATCTAACTATAGGTTTTTAGTTTTAATATGAGTTTAGTAAATCTCCTTCTGTTAGTATGGGAATCATACTAATAACATTGTCTCTATGGGGAAATATCTTACAGAGGAGTCTTTGAAACCCGTCTTTTCAAGATGGGGAACGTTCTATAATTTGAAAATTAAAGTATTTACTTTGCTCTAAGGAAGCAAATTGCCTTAATATCTAAACTCAAGAGTATGGGCTAGGGATACAGCTTAGTGTAGACTTTGCCTGACTTATATGAGACACTTTTTCAATCCCCAGAACTGGAAAAAAATAAAATAACAAAAAAGAAAATAAACCCAGAGTAAATTCAGTATTATTCTATGTTTCTTAAAGAAACTGTAAGCAACATAAAATAATAGTAACAAAGACTTTTTTAAAAAGGTAATAATTATAAATGAAAGCAGCACATATAAACTAACAGGTCAATGAATTATTCTCTGGAAAGATGTGACAATGGCCTAAGTCCTTGATGGATGAACAACTGGGGTGAGACTTCACCTGAACTTCTAAGTGCCACCCTCTGACATGCCTTTTTAGATGCAGTACTTCTTCCTTTGCACAAAAAAGGGCACTTCATGTACCCTGTATAATCTCCTTGTTCTTAACCAGTCAATCTCCTCTTCTATATTAATACCTTCCCATACAACTCATGGTTGTAAATTCTTTAAAGCAGAGATTTGTCTTACTTTCCACCACACACACACACACACACACACACACACACACACCAAAAAACAAAAAAACACAACTGACTGTAAAAATAGAGAGGAAAAGAACCAAGTTTACTGAAGTCTGGTTCAATATTAACTGATTTCTTTCTCTAAAATTTGTGTTACTTCACACAATAGGTGCTTAATAAATGAGTGCTGAATGTCTGGTCACTTATCCTCCATAGAAGAAAACTATAAAGCCGTTAATATTAACATTTGTGGATTCAGCAAAAAGGGAGCCAAATTTTTTAACCTCAAAATGACTTGATAGGGGGGCAAAATTTATAATTAAATTTTAAAATCTTATAATTTCATAAAGGGATGGTGGTGAACAAAAATTAATCTCAGCATAGAATTCTACTTCTATATAAAAAAGCAGTTATCTATACAGCATAAACAGTTGTAGAGATTAAAGCAACTAGAGGTCATTTTATCAAAGCAGTGAATTGTGATAATGTACACTAAAAGAATAAGGTATCTGCTTCCACCACTAAAAACCATAACCTTTAGATGTCTACTATGATAGAATTTCATACCTTAAAGTGTCTTTAATCTAGTCTTAGATCCATAAGATGTGGAATTCTATAAAATGGACAATAATATTTTTAGCTTATTGATAAAAAAATGCCTATATGCCAATTTTATCAATGGTGATATAACTACCTAAAAGCAGAAGCATGTTTTCAAACAAACCCTAGGTTTCCACCCAGGAACATTCTGAGAGAACAAACACAGAGTGTTTAGAAGATCTTAATCACCTCTAATTTGGTTCTCTTTGTGAAGATCTGCATCGACAGGGGTCTTTGTATACTTTGCAAAGAAAATTAAGGCCAATAATGCACCCAGAATTTTTTTTCTTTTTTTAGCGGGGGTGGGGGGGATATTAGGGATTGAACTTGGGGGCACTTGACCACTCAGCCATATCCCCAGCCCTATTTTTTGTATTTTATTTAGAGACAGGGTCTCACTGAGTTGTTTAGCACCTCACTTTTTGCTGAAGCTGGCTTTGAACTTGCTCCTGTCTCAGCTTCCCGAGCCACTGAGATTAGCATCAGAATTTTTAAAACATCAAATTTAGAATAATCCACTGAGCTCACAAGATTCACATGGGCATTACCCAGTGGCCAGATCAGCAATAAACTCTGATTGACTATAATAAGTCATTCATATTACTCTCTTTCCCTTTGACAGTTTGAGACAATAAGACATCAGAGCAAGTCTTTGGGTTAGGTGTATGAAAGTAAGGAACGGGGAACAGAGCTTATGGGGGAAGTTTTCCTGGCTCCTAAGGAGATACCAAAAGAGACTGTCCATTTTCTACCTCCCGGTTTTGCATGTTTGGATGAGATACCTGGAACTACACAGGTCATCCTGCTACCTATATGACAATGAAGCTATCAAGAAAAAAAGTTCAGAACCAGAAGATCACAGACAATATACTATGTCTGAAGCCTGCACCACATTTGGATGGTGATGATGATGATGATGATTACTACTGTGAGGTGATATATTTCACCACTGACTTGAGCTGGTAGCAGTCCAAGTTTTCTCCTGACTGTAACTTGAAGCACAGTGGCCAATGTGTCACTTTCCTTTGGTTATTTATATTACGAACCCACCTGAAGAATCGTGCACTATTTTCATGACAATTCTCAGAGGAGTCAAAAAGATTAAGTTTCCATATCCTGGGATACAGAACTATCTTCAATGATTGGAAATCTCTTATATTACATGTTACTGTAAGCAAAATTAGAGACTTGGTACTCTGCAAAGAGCTCCCTTATTTGAGATGCCTTCCACTTACAAACAGGTTTCCATCTGAAGCACCTGGAATGAGACTTCAATGACATCCTATGGCTCACAATGGTTCACTTAAGGCACGGGGCAAACTTCCTAAGCTCTCTTAGTTCATCTATCTTTATACCAGATTCTGAATTATGTATGTTTGCCTGAACTAAAAAGTAACAATTGAAAAGTCAGGAAGATAGGTATATTTAATATGACTTAATAAGGGGTAGTAGATAGATCATAGCTATCTCAGAAGCAGACAGATTTTCCTAGTAATGTATGAAACCATAGAAGACCAAAACATAAGCAGTTAAAGAGTAAAAGACTAAAAACTGTAAAGTTTTGCAAATTACTGAGCTCATATTTAAGATAATATCTACATGACAAAGCAGATGGAATGGCCAAAAAGGTTAAGGGATGTGAAGGCAGAGTAAAAGAGTCTAACAAGTATCTAATGTGTTTTAAAAGATTAAGAAGAGTAAAAGTTATTCAGAAGTCATTTTGAAAATTTAATATTGACTGAGAATTTCTTAAAGCTAAAGAAAGACACCACTCCAAAGACTCAAGACTCCTAAGAAAAACGAGGAAGAATAAAAGAAATCTGTACATAGTATGTCATGATGAAACTGTAGAATATCAAAGACAGAGAAAAAAAGAATGACAATTAGATTAATAACTAACTTCCAACATAACATAGAAAGCCAGGAATCAGTTGGAATATATCCTTTATGTGCTGACAGAAAACAAGAAATTTATACCCACTAAGAATCTTCCTAAGAAATAAAGACACGTTCAAATAATTTTAAAAAAATGAATGTGTGAAGAACAGAATTACATAAAAGAAACTTCAAAAGTCTGCATTTAGAGCAAAGGAAAGAACCCAGAAGCAAATCTGTAATTAAGAAGAAATGATAAACAAAGCAAGTGTAAGGGTGGTGGTATATCAAAATCAACAATGACTAAAACTACAATAATGGATGACAATATCCCGTGGAATGAAAAAAGATAGAACTACAACACGTGACAACAATAATACATAAATTGGGAGGGTATGCTCAAAGTTAAGTGTTCTAAAGTCTTAAATTTTATGCAAGATGATTGAGTTTTACACTTTGAGAATTTAAAATGTGGAAGAATTATAAGGTAATTAATCCCTAACAGAATGGAATACAATGTGTAATTTCCGAAGTTTACAGGGAGAAAATTAGTAAAGATAAAATTCAAACAAAGCCAAGAAATGAGAGAACAATAACCAAAAGGTGGTGTAAATTGAAAAAATGGCAAATACAAATATATCAACAATTACCATAAATAGAGATGACGTGATTCTGTTAAAAAAATAAATAAATAAAAACCAAATTAAACAGCAATATTAATTCCAACTAAGCGCTGTTCATGTGAAAACTTTCTAGCACATAAGAGTATAAAGATGAAAGTAAAGGTCAGAAAAATGATATACCAGAGAACTAATAATCAAAAGAAAGGTTATATACATATATCAGCTAAAATGAACTTTAAGATAAAAAGCATCTGCAAATCAGAAATTATATGATTAGGAGATTCCATTTCCTAGAAATAGTGTGGATTTACATGCATCTAAAACTATGGTCTTAAAAGATGTAAAGCAAGGACTAACAGAAAGAGAAAGACTCATCTACCATTTCAGGGGAAGATTCTAACAAAACTTCCCTTAATCATTAATAATTTAAACAGATAAAAACCAGTGAGGTTATATATTACAATTTTAACAACCCAGTTAGATTATATATACATCTATATATAGACATATATATGTATCTCTATATAGATATTTATATAAAATCTATATCTAATTGGGTTGTTTATACATATTTATTTTTTAGTTATAGTTGGACACAATACCTCCATCTTATTTATTTTTATGTAGTGCTGAGGATCGAACCCAGGGCCTCACATGTGTGACCCAAGCACTCTACCATCAAGCTATAACCCCAGCCCTGGATTATATTTTGTCTTCAAGCAAATAGTACATCTGTACAAAAAGTAACCACACAGTGGGACTATAAACCAAATATGACTATTTTCCAAGTGTTGATAACATATCCTCTGACTATAATGTCATCAATTACAAAAAGATACTATGTGTTTAAAGTATGATTCTAAATAAGTAATGCAACAAAGAGATCAAAGCCCTATACCATGGAAGAAAAAGAAAAAAAAAAAGGTTCTCAACTGAGCTACATTTCTTTTTTGTTTTTGCAATGAAATCTATAACATACCAACATTGACTCAATGAATACAATCATAGAATTTCTTTCCCTAAAAGATGCAAAAGTGAAGATCGTCTCTGCATCTCAACAAAGAATATTCTAAGGAGATTCTCCTTTACCTTACACAGCCAGTAAATAAAATTAGTGGTATGTAGGTAGTAAAGAGGGTATACCTAAAACATAAAGAGGCTCCATTTATTTTCAGTAATGGATTATATAGCAGCCTGTGTAAAGATTGTCATCAAAACAAACAGATGATTGTGGTGGCACATGCCTCCAATTCCAGCTACTTGGGAGGCTGAGGCAGGAGGACTGCAAATTCAGGGCCATCCTGGGCAACATAGTGAGACCCCATCTTAAAACAAACAAAAACAAAAATGAACAAACAAACCAGTTCATTCGTATTCAGTGTTTTGTTTGCTTGCAGCCCTATAAAATTTTTATCCGGTTACTATCTTTTTCTCTGGGAAGAACCTTTGGTAAGTCGTAACTACTTGTTAAGTAAATGACTCAAGAGAACTACCCTTTAGCAGCCACTGCAATATTTAATCACCCTTAAAAGAAACTTTCCTATTTAATTACAATGTCCTATACCTGTTTAGCTTTGATTTTCAGAGTGGACATTTCAATTTTTCAATAGATGCTGCTTTACACCCCTATTTCTCCAAAGATAGTACCCACAAGAAACATTAATACATAGCAGGGGTGGATTCCTCTGAGTTCTACTTTGTATAAATTATACTGCACTTCAATATGCAATTGAAAAGAAACTTTCTAACAAGGCCATGATTAATTGAAAATTGCTTTCAACATATTTCTCAATGGCTCAAAAGCTGTCTACTGTCTACAATATGACATTATAACTCAAAAAATCCATTGCTTGAATTTTAAGACCCATTCATAGTCTGGCCTCACCTTAGTTACAAACCCCTCAGCCAGGGTTACAAGGGCCCACCACATGTCTCACAGCCTGCAGCAGTCCAGTTCTGTTCCACTCAGTGATTCTAGTCAACATGACTCCTTTTACTCAGTCATTCTCCTTCCTGGAATTATTTACTCACCTCTCAAGGTCCAGATGAACTTTAACTTCTATTATTAGCACCTATCAGATAATGCTAGGTCTGACACTTTCACAAAAATTCACTTCACTAAACTCAGCATTCCAACTTATTATGATTAGTGGCTTTTGTACATTTGTTTCTTCTTTCTACCTAATCAAAATCTGGGAAGGGACATGCTTCACATTTCTTTCCCCTGCTGCCCCAAACTTAGCATAGTGTCAAACACACAGAAGGTGCTCAACCAACAGTTATTGAATACCTCTTTAAAGGACAGAATTGAAGCGGACTAGGCCCAACTCCAGCATACCATAAATCATTGTTTCCATGTGCGTACATACATGTACATGCAAACACACAGTATTTTGTTTGAATATTCCACCTCCCTCAATTTAGAAGGAAAGTGTAATGCCTTTTTAATCCACTAAATCCCGTTCCAGTGAACAAACATTATAAACAAGGATGGGGTTTTTTTCAGGAAGATCTCATACAGAAAGTGCAATTAGTTGTTGAAAGTCACTATTACTAGATGAAAAGAAAAGAGTACATAGCCTTTGGAAAGTAGATTCTTCACTCTTGATCTAAGATTCCATTGTTCTTCATTTTCTGTTATAGTTGTTGGGGAGTGTATATGAAAGCCCCATATGTACAGACATAGTAGGTGTATGTGGGTGTTCTGAGAAAAGAGAAGAAAAAGGTAAAGATACCTATTCTGTTCTTCTGTCAATCTTCTGTACATCACATGTGGAGATCAGTCTCAGAGCCTAAAGTGGAAGTCACTGAGAATCAATATTAGGTCCCCAGCAAATGGTCCTCCAAACTTCAGTGTGAATAAGTGAGCTAGGACAGGCTCTTTGGGAAAAACATCATAGAGCAGTAGCCAATTCATGGTAACTGAAAGTTGTTTCTGCACGTTTCAAAACTCAGTTGGAACCGTTTTTATTAACATTGATTATGTTTAAAAAGAAATCAGCACTATTTTAAACAATGTTTTACCAAGAAGTCACTGTGAACCCAGAGCTGATGGCTGAAAGGAACTGCCCCTGCAGTTTTTATTCCTTATGCCCACAGGCTGTCAGAGCAGTATCAAGACACAATTTCTCCCACTTGCATGGTTAAAAACCTTTCCACAGGTGAAATTTCCTTAGCAAATATTTACAGTCAGGTATAATAAAGAAACAATTAAATGGAAGAAAAAAATAGTTTTGGACCCAGGACTTATCAGTATTTTGCTGATTCAAATGAATGAGAGCCAAAATTGATTACTGTAAATGCATCTCATGACATCCTATACACATATTTATTTGCTTCAATGGCTGTGAAATTAATGGCACAAAAATGAACCAGAAGCTAACAGCCAATAGGTGTGAGTAGTCTGTTCATGATTGTTCTTTCTCTTTCTGGATTCAAAGCACTTCTTTTCATTCATGTTCTCATACATCAGGTTTGTAGAATACCACTCTTTTCCATGTGTTTTGCTAGTCTTCATACAGAATGCCATAAAGTTTTCTGGGATAGGAGGTTTGAGACATCAGAGATAAGAGGGCTGGGCAGAGTGACTGGTGCACAGTAGGCGCTCAATAAAATGTCAACAATTCCTTTCCTATCGTCTGGACCTTCTTTCTAGAAGTGGCATATTTGAGCTGTGAAACTTTTATCATGCAATTGTATAATACATTTGATGAGATTCTGAAATTTATGTTTTAATCTAAAAAGATAAACAACTTATAGGTTCAGAGTTAGCAATAACTGTAATCAATTTAAAACATGGTATGGGAGAATTTTAAGTGATCTGTTCCACTGCATTTCTGTTATTGTTGATTAGCACTGTTAGTGCCATAAACAAAGAGCGAGACACATAGAAAAGGAGAAGTGGGGAAGGCAGATAGAGAAAATTGTGTGCAACGGAAACACTAAAATTCTGGGGAATAGAAGCACTGCATTCTGGACTGAGCTCTTACCATCTGGGACTCAGTTCCATGAACTATAAGATGATCTTCAAGATCCATTCTCATTCTACTACCTCACAGCACAGGCCCAACGAACAAAGTGGCAAATAAGAGACAAAATGTTTTGTGATTCCAAATTAGTACTTTTATCCTAGAAGTCCATAAGTGATTTCCCAGAATTTACTAGTTCTGTGATCTTGGTTGGACAAGTCACTTAACCTCCCTGTTCTTTAGTTAACTACCTCACAGGGTCATTATGTGAATCAAAGCTGGTATCACATGTGAAGCATGTAGTACCTGGCATCCAATAAACATTGAATATACCATCTATTATTGTTATTTCTTTTGTTATTATCATATCAAAAATGCAATACAACTGATCCTAAATTATCACTGAAGAAGTACACCATGTTGTTTTAAGAAGGCTGGTGTTCACTAAGCTCCATGACTCAACAGAGTGATGTCGTTGTCTAAACATAAGAAACTCTGTTTATATAAATAAACATGCACTCACACATAACATAAAGTGGGGGAGATAACTCTGATACTGCTATAATAATTTATTCATTCTGGAACACCAAACTTATGGATGAAGGGTGTGAAATGATTCAAATTAGATCAAATAGAAAGAGCTGAAGAACAAACCGTTTTCAAAGACTTAAAAGGCCGTCATATCAAAGCAATGTATTTGTTCAATACGTTTGCATGCAAAAACCAGGAGCCATCTCTGGAGTTGGGTAGCATTGGCTAAAGTTAGTGGGATAAAACTATGAAGTTCTCATTTGAGAGAGAATTCAGACTTAAGGGCGGACACAAAAGTTGGTTTTTCTTCCAGTCCTGTTTTTATTGTTGCAGGTTG
The DNA here is from genome assembly GCF_047511675.1 of Marmota flaviventris. Lineage (NCBI taxonomy): Eukaryota > Metazoa > Chordata > Mammalia > Rodentia > Sciuridae > Marmota > Marmota flaviventris. The sequence goes on from NC_092505.1 coordinate 78,406,999, forward strand.
GATAGCGAGTGACATAAATTATAATAGCATTTCTCATATACACAATAACCAATGGCAAGAGTGAAAGATAATGGGGTTAAATGACAATACTGAAATTAATATTTAAAGCCCATATCCCTCAATTAGATTTTTGGCTAGAACTGCCAGCATGTGACCAATTTTAGTGGCTTGAGTTGATAAACAATGATCTATAGATCTTTAACTTAAAAGAAGTACAATTACAGAATGCCATTTATCAATAATACAAGTAACAATAAATGTTGGCAAGGATGTGGGGAAAAGGTACACACATACATTGCAGGTGGGAATACAAATTGATACAACCACTCTGGAAAGCATTATGAAGATTCCTTAGAAAACTTGGAACGGAACTACCATTTGACCCCATTAATCCACTCCTTTGGTTTATATCCAAAGGGCTTAAAATCAGCATGTTTCAGTGATGCAGCTACATCATTATAGCAACTCAATTCATAATAGCTGAACTATGGAATTAACCTAGGTTCCCTTTAACAGATGAATGGATAAGAAAAATGTGCCATATATAAAAAAGGAATACTGCTCAGTCATAAAGAATAATAATATTATAGAAGTCACAGGTAAATGGGTGAAACTGGAGACTAACATGCTAAGTGAAATAAGCCAATTCCAAAGAACCAAAGCCTGAATGTTCTTTCTGATATGTGGATGTTAACACACAATAAAGGGGCGTAGAAATACAGATTCACTGTATTAGATAAAGGGAAATGAAGGGAAGAGAGGAGGGATGAGAATAGGAAAGACAGTAGAATAAACTGGACATAACTTTCCTATGTACATCTATAAATACATGACCAGTGAAACTCCACATCATGTTCAACCACAAGAATGAGATCCTAATAAGTTATACTCCATGTATGTATAATATGTCAAAATACACTCTATGTCTACATCTAAAAAGAACAAATTTTAAAAAGTACAATTAAAATTGCATGTCTTTTTATTACTATTACTATTATTATTTGTTCTCTTAGTTGTACATGACAGCAGAATGCATTTCAATTCATTGTACACAAATGAAGCACAACATTTCAATTCTCTGGTTGTACTTGGTGTAGAGACACACCATGTGTACCTAGGGTAATGATGCCCATCCCATTCTACCATCTTTCCTACCTCCATAATCCCTCCCCACCCTCCCCTTTCCCCGATCCAAAGTTCCTCCATTCTTCCCATGCCCTTGCCATCACAGATCAGCATCAACTAATCACAGAAAACATTTGGCCTTCAGTTTTTTTGGAATTGGCTTACTTGCTTAGCATAATATTCTAAAACTCCATCCATTTACTTGCAAATGCCATAATTTTATTCTCTTTCAATTCTGAGTAGTATTCCACTGTGATTGATATATATATATATATATATATCTCACAGCTTCTTTATCCATTCATCTATTGATGAGCATCTAGGTTGTGTTCCACAGTTTAGCTACTGTAATTCAGCTGCTATAAACATTCATGTTGCTATGTCACTATAGTATGCTGATTTTAAGTCCTTTGGGTATAGACTGAGGAGTGGGATAGCTGAGTCAAATGGTGGTTTCATTCCAAGTTTTCTGAGGAATCTCCACACTGCTTTCCAAAGTAGTTGCACCAATTTGCAGTCCCACCAGCAATGAATGAATGTACCTTTTCCCTCACAACCTCTCCAACACTTATTATTGCTTGTATTCTTGATAACTGCCATTCTGACTGGGGTCAGATGAAATCTTAGCTTTCATTTGCATTTCTCTAATTACTAAAAATGTTGAACACTATTTCATGTATTTGTTGATTGTTTTTATATCTTCTTCTAAGAAGTGTCTGTTCAGCTCCTTAGCCCATTTCTTGATTGGGTTGCTTGTTTTGGGGGTATTAAGTCTTTTGAGTTCTTTATCTATCCTGGAGATTAGTGCTCTATCTGACATGCATGTGGTAAAAGCCTCCCATACTGCAGGCTCTTCGCCTCAATGATTGTTTCCTTTGCCGAGAAGAGGCTTTTTAGTTTGAATTCATCCCATTTGTTGATTCTTGATTTTACTTCTTGTGCTTTAGGAGTCTTGTTAAGGAAGTTGGGGCCTAATCTGACCTGATGAAGAATTGGGCCTACTTTTTCTTCTATTAGGTGCAGGGTCTCTGGTCTAATTCCTAGGTCCTTGATCCATCTTGAGTTGAGTTTTGTGTATGACAAGAGAGAGAGGTTTAATTTCATTTTGCTACATACGGATTTCACGTTTTCCCAGCACCGTTTGTTGAAGAAGCTATCCTTTCTCCAATGTATGTTTTTTGTGCTTTTGTCTAGTCCAAGGTAACTGTATGCAAGTGGGTTGGTCTGAGCCTTCTATTCTGTACCATTGGTCTACAGTCTATTTTGGTGCCGATACCATGCTTCACATTTTTTTTTTTTTTGCTAAGGATTGCTTTGGCTATACTGAGTCTTTCATTTTTCCAAGTGAATTTCATGATTGCTTTTTCTAGTTCTATGAAAAAATGTCATTGAGATTTTAATAGGAATTGCATTAAATCTGTATAAGAGTTTTGGTAGTACGGCCATTTTGACAATATAAATTCTGCCTATCCAAGAGCATGAGAGATCTTTCCATCTTCTAAGGTCTTCTTCAGTTTCCTTTTTCAGTGTTCTGTAGTTTTCATTGTGGAATTATTCTACCTCTTTTGTTAGATTGATTCCCAAGTATTTTATATTTTTTGAGGCTATTTTGAATGAGGTGGTTTTTCTAATTTCTCTTTCAGTGGATTCATCCTTTATGTATAGAAATGCATTTGATTTATGGGTATTGATTTTATAATTAAAATTGTATTTCTAATCCTTAAGTTGATAACTAGCTCATTATATTATAAACTAGTTCTGCAGTAAGCATGACCTAGGTAAATTACTCTATTAGTTAGCACTTCAGATATATTCCTTTTGACAATTCTAATCACATTTTTTAATTATCCCAAGTTTCATGTTTCCCAAAAGAAACATGCAGACTCATAAAATAGTGCCTCAGTTATCAATTTACTATATGACCTTGGGACAAGTCCCTTAACCTCTATAAGCTCCATTTATCCCATCTATTTTAAAAGAGGGAATGGGGAGTACAAATTAATAGATGTTTTCTAAAGCCTTTACATTAACAAAAAAGAGATTTTAGGAAGAGATCATCCTTCATATAAAATCCTAAGCATAATTCTTATTTCTTAATCTGTTGATTATTTTTTCCAGTGAAGACATTTTTAGTCGTAATATAGGAAAGCATCTCTTCCAATCCTATTTTTTATGTTGCAGACTAGTGACTGCTCCTATGAGCCAGTTTTGTTCTGGAAGAAACTGTCAGAGTGTTTTATAGTTAAAAACCACCTTCATATCAAGCAATTGACTATGTAAATAATGGACAAAAGGGAACTAGGGACAAAAAGAGAGATTATAAAATGTCTCCTGTATAAAAATAATATTGGGAAAAACTATTTAACTCTTTCCCCCCTTTATTTCTTTCTTTCTTTCTTTTTTTTTTTTGCAGCACTGGAGAGAACTAAGGGCTTATGTGTGCTGTGCAAGCACTCTGCCACTGAGCTACACTGCCAGCCCATTTAAAAAAAAATTTTTTTTGAGACAGGGTCTTGCCAAATTACCCAGGCTGGTCTCAAACTTGAGGTCCTCCTGCCTCAGCCTGAGTAGCTGGGATTTTAGGCCTATGCCAAAGTGCCTAGCTACTTTCTTTTCTTTACTTTCTAAATTCTTTATCTTCTCAGATCTTCTAGACCCCTCCAGGTGCATTTATTTGATAATAAATTTATTTTCATGCATTCCTGTGTATTTCATTCCAAATAAAAGAAAACATATGAATTCAACTTACCTATTTTCCCCTTAATTATTCAACTATTCCACAGACATCCTAAACTACTTCAAAGACTAAAAGAAATTATTCCATCCAGAAAATCCTATTGAACTGTTTAATCCGTAGGTCTTTCTCCACAAATATTTTTACCCTGACATCAAATTCCACATCTACATGGAAAAATCTGTCAAAGTAGTTTCTTTAAAAATGCATTACTTAAGATATGGGGTGCAAACAATTTGATGAGGTCCCTTTAAATAAACAGGACCAGATAAAGCATTAAGAACAATCTGTACTGGCAAGGGACAAGGAGATGACCTAATAATAGGTCTTTTCCGCCTTTAATTTCTGTGATTCAAGGGTTTTTTACTCCTACAGTAATACTTGTGAGTTCAACAATTTCTCAAAACTATTATTAGTTACCAAGGAAACACAAAATGTTTTCAGGAATAAATAAGCAAATGGACTGGACCTAAATAATAGGCTTTTCCTGCTTCCCATGTAATGGTGGCGTCATATTATTGGCTCTTCATTCTCTCCAAGTCATCCTGCTCACCTACTGGAATGCTTGTTCACTGAAGTCCCATAGCCAACCCCAGAATCCATGTCAACCAAGACCAGATCTCCTGGATTGACATAAGATTCCTTCTTAAATACAGATTTCCTTGCTTCACTAGGTGAAGAACAAAACCATGGCAATATTAGGGTGCTATCAGGCTTTGGCTGGCTTTGTGACCTCTATTTCCAGGGAGAATATGTACATATGTGCTTTTAAATGACCTGGCAAATACAGAAAAGCAGCTGACATGATTAAAATACATATAATAAAGGTACAAAGATACATAATACACATATTCTCTCTCTCTCTCACACACACACACACACCCCACAGAATGAAAACAATTGTTTTCAAATGTTTAGAAAACATAGTATGTTGAACTCTTAATAGTTGGCAGTATTCATACAGTAATAGTATGTGTAAAATTTTTTGCTTACTTTTCTGCATTTGCAAACCATGAGAATAACTACTACTTTTAGAGTAAAAACAAAAACAAACTATTTAAATTAATTTTAAAACCAAATAATATCATTCACTTCAATATTAATAGTTTCTCATTTTCTAGTTTTATTACTGACACTCTTGCTACTGTAATCAGACCCAGTTAGCTCTAGTTGCTGTCCTACAATCAAAGTCAGCTGAAGTATTGAGCAGAAATAGGTGTAGGGCTTCTGGAAACTTCAAGCACTGCCTTGCCTGAGGAGTGATATTATTTTATGTGGGTATCTGTATTGTCAGAGCCAAGCAGATGGCACCTGGGAAACAGAAGGAAGTTGGAAAGGAAAAAATTAGAAAAAGAAATGATCCAGGAATGCAGTGCAAGTGCTTTTACTTTAAGATATCCATCCCTATTTGCATCATAGTCTATAGTTGCCAATATGTGGTGCTCAGTCTCTTCAGCCTTCTTCCAAAGCTATGTAGCTTCAGAGCTGAAGGCATCAGCACTGAACACCAGCAGTTAACTGGTGTTCAGCGGTAAAGCTGCTTTGAAAGAAGCTGCCAGTAAGCTGTTAGGAAGTTAGCACCAGAGGCTCATATTCCAGCCAATCCAACTGTCACCTAAAGCAATGGCTTATGGAGCTCTGCCTCTCCTCAGGCCATCTGGGGTTCATCCCCACTTGGTTCAGATTAGCATACAGACTCAGGTACATACAACATTTGCTGTTTTTCTTTGGGTGTTATAGTAGTCCTCCTTTATCCGCAGAAGGTAATGTCCCAAGATGTTCTACAGATGCCTGAAACTGAGCATAGTACTAAATCTTATGTAAAGTATGCTTTTGCTATACCCATGTGACTATAATAAATTTTCATTTATATAGTGGCATAAATTGATGTGAACATACTTTATATACAGAGATATGAAAAATTGTGCTGTATATGTATAAGGATTGTAATGCATTCCACTGTTGTTGTGTATTTAAAAAAATAATAAAATCAATAAAAAGAAAAAAATAAATTTTCATTTATAAATTAGGCATAGCAAGAGATTAATAAGTAATAATAATATAAAACTATTATAAAATATACTGTGAGAAAGTTATTTAAAACTTATGAATTGTTTCCATTTACTGTTTTCTGAAAACAAGATTAAGGGGGGAGGGTTATTATATAGTTTCCACATGTATTATCTCACTGAAGCAAAAGAACAAATGTGTCACCCTGAAAGTCATTAGCAGCATCTCATAGCCTGCAATAGAGCTCCTAGGGAACAGAACACACCACCCCTTCACCTATGAAAGAACCAGTGTGAAAGCTGAGGATTCAGTAAATTACAAATTCTCTGGCACTTTTTGGATAACAAAGAAGAAACAGAGACAAGGAGAGAAGAAATAAAAGAAAAGAAGAGCATTCACTTCACAAAGAGGAACTGGCTTGACATACTTAGTAGCATATTAATTGTATTTTAACACAGTTATATAATGATGGTTTAGTAGTGACTGACTTTACTAATGACATCAGTTGCTGTGCTAACTTCCTCCATTAGCTTAAACCAAGGGGAACTACTGATATTCAGCTATATATTTGACTGTATAAAAAAGTAATTTCCTATAGTTAAGGCCAGATGACATTTCCTGGCTTCCAGTCTTATCACCTACAAACCTCTTTTCCCATATTAGAAACTAGCTCTGTAGACAAATTCCTTTGTACCATTTCTAAATAACACCTTAAAGCTATTGCTGATTTTTTTAGGCCACAAATTTAGATTACTAATTGTAGAAACGATCTTAATTTTTAGATATACTTATATATAAGAAATTCCTGATAACAAAATGAAATGAGTCATACAATAATTGAACAGAACTAGGCTAGGAAGTAAAATTTTCTCAGCCAATTTTAAGGTATGGTGGCCATAACTCTACTACATAATACATACTTATCAGATGCTAAAAGAAAAAAGAAATACATCTCAAATGAATTTCAGGTAGACAAAGGGAAAGAAATGAAATGTCTACTCATCAACTCATGTGGCCAAAAAAGAGTATAATGCATACTGCTGGCTGGAGACTGCAAGACATAAACTCAAATAGCTCTTATGTCAGACAAATGTTCTGCTTTCTCAAAACTGTTGACTCATGTAAGAAAATTATCATGATACTCTAATTTTATTAGAAGAATACACTTTGCTGCTACCTCCAAAAAATGTCTTAGTAAATACATAAATAAATGATGTCTTCGATGTGAATGACACCCTTTACGATTAGTGGCTCTGCTTATGTGGCCTGCAAAGAGGGTGTGTCTTAGCTTTCATCCTTCAACATATTCAGTCTGAAAAACAAAGATTTAAGTTTCTCCATTAAATCAGAATACTTATTTATTACCAACAGAATCTCTGAGAGATTCTGAATAAATCATTACAAGAAGATAAGTCTCAGACTGTATAAAACACTGACTTACATCCTTCTATCTATGAAAACTTGATCAAGCCATTTCACCCTGCCAAATGTGTTTCTTCATCTGAAAAACAAGGACAACATCATCTCAAAATGTGTTGTGAATATTCAGTGATGGAATGCATATGGAGCGTAAGCATGGTCACTAGCTTGATCAAAAAGCTCAATAAGAGAGGGTTATTATTGGTTACTGAATAAAGTGGTCACATACCATGACCTTAATTGGAAAGCTGAGTCATAGCTCATGAGAGACTCCAGGGAGTAACAGAGCACCTTTCAAGGCAGACAAGGAGTAAGAACTTTAGAGAAGTATTGTACCACTCAAAGTCTTTATTTTCAGAAAAGCGTTAAAGAAAAGTAGAAAATAATATCAATATATTTCACAGGGAGACTAGGAAATCAAAAGAATGAAAATGAATGCAAAGCACAAGTACAAAAAAATTTAACTTTGGAGTATTAAAGTACTTTATGCTATCATTTTGGGGCTGAGATTCAGGTGTTTGTGCAGCTTTCATGACCATCATTTTAATTAAACTGTAATAAAAACTTAGCACAATCAAAAAGCATGTTTAATAAGTACAAGGCAACCACAGAAGACAAAAACAATTACAATGCAATTCATGAACATAGGGCAAAGTAATAAACCAAATCATCATCTAAAATGTTAATACAAAACTACAAATTTTAAATTCAGCTGAAGGATATGGTCATTCACTTCTTTTTAAACAGTAGATATGAAAAGCAACAACAAGTTTAGTTTAGGCTTCCCTATAGTAGAATGACCCAGAAGTACTGGCAAAACTGAGTGTCTACTTGAGCAGAGGACACAATCTTATTTTTGTGCCCTGCATCATTTCCAATAACTATATGATTCTTCAACCATCCTTTCTCCACTCCACACTAAGAAGAAACAAGCAGATTATTTTCATTATTCCTATTTGACAAAACATATGGGAACAATAATTCTACAGACATGTGTACATCATAATAGGAAGCAACCCTATTTTAATGTAATTTAAAACGGTTTTTAAATAGACTCAAGCTACTAAAACTACTTAACTCACCTGAGATTTGCAAATAAGGCTGTCACATTCCTAGTTTATTTAGCAGATTCATATATTTGGGCTAGGAATTTAGAGATTACATCTCTTGTTGATACTCAAGATAATTAGGAGGCTTATTCTCATTTACAAGAACAGGATTACACAAGTAAATATGCCCCATCCTAGAGGATACTAGGCTTAATTCAGTCATATTTGGCCAGTTTCTTTTTTCTTCTTTTATATTTTTGTCTTTTATATTTTGTCTTATTTTGTTTGCTGGTATAAGAGAAAAAATAAGTTAAAACTGGTTCTAAGATTCTATTTTTATACTTTTTCTTGCAAATAAGTACAGCACGAAACACTTAATTTCTTTTAAAATATTTTCCCTGCCAAATAATCTTATTCATTTTAACTGCTTTCGTTAAAACACAGGCATGCAGAAATGAGGAACCAGAAGGTTCTTTCAGTGAAAACATCGAAAAACTCAGATTTCATCTGGCCTTCCCATCATCACTTGAAGAATTGTTTTGTAGTTACATCATCAGGAAATAAAATACTATCCTCTGAGGACCCCAACTCTTTACAAAGAGGAAAAAGAGGGTTTGAAGTTTAAATCACCCGATATGGCCAAAACCCCTCTCTCTCTCCCTCTCTCTCTCTTTCTCTCTCTCTGTCCCTCTCTCGAGTCTTCCCTCAGCAACCAAAAAACAAATATAACAAAAATGTATTTACAAAGGTTTATATAAAAATAACAAAACATGCATTTAAAAATGCAAACTCATTAAAGAAGTTAGGGATCCAAAGGGAAAAAAGTTAGGAGCCTTTGATCGCCCTTGACCCCAATCACTGGGCTAGCCTGGAGGGAGGGCGCGGGCGTTCCGACCCACAGCCCAGTTCCGCCACCGGGCGCGGAGGACCCACTGTCCATTCACACCGCCTAGACGTCCGCGGAGCAGGGGCTCATCGCCGCGCCGCAGCAGCCGACGGTCTGGCTGTCACCGGCGCCCCCGCCGCCCGCGCCGCACATGCGGAGCGCCTTATAAGGCTGCGCAGTGACGTAACGCCCATAGGCCGGGCGCGCTCGCCGTCCCGCTCGCATTGTTCGGGCGACTCCCGGAGCGCGCACAGCCCGCTCGCAGCGCGGCGCGACAGCGGCCCCGGCTCGGCCCGGCCCGGCCCCGCCCGGCCCGGCGCAGGCAGCTCAGGTAAGCCCGGAGAGCCGCTCCGCTCCTGTGTGGGGCACTGCTGTCAGGGAGCTAGGGCGCGTGTCTGTAGGTGGCTTTTAACCTTGTCTCAGCATCACGAACTCCAGACAGGTTTCGCAAAGCGCATCCAATGAAGTCTAGCTTCAAAACCCTTTCGACTCAAAGGAGACCTAAGTAAAAAGTTTTCTCCACCGGAGAAAACAGGTTTGGGGTTTAGAATTTAATGTGGAGAAGTGAGGTTTGACTGTTACATACACTTTCCAAGTGGGCTGCACATTAAATCTTTTGTATGGAGAAATCTTTTGGGGAAAGGGTGGGGTAATAACTCTACCTCCCTATCTTATCGCTCCTCGGAACTTTAACTCGCTCACGTCTTAACAAGAGCAGAGTGCAAAACACTGCCACATGGTAGTGAATTTGTTAGTGCCGGTTTTCTTATTTTTCTGTGTAAATTTCACTATAAAACACTAGAGAAATACTGTTGGTAATACATCTTGGAATTAGGATGAAGCCAATAAAAACTCAAAATCTTTTTAAGTTTCAAAAATCTTATACTGTTCTTTTCTTAAAAAGCACATGTCAAATATGTGCAAGAAAGTAAGTACCAACAGTTGTGAGTTCTTTCAGCTTCGACTCCAAACACTGGTAAATGGCAAGCTTGACTTAAAGCTATCATCTCTAAAGTCATATTTTAGATAATATGTAAAATATACTAATTTACAGGTGAAGTCTATGAGAATAATTTTAATCACTGGTATATTGAACCATTAATAGTCACATGAAGACTCTGAACAGGAAATTATAAATGAATCCTTACAGTGTGATCAAGTGTTCACTTGGTAGTCACTGAAAATCGACATATTTACTTTTCAAACTAAAAATCAGCACAGGAATTAAAAATAAAAGATTATGTTATGTCAAGTTTAGAACAGTGGAATAGGAAATGAAAAACTGACTTCTAGCTCAAAATTTATCTAGTCTGAACATACATTGTAAAACAAAACTTTAAGAATGGTGTGCAGAAATATTTCCCTTTTTAGTTAGTTTTTATGTTTTGTAAGCATACACAATACAAATTCATAATCCATAGGCTGTTATTATATTGGCTTACTCTGAAAACTGTATAATGCTTAATATTGTTGGCACTATGTTTAGTAAAAGTTTAACAAAAAAAGTACTTTAATTATCTGAGGTGTATGGGTGTGTTGTGAATTTACATTTTATTTATATTTGTCAAAAATGAGAAAAATGTGAGATTCATCATTTGAAACAACATTTTTTTAAAAATGCTCAAAATTTGGGAATTACCAGTAATTCCTGTTGGGCTTTTTTTTTTTTTTTTTAATTGATGCCTACCATTTTTGTTTCTTCAGGGTTTTTTTTTTTTTTTTTGTTTTGCTTTGCTTTTGCTAATTTTGTTTAGAGCAAAGCAAGACTTGGTTTTTGTATTCTAAAAGAAAAATTATATGTTATTTGGCCTGAAGATAGGCTATACAAACTGCAGGTTAGTACTGAGAAGTAAGTGTTCCTCAAAACTATTATTTCAAACCCAGGGAAGCCTACCATAATGAAAAGAAAGGGGCCAACATCCAGGTCACTGTGAAGTACCGAATATGCAATGGAAGAGTTGTTTATTTGATATAGAAAGTAATTGGAAACTGAAAAATTCCTGTTTTGGGAAAAAGGTATTCTGTACTTTTGAATCTAATAGAGGAGGAGGGAAACAGAAACCATCAATTATTGTTTCAGCTATATCCAAAGTACCATCTGTACCATCAACTATAGCTCAACTGTTGAAAATCATAGCTTTTATCAAAGCTCTAATAGCTATGTTTCCCAGAGTTTTGCCTTTTATTATGTTAAAGCAGACAAGCATCAACTTTTAAAATTTTTATATGATATACTTTAATATTCCACATTTTTCCATTGATTAACAGTAAAACATGGTTCAAGGAATAATTACATGTTAAAACCACTTTTAAAAAATGAAAGTTACACAAGATTTATCATGGATACATTATCTCACAATGGGTTCTGTGGGTAAGCATTTCTTAGTCCTTAGGACACCCTATATGAAGGAAAAAAGTGTTTTGACAGAATGAACATGTATTTTTACACTTCCAAGTAAAGAACATAATAATGCTATACTTATCAATTTGTGCCTTTATAACAGATGTCTATTAATCGCTGGTATTGCCATGATATTTTCCTAAAGCTGTGATGGAATCTATAGTAACAGCCAAAGTGAAAACATGCATCAAAACTTGACTGTCTTATTTTTCCAGGAGTCTTGCAATTTCCATTCATTTGCCTTCTCAAAAAAGCTGTGGATTTCATTTTAGGGTTCTCTGCCCTTTTCCCTCCAAAAAAGTTCTTCTGGTAATAAATAAACTTTGGGGAGAAAAAAATTCCAATAACAATTCTTAGGTCATGTTCTGTTCATATCTGTGTTTCAGGGAAAAGTGAACATTTTATAAGGTGAATAAAGGGGAAAAAAGACCCTCTATTGAAAGGAAAAAGGAAAGGGAGAAGGAAGAGGACTATTCATAAAAGTCTGGATATTGTGGAATAATAATTAGCAGATGTAAAGGAATATTGGTCTCAACCTCCCTCAGGAACTGAAATGTCCCATCTGTTGTTCACATAGCCAGTCATTATCGTTGAAAAATTGAACACATCCTACCATATCCTCTTGGGTATATCATTAACTTAAAATGATTTTTAGGGTTTACTTAATTTGTATTTGGCAACTAAATTAGTCTTAATTTGAACTGATTGTTTATTTTCTATATAGTGTATTTAAATAAGGATTTAAAGAGACTCTGCATATTCAGCCAGCATCACAAATGTTCAAAGAAGTATTTCTGTGGCTGCTTCAGCTATCACCACAGTATTTCTGAGCCACAACCCAATCAGTTAGGCTTAATGTGTGCAAAGACTTTTATAGCTTCCTCTAGCTGATCATGTGAAATAATGTGAGGCAGTGATGTCTTGAATCATTTTGTGAGATGCACTAATTCCTAGTAGATCATCACCTAGAAAGGCATTCTGCATGTTACTTTTTCTTAAAAATATCAACTTGAGATTTTTTTTCTCCCTCACCTTCATCTACACTAACAGTGCCCTGTGAAAGCTTTACAAAGATGGGAAATCTCACCAAGGAAAGTCCCTTGCTTCTTTTTCAGATATGAGAAAAATGTGTCTTTCCATGCTGCTTCTCTCAGATGCTTTAGCAGACTGATAGGACAGTACCAGTTTTAATTTTGACCTCAAGAACTGTGAATAACATATTGGCAGTGTTCCTTCTCTAATCTGACCTTCCTCACATTCTTACACTCTACTGTTCCCAAATAAAATTAACTATTAAGGATATATAATAATTACTTTTTAACAATCAGCTTGAAAAATTATGTATTTGTGGGGAAGAGGTATACAAAGGAGACAGGGATACATACACATACCCAACTCTTTGTACTTATGATTATTAATTCTAGCCCAAATGACAGTTGTTAATCAGGAAAAGAATAAATATTAATTACATCAGAATAACAAATGTTCAATTCCACAGATATGAATTTGAAAAATGCCTTGGTTAAGTTCTACTAAATGGACAATGGGCTACCCCAGGCTCAAGAGCATTTATGTACACACCAACCCACACCCACTTCTGGCATGGAATAGCTACAGAACTTTACAGCTAGAGAAGGCAGTGAAGGTTATCTGATCCAGATGCCTCACTTTATAGAAGAATTTGATGCCCACAGTGTGACTTGCTCCAGAGACCCAGAGCTTGTCAAAGGCAAAGCCAGGGCCCCCTGCATTCTTGGACTAGGGCCCATCAGTTGTTTCTCTTTTAATTAATGATAGAAAGGGAGGCAAACAGAAGCCTCAGAAGCAGCCACGGCACTGCAGGTGGTAATTCAGATATAAAACTGATTAAAAAAAGAAAGCGGAAAAGTTCAAGTTCTTGTTAATAAGTAGTAAGAAGGCAAAGGAGGGAGGTAAAAATCAATACAGTTCAATCAGGCTGCAATAATGGGAGAGAGATAAAGAGAAAACAAAAAATTCAAATAATAATGCACTTGAAGGTCTGCTGGATGGCAAAGCCCACTCTACTTGGAAGGTGAGAGGTGCCCTGGAAAAGTGTGCTCTGTGGTCAAAGACATTTAGTTCGAAACTAATAACCTGAGAAGTGACCTTGTCTCATTATCTACCAACTAAGCATTCTGTACTCCCCACACTTCCCCAGCCAGCAAGTTCCCTTTAAAAATTCTGGCTCAATGCCTTCAAAACAACCTACCCCCAAAATGTACAGGAAATCACCTATGAAGGCTCTAAGTTCCTAGTAATGTCTTGCTTTATTTTCCTTCACACTAAGCACTGTGATATGCCTGTAAATTACACATTAACTACTTGTTCATTGTCTGTCTTCCAGATTATAAACTCCTCTGGGGTTAGTTTTACAACTAGCTCTATCTGTGGCAACTAGGAAAGTATCTAGCTAGTTAGCAGGTTTGTCAGTGGGACAAGTGTTAGATAAATACCCAAACAAATTATAACCTAGAAGCTTCTTATATGATAAGAAAAGAATATTTCTGCCCATGGTGGGCTAGGGAGGGCCCCTTCTTATAGATTTTGTTAAGGAGCCCCAAACAAACTTCTGCTAATGCTTGAATTAATGACATAGAATTGACTTACAGGCACAAAAACTGGAAAACTTAGATTAAGTCAAGGCAGTGACATGTGCTTCGTACTGTACAGAATTTGCTGTGTAGGTAGACTAAATCAGATGCTTCTCTACTCTGCCCACCTCCATCCATCTTACTTACTTCCCTCCCCAAATGAGATTGAAGGTGGTAAAAGAATACCAGGTGAATTGCCCTGGGGCATGGAATGTACTGGAAGTAAAATATGGACAAGCATCTTAGAGTGGTTTTGTCCTTAATGAAGGGTGGATTCCTCTGAATCTTTCTCATCTCTGTACTGCAGTTGAGGACCTAGAAGATATAATCACAGGACCCAAACAGCTTGTCCCCATAATAACTAGAAACCAGTATACTGCCTTTTCCTAAGCACACATTTTGACTTCAAAAGGTCTGTGGGTACTTTCTATATCTGAATTAGCATATGCCAGATTTTACAGAACTGGAGTGATTTTTCTGTAATTTCAAAGTTAGGTAACTCCAATGTCCACCTATGAAACCAACCTAGGGGATAGTACCTCTCTTCCTCTGCAGTCAGCTGTTTTAAACACAAGATAAGACAACAGGCCCAACAACTAAGTTCACTGCACACCATGCCATGTTAGTAACCTAGCTGTACCTATTGGTACTAACTAGCACATTAATGACAAGGACTGAGCTCCCTAAGCAGGTCATGCACAAAAAGGTGGATTCAGTCATGGTCACATTCCTGCCATTTTTTAAAGGAATTATAAAACAATGTAGACAAGAAGTTAGCTGAAAATAAAAATTAGGTAAAAATATAGGAGTGTTTTAAAAAATTACAACAAAATAGTTTCCAAACTTGCTTACTAGTGACAATTAACATAGACAAATAGTGTCGTCTCAATGGTGAGACTAAAGACCAAGAATAATGAGTCAGTAAATCTGAGTTCTATTTTTCTTGGCTCTGCCATCTATTCATTGGTAAGCTTCCTGTATCTTCAATTCCCATAAACCTCAAAAAAGAGAACAAGGTCATCAACCCCAACCATCTGGGAAAGACTGAATGGTGGGCAAAAACCCCTAAGGGAACTCCGATCAAGTACAGTGACTATGTGAAAAGACAGGTTCCTGATCATGTCATTACAGAAACACATTGGCTAAGATAAGACGCACTAACTGAGGAAAGAGTCCACATATAAGTGCAGGACAGCTTAACATAATTGTAGCACTTAAGCCTGCAAGAGCTCCAAATCATTGCTCCTAGAGCAGCCCCAAGGATGAGGTCAGCCCTCCAACATAGGCTGCTCTGACAGAAGCAAATCTGCCAGATTTATTGTGTCTCATGGCCCACCAGTCCTGGAACAAAAGTTTAAAGGTGAACTAACTTTTTTCCCCCCCTTTCTTTTCAAATTTCTTTTTTTTATGTGAATCAAAACAAATCTCTGAGTAGAGATCATGAGAGGAATGTAAAATATTCATCACATTTGGGCTGACAAGACTTAAGTGTCTGCTGTTATTAAATTTGAAGAAAAGGAAGGGCTGCTTGGCCTAGGAGCCTAGGGAGAAAATGAGAAAAAGTTCCCAGTTTCTTGCTGAAGACAAAGGAGTGCAGTGAAATGCTGTGGAAATCCCTTAGCCTGAACTTGCTGCCCTGCTAATTAGGAATAGCAGAAGAGGTGAATCATTCCACAGAGTTTTGTGAAATGTATCCATTACCGTTAAAGGGAAATTATCTTCCCTTTAAAAACAACATCAGGCTGAGGGTGTAGCCCAGTGGTAGAGTGTGCTTGCCTAGCATGCATGGGGTTATAGGTTTGATCCCTAGCGCGCGCGCGCACACACAACACACACACACACACACAAAAGTAACACCAATCCGTTTATTATCAGGATAAACACATTATTTAAAAAAAACCATTATGTTTGAGGTTGTATGTTATCCTTGAGGCTTTCATATAATGAGCAATAAGAAGGCATTTCCAATAAAGATGACAATAGATTCATCAAATGCTTTGAAGTTCCATTTCCTCCCAGTAACATCATTCTTATAATTTCATAAAACTCATTTTACTGAGCAAATATTCAAAGAATCACAGGCAAAGTTAGGATTCTCCATCCAACTCTCCTTATCTGGATTTCATGTAAATTTGTCTTCAAGTGAGTTCCTTGGTTCACTGAATAGTTCCCCTTCTCAGAAATGACAGGAACAAGAGGAACTTGTTATTCTGCTCCAATAACAAGAGGAAATTCTGACCACTTCAGCCAAAGAGGAATATATTTCCCTAGGAAGATGGTTTTTCTCACTTCTCTATCATTTGGTCATTAACTATGTATGTAGCACAAACCCATGTCAAGCGGTATAGAAGTATCCTTTGTATCATAAAACCCTAAGGTCGATGAGACTCGGGGAAGAGAAATCAGCCAGGGTTAGATAATTTAAGAAACAGTCGTGGAAAAGATGGGATGGGAACTGAAATATACATGGGGCTACTGAATGGAGCATTCCACAAAGGATTTATTCCTTGGACATTTACTATTAAAAGAGAACCCCAGGTAAAGTGAGATAAAAGGCTTTGATTAAGATTAGAACACCCAAACTCTGATTGTTAAATCCATTATTCAGCCTTCAGAGAAAGGAAGACATCTTAAAAGACTTAAATCTTTAAGGTGAAGGTTAAATGTGATGATTAAGTAGCTAGCACAGTGCCATACCTAGGGCAAATGCTCAACTATCTGTTTATTACTCTTTTAGTTATGCCCACAAGAATGATGCTTCTTTACCATCTGATGTTACAGTAGAATTCTGCCAGGCTTAGGAGGAGGTGCTTTACAGGATACAGTCCTTCTGAAGAGCTTGGGTTCTCTTAGACCTAGCTATAGAGCAAAGGATTAAACTTACTGAAGAAAATCCATGTCTCTAGTGCCTAATCTCAGTCACTCTCAAAGAAGGTTATCCTGTTACTCCCAGTTCCTCTGTTAGAAGGCTTATCCCTTCTGTGATAAACCCACATGAGCATTCCTAAAGATATCTTAGTCACCAAAATTAAGACACAAGTTACTGAGCATGTAAACGACCAGAGAAAGCAGAGGACTACAAAAGGCTTAAAAGCTAGCCTGGAATCTCCTTGTTGTACCTAGAAAGTTCTGCCATGCCTTAGAGGCACACACAAACTTTGCTAAGACAAATCATCCTCCTTGGGTGAAAGGGTGTAGGTCAAATCCTAGGCACAGAGGATTGAGATTCCATTTTGGAAACTAATAGTCTAAATGCTTCTCCCCAGGTATGAATTTTTCAGTTCAACTATACTTTCAAGTTAGCATAACATTTTATGTCAGAACAAAAAAAGATTTACTACTTTGCTTTTACAGCACAATTTGAACTACAGCAGATGCTTTCCATACAAAGAACCAAAAGTGAATCTCATGAAATTCCAATTAAGGTTTTTCAATATAGTTATGAACCGCAAAGAGTTGACAAGCCATAAAATCTCTTGACATGTGAATTTGTGTACAACATTATACAGGAAAGAAGGGAGGGAATGACTCTAAAAGTTGCTGGAAGTTATTGTTTTGTGGAATTGAGATTTGAGGATCTCCAAAGACTTTCTAAATCTTAGAAATGAAAAAAAAAAAATCTTAGAAATGAACTGTATTGCTTTCCCCAGGTTGCAGCTGAGGTGACAGGCAGATGAGGCCAGGTCAAACAGTTGGAAACAGGTTTTGGTCTAGTAATTCCTGCCTACCAGATACCTGGTTTTTCTGAAAATGATTTTTTAATTGTGTAAGAACTAGGATTTTATCTTTTTTCTTTTTGAGCTCTGCATGGGTAAACTTTAAGAGTGAGGGCTACTGAAATCAGTGCTTTTTTTCAGGAAATACTTTTTTCAACTTCTGAACACCTGAAATAGTTGCCCTCTCTGAAAATTTAAATCACAAGGTAAAATATGGTTAGGGCAAAAAATGAATTCAAACAACACATACATGGGGTATACTATATCCTTTTCTTTTACTGTGCCCCGCACTGAACATTTCTCATAGAGATAAACAGAACTAAATGGGTGAAACTCATGCTTAGGGACAAACTGAGCAGCAGACCCAGGACCAATTAACTGCTCTCATCTTTGGCAGACCTGTGGTTGACCAGTGTAATATCTTGATAGAACTGCCCTCACCATAAAAGCTCGCGTTCTGTAGAACACATTCATTTTAAGAGAACCCTTAGAGGACAGGCAGTAAGATCAAACTCTGTTTATGAACTCGGTCTTCTGAGTTCTCAGAAGTAGCCAAAAAGGAAAAGGTGACCCACATGGTTTACACTGTTGATCAAGGGAAAGATAAAAATGCTCAAATGACAAAACCATGCATGCAAGAGGACACACAAAAGAAATCATCATTTATGTTCCAACAGATTTTAGAATAAAACATTTTCATACTTTTCTATCATAGACTTCATGTATGGCCCAAATTCTAGCTCTCCAAAAATCATAAAGAGACATAAACCAATCATCCTCAGGAACTGAGAAAAGTCAGGTAAGGGAGATAAAGGATGCTCATTGTGCCTTAGGACCAAACTATTTGTTCAGCAAGAAGTCAGTCTATACAGAAACCTTCATCATTCAATTAATTGTCTTATTCTCTAAATACTACTAGGTGTACTAAAATTTTCCCATTTCTCTTGTCTCTTGTTTACTAATTTACTACAGCTAAGATGAAGGACAAAAAACAAACCAACAAAAAACAGAAGTCCTTTCTAAGGATCAAAATGTCTCATAATTACACCATCAGGGCTCCAGGCTACCCTGTTTCAATGGCAAACAATGTGACTTCAATATTCACAGTAGAACATAAGCCCCTGTTGTTGTGGTTTCTAAATTTCTAAAGCTTGAATTTCCTACTTACAAATTCGGAAATATTTGGTTTCCCAGGCATACCACGTTAGCCACTGCCTCTGCACAGAAAGCCAGATTACATGGAGGTGAAAGCCAGTAAACACCCCCCCACTCTGGCACATAGCTGACTCCTGCATTGGCCTCTTATGTTAAATCTGATGAACTGAACACTGACTAATTAATATAAGAAAGCAAGTTAAAAAAAAAGAGAGAGTCTTTGAAAAAAAAAATACAGCAACCAGGTACTTAAAAAACACTTTGTATTTTGGTTCAAATAAGATCTTTACTCTTTGCAAAAAATAATTTTTTAAAAGGAGAAAAAACTAGAAGAGCAACCCATAAGTATTAAAAGAAAGAAATTATACTAATCTTCCAAAGTACCTATTTGCAATACCTGAATGAAAATTACCTGTCATCTGAGGAGAGAAAAAAGGACAATTGAAAATTAAAAACAAAATTTAACAGCTACATCAGCATGTTTTTTTTTTTTGTTGGTGGTGGTTTACCTTTGAACTGGGGATTAAACCCAAGGCCTTGTTAGGTAAGCCCTCAACCAATGACCTACATCCCTCAACTTAAATTTTAAGACAAGTTGGCCAGGGATTTGTAATTCTCCTGCCTCAGCCTCCCAAGTAGCTGGGATTATTGGCATGCACTACTACAATCCTTTCTTAAATAATCCATTTCTGCTTCCTCAATATACTAAGATACAAAAAGAACAAATAATAAAAGTGGATTTTGAGCGATAAAAGAAATGCATGTAAATATTCTTAATAAGATAAAATAATACACATTTCTAAGGGTATGTAATATTATGTTCCTAAGGGTATGTAATATTATGTATGACTGAGAAAAGGCTGCCTGTTAAAAATATTTTCCAAGAACTTTAAGTTCCTTGAAAATGTTCTTCGGAAATGGTATTTATGACAAATTCACCTCCTCTGGGGAACATGAGATGTTATTACTGGCGAAGTCACAATTTTTAAACCACCCAAAAATAATCATGAATTTATGTCAAATGACCAAGTGTGCTATATTATTGCAATGATTAAGAGAATACTTACTAATGTCTCATGATCAAGGCTCTGAGTAGCCTTGAATCTACAGAAAATACCGTGACAAAACAATGGATTGCTAGTGGTGGTGATTCTGTGTGTCTTTGAAAGGCAAACTACTGTAATATACAAACCACTGGTGAGGATGGTGTTTGATATATGAGATAGGAAGTGTGGACTTACGTCTTGGTGGTGAGAAGCAGGATTTAGAGTCTAAACTACATCGGTATTCTGGTTCTGCCAATTACTACCAGGACCTTTGACAAATTATTTAACTCTTCGGAGTCTATTTTTATTTGTAAAATAAAGACATTAATACCTACCTCCTATGACTGTTTCCAAGACTAAAATGGTATATGACATATAATAATTGCTCAACTCTGTTATTTCTAGAGTTGTAGAGGGATGGGACAACACTTACACCCTTACTTAAATAATTACCTGTCATCTGAGGAGAGAAAAAAGGACAATCTACATCAAACCTAGTTCAAAATGAAAAAAGATATTTTGTTCAAATACTTAGCAAATATTTCTTGAATACCAATTAAGTACCAGGCCCAGTTTTTAAACTGGAAATATAGCACTGAATATAACAAACACCAATTATCATCCAATATAATATGTGTGCAGACACAGGCACACATGTGTGCACACACAAATACCCCCCACACACCCCCCCACACACCCCAACTGCATAAAGTTTTCATTCTAGGAGACCCAGGCAGTAATCAAATAAATAAGTAAAATGTAGCATGCTAGAAGGTACTAGATGAGGTAAGAGAGTCCAGTGACCCCCTGGGAAGACAGCCAGCACAAAAGCACACAGTCCCTGTTGTATTTGAGGAACAGCAAGGAGGCTGGTGTGGTTATAGCATAGTGAGCAAAGGAGAGTAGAAGGAGGCAGGATGGGAAGAAGAAACTCCTCTGAGGTCATCATTGTCTGGTTTTTCTAGTTAGTGAAAAAAACACAGGCTTTGAAGGCAGTTATTTTTATTCTGGTCTGGTTACTTGTGCTGTTTGGTAAATTACTTAACCTCCCTAAATTTTGTTTTTTTGGATCCTTCCTCTATCTGTTAAGTAGGTATAATACCTCATAAAGTTGTTAAAAGGATTGAGATAAATGGCACAAAATAGGTCTTCAGTATGCTTGTTTCTTCCTCTCAATAAGACAAGTCTCACACTGGGAACTGGAGTCTACATTCCAATTGTCAGGCTATCAAAATGATGGCCTTGGATGGCATTTAACTGCCTTGGCCTCAGTTTCTCAACTAAGAAAATAAGTGCAGGTACTCATAGACATTGTAAAGACATATGTTTAACAATTAAGGTTCTGTTATAAATCAAGGAATTTTATTATTAGAATTTGTCTTAATATTAAAGGTTTTGAAACAGCAAAAAAGCATATATGAACCCTGTACCTTTGTACACTATTCCAATTTTTTAAAATCCTACACATTTTCACTTTTTTTTAGCATGAAATTGTAAAGATTTACTTCATAACATTTTATTTCCTTTTTCTGATCCTGCTTAAGAACAATAATCTAATGGAAAGATCTCCAAGAAATGTTTAACTGCAAAAAGCAAAGTGCTGAGAGTAGTGTTCATAAAAGTAAACTACTTTTCTATATAAAAGAGAGAGAAAATAAGAAATTTTATTTGTATTTGCTTGTTCACTCATTAAAAAAAAACAACCCTATGATTACATATAAGAAGCTAGAATCAGCAGTCACAGTTGGGGAGATAAAGATGAGGAGAGAGAAAAACTCTTCATAGTATCTCTTTTAATATACACATTTTGAAAAAATATTATATATTTAGGAATACTAATCTGAAATCCAAGAATGAAATTCAGATTGCTTAAGAGTTTAAACTTCACAAAATAAACTGAAAATTTAGTTATAAAACAACATGAAAACTGTAAATACCCTGTTTCTCAGGATATTTAGTTTTTGCTCCTTCTATGTGTTAAGTGGGTATCTCTCAATCTATTGGTTTGTATGTTTTTTCTGAGGGGCTCAAAAAAACATTATAAAACATCCTGCATCATTCTTTCACTATGGAAACCAAGCTCAGCCCTACTATATGCAAAAAAAAATATTGTTCCTTTCAGGTCTGTCCTAGGTCAGTCTGTCTAACCTGCTTTGGGGTTCTCAGGTACACCAAGTCTATGATTATGTGAATTCAAGGAACGAAGAAAGAGCAAGGGTAAGATGAACAGAACATCAGTGAGGCTTTGGGAAGGTCACTATTAGTATCCATTTTGATACACGGCATTTCATTAGATATTGTACATTCAAGGCATCATTTTTTTTTTTCCAGGAAGGGAGAAGACCTGAGTAGTAGATCTGAGAACAAAACAGAAATGGAAAAAAGTAGCTAACCTCAAATACATTTAAGCAACAACTAATGAAGAAGAGTTATGAATGCCAGAGATAATACAAAGAGACCCACCAGAAGTTTTCCTAAAAATTAACTATGTCTTAAAATGGTGATTGTCAGTCACAATTTTGCTCCCACTCCCTGTCCTGGGAACATCTATAATGTAAAGACATTTTTTGATTGTCACAATTGAGTTGGGGGTACTGGGTTACTTCTGGCATTTAGTAGGTAAAGGCCTTGGATGCACTAAGCATTCCATAATACACAGGACAGCCCACAACAATGACTCAACCCAAATGTCAGTAGTGCCAAGGCTGAGATCAAACTGTAACCTAAAATGATAGATATAGTATGGCTAACAATGAGCACAGCTGTAAAGACAAATGAACTGCTTAAATGTAGATCACATACACAGATTATGTCCTTTTAGTTTTTATTCCAATGTGAATTTTTACTGTTTCTTCCACAGATGACCCCTATTTTAGACCAGCCTATTATGGCTGAGCTGCTCTCTTATGCTGCCTTACCATTCTGTTGTTTCCCCCACCCCCAAGGGTGAACAATTAGCAGTTTTAATTACTTATAAAATTATTAATTGAAAAGAAAAAACATATTTATAGTCTTCAACAGGATGTTCTAGTGTGAGAGTATACTGTGGAATGGTGAAAGCAAGCTAATTAACATACCTATCATCTCAAATACTTACCTTTGTGTGTGTGTGTGTGGTGAGAACATTTAAAATCTATTCTGTCTTGGGGCCTGGGTGCAGCTCAGTCAAGCATGCTTTACATACATGAGGCCCTGGGTTCTATCCCCAGCACCAAAAACAGAGAATCAAACAAATAAATAAATAAATAAAATCTACTCTCTTAATGCTCCTCACTCTATTTCCAATGACAATGGACATATATTTATGCCAGGCAGTATGTTAAGTATGTTATGGATTGATTTGTACTTAATACTCAGAATAACTCTACTGTGAGGGAGGATCTAATATTGTCTCTAGTCTACAGGTGCAGAAAATAAGACCTGTAAAGTAAATTGCTTACTCAACTAACACTACACTGAAGTGGGGAAGCCAGGATTCAATTCCCCTTCTGTAGTATTCCACCACTTCTTCCCCATTGATGCTTTCATGTTGGCAAAGGTACATGCTCCCTGTCATCTCATCTGCCCTGCCTCTCAGTCACCTGCACTGTTTACTGCCATTTACTACCAGGGCAATAGGGATCAGTCAGTAGAAAGAATATCAGCCTTATCCTAAAGAAGGCAAATGTATAAGATACAGAACAACAGAGATCAAACAAAGTACGAAGCAAACCTGTAGGAAGGGAGGAAGGAATGGAGAGTGTTAAGAACATGAGCAAAATCCCAACAGCACCATCACTAGCTCATACTTAAAAGTGGCTCTGCATGCTGTGTACCAGGAGGAGCTATCAGGAATATGCACATAAGCACCTCATGCTGAGTAGCTCCCACCCCCACACTGGGGATTGAACTCAGGGCCTCACACAGGTTAAAGCAAGACCCCCTTTTCTGAGCTACATCCCCAACACTTTTTTATTTTGGGACGGGACCTTGTTAAGTTGCCAAGGCTGGCCTTAACCTTGCAATCCTCCTGCCTCAGCCTCTTAAGTCTCTGGGATTACAGGTGTGTACCACTGCATCTGGCCTGAATGCTTTTTGAATATTTTTTCCTACAGCATCAGGGAAGCCCAGGGAAGGCATCAAAGGCCCAAGTAGATCTGAAGGACTGGGGAAGACATCCACCTGAAACAGTTTGTCAAAGACCTACAGTCTCAATCTGTTAAAAGACAGATTGGTTTCTTTCGTGCACGTGCATGGTGTGTGTGTGTGGTGTAGTAGCAATCAAAATGGAAAGTTTGGAAGAGAAAAAAAACCTATCTAAGGAGTCTTTCCAAATAATTAAGAACTTAAATTCAGAGGGGGGTGAGGAGGAAAAAGAAAAATACAAAAAGAAAAGTGAGTAGGATCTCATTCGGCACAGCAGTGTATTCTCGGTAATTGTTTTTTTTTTTTTTTAAGTTCTTTCTTGTTTTAATATATTCAAAACAAGGTTAAAAATTCATCCAAGTAAATGGTAAAAAGAAAAATATGTATAGATCGTTTTAAATAAGAAAAACTGAAATGGGATGGAGAAGGCATATTCCATTTTTACTTTATTTTATTTAGATTTTTTTTGCAGTGCTGCAGATCAAACCCAGGGCCTCAGAGGCATGCTAAGCAAGCAAACTACCACACAGCCACATCCCCAGCCCACAATAGTAGGATTAAGTGAACATCCATCATTCTAAAAGGTTCCAACTAAAAAGTCCCCAACAGTACAACACATAGAAGTGGGCAACACATAGGTCAGGGTGTAATTATATCTCCTGGCACAGATTTACATGTTGTCCTTATTGTCACTCCCCACTTAGTTCTTGTTTCCTGTCCCATACCCAGCCTGAGCACCTTTGCAAGTCCTTATCTGGTGGTGTACAGGGTGTCTTTCCTAGCTCAGATACAGGCACCTTGGTTAGTCTCAGAATGAAAATATTCTCCTTGTAGCTGTCTGACTCTCCAAGTTCTGTAACTGTGGGCTCTCAAGTTGGTATTTTTCTGGTTCTATACCCTCACCTTTTCTACTAAGCAGTTCTTCTTAGTAGAAGACCCTGTATCAGTCAGTTACTTTGGTCTTTGCTTTAAGAGAGCAAGATTTGCCCCAATGCCAGTCCTCCACTCAATTTGAAGATTACATAACCTCTTCTCAGAATCCTGTTTATCTGCTAAAAGCACCCAAGCTCTTTATAATAATTAATAGATCATTTGACGATTTACATCTTATTATTTCACTTCCCCTGCCCTCTAGGGAACCAAACAAGATTGTCCAGATGATGAAGAATCCTGACCCATTTTTAACATATAGTCCTCTGACACCAAATTAAAATCATCTCCATCACTTCACTCATGCCCTAAGTATTGTTTGACAATGAAGGAAAATAGTAACTCAGCTTGCTGAATCTGGGCCCAATTATGGTGTCTCTAAATGACTCAATGATGATGACAGGATCTTCAGTAATAAGGACATAGAACAGACACAGATGTATACTCATACTTGGCTAGCAGATGCAAAAAGTAAAAAAAAAAAAAAAAAAAAAAAAAAAAAGCGTTACTGTTCTTCTAGATCTTGCTGACCAAGTCAAATGAATCAAACATTACATTATGGTTATGGTATGCTATAGCTGTAACTGGAAAAAAAAATACAAGTCTGACTTGCTTAGGAGATAAAAGAAAACTGCATACATAGAATAAAAACTGATCATGGCTATTTTTATGAGTTCCCCTAAAACTTAGACTGAACAGTGAAAAGTCCCATTGAAAAAGCAAGAAAACATAAATTATAGGTCTGATTACTAAGAGCCTATCTCAAATTAAGGAAGCTTTCTAGTAAGTTCCATCTAATTACTCTGCAAACTGCTGGAACTCTAGTTATTTATCCATAAACATAGCTGATGTCAGTGTGGTGCAACAATTAAAATTACATATTAAACAAGAATTGCTAAAAGATAAGCAGGATAATATCCAAACCAAACTATCAGACTCTGGCCATGAAAGCAGATATAAAAATGAATAAAACAGTACGATATATGTAATTTTCTGCTTAGTAATCAACATCCTTAAGCAAGCAAGTGCACACAGTTCTAACACAAGGATCTAAAGAAGGAAAAAAGGAGTTGTTCAAAAAGTCCTGACTCTTTCTAGAGGTTCTGTAACTACAAAATAGAGGCAATAATGTACTTAAAGAACATTGATGGGAAACCCACTTACATCTCATTTTCTTAAATGCTTAAAAAGAACCCTCCTGGTAAACCCTAGAGAATCTTCTTTTAAAAAAATGATAAAACTTCTTAAGACAATGCTGCAGTTATTTTCTACAGAAGGGTACACTTGTTCATTTTCTTCATTCATTCAAAAAAATGCTCATTTTGGTTCCCACCAAAGGGTTTTGTAGTAGACTCTGTAGGAGACACAAATGAATCACTTAGCTACTCCTCCTGTTCTCAAGAAGTTTATATTTTAGTAGGGTTGATTATGATATATATAAATAATACAAAATCAAAAGTGGCAAGAACTGTAATATAAATTCTTATGGTGTGTGACTGGCATTATAGTATTTAGACATACCATCTGCTTCATATGTGTATTCTGTGATGTATATTACTAACACTCTGTCTCCCACAGAGGAGATAAAATATAGGCACATGTGTGCTGACATATGTGTGTGTAAATAAAAACTAAAAGACCCTTTGAATATATAATTTGTATCAAAAAGCCAGCATCATGGTTGGTACCAAAGAACACTCAGGATGACAGATGTGAAAATTTCAAAAAAAAATAGTAACTGTATTGCATATAATAATAGTGATAAACCACAGAAGTTATAACAATTCTGAGCCGTAATAGAAACTCTAAAGAAAAGCTGTAATAAGACACTGCTTTAAGCCAGTTTGGATTTAATTACCTCACATTTGTGTCCATAAAACCAGCTTCCTCAACCTGTTTTTATTGGACAGGATTCTGTGAATGTTCCTATAATCCTGTAGTGTCAGTACTTGAACATGAATATGAGTATTCCAAGACAGTAGTCTTCAAACTGAGGAACATGTACCCCTGAGGGTACACAAAGACTTTGCAGAGGTATAGGCATGGAGAGCTTTCAGGGAATTAGTGTCTACATTGGCATTTGATACATATACTCTTTCCAAAACTGACCTGCCAGAAGTGTTTATGTTATTCTGTGAATTCTCCTTTTCCAATAACCCTCTCAAAATATCCATCATGCTTAGCTAACTCTTACCAATGCCTATTTCTGGGTTGGAAACCTCTCTGGGGCACCAGACAAAGGAATAACTACAGAAAGCCTTATTCCTGCCAGGGATGGTGGTGTACGCCTGTAATCCCAGCAACCTGGGAATTGAGACAGTAGGATCACAAGTTCAAGGCCAGCTTCAGCAGCTTATCCAGGTCCTAAGCAATTTAGTGACATTCTGCTTAAAAATAAAAAAAAAAACAAAAAGGAGGCTAGGGTTGTGACTCAGGGGTAGAGTGCTTGCCTTGCACATGTGAGGCATTGGGTTCAATTCTTAGCACCACCTAAAAAATACATAAATTTATTAAAAAAAAAAAAAGAAAGAAACCAAAAAAGGATGGGGTTGTAGCTCAGTGGTAAAGCACCCTGGATTCAATCCCCAATACCAAAAACTATATGAAAAAATAAAAAAGAAAGCAAGCCTTAACTCTTAGAGTTCCAGGAGAGCAGCAGCAGGGTTGCTCAGAACCAACACTGGATGGAATACTGCTTTGTCTTCAAAGTAGTTCAGGGCAAGTTCCTATGTCTGGAAGTGAGATGGTTGCTAGAGGAATGTGTATTTACATATTTACTTAAGTTGAAGTCAGATTTTCTTCATGAAAGAATGACTGATTTGGCTGTTTGATTTGTTAATGAGGACATTTAGATCATGTCAGACATGAAAATATCTTTTGTAACCAGTAAAACCTTGAATTAAAAACATGGAGATGGTAGTTTCAAAATGTGTAAAAACTTTCCTAGCTTCAAACAAACAAACAACAACAACAAAAAAAAAACAAAAACAGAAATAAATAAAATTTGTTCTTTAGATTGACAGTTTCTCCACTCTGAGAGTGTTCCTTGATAGACACCTTATATGTGGGAACAGTCTCAGGCAATGGTTTACATTTGGAGTTGGAGAGGCAATGTGATATGGGGAAACAACACAGGCTTTGCTCCTTCCTTACCTTTTTGAAACCAAAGGTCTCATTTTCAGGAAGTATCTGACAGGTAAATAGTAAATTTTTGCTATCTGTAGTCAGTCCAAAGGCCAGCAGACCTGGCATCATCTGGGACCTACCCCAGACCTACTGAATTGGAATCTGTAGTGTAACAAAATTCCAGGTGATTCAAATTACATTGAAATGTGAGAAACACTGATAAAGAACATATCATTAGAAGGGCAGATAGAATCACTAAGTGTATATAACTCAGATCGGAACTTTATGTTACACCTCCTTAAGTAAAGCTGAATAAGGCAGGATGATGGATTGCAAATTTTAATGACAGGCTTATATATAAACATATATGCATGTAGTAAAGCACCACATGCGCGCGCGCACACACACACACACACACACACAAACAGATCAGTGGTTCTCAACTGAAGGCAATATTGCTCCCAGAAGACTGGCAATTCTGGTTGTTATCATTGGAGGATGCTGCTAAACTTCTTAGAGTACCCAGGATGGCTCTCCACAATAAGAATTTATCTGGCTCCAAAGGTCAGTAGTGCTGAGGTTGGAAAAACCATGGCATAGATAATATAACATTCCTGTATAATGGCATTTTAATCAGAACTATTAATGGGAAAAGGAGTCATAATCTCCATACACAGCTCTAAAGAAATGGATTTCAGGTCTGGAGAGTTCTGCATCTCAAGATTCCATGCTACTTTCAAGATTATGAGAACCCTGGTTAAAAGCTCTCAAAATCATTTATCTGTGTTTGCTAGCAAATCCAGAGGTCATGATAATCTGTCAGTCATATCAATGCTAAAACCCTATTAATTTGCTAACAAAAATAATGGAGAGGGCTGGGTTGTGGCTCAGTGAAGAGCACTTGCCTAGCATGTGTGAGGCACTGGGTTCAATTATCAGCACCACATATAAATAAATAAAAAATAAAGGTCCATCAACAACTAAAAAAATTAATTAATTAATTAAAAAGAATAATGGAGACAGATTAGTTACTATTTTATCTCAAATCATTTCTACTTAAAGAAGGAAGCTAGGCTTAAGAGCTTCAACTTCAACTTAGGAGCTTCTACTCACCCTATATTTTCTTCAAGACCCTAAACTCACCTCAAACTTAACCTTCAAATGTTCCTGATATAACACAAGAAATAGTGACTTAGTCTTAGCCCACTCACCAACTATCAGGAGTGGTTTCTCTCATCCTCTCTCACACATGTATCCAGCCATCACTACACACAGCCAAAAGTCTCTAAAAAGGTTGTCAGGGTTTCCTGCCCTCAGTTCCCACTAGTTCCTGGCCCCAAGCTCTGGAGTTGATTGCTGAGGGTATAGTTTTTTTGTTTTGTGTCCAACCCCCCTCACCACCCCCACCCCAAATAAACCCCTACTTCCTTTCCTGACAGGATTTAGTAGACTAGGCTGCTGACTGTCCCATGGGAAATAGTGAAGTTACTGGGAAACAAGGAATGAGAAAACAGTTGGAGCAAATGTACTCAAATTGTTAGTATTTTTAGATTAGGCAGAGGGGAGTGAAGGGAAGGGAGGGGAAGGGTATGGGGGTAGGAATGATAGTAGAATGAATCAGAAGTTATTACCCTATGTACATATATGACTACCTGACCAGTGTGATTTTACATCATGTACAACCAGAAAATGAGAAATTATACTGTTTATATATGATGTGTCAATGTGAATTCCACTGTCATGTATAACTAATTAGAACAAATTAAAAAATCGCCAGTTTTATATGACTACCTTGTAAGATGGAACTTGGGGAGCAGATGGTGGTGGGAGCCAGTTTACAAAACCCAGGAAAAAGTTGCATCACCCTTTCATCACGCTGAAAAAGATGCATTATGCCTGCTCCCCAAAACAATGAACACAACAGAAACAAATGAAACATCTTCAAAACCTTTTCGCTGGCTACTGCACTGCCCAGATTTACTAATCACTATTCCATTAGTGCTCATTTTATTATACTGAAAATAATCTTCTTGCCCTTACATCTTAAGAAAACACATCCCCTTCTCATAAAAATGAAAAGTGGGGCTGAGGTGTAGCTTGGTTGGAAAAGCTCTTGCATGAGCTCTTGCATGTAGCATGAGCAAGGTCCTGAGTGTGATTTCTAGCCCCACCCAACACGCACACACATATAAAATAAAAAAGAAAGAAAAAGCAGTGCATGCTATTATTTAATAAATTTAAAAGAAATCTATGAAACTATTCTGTAATAAAACTGTAAGCAACTGGGGTGTAGCAAGGGTAAACTATTTCAGTGAAGTTATGATCAATGCATTGTCAAGACCATTAAATCCAATGCTGATGCTAAGGCAGGAGGAAGAAGCTCTTTGCCAAAGTTTCTGTAATTATTTCACCACCAAAGCATTTTACCTGTGGACTCTGCCACTAGATCCCACAACCATTCAGGAAGAAGATACCATGTTTTTCTTCTCAGACTCCCAGGTTTCTCAAGTACAGAGTGGGGAGCAGCCAGAAGCTATGAGCAAGCCTCTTACCAATACCCTAGATGAGATCATCAACCCCACCCCAGCATCCTGCCTAGTCTTCTGAAGTTCACAGGCTACAGCCCCTGGGCTAGTCTCTTGTCGGGTTCTCAAAACAGGAAAAACTAAAAGTGGGTCCTCCCCACAAAAGACTTTGGGAATTCTTACATTACACAGTTATTTTAAACATGTTCCTCCTGTGTAGTATAATTACAGAAAAGAGAAGATTCAGATCTCAAAAATGACTCTTTATTTCCAAGACTTCCCTAGATTAGTTTCTTTTTCAAATGTCCTCTCAAATTCTTAACTTACAAAAAGTTCTGTGACAAGGATAAAAGACATGCATTGGAATAATTAACTCATTCCTAATAGAAATGATTTATTAACATTATGAACACTTTAGTCTTGATCAGAAAGCAAATACTGTTTTCATCCACGTCAAGTCCTTTAAATTCCTCAGGGATTCCATTCTATTTTAGCTTCTGTATAACAATACTGCAGAACCGTAATTACATCCTCTATAATCAGCCCATTCCCAGTGCAATTAACAGAGCCACAAATTTAAAACTACAATCTCCCTACTGAAGTTACTAAACATGTGGAAGAGACAGTTTATTCTGCATGTGAAATGCTTTCCTGTTATGCAGATAAATTTAAAAGAAAAAATAGCATGGAGTAATAGTCTTCATTTAAGAGGGAATCACTATGATCCTGATAATAGTTTCCTGTCCATCATTCTAGTATTGGATTCTCATCAAAAAGCTCTTTCCTTCCAAATTCCTTGCTCTTCCCATATGTTATGAAAACCCTCAAGCTTGGTTCAGATGCCTCAACTTCCCTCATTAAACTATCATTAACTTGGAGGAAAAAGGTATACGTGAAGTGGTTCTCAGATAATGACATGCTAGTGCAAAACAAGCTTTAATTGGCAGAGCAGTCCATCAATAAAATGCATAACTTCTAAGCAATGTGAATAAAATTTTATCTTAACTAAGAATCAGGGAGTGAACACTAAATATCACTATATCACACATTTTAATGATTCACGCAAACCATTTAATAAATATAGGAATCATAATTAATAAAACAAGAACAACAGCAATATTTATCAAATGTTTACCTTGTTCCAGGACTGTAATAATCTTAGATGAATCACTTCATTTAATTTTTACAAAAAGCCCCTAAGGTAAATAAAGTGATTGTTCTCATTTTTCATATGAGAAAATTGACCCTCAGAGATATTAAATAACTGCCCAGGTTCATTAAAGCAGCTGGCAAGAGTAGGGCCAATCTTGAAGCCAGGTCTAACTGAATCTCAAGCTCATATCCATTTTCACAGGCATCAGGCTGGACTGCCCTCTCTGATTGTTACACGGCAATTTAAAACAAATATTCTTGTCTTTTCCATAAAGGCTCCTGGTAAGCTACTACTGTTACTAATCAATGGTAGTTAACCCAAAAGCAAGATATTTCTTTAACAAGATTCTCTTTCCCTCATCAAATTCAGGAACTCCTTCCCACATTCCATGTGAACTGATACAATCTTTTCAAATTACATAACTGTTTAATCATAGATATGAGTTACTAAAGCAGCAATCACAAATTAGAATGCACTCTTGTATTTTTCAGATTAAAGAAGCTGATTGGTCAAGAAACCGAGTCCCAGCAGAAAAAGGAGCAAGAAAAGGAAAAGAGGGTCACCACCCTGAAAGAGGAGCTGACCAAGCTGAAGTCTTTTGCTTTGATGGTGGTGGACGAACAACAAAGGCTTACAGCACAGCTCACCCTTCAAAGACAGAAAATTCAAGACCTGACCACAAGTGCACAGGAAACACATGCTAAACTAACTCTTGCTGAAGCCAGAGTTCAGGAAGAAGAGCAGAAGGCAACCAGACTAGAGAAAGAACTGCAAACACAGACCACAAAGTTTCATCAGAACCAAGACGAAATTATGGCAAAGCTCACCAATGAGGACAGTCAAAATCGCCAGCTTCGACAAAAGCTGGCAGCACTCAGTCGGCAAATTGATGAGTTAGAAGAGACAAACAGATCTTTAAGAAAAGCAGAAGAGGAGCTGCAAGATATAAAAGAAAAAATCAACAAGGGAGAATATGGAAATGCTGGCATAATGGCTGAGGTAGAGGAGCTCAGGAAGCGTGTGCTAGACATGGAAGGAAAAGATGAAGAGCTCATAAAGATGGAGGAACAGTGCAGAGATCTCAATAAGAGGCTTGAGAAGGAAACAGCACAGAGTAAAGACTTTAAACTAGAAGTTGAAAAGCTCAATAAAAGGATTATGACTCTGGAAAAATTAGAAGATGCTTTCAACAAAAGCAAACAAGAATGCTACTCTCTTAAATGCAACTTAGAAAAAGAAAGGACAACCACAAAGCAGTTGTCTCAGGAACTAGAGAGTTTAAAAGTGAGGATCAAAGAGCTAGAAGCCATTGAAAGTAGGCTGGAAAAGACAGAATTCACTCTGAAGGAGGATTTGACTAAACTGAAAACATTAACTGTGATGCTTGTGGATGAACGGAAAACAATGAGCGAAAAATTAAAGCAAACGGAAGATAAATTACAAGCTGCTTCTTCCCAGCTTCAAGTGGAGCAGAACAAAGTAACAACAGTTACTGAGAAGTTAATTGAGGAAACTAAAAGGGCACTCAAGTCCAAAACTGATGTGGAAGAAAAGATGTTCAATGTAACCAAGGAAAGAGATGATCTAAAAAACAAACTGAAAGCAGAAGAGGAGAAAGGAAATGATCTCTTGTCAAAAGTCAATATGTTGAAAAACAGGCTTCAATCATTGGAAGCAAGTGAGAAAGATTTCCTAAAAAACAAAGACTCTGGTAAGTCCACAACAGCTTTACACCAAGAAAACAATAAGATTAAAGAACTCTCCCAAGAAGTGGAAAGACTGAAACTAAAGCTAAAGGATATGAAAGCCATTGAGGATGACCTCATGAAAACAGAAGATGAATATGAGACTCTGGAACGAAGGTATGCTAATGAACGAGAAAAAGCTCAATTTTTATCTGAAGAGCTAGAGCAGGTTAAAATGGAACTTACCAAGTACAAGTTGGCAGAAAAGACAGAGTCCAGCCATGAACAATGGCTTTTCAAAAGGCTTCAAGAAGAAGAAGCTAAATCAGGGCATCTATCGAGAGAAGTGGATGCATTAAAAGAGAAAATTCATGAATACATGGCAACTGAGGACCTAATATGTCACCTCCAGGGAGATCACTCCATTCTGCAAAAGAAACTAAATCAACAAGAAAACAGGAACAGAGATTTAGGAAGAGAGATCGAAAACCTCACTAAAGAGTTAGAGAGGTACCGGCATTGTAGTAAGAGCCTCCGTCCTAGTCTCAATGGAAGAAGAATCTCTGACCCTCAAGTATTTTCTAAAGAAGTTCAAACAGAAGCAGTAGACAATGAGCCACCAGATTACAAGAGTCTCATTCCTCTGGAAAGAGCAGTCATTAATGGTCAGCTGTACGAGGAGAGTGAGGAACAAGATGAGGACCATAATGAGGAGGAATCTGTGCTGTCCTTCAGATGCAACACGTCCACTCCCCTTCCTGTGAACAGGAAGCTATGGATTCCTTGGATGAAATCCAAGGAGAGCCATCCTCAGAATGGGAAAATACAAACTAAACCCAATGGCAACTTCATGCAACCTGGAGATCTAGTCCTAAGCCATACACCTGGACAGCCGCTTCATATAAAGGTTACGCCAGACCATGCCCAAAATACAGCCACTCTTGAAATCACAAGTCCAACTACAGAGAGCCCTCACTCTTACACAAGCACTGCAGTGATACCAAACTGTGGCACCCCAAAACAGAGGATAACCATTCTCCAAAATGCTTCCATAACACCAATGAAGTCCAAAACCTCTACTGAAGGCCTCCAGAATTTAGATCAAGGTATGTCCCCAATTGCCATGGCAACCTTTGCCAGAGCACAGACCCCAGAGTCTTGTGGTTCTATAACTCCAGAAAGGACAATGTCACCTATTCAGGTTTTGGCTATGACTGGTTCAGCTAGCTCTCCTGAGCAGGGACGCTCCCCAGAGCCAATAGAAATCAGTGCCAAGCACACGATTTTCAGAGTCTCCCCAGACCGGCAGTCATCGTGGCAGTTTCAACGTGCAAACAGTAATAGTTCAAGTGTGATAACTACTGAGGATAATAAAATCCACATTCACTTAGGAAGTCCTTACATGCAAGCTGTGGCCAGCCCCATGAGACCTGCCAGCCCTTCAACACCACTGCAGGATAACCGAACTCAAGGTTTAACTAATGGGGCACTAAACAAAACAACCAATAAAGTCACCAGCAGTATTACTATCACACCAACAGCTACACCTCTTCCTCGACAATCACAAATTACAGTAAGTAATATATATAACTGACCACCCTCATCCTCATCCAGTCCATACTGATATTCTTGCAAGGAACTCAATCCTTTTTTAATCATCCCTCCACATCCCCCAAAAGACTGACTGAACTTGTACTTTGGGAAGTTTGTGCATGAACTACACAAGAGTCTGAAACTAATTGTTGCCTGCATAGCCATTTCAAGTGTGCATTTACTGTATATCTTTTCACTTACATAACTGTATGGGAAATATTTAGTCTGCATTTGTATAAATACATTTTTATGTATTTCATTTTCCATAACTCACTTTAATTTGACTGCAACTTGTTGTGGTAAAATACTTTAACATCATAAAACAGTAAATAATTTGTTATTTTTACCATTGCTTGCTGAATATTCTTTTGGTCATTTTGTGTTACACATTTGCATGTCCAATATAATTTTATTTTCCGCTTATGTCTATTAATTCTTGCTAAAAAAATCAAGCAGGACCTACTTCTAATTTACAGTCAACTTCTGATCACATATTAGAAGAGGAGAAATTAGTTGAAATACTCAAAAAAATTATCTCTGTGACTTCAAAGTGAATTAAATAAAAATTTCATTTGTGACTTAAAGTGAATTATATGAGCTCTCAGGACAAATTTAATATCATTCTTGGGATGCATCTCAATATCCCTGATATCGAGCACAGTGCTTAGCATTTACTGGGAATACAGTAAATGTTTATTTATACGGGAATAAGATAATACTGAATAATTTGCTTTCAGTGAGCATACCTAAGATGGTGGTGAAAACAAAACGTTTTGAAATGTGATAGGAAACCAGAAAGCACATTTGGAAACAAAAATTACTTTGACAATCAAAAGTTGACCGTATTTCTACCAAATGTATCTATCTATTTCCAAATCTGGATTAGCCACTATAACATAAGCTTTTCAACACTGTTTCAAAATGAAAATGTTATTCTTGTTCCTTTTTACCATTTGGTTCTCAAAACAGTTTGGATTACTAAATATAGGTGCCGCTATACCCTGTTTATAAGTAGGCTACAATCAGAAACTTACAATTTAATTATGTAGTTTTTTAAAAAACCTTGTGACAAGCAAATAAAAGTCAAAGATAGTTGTAAATGTAAGTTATAGGAGAATCTTATTTTATAAATTCATGTGATGTGTCAGCAAAGGAAAGTAAATACACTGTCAATTTCCTCTGTGTTTATTGTTATGCCATTTACAAGGCTGGTGATAAAAACCGTTAAAGTATCCTTGAAATTCTGATATCTGACTCATTGGACTCCCTGATCATAATCCATACTTCTGAGCAGAACATAGCAGCTTTCAGAGGAACATTTTAAATTATAAACCTGGTTCCCAAGTCACATTCCATAAATATGGAATTTTTCCTTTTTCAACCTCTTAACTGTCAATTTAATGGTGTCAAATGTATTGTCATTTATTGATTTTAAACAATTCATTTAGACATCCAGGCAAACTGTGAAGGTCTTTCAAAAAGTAAAAGGAATCTTTCATAATTATCTTCTTTTTCCCTGCAAAATCAATTTCATGATAGCAAACCGAGGATTTGTTGACAGAAACACTTCCATGGTGATGAACTGCAACACCACTGCTGTGGGCTTGCATCATCATTAAATAAATGTGGATGAAAGCTGAGGCTGATGATGAATGAGAAAGCTTCTGTTTAAACACATTTATCTTGGGAATCGGCAGTGACCCAACTGTATTACAAAATACATGATGGCCTAAATGTACTTCAAAACTATTTTTAAGTCAATGTGGGCAAGAAATCCAGAGAGAATTACACAGTTCATGATTGCTTTTTCAAAGCAGACAATGGAAATACTGCTACATGAGAGGTTCTTCTAGTTAATAATCAAGAGAAGGTATAGGCAATGTTTTGAAGGGCACTGATCAACTGATCACAAAATTCCCAAAACCAGAAACTAGAAAGAATTCAAGAACAAAATCTTCCCAATTTTATCATGCAACAGCACAAACAGAAAACATGTTTGCATGGTGCAGGGGGAAACAGAAGCAGAGAGAACCAGTCAAGGGATTCCCATCACCCAGGTTCCTCCTGGATGCCCTAAGTGCAGAGAGGTGAGGGGAGGGTCATTCCTACCCTTGACAGTTTCCTAACAGAGTTTGGAGCTCTGGCTATTCATCAGCCCATCTATTTTGTTAGGATTCAATTATGTAAGCCATAGCAATTCTCTACAACAAAGTTAACACAAGTTCTGTGTTCCATGATTATAATACACAAATTATCTTTTTATCATAAGTTTCAATCTTAACTATAAATAAGCTTTCTAAGCAGCTAATCTAACATTACTGGAAATTTACTGAACCCTTAAAGGATTACCTTAAGGGTTAGAGGTTCCTCTTCTGGGAGGATTTTTTTTTTTTTTTTTTTTGCAGAGTAACAATTAATATAAGCATCAAAATAAACTTTAGGAGACTGTTAGATTAATAATTTATATGTAGACTGGTAAAAGTACCACTAAAGTTCATAGTAAAAACACTGTAAGTCCTGCAAAAGCATTTTTTGTTGTTGTTGTTTTTACAAAATTACATTTAAAATGACACTCTGGATTTTTTGGCCATCAATTTAAAAAATAGTTTCTTATATCCTCGTGTGTGGTGAAAGAGAGAGATCACAGAACAAAGTTTTGTGGTGTGGAATTTTCCATTTGTGGTCCAATAACTGCTCAAAAAGTTCCAAATTTTGGAGCATCTTGAATTTTGAATACTCAACCTAAAATAATTGCTCAAAATGATAACAGGATTATATAAACTACTTAGAAGGTCCTCACAACCAGATCTTATAATGATAAGATATCAGGCACGGTGCCTTCATGATGCCCAAAGGATAAAATTAGGGGCACTGTGAGATGGTCCTAAAAGAGATATTTTATTAACGAATTTTAGGAACTTGCTGCCTAAGGATCCTATGGTTTTTACTGATTAAAATATAACTCCACATAAAAAAACTTTTAGTAGCTTCTTTGATTCTTAATATTTACAAAGTGTGTCTCCTTTGAAACACATCAGACAAAGGCAGGGAAAGACCTTTAAATCAACCATCACTCTGGTTTCCCTATATGTTGGTTTCTGTTCATTGTTTTTTTCCTCCAAAATAATCATTTTTCTTAACCTCCTAAGAGAAAAGATAATCAGACAAAAACTCAGAGGTCAGTGTTTCGCAAAGTAAAATCTTAAGTTCACACAGCAAGGAAATCAGAATCTCGCAGAGGGTAGGTCCCAGAAAGCTGCATTTTAAGCAGCTCCTTAGTTGATTAGTTTGCATCATTGTTTTATAAATTTCTATACTGATAAACATTGGCAAATGTGGTCTATCATGGCACTCTTAGAATGAATTATACCTGTACCAGGAAGTGTAACTTTCTGTCCTCTAGTGGCAACAATGACAAACAGAAGGCTTTTCTCCAGGTTTTCTTTTTATTAAAGAAGAAAGATCTAGGACTGGGGCTGTAGCTCAGTGGCAGAGCATGCGTGAGGCACTGGGTTCAACCCTCAGTACCACATACAAATAAACAAAATAATCGCATTCTATCCATCTACAACTACAAAAAGAAAATTTAAAAAATGTTATAAAAATTTTTTTAAAAAGAAGAAAGATCTACATTTTACTGGGTGGGAAGGTCCCTAGTTTTTAACTGTAGCAAAGCACAGATAGATATCTGAATCTTTGGCTGAACTGTATAGCAGGGTGACACCTATAACCTCTGATTCTATCCCAGAACCCAGGCTCTGACTTAACACTGTAGCACTTCTTGGGAATGGTCCAGAACACACATTAAAGAGAGCAGCTGGATAAATCAAAACAAAGTACTCCATTCACCTTAGGACACAGTGAAGCAAATGTAAGAAAGACGCGGTTTATTAAAAAGTTCCCAAAACTTAAATCACTTTAAATTTATTTGCATTCAAACTCCAAGACCTTTCCTTGAATGGACTCTTTCCACTCTTCAAACTAAATCAAAAAGGGCTTTTGTACAATCAAATACATCTCCTAAGGGCAACAATACAGCATAAAGAATCCTTAGGGGTCCAGCAAATTAACTAGTCAACACCTCTAAATACTTTGATAAGGAATTAACACAGTTCACTGGGTAGCACTTACAAATCTGTCAACATTCCATCAGGACACCAGGTTTTATTCTTAGTATGCTGCCATAAAAAACATACTCCAGGCTAACCTCTGATATTGCAGCCAGCCATCCCAGGGACATCTTTACTTGTGTCTCATTTCAAAATTGTTATAAAAATTATTGGTCAAGAAAATAAAACTTGCCTGATTATTCAAAGAAAATTTTTTAAAGCCTGAAAGCAGTTTTCTTTTTTAGTGAATTCTTTTTTCTCCCCATAGTCAAATGATCCTGTATGATTATTCTGAGCAGTTAATTACCTGAGACTATTTTTTTGTTTTGTTTTGTTTTTTGTCTTTGTTTCATTTTTAAAAGGCTAGTTATGTTTTAATTTTAATAATTAGCAGTGTATAAATATAGGCCCTATAGACAAAGCTTCCCTCATTCTCTGACTAGATAAAAGTAGGTTTACTAATGGACCCGTTACTCACGGCCACTCAGTGACATGCACTGTGCCTCAATGTGAAATATCTTTTCTTCAAAGCATCACATGGATACATGATCAATCTACTGATCATGACATACTAAACTGTGTACCTCCTTCCCAACCGTGGGGCAGGTATGACAGAGATAAAAGATTCACTGTTCTTGATAACCTGAGCAAGGAAATCAGACAAGAATATCAGTGGGGAAACTATACATTTCTACCCATCAACTGGAGATTCTGGAGGACAACAGTAGATTAACAAAGTTACATAAAGAAAGACTTAGATAAGTGAGGTGACAGAGAAGATACTAGAGGCAGGCAGACAAGACTAGATTCAGTTCATGTCTCTTCCAGTCAGTTGTGAGACCCTGAGCAAATCATTTAGCCTTTGCGAATAAGAGAACTGGACTTGGTGATCTCATGCGTAGTTCTAACTTCCAGTAATTTCTGGATTCTATCTAAGTCTTGCTATCTTTTTTGAAACATTTAAGATCTGACTGGGAATAAGGCTGGGACATAAACACACCAATAATTTGCATTGATTTCTTTTCCTTTGGTAACTAGATTTCTTTTTTCTTATTTTCTCACTTGTAAGGGTCATAATGCTAAGTGTCTAAACATCTGTTTCCTTCTCTAAGATTACATGAATTAATTTCTTTTAACTCTCATTACATCAGCTCTTTTCCCATTGGAGCAGTTTCCTAATCTCAGGATTACTGATGGTTTGGGCCTGATAATTCTTGGTTTGGGAGAAGGGAGTTCTGTGCTTTGTAGGATATTTGGTAGCATCCTTAGCTTCTGTTCACTAAATGCCATGCAGCATCCCCCAACCACCACAAAAATGTGTGAGGGGCAAAATCACCTCCTGGTTGAAAACTGCTGCATTAGAAAAATGAACCAACTGACTCCGTAAGCCAGATGAGCTTCTATACAGCACAGATAAAGAACTGTGTAGACAGTAAGTACTGCGGGAGTTTGGAGGAGGAGCAGGCTACTCTAGGTTGGTACAGGGGGTTAGGCTTCAGAAACAGATGAGATGTGAGTAAGGGCTGGAAGATGAGGAGATCTGGAATAGAGAGAGCAATAGGGTGTCCCAAAGAGGTACACACAGGGTACTGGGGGAGGTAGGCAAGAGAGCAAACAACTAATGTTCAAGGACAATGATCAGTGCAGTGGGGCAGGGATAAGGCTCAAAAGACATAGTCCAGTCAGACTGTGAGGAGTCTTGAATACAGTGCTAGGTGGTGATTGATCTGTGTCCCCACAAAAGGATTCTGGTTAGTAAGATATTGTAACAGGAAAAAAGTGAATCCTTTATACAATATTATTTTCCTTTACAACAACCCTCTAAAAAGGGTATTATTGCAATTATAGAGATAAGTAAATTAACACTCAGCAACTTAATGGGAGCAGATCATTGTTAGTATGGGACAAACCTGAGATGTAGACACAGGTCTGACTTTGTTCCATTCTCTTTCCATGGCAAAATACTCAGAAGCTACCTCAGTGCAAGGGGAAGCATTATAAGTGGCATTTGATCCTTTCCACAACCTATGGTGACAGACACAGCCTGCCTAATGTTACCTGTTCATGCTGTCTTACCAATCTGCCAGTTCAACCAGAAAGCTCTGAATGTCCCTAAATACATGCAAGCTTTCCCTGCTACCTCCCCACTGCTGTACATGGGTAAAATTCTCCTATCAGGTATAGTAAGACACATTGAAAAGTCTGACCACTTCTTCTGAAACCTTCCATGATCTCCATAGCCAACAGTGATTTGCCTTTCCTTCCAACCCTTCCTGACTTCTGAAGCCAGTTAGAGTAACAAGAGAAAATGAATGTGAGAAGCCAAGCAGGCATGGGCAGACACAGGAAAGACTGAACTAGAGATGGCGCTGATGACAGGAGATGGAGAAAGCAAGACCAAGGAAAAGCTCATGTTCTCATCAACAGGAAACCATACTCAAGGAACACTGGAGCTGCAGTTAGTATCCAATTTATCCTAATGCAGCATTCTATAAGGAACAAACAGAAAGGCCAAGTATAAAGAATGATCTTTGGAAAGGCCATCAATATGTACAGAGCAATAGGCACCTAATCAGTTTCAGAGATGACTGGCAAGAAAAGCATCATAAGTGAGTGACAATGATCCATGGAAGAAGCATCATGACCTTGGACATCAGAGCTTATGTTATAAGCCAGAGGCTGCCTTGATAGTCATGATAATAACTCAAGACCCTCAGAAAGGGAACCAAGAGATCAAGGTATAGTCACCATAAAGACACACACCATCAACTTAGCTCACAGTTAGTGGGGCATCTGCCTTTGAAGAAGCCTAGGATTCCCACTTTTCAAGCAACATCATAACTTAATAAGGAAAAAATGGATGCTCACCAAATCATTTTTTAATGATGTAGTTTCCCAGATCAGAAGAAATGTTAGGGTTCAACTTTGTCAGTCTCCAATTTCCCTACATAGGCCAATCAGTTCCTAGATGCTTCCTATTCAAGAGCACAATAACTATAAAATGAGGAAGCATCCCAAATCAAAATTGCCATTTCAAGCTGTCCTCTTATGTCTCCTCTCATAACAATTAAAGGCATATAAAATCCTGCTTCAACACAGCCACTGTCACATAACTCAAAGCAATTTCTCAAGAATGCATTACCATCCTTCCCTATTAGTGGATTTGCTGGGGTTTCTTCGTAAGGAAATTCTTAAGGAATTCTTTTTTGAATTTCAATTTGGTTTTGCCTGAGCCCATCAATAGCAGTCACTACTGATGCCTCAGAAAACTAGTTTTATACAAAGAGGAGTTTACTAAAAACTGTAACAGGTCCTCAAAGGGTCTTTTTGGACATCAGGAAGGAAGTCAGAGAGTAGGGATCATGCTGAGAAGGACAATATCTCTCATAGTAACATATATGAGCAAGTTCTTTTATTTCATATAGAACTTTTCTCTCATTATAAGAATACAAATTTATTACAGAAACTTTAGAAAAGGTAAATGCTTTGATGCTGCTGATATTAGCTTTGAAGAATGGAAATGAGAGGAGAACAATGGACAATTATCACTGTTTTTTTCAGCCACACCTATCAACCGTGGCCCTATTTCAGACTTTTCTCAGACTGCCAATGAGGAAGGAAATTTGCTTTGAAGCGGGTATCCTGCCCATACTACATGCCTTAGAGCCAAGAAGTGGTAAATCTCCCTGCAGAGTGCAAGTTTATGTAATCTGTCTGCTTGGTCCAGACACAATCGCTAAGGGGGGCAGCAAGGTCACTGGAAGAGAGGGGCAGGATTTCCTTTCCCTACATAGGCCAATCAGTACCTAGATAATGGTCAGTCACTACACATTGTTCAAGTAATGGGACAAAATGCTTTTTTAGTGGGCTGTTCTCAAAAATAGTTACACTATCAGTAAGATTGGGGGGCCTTATGCAAAGGATGTGGAAACATGGTAAGGTCCAGAAAATTTATCTCTCAGGTTCTGGGAAAGGAATGTAGAAGTTCTATGGTGAGAGAAGAAGAGTGGCAGGTGAGTAGGAATTACATTTACTTCTTGGATTATCTCAACCACTGAAGGGTAGTAATTTCTCTATGATGATCCTCAAAGCAACATCTCCAAAGTTTCATACCACACAGTTCCACAAGGAAGGCCCAACTACACTGCAGACTCAGCATGTGTCCACACATGCACTCTCTCTTGAACTGCTCCTTGTCTTACATCTGGTGATGGTATATCATCTTCTTCTTTGCCCAGGTTGAACACCTGGGAAACATTCTCCACATTTTTGCTCATCATCTAGATCCAATCAACCACTCTATTATTTCTTTCTCTGTCCTCCCCAGTTCCCATCTGAAGTACTATTCCCTAAATGCAAGCCTTAGTACAGATAGTATCTTAAAAAAGGCAGTTGATCTACATTTAATCTCTTTCCTTTATTGTCCAACCTTCATCCCCAAAATCATCCTGATCATTGCACTTCTCTAGCCTCCTCCAAAAAGCATACTTGTATTACTTAGGGCCAAAATAACAGTTGCTCGAACCTTTGACCATGACCTCCATCTTTCGCCTCATCTCCCTTTTAAACTCTGGACATGCCCTGCACCCTTGTCAGAACATATTCCTAACAGTCTTCCCACATACCATTTGGCCTTCTTGCCCTACACCCTTTATCCATGCTGATTGTAGGGATGAAATGCTCTTTTCTCCCTTGTTCCTCCTATTGAAATCCTACTCACTCCTCCAGCGCTCCTTGAAAACCTTCCTTACTTTTTAATCTTTCTCTGGGTTTCTAAAATGTTGCTGTTTATAGCTCTATTATGGCATTTCATTCTGCCTTGTGATTTAATTATGTGTCACCCTTCCTATACTACAATCTTGAGAATAAAAACCAGCTATTATTTAAACTTAGGACTTAAATACTGCTCGTAGCCAATGCTCAACAAAGACTCACATGGCTAACAATGTACCTGGTGGCCACAGCTGGTGTATATCTGTTCTTCATACAGAATCACAGAATGTCAGGGCCAAAGGACTTCACCAGTGATTTGGAAGAACTGCTTCATTTTTTGATATGAAAAGATAGGAAAGATAGATAGTATGTTTTCAGGTGAACTCTATAAAAGAAAGAAGTAGCATAAGGAAGGAAAATTATGTGTGGGGGGTCATTTTCTATGCCAAATGTAACATCCTTTGAGATATAGCCGAGGAATCAGCTCCTGCACTAATAAAGAAATGGAGAGATGGAGAGAACAAGGGGGAAAAGCAGGAAGACAAAAAAAGACAAAATAGGCAAAAATAAATTAGGATTATGATTAGACACAGGCACTTT
Source organism: Marmota flaviventris (assembly GCF_047511675.1). Lineage (NCBI taxonomy): Eukaryota > Metazoa > Chordata > Mammalia > Rodentia > Sciuridae > Marmota > Marmota flaviventris. The sequence continues at coordinate 78,451,711 of NC_092505.1, forward strand.
AACAACAAATATAAGGAAAAAGAGAAAAATAATAGTAATGATAATAATAGTAACAACTAACACTTATCTGGCACAATGGATGTGTGAGAGACTTTCCTATACAATATCTTTACTCTCCAAAGAATATTTTAATCCCTAGATTAAAGATGAAGAAACTGAGGTCTGCACAGGCAACAGATGGCTGCTGAGGGACCTACAGCTAGTTAGTGCCACAATCAGAACAGAGAGCCAAGCCTGTTTGCCTGATTCATAGTCTATGACCTAGTCATTATCCCAAGATGTAAACCTCAGAACAAGTGAAAAAAATTAAACCCGTCCAAATGAGAGAATGGGAAAGAAAAATAGAAAGAAAAAGGGTACCAAAAAGGAGAAAAGGCCGTGATAAAAGAAAAACCTGACAGATGAACAAAAGAAAGGGGATAAATAAGGAAGACAGTTATTTAAGGCTATTTTATTTTAACACAATATTTCTACATGTGAAGCATGTGTTTGGCACATACTATAAGCAAATGGGTCAGAAAAGATTTTGAAAACTATATTTGAATGTTTATTCTTACTTTGCCCTAATACCCTTGTTGTAATTATCATAGAAAGGGAGACTGGGAGGTGACTAGGTATAACCATAAATCACATTACATTATAGAACAAAGGTACCAATTTATTCTTAACCTCAGAACTGGACAACTCTTTAATATAAATTACAGCAGTGAAATGCTATTTAAAACCAAATGTTCTCTCAGAGGAGGTTAATGGGAATGAGCTAATTAAACTATAGGGTTTCCCTTTGAAGGTCCCCCTTGCCATATAAAACTAAAACTTTCAGTGATAAAGTTTTATTACACAATGGGAAGTTCTAAGAAAATGAAGAAGAAAAACAGCCAAAGCAGCATATGAAACTTTGGGCTACCTGCCAGATTCATTATCTGTTATTTCTACCCCCTCCACACACAAATTATCAGTGACTTGCCAAACAATATAAAAGACAAAAGAAATGAAAGCAATAGTATTTGAAGGATATTTCCCTCCAGTTTAGCATTTCCTCCTTTTCATCACTATATCCATCATAATTACTTATGCACTTTCCCACTAAACACAGATAAAAACAAAATTACAAAAACACTGTCATTCTGATAACACATGGCCTTGACCAAGTGTTCCACAGCTGGGTCCTTGGGGGAGTCAGGCAGCCCCAAATCCATTCGCCCACCAGACCTCAATGACCACAAGTCAGAATGACCCCAGGTCTCAGGGAATCTTGAACTTCTCAACATCTACAGCCAAGATACAAGGTGTGATGAGAGCCCTGCAGTCCCTGGAATCGGGCCTGTTCCTAAAGGAACACTGCCTTCTTACACAATATGTTGCCAATATATCACCAAAAAGTTCAAAGCACTTAAAAAATTAATTTCCTTAAGAGAAAAGGAAACATCCTGACTCCAGCTGTCTAACTAGGATTTGATAGCTTCCTCATAAATGTAATTTTGTTTTGGTATATTTTCAGATGTTAGCCTTTTGTGATAATATGAAAGAACACAAAGATCATGTAGAAACCAGGCTAAGAACTGAAACTTTGAGTAACACTGAAAATATTTCACCTTTCCAATCTTCTTTAGGTCAATAAGACTCATCTAAAGACTTGCTGCAACCAGTGAACTGTATAGATTGCTGGGTTCTTTTTAGAACCTATGGTTCAAACAAGCCAACACTTTTAGAATTCAATGAATATATCCCACAAAGACATTGCTTTTCTTTCTACTACTCCCTAGATAAAAGCCTCTGCCTCACTGGATTCATCATTCCTCAGATTGTAGTCCATTCCAAATATCAAAATCCATGGCTGAGTTAAGCATTTTTAAAAAATATCTTTTTCTTCTATGAATGAGCTTTCCAAATTTGCTTAATCTTCTCCAAGACATCTGCTTTCTGATGAAACCCAGGAGCCTCCAACTCTGCATAGAACATTCACTGTGTGGTCTTAAAAGAGCCATATGCATGTATTTCTCTTGCAATATGCACTCTAAATTTGGGGTGGGGGTGGGTGGAGCTATTTGATATAATGCTCTACAAAAATGATCCAAGAGATGAGACATTTTAAATCTCCATACCTCATTTACTGAAACAAGTCCAAGTATAAAATTCATAAAAGAAAAAGAATAGCATCATTTTTTTTTTTTTTTTAAGATTTAGGGAAATGACATTTAAAGTTGTCCTACTAAAATAACTAGTCTTTGCTGCCATCTAGAGGTAAAAACTATGTAGCAAAATCAGTGTTACCAAGAAAACACAAACAGAATTTTGCAGCCATCAATGATGTGGAAACATTAGGAACCCAAAAATTGGGGGTGGGGGTTGGGGAGCTGGCCCTATCAGTTACTACCATCCCAAGCCACATTTTCTTCAACACATATCAGTGTTGCTTAGAAGAAACAAGCTCCACCAATGGTATGTTTCAGGTCAACTGGTTTAATCAAACACATTTTCTTTGTTGTTTTGTTGTTATTGTTTTGCAGTTCTAGGGATTGAACTGAGAACCCTGTGTATGCTAGGCAAGCACTCCACCACTAAAGTACATCCTCAGTCCTATTAAACAGATTTAACAAACTGTGCTGCTCATTTAAAATTCACAAGCCCTGACCCTACTCCTAGATAGTCTAAGTGACAGGTTCTGATGAGGAGTCTGGGCATCTATAGTATTTTATAAGTCCCATGGATGATTATGATGAGTACTATTGCAGGTAAACTCTGGGCCAGGATGCTTTGGCTTTTCATACTGCAGAACTGCCCATATCCAGGCAGAATAGAATGCCAAGGAAGGAAGTTCAACTACATCAAGTTCTCAAAGTGTGGTAGGTTGATCACTTGTATCAGAACAAATCACTCTTGAGAATCTGTTAAAAAATGTGGACTTATAGCCAGGCGTGGTGGCACAAGTTTAATTCCAGCAACAGAGGTGGTTAAGGAAGGAAGATTGCAAGTTCAAGTCCAGCCTCAACAATTTAGCAAGACCCTATTTCAAAATAAAAAAATAAAAGGGCTGAGGATGTGGCACAGTGGTAGAGTACCCCTGGGTTTAATCCCCAGTATTGAAAAAAAATGTTTATATGAGGATTTCTGTATATCCAGAAACAAATGAATTACAATTTGTAAGGGTAGAACACAGGAACTTAAAATTTAAATGGGATCCCAACATAGATTCCTTTTTAAAAAAAATTTTTTTAGTTGTCAATGAATCTTTTATTTTATTTATTTATTTATTTATATGTGGCGCTGAGGATCAAACCCAGGGTCTCATGCATGCCAGCAAGCGCTGTACCACTGATCCACAACTCCAGCCCCCAACATAGATTCTTATATAGTAAGTTGGAGAACCAATCTAAATCTTTTTTTTTAAGTGTTTATTTATTTATTTTTAGAGAGAGAGAGAGAATTTTAATATTTATTTTTTAGTTTTCGGCGGACACAACATCTTTGTTTGTATGTGGTGCTGAGGATCGAACCCGGGCCGCACGCATGCCAGGAGAGCGCACTACCGCTTGAGCCACATCCCCAGCCCCACCAATCTAAATCTTGACAAAGTTAAATGACATCAGAGAAACTTACCTTGGAAAGGCTATTATATAGGTTTGGTCATAATATCAGTCTATCACTGATTTCAACTGCAACTTTACTGTTCATGATTTGAATAATAAGGTTGATGTTCATAGAAATGTCTTGATCGCTAAGATATTGCCTTCCTTTTTTTAAATCTCAGTATAATTCAATGTTTGCTATCTACAGAAAACACAGAGAAAAAGAGCACCCATAGCCCCTAATCAGAGTTAACCATTAATAGCATGGGTGCATTTTCATCTATAGGTTGAGAATTGCTAATGAAATCCAAAATGCTCTAAGATCTAAACTTTTTGAGTGTCAACATGATGCAGAAGTATAAAATTCCACACCTGATTTCATGACACATTGTAGTTGAAACACAGGTGAACTAAAAATGTTGTATAAAATTACCTTCAGTCAATATGTAAGATATTTCATCATACATATTCAAATAGACCAAAATCTGAAAAAAATCCTAGATCCAAAATTCTACTTCTGGTCTTAAGTATTTCAGATAAGGGACACTCAATTTGTAGTATCTTTTCTTCATACATACACATTTAAAATATATATAGAGTTTTAAATCCAACTGTTAACATTTCTGAGTAAACATTTCCTTTATCTTCCAAAGCACCATTATTTAAGGACAGCATAATATTTCATGTGATTATACTATAATTCACTTAGTACATCCTTACTGCTGGAGTTTTAAACTATGTCTATTTTTCATTTTAAATAATTTTAAAATGAAATATCCTTGCCTGCCTCTTTAATTATTTCCTAGAAAAGATTCCTAACAACAAAATGACTGAGTCACAGGGTGTGAATTTTAAAGTTCTTGATGCACAGTATCAAATCACTCCCATAATCATAGCAGAAGATGCCCATCCCATTAAACGCTGGCTGGGGCACTGAATTTTATTTTATTTTCGAAAAGTTTTGCCTATTTGAGAGGTAAAATGCTGATATAGCACATCAGCATTAAAGATGAGACAACAAAATCAAGTTGAAAGGCATGAAAAGCATTGAGATAAGGAGACAGATATCAGAGTATTAACATCTTATGCATGGGAATAATTGCAAAAAAAAAAAAAAAAAAAAGCCAGTAAGAATACTAAAGCCAAAATATTCTTCTAGTACCTAGGCAAAGAGAAAACTGACTAAATATGCTGAAGAAAGTATATTCCCTATATGGTTTATCTTCATTGAAGGTGCAACATTTATTTGAAAATCTTATTTAGATTGCTATAAAAGTTTGAGGCACTTTAAATAAGTGAATTATGGCTATGAAGTTCTAATTGTTATTACATATATTTGTAATTTCTTACAAAAGAACATTTTGAAAATGCCTTATTATTTTTAGTTAGCAACCCCAACAATAAATGCCTAATTTTCTGCTTTACACCAAGCCCTTTCCTTCCTTCTAGTTCAGCAGATTTCAAACCTTTAACCATGATCCATGTCCCTCAATAAGAAATGTATGCTATAACATAAACTGGTTCATGAGTGAGCATGTGTGCGCACATGCATACACACATACATGTAAACTGAAGCAATATCCACAAAATAATACTTAGCCTTACTATAGGCAGTGCAATCTGATATTTTTGATTCTAATCTATTCTAATGTACCTTTTGACCAAATGCTCAATGACTGAAAATTAAAAAGCCCCAAAACATCAGACTGCATTTCTGGAATACTGAAATACAATTAATCTTGCATACTATATTTTAAAATCTGAATGTGTACATAAAGAGATAAAGGGACTTTGCTATACTATATCAGCATAATAAAAATATGGAAACAAATTTCTGCAGGCTGGAAAATAATTATGAGATGGGTTTCCATAAAAGCAGTATAAGACATCTATGACAAAAAAAATACAATAAAATTTAAAGATTAAAAAAAAAGATTTATATTTATGAACTCAGAGTTATGAACTCACAGCAAGAATGATATAAACACAGGGGAAAATAATAATCATCAAGTCTGGATTATAATGGAAGTTAGCTGAATTCTTCTTCCCATCTCTCAGCAAGTATTCTTATCCAGGAGTATTTTTTTCTTTAAAAAAAAAAAAAATGAAAATAACAGAACATTTCTACAATCTTGCCATTGAGTAGAAATTTACTCTTAACCAATTTTGCTCCACTGACCTACTCCTTCAGTCTACATCATTCAACCTGTGACTCTTCCCTCACTCCTTATGTAAACCAGTGAATAAATAGTAAAACAATTTTGGAGATCTCCCCCCAACCTTCTTTGTAACCCCCAAACATTCACCCCACTCCCATCTATAGGAGCAGTTAAAATTTCCCCTATGTGGCCCCAATTTACATTCCAATCCCTCCTCTCAAGCACAATCTAATTTGAAGCCACTCCACTTCTCAACCAAATCTGATACTGTCCTGCTTCAGAGCAACTTCCAAAAGCATTTTCTCACCAAAACAATTCCTTTATTCTGGAACTCCTTCCCCTTATTCCTGCTGCTAAAAATCCTAAAAGTTATTAAAGGTCCCAAACAAATGCTGTTTTCTTTATGAAGCACTCTTAAGACTCCTTAGTTGAAATCAACCTTTTCCTGGCAATCTCATGGCTCTTTGTTGAGAATAATTTGGAAAATTTATCTTCCACTAAACTCTGATTGCCAAAAGCAAAAAACAATTCTCTGTATCTACCACTATCCGCCCTCTAGGCCCTGGTACATAGCTCACATCCAAAACACAATGGCAGAACTGCTCTGCAGACATTTCTTTCTTCAACCAGATAATCTTGAATATGATGTATTCCCAGAACCCAAAGCTTTCAAAGGCAATGCTGGCCAAACTAACTCCATGTCCTGAACAACATCTGCTTTTCCACCAATGAACCATTAACTAACTACCTTTCATTCTTTTGTTTCATTCAAGATCAAGGAGGTGTGTAAGCAAAGAATTCCAACACGGATTCCTAAACCAAAATCTACAAGCATCACTAAGATTTCCACAAAAGCCCCTCTAGGGCCTACGGACAAACATATTCACCAAAATGGCTGTGGGAAATTACACATCGTAACAACCATCACTTCTAACTCTTACCTCCACATGGGAGGGAAAAGGTAAGTCATATGGACACACTGTCTGGATACCGTCTACAGAAATATCTGCAATGTGAAAGTATGGCTGTGGAAAGCCAGAAAGGAACAGCTATCTCTTCGGGAAATGTGAAGCAGCAACTGGCAGACAGTTCATTCACAGGTTGGTGGACCTGGTGATCATCCTATCTTCTCAGCTCTATTTGTGCATAAGCACACACATACAATCACAGGCTCAGACTCGTACCTCAAAGCCCACTCGATTCCTTATGCTACTTGTATAATCGTCAGCCTCGGATAGGACTGAATTCATTACGACAATTCAAGAGTTTTCTGGTGAACAAAGTAGTAATCCTTCATTCTTCAGAACTTCAATGAATAATCATATTTTCTAAGAAAATGTGGTATCAAGAATTCCTAACAGCTTCAGGAAAGTCAAATTATTTCCATCAAAATGGCAGAACAATTAGAATCCAACTTAAGGTATTAAAAAGGGAGAAAAGTGGTAATTCTTAGTTACAAGGAGGTAAGAAACAACAAATAGATTAGTAGTTAATACTCCCTGGGTGGCTTACCCAACAACCACTAAGGTTATATGTACATTTCATAGATAGCACTTTATCTCCTGCCCCATTTTTTTCAAGCTGTTTGCCCATCCTGTGTATTTCAGACCATGGAATCATACTGCTAGGCTGGCTGTAAGACAACTCATTTTAGATGAGTACTGTTGCCTTCTACAGCAATCAAGGGATGAGAATCAAAGGTCAATAATACTCCATCTTTTATGGAGATAAGCATCACTGTTCTGGGTGTTAGGAAAAAAAAAGAACAATTTATTATCTCAAAAGACTTTCTTTAGTCACACTTACTCCTGAGTCAATATTATAGAAAAATCAGTTGATTCAGCAAAAGCCTGGAATCAGGAAACTCAAATTTCAATCTTAGCTTTTCACTCATGTGTCACTTAGTGTGGCATTCATCAATCTAAGCCTTGAGTTTCCCATATATAAATCAGGTAAGTAGTTTCCTTCCAGCTGTGATAACCCATGAGTATGCCCAACGACACAATACTGAATTCAAACAACCTATCTAGAAGGCTGAACACAGTTTCCTGGCAGTAAGCTAAAGTAATTCTTCTCATCACATGGAAAGCTCTCTCACTAAATCAAGAGAAAGGTACCTATAATTCAGTGTGGACAGAGTAACACAATAACATTTCAAGACAAGGCATTTTGGGCCCAGAAGACAGTTATATTTCCCAAAGCCTAGGTCAGAGGGAAAAATAATTAAATGAACAGCATGACCCAACATTTTTTGTTATCCTTCATTAAAACTTGGAGTCATGGCCCTGGAAGAAATCCTTGTGGTTAAGAACTATCAGGTGTGCTGGGATGGAGCCAACAAAGCAGTAGCAATTCCTCATGTTCACCTGGCTACGTCCACTTCAGTACACTGATGACAGTGCACAAACAGCCATTTAATTTCAAGGAGGAAGAGCTGGAAAATGGGCAGCACCAAGCTATGGGAGCCAAAGAAAGGGATGATGGGCAAAAGTCCCCACAGGCAAGAGGCAGAGCGAGAAGTAGATGGGGAGGGTAAGTGAATTAGAAGTCTGAAATGGAAAAGTGGAAGTTAAGGGAAAGCAGTAAGAGAACGATAGAAGGAAAGGGACTACAAAAGATGAAGAAGCTCTGACATCCAAAATAATTCACATATGCAAGGGAGTACTAGAGGTGTGCCTGACATGAAGCAAGTATTTGATAACTCTCAAGTGAATGCAGGATGGATGAAAGAGAGAAGGCCATTCAGTCAAAACATATGTGAGCAATGTAGCTAAGAGATGGCAATGAAGTATGACAGGAAAAGCAGCTATGACTCGGTGACATTCAACATTGGGAGTTATGCTAATGGAAAGAAAAAAGCACTGGAGCCCTTAGAGTGGAAACAGGAGAAATAACATATACCAACAATAGTCCCAGAAAAACAAAATACCCTGAGAAAGTTTCACCTGGAAGAGGAACAGAAAATATGTTGTATTGTTGAAGATTTCAAAATTGTTTGCTTCCATGTAAAAAGATTCTCTACAGTACATTTTTATGCCAAGTTGGAGTAAATTCAAGAGTAACCAAGAAAAGGATGATAAGATACTGTACAAGGTTAAGAAAATATGGACATTTTGAAGGCAACCAACAGAAATCCATCTTTAAATGATGATAAAGTTCTAGTCTCATTAAGGCAAATCTTGAAAATAATGTCCTATTTTAATAAAAGGATTACTAACAAAAACACAGGCCCATTTCAAGCAATATTTAATACAATAAAAATGCAAATACAATGAAGAACTGCATGTACTATTTGTAATTCAACAAAACGGTGTTTTGACATAACACAACTGAAACATAAAGAATCCTGCCACCTGTGCATAATCCTATTTCTGCAAAAATGTGGCCCTCCTGAAGAACAATAACAACAATAATAATACATATAAACAAAAGACACTGTCCTCATCTAGAGTGACTACAGTTAATTAAAGTTTTAAAAGTAAGTAGATAAAATCCAAATGAAGAAAACAAATGTAATTTATAACAAATTTTTTAAAAACCTGACACTTTTATGGTGGAGTCTTTTCTCAACCCTTCATTTATTAAGCTTCAATGATCTTTGAACTACTCTTCTGTAACTTTTGGAATCAACTATCTGATTTTAACACAAATGACTGGTCTAACACATGTCTGATAATTATGGACTGAGTAATGGAGTACAAATGAAATACATAATTTTCTCTAGGGTATGTTTCAAAATGCCTTTATAGAAACAACAGAATTCAGTGTCTGAGATGAGCCTGGGGCGGGGTCTGAAAACTTTGGCCAAAATCTGGTTTTGTGTGGCCCTATAAGAGCTAAGAATAGTTTTACATTTTTTAATGTTGAAAGAAAATTAAAAGAAGACTATTTCATGACATAGGAAAATTAAATAAACTTCAAACTTCACTATCCATGAAAAAAGTTTTACCGGAACTCAGCCACACTAATTTGTTTACATACTTCTTGTCTACAACTGTCTTTGTACTGCAACAGCACAGTTGAGTAGTTCCAACAGTTGGTTAACAGATCTGCAAAGCCTAAAGTTTTTACAAAAGGCAACTTTACCAAAATGTTTGCTGACCCCATGACCTAGTGTGAACTACACTAACGAAGAACTCAGGAATAAGAATTAAGTAGAGCTCATTGACTATATTTCTTTCTTTTTTTAATATTTATTTTTTAGTTATAGGTGGACACAACATCTTTATTTTTATGTGGTGCTGAGGATCGAACCCAGTGCCTCACACATGGTAGGCGAGTGCTCTACTTCTGAGCCACAATCCCAGCCCCATTGATTATAATTCTTAAAAATAATACTTAAGCAATTTAAGAATTCGATTAAGAATTCTATGAAAACTGAAATAAAGGAAAACTATATTTCAGCTATTTGTTATTCTTAGTAAAATGTATAATTCTATGAATGCATCTAAAGTTTTCAGCCAAAGAACATTAAGACAGATCAAAGGATTTTGCCAATAATGTATTTTTGTATTTGTTGTTGAATCTGAGAGGGGAATACCACATTTATGAGTGGTATTTTTCAAATCCTCATGGACACTTAGCAAAATTATAGCAGGAACTGTATATGATTTGAAGAAAGACATGTATACCTGTACCTTTTAAACTTTCATAATTGTTGTCAAGAACCACTCATTTTATTATTTGCAAGAATCATGAAAATTACTTATACTAAAGTAAAAACTAGCCAATGAAGGTTATCTGTTAAAAGTTTTCAAGTTCAGAACAATGACAAATAATGTAGCCATCTTTTTCTCTTCTCTTTCCTTTACCTTGCTTTTTAAAATTCATCCTGCCTCTGTTTTTTGCTCTGAATGTCTGTCTCAGTGTCATGTGCATTTTGACTGAACCACATCAATGTTTAAATCCTACAACACAAGCTGATTTAATTTAATTTAATTTAAGCTGATTTAAGTTTTCCCCCTCTAATTCTAGTTCTGTTGGTGTTAGTGCTAAGCTCAATAAACAATTTTGAGAATGATGCAACCTGAAGTTGATTCTCTGTTGAATGTTGTCATCATCTACAGTAAATATTCCAAGTCTGAATTTTATATGTACAGGGAATGCCTTACAACATCTACAATGCAAAGCTGTACATAAAATTAATGCTGCAAAAGTCTCACTTTGGTGTAAAAAAGAGTAAACCGAATAAAACCAACCCACTTATTCAGCTAAAGGAAAGGGCCAAGTGTTCCCCTACACCATCATTTCCAGAAGAAATTCAGCAAAAAGTCATAGGAATTGAAAAAAGAATCACAAATATTTTATTCAGTTGTGAAACATTAACAAATTAGTTAACTAACAAATACTGAATGAGTAGTTTTGGTTTTTTGTTGTTGTTGTTGTTTGTACCAGGGATTGAACCCAAGTGCACTTTACCACTGAGCAACATCTCCAGCCCTTTTTATTTTTTATTTTGAGACAGTGTGTCATTAAATTGCTGAGGAGGGCTTTGAACTTTTGATCCTCCTGCCTCAGCCTCCTGAGTTGCTGGGATTACAGGTGTGCATCATTGAGCTCCACTACAGAATGAGTGCTTTCCATGTGTCCATATACTACTCTAGGCCCTGAGAATAAAGAGCAAAAAATAAGCAAAACAAAATCCCTGCTCACCTGGAGCCTACATTCTAGTGTTGAGAGACAGTAATAATTTAACAAGAAAAATAACAGTTGGTGCTCAATGCTTTGTGGAGAATCATAATACAGTGGGAATGTCACAGAGCCACTGGATGGCTATTCTAGACTAGCTGACCAGGAAGTGCCTTTTTAAGTAGATTATGTCTGAACTGATTTCTTAATGCTAAGAAAGAGCCACCCAGGGCTGAATCAGAATGAGCATGGCCTGTTGAGGAACAGAATGAAGGCCAGTGTGCTGAGGCAGTGTAAACTAGTGGGCAATAAGTTATAATTCTAGCAAGTAGGCAGCTACACTGGAGTTACACTGTGTGGCAGGGAAAAGCCATTGGAGAAAGTGAGCAGGTTTCTGAGTGAGAAACAAAGTTTAACTGGAAACTGTTAAATTATTGCAGTGGTAAAGACAAACGAGGATAGCCGGCATGGTAGCACACGCCTGCAATCCCAGTGGTTCAGGAAGCTGACACGGAAGGATCTGGAGTTCAAAGCCAGCCTCAGCAACAGCGAGGCACGAAGCAACTCAGTGAGACCCTGTCTCTAAATAAAATACAAAATAGGACTGAGGATGTGATTAGGTGATTGAGTACCCCTGAGTTCAATCCCCAGTACCCACTCCTCAAAAAAAGACAAAAAAGGATAATAGTGTGTACTCCAATGGAAAAAAAGGCAAAGACTCAGGCTGTCTTTTGGAGAGAGATAACAGGACTCCATATATAAAATGTGAGGGAGAAAGGGAAGAAATGAACAAATCAAGATGCTACTAAGCCTTGTGAAGTTGGATAGGTGGTGGCAAAATTTACTGAAATAGGTAAGTCTGGAGAAAAAGAAGGTTTGGGGAGGGGCTGGGGTTGTGGCTCAGTGGGAGAATGCTTGCCTAACACACATGGGTCTCTGGGTTTGATCCCCAGCACCACATTAAAAAACTAAATAAGTGAAATAAAGGTATTGTGTCCATCTATAAATAAAAATATTTTTTTAAAAAAAGAAGGATTGAGGAATAATGCAGCACTTGGGTCTTATTTACATTTGACATCCCTATTAAATAACTAAAAAAAGACTTCAAAAAGGCAGTCAGGTAGTTGAGCCTTGAGTTCCAGGTTCACATGTGAATTATAAGCAAAGAGGTGGCATTCAAAGTTTAGTAGCAGCTGGGCATGGTGACATATGCCTGTAATCCCAGAGGCTAGGGAGGCTGAGGCAGGAGGATCTCAAATTTAAGGCCAACCTCAGCAGCAAGGCCTTGAGCAACTTAGCAATAGACCCTGCCTCAAAATAAAAAAATAAAAAGGGCTGGGGGTGTGGCTCAGTTGTTAAGTGCCCCTGGGTTAAATCCCTGGTACCAAAAAAAAAAAAACAAAAACAAAAACAAAAAAACAGGCTTAATAGAAATGCTGCTTATCTACCTTGAGCAACCTATGGGAGTCTGAAGGTTCTCAAATACACTTCCATAACAATGATGTGTAGAAAAGGGTTTACAAATAATGTCTCTTGAAATCAATAAGGAGTTATTGTTTTAGATGAGATTCTTACTTTTGATAAGTAGAATAATTATGAGAAACAAAAGCGTGCAGACTCTGGGTTCAAATGGCCTGCAAGTGAATTCCAGCTCCTCACTCACCAACACTGGACAAATTACTTTTCAGTGCAACTTCCTCACTTCTAGAATGAGTATAACAGCGGTGACTACCCAATGGTATATTGATGAAGATTAAATGAGATCGTGCATGCAAAGCATTCAAAACAGTATCTGGCACACAGTAAGCACTCAACAAATGCCAAGCTGCTATTATCACCTACCATGTCCAGGCACTGTACACAGAAGTGTCTTAACACTGCAGTTTTCTAGTTAGATGCTTGGTAAGAAGGGGCATCACACACTTAAAAGTGAGTTATTTAATGTTACTCAGGGGTAATATGTCCACAGCATCTGGAATAAGTATACAGTAGCACAGCAGGGTAAAAACAGTTCAAACTGTGTTACTTGAATTCTACTCTTGTTTCTGACACAAACTTGCTATGTGAACTTGTCAAGTTACTTAACATCTTTAGGGCAGGTTTCCTATCTGTAGAATAGGTGAGTTTAAAGGGATGATCTCTATTTAAACCCATTTCCAGGTCGAATATCCTAGATTACATGAAGAGAGCAAGAAAAACAATAGCTTATATTTACTATGCATATATGTGTGCCAAGTGCTGTATCAAAGTGCACAACTTGTAGTATCTTCATAACTTGATGAAATAGACATTATTATTACTCTGACTTTACAGATGAGGAAAAGGAGCCCAAAGTATTAGAATACCAGAGTCACGATTTGAATTGAAGCCATTTGAACCTAGTGCAGGGATTTTCTTTAACCACGAGGCAAAACTGCCTCTCCTCATGAAAACTGTCGTCCAGCCTCAAGGGGGGGGGGGGAAAAAGTTAAAGAAACACAGGGCTTGGAAAGGGTTCTTGAATGACAGACGGGCAGATCTGCGTTGAGGGCACGCATGTGGCACCCACCGCTTCCCCTGCCGGATCTGCAGACCAGAAGCGGCGCGGCTGAGGTACTGGGCAGGGCTCGCAAGAGGAGGCCCCGCGGGAGCGCGGGCAGAGTGGTACCTGGGCTGCTGTCTGCTCCTGCCGGCTGCTTCTCCCACCACTCGTCTCCAAGGTCGTCTGCCATCTCCGCGCGGGACTCGACGCGAACAGACCACGCGAAGGGCGCCGGGGACACGGGATCGCTCTTGGGAGCAGGCAGCGGGCGTCACTGCAACTCGATGCTCTTCGCGACCCCGCAGGCCCCGCCCCACGGCGATGACGTCACAACTCCGCCCCGCCTCTCCAGCTGCGGGCAGAGTGTCAAGGCAGTTTCCATGCCCGCGCTGCTGCATCCCAACCACCCGAAAACGCAAAGTAAATCCCGCCAGAGCGTGAAGAGGCGTAAAGGACGAAAGTTGATTATCACTTGTCATGACTTCTTTCAAATTTCTTGGTTTAACTTTTATTTTTGTCTAAAAGATCGTGTTGAAAGTGTGAGACACGACACTAAGACAACTTCTCTCTGATTCGTTTCAAAGAACTTGCGGCCGCGGGAGAAGATCGGAGCACGTGGGTGTGTTTTCACTAGTGTCAGTCTGGGGCATTTATGTGCTTGTGCAGTTTGCTCTTGGAAAACTCGCGGGAGCCGGGCGTGGTAGGGAACGCCTGTAATCCCAGCAACTCGAGAGGCTGAGGCCGGAGGATCTCAAATTCAAAGCCAGCCTCGGCAACTTAGTGAGACCCTGTCACAAATAAGATAATTATGTGAAAGGGGTTGAGTCTAGTGGTAGAGCGCCCCTGGGTTCAATGCCCTGGAGCGGGGGCTAGGGGGACGGGGAAAGAAAGGAAAAAGAGCAGGGTGCGCAGTAAAGTGATGTGAGTACTGCTTTTTTTATATAGGACTAAGAAAAATGTGAGGAGTCAGTAAAGGCTCTCCCACAGAAAGAAGTGACCCCACAGATTTGGAAATCACCTTCCACCTTTCGGTTGTGTTCCCCCTCCTCACCTCCACACCCTCTTGCTTGCATCCCACCCCCACCCCTCGTTTTGGGAAACGAAGGAAGAAGGAAGTTGCTCACTTATAGGTGAGAGACCTATCATGCTGCTTTTCTCACACCCAATGTGAAATGGCAGGGATGAAAGGAAAACCTGCAGGGCACCAAATGCTGAGGCCAGCTGCATAATAATTGTGGACAATATTTTTCAGGACAGTCTTCCTACACACAGGTAGAAATCATACAAAATAAATTAAGTGTACGCAATGTGCCTAACTACTTGCAATAGTGATTTAAAGATGAGTAGAATATGTTCCACCTTCCAGATGTTACAAAATAGAATAGAAGAAAGAGAACTTGTAAGAATAAAGTTCTAGATTCCTAAAATGATACAGCTTTGGAAATTACAAGACAGGGAAACTTCAACTGCTGAGGGTAGGAATAGCCATATGCAGAAAATTACCCCAAATCCACCCAATAGGAGATATATTAATGCATTACTTTAACAATATATTACAGATACCCTAAAAGGAGGGTTCTTGGTATAAATGTGGCAAATGTCAAATAATCTGTAATCATCAAAAATAATGTGTCTTTCATGAGAAAATGCAGATGACACTAGGTCTTGGCAGTTAATAGATTACTGAAAAGCAAAGTCAGATTTAAAAAATATGACTTTGGAAAAGGAAGTGGCATGGCCAATGTTACTGTGCAGTATGGATAATAGATTTGATAAGAGCTTCCTATATGGCGTGGGTAAGCTAAGATTCTGATCCACAGTCTTTGAGGTCAGCAGAATCCCTGGGCCAGTGGCCCCGGGTTTAGCACCACCTCATCTCTTCCCTCTGGTGTTATACAAATGTTTTCTGTGGATGCCATGATGTGAAACAATAAGAACTTAACAGAGAGAACTTCAATAAGGCACACCATAAAATGAACAAGGTTTAATCAGGGCATAGTTCCTTAAGTGAATTTCAGGAAGCCCCTGATTTGAACTTTTGCATCATGTAGACAATGATAATGGTAGCAATAAAAATGAGAACATATTCTACATACCTCTCTAAGTACTTTATATGTTAATTCATCTAAACATCATGTGTTGGATTTGATGTTTCCATTTATCACCCTTTACCTTTTTAATCAGATTTGGGTTTTGCAAATTGGAGGCAGTAGTAAGAAATCAAAGTATGAGAGAACAATGATGCCCCAAACTGTCCTGTTTTCAATGCTAGGACTAGAGTGGGGCAAGCAGAGGCCTGTGACATCACATTTAAGGAGATGTTTGCTCAGGCTAACACTGGCACAAAATGAGAGAGAAGAACTTCAATTCTGTGCCTGCCTCACCTTGTTCCTCATCCTGAAGGCCACAGCTCCAATACTGCTTTAGCCCTTAAGGGTGGTAATGATTCCCCACCATTATTCAACCTGGGATTCTATACCATCACTCATTTCTTTAACCCTACCTTATATTCATAAATACTCCCATAACTAAATTCTTTTCATTATTGTTTATGTTGTACAGAAGATGGAACCCAAGGTCTCACAAAATACGAGGCAAACACATAACCACTGAGCTACATCCTCAGGCTTTTTAAGTATTGAGATAAGTTCTCACTAAGTTGCCCAGGCTGGCCTCAAATTTAAGATTCTTCTGCTTCAGCCTCCAGAGTCACTGGGATTACAGGCATATGCCACCATACCTGGTCTATATTTATAATCACCAAGCCAAAATCCACACCGTGCTCCATCAATATCCCGATGCGGTCAACACTTATTTTGGATTCCACTCAAAGCAGAGCCTGACAAAGTCATGGGTGCAAGTAGTTTATTTGGCAGGTGATATCAGGAGGCAGGAATAAAGGCAGGAAGAATGGGACCAGGAAGGAAGGATTATCAGTATGTGTAATACCTGGCTTTTTATCTTGCTGCAACCCTCTGGAAAAAAAAAAAATGTAGGCTGTGCCTCCGAGTTATCCTAATGCAGAACAGGAGGGTAGCTAGGGCTATTCATGAGGTTGTTGCCAGGATAGGGGTTTCCAGAGAGTCTCAGATTGTGCTGCCTTCAGAGAGAGTCCTGAGGCAGCTGGGTGACATGCCTTGATGTGCTTGAGGTGGGAGGATGGCACCAGGCACATAACTTTCCTCCATAGCTGGGCTGATTTTGAAGTGGGGTAAGGGGCATAAAAAGCATCTACTCCATATTTGCAAAGATGGTGACACTAAAGTAACCTGCTCTAGTTACCCATCTAGGAAGTGATTTCCCATCTTCTTTAAGTCCTTCAAAGCATCCTCAAAATGATCTATGACCCAAGAATGATTCATACCCACTGAATTAAGGCAAAAAGAATAAGAAAAAAAAAGAAAAGAAACTAAAGTGAGGAACATTGCCATACATTTATGGAAATTATTTGAAAATAAATGATGAGGAAAACTGAGGTCAATAAAACCTAAAGTTTCAAGTTTTAAGAGCTAAAAACATGATAACCTCTCTGGGACTAGTAAAAAGGAGAGAACCATTTTTGGATGGAAAAAAATAAAAAAAAATGACTTCAGATAATAAAAGATCCACATGGGAAATAATTGGCAGTTGCAACCTAGAGAGGAGATTTACTGGAGACAGAGATGAAAAGGGAGAGGGAGGCTGAGGCCATACCCAAGACAGCTTCTTACCATCCTAGGGGTTTAAAGAGGGAAAACCACTGGGGAACTTTTAGGCCATAGGGGTCATTTTACATTTTCAAAGCTGGCTGTTGTGTGGTAACAAAAGCAGGGAGACTGGTTTAGAGGCTGCTTCAGTCAAGTGAGATAGCAGTGGCTTGGAATATGGTGGTAGAAATGGAAATGAAGAGAAGCGGGACTGGCTGAGATCATTTACAGAGACAGAGAAGAGCAAAGGATTCCTGAGCTTTCACTATTTAGAAATCAGGTGGAAGAGCAGAGGCCCAGGAGCCAGGAGAACATGGCCACAGAGAAAGACCAGAGCCAGGCAAATGTGATTTTGCCAAAGCAAGAAAGAAGAGGGGCTCCCCAAAAAAGGGTGTGCAGTTGAGAGTAAAGGAACAAAGGAGAGAATTACAAGAGTCAGATACTTGCAGAGGGGAAACAAATGGAGGTCCAGAGCCGAGTGGAGGAGATACCATCTGATGAGAACAGGCATTTAAATGGGCTTTCCTTTCTTTAGTGATCTAGTGACAGCTCTGTCATAAGCAAGCATCCATGTGTCTGTAGGGAAATGTTGGGACCCTCTATTCTGCTCTAATGGTCCTTGTCCATCTCTATTTCAATATCACAGTAGTTAATTAGCCTTTACATATTTTCCATTTCTTTATATCTTTGTGTTATGTTCAGAGTGATTTTGTCAGTAGTAGTAGTTTCCTGGTAGTTGTCTCTTTAGTTATGCCAAAATGCCAAAATGCAATGTCAAGTTTTATATATATATATACACACATACACATCTCTCTCTCTCTTTCTCTCTCTCTCTCTCTCTCTCTCTCTCTCTCTCTCTCTATATATATATATATATATATGTGTGTGTGTGTGTGTGTGTGTGTGTGTATATATATATACATGTGCTGAGGATTGAACTCAGGGCCTTCCACAGACTAAACAAGCACTCTACCCCATGAGCTTCATGTGCCCCCCATTATTAAAAAACTTTCTCATAAAACAGTATGCCATGTTACACTGGCAACAGCTTCCTACATATCATGTTTGCTGTTTCTTGATAGCATCAAAAGGCCACATTGAATGATTAAACCATAGAATCTAGGTTTGTGTAAGTACACTTTATGATGTCTGCACCATGATGAAATTGAATGTGCTCTTATCATTAAGCAATGCATGGATGCCTGTGTGTGAGACTGAGTTTATATACATATAAACTTGGTTCTTTTAAAACCCTCCTATCTCCTATCTTTCTTTTCACACCACTCTCTTCTTTCATCATACCACTCTTTCTTTCATTTTATTGTTCATTCCCTGTTAATTTCTCCTTAATCTGTGTCTAAGCTTCCCTGGAGGTTTGGTAGATCATTTTCATCATGCTGATTGCTTCCTTCTCTGAGAACTCCATATATATGATTGTACCATTTTAAGATCTCCTTTCCCATCCCTTCATTTTTTTCTAATAAGTGGAGTAGGATTTCAGCAAAAACAGAGTGAGAATGGTGATCCCTATGAAGCAGATCCAAAGGTGCTAGATGATATATGATGGAACTGTGTGGAATTTCTGGGAGATCCCAAGGGGAGAATCACAGTGCAAACTACTAGGATTTTAGAGTAAGGCATGCCTTCTAGAGCTGGACCATTGGAGCCCTAATTGAAACTAAGCACTTTGATTATGGAATATCAAATGAATATATCACCAGAGCTGCCCTTCAGGACCTGAGTATTATAAGGTTGGATGCTCACAGCAACACCCCCTGGGTGATAGAAATGGTACACATGGGAGCATATCTAGGCAAGTCCTGAGTCACAAATAAGTTACATGACACATGGCCCTGATGTATCCACCTGTTTTTTTTTTTTCTCACACTATGTCCTCATGACATGTTCTTTTGACTAGTTGATGTTGGAGGAAAATTCTCAAGACTGGGTCAATTGGGAATGTTGGCAGAGATGAAATGAATTAATAATATGCTACAGTCCCATTTTGAGAGCGGCTATAAAGGACCACAATGAGAAGAATACTCCTGGTAGGAAGAAATTCCTAGATATACTTTTAGTCATCTTCGAACAGAGAGACAAATAATCTGAGATACAGATAAATGTTGGGTCTTGAGCAATGGTAAATGGTGTGTTGATTGGATCAAAATCCTGGGAGATAGAATATTGGAATTCCAATAACAAAGAGATCTGGGGAAGAGGAATTTGGAGGAACCTATAGGAAGGGGGCACAAAGATTACTGTGTTCCATGTATATGTCTACCAGAGAGTATCCACCACAGATAAGCACCAAACAATAGAGACAATGTGATAGATTATATGTTTTTCAAAGATGGCTGGTGTTTTAATCATCTTTTTCACTGCTGTGACCAACAGACCCAACAAGAACAATGTAGAAAAGGAAAAATTTATTTGGTGCTCTTGATTTCAGAGGTCTCAGTCCATAAATGGCCAACTCTGTTGTCCTGGGTCTGAAGTGAGGCAGAACATCAAGGCAGAAGGGCGTGATGGAGGAGAGCAGCTCAGGACATGAGAATCAGGAAGCTGAGAGAATACTCTGCTCACCAGGGATGAAATATATACCCCAAAGGCACATCCCCAAAGACCCACCCACCTCCTCCAACCACACCCTAGCTGCCTACAGTTACCACCCAGTTAATCCCTATCAGCAGATTAACGTACAGATGAGCTTTAAACTCTCATAACCCAGCCATTTGACCTCTGAACTTTTTTTTTTTCAAAGCTCATACATGAGCTTTTGGGGGAACACCTCATATCTAAACCATAACAGATGGCCACCACAATCTTCCATCTACGCACTTTACTTATGATATGATCTTGACAGTCCTTTTATTGGTAGTGGGGGTCTGTGTTCTCTTTCCTTGAACCTGGGCAGATAATTATCTCAACTGGTAGAATATGGAAGAGATGATCTGTGGCTTGTGAGGCTAGATCTTTCAAATTCCATGCCTTTTCACTTTGCTCCCTTGGTATGCTCACTTGGGAACCAGGTTTCATACTGTGCAGAAGTTCACAAGAGACCACACAGAGAAACCACATGGAAAAATACACAGGTAGGTATTTTGGCCCACAGTTCAGTTGAGGTCCCTGCTGGCAGCCAGCATCTACTGCTAGACCTATAAATAAAGATGCCTCCAAATATTCCAGGAGTTGACTTTAGATAGACCCCAAGCTGTGGCCCCAAACATGGAGCAAAGACAAACCATCCCTACCATATTCTCTCTGAAATCCTTACAGCAAAATTCATTTGAGAAAAAGTCCAATGAAAACAAGCTTGTCGAACTGCTATTTCTTCTCTGGCCACAAGAGAGAGACCTTGCTCCTTGGGGGACAGGAAAGTTTCTGAAACTATGCTTGCTTTTCTCTTTGGTCCTGCTTACCAAGAATGGCTGTTTTTCCTCTCTTCCCACAGGGTCTGGTGAGGTCATGTGGTTGAATTAAAACTTTCTTTCGGGGGCTGGGGATGTGGCTCAAGTGGTAGCGCGCTCGCCTGGCATGCATGTGACCTGGGTTCAATCCTCAGCACCACATACAAACAAAGATATTGTGTCTGCCAAAAACTAAAAAATAAATTAAAAATTAAAAAAAAAAAAACAACTTTCGTTCGTCTTACATCTTGAGTGTGTATAGGCTCCATAAATATCCCCTCATTTGGAGGGGGAAAACATGAGCTGTCACTTTATCTTTAGAAAAAATTTTTGGAAATTGCCTATTTGGGGTTGAAGAATAAAAAGAAACTTAGTCCTTTTAGTTTTTACTTTGGGTCACTGGGTGAAGACGGAGTGTCTGCCTACAGCAGTTAAGTCTTAAGGTCTAAGAATGTAGCATCCACTCAAGGAGAGGAGACAGATTAAGTGGCAGTCACCATGATCTGCAGAAACTTTTTGGAGAAGCTGGGACTCATGGTTTCTGGACCACAATGATGCTCAGAACCCTTTACCCACTGGGTGAATGCTGTGGTGAATGTGGAGGTAAGGGAGGCTGCTGTAAGTCATTTCCAACTACCTCCTTGATGAGTTAGTTATTCTTATCAACAAGTAGTTTTCCCTTTAGCTTTTTTTTTTAATCAACTTTTAAAATTAGTTTCAAAATTTTGGTACAATACACATAATATGAAACTTACCATCTTAACCTTTTTAAAGTCTTCTGTTCAAGAGTGTGAAGTACATTCACATTGTTTTGTTTTGCAACCATCACCACCACCCATCTCCAGTACTCTTTTCATCTTGAAAAGCTGAAGCCCATTATATAAAACCTCTCCATTTCCCCTCCCTCCAGACCCTGGAGACCACCACTCTGCTTTCTATGTCTATGAATTGACTACTCTAGGTACCTCAAATAAGTTTGATCATACAGTATTTGCCTTCGAAACTGGCTTTTTATCCTTGCACAATGTCCTTAAAATTCATCCATGGTGAAGCATGAGTCAGAAATTTTTACTTTGTAAGACTGAATAATATTTTATTATATGTATTTTTAATGGAAAAACACTTTGGATTTCTCTCACTTTTTATATTTTGTGAATAATGCTATAAGTATGAATATATATATATATCTTCTCAACTCTCTGCTTTCAGTTCTTTTGATTGTATACCTTCTTTTGATTATATACCTAGAAGTGGAAATGCTAGATCACATGGTGGTCATATTTTACTTTTTTTTTTTTTTGAGGCACCACCATATTGTTTTTCATAATGGTCCAACTTACCATTTCACCAGTTGGTTGATGGTGTACATTGATGGTGCACAAATGTTCTGATCTCTCCACGTCTTTGCCAACACTTCTTTTTTTTTTTCTAATTTATTTGTTTTGATAGTAGCCCTTCTGTTAAGTTTATGGTGGTGCCTTCCATTTTTAAAATCAGCTGTCCCCATATCACTTAAGGGATGGGGCAGTTACCATGATATCTGCTAATATCATCTTGTATCTAGTTATATATATATTTATATATATACACACACACACTTAGTTGTTGATGGACCTTTATTAATTTATTTATATGCAGTGCTGAGAATCAAACCCAGTACCTCACACATGCTAGGCAAGTGCTCTACAACTGAGCAACAACCCCAGCCCTGTTGGTAGTTATTTCACTTGATTCTGGTAAGGACAGTGACCATAAAACAACTGAGCTCTGTCATCTTTCAAACACTCATTACAGTTGTTTGCTTCTAAGACAGCTGAGGACTTTTGTCTCCTTCCTTGAGGCCATAGGGTGTGATAGCTAACACCATAGACCATGAAGCCAGGCACCTGTGTTAAAATCCTGGCATTGTCATTAGATCTCAGACAAGTTACTATACCTCACTTCTCTAACCCTAACCCTGTTAGTAAAGTGGACTAATATTAGAGGTATTACAGGAGTAACTAAGGTAATGTAGGAAACCTGTTAAAGCAATTTCTGGTTGATGGTGTACATTCAGTAAATGTACTGCAAAAATCTACCTGCAAACCACACCCTACTATTTCAGCTGTCCAACCACTGTGGAAGATAGTTACTATTATCATTTACTAGTTTACAGTTGCAAAAAGTGAAATTTAGGGAGGTTAAGTAATTGACTGAGGGTATCACAGCTGGTAAACAGAGGACTAAGATTTATTCTTGGATAGTCTGACCCCAGACTATACATTTTCTGTATTGGTGACTCTTGTTTGGCAGAGTAAATGAAAAGGACATTATCATCTTTGTTGAGGAAAGACTATTATTTGAAGCAGTCAAGGAGAGAGCTGTAAATGTTCCATCAGTTTTTCCCATTGTGTCTCTTGTCCCACGAATGAAGAGCAGATGGGAACATTGCTGCCAGCCACTCACTTGTCAAAGGAAAACTGACACAGCTATGTTCATTATAAAATTAATTTTTAGGTCTTGATGATTTTAACAAAGCATATGAAACATAGCTCTCCATGGGATTTAGAAACTTTAATTTAGAAGTGCTTTTGATTTTAATAAAAAATCTATTTTTACTTATAGTAAGATAGTAAAGAAAAAAAATCTTTGGAAAGCTTGTGAGTGCCTCAAAGGAAACTTTGATGAAATGGTCCTGCGTTTCAGCATCACACAAGAAGCTTCTGGATTACTTGTTAAAGTGGGATAATATGTCCTGCTTTAATGTAAATTTTATTATACTTTTCTGAGGTATTAATAGTTTTCCCCCTGATAATAAAACTCATGAATAGGTTTTTCCCTTTATAAAAAATAACATGAGAATAAAATTTATCCTGGCAAAAGGATTGGTTTTGAAAATGAAGCAACATCAGAAATGATGTACAACTCTTTGCTAAAAGAAAAAGACTACTCTGGGGGATGTTTTTGTTATTCATGATATGAAACAAGCATGAAAACTTGCATTTTAAGAGTCCATTGAACCATTTGAGGGAAAAACTTCCAAAATGTGGTAAAACATATTGCTACCTTTTTCTACCTCTTACCACAAGAGGCCACTAGGTCACTCTCCCTTTCTCTTCCAACCAAAGGCACATCTGGAGCATAGACATGTTGTGGGCTAAATTTTACCCTTCAAAATGCATATATTGAATCCTGGACTCCCAGTATTTCAAAATGTGACTGTATTTGGAACTATGGCTTTTAAAAAGACCATTATCTCGGCATGGTGGCTCACACCTTCAATCTCAACAGCTGGGGAGGCTGAGGCAGCAGGATTATGAGTTCAAAGCCAGCCTTGCAAAAGTGAGGCACTAAGCAACTCAGCGAGACCCTGTCTCTAAATAAAATACAAAATAGGACTTGGGGATATGGCTCAGAGGTTGAGTGCCCCTGAGTTCAATCCCTGGAACAGCCTCCCCAAAGTGGTCATTAAATTAAAATGAGATCACAAGGGTGGACCCTAATCCAGTATGACTAATATCCTTATAATGGTGATTGGGACCCTGTGAAGGAGCTGATAGCCATCCCCAAACCAAGAGGAGACACCTTGGAAGAAACCAACCCTATGGATACCTTGCTCTTGCCTTTAGGTCTTCTAGCTTCCAGACTGAGGAAGTGAATTTCTGTTATTTAAGCCCTAGGTAACAGTATACTCACCATCAGGTCAAATTCAACACTTTTTTAAAGAAACCAGGTGTCTTCCCTTTGTTTCATCTGGATGGGCTCTACTCGTGGACTACCCAATTGCATTGATGACCCCCTCCTGCCTTCCAAGTTTATAAATGGGAGGAAATTGCTTTGGGGTCAAGCTTCCTTCCCCCTTATCAGGTTGTCCAGTATTGTCCCCAAGTTAAGTGCAGTCTTTCATCTTTTCCATTCTTCTTTATTTCAATTCTCAGTCTTTGGCATTAGACTGGGAATTGAAACGGAATCTGTCTGACTCTCCTCCCTCCAGACGCTCCTCTAGGGCTCACTTTGCCACAACCCGTTATTGCCTTCCTGAAGGAAAGCTGCTCTGGTCTCCTAAGTGGTTTTACAATGTGTACCTTCCCTTTTCTGATGTTGTCATCATACAATCATCAACATTTTTTAAAAATAAAATATTGATTTTTACACCACTTTCTCACTTAACGACCTACAATATCATCTGATTTCATACTAGATAAGATGGAAACATCTCTTGCCTATGTGTAAAGTGTTGGATCACCTGACCCTCCTTTGGTTATTCAACTTCCTTCACTAGTCCTTGGATAGAGGCTCTAATCTAGTTGAGACATTTCCCCTGATCTTCCCTTCCCAACACCTGACTTAGCACTGCCCCAGCCCTCCCCACACCAATTTCCTCCTCTTAGAGAAGGAAAGGCTATTTCTCCTTTCCTCTTGGAATACCTTCATGTTTCCTCTATTCAAATTCTTCATTTCTTTAAGCAACCACCTCCAATAAATTATTTGAAATTACATTTTTTTTTTATACCGGGGATTGAACCCAGGGGTGCTTAACCACTGAGCCACATCCCCGGCCCTTTTAAAATGTTTTATTTAGAGACAGGGTCTCAGTGAGGTTGCATAGGGCATCTCTAAGTTGCTGATGGCTTTGAACTCACAATCCTTCCTTCTGCCTCAGCCTCTTGATTGAGATTACAGGCATGTGCCACAGTGCCCAGCTGAAATTAAGTTTTATCCCATAGTTAGCCTCTGTAAAATAATGGAATGCCAGAGCTGGAAGGGAGTTTCCTACCATTCAGTCTAACCTCACCTCCACTGAGGACCCTTTCCCACAGCATCCTTGTGAAATTCATTATTTCCTCAACCTTAGTGTTGGGACCATTACTCTGAGATGGGTGTGGATCCAAAGATGAAAAAATGAAGTGCCTGTCCCCAGTGAATCATGTTTTTTAATTATAGCCATGGACAGAGCAGAAAAAAAAAATAGTGAAGGGATAGAACATACAAAGCAGGGTGGTGATGTGGGGAGAAGTTGCCTCAATCTAGGCAATAGGGACTGTGCAAAGGGAAGGAAGAGCTTCCTCTGTGTCCAGAGGGGCGAGGAAGAGCTTATACAGCAGGAAGACAGAGTGGTCCTCCCAGGAAGGGCAGCATGGATCAGTCTTTCTCTTTCTGGATTTATCTAGTTTGTATGCATTCAGTCACCTTCACATCACCCTGCTCTTTTGACTTTTAAAACAAACATCTTGAGATCCTCCAAGCAGAAGATAATATTTTTAAGGAGAAGGGTTATGTTTTCTGTTGCTTTTTATGCCCCAGATCATGTAGTGTACCAGGCACACAATAGGGGCTACTTTGTGTTTAACGTAAAGGGCTACTACACACGTACTGTAAATATGATGTCGATTTTGAGTTTCTTTATTCCGTCACAGTGATGATGGTTTGGCCCCATTGGTCCAGCATTCTGAATTCTAACCATTAATCCTCCCTGCTGTGTCTCCTGTGCTCAACCTTCTATCTTCCTACATAAGCCAACAAGATGTGATGGTTGTGTTTTCCGAATGACAGACCTTCCAAAAATAGTTCTGGAATAAAATAGAGCCACTGGGCTATATGGGAATGGAAGCTGTGGTCTTGAGCTTGCACACTGAAGGCGTAAAGAAGTTACCTGGTGGTACATACCTGCCCGCCCAATGATTTAAACAGTCCCTTTCTCATATTATAGATGTGATAAGTTACAGTCACTCAGGGCTTTATAAATCATCACGAAAGAGTTATTTCCTTATTGATGATACTTACTGAGACCTTTAGATTCTTGAAACAGGTCTGTGACTACATGCAGCACCATCTCCCTTTCCAATATGTGGCTCTGATGTGGCGGAAGAGAGGGAGAAGAGAGGACTGTGGCAGTCCTTTCTTAGCTGATGTATGTTGCACATGCAGCAGTTACCTGTGTCCTATTATCTGTTTTCCCTTCTTAATAGTACCCTCCTGGGTATAAGCTGGGCATGGAGTTACCCAGAATAAATCTTCAGTTTCCCACACTATCTCGAAGCTCGCTGGCAAGGTGACTACATTCCAGGCAATGCATGTGGGAGGGAGTGCTCTATGCAGTGGTTGGTTTGAGTTTTTCAAGACAAAAAACACACCTTCCCCTTTTGTTTTCTCCACCCTCCCATTAGCTGGGCTGTGTCTGATGTTAGCCATCCTAGACTGCGGAGAGGAGGGCAACATATCTGGGTGGAAGAGAAACACGATAGAAGGAAACTGGGCCCCTGCTTGGGTTACCATTGAGCCCTGGACTGCTTAAATCCAGAGCTGTTATGTCAAAGAGGAATAACAAATTGTCCTGTTCAGCCTCTAATTCAGCTGCTGTTTGCTACAATGTATATGTGAGGGGACCTACCAGGTTAATACATCATCAAAGAGCAACATGAACAAGATGAGAAATATACTTTCAAAGATATTTAATGACTTTTTTTTTCAAATCAGTACAAAAATTTAAATAAAAATGATTTGCCATTAAATCTCAAATCTATCATGGAAACTCAAACAAGTTACCAGTCTGTTCACCATTCATTATATTTTGTAAAATATGTGAGGACTGTCACCCACTACAGACACTCTTTTCCCCTGGAGGATGTCATGCTGCATTAAAACTCTGTAGTTAAATAAGAAAATGCAAGTTTGGTCCATTTCACATGGAAAAATTTTAGATATTTTTGAATGAAATAGAGATCATACTATTATCCCTAGACTTTAGAACATGCAGTTATTTTATCTGCTTTTACATTAATGTGTTAACATGATGTGCAACACTCAAAAGGGAAACACAGGTACATAGATAATTACTTAAAACTCTGTTTTAAATTAAATGAAGTATCATTTAGCTTTAGATTAGCACCATTGTAGAATACACAGTATCTGGCATAAATTTTGCTCCTCCTCCATCTAAAAGTTAGAAGCATATGCCTGATAATAAACATACACACATACAAATATCTATATATCTATCTATCTATATATAGGCAATTGCGTAACAACCAATAAATAAGTTGGAAGATATTTTGAAAAGTGAATTTGTTTTTAAAGAGATAATTTCTCTCTTGCTTGATGGAAATTAAGAGTCCATACATGTACAGATAAATACAATTTTACAGATCAGCTGGTCTGACTTGCCTCCAAGCCATGTCAGTGTACCTATTAGCAGAAGGAACCCAGTTACTTCCAAAGTCACCAGCCCCAAACCAGCATCCTCAAGACCAACTCAAAGGACATATTGCCACATATATGCTGTCCACTTTGAAAACGAAGGTTGGGTAGGATATCTTTTTAATGGGAAAATTGTGTTATCTAATTAACAGTGAATAAGAAATTTGGGGATAACGAACTAATTTCTCTTTTTAAAAAACTGAGAAGAAATGTTTCTTGTATACTTCTTAGGGAAAAGATACATATTTGACCAAGAGAAGAACTTTTGTGATAGTAAAAAAAATTTCTATTATTATTATTATTATTATTTTGTGGTACTGGGATTAATCCCAGGGCCTTGTGTACTGTTATACCTCCAGTCCAAAAATGATTGCAATTTTCCATAGACACATTTCCTTGTGTTTTTATTTGTGTATTTTCCCATCTATAACTATGTACTCAATTAATTTTTGAGAAAAAATATATGATTTCACTATTACAGCTCCATATCATTTCCCCATGTGTCTAACAGCATCCACAGTTAATAGCAGATTTGAAGCAATGCTTAAATCACCTACTATGTGCCTAAATGAAAACCTGGACAACTATTTATGTCTCCCTTTCAAATTTGTTTTATTTGTTGACTTGTGCTAAGTAAAGGGCCACATAGATGGCCTGGGCCATTGTTGCCCTATGACATTCTGGATATCTCTTCCACAGATTGCTGCTGAAGAGACAGTTATTTTCCTTTTTTGTATCTACACCTAGAAACATCACCTCTTTTAAAATATCAAACTGCCTAATTACCTTTTTTTAAAATAGAGATTTATTTTCCTATGAATTTTGAATTTTTCCCTCAATAAAAAATGGCTTGAATTTTGGAAATTGATTTGAAACCTCAGATGACACGTGAATTTGCTTACATACTAAACAGGGAGATATTCTTCAGCTACTAAAGAATATCAATATCTCTATGGTTAAAACCTCACTGTGATTGTGTGTACGGGCAAAGGAGGCAAATTTTTAATGCATGTAAACTCAATTGATAATTCCTATCAATAATAAATATTCCATAAAGCTAAAAAGTTTACTGAAGGGTTCCTTTTTTTTTCTTATGGCTTCCAGGTATTTATGTTGGTTAGGCCCTGGTAGAAATTACACAGAGGGAAGAAAAAACAAAATAAGTCACAGAACAACTCTAAAAGAACTCCTTGAGGAATAAATGAGTTAATCACTGCTTATGTCTCCCCACTGGTTTGTTAGCTCCTGTGGGGCTCTGTCTTGGCCTCACATTGGCATCCTACCCCAGTGCTCAGCACAGATGGACAATGGTACTCTTCCTTAATTTTTTTTCCAGACTCCAGACATACAATTCTGACTAGAACTTCTAATTGATAAAAAACAAAACAAACAAACAACAACAACAACAATAAAAAACCCCAGCCTCTATCACTAGAGAAATATCCCTAGTACTACAAAGGACTAAGGTTTCTATGGCCCTCTCTGACTCCCACTGAGACAGTAACACTACAGAACTCCCCAGAACATTCCATGGCAATGTATCTGCACAGATGGAGAGGAAATTCTGAAAGTAAATATGGTATGTAACTGTTATCACTGACATTTCCCTAAGGCATATTTATAAATACTTTAAAGGAAACAATATGAGTGAGTGACTTTGGTTAGCTATGATCTTTTGTACTGGCATGTTGACTGATCTGAATAAGCAGGTTATCATGAGAGCAAATAACATATGACAACTAATGTGATTCCAGTGGGTACAACACAAGTGTCAGTACTTGATACATAAATCTATCCCATTGTTTTCAATGACAAGCTGCTGTGCAGAGTATTAAACATGCATCTTAGTTTTTATTTGTACATGATGGTCTGAATTTTCACTTAAATATAACTTTCCAACTATATAAATGTTCTGAAGCAATTATGTTTTTCATCTGAATTTTTTGTTGCATCATTTTCTTGTCTTCTATTAAATCTCTCTTTTTCTTTTTTTTTTTTTTTTACATGGGATATAATAAATATCCTGAAAACGAGGAATGAACATATTGCCCGGCGTACAGTCCCGCAGCCTGTTCTGAGGGCATCTGGAGGAACACGCGGTCCCCGGGCCTGAGCAGCAGCACAGCACTCCCAGATGCCTGGTCCAGAAAGCCCTTCTTGTACTCGTCGTATGTGTACATCATGGGCTCGTTGTTTTTGAACAGAGCAACCCACACGTTGCCTCCCTTGCAGTGAACGTGGTATACAAAGTAGTAGACGCCGGGGACCTCACAGGTGAAGACGCCCGTCTGCGGGTTGTAGTTCTGTCTGCCGTTATAGAGCACCTTGTCAAACTTCACTGGGGCTCCCACCGGCGGGAAAGGTGCGGTCAGCTCAGCAGTAAACGCGGGCATCTCGTAAGTTGGGCCTCCGTTCTTGCCTTTCTTAGCCCCATAGGCATGGGGGGGTTTCACACCATCAATTCCCAGCCCCATATCTGGCAGATACTCTCCCTGGGGTGGTTGTGTAGGGGGCATCACAGCTGGTGGGCCCGGGGGCCCTGGAGGACCTGGGGGCCCTGGAAGGCCAGGCTGGCCTTGAGGACCGAGGGCACCTGGTTTCCCTGGGGGGCCATGAAGGCCTGCCACTCCAGGCTTGCCTACACCAGGGAACCCAGGAGGCCCTGGAAGGCCTGGTTCCCCTTTGGGGCCTGGAATCCCAGGAGGTCCAATGGGGCCACTAGGGCCTGCAATGCCTGGGATACCTGGGGGGCCCTGTAGCCCCTGATCCCCTGGAATGCCTGGTTCTCCCTTGGGTCCAAGCAGCCCGGGAACACCAGGGAGCCCAGGCAATCCTTTATGCCCAGCTTCCCCCTTGGGCCCTATAGGACCTGGCAAACCTCTCATGCCAGGGGGTCCTACTTCACCAAGAAAACCTGGCTTTCCTGGGAAGCCTTGAAGCCCTGGCTCGCCTTTGGGACCTGGTGGCCCCTGTGGCCCCACAACCCCACCTTCTCCTTTGGGCCCAGGGAAACCAATAGCACCTGGAGGGCCCATGGGACCTGGGATTCCAGGCAGGCCTGGCTCTCCTGGGGGTCCTCCCATTCCAGGGGCACCTACTGGTCCTTTCTCTCCTCTTGGTCCAAGAGCCCCAGGAACACCCCCCACACCCCGGTCACCTTTAGGTCCTGGGAAGCCTGGTTTCCCAATTCCTGGAAGACCTGGGGGTCCTGGCAGCCCTGGTAGTCCTTGCTCCCCCTTGCCACCTGGAAATCCTGGTTGGCCAGGGATCCCATCCTGGCCTGGCTTTCCAACTCCAGGTATTCCAGGAGGTCCTTGAACCCCTGGCACCCCGATAGGGCCTTGTGGGCCAGGTTCCCCTGGAGGTCCTGGCTTCCCCAGAGGGCCCTGGGGCCCAGGGAAGCCTGTCACACCTGGTTTTCCCACTCCTGGCAGTCCGACAGGGCCAGGAGGGCCATGCATACCTGGAGGACCCTTCAGGCCAGGTAAGCCTGGCATCCCGAAGCCTTTCTCTCCTTTAGGACCCTGAAGGCCTGGAGGTCCTGGTGGTCCTTTGGGTCCTCTCTCACCCTTTGCTCCTGGTTGCCCTGGTAACCCTGGCCCACCTGGCTTCCCTATGCCAGGAAGTCCATGAGGCCCTGGAGGTCCTTGTGGTCCTGGGATCCCCATTGGCCCAATTTCCCCTTTGGGTCCGATTTCGCCCTTGGCCCCAGGCATTCCCATGGCTCCTGGCTTTCCAGGCATTCCAGGCATACCTGGCTTTCCAATTCCTGGAT
The DNA here is from genome assembly GCF_047511675.1 of Marmota flaviventris. Lineage (NCBI taxonomy): Eukaryota > Metazoa > Chordata > Mammalia > Rodentia > Sciuridae > Marmota > Marmota flaviventris. The sequence goes on from NC_092505.1 coordinate 78,483,632, forward strand.
ATCCCTGTGGCCCTGGTTTTCCTTTGATCCCAGGTATCCCATGACCTGGCAAGCCAGGGGGCCCAGGTGGTCCTCTTGGGCCAGGTTCTCCACGGGGACCTTGTTCTCCTCGTAAACTGGCTAATGGTATTTCTGCTGATAAAGAAGATGGAAAGGTAGAGGGCAGGAGAGAGGAAGAGAGAGAAAGAGAAGGAGAGAGGGAGGTTAGTTATCTTTTATTTCAATAAAGTCATGTGATCTTTGTTTAGACATCTTACTATTGAGAGGAAAGACTAGAACTAATGCGCTCATCTTCCAGGACTGTGTAATATAAATATTTAAAGGAGACCAAGGGGCTGGGGTTGTGACTCAAGTGGTAGAATGCTTGCCTAGCACTTGTTAAGGCATAGGGTTTGATCCTCAGCACCACATAAAAAATAAAATAAAGATATTGTATCCACCTAAAACTAAAAAATAAATATTAACAAAATAAAAGAAACCAAACTGATAATTTCTGTTTTCTTTTTAATTTTTAAAAATTTATTTAAAAAATTTTTAAATTTGTTCTAATTAGTTATACATGACAGTAAAATGCATTTTATACATTGTACACAAATGGAATACAACTTCCTCTGGCTGTACATGGTACAGGGTGGTAATTTCTTTTTTCTATTTGAGGTATTGTTTTGAGAACTGATATGTGCAGCTGATTATATCAGCATTGGTTAAGTTAAAAAAGCTAAAAAGTAATGAAGCAACATTTTTCTAAGTACAAAACTTGAAGATATTATGATGTGTTCATCATAGAGAAATTGGAAACTTCAAAGATGTATAAGGAAAACTCAGAGTTGCCCAAAAACTCAGAACTTAGACACTTGACATTTATATGCATTTTCATCTTATTTGTTCTAGATATGTGTATGTATATCTTAGTGTTGGAGTCATTCTGTTTTATTTTTCTATTTCTCCTACTTGAAGTGATATTTTATTTTTCCATAATCTTTTGGTTTTAATTTTATTTTAAAAATTTAAATAAACCAACAAGTTATAATTGTATATATTAATCAGTTGCGATCCATGTTATGATTTATGGCTATAATTTGGAAAAATTAAATCAAGAAAACTAGCATCTCCATCTTCTTAAATGCTTATTTTTATGGTGACATTTGAAATTTACTCTTAGCAGTTTTGAAATGTATAATACATTACTATTAACTAGAGTCACCAAACTGTGTAATAGATCTTAAAACAAACAAACAAACAAAAAAACCCCCCCAAAACCCCACCATTTGAAACCATATTTCCCCTGCCTGTGGCCTAGTCCCCTTCAACCATCATCTTCCCTTCCCCATCCTTTGGTAACCACCATTCTATTATCTGCTTCAGTGCGTTTGATTGTTTTAGATTCCAGATATAGAATGAGAACATGTGGTATTTATCTTTTTTATGCCTGGATAATATTTTAACATAATAATTTAGAACCAAATGATATTTCCTCATGTGTTGAAATACAATATGATGTGATGATGGAAGTCATTATGTGGATTCAGGAAGGAATGAAAATATTTTATTTTGTACATAGTTCAATAACGTCATTCTATATCTGTTCTCTATAGCCAGTGGATTTGTGTAATTTATCTAATGTGCTGTAGGATTTACCAAGCCTCCAATATTAATTCTTTAACTTCCCAAATTATTTCTTATATACAAATTTGATTTTTAAACAGGAGGGATAAGGAAGGTATTTTTGGATGACAAGCAGTCTGGATAAAGAAGAGATCTTGGTTAGGATCATGGAACTCTGCTTATCTTTCTAGTCTTAGCGTGAGATATCTACGGCAGAGCTTTTGCTATCAGCACCTCTCCTTGCCTGTCTGTACAGCAAGAATAATACAGCACATTTCATGATTAGAGGATATATAGGAAAGTTATTACGCCTTCTTGAATCAGTCCTGAAATACAAAGTGCATGCTGTTATATTGTTCTGTATGTGCCCTGCAGATAAACACAACTCTGAATCTCCCCTGCTTCTGGGAATAATAGGTTGCATGAAGAAATGAAATATTTCACTAATAATAACATTTTAATCCTGACCATTATACTTTTACAGAGCTACTGTCAGGGAACAAAATAGAACCATAGAACTCTATATTTTTTCAAATAGGAGAAAGGGTACAAGAGGTACCAAAACTCACAGGCAAGCTATTTAAGAAAGGAAGTGGGGAGAAGAAGCTGAAATAATCCCCTAAGTGGCATACGAGCTTCTAAAGAGAAGAAAATTGGGAATGCTTCTCTTATGCTGAGACACTATCACAGAACTATTAAGGAATGTTATTCCCAAACAGTGAGCTGTGTAGTTACCATTCAAGGAAGTGTTTGGAGGAAGGTCACATCTTTTCTGTCAGAAGTCTCTGCCATGCAGCACAGTGCCTGGGACATACACTGTTGTGACTGAGGATATATGGAATGACCAGCTACAGCAACTAAAAATTCCTGTGTTGCTTTAGCGTTTACTCAGCATTGCTTACCTTAGGTCAGTGCTTTTCTCAACAACCTTATTTTAAAGATAAAGACAATTAAGCTCAGGGAAGTCAAATGACTAGGTGTCTCTCTCTGGGACTGAGGCCCCAAGGCCTCAGAACACCAAATCCAGCAGTTCTCCAGAGTGAATCTTCCCATGATTGTAGGGTCTTACGGGGTGACCTCCACTTCCTCAAAAGCCATTGCTATTCTGATACAGCAGTTTTTCCTACCAGTACTGCATTTCTTTCTTATTTTTTAATTTGTCCCAATTAGTTATACATGACAGTAGAATGCATTTTGACACATCATACATAAATGGAGTATAACTTCTCCTTCTTCTGGTTGTACATGATGTAGAGTTACACAGGTTGTGTCATCATATATGTACATAAGGTAATAATGTCCAATCCATTCTACTATCAATCCTACCCCCAAACCCCTCCCCTTCCTTCACTTCTCTCTGTCAAATCCAAAGTACCTCTATTTTTCCCAAGCCCACCACATCCTTATCATGAATTAGCATCTGCATGTCACCAAAAACATTTGGACTTTGGTTCTTTGGGATTGGCTTACTGCACTTAGCATGATATTCTCTAGTTCTGCCCATTTACCGGCAAATGCCATAATTTCACTCTTCTTTAAGGCTAAGTAATATTCCATTGTGTATATATACCACGATTTCTTTATGCATTCATCTGTTGAAGAACACCTAGGTTGATTCCATAGTTTAGACCAATACTGCATTTCTGAGAACTCTAGATAAACCGACCAAACATAAGAAAACATCTATCATAGTGATAGGCATTTTTAGATGTTCAACAACTAATAAATATGCCCAGAAAGTAATGGGGACAAATCTTCAGGTATCATCCAGATGTAGTCTGCACTCTTTAATCCCCTTTTGCTGATTTATTGATTGACATTTATAGCTTTATTAAAGCAGTGTTAAAGCCACTTGCATTTATCTAACACCTAGTTTGCAAGATGCTTTCATGTGGTTTTTCTCTTAACACATTTGGTCCTTACAACACTGTTCCCCTAGTTCAGAAGAGTGACTTGTTTCTTTTCTTTTTTCTTTCTTTCTTTTTTTTTTCCTCTACTGCTTTATCCTGTAACATCAGGCCCAGAGCCTGACACAAAAATGGATTCTCCCTGAATAGTTGCTGGATTTTTTTTTTGTTGTTGTTGTTTTAAATTATTTTTAATTTTGGAGGGTGCTAAGAATTGAATCCAGGGCTTCATGCATGCCAGGTAAGTGTTCTACCTGAGCCACATTCCCAGTCCTAATTGATGAATGTTTGAATAAATAAAAAATAAATAAATAAATAAGGGGATAGAGTATTTGTGATTAAATATATTTTGATTCATCTAACGCTAGTTAAAATAACAAAATCAAACATAAAATTGTAATTTTATCTTTTTTTTTTTTTTAAGTTGTGTGTGTGGTGCTGGTGATCAAACCCATGAATCTTTCTTTAAGACTTGAATTTTTCAAGAATAGAGTTTGGAACAAAGTAGGAATTTAATAAATGTCAGTTCCTAAAATAAAAGTTTTAAAAATTCATCTTCTATCCCCCTCCATCATTTAAGAAGTTGGGAAGCTGTGGTTTGATGACAGCATACCAGTGTGAGATTACCTTTGCCTTTCTTGGGTACTGCTTCCTTGCCCATTCTTGGCACCGGTTGAATCTCCTTCATATACTGGGGTAGGTGTGGATACTCTTTGCCATATTGCAAATGGGGCATCTCCTTGCCCATGCCAAGGCCATCTTTGCCCAAAGGCATGTGAGGTACTTGCTGGCCCAGGGGCTGGTATTGTGGAATTTGCGGTGGCATCTGAGGAGGAATTTGAGGTGGCAGTGGCTTGATCCCATAGTAGGCACCAGCCTGAATGAGCCTGATGGAGCTTAGGGAAATGGTGAGCAGCACTCCCAGCAGCTGCAGAGGCCCAGGTGGCACAGCCATCACCTGTGGAAGGAATGCACCAACATGGTGAAAACCCGCAGGCCAAGGCACTGCCATTTGCCTAGAGAAAGAATGGGGAAGAGTCAGGGGAAGTAAAGTCTTTAACATCAGAGCTTAATGAATGGAAGGCAGGTGGAATAAAGATCTACTTTTTAACAGGAAAAAAAAAACCCAAACAAACCAAAATAAAAACCGGAAGTGTGAGTTCTGTCAAAAGAAGATAACTGGTGAGAACAGAGGCTATGGCAGAGACTTCTGGTCTCCAAATATCAATTCTGCCCCCACTTTTTACCTAGTATTGAAAGCCCTGATTTTCAGCTGTGAATAGAGCAGCAGTCCTTAATGAAGACATTTCAGTTAGGTGTGTGTTCTTGTGACAAAGTCCTGGCAGACTGGGAGTAGTTACAATCAGTGCAACTTCCAAGAAGAATCCTAATAGGAAATGAGCATGTTCTTCCTTTTCTTCCTTTTGTTGTTGGAATGCTGATATGTTGCCTGGTGTGGATCAGGCACCTGGGACAAGAGGTTGGTTGGTATGCACTGAGCTTGGTAAAGCTACAAGTTTGAAGCAACTTTAGCCTTGGATGAATGCGGAGGCACCATGCCAATCCCTGAATTTACAATTTGTTTACCCAATAGAGAAATAATGTTTTATCTTCTTCATTCCACTTGTATTGGGGTGTTCTTCAGTTGCCCAAAACCTAATCCTAAGAGGCTAGATTCTGCAAATTTGGTGGCATTTATACTCTGTTAATAAGTGCCAGAATTCTTTCCTAACTGGAAATAGTTAAGAATTTATAGGCTTTATGCCAGGGACAGAGATTTTTCACCTGATAGATGCTTTTTGTATGCTTTTATTTAGTCACAAATAAATATAACTATGAATGTAAATGTAAAATAAATGTAAAAGCAAACACTACCAAAACCTGCAGGGGTCTTCTGAGTTGGAGAAAAGATGTTCCATGTAATAGCCCTGAAATGTTATTTTTAAAAAAATCACAATTACGACTATGAACATTTCTTTTTTCGATTTAAATACTATGAAGTCATTAGTTTAGAATTTGGTTAATTGGATTTAGAGTCCATTAAATTTTATCTTTGCACTTTTATGAAATAAAGGAGTTTGCAAAGCAAATCCATTACATAAATAAGAGGGAGATGTTTGACTATTAACAAGACAAACTCTTTCTAAGTCCTTTAACAGTACTCTTTACTAATTAGCAGTTAACAGGAAAAATACAAACGAAGTTTGACTGTTTATAAAAACCAGCTTGAGAAGACCTCTGTTTAGATTCACTCTAGGTTGAAGAGCGAACAGCCCAGGGAGATGCAGTACAAGGAAATGCACACTAGGGGGCAAGCGCGACGCACCCTGGGATCTGCTCCGTTATCCCGCCCCACCCCCAACCCGTGGTACCCTCATGGTCCTACACCGGCGGTATTCTCGTACTTTATTAAGGGACTTTATGAAAATTGGAATCCTAGTGGAGTCTCATCATAATGCTGGGGGTGGGGGGGGGGAGAGAGAGAGAGAGAGAGATGGCATATTTTTCACAATCTTCCGGAACACTTTGAAAAAACTCTCTATATGTAATTTAATTTCCATTTTCATGGGAGTTTGTTTTCTTTACTTCTGCCTTACTTAATTCTGGATCATAGTTTCCCACTTCTTAGAAAATGTGCGTTGAATTTGCGACATCCTATTCAAGGGTAATGCCAAGAGTGTGAACAAGCTGCAGAAGGATTGGTTAATAAAAAGCACCTAAGAAAATATTCAATATGAATCCCTACCACAAAGTTCATGCTTTCCAGTTTTTCTAAATATACTAACTAATCATTTTTTTTCTCCTTCGGGGAAATAATGAAGAAACATTTGTCAACAGTATGATTTATAAAACTTTCTTAATTTCATAAATTAGAATATTTTTAAGAACTGTTTTATTTCAAGCATACTCTGAATTATATATATATATATATATATATATATATATATATATATATACACACACACACACACACACACACACACACATATATACACACACCGGTAAAATGAGAGCAGATAGAAAACTGTTATTTTCTGTTCCTCTAAGAATGATTGTTATAAAACATTTGGGAAAAAAAAGCACAAATTAATATTGATTTATACTCATTAATAGCCAAATTTATTTTAGGTGGAAAGAGAAAATCTGCCCTTAAGTACTCAACAATAATTTGTTGAATTCTTACCAGAAACAATGCTAGGCCCACCCAGGGATTGTAAAAATGATTATAATATGCCCAGTGAGCCCTACTCTCATGGAACTTATATTATTTTAGCAGGGGTGTCAGGTGTATTCAATATTAGTGATTATTCAAAGAACATTCTCGGGAAAAAAAAAACAAATTTCCCTTCTACTTCTGTTCTTTCAAATCCCTTCTCTTGGAAGCAATAGTTTTTCTTATTATTTCCACATAGTTTTTCAGAGATAATCTATGAATAGGCAATATAATATACATCCATTTAAAACACAAATTAGAGAGTATTATACATACATCTGTTTCTTTCTTTTTCCACTCAATTCAGTACTGAGACCTTATTTCTTGTCTAGTTATGTGTATCTAAACAAAAATCTCTTCAAGTTCTCCATTTACTAAAAGTAGAGCTTAGTTTTTCTTTTGGATCCTGTCTAGCTCTAACATTCAGTTTCTCTAAGGTATTCTTTAGAGAGCTGAAAGTGTTATTCCACACCGGAAATGTGTGGTAATGCCTGGTAATGTATGAGCAGGGACCTAATTCTGCCTTTGGGAATGCATGAATTCAATTATCAAATCTTAAACTTGTGGTGATTTTTTTAAAATAATAAGCTGGCACACTTGACCCTTCACTCTTCCCTCAATTCAGTGAATGTGTTGGATTAGTATTGGATTATAGTTAATAATCTTCAAACCAGGACAATCTAGTGAAGTACTGGAAAACTGGAAGGAGGCAGAATGCCTGGAAGACCAGTTGAATACCAAAGACCCAGTAGGATCCTGCTTTCCTTCCATTACTTCCTGTCAGAGGCTTGGCTTTTCTCTCCCTGAAACCAACTCCTTAGGTCTGCCATCTGCCATTTCTCTGGCTCTTTATTTAAATAAACTTTGTTCAGTTTTAACTTGAATATTTATATAGGGGCCCTGGTTAGAATTTACTGCTTGACTTATCCCTACTAATTTCCCTCCTGTCCCTGAGGATGTTTTCGGTGGTCAAAGCGGCGTGGTGGCTCTCTCAAATCACTCAAAGAACATCAGATTTGTGTAATACTATACAAACACCTGGTGGAAAAAGGGACCTCAGAATTCTTGCTGGGAGGAAATGGTGGTAGTGGGTGTTCTTGCTTCTTTTTTTCCTGAGAATGCAGCACACAACACTATTGTGAGTTCTCCTTGATTTTTCCCCCTTAATTTCTATTTGACAACTGGGGAGTATGTGTATACATGAAGATAAAAATACATCTAATGTGTGTAGACACTGGACGTTTGCCATACAGGCTGGCTTAGTGGTGGCTGCCATGTTATATAGGAAACGCATTGTAGAAATCAAAAGACTTGCATTTGAGTATAGTTTTAGCTCTGCCATTCTTCATGCCTGTAGCCTTGGGCAAGTCCTTTATATTTACTGTGCCTCAGTTTCCTCACCTATAAGGTAGAAATAATATCTGCCTATCTCTCAGAGCTGTTTAAGGGTAAAAATTTTAACATGAATTCTTTATAAGATAAAAAGCACTATTAAAATTTAAGTTATTAATGGAGCACAACCAAAAAGGCAAATCCAAACCAACTGAAATGTCAGATTTTCAGAGGGATACTAGCCAAAGTAAACGTGAGGTTAACTGTAATAATGATAAACCTAACATGAGTAAAACAATAATGGCCATTAAACTATACTTTTTTAAAATGGCAAAAGAAGAAGAAGAAAAAAATAAAAAGCGACTAACCATTTATTCTGGTGTCAGAGTTGCCAATCCTAATCATTTTGAATAGCCCTAAATCGTTCCCTATATTTGGGGAGGGCCACAGTGAGTTTCAGTTCCCTCTTGTGACTCACAATGTACATAGCAGGATAACCTGATATATATTATTTCAGACACTCCTAAGCATTCTCTTCGTACATTTATCCTCATGAGATTTTGGCTTGCTATCCAAAAGAATGTTAAAGCATTTCAACCTTCAATCCTTGCTCTCATTCCAACTTTCTCTTTCACATAGTGCTAACAACACATCTGCATCTGTGCTATGTGGTGTGGACAAGCCTCTCTCATCTGCTCCTGAGCCAGTCTTCTGTGCCCCACTCTTGCCCTTATACAAAATTTTTAGCTTTTCAAGAGCCTAATATTTGCCCCCTGAAGACAGGGACAGTCAGGTAGAATCCTCTTCCATTATTCACCAGCATTGCCTTCTGGGTTTTTCCATGCCTCTCAAAGAAAATTCTCTCTTTTTTCATTTCTCAGAGAAATTAATTTGTTACGTATAGATATTTATTGAGCAGATTCCAATTGTTAATAATTTCCTGGATACAAGAGAAACAAGCTGAGGTCAATTAAAAAGGTGAAGTCTTACTGAACTCTCATTCTAGTATGGGGAGACAGGTGATAGGTTAAAAATAAATTTTATAATTTCAGATTTGAGTGCTCTATAATGAAAATACCGTAAACTGGCTATTAATTTGCCAAGACTACTATAACCAAGTACCCTCACTGGGTGGCTTGGATAGAGAAATTTATTGCTCACTGTTCTGGAAGCTGGGAAGTCCAAATTTGAGATGCCAGCAGATTGGGTGTTTGGTGAGGGCATGTTCTTGGTTCAGAGATGATGATCATCTTCTCATTGCATCCTCACATGGTACAAGGGGCAAGAGAGCTGTTTGGGGTCTCTTTTATAAGGGTACTTATCTCTTTTATAAGGGCACTCCCTGATCATCTTCCCCAAGTGCCACCTTCTCAATTCTCATTTTTCTACACATTCTACTAAAAGTTCAATACAAAATTGAATGCAGTTCTAACTGATCTATCTATCTTCCTCCCTCCCTTCCTTCCTTTCTTTCTTTCCCATTAGACTGAACATGACTATGAGGTTCCTGAGGACAAGGAAAAGGTATGATATTCTTTAGACTTTCTAGATGATTGTTGATGGATCTTCACAATTACTACTCTTAGGATGGTTAGGGTCTTTTGAAAATATTTGAACCGCACTCTCTGTTTAAAATCCTGCCTATGACAGTTGTTAACAGAAAGCCCTCCTATTTTTGATTTGATTATTAAAAATGATAGGAACACTCATATGGCAATCTGTTGTCTTGTCATATCACTTTGCCGCTTTTTAAAGATTATCTGAACAACTTGTAAGACTTACCTTTTTTGGTTCATATATGGCTGTGAACATGTAGCTTTCTTATGGTGGGTGGGGTTGGGAAGGGAATGTTAAGAAACCATATCCCCAAATTGCTTATAAAGCCAAGACAAAGGATGATCGTGTGATCTTTTATTGTCATGCTAAGAATATTTAGATAAGCTATGCTGGTGTCAACTAACCAGGTATTTAGCTTTGTTGCATAATCAATTAGTATTACAGATATTAATAACTCTACAAACTATTCTAATTAACCGCTCTCAGGATCAAGTGGGGTTTTTTTTTAATCATATTATCTAGTTGTATCTTATTTCACATATTCTTAACATTCTTTTTATCTACTGGTTATCAAAAACTAAAGGTTTTAATATTTTGTTTTAAATCAACTTTGTCATCATGTTAAATACAATTTGACTTATGTTCTCACACACACACATATGTGAGAATTGTGTTTTTAATAGTTTGAGGATGATGCTTTGGTGGAGGCATAAGAAGTAAAAAATGTAAATATGTGGTGTTTCACATGTTTTGGAGAAAAAGTGGGAGAGGGTGACACAGGTGTGGGGTGGTGACCATTCTCTGAGATGAAGCTTTTTGAGACCCATTTTTGTAGTGGGAATTGAGACTTCTATGCCTAGATGAGCTGGCACCTGGCTTTTAAGGAAAGATAGAAGCAACTCTAAATAAGAGAGATAGGAAAAAATCATCCCCCTTAGGTGAATCCTGAGGACATAAAGTGTGAGCAGCATTCATTGCCCCCCATGGAGACGCAGATCAAAGTAGATCTCCAGGGGAGGGGTAGTGTGGGTGGGGAGAAGACATTTTGGATATTTGTTACAGGACATCTATTTAAAATTCTCTCCTTTTTCTCCCCTAGGTTGAAATCTTTTGAAAACCTGATTCTTTGGTGGGAATGGATTATTTTTGGGTATTGAGAAGAACCATTCACTGCTGTGCCCAGATTGGCACTGGGCAAAACCAGTGACTATAAGAGAAACAGGTCATTCCCCAAGAATGCCTGGGGAATGGAGGGGCAGTGAATATCTACATTATAGTCTTCTTAGCTACATTTGTGAGCACTTTGTGTTGGCACCATGGACATACTTCAAATATGCCATATCATTAATACTATATCCATTTGTTAGGTATTTTTGTTGTACATGGACATAGTACCTTTATTTTATTTATTTATTTTGATGTGGTGCTGAGGATTGAACCCAGTGCCTCACACGTGCTAGGCAAGAGCTCTATCACTGCGCTACAACCCCAGGCCCATTTGTTAGGTCTTTTTCTGACATTTGAAATTGTTTTAATTGATATCTCCCCAACCTGTACTTACGATTGATTATTTCACTGAAATCCTGCTTATCTCTATTGTATTCCAAATTAAAATTCCTGTATGGTTACTTCTAGAGGCCACCATCCAATACATTAGCTAATAAGCTTTCTACTTTGTTTTATTAGGTAGAGATTTGTCAAACTGCACTCATCTTTCTCTATCTTGTTCTCCAAATATCAAGGCTTTATTTTTGGTTGAAAGAAATAATTTGTCCATTTTATATGGTACAAGATCTTGGCCAGGATCCCACACTCTGCTTTTTGGACTAGTTATTCATGATGTCTGAAAGCCACTGCTGAGTAAATATGCTGAGATGGAGCCCAAATTAATAAGCCTGTCAGATGCTGATCAATGGAGATAGTGAGCAAGACCATCCAATAGGCATTTGTTGACTGTAGTCCATCTGCCCATTTATACCTATCAGAACTTATATAAATGTACAACTGAGTTTGAATAATAAACTTCACTGATGAATCCTGAATTCTACTATAATTAAGAGCAGTCATCTACCCCACCTACTAGCTATAGGCACAACATGACCTCATGGAACCTGCTGAACTTGAGAAGTCAGGTAGGGTTTGCCCCTAGCTCTAGAAACGGGCCACCCACATCACCCCCTTGAAATGAATGGCCAACCACCACATTCCAAAATCTCTCCAGAGGAGGAGATTTCACAACATTCCCAGTAACCAATTGCAGTATCTCACAGTAGATTTCCTAATATCTAATCTGAATCTCTTCTGCTGAACTTCAAGCTCATTTCCTCTTTTTTCCGTTCTCAGAGGAGGTGGGAAACATCTGGAGAATATTTTTCTTAAAATAATAGCTCACATATTTGAAGCCTGAAATTAACTCCTTTTATTTCTCTAACTGGAATAGTGTCAGCTGCTAAACAGTTTATAAAACACTTGAGAGAACTCTTACAAGAGAAAATTCTAAAGTGGAATTTTTTTCTTCCCATAATATAAAAGCATCATTGTTTCCAAAGCACAGAGTACCTAATATCTAGCTGTGACCTAAGCAAGTCACCTATTCCAACTGGGTGTCACTTCCTTCATTTGCAGAATGAGGACATTGGCTAGATGACTTCATGTTCCCTCTGGTTCTTAAGTTTTCTAGTAACTGTGAATGTGAAGAACACATACATATTTCACAGTTAAATGAATTTATGAGTTTCAGTGTTAAAGCTTTTGGATGCCCAAAAGTTAGATCAATCTCATAATTTGTTACTTTTCACTATTCCAGTTGGGGATGGAATAGGGAGAGTTTGAACAACCTCTCTGTAAATATTCTTATAATGAGAAAACTGTACCTGACTAGAAAAAAAAGAAAGAAAGAAATTAAATAAAAAAACAAAGTTTAGGGACAAAAAAAGGATATGTGACTTAAAAAATCAAGAAAATAAAAATCAAAACGATATTCAAAGATTGAAGAAAAATGTGAGGCTTACTAAGAACATTTTAAAAAGTGCTGGTAAATTATAATGTCTTCCTACAATGTGTAGGCTCAAAAATTCTTGCAAAGTCATTTAGCAAGTATTGACTATGCCTCCTGATGTAAGAATAACAAATGAATACAAAATATGTACCTGGGGAAGGGGAAGCGGGCAGTGACAAGTTGTGACATCATCACAATTCAGAAGCTGTGGTTTTTCATTTTATAAGAATTGAAGCTATGAAACCTATAACTTTACAGTAAAGTAAGCAATGGTGAGGGCTTCCTAAGACCAAGGGTTGCACAGCAAATAAAATTCTTTCCTGGTGTCCCAGGGAGGACTGTAGAACACTCTGATATTCTTGTGAGCATCTTTCTTCTCTGCCCTTGTATTGTTTGTGTAAAGAACACAGTGTAAAATCATGATGTTTTCAGGTCTTTGCAAGGGAAAAATATGTAGGGAAATTTCATCCAGCGTAATCCACTAAACCAATCATTGTACAGATATTTATTGAAGCCAGAAATCACAATGTGTTATGCAAAATATAAGTTTCATAGGATATTTCTTCACCACAGTCACTTCGCACTCCTCCTGAACTCTTGTTGAGACCTATGGAATTACAAGTGAACTTCAACCAAACCTAACTCAGGCGTGTTTTTGTGACAGGCAGTGAAAGGTTGGTAGCTGAGGTTGAAGTGATCCTTTGTAACAAGGATTAGTTTAATAAAGTAAAATGATAATATTAGGCTTATTCTCAAAGTGTGTCAGGTCATAGAAACTAGGAAGTTTAAACCATATGAGATAAAAAGACAAAATAGCTGATGATTTGTTTCCTGAATGGCCTTCTTCTGGGTCCTTTAAGTTTTAAGGAGTAGAGAGTCCTGGGGCAGCCTTAGGATGTGAAAAGTAGGGAGGGAGGGACTTCCTCTTTGCATATGGACTCACATTTTTCTCCTTTTTTTTTTTTTTCAATTCTGTATGTCTTCTTAGGTACTTCACTATTGCACAGTATCTCAGTCAAGAAGGTTGAGAACTTAGGGGAAACTTGAATTAAAGGTGTGGAAGTTCTGATGAGAGCTTGGAAATTGAGAATGTTGTAAGTTGAAGTACAGTAAGCTCAGTTCCCAGTCAGCAAAGGTACTTCCTGGAAGCAGGAGGGAGAGGCTTTGAGAACAGGGGTTTTGAGGATGGTGAATCTGTTCTCTGTCTCATTCTGTGAACATCCTCTACTAGTGTACTCAGAATATAAGAGAGCAAGCTGACCTCCTATTAGCATTCTCTTTAATGAGCAGGCTATTATGACAATAGATTGTTCATTCTGTTATTTTCATGGGAAACTGTGAAACTCACAAAATCCCCCAAACCAAGGAACAAAACGTAGTCTAATTCATCTCTCCAGAGAGATGTTTAATATCAAAATGTTTACTAATGAAATAACTGTGTGGGTATATATGTGTCTGTGGGTTTAGAGGCACGAGATAGAGGGCATAAAATGGCCAGTTGTTGACTTTTGTTTTTCTTCTTCACATCTGGGCTCATTATTTTTGTGTGTCTGATTGTTGACATTTTATTTAGCAAAGATTATTTGAGTCATTTAACCTTGAGTGACGTGATATTAAAAGTCAAGCTCTAGGATTTTTATCACACATGGACAAAAGATTAGATCAAATCAACAGCACATGGAAAATAATAACAATTAATCAATTTCTTCCCAAATTGGCTTCTCTTACCCCTTTACCCACCTCCACACAGATCTAATCTCTGGTCAGAATAGCAGTCCTGCTGAAGTTGCAATGTTGAGCCCTGGCAATTTCTGAATTATGAAAGAACTAAAACAATTCAATAATTTCTTGGTCAGTGAAAATGTGGATTTTTTCCCTCTGTTGTGTAGTTCAAGAGCAGCAGAAATCATTTCACAGGACTGTTCCCAACAATGAATTTAAATTTAAAAAATTTAGTTCTCAAGCTGGGACTAAGCCTAAAACACCAAATTGTGATAAATTGTCAGCCACGGAGAGGGCAGTCTCTAAAATCCACCGCTTTTCAACCGCAGCTCCGTCTAGATAATTAGCCTACGTGGTAACATCCTGCCCTTTGAACAGGCAAAACACAAAGTGCTACCAAGCCACAGCTATCTTGGTCTTGGAAGTTCCATTTATTTAAAGGGTGGAATTTATTTTGAGGGAGAGAGAGATGGATGTGCTGTCTGAGAGGAAAAATCATAAGGGTTTCACAGTTAATCCACTGAACATTTTTCAGAAAAAATGGAAGTGGAGAAAAGAAAGGAGAGAGAATTAGGTGAAAGATGCCAGGTCTTAAGGATACATTTACTATGGAGGCTGGAAGTATGTAAGGAACTTTGTTTTTTATAAGCAAAACCTCTCATGAGGCACTAGAATTCACAAAATAGTGGAGTTTCATTGACAAACATGCTTCATCAATGTCGTTTCTTGGAGAGTGTGAATAGGGCACCAAATGGTGTGGTCTTCTCTGTAACCTTCTCTGGGATGATGTCCTCATATCCTTTTTAAGGCCTCCTTTTACTAAATTATAAAATCAGGGAATGAATTAGATGGAATGGGCACCCCATGCTGGAGGAAGTAGTGAGGGACACAGGAGAGTGGAGGGGGCTGGTCAGTTGGTGGCAGTGGGAAGCAATGGTCACTCCCAAACCAGCTCGGCTAACTTTACACATCTTGCTGGCCTTGGGCGTGTGCCCTTAGTTTGAGAAGTTCTTCCAACTTCATCAAGAGAAGCCAGAAGTCAGGACACACACTGTGAATCTCTTTAAAATTTTTAGCTTTTTTTAAAAAAAACATCATCTGGCAGAAAAACATCACCCTCTTGCCCCCCTTCCTAAACGTAATATGCTCCTTGGGGCAGGGTCCAGCCTCGGGCTACCCTTTGTACCAGGTGGTCTCAACATTTCTCATTCTAAAGGGCCATTTGGGAGATTTCTCATGCCTTGATTTGCTTAAAATTTTAAGTCCTGGCATTAATTGCCTCCGCTGTGTTAGTTGGTTACTTCAATTACTTAATTCAGCATTCTTCTGTTCAATTTTTAGACACTATGTTAGTAGACCAGAAATAAAAATAAATGAAGGTGAACCAATGATCTACTCTCAGAAGTTTCTAGATGATTTAAATTAAAATCCAAATCTGTTTTAAGTGCTTCAATAAAGACAAAATAGATGTGGAGTTGGTCAGGTACAAAGTCCTAGGGGGAATTGTATCAGAACTAAGAGATGAAGAATAAGCAGGAATTGCTCAGTAGAGGAAAGAGGGGAGTGGAAGGTACTTTTTACTTTCATCACAAACATAGAAAAGCGGACATTGGGCAGCTTAGATGGTTAAAGAACTGTTTTTTTTTTTTTGGGGGGGGGAGGGGGTACTGGTTAAGAACATTAACTTTGAGCTAAACAGCCTGCGTTAAATTCTGATTCTGCCACTTACTTACGCCTTAGGCAAGTAACTTAACCTATCTGTGTCTTGATTTCTTTGTGTTAAATTTGGGATGATGATAACAAGACCTGTCTCAGGAGGTTGTTAAGGGGATTCAGGGAATTGATGCAAGTACAGTGCATCACATGTTATGTGTTAGCTACTATTTAAGTAAAGAAGAAGAAGGAAAAGATAGAAGAAGAGGAGAAGGTGAAGAGGGAGGAGGGAGAACTTGAGCACAAATTCCATGACTCTTTATTGCAGTCTTATTTTGAAGAATTTGAAAGGTAATGATTTTCGTTCTTGCTCTGCTCCAGACAGATTATGAAAATTAGGCAGACCAAATGCCTCCTTGGCTGAGATTCCAAAGACATGGTCATGAGTATTCTTAATAAGTAGGTAGCAAAGACAGGGTCTGCTTCCCCACCTGCCAGCCCTGTGCAAACACTATTTCAAAGACTGGATCTCCTCCCACTTCCCTTCCCTCCCAGAACTGGCCCCTTCACAGCCTTCTTTGTGCTTTGGGAATTTGGCTTCAGCTTTGAAATCCAGAGAACAGAAGACATTTCTATGAGGTGATAGCAGCACATTGGCCTTGTGAAAGTGACTGCAGAATTTAGGCTATATTGTACTGCTGAAGGAACTAAAATCCACAAGTAATAATAGCTATAAACTTTTAGGTCATGACAATAATCAGCTTACAACTCTTTTAGAAGCTTGATCTTTCCATGCTATTTTCAGGTACACGCATAATAGACTGCTTTCAAAAACATTTATCTAGTCTTTACCGTATTTCAAGAGTTATATCTGAAAGATTCACTCCCCACCCTTAAACTTCTGCTTCAAAATCATATTGAGTTTTGTGTCTGAAAAAAACCACCCACAGTTCAATATTTGTTTCTTTTATAGATAGTAAAAGTAGGAACCTCAAATTCAAAATGCCAAATAAATTTCAAACTGTATTTAGACATGAGCATTTGTTTAAATAAAAAAAGTTCATTTTCCCACAGTTTAAGCAATTTATTTTGAAAAATGAATTCTTAGTCAAAAGCTCTAGGAATTAGATATAGATAGGGAGAGACCCTCCATATAAGAGCTCACTCAAATGCCTAGAGTAATAGCATGTACTTTTGGGACATTTCTTTTCACATAGTTCATGATTTAGCCACTGTGCTTGTTAAATGCTTGTCAAGCAAACATAAATGGCAACATTTTCATGCTGTTTTCTGACTTTTCTAAATTAAAAAAATATTTTAATTTTATTTGTTAATTCTTTTATGTGGTACTGAAATTGAACCCAGTGCCTCAATACATGCTAGGCAAGTGCTCTAGCACTGAGCTACAACCCCAGCCCATCTAAATGTTTTAAAAACTAATTTAGTAAAAAACCTTTTTTGTTGTTGTTGTTGCAGTACTGTGGTTTGAACCAAGGGGCGCTCTACTACTGAGCAACATTCCCAAACTTTAATTTTTTTTTTTTTTTAAATTATGGTTTCACTAAATTGCCAAGCTGGCCTCAAACTTGCAATCCTCCTGCCTCAGTCTCCCAAGTTGCTGGAATTACAAATGTGCATCACTTTTAATATTACAATAAGACCTCTGTGGGGTGATGGTTAGAACAGCACTGTAGCTACTGAATCAAACTTACATTTCCCTCTTCTTACTACTTTCATTGTCATTCTTTTAAGTTTGTATTCTGGTGTCTGCCTCCTGTTCACAAGAATGGAAAATCCTGTATAAGAGCTGTTTTTCCTTAGAAATTAATACAGAGTGCTATTTTTGACTTTACAAACCTTGTAAAGAATGGAGAAGGGTTGGCTGATGGTAAAAAATCTTGAGATTGGTGATAATTTTCATTCATTTTCAGAATGTTTGTAAGAGTCTTTTTAGATGAACATAAAGATCTCAGTCTTGGCTTGAGCTGAATGATAGTATCACAGAGGCATTTTTCTAAATCCCTTGTCTGAATTTCATGTTTCAGGTGACAATCTCTGAAGTTCTCTCCTTCTACAAAGGTAACATCTGAGATGCCATCTCCTTGTTTGTAAAACCAAAAGTGTTAGACTAACTGATACCTAAGGTCACTTGCAAGTCTAAAGACTCAGTGTTCATAGCTACCCCAATCCTATCCATTCTCTTTCAATCATGCCAAGTATTGGAAAGAGTCAGGCAATAGGTCATGGAGTCAAGTATTAACATGAAGTGTAATGAGTGTTGAGAGGAGTAGGAGACATGAATATTTTATTGTTTCATATTCATGTGAACTCTTCAACATCACTTTGCAAAATTCTATAATCGTCCTGTCCCGCCCCGCCATATCCACCATAGATTTCTGTCTCCTTGCTGGGGAAACTAGCCAAGGATACATTATTGACCACCTGCTCACTTTCTTGCACAAGAGGACTCCCCAGACTTATTTTCTTTGCTTTCTCTTCCCGCTGGTTTATAGCTTTCCCTTATGTAGCAATAAAACTCTTGGAGAGTGCTCTTAGGGATGAATTAATGCCACTTAAGTATATTTCCGTTAGCTGCCCTTTGATGGTTCTGTTTAAAAATAAAGGGAGAGTTGGGGCAGCTTGGTTCTTATTGAAATTTTCCTTTCCTTCACTTTAAAGTTACCACTCCTCAGACACACTTAGTTACACTTCAAGAGAGCTTTGTTAACACTGAAAAAATGTCTGGGAAATATTGTCAGAAGACAAACTCACCATCTTTTAGTAATTTTTTTTCCCCATTGGAAAGGTATTTACATTACAAGGAGACAGCTCAGCCTGT
This sequence comes from Marmota flaviventris, assembly GCF_047511675.1. Taxonomy (NCBI): domain Eukaryota; kingdom Metazoa; phylum Chordata; class Mammalia; order Rodentia; family Sciuridae; genus Marmota; species Marmota flaviventris. Next base: position 78,502,459 of record NC_092505.1, read on the forward strand.
GTGAGCTTTCCTTGTATTCCTTTAAATACCAGAAAGTGTGCTGAATTCCAGAAGAGCAGAATGCAACCTTGTTCTCCCCCCCTAATAGCAAACAGATTAGGGATCTTGTTGTCATGATTCCATTTCAACTTTGTGTAGCCTACAATGTATTTATAGTATCCCTGCATTTTATATTTTATTAATCTATCGGAATCTTATATATAATCTGTGTCTCCTCAGGGATATAACATTTTACAGGATTCTTCTTCTCAGACTCCTAGCCCTGAAGTTGGAAAATATGAGTGTTGATACTAAGTTTGCCGTTGGTATCTTGTGTGGCCATAGGTCAGTCATTCTGCTTCCTATGGCTTCTGGTTTCTCTGCTGGAACACAGTAATAGAATCTGGGTATTTAGAATAAAAATTCCCCAAGAGAGGCACTACTGTCATGGACAGTGTCACTAGAATGAACTATTTTCATTTATTCTCTATTTTGTTTGCTTATAAAGTGAAGCTAACCAGATGGTATGCAGCGAGCACTGGGTTAGTGCTGATGACACATTCCATGGAGCTCATTACCACATGCTGCTTTAGTTATCTGTTGTCCCATTCAACAAACATTTTTTGAACTACCATGCAAGGAACTGTGAAGGATTCAAGCATGACTACGATGTCATTTTTGCTTCCATGCAAATCTGAGGGAAACAGATACATGTGAAAAAGATGCCAAAACAAAACAAAACAAAAAACCCCCACAAACCCAGTACTGTTTCTTATCAGGCTTTCTCTTTCCCGGCTTTTCCCTTCTACCTGCCTTTTCTCTTTTACATGTCCTTTCCCATCTCTATTATTGATTTCTTTGCTACTTCCCAGATTTCCAATTCCCACTTGATGTTTACGATCTTATCAGCCCATTTTGAGCCTGAGCCAGAATAAAGACTAATGTCCTTCAAAGGTCACAGTGAGACACACGAATCAAAACATCTTTCCTCTTTTCTGAATTCAAGGACAGGTTTCTTGTAAGCAAGGAGGAGATGCCAATGTGGTATGATTAGGGTAGCACTCAAGAACAACCATGCCTACCTGGAACCCAAATACCTTTTCTGTAGGTCTGCCATATGCCTGAAATTTCTATTAAAGTTCCAGAATTTGGGAAAGCTAATATAGAACAAAATTTGTATAAGAGGTGACCTATAATGTAGAACAGGGCCCAAGGCACTGGCATCTAGGAGCATTGGATCTGGGGCAGTCTGAAAGGTCTGGGTGGGTTGTCCTGCCTGGGAACTGGGAGAGAGTAATATAGAGGTACAAGGTACCAGTCACCTTGGGGAGATGAGAGCGTAAAATTGAGGCATGAAGGCTAATGCAGCAGGTCCTGGGGAGAATGACCAGTTGTGGTGGCTTGATTAATGTGTGTCTACCACTTTACCATTAAAAGGCAGGAGTTAATGTATTCAGGAGAGACTCCCCTGTAAGCTAGTCTCCCAAGAAAGGCGCTCACCTCCACCAAAGCTCCATGGAGACTGGTTATAGCTTAGCCCTAAATTTCAACTTAAGATGAACAATCTGGTTGTTTGCAAGTCTTGGACTTTAGCTTTCTCTTGTCACATCCTGTCATGGAAAGGGCTGTTGCTTTCCTAACATGCACATGGATGTGGCAAATCCTGACGCTAGCTTACCACATCATATAGCTAGAATTGCAAGACTTGGACCCCATCCTCTAGGAAGGAGAGAGGCTGATTCTCCCTTCAGTCCTGATTGATGAGTGGCCAGGGAAGCCTGGAGCCAAGCTTCTGCCACAGTTGTATTTCTATTTTATCTTAGTCTCTGATCACACCAGGAGTAGGGCTGATGCTTCTCTAATCAGACAGTTTAAATGCCTGATAGTCCTCAGGGGCAGGGGCTCTCGCCTGGAGTTTGATTTCCAGGCCTGCTGGATCTTTGTGTACAACCTCAATCTGGAATGTGCCAAGAATAAGGAGGACCCACACACCACAGCTACTTCTCTCTTTATAAATTTTCCCTAATGAACACTGCTTGGCTATTTGCCTTTGATTGTATAACAAATTCCAGATCCTCCCTCAGTGCTCGACTTAGAAATTGGAATTCTAAAGTGAGAAGAGTATAAAGAAATGTGTTTGCCCATTAATTAATTAATTCATTAATCCATCCATTCGGCATTATGTGGTGCTTTGCAAATGCCAGGTGCTGGAGACAAAATAATGAGTGGAGAATGAGGTCCCTGTCCTGGAATGACTCACAGCTCAGAGTTGGCTAGCTGGGGAGTTGAACTCTCAGATCCTTTCTCTGCGTCAGTTTCCATCTCTGTGAAATTAGTAACAGGGAAATATTCAACTCTTGATGGTGTGTGTTGGGCTGACTAACTCACTTGGACGATAATTGCCAGCATTTTTACAATCTCATGCTGGCTTCCCTCCACCTCTCAGCATGTGATTAGGCTTCCTCTGCTCTCCAGTCCTTGATGTGTATCCATAAAAAACAAACTTATTTTAATATTGGTCTGAAGGAGACTTGCAAGAAATGCAAATATACGACATTGCATAGCAAACATAAATAACTTTTGAATTGTCTCTGTGAGTATCTGGCCTTCTATACACACACATTGAAAAAACTAATGAGTTATTCATAAGAAGAATTATTAAACCTATATGCTATTTAATATATAATGACATTCTGAATTTTAAAAAGAACCAAAGCAGATTCTTACTGTTGAACCCCACTTGTTCTAGCATCTAAGAAAATCAAATGACATCATAACCTATAAAGAAGTTTTCTTTTTATGAAATACACACATGTGTATCATCTGCTCATGGATTTATCTTCCAAGCTGTCATTTCTGTCCCTCTCTACCTCTTGTTTCCAATGCAGGCATAGTGGCACAGAGACACAGAGATTGGTTACTACTTAGTTCTGAGTTCTGATTTGGCATAGAAATGGACATTTTCAGTATCTGTTAAAGGACCTTTGGATCGAACACATAAAATGCTATTACCCACTAAAATTTGAAGCTTTTCTTTCAAAGGGCTGAGGTTACTATAAAGTTGCTTTTTTAAAAAAAAGACCTTCAAAATAAAGATGAACTGATGTGAATAGAAATGACAGTCACCAGAATTTTAATTTATTTTGTGTCTTGTCTGATTCATGAAACAGGTAGGTGTGGATAACAATCAGAGGAGAAATGTTATTTGCAATGTTGGTGATATATTGTTAGATATATATCTGGCTTACTCCTCGCTACCATTTCCTTAAAATATGGAAGTGCCTGTTAATTGTGCCATGGAAGCCAGGCTCAGTACCGGCACTACCAGGGCTTACTTGAAGTTCTATTATTATTAAACACTCATTGAATATGTATTTTGTGAGGGCTTAGGATGCTGTAAGCACTGTTAGTCTCTTTGTAATGAAAATATTAAGAGCCACAAACTTTTGAGAGTTTACCAGGTTCCAGACACTGCTAGGTGCTTGACATAAACCATCCCATTTAATAAAATCCGAGTGACCCAGGTGCTGTTAATTTCAGTTTGTAGATAAGGAAATGAAGATGAAGACCCAGAGGTTATCATACAGCAAGTAGGTAACATAGCAGGATTTCTATCTGCTGGTCCACTTCCAGTGGTCTTACTCTATAGCACACTCTGGATTATAGTCACTAGAAGAGTACCTGGCCTCAATGCCTAAAGAGGGAAATTTGACTGAGTGAAAAAGTACCCCTATGTTTGGGTTGTTTTTCCTATTAGTAGAAATATTGGCAGGAAGGCTGACAACAGTATTCTCTGCATGCCCAAGTCCTGCTCACAGTGATGGCTGGGAGAAATCATGATGCATTCATTGGTCTTTCTTTCAGTGACCCTGGATCCTCTTGGCAGCCCATCTATGTGACTCAGGATTGCCCATTGAGTCCCTGAACATAAACCTGCACTCTCTTCTTATCTATAACATGATTTTATTTTTCTACCTTGTACTACTGTTTAAAAATAGAATTTGTTAGAGCAGCTTTAGGTTTATAGCAAAATACAGTGAAAGGTACAGAGTTCTTGCATAATCTCTCTTCTAAACACGAACTTTCCTAAACATTAGCATCCTGTACTAGAATGGTACATTTGTTACAGGTGATGAACTTTCACTGGCACATCATAAATACCTGAAATCCACATTTGCAGGAAAATTCTCTCTTGATATTGTACATTCTATGGGTTTTGACAAATGGATACTGACATGTATCCACCATTGTAGTATCACACAGAATAGTTTCACTGCCCTAAGAATCCTTTGTGCTGTGCCTGTTAATCCTTCCCCATACCTTTACCCTGCCAAGTTTTACACATTGGGTCCACTGGAATCTACAAAGTTAGCTTGCTTAGATCTTCATGAATGGAAACCATAGAAGAGGCCCTGACTTGTTTTCAGCTGCATTGAATTAACACAAATCATGAACTCAGCTTGGTGAGATAGAAAGGTTCCAGTTCAAATACGCCTGTTTTATAGAAAGCCCACTGGGCTTGAGGCATATCAATTTAAAATGCAGTTTATCTTGCATGGCATTTTGTTGGTCAGAATTTACTGAAGGTTATTTTCTCACCTGTGTAAAGATGGACATTAGGGACCCCCGAGTCACAGAAGAATCCCCAAATGACTTTGAATATCATTACATGTAACCTAATGTTGCTGAAGTTATATTTCTAGTTCAAATTAGTAATTTTATATTATAGTTACTTGAAAATTGGTCATAGTGTATATTCTATGTGTTAAAGTAACTATTCATGAATTCATTTACTTTGTTAAAATATGATTATGTAGTTGGGTACAGTGGCACATGCCTGTAATCCCAGTGGCTCAGAAGGCTGAGGCAGGAGGATCACAAGTTTAAAGTTAGTTTCAACAACTTAGCAAAGGCTCTAAGCAACTTATCAAGACCCTGTCTCAGAAAAAGGGCTGGGGATGTGGTTCAGTGGTTAAGTGCCTTGGAGTTCAATCCCTAGTACCGAATATTATGTAAATATCTTTATGCATTCTTCTGCTGAAAACTCTTCAATATCTTCTACTATTCTTGAATTCAATCCAAACTTACTCTAAGGGCTTACAAGATTCCTGTCTTGTTTGGTCTCTGCCTGTCCTTCATTTTGCCTCTACCTCTTGATTATGCACCAGCCCCACTGACCCTCTCTCTGTTCTTCAAAGTTTCTGATTTGGTCCTGCCAAGACCTTTTTGCATCCTATAAGAATGGTCTCTTTGCAGCTCTACCCGTGGCTGGCTCCTTTTTATGTCAGTGGGGCCTCAGTTAACTACCAGCCCCACAGAGAAAACTTCCCTGATCCTGCTGGCCAAGACAGTGTCCATACCCAGTAACTCTCTGTCATGTTGCCTCATTTGTAGATTTTTCCAGCAGCTCCAATAGATAAAGTTATCCTACTTGTTGAATTTACTCACTGTCCAATTTCCCTGGCTATGCCTGCAAACTCTGTGGGAAGGAACTTGACCTGTCTTATTCAATGGGCTATTCCCCAGCATTGGCATTATGGTAGTGCTCAGCAAAAATGTGAAATATGAATGGTAGCATGGCACCATGGATGGTACGCATTGTTCCCTGAGCATGATTCTGTGTCCTGTGAGTGAGTATCGCACTTTCCTGACCTCTCTTATGTTTTTATCTCAGCTACCAGACAGTAGTTTGATGACTTCCATTGATTTCTGCATACCTCAAGGCTTACTATAACATTTGATACATAGTCCTTGGTGAATACATATCATTGAGTGAATAGACAATTTTGTAGGCAATGCCAAAGAATCTCTTTAAAAAAGGGGATATGCCATTTGGCATTGACAGGGTGTAGGACATCAACTCCCTCATTCCAACAGATGATACCTTGACATACTCAATATTGTCTTAAACTGGAGGAAACTGAGAAAACCTCAGAATTATGAAGGTCACTTAGTGACCTTATCCTGACTTACTCCTCTGAAATAGGCCATAAACCAATTCTATGACCTACCACCTACCATTTCTGAAAGTAAGCCATAAAACCCTCATTCTAGAAGTGCTTTTCCCTATACCTGACAGTCAAGCAAAACCTGAGTAAATGGGCCTTTGCTAAGTCCTCCTCCTACTCCAGCCATGGTCAGGAAAGGACATTACTTTTTCCTCCCTCTAGCATATAATACAGCCTAATGCCAATATCATGAGCACTGGTTTCTTGTGAAGCTGTAGTGACAGCACTAGTTGCACCAGCCTCCAAAGTCCCTGCAGATTCATTTTCATTGTCTAAGGAGACCGTGAATTAATGGCAGGCTGCTGAGGAGGCAGAGGGCAGAAAGCTTGTCCTCATTAATCATAAGAAACCTTGTCAATCTGGTTTCCTTAGTCAAATGATGGCAGTCTGTGTCAGGGGTTAATTCCATGGTTCTGGTGTTCATGGAAATACTGGGGAAATAGGATATAGACTGATGTCTATTGAATGCCCATCATGTGCCAGGCAATATGTTAAATGCTAGACATACACTACTGTTTTTAATTAAAAAATCAGATAAGGAATCAGAGACTCAGAACATTGCATGATTTTCAATAGCTGATATTGTCAGAGATAGGATTTCAACTTCTTTCAGGATGCAAATACTGTTCTGTTTATAATAAGGGTACCACCAAAACAGCCAAATAATAACCAACTCTTCTGTATGATTCAGGTAGGGTAAGAGAAAAGTATTATTTTCTGAAGAGAAAGTATTCTCTCATAGGGATAGCATAACGAGTCATTCAGACTATTTAATAACTTTGATAAGATTAACTTTTTCTTGTTCTCTAATGGAGATTATTATTCTGGTGGGATGGTACAAGCTGGGCATTAGAGAGTCATAGTCCCTCAGGAAGAAGACCTCGGGTGGAGTGAGAGACCAAGAGTGACGAGAAGGGACAGAGTGGTGTCTGAGGGCTTGTCTACACTAATATCTGCCAAGCAGATATTATTCACTGGAATTCTGGTTGGTGTGATGGTTAGTGTAGGAAACAGCATAGCAGGATAGTTATGCATATGGGGTCTAAACTAGACACTTAAGTTTACATGCTGCCTCTGACCCCTATGGTCTATGTAACTGTGGGAAAGTTACTTACCTCTCTGTGCCTCCCACTCCTCACTGATAGAATGGTGATAGCTAATAAAACATATTACACTTGGGTGCCATAAGGAGTAAATAAGATTTTTCCATAGACAGTGCTCTGAACCTGGTAGATATCCATTCATAAATGTCAGTCCTTAGTGTGCAAATGCACACAGCACCTGAAGGTCTTACTGTGCCCTCGGTATATTACAAGCTGTGAGTCTCATGTAGTCATTCTGGTAGGTATTAATTCACACTGCTCTATTGTGAGAACAATTGCACAGAGGGGAAAATGTCTCCTTTGGCATCCCTTAACTTTCAAGAGTTTGGATTTATAGGTTCCCATATTCAGGAATGTGGGACCATTTTGGCTAAAAGGAATATTTATTTTGCCCTTATGTTTCTGCTATTAATTCATCTTAATGTAACCAATTATGTTTTATTTTGTGTTTGAAATGGGATTGATTACATGCCAATCAAACAAATTTTAGTTATGTGGAGACAAACTTCCTTTGTATTTTCTAATATTCTTATTTCACAATCAAAAGGAAAATGGGGCAGTATTCTTTCCTCAGGTCCAGTATTTTGAAATAATTCCTCTAATGTTGGTTTTTCATGCTATTTATTCTGATAAATACAGCTTATTATTATCCTTAGCATCATCTTTACTTCTAACCCCTGTACTTTGGAGAATCTGCTCTTTCCTTTATGATATCATGCACCTGCACACTTTGTCTGCGCCTTGTGATTCAGAGGCTCAGTAGCAGGATAAATTATATGTTGACTTGCTTTTTGGTAATCAACTGAAACAGTGATGATGGCCTACAATGTATTTGGGTTGGAACAAAGGGTTCATTTAATGAAATGTGACTTTATGAAACACTTGTAATCCTCTCAAGGATGGAGCCAGGTCAACATGGGTAAATGGGAGGTATTTGAGGTTTTTCTCTCTCTCTTTTTTTTCTTTTTCAAAAAAAACCATATTAGGTCCACCAGGTGTTACCAAGAACACTAATAAAAATCTTGTCAGCTTAGAGTTATTGCTGTTCCTGAAGAAAAGATAAATGTATGTATTTTAAACTCTGAACATGTGAAATTTTAAAAAATATTGTTTTAGAGTTCTCCTGGCTACATTTCCTTAGCTGTTTTCCAAGCTTTGGGCTGGAGAAATTTAAAAATGTTTCTTTGCCAAAGCTAAATATTAAATGAAAACCTTGTGTCTGAGGAGTTCTAGGATTAATAAGTAGTGGCAAAAAGGTGAGATCCCAAGTCACTAGAGGAAGAAAGCTCTAAAGGGAATGGCATTGTATTGTAAGCAATGTCACCTTTTGAACTGTGGGATCAAACCCATAGGGTAAAGGTGGACTGAGTCATTTTTCTGTCCTGAAAGAGGAACCATCTCTTTGAAGGAATCATGGTAGTACACTTATTGTTGAGGTAAAACACATGAAAAGAAGAAGTCAAAGGGTTAATAGTTCACATGCATAGTGATTTTATATCTTAAGAGAATCGCCCTTCTCTGTAGAACATCATCTTTAATTGTTAGTAATTCTGGATTTTGAAAGTTAGGTCCAATTACTATAGTGAATATTACTTTTAATAGTACCAATTCTTCACTCCCCTGATATTTATTAACTTCTTTCTCAAGGAAAACACTATGGGAAAATGAGGTATCAGTGAAGGATTATACAAGGAACCAGGAATATAAAGGTTTAGGTTTCATTTCCCAGGGAATTGTAGTGACCATTTGTTTCCCAATCTTAAATGCATGGACTGTATGAGCTGTTTGAGTTTCAGGTCTTCCTTCCCAAGTATTCTGCAGTGATTAGGGACTATACACCAGGAGATGGCCTGCAATGTAAAAAGAGCATAGGTGTTGGAGAATCCAGGCCACTTGGACTTGGATCCTGGCTCTGCTTCTCGCCACATATGTACCCTTGGGAACCTCCATTTCTTAGCCTGGAAAATGGGAATAAGAATCTTTATGGGGATCATATTTGGTAACAAATGTCTGCAAGTTGCCTAGCAACTCAACAGAAGTGGCTATTATAATGCATTATGTAGTTTTGTATTCATTCCATTTCTGTGCTTCCAGGGTCCAGTAAGATATTGATATAATTCTTATCAATCAATTTTGATAACTTATGTAAGTTTATTAATAAAAACAATTCATAAAAAATAACATTTACTGCTTCTTTAAAGCTAGCATCTGATATAGAAATACTATATTAGCCAGGTGTGGTGGTACATGCCTATAATCCCAGTGGCTTGGGAGGCTGAGTCAGGAGGACAGAAATTTCAAAGCCAGTCTCAGCAACTTAGCAAGGCCCTAAAAAACATTGAGAATCTGTCTCAAAATAAAAAATAAAAATGGCTGGGGATGTGGTTTAGTGGTTAATTGCTCCTGGGTATAATTCCTGGTACCAAAAAAGAAGAAATGTTCCTGTGGTAATAGTAACTGGAACAGGACAGGGATACCCTCTTTCACCACACTGTCCTTAAAACTCTAACCAGAGCAATTAGGCAAAAACAAACAAACAAACAAAAACAACAACAACAACAACAAAAAAAAAAATTAAAAGGACATGAACAGGAAAAGAAGAACACAAACTATCCCTGTTTGCTAAGGACATAATTATATATTTTGAAGACTCCCCCCCCCCCCACACACAAACTCTACCAGAAAACTTCTAGAACTTATAAATGAATTCAGCAGAGTAGCAGGATATAAAATTAACACCCATAAATCAATTGCATTTCTATATACCAATGATGAATCAGCTAAAAGAGAAATTAGGAAAACTATCCTATTCACAATAGCCACAAACAAACAAACAAACAAACTTGGGAATCAATATAACAAAAGAGGTGAAAGACCTCTACAATGAAAACTACAGAACACTAAAGAAAGAAATGAAGGCGGCCTTAGAAGATGGAAAGATCTCCCATGTTCTTGGATAGGCAGAATTAATATTCTCAAAATGGCCATACTACTAACTGTGCTATACAAATTTAATGCAATTCCTATTAAAATTCCCAGTGACATTCTTCATAGAAGTAGAAAAAGCAATCATGAAATTCATTTGGAAAAATAAATGCCCAGAATAGCTAAAGCAATTCTTAGCGAGAATAGCAAAACAGGAAGCATCACCGTACCAGACCTTAAAATATACTATAGAACTATAATAACAAAAACAGCATGGTATTGGCACCAAAACAGACATGAAGACCAATGGAACAGAATAGAAGACACAGAGACAAACCCACAAAAATATAGTTACTAGACAAAGGTGCTGTAAACACACACTGGAGAAAATATAGCCTCATCAAAAAATGGTGCTGGAAAAACTGGAAACCCATATGTAGCAGAATGAAATCTAACCCCTATTTCTCTCCTACACAAACTTAAAATGAACAAGTACTTAGGAATTAGACCTGTAGAAATAGTCACTTTACCTTGTATTGAATGATGTTTAGTATGTTTTCATGAAATAAAAGTATAATTTTAATATTTTTGAGAAAGCATCAGAAATCCATTGGGTTGGAGAAGAGAGAGGTATTGAGGATATCTAGTAAAGATAAAATGAGAAATTAATAAATTTAGAGCGTATTGTAACAGAAAGTTGAGACTATATGGGAAATACACAATAGATATAGGAGCGACTATGATGTATCAACATTTTTAGACTGGGTCCCAAGAGCACAGATATGACCAAAAGGAATTAAAGGACCAACTGAGACTTATTCTGGCTACCCTATCTCTGCCTAATACTAATAATATTGAGAAATTGTTAGAGTCTGTAAACAAGTCAAAAATAACACCTGGCATTTTGCCAGGGGAATGTTAGAGTTCGTAAACAAGTCTGGATGGTGCCTGGCAAAATGCCAGAGGGAGTGGTTTGAAAAGTAACAAAAGTGAGCCATTAAGTGTGGAGATTTCTTATTGGTTCAGTGCTCTATCGAGTTTATGCTAATTAGATAAGCTGTGTGGAATGTATAAATACTGCTCCTGTCCTGCAATAAACGGCTCCTACTCCTGCTGTATCAACGTACACAAGTTATTCCCCCCCCCCCCCCCCCCCCGGTTATTTTGCTGCAGCCGGACTGCGGCAAGAAATCCCCCGGTTATTTTGCTGCAGCTGGACTGCGGCAAGAAATGCCTAAGAGCAGTTTGGGAAAAGTTTGTGGAGCAAAGGTTAAGTATATTAGGGAAGAATTTTGATCTTGCAGAAGGACTTAAAGTGGAGTGTATACTTTGACACACTTGAATACAGCTAATACAGCTATCCTGCAGTAATTTCCTGTCTCCATTGTGGAGAGTATAAGCACACAAACAAACTGCATGCTGTGGGTTCTCATTGTATTATCTGTTCTACTAGATGTGCTTTGTAAATGGACGGGATGTTGGCTGGGAACTGTGGATTTTGGTTGGTGTGAGTTTGAGTAACTGCAGCAATTGTAGCACACTAGAGCAAAGTCTGAAGTCTCTGCTCCCTGTTGTTCTCAGGAGGGTGAAGCTGCTCAGAGAGGATATTGAATTAGCTGATACCCTGATAACCAAGAGCCTGTTTTTGTGACATTTCCATGATACAGCTTGTTGTCACCTACACTTGGTAGCTAATACAGCACATATTATATTCTATTGTTCCTGGTTATATGATAAATAATTTTATTTAACTATTATTATTCCTATTTTCTTTTTTTAATGTTTTCTTTTTTTCTCTTTTTTTTATTGGTTGTTCAAAACATTACAAAGCTCTTGACATATCCTATTTCATACATTTGATTCAAGTGGGTTTTGAACTCCCAATTTTACCCCAAATACAGATTGCAGAATCACGTCGGTTACACATCCACATTTTTACATAATGCCCTATTAGTAACTGTTGTGTTCTGCTACCTTTCCTATCCTCTACTATCTCCCCTCCCCTCCCCTCCCATCTTCTCTCTCTACCCCATTTACTGTAATTCATTTCTCTCCTTGTTTATTTTCCCATTCCCCTCACAACCTCTTATATGTAATTTTGTATAACCATGCGGGTCTCCCTCCATTACCATGCAATTTCCCCTTTCTCTCCCTTTCCCTCCCACCTCATGTATCTGTTTAATGTTAATCTTTTCTTCCTGCTCTTCCTCCCTGCTTTGTTCTTAGTTGCTCTCATTATATCAAAGAAGACATTTGGTATTTGTTTTTTAGGGATTGGGTAGCTTCACTAAGCACAATCCTATTTTCTTAATGACCATTTATAGAAAATATGATTATCTACTTTATCAATACCTTAAGAAATTTAATTATTTTATATGATGAAAGATAACCATATTAGTGCTTCAATTATGGAATGGTTTAGCATGTCAACAAACATTCATGGAGGGATTATTATTTGTCAGACACTGAAAAAGGCATTTCACATTGATTACTTAATTTAACCACCTAATTGATTAACTCATTTAATTCTCAGAAAAGTCCACTGGAGGTGGAAGGTATCATCATAATCATTCCTAATTACCTGTGAGGAAAAAGCTATAGAAATAGTGTCCTGAATCTCATAATCATTAAGTAGCAGGACTAGAATTTGAACTCATGAAGTCTGTCTCCAGGTACTTTTCTATTATCATAAATCACTTATCCGAATGGGAACTTTGAATAGAGAACACACACACATACACACATTTTCCATATTCATGTCCAATTACAATTGAATTTGGAACTTATACAAATTTGGAACTTATACATATGTTGTTCTGCCTTTTGTATTCAAATTGAGCTACCAGATTTAAAATCAGTTTTGAAGAATACAAAGGAACTTTATTCATTTGAAAGTTTCTGAATACCTCTTCTGTGCAAAGAGCTCTAAGGGATTGGAAATAAAGAAAAATAAGGCACAAACTCTAATGTTTCACAAACCCTAAGGACAAGAAAATAAGAAAATTCTCATGCACAAAGTTCCTTTTAAGAAAGTTCAATTAGGTGTTGAAAGAATTTTGGGTGATTGTGGTTTCTTTGGCTTCTGGTAGGTGGGGCTATTGGGCCTGAGAAGGAGGAGACTGTTCTTATTTCCCAAAGTAGAAAATCCTGGGTCAGCCAAAGACACAACTCTTCTAGGTCAAGCTTCCAACTACCAGGGTCAAATGCATAGTTATGTGGGGAACAGGGCAGAGTGGAGGGTAACCATTGGATGAATCGGCTACTCCTTGAGTGACAGATCACCTCAAGAAGCAGAAGAATATGTTGCTGAGTGCACAGACCCTACGGCCATACTGCCTGGGCTCAAATCCTATTTTGGATTCTTTATTATCAATGAGACTTGGGCAAGTGTTGTTTCATTCAAAATTCAATTTCCTTTTCCTGTTTTTTGGCAGGGAGAAGCTCTCAAATTCATCCTCAATAAAGCAAGAGTAATGGTAGTGCATACCTCCTAGAACTTTTGGGAAAATTAAGTTAAGTAAATGCATGTGAAAATGCGTAGAATGGTGTTTAACATAGAGTCAGAGCAATGTAAGTATTAGCTGTTATTATTATCATTACTGAAGGGAGCAGGAATGGGTCCAGAAGACTGGACAGTCAGGAAAACCCAGCCTGTCTCACTTGGAACAAATGTAAACCCAAAGAATCAATCCCTCCCTCTCATCTCCCAGAGTACATTTCTCTGCCTTCTGCTTGTTTTATCTCCTAAAGAAATTTATGACAATGAAATATGTGTACTCTCTTCTCTCAATTACATTTATTTCCATGTTAGAGAATAATTCATTGTTAATGATGTCTCTTTTGAACACTCTACTTCTTCATTGGCTTTTGACCATTGGAAACTGGGGCAGGAGATCAGAAGAATGCACTTGTAATTCAAAGAGCAAATTGCATAATCCTCAGTGTTGTTGAAGTACAGATGGCTTGATTTAGGTGAAGCTATTGATCTTGAACCTCTAGTTCTAAACCTTCTTTTGAGATACCCTTTATTGTTACCTAGAGACTATGGATGAAAGGTGTGTAGTGAATGTGATCAATTCCCACTTAGCCATCGCAACGGGGGAACATTAACTCTAAGCACTATCCAGATGGGGCTTCTGCTCTGGCTTTCCTCCAGTCAGGCATCCTCCAACTTCCACAGGGTGAGAAATCAAGGAATTATGCTTTGAACATCTCACACCCTTCTAGAATATGCTCTGGATATACAGGACCCTAGAATTTACTGTCTTGATAATCTTGAGAACTTTCTAGTACCTACACAGGCTTTTCTCAGGGTCCAGTCTCTTGAGATGGACAGCGTCATATGGGTACACTGCTGGGACCAACCTGGGGTCAGGAAGCAGTTGTTTGCTGGGAGTAGTGGATAGAGCTTGGCTGTGCAGCTGGGTGTTGAATACATGGTTGTGAAACCTGCTGTGGTCCTTGGCAGAGCCGAGAGTAGAAACAAAAGACATTAGGGGCAGATTGAGCTCCATGTACCTCTGCATTCTGAGGCATAACTCCAAGAATCTGAGAATTTAAAATGTAAACTTGGCCTTCTAGGTTATTATGAAGATTTATTTGCCAAAATAGAGAGATAGAACATAAGTTATTTAAGGGCTTATTGGCTCAATTCATAACTTAAACATTAAAATGTATAGCATGAGGGCTTCCTTTTGAACTCTTGCCCAAGCATCACGAGTGTTAGGGGCAGTTCTAAATAACATAGATATGTACAAAAAGCCCTCACACTAAAATATCATGATTTTCTTTGCCAATAAAGCAATGCCCAAGAAATGGATCAGTCCATTCCAATGCAAAAGCAGAGGAGAACTAACATAAGACTAGGGAAGACTATTTATTACCATTTTTATCCTTTCCTTATCTTCCAAATTTGATTTCTGGGAAGAGAAATATGATCACATTAATAAATCTAAACCAATAATGGGACAGTTTCTCTAGAACAAAAAGCAGAAGAAAGCAGAGGGCAAATCCCTAGAGGTTGGTTATATCAAATATGGTATGTATCTACTCTCTGTCAAGCCAAAGTTGTGGTGTCTGAAAATTATTGCTGGAATATCTGGAATTCTTAATAAAAATTCCAGAAAACCTGGGGGCTTCTGGGCAGCATATGAGAAATTAAGATGAAAAGAATATTTCATCTAAAAAAAAAGAATATTTCATCTTTTGTGAAAGTCACAAGAACAAAGAACAAGTTGTTCACAAGGTATGATCCAGGTACTGCCTAGTGACAGTGTCAGTTTTTGCTAAAGGTAGAGAGAGGGAAGAAACCTTTCCTTCCCGCTTAGGGTCCCTAGGGGAAGCTGCATGTAGGCTGTTCCTGCCTGGCGAGGTGGTGCTCCTGGCACATGATTGCTAATGACTCCTGACCTGGTAGTTACAGCTCCAGAGAGGCTGCCAATTCCTTCCTGTACTGTGGGCAGGGAGGGGCAAACTAGCAATAGCAAGTGAATAAACAATCTGAGTAATCAGTGTCTCTTCATTTCAGTTTAACCCTGAGGATCAATAGGGGGCTCCTTTAAAAATATTACTTTTTTCTTTTTAATTAATGTGATAGTTGTACATGTTTGTGGGGTAAAGTATGATATTTCAAAACATGTAAAAATGTATGATGATTAAATCAGGATAATTAGCATTTTCCATCTCCCAATCCCTTCACTTCCCCTCCTCTCTCCCTCCATTCCTCCCTCTTTCCCTTCTTTCCTTTCCTTTGACCCTCCCTCCTCCCCACCATTCCTTTCTTTCTTTCTTGGTACTGGGAGTTGAGCCCAAGATCAGTCTACCACTGAGCTACATCCTCAGTCCTTTCTATTTTTTTATTTTGAGACAGGGGCTTACTGAGTTGCCTCCAACTTGTGATCCTCCTGCCTCAGTCTCCCAAGTCAGTGGGATTAAGGGTGTGTGCCACTGTGCCTAGATCCTTATTGTTTATTTATGTTTGGAAACTTCAGGCTTCCCTTTTCTAGTTCTTTGTCAAATATATGATAGGTTATTGTAACCTGTTGTCCCCTTGCTGTAGAACACTAGAACCTATTCCTCCTACCTAAGTGTATTTTGAGACTTGGCTGGGGACGTCTTTGATGAGTCAATCTTATTTTCTCCGTTTATAATCATGTAGCCTCTGGCAAGTCAATGTATCTGTGAGCCTTGGTTTCTTTAGGTGCACAGTAAGAGCAATTACCTCCCTCTGAGGGCTTGTCAAAATAGCAATACTATACCTGCTTCACAATCGATGCTTCTTCCTAAGCATTTAGAGTCCTTTCCGAATCAATGAAGTATTTTAAAAGAAATTGCTACATATCAGACACATGCTATTTCCTTGGTTATTTGAATAAGAAAATCTCTACCCTTACCAAGTTTATTTAATGACTGTCTCTATATACACATTATACGGGTATAGTTCTGGAGAATAAGTCTATCAGGAGGGCCAAAATGAAACTAAAGGATGTGGTGTGACTAGTTTCTACTATCATCCTGGGTTAAAAAATGCATCTGGCTCCCATTTCCTGTAAAATTTTGCTTATTTGAAATGTTCAAGAAATCAATTGTTCCGACTTCAAACAGACTAGGTTTTGCTGGCCGTGTAAAAGCCCAAACCTTCTTTTGTGTCACTCCCAAGCCTGGACTCCCCAAGCAGCCAGTTGCCTTCATACCTTAGTAAAGGACTTCTTTTTGGCTGCTTACCCTCTGTGCTGAGCCAAGTGTCAGGCTGGGAATGGAGGCCATAAATCTCAGTGATTCTTCATATTTGAAATTTCTCCTGTTGCTTCTGATAAGGAAATGACAGAGGTTCTCAGCAGTATGCATGGGCCTCAGAAAAATTTGTTATCCAAATCATGTTTTGCTCATAAAATGGAAAACACAACGTGCTAAATCTGGCGTTGAGTTAATCCAGATGTTTTTGAGGGCTTGGGCAGTGAACATAGAAATTATCTTTGTTGTTGCCTAGATTGCACTTGGAAATTTTTAGAATGAAAACCAATTCTTCACTATCATTTAAAATATTTTAATTAAATATTTCTCAATGGGAGGAAGGGCAACTAAGTTCTTCCTAGGCGGAGTTTTTTTGCAAAGAAAGAATTTTTGCCTTTTTGTAGTAAGAGCGACCTCACTACTGTTTGCACGCCTTCCTCTGTTCCTCCCTCCATGTATTTTTGGTACTTCCAAGTTTCAGCTTCAGTGACTGAATGAAACGGATGTGATTGGAGACCAGCAGTTCCTCAAAAATGGAAAAATTTTTCCATGATCTATGCACATGCTCTGAGATGATTAATGAAGCCAACCCAGGTCTGGCCAAGTCCCTGCATGATCATAGCATTCTCAAAATAAAACAAGGAAAACAGCTTTCTTTGAAGTTTCCAGTTGATTTTGAATATTTTCTATCCAACAACATCACCGATAACATTTACTGTCTGGCATAACATCGACAAGAGTCAATCCCAGGAATCACTGGGAACATAAAGTTTCATTTAGCAGCATTACCTAGGATTGACTCTTGTTTGCCTGAGACCCACATCATAAATAAAGAGAAGAAAGAGTGCAATGTACTCATCCACAGTAGGAATCCTGCAGGGCTTTGGTTAGCATTGACATGACCTCAACTAGCAAATGGCCCCATTCAAAAGAACCATGGTTTTGAGCTATATTGTATGAGAAGCTCATTTAAAACTCATCCAGAATTTAGAAATTTCTCTCCTGTGCCTACTGTCAGGTCCTAATTATGATTTTGTTGGCTTAGGACCACACAATCAATGATTGTGATACATTCATTCTTTGGACTGAATTGGTCTATTCATTCTTCTGACTGATAAAGCATCTGGCTTTAGTTTCAGTGTTATAACTTGCTCTTTTATTGTCACGTAGATACAGCTTTATGAACTAGTAAGGCAGTCATTGTGTGGTTAATCAAAATATGGGTTAATCTAAAAATCATGTACCTTTGATCCTGGAATGTGCTTTTCACTTATGTTTGAACATGGGAGTGTCTGATGTCCTGAAAGTTTATTGCAAACAAAATATTGAAGCCCCAGAGTGAGAAATCTATCCAAACTTTACATTTTAAAACCTTTGCTTAGTTCTCCTTTTTTCTCATGTCCAAGCTATCACTTGGGGCAGGATAGATTATGAAATAATTTTTAGGACTATTTTTGGGTTAGAAGTCTTTCACTTTTTATACATAATAAAATGTGGAAGTTCTAATAAGTTATATAGCAAATACATCTCCTTTACATTGTATTTGTCATGTATTTGTTAATGCATTCATCTAACAAGCACTTCCTTGGTGCTGATTGTGAGTTAGACACTGTGCCTCCAGACAGTGAAAAACACAACTCCTCTTCTCATGAAGCTTATGTTTTAGTGGAGGGAGCAATACAAAAAATAAATCAAGGTGATTTTATATGGAATTAAGTGCTACAAAGAAAAGGAACAGGATTTTGTGATGGGATGGGAGTGAGACTGATCTAACATTAGGTAGGTAGTCAAGAGAGATCTTCTTGAAGAGGTAGCAGCTGAACAGAAGCCAGCCATGTGACTTTCTCTGCACAGTATGCAGGCAGAGTGCTCAGCTGGCTAATAAGAGTGCTTTCCTGGGAGGATTAAGTGAGTTAATGCATTAGAGTGCTTAGAATGATGCCCTGGAGTCTATAAATGCTAATTGATTTTCATTCACCAAATAGTCATTGTCTCTACCAAGTTCAAGCCTCACTGCACGTGCAGGGAATTAAGTTTCATTAATAGACTCCTGACTGCGGGGAGCTCACATCACACCTGGGTGCAGTGCTTCTTTGTGTGTGGTTTCCTAACCATTTGCATCTCACTCACTGGCCTTCCTTGCTGCCAATCATGTCCTCATGGAGTCTTATTAGAGAGGCTTGGGGAGGGGTCCAGAAATGTGCATTTTCTACAAGCTTGTTCTAGTTGATTCTTATGTCTACTACTTTCACAGTCCTAGTGAAAAACTGATCTGTGATTCTTTTGAATACATTATCTGTTATAATATCAAGGATAAATAATTGCACCCACTGTGAAGGATACCTCATAATGCTCAAGAAGAGCTCTGTCCAGTTTATGGAGCCATACATATCATGAAATTGTGTTTCACAATTAACATCCTGAAGTCCTCAGGTCTAACTTTGTCACTGATCTTGAGCTGGCTGGGGATATTGTGTGTTTTGGGTTAAGCTGCTTTAGGCTGTGGTGTTGGAGGTTTGCCTGACACTTTTCAGTGTCCTTTAAAACCTGTCAAAGAAAAATAATGTTTTTACCTTTTAGGAAGAATTTCAGCCTATCTTGAAATTCCTCCCTGGAGTTCCTGCCTACACCTATTTTTAAAGTGTGATGTCATCAAAGGGGCAGATAGGGAAGATTTATTTTATTATTTCTCCTTGGATTTCTACCACAATTTATCCTTTTCCTTTTCTCCCTTCAGAATGACTTATACTCATTTTTTAAAAGGTCTTAGATTCAAAGATCTCAAAGAACACAGGCTATAAGAACAGATTTATGCCAATCTCCCGGAGGCTGAGCGATAACAGCCTCTAGAATCCAGAATAGTTTTTGTGTAGAGACTTCTGTTTTCCTATCAAACACTTTCCTAAGAGGGCTTAGTCTGGGAACAGGAGGTGTCCACTTCCTTTTATCATTTATCATTTTTCTCTCCTTATTCATTACTACTCTGGTGGCTGCTATGGTCAATGATAGTGGCTGCTAATGGTGTTCGGAAAAAGACCAGCCCTGAGCAGGAGGTCAGAACTGATAAGGGCAAGTGTACTCAAGTAAATTAAAGTCAAATTAGAATCTTAGACATGGATCTTATAAGCTTAGACTGAGTTGAGAAGGATCCAAGGAAGCCAAAATTTGGGGCTGCCAACTTGTCAACTATTCAGTTTTTTAACTTAACTGTTTAGGTCGATAAGAAAGAGCATGAAAATGAAAGAGAAATGTAGACTACTTAAAATTGAAGGACCTAAGATAAAGATTTGTTAATTCTTAGTCAACATCAATGAATTATATCTGACAACAAGAATTTGATACCAGGGAAAAAGCCATATGTTAGATAAGAGCTGCTTTATCAGGGGAAAAGCTTTCTCTTGATATATTTTCATTAGGTTTCACCTGAAAATTTAGTTTTTTTTGTATAAAAACAAAATAGCAAAGATTCTTTTCTACTTTCTTTTTTTTCCTCTTCAACTTAGCTTTTCTTCACTCAACAAAGATTTGCTGAATACAAAGTGTGTGCCAGACACAAATCTACTTGTTGGGGACCCAGCGATACAGAAGACAGACAGATTCTTATCTTTATGGTGTTTGTAGGCCATGAGAATTTCATTTCTTCTTCCTGTGTAGAAACGATCAGAGCTAATTAGTACTCATCAGAGAAGCTAAAATATTGAAAAGGAGCCATTCTCTATAAAGTGGGAACCAAGAAAGGAACCCTGTTTCATTGGAATGTGTTGGCCCTTCAAGTTTTCTCTGTGTATGAATAAAATACTTTCCATGCCTATCTTTAAACTTCTGTTTATGTAGTTTTGGCTCTGTCCCTTATTGACTGGTGATTTGGGGTAAGCCTTTTTGCCCCAAGTATTTTCTTGCTTTTATTGACCATGTATGGGTGGTGTGATGGCACTGTTCCAGATCTCTCAGGCCAAGCCCAGCACAACATAACTGCCCGGAAGTTCAAGACTCTGGTTCCCACAAAAGTGCCACTGGATCACAGACCAAGCATGTTTCTCCCCCATTTCCACTGTAACATTTCTTTCTCAAGAGTCTAATAAATCTCAGGCCAATACTTAACATTCCTTTGAACTGAACCATGAAATTCTACCTTGTACTTCTTGAAAGAATAGAGAGCTAATCTTTCATTATTCCTATTTATAAAAAAGTATCCTAAGCAGAAATTATGATTTAAAAAAAATTCTCTGGGCATGAGTCTTTGAAACTTTTTACAAAAGAACATTTAGAACTTTTATACTATTTCAGGCTCATGGTCTGGTTCTTGACTCTTCCAGAGTCGGAAGCTATGCAGCAGAATATCACTGTTGCTCTACAAGGTTTCTCCTTAAAAAGGGGGTGACATTTCTGAAAGAGTCTTGAATTAAAATTTCTTAAAATTAAAAGTTAACATTTTTGCACTTTCAAAAATTAATTTTGAAATCAAGTTAACTGGTACTATTAAAGGGTTATAGTTTTCAAAAAATAAAATGGTATCAGTAAATGGTACTTGACTACTTCTTCAGCTTCAAAGTCCAGGAGACATTGCTGATATCTCCTTTTCTCACATATCCTATGCATCAGCATGTTTTATGGTCTCTCTCATAAAAATACGTTCTAAGTCACTATTATAAGACACTGATTGTGTTTTTCTTGGACCACTGGACAGATCCTTAATTCCTTGCCTCTGCTCTTGACCCTGTCGAAAAAAGGAATTAGAGCAATGATTTAAAGAAACAGATCAGCTTCTGAGGTGCCTGTGTTCAAAACCCTTCCTTGGCTCCCAACTTCTGTTCACATGGGCTCTGAGCTCCATTCCACAATTGTCGAGGCCTGCATGATCCAACTCTGCCTTCCTGTTAGTCACTAGGCTTGGCTGGGGGATCTCCTTGCTATCCTGAAACAAACCAAGCTGGCACCCAGTGCTGGGACTTCTTCCTTGCTATATCCTGCTCAAACTACCTTCCAAATCTTCCTTCACATGACCTTGCTTCCTGCAGATATTGGATCTGATATTCTCTCTCAGAGGCACTTGCTCTGACTGTTCAATTTAAGGCATCACTGCCACTACATTGTTCTCTGTCCTTCTACCATACTTGGGTTTTCTTTGTCATCAGACACTGTAGCACATAATTGTTTATATTCTCATTTATTATCTTCTCTTCAACTACACACAATGGAGCACTGAGGGTGGAGTGGCGTTTTTGGCTTCATTCACTGCAAAATCCCTACACTTACAATAGTTCTAGGCATGTACTAAATTCTCAGTACACTTATTGAGTGAATTTATAGTTTTTATTATCTTTTAATTAATCTTTTAATTCTAGTATATTTGTATAAAGAACTTTTTTTTTTTTCAATTCATGTATCAGAGGGCAGTCATCTTATATCAGGATTTGATTATTAAACCATGATTGCAGGACAAGTACAGGCTTAATAATTAGGATAAGTGGACCTTCAGCCATTCATTTATTTTTTTCAAGTTGTTTAAATTTTCTATCATTTTCTTTCACATTTCTGTGCTTAGATTTTTTTCACTTCTCAAGCACAGAAGCCTAATTAGGTGATGAGACACATGCAAATACTTGAAAGGATACAAAGAAATTTATTAAAGTGTGGTGCTAATATTTTATCTTCTTCTATTTTTATGATTACCCTTTATTCACCTGTCTGAATGTTTTTTTTCTTTTATTACCATGAATCTTTATTCCAGCTAGTCTTGACATTACACACACACACACACACACACACACACACAGAGAGAGAGAGAGAGAGAGAGAGAGAGAGAGAAACTGCTAGTATTTGGTTTGATAAACATCTTATAGTACTGGGTCTATTGAAATAATAAATAGTTTGGTAACTGAGGTGTTTTAGATGAGGAGCTAAAAGGATTATCAAGAACAGGTTTTTAAAATCCAAGATCTCTGATACAGGAAAGCTGGAACCAGGGGGAATGGACCTCAGTCCACCAGCAAATACATGATTTTTCTGCATGAGTCCTTTGGAGAGGACTCTGAGAAGGTTCAGAACGGGCAGTGGCACAGAGTTCAGTACACAGGCCAAGTACCACATCCAGGAAGAGAAATGGAATGTGGATCTCTCTGATTGAGCTTTTCACTTAGCAAATATGAGTGTTATTATTTACTGCTGGCACTTCCGGACAATAACTCAGGAGATCAAATCTGATCTCTTTCACATGTGCAAGATAATTTGAGCAAGACCAGTACCGTTACTGCCCATGACCTTCCTGTTTGCTTTTGTGATCACATTCACTGGAAAAGTTGAGCAGTTTAGAATTTAAATCTGGCTTTATAGAACTCCCAAAGTATATTTTTGGGAGTTATAAGACTATGTAAACTAATTTTTATTTTTCTATTTTACAGATGAAAAAAAGGGGAGCCCAGAAAGTTTAAGTGACTTTTTAAGTCCACGATTGCATAGCAAGTTGGAAATTGATTCCAAGACTGATGCCAAGTCAGTGCTCTTTTTGTTATATGACCTTGGCTTTGTGAAAGTAGAAGCATTTCTTTTATTATGGCATATGAGCTGATTTCACTGGGAATAATCAGCAAAAATCATTGCTTCAGTGTGTATTTTATTGCAGACCCCTGCCTAGGAGCTAATAACTATTTATATATGCCAATTATTTTAGCAATGGTTTTATTTTTTCAAGTTTATTTATTTATATTGATGGATAAAACTGTATGTATGTGTCATGAATAACATATTTTGAAGCATATAAACATTTTGAAATACCTAAATCTAGCTAATTAACATATCCATTACCTCATGTAGCTATCATTTTTGGGGTAAGAACATTTAACATCTAGTCTTAGTATTTTTCAAGAATACAATATATCATTGCTATATGTCACAATACTATCTAATCAATCTTTTGAATTAATTCCTCCTGTCTAGCTATACTTTTGTATCCTTTGACCAACATCTCAACTTCTCAACTTCCCTCTCCACCTTACATGACTCCGTCAGCCTCTGGTAACCACCATTCTATTTTTATAAGATCATCTCTTTTAGACTCCATATGAGTGAGATCATCAGGTTTGTTTTTTTAAATTATTATTTTTTCTTTTGTTTCTGGCTTACTGCACTTAACCTAATGTCCTCTGGGTTCATCCATGTTGTGAATGACAATATTTCCTTCTTTTTATTGGTGAATAGTCTTCTATTAGGTATACACACCACATTTTCTTTATCCATTAATATATTGGTGAACGCTTAGATTGATTTAATATCTTTTGGCAACTATGTTTTAAATTGCTAGTATGAGAGGCTGGTTAATGTAGTATTTTCTGAGAAACTGTCTAGGTTCAATCTCAGATTTACCCTTCTTCTGGAATTTGTACATTTGTGGTTACATTTCCTGTCTCAATAACGAGGAAAAGGGTTGTAGGTATTTCATTGTGTAGATATGAATAATTGAGCATATATGTAAAATAGTGGAAAAGTTGAGCACATAGTAAGTGCTGTACATGTGTTTATAAATGTGAGATATAAAGGCAAACAAGACAAGAACACATTAGAATTTATTCTTAAGGGTTCTCTTCTTGAATGTGGTTTTGCAAAACAAGCAGTTTGCAAATGGGAGCATTATTTCCTCCTGTAGTCCCTCAATGTAGTTATTCAAAATTGTCACTAGATGGCAATTGTGATCCATAAAATAAGCTGCGGCAGGTTGAAACCAATGGGTGAAACTCAGGCATATGAGCTTTCTTTGCCCTGTATCCTTGAACTCTGGCTGTTCTTTCCCCACAAGGAGAGACTTGAACAAAACTGTAGTTGGCAAAGTTTGTCTTCTGTAGTTACTCTTGGGGTTCACCCAGAAGCATCAGTCCTTATGAAGGCAGCTTCCTACATCCTAGTGTGAATTTCCAGGTGATAACCAGACAGCATTAGAATCCTGTGTTAAGAAGATCAATCAGAATTTTAATAAATGTATTCCCCTCACTAGCAGCCTCAATATTCTTGGGCTTCATCAGATCGGCTGACCAGGAAATCAGCATTTTAATAAGTCTTATGGAAGATTCTGATGCCTGCTAATAATATTTGAGAACCACTGAGATAAACCAGTGTTTAGCATCACGTAAATGTTGGTACTGGAAAGGTTCTCAGAGAACAATTTGCCCATTACTCACATTTTCTCCAGAGGGACACTGAGAAGTTAGACAAAGTTAAATGAAATACTGGAAGAAGTAAGGCAGATGCCATTATATATGATTGAAAGTCTCAGTCTTGGCTTGTGGTGGACCTGGATTCCTGGGCAGCTAGACTGCATGTCCCAGCTCCTCCCACTATGTTCTTTTCCCTCCAGCTTCCTCCTCTAAACTGAGACCTTTTGGTACACATCTCATTCTGATGGCAGAAATAAAACCACTTTAATATTTATTTATATAAGCATTTGTTCATTCATTTCAATAAACATATCATGGGAAAATAAAACTAATTATGATGTATTCTCTGAGGTCCAGTGTGTACACATGCCTGTGTGTGCATATGTGTGTGTATGTATATGTGTGAGCACACCTATGTGTGCATGAACCTGTATATACGTGTGTGCATATGCTGTGTCCATACATGTGTGTGTGTGTGCATGCATTTGTGTGTATGCAAATGTGTGTGGTGGGAGTGAGGGGGAATCAAGTAAAGAAAGTCATCTCAAGTTTGTAAGAGAGGGGTATATGCAGAGAGCCTTGGGATTAGGAAAGACAGGTAAGAGCAGGAAATTTCAGAACTGAACCTTGGGTGTGACTAGGAGTTCATCAGCTGGAGAAACAAGGAAAGAACATTTGGAATGAAGGACCAGCATGTATTTGGAGCCATGAAACACACTTGTGGGGAATCACAAGTTTTGTTTCAGAAGGATGTCACGGAGAAATTATGTTGTAAATACTATTACTGCTACTACTAGTTGGCAGTTATTGAATGTTTACTATGTGTTCAAGCACCATTCTTAGCATTTTTCATGTATTATTAAATGATTTAATTCTTCAATAACTTGCAAGAGTCTATGCTTATGCTCATTTTACAGAGGACAATGGGCATGCAAATGCTGTTCTGTTTTCCTTAAAATCAAGTGTTACCACTTCCATTTCTTAGACTGACATTGAACCTAGAAAACCAGTTTTAATATTTACTTCTTGTTGGCTGTGGTGGCATACGCCTGTAATCTCAGTGGCTCAGGAGGCTGAGGTAGGAGTTCAAACCCAGCCTCAGCAACTTAGCAATGTCCTAAGCAATTCAGCAAGGCCCTAAGCAACTCAGTGAGACCCTCTCTCTAATAAAATATAAAAAAGGGCGGGGGTTGTGGCTCAGTAGTTAATCACTCATTGGTTCAATCCCTGGTACCAAAAATATATATATATATTTCTTTCATGATGATATCTGTAATGTGAAGTGGGTATGTGTTTGTGGAGGACAAGAAATATGTTCTTAATAAAAAATTTTATTAGAAGTATATTTTTCATCAGTACTTAAATTCATGAGATTTTTGGTGTCCTTATTATAAACTCAAGGAATAGAATGTTCTATTATTCTTCTGTCTATTGGCAACGTTGGAAGTAGCCAATTTCTCATAATAGGTGACTTTGTTTGAAAAGTGGCAAAGAAAGTACATTTCAATTATTTGACTCACTGAGGAAAGGAAGCTGAGTAATGGGTGAGTGACCTGGTCTGAAATCGCAGGCTTTGATATATTTTTGGTTTTTACTTTCCAGTGTTCAGTATGACTGTGCTTTTCATTGGCAACATTAGCAACTTCCATTCATTGCACAGGAGTGCCCACAAACAAACTGAAAATTAAAGTTGTAATTAAAGTTCTGGTAGGATTCGAAATACTGTGCCTAGTTCTTCCTAAATAAGCTTCCAGATGTTCCCGGATTCTTTGGGATATTTTTGAGTGATTTTACTTTTTCCTGAGAAAATCATTTTTCTGCTCCAATAGTTTTGCATCTGCAAAATATTGGTATTGGACAAAATAATCTAGAAGGCCCCTTTCATCTCTAATGGTCTGTGGATTGATGATTTAATAAGATTAAATGGTACAAAGAACTCATTTCTGAGTTTTCTTTGTAGTGAAATTTTAATGTTTTCGTAAGAGAAGTTATCAGACCAAATATTCCTCCATGAATTTTTCAGTACAATTTCTAAAATAACTTTATATTTTACTTTTCAGGGTCGTTAATACCTTATCCACCCCAAAGGTGTAGAATATATTTCCACATTTTACACACTAGAAATGAATGAGAGCCAGCTTGTTTTAAGGTGGGGAGAGGTGTCCTATACATACTCTGTTTTCTGATTGCTACAATAACAACTTTCAGCTTTATGAGCTCATGTTACAACCTTGATCTTTACACTTGTGCTGGTAGCTGAGATTCACACTGCTTTCTCAAGAAAATCTGAAACTCAAAGCAATTTTCACCTTCCTTATTTAGAGAAGTTGAATCAAAGGAAGGGCAATACTTCCTGAAAGAAGAATCTACAAAACATATTGCTACTACTATAAAAATTTTTGTGATTGAAAACAAAATTTGCATTTAATGTTTTTCACCCCCAATTATTGTGTTTCTCATTTACAATCATTGTTGAAGTCAATTGCAATGATTTTTCAATTTATCTATTATAAGAATAATGTATGTCCATTTTGAAAATTTCACAGAAAAGATAAATAAGAACATAGAACTACCTAAAATTCTGCCCCTCAGAGTTGGATATTGTTAATATTTTTCTTCTTACTTGGTTTTAGGTAAGCATGATCATTAAGAAATTGGAAACATACACTATTTTGAAATCTTCTTTTAAACATTAATATATAGCATTTACACGTCATTTTAAAAGATGAAGACACTGAGGGAATGGTGAGCAGTAAGATTTGAGCTCTGCCTATTCATTATTGTATAAAAATTTGTAAAGCTTTTTAAGTTTCATTATTTTGAAATTTTTAGTGCCATTCTGATTTATGTTCCCATTGTTTTCACACTTACTCTTTCCAGAAAATATTTAGGGTGGTTTCAGTCTACTTTCTTCCAAATGGGTATAACAGAGAGGAAAGCAAAGTACTGAAATTCATGTTACGTATTCATTTTTTATACTAGACCTTTGCTTTATAAACAATAGGTAAGTTTTAACACATTAGGAAATCGTACTAGAAAGATTTCTTTTGTAACAAAAAAAGCCCTTTAGAATGTAAATAGCAACCCACCCTTAATTAACTGTTGTCAGTACACATTTTTCAAAAAACGTGTTCACAAGTCTACCAACTTATGTATTCTTAGACAGAGTTCCGATTTTATTACTCAACGCTCCCTCAGTGTCTAAAACTGTCCCTGATCCATTGTATATTCTCTGTAAACCCTTGTGGAGCTGAAATGAATAAAAGGGAATCAATTCCAAATATTCTAATATTATCAATGTATGTTGCATTGTGATTTCAAATAGCATTGGAGTAAGAAGCAGTAATGGTTAAGAGTTTTTGTTTCTGATCCATGGGGCTAATTTTCAAAGCCCTATGAAGGTTATGTGACATAATTTTAGTCTAATTTTTTAGCACAGTGCTTGAACCCATAGTAAATGTTACATCAATGTTAGCTTTTAGTACTTTGGGCTGTTTCTTTCTATCTATCTGTATATTATTTTAAAAATAAGAACGTATTTTTTTTCTAAGGACTTTCAGATTTTTCAAACAGAAATAAGCTACTTCTGAGATTATATATGAAATAACAACTTGGTAGGGAGAATAAAATTTGTTAGATAACAATTATGTATAATCATTACTTTACATTTCCAATATTAACCTAATAGTCCAATATCTTATTCACTCGAAATATTTATTGGGATCATATTTTAAAATAAGCAGTGCTATACAGTCATAAATATAATT
Source organism: Marmota flaviventris (assembly GCF_047511675.1). Lineage (NCBI taxonomy): Eukaryota > Metazoa > Chordata > Mammalia > Rodentia > Sciuridae > Marmota > Marmota flaviventris. Next base: position 78,531,120 of record NC_092505.1, read on the forward strand.
TATAATTCTTTCCCTGGCATTTTTACTTCTGAGCCCTTCAAGCATTCAGCAAGTATAAAATGAACCTTTTTAATGAATGAGCAATTAGAAGCATCAAAGGATGAAGCCTGACTTTTTCTCTGCATGTGGAAGATGGATTAAAATGGCTGAATCACTGTGGCTAGTTTATATCCTACTCTGATAGCATCTCAGAAAATTTTTATCAGCTGCATCAAGACAGGTTCATAAACAAGTCCAATAATATGAATTCAGTATCACGAGCACTGAACAATGGAATCCTCTACTCCAGCACTACCCATAAGAACATAACAGGAGTCGCATATATAACTTTATGTTTTCTTGTAGCTGCATTAAAAAATGAAAAGAGAGGTGAAATTAATCTTACTTAATTATGTTTATTAATGTATTAATTTATATTTATTAATTTTATTTAACTCAGGATTTTGAGACTATTATCATTTAACATGCGATCAATATAAAAAGTATTAACAAGGTATTTTACATTTTTTTTTTCATTCCAAGTCTCAGAAGTTTGGCATATAGTTTATATTCATAACACATTTCAATGGGGACTGGCCACATTTCAAGTACTTCATAAGGTTGTGTGGCCAGTGACCACCATACTGAAGAGTGCCACTGTACTCATTTCTATTTTGCCAAGATAAGAGGCACCAGAGAGTGATAATGTGTTAGAGGAAAGACAAAGATCAGGCTGGAGTCTTAGAATGTTCTGTGCCTGGCTCTGTGATGTTTGATATTGATAAAACTATGAAAGAGTGATTGAGTTTCTCTGGGTCTAAATTTCTAGTCTTTATATTGAGAATGGTTAATAACTACCACACTCCTCTCAGGAGGCTGGGGGTGGGGAGAATAAATAAGAAATTGTATATAAAAGTGTTCCATTAGATCATACAGCACCATACACATGTAAGACATTATTACCTCTTTTATTGTAGATTTGCCATAATGTCTTGCCCAAGGCCACATTCCAAGTTGGTGGGAGAATCAAGGATAGAATCTAGGATTCTGACTTCTAGCCATCTGCTTCAGTTAAAGGCTATTCATACCAAATGACTTATATATTTTTTAACTTTGAAAAAAGTCATTTTATTAAAAAAAAAAAGAAAAAAAGAGAATGGCAGTAAGAAGTGAATTCCATATTGAACAGTTAGGGTCTTTTTTGGCAAATGTCATGTTCTATAGTAAAATTATACATACAGGATATTTATATACTTATATACTCAGAATTACAGCCATCAAGGATTGGAGTTTATTGCTGTCATATAATATAAAAATTCATGTTCTTCAAAGCTTCAAACAACTTTTAAATTGAACTGTGGTTTCCCTACTCTATTTATCTCCAAAATATAGTACAGCCACAAGAAAGCCCTTCCATAGTGGGCTTGATTAATAAAACAGATATGGATCAATTCAGCAGGTTTTCCATAGATATTTTTGGTTACAGATGTAGCTCATTAATTCCCATGTGTGAGACACTACCTCTCTAGTGTGAATCCAAGAGACACATTAGTGTTGAATACAACTGGGAATAAGTCAGTTCAACCCATACATAGTGCTTCCTGTGTGTATGGTACATTAGATATTTTAATGATCAAAGAAAGTTTGTTTCTATGATAATTGTCACACATACATGTGATTTAACTTGAGGACAATATGAAATCTGTCTACCAAAATGTCTATGCTAGGTGCATGAGGGATCTATATTTTAGGAAGGTAGAAAGATGATCAGAAAGGAAATTCTAGATTTCTCAATTACTCAATTCTAGATTACTTAACTTTACATTCTGTACTTTTAGAGGGTACATGGAGGATTAGTTGGGATTTGTTTTCATCTCCTTAACTGGATGCCTATTATGGTATTCATATTTGAATTTTTTGATCATTGTATACATTTGTGTCAAGTGAACTTCATAGAACTTAAGAATGAAATAAAATATTTAGAGTCTTATACCACATGAAATTAAACATAACCCATGTTTATTTTCACAGAGAAAAAGACATATTTAAAAAGTTAATTATTCTTTTTTCAATGAAAATTCTTTAAAATAATTTTCAGCAGGTTATTTTCATCAGACAACTATCATATACAAACTTCAAGCCTGTCAGAACTGATGACCAGGTTGAAGGAACATAATTTTTATTTTCACCTGCTGAATCATTGCTGTTGACTATTGAATAAAATCATTTATTGAGAAACATTTACATTTTATTGCTTTTGCACCTTAGTTTAAAAACAAAGAGCTTAATTTTTTAAAAGTCCAATAAAATGCATTTTTGATATTTCCACCATAACTTTACAAGCAATTCCTCTCCTCTGCCCTGTAATAACCACCTTCTGCATTTTTATGATTTAGTTTAACATTATTATAGTAATTTTTTACTGGGTGAGCCCATCAATGCCCTTGGCAGCAAGATTTTGTTACAAGAAATCCAGAAGCTGAGCCTGTCATGGTTGCAACAATTACAATAATTTCTTTGGATTGAGTTCAGAGCCTTATCCTGACATTAAGAAAGTAATCCATGTCCTGTATCTTTCACCAGCTTCTTCAAAATCCTAGATCAGCTTGAGTTCTACGACCTGTTGCTTAAATAAGCATGTATTTTTTTTTTTAAATTTAATGGTCCTGTATTATAAATATTTCATTTGGAGAACATCTGGCTCTGATGGAATCCTGCCAAGATAATTGGTGGTACCTATATTAAAAATGTAATGCCTTTATAAAATCATTAATATATTCACATTTCTCTAGGAGCTCTGAGTGGATTCACTCTAGACAGGATGTGGCCATGTGGCATTAGTTGGGCTAGATGCTATGCTTGTCTTGTTCAGGTGCACTCTCAGCAAGAACACAAGAATCTGAGGAATCTTAGCAATTCATTCCTTCAATAATGAAATAAGATTAAATGGACTATAAAAGCCATTGTACTATTATATATTAGGAAATATTGAGCCGTGTGTCCAAAAGTCACACTTAGGAGCAGGCAATAGTAATAAGCATAGGATGGCTGTGGATACTATGAGATAATGTCTACTTGTCAAATATGGATGGTATGTTGTGGTTTTTTTTTCCATCAAAGTTCAAAAGTTAATGATGTACTTTATATTTTTATTGCTTTTACTGAGACATCAATTAAGGCATAAAAGATTCTGGCATGCTGTTATTATTTTTCACTGTGCATATATTCAATATCACATGTGAATAAAGCCATACTTGTTATATCATTCTCTGTTTCATACATCCTAGATTGTCTCTAGGAAAATTTAGTACATATCACTTCAGTCATCTGAAAGGAATCATTTGTTCATTATAGCTCATAACTTAAAACTATAAAATATCAGCCGGAAAAAAATTGGCCCAATTAAGAGAAATATGATAATGGTAGAAAAATACATATAGACATGTCTGGGAGATGATAAGATTATTTTAATTTTCCCATTTGCACTGGAATTATTTATTTAACAAATCTCCAGATCTTTTATTACTTAAAATCCTCTGCTGAATCATGAAAAGAAGCTTAAGTTAGCAATTTTCCTTTGCAAATTCTAGCTGCTAGCATCTGGTGAACACTTGGATACCTAGTCAGGTCCTATGGAAATGATTATTTTAAGACTCAATTTCAACATGCCTGGACTTAAAAATCAGCGAGGATCACACTCTGCACAGAATTTTACTATAAGGGATTTAAAAACCTGATATTAGTAGCCATGGTCTGAGGCTTTTGTAGAGGTGTAGATAGGATGGGAGATAGAATGTCTAGGAAGGCTGGACACCTGTCTGTCAAATGCCAGTATGCTTCTGGACAGAGATTGGCTGCTTCACCAGTGGACCACCCCAAGGCTGGGCTGCAGCCCCCACACTTACATTTAGACTTGGCTGGCCTGTGGAATCGAGGACCAAAGTCCCTGCTTATGCCTTGCTGTGGCACTCCTGGGGCTGGCTTCTGTCTCTTCGCCCGATGCTCCTCTACTTCTAGAACAGCTTCTAAAGTAGAAAAGAGAGGACTCTTTTTACTCAATTGGAAAGACAATAAAAAGCAGAATTACTATCAAAGTTTCTGGGATCATAGGAAAAATTACATGATAAGAATGTATAAATATGTACTTCATTAAAAATGCTATTATATATCAAAAATTTAAGTGTGCGTTTAGGATATAAGAGAGATACTTTTATGCTGAATAGGAGTGTATATTTTTCATTTCTGTGTAACCAAGTATGCATTTATTTATTTTCTGTACATATATTGCTATAGTTTGGATCCAGAATGTACCCCAGTTGAGTCAAGGCTGTGGGGCTATTGGGAAGTGGAACATTTAGCAGGTAAGGCCTAGTGGAAGGAAGTGAGGTCATTGTGGGGCATGCTCTTGAAGGGGATATTGGAACCCAGGCCCCTCCTTTCTCTCTCTCTAGCTTCCTTGCTGCCATGAGGTTGGTGAGCAGCCTCCTCTGCCACTCACTTCTGCCATGATGCACTGTGCTGCCACTGGCCCAAAATAACAAGGTCAAATGACCATGGACGGAAAGCTCTGAAGCCATGAACTAAAATAAAATGTTTCCTCTTTTTAAGTTGATTATTACTGTTTTTTTTTTTTTTGATACAGTATAGCAAGCTGACTGATACATAGGTTATATATAGTTTTTGTCCAAATAGACAATGTATTGCATATCTTTTTATGTACTAAAGCTTCACTAATTCAATTCTCATTAATATAGATTTGAGATAATTTTATAAAGTATTTGGACTTTTGTTATACAGGAAGTACATGTATGAGGAAGTAATACTTCAGGAAGAAAAGCTAGGTTTGTGTAAAAAAAGTGAGCTTTTTTGAACAATACATTTTCTACCAAATTTTTAAACAACAGTATTTGAGTTACACATTATTCTTAGTTATTTACCAAGTCAGAATTGATAGAACTTTAATTTGGCAACATTTTTAGGTTTTAGTTTGAGTTTTGATACTGTTTAACTACTTGAATATACTTTATAAATTTTTTATCATCTTGAGTTTTTAGGAAACATTATGTGATTTCTCTCTATTTGAACTGAATTTCAGAAATTTACACATATATTGTTATAGTTACTTGTGTGTGAAGTAACAGACATTTCCTATTTTTATTTTTATTTTTTGGTGTGTTTCACAGAAACTTGCTTAGGAAATTTTCATATTTATTGTTTAAAACAGATTTAAGCAGGAACAACCTTAGACATTGAGGTAAATAAAAAGATTTGAAAGAAAGTGTTTGTTAAATTAAGAAATGAGTGCAGAATTGAGTATCCAATTTAGAGTTTTAGTAGTGTGATATAAGTGACATATTCTAGAGTAGTACTGTCCAATAAAACTTTCTGGAATAATGCAAATTTTCTATATTTATACTGTTCAATATGGTAGTCACTTGTCACATATTGCTTTTGATCTCTTGAAATGTGGCTACTGTGACTGAAGAACTGAAATTTCACTTCTTTAATTTTAATTAATTCTAACTAAACTATAGAACTAGTGGCTAGTGTCTATCACATTGGAGAGAAATGTTCTAGAGTTTCTCTGTATTTGGTACTCAACACAAAAATGGATGTCTTCTATCTGCTAAATATCTATAAAACAGAAGTATCCCCAAAGTCAAGTCCTACCCTTGTATTCTGACATGTGGCCTTCACTATGGAGCCTGCATGGTGTTTGTTTAGGCCCAAAGGGTAGAGCCAGCAGCATTCTGAACTTTAGCTCAACTTGTGGATATTCACACATCAGTAAAGTTTGGGTGAGCCATAGGTGATTTGAGACTCTTCCATTTCTGGAAAGCCATGGGATCTCAGATTATCTCTAGTAATGAAGTTTTATAACTAAAGGGACTCAAAAGCTTGGCTTTTCCCATTCACTGCTCACATAGTATGATTCTGCAATCAGAAATAGATATGAAAATGATACCAATGAAAAAGAAACCCTCCAAATTCTGATTGTATATCAGGAATGGGATGATAAATATTTTTGTGGCTCTTGATGTACCATTCTTCAATGAATCTGTCTTGAGAACCCACCAGGTATAAGGTACAATGCTTAGTACTTGTACTAAAGCTTCACTAATAGAATGTATTAAAGAAATTGGACACAGCTCCTGCCCTCATTGTGAATAATTGCATTAGATCATAATATTTTTTCCAAAGTTGTCTTCTGAAATTTATTATTTCCTTTTGGTTATGGTAAAAAGACAAGAGGAGAAATATACACAGGAAAAAGAAGTTCTAAAGATTATTATTTTGTGCATGCTGTACACCTAATGCAATTTACTTCTCTCTGAACTACTTTCAGAGATACACACAGAGGTAGATTGTTTTTAAAATGCAACATTGGAAGCACAGGAAATCAGAGAGACGTCAGCTGCCATTTTTAAACCTTGAGACTAGTAATATTGTTAAGCATTTATTAAATGTTTGACACATATGTTTAAAAGATGTTCTTTCCTCTCTATCATCCAGAAAAATGTCCTTCAAAATAATTACGCATAAAAGATTTTTTGGTTGCTATGACGCTCTTTTTTTAAAAACTAGACCATTCATAACACTGTAGGAAAAAGTGCTACAATCACTGTTTATGAAATGAATCAAATTATTCAACATCTAAGCATCATTGCAAGACTTAGGGACACTACTGGCTGCACAGGCAATATGCAACTCAGTATTTTTCAAAGGATGAACCAGAAATGTGGCAAAGTACTAAGCAAGAACTAGTTAGTTAGATTTCCTCCTCTTCACACAGCAATTGCATAATTAAATGAATGGTCTAATCTGCATTTATTAGATGAATCTTCAAATGTGTCATTGATAAAAAAATTAGGGATGAAAAAATTAAAAATTAAGTTAAATGAATGAAGCCACAATATCTAGGATCTAAAGTCAGAAGAATTTAAATATATTAGTTGAAGGAATAATGTCCTTGATTTTTGTGGACACTTTGCAAATGAAAGCTTAACACCAAAACCCAAACAACCCAGTCAATAAATGGACTAAGGAACTGAATAGAAACTTCACAGAAGAAGAAATATAATCTGTCAATAAATACATGAAAAAATGTTCAACATCTCTAGCAATTAGAGAAATGCAAATCAAAACTATTCTAAGATTTCATCTCACTCCAGCCAATTATCAAGAATACAAGCAATAATAAGTGTCGACAAGGAAGTGGGGAAAAAGATACACTCATATATTGCTGGTGGGACTGCCAATTGGTGCAATTGCTCTGGAAAGCAGTATAGATATTCCTCAGAAAACTGGGAATGGAACTCTCTTTTGACCCAGCTATCCCACTCCTTGGTTTATATCCAAAGGACTTAAAACAGCATACTACAGTGACACAGCCACATCATTGTTTATAGCAGCTCAATTCACAATAGATAAATTATAGAACCAACCTAGATGCCCTTCAACAGATGAATGGATAAAGAAACTGTGATATATATACACAAGGGAATATTACTCAGCCTTAAAGAAGAATAAAATTATGGCATTTATAGGTAAATGGATGGAGCTGGAGAATAGCATGCTAAGTGAAATAAGCCAAACTCAAGAAACCAAAGGCTGAATATTTTCTGTGGTAAGTGGATGCTGATTGATAATGGGGGAGGGGTAGGGAAAAATGGAGGAACTTTGGATTGGGCAGGGGGGAGAAAGGGGAGGGGAGGACAGTGAAATGATACAGATATTATTAGTCTATATATATGTATGATTACATGACTGGTGTGACTCTGCACCATGTACAGCCAGAGGAGTGAGAAGTATGCTTCATTTGTGTACAGTGTGCCAAAATGCATTCTACAGTCATGTATAACTAATTAGAACAAATTAAAAAAATGAAGTACAAAGCAATGAAAGCAACCACAAAGGAAAAAAAAGAGATAAATTTATATAAATACTTAAAAAAATTTCATATAAAAATCACCATGAACAAAATTGAAAGGTGAAGGGGAATTGTTTCTTTCTTTTAAAGATGGCCAAGAGTTCTTTGACTCTTCTCTGTGTTCCTTATCATTGAATCTGGGAGAGCTTATAACTGCTTTGACCAATGTAGCTCAGTGGAGGAGGCAGTGTAACTTCTGAAGCTGAGTGATAAACACCCATTAAGCTGCTTCCTTGTTGTAATGCTGTTTTTTGAGCCTTTACTTCTTACTCTAAGTAAGAAGTCTGACTACCTTAAAACCACCATCCAGGAGAAGTCACATGTAAGTGCTCCCATTGACAATACCAGCAAAGCTCAGGTTTCCGTCTATCCTTGTTAGGGTGTTAGGACCATTTGGGGCCCCAGAGATTAGCCATTTTACCAGGTGAGTAAACCATGAGAGCAGAATAAAGCGCCTAGATCTTCCTGAATTCTCAATCCATAAAATTGTGAGGTAAAGTAAATTTTTGTTGTTTTAAACTACTAAACTTAGATGTGGTTTGTTATATAGCAAAGGTAACTAAAGCATACCCTCTTATATGTATATTTTTACAAAAATTAAAAACTTGAATGTAAAAGACATCCTGAGAAATTATTGGCAAAAGTTGAAATAGTGTTAATATCCTTTTCATAAAAGAGAAAAACATCAATACTATATAGTAAAGTTGGAATTTAAGTGAACAGATAATTTAAAAAAGGAGAAATAAATAAAGCTAATAAGAATGTAAGAAAGCATTTAACCTCAGTAGTAATGAAGACAATGAAAATTTAATGATGAAGTTAAGATTTTGGTCATCAGATTGGCAAAGAAGAAAAAAATTATTTAATTTGGTTTGGGTTAAGTGAGAGTGTAAACTGCAAATTTTCTGTAAAATAAATAATGTTATATATTCAGACCTTTAAAAATATTATCTATTTTCCTTGATGATTCTAGGAATTTAGAAATTCAGGTCATGAAGTAACCAGAAATAAGATAAAATAATAGGGTGTTATTACAGTGCTACTTATGGGAGCGAAATACAAAAACAAACTTACTGTCTGTCAATCAAGACAGTTAAATAGACTATGTTAAATAGACTATTATATTGTAGAATATTATTTTATTATTTAGAATTAGAATTTAAAGATATTTTATTTGTTAATTCTGACCTGGGGACCCCACAGCAGAGTAGAAAAATCGAAGGCTTTATGGTTATATAGACTGAGCATTGAATTTTGGATTTGTCATTTACTTTTGTTAAGTATTTGGAAAGTTGATTTTCCAAATTTAATTAACATCATGAGACTTTCTAGTTTTCATACAAGAAAAATGGGTCTAAGTACCTATTTCATTTGTTATAGTGATTATTAAATGAAGTTATATATTTATGACTAATAATGCATAATAGTTTTATATGGATGTGTTTATAAATAATGAACACAAGAGTTTTCCAATAATTTTGTCTCTTTTCTTTCCACCAAGGACACCATTTGAGCTACGTATCCAAATTCACATTACTTTCCAAATTCACTCAAAGTTTTTCTACCTGGCTTCCTCCCTCCGTGTATCCCTTTCTATCATTATTTAGTCCCTATATCACAGTCAGAAATTTTGAAAACAAAAACTAAAATAAATGAGTTTGCTTACAATTCTTCAATGGTTCCAATTATAATAAATATGCATCCATCTTGTTCTCTATACAGCAGATAAAGGTGAGCTTTGAAAAATGTAAATCAGATCATGTTATTCTCCAGTTTATATATCCCTGCTCTTATATCCAGTGGCTACTGGCAGCACATAGAATGACTCTGAACTTCTCTCTTCACAGGATTCTTACTTCATCTACCTGCCAACCTTTTCTTCCCCTTCTTGTCCTGTATCCTCTAGCCATACTGGCCCTCTTATGGAAATAGTGTTGGTCCCCACTTTTAGGCCTTTGATCTTCCTCTCTCTGGAATTCTTTTTCCCCAGAACACTGCATGGCTGAGATTTTTGCCTTTTAAATCTTACCTTGAATGCCACTTCCTTAGGAAGTTCTTTCTTGATCATCCAACCTAGAGTCAATCACTCATCTTCATATTTCTTTAATATAATTCTCTTTACTTCTATAGTAGAAGTTATACTTTTCTTACTTAAGTATATGTCTTATTTACTTATTGTGTTAGGCTTTCATTATTGTGACAAAAATATCTTATAAAAGTTTATTTTAGGCTCACAGTTTCACAGTTCAGTTCATGGTCAGCAGACTCCATTGCTCTGGGCTCAAGGTGGGACAGAATATCACAGAAGAATGGCATGGGGGAAGGAAAGCTACTCAGCTATTGCAGCCAAGAAGCAGAGAGAGAAAGGGGAAGGGGCTTCAGGGAAGATGCACCCTTCCAGAGCACGCCCCAGTGACGCGCCTCCTTCAGTCCCACTTTACTTGTGTATAGTTACCGTCCAGCTAATCCATTCGAACTACAATTGAAGGGCTGTTTACAGCTCTCATAATCTAATCATTTTACCACTAAATATTCCTGAAATAATGCGGGAACTTTTGGGGGGACATCTCATATCCAAACCATAACACTTATATTCTGCCTCAACATGAACTCTTCCTCCTTCAACTCCTTCTTGAACTCTGGGAACTTGCTTGTTTTGCAACCAGAACCTGGCCTGGCACATGGTAGGTGTTTCATAAATACTTATTGGACTCCTTATAAAGAAACACTTTTTGTACTTCTGAAACACAGAACTTAGCAGGGCAAAAGCAATAGTACTTGAGATTATTTTTTTTAAGACAGAAATTATAAACTACATGAGCCTTTTGAAAGATTTTGATGGCTCTGATTAGAGTTAAGTACATTGCTTTGATTTTGAAAAAGAAAAAAAAAACACACAAACAAAATCACAACAGCATAACATTTTTTTTTTCAGAAGGATGAAGAGAATTCCCCTGTCAAATCAGATACTTTTAAACTATGTCACCACTTAACAGGCTTCTTGCTTTGAAATGAAGAATGTTTACCTCCTATCAATATTTGTATTGCTGCTGAATGCATGATTTATTTACTGGACAAGGAACAAGTTTTACTAAAAAGACTTCTCTTTCATCACTGAAAGGGTTGAAAAAAGGATTTCATTTTTTGAGATTGGCGAAATACAAGTCTCTAGAATGAGATGTCCTCATGATTCCACTGAGTAGATTGGGTGGATGGAAATTAAACCTTCTACTCTGGGATGCAAGAAGTTTATGGGGTGGACTTCAATAACCAGGTATAATCACAAGATTCTGCAGTAATGAGTCCTATTTTTATAAAGCCCATAGAAAAAATCTGAACTGTTATTCTGAATTGCTATCTACAGACATGCCATAACATTTTGGAAAGTATATAGCACTCTCTCAGACATTTAGGCAAAAGTTTCAGTATGTGGCTCAACATTTTCTATCTCCAATAGTTTTGAATTTCCTCCAGGATGATCACATTCTTAAGCTTCTTAAAGGAAAGGAAACACAAGTTTGTTAAACAAGTCTCTTCAGCCATTCTCCTTGCTAATTGTGTTATCTGTTGAGTCTCAACTAATCCTGAGACTTGTGCAATAAATGAAGAAAGACGGTGAGATGAAAGTTTCTGTTATTCCACACAATATTGAAGGAGAAGATTGGTGAATCAGGAATTAGCAAAGCAAAGGAAATGCCTTTTGCCCCACTGACATCATCCTAGGGTTTAGTTTCAAGTGTTTCAGGGGATACTATATTTTACTTTACTGATTTGTGACAGTTGCCTGACAAATGTTAATTAATCAACAATGCCATTAAATTGAATGCGAGATTTCCACAGGAATTGCCCATCCTGTGGAATTAGAAAAAGACAACTGGCACTTGAGGTTTCCTGGAAGCTGATCTTATGTTCCAATAGAGCATTGCAGCTGATTTGGTTTCATGACTCTTTGTAATGTTTGGAAGGATGGAGAGAACCCATTTTCTCATCTTTTAAACCTCTTTTTTTCTCAAAGACTCGAGGTTTAAACTATCAGATAAAACTCTGATTGTCAAGTTCATTTCTACTTGAATAGGATTTGTTCTTAATTAACAAATACATGTTGATAAATTAAAAGAAGGGAAATTTATCCTAAGGTTGTACTAAGCCATCACTGTGGGTCTGAATTGATAGATCACTGGCTTTCTTTTAAGTACCTTATGATTGGAAAGACATTAATTTTCATTTATTTATTAAAACCCACATAATGGTCTCAGGACTGCATTTCATCATTACAAAGTCCAAAGAAGCAAAGTCTAGATGACTTTGTTGAAGAAAAAACTGAGAATATCTCCAATACCTAAAGCATATGTGAAATCTTTGGGTATTACTAGTTTAGAACAAGGAAGGTAGGAATGAGAAATTAACACTTCAATATGTGAATAAATTGGATAAATGGTGCCTTTAGTTTAGAGAGCTGAAGAACAGAAGCTTCCATGATTGGAATCTAAAACTAGGCCCTTACTACAATTTAAATGGTGATATTTGAAGAAAATATCTCTGAAATTTTTATTCTAGGTGTATATACCTGACACTTTTGCAATAGCAGAAATATATCAAATGTTTCCCAGATGTTTCTTATCCCCAATGAAGCAATGTGAAAGGTAAAATTCAAGCCCTTTTAAAATTAAACCATTGGATGAATAATCAGAATAAGATACTGAGAATATAATGGTTTTTTGAGACATGGCCAGAGGTCTTGCAAATAACATAGTATGAGAAAAAGGGAGACTATGGCAAATGATGAATAATCAAAAAGAATCTAGAATGAAGTTTACCTTTATTTATCTAGATATTTGGTATTATGGAACAAATCTTAAGTTGAACCAAAACCTACAAGGTAAGTATATCATGAAATTCTTGAAATTATATCATAAAATTCTTGCATTTAATCATCTTGTAATTTGCATTATAGTAAATTCTTATAATTTGCATTATAATAAATTCATATATTCATCTGTGCAATTGATTTAGTAATTGATTAATTAAATATTACATCTCACCTAAGATTACCTGAGAAGCAATTTGGGAAAATTTAAAAAATTCCTTGGTAGAATAAAATTGGATTTAGTTTTATCTCTGTTTAAAAGTATATTTATGCCCAGCATAGTGGTGCATGCCTATAATCACAGTGGCTTAAAAGGCTGAGACAGGAGGATAAAGAGTTCAAAGCCTTAGCAAAAGTGACATGCTAAGCAACTCACCAAGACCCTGTTTCTAAATAAAATACAAAATAGGGCTCCCCTATTACAAAATGTGGCTCAGTGTTTGAGTGCCCCTGAGTTCAATCCCTGGTACACACCCCCCCCCCCCCAAAAAAAAAAAAAAAAAAAACTAGATTTTTCCAGTTTAAGACCAATCATTGTACCTTTCAAATCATTGTGACAAAACTTCAACATTGTTTTTGTAGTCATTTTTTTTTAGTGAAGTAACCATGAGCCAGACCATAGTAGGAAGGAACAAGAAGTAGAGAAAAATGTGCTGTGTGTTGGGATAGGAACAATGTTCTGACACACCCTGGTAGGTACCTTGATAGGAAGAACAGGATGGGAATCACACTTTGGGCATCAGGATATGATCAAGCTCTACTTTTGGTGAGAAGATATTGACTTCAATATTCTAGATGACAGTACTTTAAAAAAAATCTGAGTGTAATGGTTATCCCCCCTCCCCACAAAAAAATGAAATCTTACTACCTATAGTCCAAGTTGAAATTTCTGATTTACAGAGAAAGTCCTCTTTTAAAAAATGCCATAAATGAAGCTATAACTCAGCAGTAATAGTAACAGCCATTACTTATTGAGGATGTCTTCTGTGCCAGGTTCTATGCTTTAAGTATATATCAGTTAATCCTCACCAAAATCTACAATAAAGCAACTTTCTTATATTTAAGATCCTTTAATGTGATCAAGCGATCTTAAATTAACTCTCTCTCAGAGACACATACATTCTCTCTCTCTCTCTCTCTCTCTCTCTCTCTCTCTCTCTCTCTCTCTCTGTCTCTCTCAGACTATGTTTTGTTTCCCTCTCTTTCTCCAGCACACACTGGATGGCTCATTATTGGTTCCCAGAAAATACTTGTTGAATTAAATAAAATGTCATTTCCTTTTATTTCCTTGAGGGAAGGATTTTCATCCATCATTTTATCCTTTGAAAACCTAACTTTGAAGACTCCTAGGAATAAATAGGCATTAGGAATTTTTAATTCAACTCGTCTCTGCTGTCTTGGGTCAGTGAACAAGACTGATAATCAAAGGAGGTTGAAGGGTGTTTGTGTAGAAATTGGTGGGAAGAAAGAAATATGAATTCTGGTAAAAATAAATTTGCTCCCTATAGGCTATAAACATAAAGAAATAAGAAAACCAAGATACTGGGAATTTGATAGTCTTCTGTGGAGTATTTGAGACTTGGTCATCTTCTGCGGAGTGTCTGTGGCAATGGTGTCAATTGATGATGCTCTGAACTGAAAAAACCAGCAAGATCCAGTGTATACATAAGAGAAAGGAGGATCATGATGGAGGACAAACTACCAGACAAATAAAGTCTTGTTTTCTGTGCAATTTTTTTTCAGTACCAGCGATTGATCTCCGGGGCACTTGACCACTGAGCCACATCCTCAGCCCTTTTGTGTATTTTATTTAGACACAGGGTCTCACTGAGTTGCTTAGTGCCTCACTTTTGCTGAGGCTGGCTTTGAACTCATGATCCTCCTGCTTCAGCCTCCTTAGCCACTGGGATTACAGGCCTGTGCCACAGTGCCCACTGTTTTCTGTGCAATTTTGTCCCTGGTTTATTAGCCCTTCTAGTTGCTGACCAGACCCTTGTCCACACTGCTCAATGCTTTGATGATCCCTGGCAGTATTTATGGCTTTTGTGTTGGAGGACCAGAGGAAGACACAGACTCAGAGGACTGAGTCCCTTATCTCCTGACTTGGTTAATACAGGGTAATATTTTCATGTTGAGCATCTTGTCGTGCCTGAACCATTACTGCCAAGCCCAATCTCGCAGGATCCTTCTGCATGTGCACCCGCAGTGTTGTGCAAAGTAAATTAAACAGATTCCAGAACTTGCCTCTAGGAGTCCACGATAAAAAGCAGACAATTGATGCAGTGAAAACAATGGGGGCAAACAGATGCACAGCTGTATAAACAGAGAAGTACAACAAATTAGGGGACTTTTGTATGAACTGTTAGTGCATGTGCTGTTTGTACGCTGGGAATGAGAGGAAATCCTGCAGGTTGCATAGAACTTGTTGGAGTCTGGGTGAAGGCAAGGAAGAAGAGGGGTGATGGTGGTGGTGGATTCATTCCTCTCTTTTCAATGGGGAGGGAAAGAAATTTCTCTTTGGAGTGAGGGGACAGGGTATTTCCTTCATGGATTTAGACTCTGGGGGCACAAGTATTACTACTTAGATTGAGGTTATTTTCTAAGGGATTTGGTTGTAACCAGCTCAGAGAAGGAAAATAAAAATGTATTAAGCAGGGCATAGCCTGCCAGAGGGATTTCATAAGACTTCTTTCCAGTGGAAAGCAGGCTAAAAAGAAAATAAAAACCAGAATGAATTATAATTGTACATTCCACTTATAGCCAACTAGCAAATGCCAATTGATTTTCCAAGGAAATGGTTGCTTTGGGTGAGGTGGTGTGTGTGTGTGTGTGTGTGTGTGTGTGTGTGTGTGTGTGTGTGTGTTTGAGTTTTAAGGGCAACATTGCTTGCCATTGTGTAGCATTCTCTGTCTTTGACATCCTGAACATTGTCAGAAACTAATCTGGACTCACAGAATTCAGTTGAAAGCAAATTCCAGGCAGGTCTCTACTTCATCCACCCTGGGCTGATAGATATCTCTCTTCTTTTAAATACATCCAGATAGGGAATTTGAAAACTTCCCCAGGAATATTTTCCAGGGTTTATAAAACCTTCACTGCCAATAAGATCTTTCCATCTAACTTAAATTCCTTTGGTTGTAATTTAAATTCATTTCCTCTTTTTTCTTCATTAGAGAAGAGACGACTACCCCCCTACCCCATAGCCATTTCTCTAGATGCAGCTGTGAAACACACACCTCAGGCTTTTCTTCTTTCCTGGACACACATGACTTCTATTTCAGATGTCATCTATTTATGTATATATATATATTTTTTTTCTTTTAAAAAGCCTCTGGCTTTTTCCTCAAGATCAGATAACTTGCTAAAGACTCCTTAAAATTGTGTTTTCATAATTGATTTCAAGAGGTTAATTCCACAAATATTGACACGTCAATATGTCCCATTTCTCTAATTCCAACCAGACTTTATTGGTTAGGTCATAACAATCTAAAAGAACACTGGAGTTCATACTCTATGCTTCCTTGAAACAGGTGAAGTTAGTCTTAAGATACAGATGGGCACTCCCTAATTCTTAACACCTTGGGCAAGTAATTTGCCTTTAGATATCATGATGGAAGGAATACTTTCTGCCATAATGGAGAGAAGGGCAAAATAATTTTAGGATTTTATTCACCCTTAATACTCAACAATTCTATAAATATGTTCTAAGTATCCTAGCCAAAAGAAAAAAAAAACAATTTTCCCTTAACTACCTTAACTACTTCCCTTAACTACTTCTATCCACAATGGTCAATGTATGTCATCATATTGCTGACTTCTCAAGGAAGAACATATAAATTACATTTTTAAATTCTCTATTGAGCTATAAATTACATATTTTAAAATAACTCCTCTCAGGTATATATTCAGGTTTATATGATACATTAATGTCAAAGGGTGTAAGTTTACAGCTTAATGAGTTTTTGCATATGTTGAATCATTTTTCAGTTTATTATTTCCTGAATGTTTTTGCAAGACCACTGATGTCATATATGCTTTTATTAAGTGACTTTTAGGCCAACCTGGAAAGGAGGCTGTCATTCTCAGTGTACTCTGTCCACATGGATTTGTTTCCTGTCTTTCATGTCCTGGTATCTTTCAAGTACATACTAATAAAAAGGAGCCTTTTGAGACTTTGATGACACACAAAGTTCCCTTTAAAAGATAATTCCTTTATTCCAAAAACTTAAGTACTATGGAATTCAAAAATATTATTGAAAGGCTCCTCAAAAGTAGGGCATTCAAAAAAAGACTGCAGCAGCAATATTTTGGAGGAGGATCTTTTTCTCCCGTGATTACCTGTCAAGTGTCAATTTTCTCTTTATTTCCCTTTAAACTTTTGCTGCACTTCGAATTAAGCCTCAAAGGGCACACTGGGGCTAACCATATCACTTCCCTCTTAAACACCCAGTGCCGGTACAATATTCTCTGAGGTCTTCTGCTAAAGGCAGCCATTTCTGATGCTCTTTTGCCTTTCCCCACACCAGCCTGACTCTCCCTTGTCTTGTACACAAGTCTTTCATAAGTCATCTGCTGCCTGGCTTGACACATGTACTTCATCCAGTCTAATAGCTAATTCAACAAGGGAAGTCTGAATTTAGTGATACTCCAAATATCAAAGTGGAAAGGAGACTTGTTATAAATTTAAGCCCCTCTTCTTCTATTATGAGGTTGTCCACAGTTTACTTTCTTGTCTTGGCAACAAATCTACCTGGCTTTCAGCATCCTTTGCTCTCCTCTGAGCACCACTATGCCTCTCTTCCCTTCAGTCTCAGCCCTGTCCATCTGGGTTGCTCTGATGGCTACTTGTGCCATCTGAGCACAAAACAAGGGCTCTGGACTCACTGGTTCACTCACTGGTCTGCTGAGCAGTCAGCTGACTTTTTAAATGCTCCCGTTAATCTTTTTGTTCTATCTTATGCTACATACTTCACATTACATGTCCCTGAGTAACATTTGCACTTTTTGACTAGTAGGCGTGCCGCCTGGCAGTCACCCAGCTTGGTGCTGGGGCTGGTGGTGAGCAAGAGGCCTGGCAAGCTTGCACTTCACCGTCTTTGGTGTTAATCCCTGTGTTCTGGATGGTTTAGAGAATGCGTTCCCCACTTCTTTCACCTTTTAATCCCCTTCTTTCTTACTTACTTTCTTTTTTTTTTTTTTTTCCGGTATGCCTGTCCTCTTCTGCCCAGTCCTTTCTCTTCTCAATTTTCTCACCATGTGGAAATCACCACCAACACAGAGAGGTTAAAGGAAGGGTAAGAGAACCCTATGAGGGTCTTTCCTCCTGTTGTCTCTTTTCAGAAACCCTTCATCATCAAAGTTCTTAACCTAGATGATCTTTCCCCCATTTTGATTCCTGAAATAAACTTTGCCTTTTCTTAGTGCATAGCTCAGTGCTAAGTGCCAGCTTTTGAACATCTGGCCTATTCTTTCATTTTCTCCACACAATAACCACTAAGCAGCTCCTTCTGCTATCACGAACCAATTCACATATGGCTCAGTGACAGGAAAGTTTGTTTTAATCTAGGTTGTCTCATTAATTTAGATTTTAATTTATGTCAGTTTGCATGGTATGTTTATAGAAAGGCAACTTTTTGGTGAATAAGTTCCTGATGAAGATTTACGTATTGTTATTATACTTAAATAATGCTATCACCTTGAATTCTGGGAAAGAAAAATTCAGGTTATCAGGGAGCCCATACAGAGGTCACCCAAAGGAATAGAGTACAATGTGCATTAAGATCAACATCAAGAACGTGTTAGAAAGTCTTCAAGGATCTGGATCTTTTTTGTTCTACATTTTGCTACCCACTTCTTTCCCTGAAAATTCTCCACTTGCCATTTAGTTTTAGAAAATAATAAAAATTAAACTCATTCTGAGGCTTGTTTACCCTATACAAAAGGTTAATCCCCTCCTTTGCTATTATCATGGTGGAGAAATATTTATTGGCTCAATTATAATATGTTATTTGGAAGGTAGCTAGAGAGAAATTTTAAGAAATTCTATGACACAACATTTCTAAGTGGATCTACTCTCAGTAGGAACCATCTACTCATAGGATTTGGGTCCACAAGCTTTAGGATAGTTTTGGTCATAGAGACCACTGTCACTAAGATGTTCAAATGTAGGCTTGGGTCTGATAATAATAAACAATTATAATTCTAACAATGTGGACTCACAAATATGCAAATATGCAAACAAATAGCAAAGTTGGTCTAGCTTAATGCAAATATTAGAACTCTGAGGATTCAGAGTGAGGATGGAGGGAGTTACCAAAACCCATTTCACTCACCTGTGTAAGTAATTTAAGGGTCCCTATGCTATTAGGTTCAAGTCTGGGTTCACAGTATGGCACTCACTGCCCTGTTGATCTCTAGAGTGTCCTTTCTCCTCTCTTCACTTCACACTTCAGCAATATGGATTAGGTGTTCCTCATATCCAAAATGCCCTATGCTACTTTTGGGGGGCGGTGCAGGGGCAGGGATTGAACTCAGGAGCACTCAATCAATGTCCTATGCTACTTTTTTTTTGCAGGGGGGCAGGGATTGAACTCAGGAGCACTCAATCACTGAGCCACATCCCCAGCCCTATTTTGTGTTTTATTTAGAGACAGGGTCTCACTGTGTTGCTTAGTGCCTCGCTTTTGCTGAGGCTGGCTTTGAATTTGCAATCCTTCTACCTCAGCCTTCCGAAGCGCTGGGATTACAGATGTGCACCACCGGGCCTGGCCCCTATGCCATTACCCTGGGGTAGGAGTTGCTGGTTGACTTGTGTGTTCGCCTTGCCCATCCTACTTCCCCATCCTACCCACCAGGCCTGAAAGTAAGAATACTCTTTGACTTACTGATATATTCAGAGTGCTTGCGACACTGTAAGGCTGATGTGGGAAAGTAAATGAAACCCTTCACTCATGCAATAATTATTTCCTGAATGTCTACCCTGAGTTAAGGACTCCTTTTGATGTTTGAAATATATCAGTGAACACAAAAACAAAATTTTAAAAAAATTGTATCTGCTAAAATATATAAAATTGCCCAACACACAAAGCCTGGCATATGGTAAGTCTTTCTAAATCTTTGATTAATGATAAAAAGTTCATATTTACCGAGTGCTTACTGTAAGTCAAACTCTTATTTAGGTGTTTATCATGTATTATCTAATTTTAATCCTTACAACAAGTCTCTGAGTTATTACTATTTTTGACCCTACTAAATAGGTAAGGAAAGTGAGGCACAGAAATACTAAGTACCTTGCCCATACAAGTAAAGAGAATGGACTCAGAATTCAAACCCACACTGACTGTCACCTGAACCTGGACCCTTTGCCTTTTTCTTATTTTTATTTAGCATTCAATAGTCTATCATCATCATCATCATTGTCATGAAGCATTCAATAAATACATACTGATTAAAAAGAAGCTAGAATTAAAAATCCTTTTCTAAGGTGTTCCCAGTGTCACTTCCATATATAATGACATGGTAACATTCTAATATAAGTATGCAGATTGATTTTTTTACTAATTATCAAATTCTCTCAAATTATCTATTTTTCATCACATAGATTCAGAAAAATTTTTCTTAGGGGAAATATTCACATCTAAGGGTGGAACACATAACAAGAATTAATACTACAGAGAGGTAGAAATCTCATTTTGTAACAGTATCAGTCACTCCTATAATCTTAAATGGATTTTCTCTACATTTCAAAGAAGGATTTTAGAGTAGGATTGGAAGCAGACTATCTGCTGTCCTGTTTACTCTGATTAGTTCTAATTAGTTCAAAACCTAAATCAAACTTGCCTGTTATCAGTTTTTGTGTTAATATTTGTGGATTCCTAGAACTTAACTAAGAATGGTTGGAGAAATAAGAAAATGTTTGTTCTCTTTTCTGCTCTGCTGCCTGATCAACTATTAAAGGAAATTCTACCCTGAGCTTGTTCATCACAAAAAATTAGAAAACTAAGCCCTGGTACTTGTCCTTAAAGAGCTGACAATGTGACTGGGAAGATAAGATGCATATGAGAAATGATCTAGATAATATCATACACAGTGGATAACAGGAATTGTAAGGATGCTAGTCTGGTAAAAAGAAAAGTCTGTGAAGATCTATGAACATCCCATGTCCCTTCAATGAAGGACATCCTAAATGGCAAGTAGAACAACTGTCAAATATTTAGAGCTGGAGGAACTTCAGAGAGCATCTGAACTGGGCAATTCTACTGACAACAAGTAATCTAGTTCCATCTTTATCTAGTCCCAGTTTATAATACTGGGTAGGTCAAGCTGTCTGAAAAATCACCATTAGTTAAAAGTATAAGAAACATCACCGGAGTCAGAGGTTTTAAGTTATAAACTTAATTTGGACTTGGTCTTCTTCTAATATTAACTCATTACTTAAAAAAACATGATCTTGTAAGTTACTTAAATGACTTAGGCTTCAGTTTTCACATCTATTAATAGGGTTCATTCATTTAATTTCTAATAGCATTTTGAGCACTAAGATGTGTGACAAACTTTTCCTTTTGCATTTTCAAACCTATGTGAACTCTTATGATGGATGATGTAGGATAGATTTTCAGACTAAACTAACAGCCTAGGTTTCTCTTCAGTGAATTATTTTAAGTAGTACGTTGGATGTTTCAGGACTTTGTGGGGACATGTAAGTGAAATCATCAGTGTAAAGATTTTAAGGCTAAAATAAGCCTTGCCAGACATAAGCTGAAATGAAAAATAATGCTCAGTTTGTTCCTACCTTTACATAAATGAGTGATGTTGATGATGATAATAAATAATGTTTGCTACTTACTGAATGTTTATTTTGTGCCAGAAATTTCATAACTAATACACATCATTTATATAATAACTCCCTACACAAATGTCTTCTGTGTATAGTACAAAATAGAATTTTTTTTTTTTTTTGGTACCAGGAACATTGTACCCAGGGACACTTAACTATGGAGCCAAATCCCCAGACCTCTTTATTTTTTATCTTGAGATAAGGTCTTGCTAAGTTGCTTAGGGCCTCGCTTAGTTGCTGAGGCTGTCCTTGAACTTGTGATTCTTCTGCCTTAGTCTCTGGAGTCTCTGGGATTACAGACATGGGCTATCATGCCCCGTACAAAATAGAGGTTTGAGTCTCATAAAGTCACTTACCAGTGGCCAGACTGAGATTCCAGGGCTGTCCACACACAAAGTTAGACACTTTCCCCTAGGAAATGTTATTTTCTTTCTCAGTGGAGGACACAAGGGCACAGCATTTACTATAGGTCTTGGTTTCATATGGAGGTAGGAAAAAGCAAAATAAATACTGAAGAATTAGATCTTTTGTAAATAATTAGGATTTTAAATTCCCTAATATGTTGAGGGCAGAGAGTCAAATAACATGGTTGGAATTTCAAAGGGACTGAACAATCTTATGACTAATAATAGCATTTGTAGTCATGAGGACTGAGACAAAAAAGGAGCAAACAGCAAGCTTTAAGGTCAAACATTCAGCACCAAGGGGTTAGAGAAATACTCACCCACTCCTCCCCCAAGTTCAAATGTCATGCAAAGAAATGCTGAGGACTTACTGCTATTGCGGCTTATGCAACTAATTTATCTTCTGAAGAGAGGAATCAAGAGTCATCTAATATGACAGGAAGGCCACCTGCTATATTTCTAGTCTGGATTTCTATTTTGTCTAGCATTGTTTAAAAGTGTGCTGACTGAAATTCTGATTTAATAAGCTTTCTTTATGTAGAGGACTTTAAAATACGTGTATAAAAATACTATTGTCAGTATACTATTAAATAATCTATGTATTATCTTCAGGGATTCAATGAATTTGCATTTTGGTTCTAATCTTTCCAATATATACATCTTAGAAGTAATTTTTCTAATGCAACTCCCTGGATTCTTGTTAAAGATGTGGGTCTGACAATTATGAGCTTTCCCAGACTGTAGGAATCCAGACAGACTGGGTGCTTCCAAACCAACATGAAAATCAGAATGATCAGAGAAGTCTTTTGCTTATATTCTTGCTCCAATCAGTTACTAAGTCTAGTGAAAGAACTATTGCCCTATTCTACCAGATTACTTCTGATCCTATAACCACCAAACTGTATGACAGAGCATGGCAAGCTGAGATGGTGGCATACTAGGGTTAAATTTGGACTCAAATGATGTACATAGCAAGCAGTTTGCCAATTGTACATTTTTACACTTTTAGATGAAAAGGGTTATACCAGTATAAAATACAATTATTTTAACAAAAGGCAATCTGAGAAATGTCCCAGTATAAATGCATAAGACCTTTTAATTCTCTCTTACAGACTCCATGAAATATGAAAAAATAATAGACTGTTCAGAGATGGAATCTCCAGGAGGCCACTAGTCTTGCAGATTGGTCTAGAGACTAAACATTTCAGAGCCCCACCCAAACACCATTTTTAGCATTCCCACTTACAAGTGACTCAAATTGTTCCTTTCAAGGGGAGGACTGCAAAATTAAAAGGCATATCTTTGCTTATTGTCTTACTTCATCTGATCCTAGGGAGAATTATTTATCTTTGCAGTGTGTTTAGCTCTGACTCTAATAAATTTTTGCTGGTCTTGAGATGCATTCAGAAAAAAAAATTATATCAGAGGCTGAAGACTGTGATTACAGATGAAAATTCTGGAAGCATAATTTATGCTTTGACATTTGTCATCTGAAAATATTTTGTTTTCTTATTTATTTTCTGTCTTCCTATTAGGGTGAGAACCCCTTTAGAGAAGGAAATTTCTTTGCTGTACGCTGGATCCTAAAATCATGGTTCACATATTTGTTGAATGAATGAAGGATGGGTGGACGTATGATTGATGGATGGATGAATGCAAACAGATCCCTAGGATTATTGCCAAAGAACATGAAGGGAGCTGCTCACAGGTGGCCAGGAGATTGCAGAGGGTATTGAAGTTGTAACTTCCCCAGAACAAAGGTCAGTTCCTCAGGATAGATTCTATTTCATCATTACTTCTGTTGAAATTATGGGAAGCACTAGACACCTAAATCAAGAGTTCCCTGAGTCCTTTGTTTCCTTAGGAATTGGAAACTTGATGGGATAGGCTTTAGAAATTGCTTTCTTTAGCAGCTGGTTCAAGTGCTTATGCTTTGCTTTCACAGTGAAGGGTACGCTTGGGGGAAATAGAGTGTAATACCGTAGTGGTGGCATTGAGGTGGGTCAAATTTGAGGAAGTTCGGTAGAGCACGAAGACAAAAACAGATGGTGTGGATTCAAAACAAAGAGAACTACTTGCCTACTGCCACAATTGTGTGGTGGTGGACTCTGGCCCACTCATCATAAATACATGTGTTTTAGACATGTCCAGGGAGAGGTATGTCAGAGGCTCTCATGTAAAATGTGAAAGTCTGACTTTGTCATCCAAGTGCATTTGTGGTCAGATTCCCAGTTGGATATGTTTTCCATTTGCCCCGATTTTAAGTGTTAATCTGGAGATACAGCCTGACTGCCTTTTTCTCCTCCCCTCTCATCAGATCCACAAGTTCCCAGCATTCTGTTTTTATATAAAAAAAACAGATTAAGTAAACAGCTTCGCCTAATAAGATAAAACCTCCAGTGGCCAGTCTGAGGCAAGTTGTTTTCTCTTGTGCAAATACATACTCAATAGAACACTGTTAAAATTTTAAAAATTGTCTTTTCTTCACAAATCCACTCCTAGAGCCTGTAATACTCTTAAATGGTAAACCAAGCAATTATAGTGGCAACTTTATTCAAACAATACCACTGCTCCTTGAGAGGAGGATTAAACAGAGCTCACAGCAGCCGTCTGGCAGGGTGCTTAACTCACAAGAGGTTGCCCAGTGCTCAGGATCAACTGCTGAAAGAATGCTTTAGAGAGAAGGCACTGCAGGTCTTACTGATGCAGGTCTCAAGTAACCTTGCTATTAAGAGTTTATAACATTATTCCATAGAAGCTCATGGATTCTGTTTTAGGAGGTGCTAAACCAATTGCCATTTAACAAGCGGGAGCTTTACTGGTTTCTCTCTTCCTTAGTCTGTTTCTTCAGGGAGCATCTGGCATCTAGCAAATTCCTGGGGTAGCAAAAAAGAGAAAGGATATGCCCTGTTCTAATTCCATCCTAAAACTTAAAGAAGTTGCACATGGGTCATGAGGAGTCTTTAAGTGATGGAAAGTGGAAAGGAAGAGGCTACTCTTAGTAAAGTTCAACATACTTCATGATATTCATTCTGTCTTTACTTTTTGTGTGAATTTGGCATGTTACTTGAATTTCTCTGTGACTCAGACTCCTCATCTGCAAAATGGGGACAACAGTAAGTAGCTCTCAAGACTGCAATCAGGTTTAACTGAGGTGATGTTCATAAAGCACAGGACAGAGGTCTGCCTCAAAACAAGGACTCTAGCTACTATTCACAGAGTTTTTATTACTTTTTTTTTTGGTCTTGCTCAATTGTACGAATTATTCTCAGTGTTGGTAGGACTTTTTATTTCTCTACTTTAGAGCCAGAAAGGAATTCTAAGACTCCTAGTTGAGTGATCCACCATCCCAGTTTGCCTGGGACTGAAGGGATTTCCAGGGATGCGGGACCTTCTGCAATAAAACCAGTGGAGACCTGGGCAAACCAGGGGTGGGGGTGGTAAGTCATAGCTTTGGAAAAGTTTTGTACCTGATTCCCTTCTGGGAGCTCCTCTTTAGACTAGGTAATCCTTCAAAAAACAGCTATTGCTGAAGCTTTTTGAAATTCACTTTGTTTCTGGAAAATGTTTAGATGTTTCCCCTCATGCTATCTGCAGATAGGGGCCAAAAGGGCAGGGCTGTGTTTCATAGGCCAAGAGAAAGTTGCATTCTTTGGGCGCCCTTAGCTGCTTGGTTTTCAGTTCAGGGCTTATAAATCATGTGCCCGGATGTCCGGCAGGCTGGGAGGTGGACCATGGAAAGGAATCAGGGTAAACTGAAATGACTTTTGCTATTGGCTTGGCCAGTATACCTTGCCAAGTGGTTTTCCCCTCAATTTTAAACAAATCAGTGTTCAACGGGGAAATGTGCTCCATATGTTCCTTATGCCTTTATTCTCAATTCACAAAAATGCCATCTTCTTAGAGAGGTAGGGTTTCCAGGAATTGTTCGGAATTTTCTTTCTTTCTTTCTTTTTTTTTCCTTCCCCCTCAAAGAAAGTGACACTTGAATAGCCATAAATAACTCAGTTTTTTTTTTTCATAGTAATTGGTGGGATAATAGGATCTGATTTTTGGTTTCTTTTCCAAATGGCCCTAAATGCCTTCTCTTCTAAACTTTTAAAATCTCCCATTCTGAAATATGGCTTTATCCCTCTCCAACACCTACAGGTTTTCTGTTTTGTTCACTTCCAAGTTTACCTGAATTTAATAGAGGTCAACAAAACCCTGAAAGGCTCAACTATTTTTATTAGTGGAAAGAAAGTCACATACCGGGAGCATTGCTTCTATTCATTGATAGTATCAAAATGCGCCCCACCCCCTTTTTTCCTTTACCAGCCTCAGTTTGAAGACCTAAACCATCATTAAAGTGTGAGAGAGTTAGAAAATATCAACCTAACTTTGATGATTATTTTCCTAAAAGTATTCTGTTAAAAAAGAATCATCCTGCTTAGTTTGATCCTATAATTCTATCACCGTCTTCTTCCTTTACTCTGAAAGTTAAATTCACCTGTTTTTTCACAACCTTGTCAGTTTGCCACAGATGTCTGACATAGTTCTGTTTGTCAGTGGTCTGAGGACCAGACGGGCCTGAAATCCTTTGCCATTTATCAGTGTCCCTCAAGTATTAGGTCACCTCCATTTGTTTGTCTGGTGAGAACTGGTTTCCTTTTCCAAGGCTGGAAGCCAGATTGGTTCAATGCTAGAAGAGGAACCTGGAACTGACATGGGTTTTGCAGATGTGCAAAAGAATCCCAGGAGTTTTGAAAAAGAGAAAGCAGGGGGTGGGGGAGAGAGCTTTGAGAAGAGAAGAGAAAGTGTTTTTAGAAGGCTGAAAACAAAACAATTAATCATATGGTTGACTATGACACTTGTTTCTGTTAAAGTGACTCACTTTCCCTGCATTTTCAGACCTTAATTCAATCTTTTTTTATGCAACTACTGAATAACTATCACACAGTTTTTTTCCTTTGCTTTATCTTATTTCTTGTTGTTGCTCCAAGTCAGAAGTGTTTCAAATTGTCTCCTCACTTCCAAACCAGAAAAAGAGGTGACTTCATATGTGAGATAATGAGGGAAAAAAGCAGAATCTGACCACTGCAAAGATTGGCAACTGGGGGGAAAAAATCTAGAAACATCTTGGAATTGTCACAATAAATTGCCTAGGGTAGTCAGACTCTCTTAGGACCCCCTCTCTTTCATCATGCATAGTTTGAGGACATATTTGCCCTTTGCTACCTAGAGAAAGTTAAAGTGGTGAATTTCTCCTATAGGCAAGGCCCTGGAGTGGGACCAGTAATTACACCAAAATAATTACACATTTTTCTGATTCATTAAGAGATTATGACTTAACGCAGAAGTTTTCAGAGTCTTAATAGTGCATGAAGTATATGCCTGAACTAATGTAGCCTGATTTTTAATAATAAATTTATCACTATTTGTGTGCATGCAACTAGCTACTTAATGCCTCTGAACCTATCGTCTTACCTGTTAAATAGGAATAATAATATAACACCTGTTCTTGGCACAAAGATCGTTCTTAAAAGTCAACAGACTGGCTGTTTCTCCTGACAGTAGCTGACCCAGTGGATTCAACTTGTAGAAGGTCAGTGGAAATCTGTTCCTTTATGCTTGAATTTCCTCAGCTTCAGTGTACTTGGAATTTTGTTTATGAGGCACTGGAAACAGCTTAGCTTAACAATGTCCCTTTTATTCAGACATAACTGGCATTCCTTAAAATAAACAATTTAATTTTTTTTCTATGCCTTAAATTCTTCTATTAGTGCTTGGTGGGGATGGGCATGATGGAGTGGGTTTATTTTATTTGCCCTGAGGCTTTCACTCTGTCACAGCTTGCTCCTCCCCCCTGGATGCCACCTCTTTTGTGGATGGAGTAAGAAGAGAGAATATTTGGTGTGTAGCCCAGTCTGAAATCTGGGAAATGTCCCAGTTCCACTGATGACAGCATTGCTCCTTTGCTCGGGGATTCCCAGGTCATCTTTTCTAGTTTAACACGTAACCCAGCATTTGATTCCTGTGACACTATGGTTTTAGTGAGTTAAGTGTGTGTGCATGTTCACACCTACACACACATTTGACAAAATGCAAAGGTAAATGGCATTTTGATGAGTGGATGGATTTATAAAAAAATTGTACTCTCTATTAAAGTAGCACATATTGTCCTGAGATCTCTCCCATCCTCACACCAACATAATTCTAAGAGTCAGGCCCTCTTTATGCATGAGAAAATGGAGTTGTGAGTAAAAAGGATTTCCTTATGTGCCACTCCCTTTAACTGAATTTTTATGTGAAAGTTCTTTGTGTTTTAAGCTTTGCTCTTAAGTCATTCAAAAAACATTATACAAAAAGGCTCATCTTCTGGGTAAAAATTAACTTTTAGTTATTGATAATGTCTGTGTTCTATCCAGAACATTGCTAGTGTTCATAAAGGTCAAATGGAATAGATAAAAGGTCAGATCAATACTAAAAGATGTATGAGAATTCTGTGAGGTTTTTTTTTTTTTTTTTTTTTTTTTTTTTGTACCAGGGATTGAATCCAAGGGTACTTTACCACTGAGTCACATCCCCAACACCTTTAAGATTATTATTATTATTTTTTAAAATTTTGAGACAGGGTCTTGCTAAGTTGCTTAAGGCCTTGCTAAACTGCTGAGGCTGGCTTTGAACTTCTGATCCTCCTGCCTCAGCCTCCTGAGCCACTGGGATTACAGGTGTGCACTTCTGCACCTGACTGGGTACTGGACTTTTACTAAATTCCTCATATAAATGTCTTTTAATTGCTGTACTGCTATCTCTAAAAAGTGAAATTAGATTAATTCCTGAAATTGAGGATTCCTTCCTTAAGAAAGAAAAACAGCTCTGAAAAATTGATTTATTTCAATGTGGTTGAGCAAATATTTATTGAGCAACTATTGCAAGTCAGAGAGTGCAAGCTCTGCAACTATATCCCTGTACTGACAGCTTCATGATCCATTAGAGATAGACATTCAACAGGTCAGGTCCATTACCATAACGATGAGATTTAACTCAGGTTAGAGCAGAGGTTCTCAAACTTTTGTGTGCATAACAATCTTCTGAAAGTTTGGTAACATTCAGGCCTCTGGATTGAGGGTCATTCTGATGCAGGTGATCCACAGGCCAGAGTTGGGGAATACTGGTATAATGGATCAGAGGAGGGTC
Source organism: Marmota flaviventris (assembly GCF_047511675.1). Lineage (NCBI taxonomy): Eukaryota > Metazoa > Chordata > Mammalia > Rodentia > Sciuridae > Marmota > Marmota flaviventris. The sequence goes on from NC_092505.1 coordinate 78,560,315, forward strand.
CTACACACACACACAGACACACCCCACACCCCACACACACACTGACACATAGTAAAGTGTGTCTTTTCAATTCATGTATACAATGTGTAATAATTAGATCAGGGTAATCGGCATATTATCATGTCAGGAACATATCATTCCTCTGTGTTGGGAGCACCAAAAATCAAACTAATTGTTGTCAACCATAGTTATTATGCTGTGCTATAGACCATGAGAGTAAGTCCTTCTGTCCAGCTGCACCTGATACTCATTAACCATCCTCTCTCCATCTCCTTTTTCTCACTTTTCCCAATCTCTGGTAACCATTGAATTCCCCACTTGTTTGAGATCAGCTTATCATGGAAGGTTGTTTTGAAAGGGAAGCTTAACCACATGTTGAAGGCTGAGAGGGAGCTGCCTTTCTAACTGGTGGCTGGAGAAAGAGCTGTCCAGAAAGTGAAGGAACAGAACAAGGAGGCCAAAAGTAACAGGCTATATTCCTCTGGGGTTCTATTATAGCTGGTCCAGGGGATAAGCCCTGGTTCCATTGCTTCCAGGTGTGAGTCTGAAAAAAATAACATTTCTTTAAGGTTGCATTCTCAGGTAAGCCTTTGGAAAGCAAGCCTCATTTTCTAGGTAATACTTCCTAATACCAAAAAGAAAAAAAAATGAATTGGACTTGGAGAAAGGAAAAGAAAGTATGCACCCTAGGATAATTTCACTCTCAGACTCTTCCCACCACTGGAAATGGAGTGGTCGGAAAATGCTTTCATAAGCAGAATTTGGTGTTATAATTAGAAAATTATCTCTTCCTAGAACATTTTGTGAAATTCTGCTGTGAGGTGTCAACAGGTCCTTGTGGGGCCCCATCCAGCAGAGATCGACTGACATGTAAAATACAACAGAGTTCCAAAAAAGCCACTGTAAAATCTCAAGTATGTGGAAGGAGTTTGGTGTGCTTGCCAGTATGGTTTTTCCAAAAAAGAAAAATTCTGCAGAGATCAAAGAAGGGTGGAGGAAGTGGGCTCTAGCCTCAGGCGGAAGGTTTTATCATCAGAATAATTCAAGCTGGTGATTTTCTGGCAAGGCAAGTCAATGGGCCAAGTTAGAGAAGTGAGCATCTTAGCTTTTGATGTGGGCAAAAAGGAACTGAGACCCAGTAATGAAAGAAAAATAAGGAATTAGGGACAGACACTCCTCTTGAGTTATATCTCTGACCACAGACTGTCTTGAGGCATTTGGCATCTTTGGTCGTCTCCAGTTTTAGGTCAGAACTTGCCCAGTGCATCCTCAGATGCCTGCTCGCTATTTAAGCAGCAATGTCTTTGAGAAGAGGACTGGGAACAGTGTAGGGTTTGTGCAGGTAATACTCTGGGATTTTCATTTTAACCTTTTTTTTTTTTAATGGACAAGAAGTCAAGTGTTAGGGAATGCAGCAATACTCAGAGGTAAAAAGACTGGATTATGAGGGCTCTGATAGTCAAATGGACTACTGGAAGGTGGGAACTAGTTGGAGAAGGTAGATCATTGGGGAAATGCCCTGGAAGGCCTGATCTTCTCTCTGGTCCCTTCAATCTCAGTTTCTCTGTTTCCATGAACTAAATAGCTTTCCTCCATCATGCACTTCTACCATGATATTCTGCCCCATCTCAGAAAAGAGAAATGGAGTGGGTCAAACATGAACTAAGACCCATGAATCATGAGGCATAATAAGTACTCCTGTTGGTTATTCTGGTCACAGTGACACAAAGCTGACTAATACAGGGTTCAAATCCCAACCATGCCACTTACTGGCTATGTGATGTTGAGGAGGTCATTTAACCTCTCTGAGGTTCAGTATTACTTCTACAAAATAGATAATAGTCTCTATCTCAGAGGTTTGTTGAGAGTATTGAATTAATGAAATGAAACAATCTTAGAGTAGTATCTGTGCTTAGTATAAGTTTTATTTTTCTTGTGTTTTTTTTTTTCTTGATTGATGGTGCTTTCTCCAATTTTCTTTCTTGAAATGCCCCAATTAGGTAGTGCTCTGGCCCAATCATGTAGATATTCTGACTTCCCTAAACCCTAACAAATCAAGACCAAAATAAAAAGGAAGCAAGGCACAGCTCAGAGACCTTTTCCTAAACACATCTCCCAATCTGGGAGACAGTTAAGCACATGCATGCCCTGAGGAGTGAGGGATAGTTACAGTCAGAGGTAATGTACAGCTCATGAAGGTGTGAAGCTCCCTGGTTTCAGCACTAACAGAAAGCAGACTGTGCCCTCCAGTTGGAAGTGACATTGAACCAATGCCTGGTGCTATCTGTAGGTAGGCTTGAGGGCTTGGTGATTCTGCCCAGAAAGTGCTGTGATATAAATCTCCTTGGAGTGCAGCTTCACCCTCCCACTGTGTTAGCATTGGTCATGACCAGGAGGTTAATTTTGTCTGTGTTTGTAACTGATCACATTTCCCGTTCACAAGATCTGCAAGGAAGGCCAGGCCCTAGTCTATGGCCTGCCTCCCACAATTGTGCAGCCTGTCTTGATGCATGCTGGGTGTGCCCCTTCCTCCAGCTCCTTTTGGTATGCTATTTCCCATTTAACTCCTCTTTACGTTTTTAATTTTTTTTTAAAGAGAGAGAGGGGAGAGAGAGAGAGAGAGAGAGAGAGAGAGAGAGAGAGAGAGAGAGAGAGAATTATTAATATTTATTTTTAAGTTTTCGGCGGACACAACATCTTTATTTTTTATTTTTATGTGGTGCTGAGGATCGAACCCAGCGCCCCACGCATGCCAGGCGAGCGCATTACCACTTGAGCCACATCCGCAGCCCAAACTCCTCTTTACTTTTAAAAAATCTGTTTTATCTTACCACCCTGTCTGTGTCATTGTATGCTGACCTCAATGCTTTTGGAACAAGGACAATTAAACATTTAAAAAACACATTAGAAAATAAATCCAAGGCATTGATCATCCAACAAGATTGGTGCAGCTCCCTTACTTCCTTATACTTAGCTCTCTTCCTTGATACTTGACATGAGAATGTTCCTGTTGCAGTGATTCCAAAAAAAGCCAATTTTTCCACAAATAGCAAGTTTATGTATCTTAAATAGTTACTAAGTCTATCATTGCAGATGTGAAAAGATCAGGTGGAAAGATGAGTTAAGTATTTATGCACACCAGAGTGACTGAATTGGAGTCATTTTGTTCTATAGTGAAGGTAAATGACAAACACCATACTTAAGAGTCCTAATCACCAAGGAGTCAGAACTGTTTACCATGCTCAAACACATAGGACATTTTATAAGGACACCAGGCAACGACCCTGAAAATGTGTTTAAAGTTTTAGAATTCTAATGCTGAACAATTCTGTTCAGGGCTGGGCAATTTTTCTCTCTTTTTCCTTAGGTATGGTTGAGTACCTTCTGTTTGGGAAAATGACTCTGAGCTTCCAGTTCACCTTAGCTGGGACCTATGTAAGAAAATAAAGAGAGAGAGAGAGAGAGAGAGAGAGAGAGAGAGAGAGAGAGAGAGAGAGAGAGAGAGAGAAAATCCACCCTGGAAACAAAGCTGGTTTTCACTGAGAAAATTCCTTGTTTTTTCAAATAAGATTATGTTAGGAAATTTGAAGTCCTGAACTGCAGATTAACATGCTTTCTGACTGTGAAAAGTTCACACTGTCACTATTTTTCCAGTGCTGAAGAGGGCAAGTGCAAACACAAATCTGTGTGGGTTTTCTTTTGTTGGGAGAGTGGGGAGAGTTCCTGGGAAGGGCAAGACTATATTATCCTTTTCTTTTCCAAAGTGTGTGTAGAGACTACATATTCTTCCTGAATTTGCAGCAATTATTGAACTTGCAAATTATTGTTGCTTGGTTTATTATATTTATGATTAGGAACCATACAATTTGTATCTTTTTTCTAAAATGCCCAATATATTTGTGAAAAAAATAGTAAAGAAAGAGATACAAAAGTGCAGTACATGTTGAGAAAAAAAAAATGTCTTGACATTTCAAAACAGGCATTATTGATTATTTTGCATCATATTTATTCTATCATGGGAAAGTGATAAAATTGAATTGAATAAATAAAACTTTTTTCATTTTTTTACTGTGTCCATTATTCAGCTAAAAGGATCATACTTGGGACAGGAGTTTATTTATTTCACGAATAGAAACACCATCTCTTGGCTTCTTGTGAATAAGTAAACTTTTGACATCTCAATTTAGGAACATTAACCATGTTTTTTTTTTGTGTGTGTGTGTAGACTATATAAATCAAGTGATCTGTCCTGTATTGTGTTTTCTTAACCAGTACTGTGATAGATTGCTCTCTCAGGACATTCATAAAAATGCCATAGCATGAATTTTTCCTAGCATGCAAATAATTAAAGCATAATAAAAGAGAAAAATAAATAAAATCAAGTTGTCTGCAATCCTTTCTTCTAGACTCGAATTCTGCAATTAAGGAGAGGGCACCATGCAAATTCTGATAGAGAAAGAATATTTAAAAACCCTCTATTTACCACTGTGAGGAGTTCCCAAAAGCATAAATCAGTAGTTGAGAATTCATAGCATAGATTCCTACAAAATGATGGAAGCTGGGTCCTCAGAGGCCTCCTCAATCCATAACAGGGGCTCCATAAATTTGTTAAATGAATAAATAAACTCTTTGCAGTGATTCCCCAACCTGACTTTGCAGCAGAACTACTTGAGGACTCTAATGGGAAACTGGGCTTTTGAATCAAATTACTCTATTACCTTGTTTTGTCGGGGCTATAAGCAATACAGTATATAAGCCAGAAGAAAAAGGTATGAAGTTGTCACCTATTTGTGAGATATAAAGCCCTGCCTGTTAAAGTTGAAGGACACCTTCCTTGCTGGGTTCTTATTCCAACTTTTAATATCTAATTTCCCAAAACCCCAGGCATCTAGTACCTTCTTGCTGTTGGAGGCTGACCACTGGGTACATGGCCTTGAACTGCCATCCTGTCCATGAGATCCACATTTAAATTTGCCTGACCCAGGCTCTCTTTTCTCAAGGCAATCAAAATCCCTACTTCATCAGTTAGCGGCTCCAGCTGGGTAAGAGAAGGAACACCCTTAGAGGTGTATGAATGAATTTTACAAGACACAGATTGGCAGTTCAGAAGTTTAATAATATAAAGTAAAATAACCCAGGCTGCTCAGAGTCTGGAAGGCTCAGAAAATGGAAGAGATCTGACTGATAGAAAGAAGTGAGTGCTAAGGAAGTCTAGGTCTTCAAAGAGCTGCTCCCAGAGCAAGGGCTGCTGCCACACCTAATTCAGCCTTGTTATTAACTATTGTCTTTATAGAACTTTTTCTTTTTGTTATAATATATTTAAATCTTGTCTTCTCAACAGGGCTGTCAATTTTTTATAGAAGATCCTATACATAACACTTATCTAGCTTTCCTTTAAAGTGGTAAGTCACATAATAAATTTTTTTTTTGAGCTGAGATGGGTATTTGGTTGTTTGATGGGATTCATTCAATTCATTAAAATTTTAGACAATCTTTAAAAAAAGTAAGAAAAACATTATGCTTGCGGTACAACTTTTGTTACATAACTATTTATGTATATGTAGTTATAATTCCACAAGCTATTTTTCCTATTTATGTAAAAATATAGCTTTTTACTAGTATTTTACATCACAATTTTGATAATTCTAAAACTGTGGCATATCATAAAAGAAGGTAATCTAGTGATTTTTCATTTTGTTCAAACATGGTGTTGAAAGGATTTAGTGAAAAATTTCTTTTAGAACTTTCAGCAACCAGGTATTGTTATGGTTTACATGTTAGGTGTCCCTCAAAAGCTCATTTGTGAGGCATTGCAAGAAGGTTTAGAGTTGGAATGTTTGGGTTTTGAGAGCCTGAACCCAAACAGAGTGCTAATCTCTTGATAGGCACACAGAGTGGTGACTGTAGGCAGGGTAGGTGTGGTTGGAGGAGGTGGAGGAGGTGGGTCATTGGGGGCATGCCTTTGGGATATATATTTTTCCCTGGTGAGTGCAGTCTCTCTCTAGTTCCTAGTGTCATGTCTTGAACTTTTTCCCTCCACTACATTTTTCTACCATGTTGTTCACTCTCACAGGAACCCTGAGGAATGAAGTTGGCCATCTATGGACTAAGACCTCTGAAACTGTGGGCCCCAAAGTAAACCTTTCCTCCTCTAATTGTTCTAATTGATCTTTTGGTCATAGCAACAAAAGAGTTGAATAAACCAGGCATTTAATTTTTAAAAATTAAAGAGAAGAATTAAAGTAAAAAACCCCACAAATTATAGAGAACTTTTTTTACCAGCTTTAAATAACTGGAGACAATTCACAATAGCCTCAAAAAAAGAATACTTGGGAATCAATCTAACAGTGGAGGTGAAAGACCTCTACAGTGAAAACTACAGAACCCTAAAGAAAGAAATTGAAGAAGAACTTAGAAGATGGAAAGATCTCCTATGTTCTTGGATAGGCAAAATTAATATTGTCAAAATGGCCAGACTACCAACTGTGCTATACAGATTTAATGCAATTCCTATCAAAATTCCAATGATATTCTTAATAGAACTAGAAAAAGCAATCATTAAATTCATTTGGAAAAATAAGAGACCCAGAATAGCCATAGCAATCCTTAGCAAGAAGAGTGAAGCAAGAGGCATCACAATACCAGAACTTAAACTATACTACAGAGCTATAGTAACAAAAATGGCATGGGATTGCCACCAAAATAGACATGTAGACTTGAGGTACAGAATAGAAGAAACATAAATATATCTCATACTAGACAAAGGTGCCAACAACACACATTGGAGACAAGATAGCTTCTTCAACAAATGGTGCTGGGAAAACTGGAAATTCATATGTAGCAAAATGAAATTACACCTCCATATCTCACCCTGCACAAACTCAACTCAAAGTGCATCAAAGACTTAGGCATTAGAACAGAGAACCTGCACCTAACAGAAGAAAAAGTAGGCACCTAATAGGAGAAAAGTTGGCTGAGGACCTGACTTCCTTAACAAGACTCCTAAAGCACAAGAAGTAAAATCAAGAACCAATAAACAGGATGGATTCAAATTAAAAAAGCTTCTTCTCAGCAAAGGAAACAATCAATAATGTGAAGAGAGAACCTATAGAATGGGAGAAAATCTTTACCACATGCACTTCAGAATCAGCACTAATCTCCAGGTTATATAAAGAACTCAAAAAAACTTAATACTCAAACCCTAAATAACCCAATCAATAAGTGGGCTAAAGAACTGAACAGAAACTTCACAGAAGAAAAAAATACAATCAATCAACAAACATGGAAAAATGTTCAACATCTTTGGAAATTAGAGAAATGCAATTCAAACTACTCTAAGATGTAAGAATGACAATTATCAAGAATACAAGCAATAATAAGTGTTGGCAAAGATGTCGGGGGAAAAGGTACACTCATACATTGTTGGTGGGACTGCAAATTGGTACAACCACTATGGAAAGCACTATGGAGATTCCTCAGAAGACTTTAAATGGAACCACCATTTGATTAACTATCCCGCTCCTAGGTTTCTACCCATAAGCTAACATGTAAACCATAACAATGCCTGGTTCCTGAAAGTTCTAAAAAAAATTTTTCACTAAATCCTTTAAACACAATGTTTGAACAAAATGAAAAATCACTAGATTACCTTCTTTTATGATGTGCCACAGTTTTAGAATTATCAAAATTGTGATGTAAAATACTAGTAAAAAGCTATATTTTTACATAAATAGGATAAAATTAGTATATTGCAGTGATATAGTCACATCAACATTTATAGTAGCTCAATTCACAATAGCTAAACTATGGAACCAACAGATAAATGGGTAAAGAAAATGTGGTATATATACACAATGGAATATTACTCAGCCTCAAAGAAGAATGAAATTATGGCATTTGCAAGAAAATGGATGGAGCTGGAGAATATCATACTAAGCGAAATAAACTAATCCCCAAAACAAAGGCCAAATGTTTTCTCTGATAAGCGGATGCTGATCCATAATGGGGGATGTGTGGGTTGGGAAGAATGAACAAACTTTGGATTGGGCAGAGGTTGAGCGGAGTGAGGGGAGGGGAGGGGATATAGGGTTGGGAAGGACAGTGGAATGAGACAGATATTATTACCCTATATACACGTATGATTACATGACTGGTGTGACTCTGCATCATTTATAGCCAGTGAAGTTGTGCTCCATTTGTGTACAATGTGTCAAAATTCATTCAACCATCATGCATAATTAATTAGAACAAAATTTCTTAAAAAGTACAAACTAAAAAAAAAAAAGAAAAAACAAAACAAAACAAAAAACAACAACCCTGGAGAAACCTAGGTTGTCTAGGAATGAGTTGAGAACCACTAAAGAGTAATATTGACAGAGTGACTCAGTCCTTTCCACGTTGTTTTGAACTCAGCGCTTGGCAGGCTGGGCAAAGAAGTGCACAAGGCCCTTTTCCAGTGTTGCTAATGACAGTTCTGGTACTTGGGACATTAGTAGGTTTTGCTAGTAACTAATACTCTTGAACCTAAAATAGACTTTTCTTTTTAGCATGTGACAAAGCCTGGTGTTTCTGACTCATTGTCTGCAAAGTACAAAATAGTTTGTGCAATAAAGAAAACAGAATGAAGGAAAATTATGTTTCTTTCCCCAATTAGAATAACCCCTAGTGGTCTCTGTTCAATAATAATTCCATCAATTTTCCTTGCTTCAGAATTTGGCTTCATTCTTGAGGAGGCGTAGAGTACAGAGGGCAAAAAGCATGACCTCTGGAGCCAGCTGTACCGTGGCTCTGCTACTCACCATCTGTGTAACTTCTCTGCTTCAGTATGTCATCTGTTAAATGGGAAAGAGTACAAGTCTCATAACCTATGAGACTTAAATAACTTAATATAGCACCTGTTAAAACTTCCATTTTAAAGGCCCATCTAAACAAAGTAATTAAATAAATTAAATAAAGAATAAACAAAGTAATTAAATAAAGAATAAATTTTCTTCTAGTTTTTGGTTGGTTCTGGGGATAGAATCCAGGGCCTCACACATGCTGAGCACTTGCTCTACCATTTAGCCATTTCCCCAGCTCCAGAAGAATTCTTTTAAAGCATGAGTCAGATCATAACACTTTTTACTCAGCACCTTTGGTGGCTTCCCATCTCCCAATTGTGAATGCCAAGGCCTGATGATAGTTTTCAAGGTCCTGCAATGTTGAGAATACCAGGACTCTCTCTGACTTTAGCTTCTACCATTCTTCTTGTCCACCAGGCTCTGCCCCCATTAGCTTTTCTGCTGTTCTTCAAACACACCAACTGTGCTCCCTGTTCAGGAGGTTTTCATGGGCTGTTCTCTCTGCTTGAACATTCTTCCCCAGAAATCCTCATAGCTTACTCCCTAATTTCTTTTAGGTCATTGTTTGACGTCATTTCTACACTGTGGCCTTCCTGGATTATGTCTATAAAAAAGCTACTCCACGCAACAATGCCTGTTTTCTTTACCTTGCTTTACTTTTCTCCATAGATCTTTGCATCTGATGTATCATGCATCTACTTGTTTCCTTGCTATATTCCTGCATCCTCACTAGAATGCATGGTTCATGAAGGCAATAGATTTTTTTTTAACATGCTGAATCTCTAGTGTCTTCACCGAGAGGAGTCAATGAATAAGTGTTGAATGAATGAATGGATGGATAAATGAATGACAGCACTTAGAACAGAACCTAGCATACCTGTCATTGTTGTCACCATCACCATCACCACCACTACCACCACCATCATCATCATCATCATCATCATCTTTGTTATTATTTATATGAACTGAAATCCCCACTGTGTTTCCTCTGGAACCAGAAAAAGGTCTTGATTCAATTGGGATTGACAGCTTTTGTTTATTTATAATCTTTTTGGGCACTGGTCATTTCGTAGCTATAGTTACTAGAAGCAGCTAGGCTCCATATGAATTTTGTTGCTTCTCTATTATGCCATCTCAATGATGTTTAAAATATGGTTAAAGACTGGCTTAAGTCAAACTGTGAAGCAAGTTAAGTTGGGCATACTACTTTTCTGCTTTGAACACTTTTTTTCTCTTTTTGGAGATTTCTGATACTCAAAATAGGGCCCTATTTCACCCATGGTGGAGAGAAGTTGTCTTCCTAACAAACACAGAGTTATATGTTAATGACTTAAAGTTTCATTTCTTTGGGGATATTTGCATTTTATGACAGAGGTAGAGAGAGGGCAATGCCTAACTTGAAGTTCAGAATCTCTGATAGTGGACACTATTGATGTAGGGTAGGGCTGGGAGAGTAAGTGGAGGACTTTGAAAGGACATGATGAGGGAGACTGCCGCAGTCTGGCTGCAGCAAAATAACCGGGGGGGTGACCAACAACTTGTGTACGTTGATACAGCAGGAGTAGGAGCCCTTTATTGTAGGACAGGAGCGATATTTATACATTCCACACAGCTTATCTAATTAGCATAAACTAGATACATCAGTCATCCAATAAGGAATCTCCATACTTAATGGCTCGCTTTTGTTACTTCTCAAACCACTCCCTCTGGCATTTTGCCAGGCGTCATCCAGACTTGTTTACAGACTCTAACAGGAGACAACTTCGCAGTTTAAACAGTTAGTGGCTTGGACCCTTCCCTTTCCATAATAGACTTCTTCTGAACAATAGAAGGAGGAGAGTGTGGAGAACAGTAATGGGTCTTAGTAATATCAAAGTACTTTCCAAGTTGTTCTTTCATACTGTAAAACTGCTATAGTAAAAAGAGTATGAGATTGTGGATAAAGGTATTGGCCCTGTCTGTTATTAAGTAATATTAATACTTCACTACAGTCAGACATGCTTGGGAGATGCTCTCTAATGATCTCCCAGATCTAAACATAAAGATTTCTAGGGTTTCAAAATTAGGAGGAAGTTGGCAACTGAGAGGATTTTTTACAAAACAGGGTAGAAGAGTATAGGGATAAGGTTTTAAGTGCCACAGGTTACAGTGCCATGGGATTCACAGACAGAGAAAGGACCCCTAATTTCATTAAGCTTCTACTTGCAGGAGGACAAAATTAGGAGGATAACATCCTCACCTAGTGACCACTCTGCTTACTCCAATTGCCCCCTTTTGTCCTACAGAGTCTGGGGTTCCAAAAAGTGAAAGAATGTAGGTCCTCCTGGGCACATATTGTGTCCATTTGACAGCGAATGCTCTACTGCTAGAGGACAAGCTCTCTTTTTCTATTGAGGAAAAAAATCTCACTCATTATGTCTAGGGGTAGAGTTTTTTAAGGGAAACTTTGTACTGTGTCCACCCATATTATGTTTGGCTCTAGTTAGCACCATTATTTTTCTCTTTTCATGTTTTCAATGGGGTAAAATTTGCAAGTAGAAAGGAAAACACAAACCCAAGATCTTTCACTGTGTATGTGTTTTGTGAAAAGTAAATTGAAACCAAATTGAATTCACGGCTGATATTTTTCTTAATAGACTAAACTGGAAACCAGGGCTCTGTTTCCCAGTTTCCTAAGCCAGGAACTTTGGTATGGTTATAGATACTTTCTCAGGAGCTGAGTGACCTCTGGTTCTTACCAGAGGAAAAGAAATCCATTCCATTGCTTCAGTAATTCTCTTGCTTTGCCTTTCTTCTTATAAATTAGTTCTTCTGATCATCTGAGCCTGACACAAAATCATAATGCAATAAGGGAAAGACCAGAAAGGCCTGTACATGGGAAGCTACTAGAACTTTCTAAGTGCAAGTCAGACAGCCTGAATGTTTGTAGACATGAAACTTTCATAAAGTAAGTAGAATGTGGTCCAATGCCCAGCACACATGCCACCAGGAGTGTGTGTGTGTGTGTGTGTGTGTGTGGTGCAAAGGATACCTCAGCAATGTTCTGACAGTACAGTTGGTTTAAGAAAATAAGAACACAGTTATCTTTTCTTTCAAGGTTTTGGTAAATTTGTGGTAAAATGAAAAAAAAAAAGCAGTTTAAACAAAGTTAGCAATATTCCTCCTGATTTGTTCCTTGGTGGGTTGGAGGTAAGCCTTAGAGACTAATAAATGGGAAAGGTGGCATTTGAGGATTAACATTCTCCTGTGGTAGGAGGTGGTGAGAAACTTGCTGCTCTTCTAAAAAGTGTGGCTCCTTCCACCATGTGGGCTGCAGCAGAGTGAGGGTACACATCTATATCTACCGGGGCAACAAGGCCTGGGGCAGCCGTGATTCCTAGCTGGGTGGTATGTGTGCCTGTGTTGCTTCCACTTCTGTGAGTGTTAATGGGGGATCCAGGGCACACCCCTTCCTCCACAAGTCTGGGCCTCAGCTTCCCTCACCTGTGAACACAGGGTGTTTGACACAGTGGTCTCTGAGGTTCCCTTGTGTATGTACACCTTCATTCCCAGGGTAGCAGCTTCAATGTCACTTGGGAGTTCACTAGAAATGCAGTCTCAGCCCTTGTTCCGTTCCTGATTCGCTGTAGCAGAATCTGCCTTTTCATGGCACCCCCAGGTGGTTCAGGTACATATTGGTGTTTGGGAAGCGCTGCTCTTATTATTTTTTAAATTCATCTAATTATTTCATTGATGTTCAGCAATTTGAACACACATTTTAAGCATGACTCTGAAGTCACAATGACTGGATTGTTTACACTTCAAACGTGTAAGATAAATGTGTGTCTGTGTGTTGTGTGTGTGTGTGTGAGAGAGAGAGAGAAGGGGGGATATATTTGCTTAGAATGATATTTAATTCCATTTTTAATAACATGATTTAAAAACTATTTGAAATAGATGTTTTCCTTGCAATGGAAAACGAACCAATTATACTTTTGGTTAAGAATGGAAAAAACCTTGTGCTGAGAGTGTAAATGTGTTCAAGAAGGTAAAACCTAGAAAGAAATATCTACAAAGAAAGAATTCTAAGAAAGAATATGTACAAAGAATTTTTGTAGAAAAATTTTCAATAGGATTATCTGAAAAGTGCAACTCAATTTACATTAACAGGAAGTGCCTTTGATCATCCTTCTGTCTAAAGTACAGGGCTAGGTTTTGCAGAGGACTATTCCTGAAGACCTTAAAAGAGCGTACTATAGGGATACTGCTACATCAATGTTCATAGCAGCACAATTCACAATAGCTAGACTGTGGAACCAACCCAGATGCCCTTCAATAGATGAATGGATAAAAAAATGTGGCATTTATACACAATGGAGTATTACTCTGCACTAAAAAATGACAAAATCATGGAATTTGCAGGGAAATGGATGGCACTAGAGCAGATAATGCTAAGTGAAGCTAGCCAATCCCTAAAAAATAAATGCCAAATGTCATCTTTGATATAAGGAGAGCAACTAAGAACAGAGCAGGGAGGAAGAGCATGAGAAGAAGATTACCATTAAACAGGGATGAGAGGTGGAAGGGAAAGAGAGAGAGAAGGGAAATTGCATGGTAAAGGAAGGAGACCCTCATTGTTATACAAAATTACATATAAGAGGAAGTGAGGGGAAAGGGGAAAAAAAACAAGAGAGAGAAATGAAATACAGTAGATGGGGTAGAGAGAGAAGATGGGAGGGGAGGGGAGGGGAGGGGAGGGGGATAGTAGAGGATAGGAAGGGCAGCAGAATACAACAGACACTAGTATGGCAGTATGTAAAAAAGTGGATGTGGAACCGATGTGAATCTGCAATATGTATACGGGGTGAAAATGGGAGTTCATAATCTGCTTGAATCAAACGTATGAAATATGATATGTCAAGAGCTTTGTAATGTTTTGAACAACTAATAATAAAAAAAAAGAATCAAAAAGAAAAAAAAAAAAGAAATGTCATAGGTTCCATGACATGAGAGTAGGAAGGAACAGAGGAGATGATTTTAACCCATCCCAGTTCTTCACTGTAGAGGTGAGACTGAGGCAGGGAGAAGTTGTGATTTATTGGTCCAGGGTCACATGGATCAACTAGAGGCAGAACTGGGACTAGAAATCAAGGGTTGAAGGTAGATAGGGGGCATTGAAGACAGTCAGAGACAGTTGCAATGGTTGAAGTAAATATTAATTACAGCTTGGTTAAGTCATTGGTGGTGTAAGTAGAGGAGAGGGAAAGAAGAAGGAGTGATATAGAGACTTTAGGATGTGGACACTGGCTCTCGGGTAGTAGTGAAGGGGAAGAGGATTCTTTTATGACTGTAGTCTTTGAATATATGTGACACAGTGATTGGTATTATTAATGCAGTTGCGGTTTTGTGTAGGAGAATTTTAGTTTTGATCATTTATCACATGGAGCTAGCTATAACTATTCTACCAGTACTTGTTTCTGCTTTCCCCATTCCATCTCACTTTGGCAAAGGAACATCCCCACTTCTTCAAATTTGACTTATCTTTAATGACTTCCTTCTTCAATGGAAACTACCTTAACCACAGAACCTCATGCTCCTACTCCCCTTCGAATGTGTGGAGCTAATATTATGTGCATCTCAGTACTCAATGATATACAACTGGGGGTGAGACATCTTATTCATCATTAACACTGATGTTTATCATTCAACTAATGTTTTTTCCTGGGCACTGGGAGCACATAGAATTCCTCCACCTAAAACATACACCCCGGCAGGAGAGACATAAACGAATAAACATACAACAAACAAATACACAAGGTGATTTCAGATGGCGACAAGTACTATAGAGAAAATTAAACAGAGTGACATGATAGAAGTTGGAAGATTGGTGTTTTCTTTTCTTTTTTTTTTTTTTTGTGGTGCTGGGGATTGAACCTAGGGCCTCAGCATGTAAGCAAATGACCTGCCACTGAGCTACATGTCCAGCCCTATTGTACTGTATTTTATGAAATGGTTTAGCTTTTAACTGTGAATCCTCTCTCTCTCTCTCTCTCTCTCTCTCTCTCTCTCTCTCTCCAGTTTGACTGTTAGTTCCAGTGAGCAAAGATCCAGATTTTTGTTCCCACCTTTTTTTTTTTTTTTTAACATCAGAGTGTACACTGACAGTGGAGTGAGAGCTTATGACTTTCCTTTTTCAATCAATAAGTGTCTTGAGTACTTAGTTTAGATCCTTCTCTGATATCTGGTATTTCTCTTACTTAGATGTTTGTATTTAGAGCTGTCCAAGTAGCCCTAGTGCTGTCAGTAAGAGGGGAAATACAGTTGGGCATGAAGAGGGATATAAATTCAGAATAAAGAAGCAACGTTTAGGTGTGTATCTGAGAGAACTGGCCTTCTGCATGAAAGTGGCTGCACTGAATCTTACGTATCTCAGGTTTTTGGATTATCTTTTTTTTTGTAGTGAGAATTTATAACCTTCATTGTTAGACTTGTATATTTCTCAAGCTAGAGTTGCTCCTAGGTGCTGAAAGATTCTTAAGCCACCTCTTTAGTGCCAAAGCATTTTCAATTAACTTCCTAAAACATACTTTTATCTCAGCTTCCCCCATCTCTTTAGGGGAATGCCAGAATTTTAAACAATTTGGTTGTTTGCTTTTTAACTTCCTAATCTGACTAATTCAACTCTGAGTCATAAACATATAACATGTATTAGCAGATTTAATCATCTTCAAAGTTTCTTTATAGCAGCTACTCCTTTAATGTCTTTTGTTGTTAACAGGGACTATTTTATAGGTCAGGTCAATGTGGTCTTTTGGGCATTATTTAAATTTTTGTATATTTTAGGTAGGGATGTAGCAAACCAACTAATTTATGACAAATGACCCTTTTTAAAATGCAAAAACTCAAGGAAAACGTGGGCTTGAAGGCAGATGATGAAAGTATGAAAAAATAGATCTGAATCAGTTATGCCTACATCTGTCACATGAATTCTAAAATACCCCATCTCTGAAACCTTTGTTGGGACCTTGAGGTCTGGTGGTCAGAATCTGGTGTGAGTCTGGCTGGTTTTAGTTTTTGTTATGATGGCGCCTTCACTGCATAGTCCTGGGAGCTGATGAAGGGTTGCTCTATGTCTCTGTGCAGGAACCTGGCAGTCAAGTCTCTCTGTCACTGCCAGTCACTGGTCAAATACAGACAGGGCTTCAGTGGTGCTGGGCCCTCTGCTTTCCCCTCAGAGAGATGTTCCTATAGCCCTGCTTTTCCATCTTTGCTTTCTATCCCTCCCTGACCTGCTTCAAGCTCTCCTATGGACTCAGCTGTCTGTTGCTCCTGCTGAAAACACCCTGACTCTCAGACCACTTCTCCCTGGTCCAGGCTGCCCGTGGTAGGAGCCCCCAGCAGATCCTCCCTAGCCCTGAAGGTAGAACCTGGACAAGTTCTAAGTCTTGTTCATCTTGAGAACATCTGGAAGAAAAAGTTATTTTTAAACATGCAGGAATGGAAAGTGTCAGAGAAGCAAAACTTCTGATGTGTTTACTCTCTTGGTTTATTCTACCTATTAGGACAAAAAATATTTCAAAACTAGAGTGCATTATTAATAACAAAGCCCATTATCTTTATACTGTCCTAGTTTATTCCTTACTCCCCCCCCCCTTTTCACAAATATTCAGCGATTCTTGTGTCCTAGACAGGGGACAGGCATTCTGGGTATAACGGGTCAGGGACCTTTTGGTCTAGTCCTGTGGAATTTATATTCTGTGGGATGCACGTGAAAAAGGAGATCAACTACATAAAGGAATAATTTACAAATTATGGGCGTGCTATGATAGAAATAAAAACAGGAGGGAGGACAGAGGAATGGGAGGGAGGGTGAGAGAGTGAGAGCGTGCACAACTAGGTGTTTTCTCTGGTCTTCTGATTTTTAAGAATTTTAATTTTTTTTGGAGAAACCTGATCATGAGCTGTAAATCTCATCCATAGAATAAGGTACTGTTGATAAGAAAAATCTTTAGTTTTCTCTGGGGATTTATTGATAGAAAAATAAAAGAAGCCATGCTGATTCAATTATCTTAAGACTTACACTGGTTTATCATTGAAAATGGCTTTTTTAATAGTTTAAAAACTTTAGTCTTTTTTCTAAATTTTAGCCATCTTCTCCCATTCTTTTAATATTAACAATGCTTTGTGGAGACTAATGTAAAATATCTTATCAATTTTTATTTTGACTACATTGAAATGATAATATTTCAGACATATTGTGTTAAACAACATATATTATTAAAATTAATTTTGCCTGTTTAATTTTACTTTTTAAATGTGACTATCAGAAAATTCATAATTACATATATGGATTTCATATTTCTATTGAATAACACTGCTATAGAATCTTGATATGAAAATCTATTAATTATTTGGATGGCCCATGGTTTAAGATGTGTGGTTTGTAGTAGCCCTTGCCTGTAATCCCAGTGGCTTGGGAGGCTGAGACAAGAGGATCTCCAGTTCAAAGCCAGCCTCAGCAACAGCGAGGCACTAAGCAAATCAGTGAGACCTTTTCTCTAAATAAAAGGGCTGGGAATGTGGCTCAGTGGTCGAGTGCCCCTGAGTTCAATCCCCAGTACCAAAAAAATTAAAATAAAATAAAAAAGATGAGTGGGGGCTGGGATTGTAACACAGTGGTAGAGAGCTTGCCTAGCATCTGTGAGGAACTGGGTTCAATCCTCAGCACTGCATAAAAATAAATAAATAAAAAAGATATTGTTTCATCAATAATTGAAAAAAAAAAAAAACAGATGAGTGGTTTAAGATGAGTGTTCTTAACAACGGTTACTGGGGAGAGAGGATGTTAATTATATTCCCTACACCTTTTATAAAGATCCATGGAAGTTTCTATTTCTGCCAACCATCACAAGTTCCTTGAGAAGAGGGAGGATGTATTTCACTCAATTCTTAGCTTCCTATTCACATACTAGATATTTTTATTATTTGGATAAACTTTGTAAACCACCCAATCTCATCACACTGAAGAATGCTGATCTATCAAAAAAAAAGTCCTGCAATTTTGTATAAGACAAAGAGATTAAAAACAAAGAATCCCTCAAAGTTACAAAGATTTACAAGAAGCAGAGAGTCAAAGAGTGATAAAAGTAATTTAAGTTTTTCAAGTATCAAAAAAATACTAAAGTCAACTTTTGATTTGTATGTTTAGTTTGATGATTCTCTGATGATATTCATGTGAAATTCTACAAGGGAGGAGCAAATCATTTTCAAAGAGTCAATATGGCATTATGCAATTTTTTCCTTGTTTTTAAATACAGCAACTAAAACTTTTTTTCTCACACAAAACTTGAATAGTCTTGAGGTAAACTGAGGTACACAACTTGCTAAGCTACTCATGGAGTATGCTCAGTTGTTAGTCCAAATGATTTTGTTACTCTTCCTAACTCTGGTAGGACCAGCTTCCCTTGTTTTTGGTTACCATCAATGACAATAGTGAAAAGAGAAGTGGGAACAAAATGAAAGATTGTCTCAAGGTGAGAAGACACTTTCACTGGGGAAATATACACATGTCCCTTTCATCAGATTTTATGAGTATTGGTGAAATTGTTTATATGTGGCCATGACATTATTCTCCTACCCACTCGTTCCTCTGTGGCTATCTGATCTATTTGGGTCTAAATTAGGGAAAGTTCCGAAATTAGACAAGGTAAATGCTGGTATGTTAAAGGGTCATTGATTAAAGCTGGGCTTGTGATCATCCTACACTCATATGGTTTCTGCTGTTATTCATAATTGAGCCACATGTGGTGGCGGTGGTGTGTGTGGGGGGGTGCAGGGGCCAGTGGTAAGAGAGGGAGGAAAGGGGGAGCCAGCATCTGGCCGGAGTAGAGAGGCTTTCCCACTGCCTGCAAGAGGAATGAGAGGCTCTGTAACTTGATCCTTCTAAGGACCTCCAGGAAAAACATAATTTCATTAAAGAGCAGTCATTTTAAACTTAAAATTAAAAAAAAGGCTTGTCCATGAGAAGAAAGTCATTGCTATTCATCTGTTGTAACATTCATACTTGACAATTTTAGTCTACCACTGTGGTAATGTTCTCTTGAAACAGTACAATTAACCATATTGGAAAACTAATAGTGAAATCTGGGCTCTGTTCTTTTTTATCTGTGTGTTTTTAAAGAGTTTGCTTTCCCTCTCTGTTTCCTGATCTGTCAAAAGAGAAGGTTTGGATTAGTATTGCTTTTCCAGAAATTAATTCGAACTACTAATTCTGCCCTTAGAATGAGGCACCATGAAAGGTGGTTGGAGGTAGTTGGCAGAATGGTCTGAGGTGTTGGAAACATAGTTAGAAAATGTGTTCTGGTTCACAAGGGGCTCTTGAAAAGAGGCAGATTCTGATTCAGTAGGTCTGAGATTAGGCCTGAATTTCTACATTTTTAACATGATTCCAGCTGCTGCTGCTGCTGCTGCTGCTGCTGCTGCTGCTGCTGATTCATGTACAATGCTAGATGATTGCCACCTGCAATGTTCTTATTCTGGAGATGAACCTAGGTAGGTCCTAGAGCAAAGTGATTTGCCCAAGCTCACACAACAACGGAATAGTACACTGTGTAAGACTTCCTGGTATCACAACTCTCAGTCTGAGGATATTGTCACTTGCTACCTCTTTCATGTCCCTTCCAATGCTGGAACTCTCTTTGATAACATTTTGTGGCTTTACCTGTCTTAGGAGGCCCTCTGGGCTCAGTGTTTTGGCCACACTCTCTCATTCATTTTCACAATTTTAGCTCCAAACATATGTTTATTTTAATGAATACGTAATTTAAAGAAAGATGGAAGGGCAGGTTGTTCGGGAAGTATGTGAACAGTGGCCTGAGGTCTTCTCCCTGGCTGTGAGAGTTTCCAGCATCTCTCTATGAGCGATGTGATTCTCTGTGCTGTACATTCCCTCATCTGTGAGGAAGCTAAATCGATGACAGAGACATTTTTAAAAATTAAAAATCAAAAAGTTGAGTTTTTGCTGATGTTGGTTTCCTCCAAGGCAGTGCTTTTCAAAGTATTGTGTGAGCATCTGGTGGTGAAATATATTTAAATGGCACATGGACACCAGTTAAGCATTTTATAGTTCTGCATTTAATTTAATGCATTTTAGAAGAATTACAATAGCATTCTAAAACACATGATTCCATGTATATTATTGCTAAAGAAGTATCTATGTTTAAAAAAGCAAGTCAATTTTAAGACAAATACCAAGTAAATAATGGCCAAAAGATTATGAAAGAAGTGAACAGTATATTAAATTAGGGAATTAAGCAACAAGTGAGTTCTAGGGCCTGGCCTGTGAGTTTTTAGAAACACTGTCACCCTTTGTTTGAAACCTATCATAATATAATGGAAAGGAGGCTGGATTTATATGGGGAGATTATGGTCTGTGAAAATAGTCAGTGAGACATGGTTCCTGTCCCTGAGGGGCTCAGTCTTTGGAGATGCTGCATACTAAAGCATCACTCAACTTGACGCTCAAAGAATAGACAGCCTTCTCTGTCATCCCACACTTGAACGTGTCGTGGAACTGAGTTAGTGCCAGAGATGATGATTTAACTCTGACTCTCTTATCTTTTGGATAAATAAAACTACTCATAAATTTAGCCTACAATGCTGAGATAAATGACTTCCATCTGCATCCTTAAGATTAGCCATTGATTAATATTGCTGAATCTTCTGTCTTCTCAGAGTTATTGCCCTTTACGAGGTCATTATAGTAATGGCTTTCTGTTTAGAATGGTGGTTCTCTACTGAGGGTGATTTTTTTGCACACCAAGGGCTTTGTGTGGTGGCATTTTTTGGTTGTCAGACTGTGGGGAAGGCATGCTATTGGTATCCAGTGAAAGGCTAAGTAATATTTTTAAATCTCCTACAATGTTCAGTGTAAATTTCTACAGCAAAGAAATATCTGGTCTAAAATATCCACAGTGACAATTATGAGAGATTTACACAAACTTAAGTAGAATTGGACATCATGATTGCAGAGTTCAATGCCATGGCTCACTGGGTGTACTTGAACAAAATTTTTAGGCTCCTAATGCATTATTTTCTTCAGAGAAGAAGTAATGATAGCATAAAAAACTGTTGAATAATGGACCCCCTCTAAATACTCATATCCCAATTCCCATAATGGATGAATATGATATTTTAAATGGCAAATGAGACTGAAGATATAGTTAAGTGAAGGATCTTGTGATGGAGAGACAATCCAGGATTGTTTGGGTGGAACTAATCTAATCATAAGGGTGCTTCGGAGAGGGAGGCAAGGGGATCAGAGGCAGAAAAAGAGACGTGACATGAAAGCCAAGATTGTAGAAATGCATTGTGAAGGTGAAGAAAGCTGTCTATAGAAGCTGGGAAGGGGAAGGAATTGAATTTTTCCCAGGAAATTACAGGAAGAATGTAGCCTTACTGATACCAAGATGTTAGCCTGTAAGAATGTTTTGGAATTCCAAACTCCAGAACTGTAAAATATTAAATTTCTGTTGTTTTGTGCCTCTAAATTTGTGTTCATTTGTTACAGCAGCAGTGAGAAACAGATACACAATCATTTTGAAAAGTTTGAGAGTGGGTAAGCATTTCTATACACAACAAAAATAGATCTTTTTACCATATAGAAGACAACATACAGTTATATCTATAAATTTTCTACTGATTTTTGGAACATTTTTTTTTCCTTTTAGGGTTTGGGAGGCACTTTCTGGGATTTTGAATATTCATGATCATATTGGTGAGCTGCTGGTGTGTGTAACAGCTGGTTGATAGAATCTTAAGCAAATCAAATTCTGCTGTTCTGCCTTAAGAGACAAATTATGGGTAAAATAAATCATCAAGTCTAGAAGATGCAGAGAGTAAAGAACTATTTTGATAGTGGCTGCACAATTATTTGCAAATTATCAAAATTCAAACATTTGCTATGCTTTCACTTACATGGTTTCATTTCTTTTTATGACCACTGTATTGTTAGTTGTTATTAAAAGATTATTATATTTCTCACCAAAGCCTCACTGAAATGCAGGTGTTCAACTTGAACCCTGAATAAAGATAGTATGAGGTTTTTCCTGGTTCATACAAGGTATATCTGTAAGCAGTTGACTGGCATTAGAAGCACTAGTATGTGTATTCATTAGTGCTCTGTGTGCACATCTGCTGCTGGCCACCCAGCCACAGCCTCCCACACCTACCTTATCCACAGAGTGCAATCATCTCATGAACTTTCTCCATTTGTGAAATGTAAAAGTTTTAGAATATTCTAGTCCTCAATATTAGTACATGCATACACACACACAAGCGCGCATACACACACACACACACAGACACACACACACACACACATCCACGAACAAAGAGAAACAGCAAAAATTTGCAGAATGCTTAACAGTGCATAAAGTGGCTATTATTTCTGTTGCCTTACAATTCTTTACAATTCTATGTAATTGTTATCAATATTTTATAGATTAGGAGATGGGAGCTAAAAGAATTGAAATTCAGTGACTTTTCTAATATCAAAAGGCTTTAAGCAATGGAGGCATAGCTCAAATTCCATTTATTTCACTTGGAAACTACGGATCTGTTTGCTGCTAGGTGGTTCCACATTGCCTGTGGACTTTCAGAGATGATAGTTATAGAGGTCAGCCAACGTCATTTGGGGGGTCACACTGAACACATGGAGCAGGAGTCCCTCACTGTTTTGTTCAGTTCACTTGCTCCTAATGTTCTCTTCTGGAGACCTTGTTTCCCTTCCTGTGGGCCTATGGATATTGGCATCATAATATAGACTGAAGAGAAGGGTAAGTCTCATTTAACTTCACATTGACACATTTTTAATTTGGCAGATTTGTAAGATCATGAAGGCATCTGAGAAAGAAGATTAGCAAGGATGTAAAATTATATATGAATTTTTTATCCAGTAGAATGTGACTAAATTACTATTGTGTCATGGTTTTGCACATAACATTCAAATTAGAGTTTAAAGTATGTGACATTTGGAAGATTCCCACATGTGAGGCACACCATGAGCATATACATTCTTATTCCTCTTCTCAACATTTGATGACAGTAAGAGAGAATTAGGAGTGTTTTGAATTGGTTTTGAATGTCACATTTTGCATCATTTGCATTTATTTGTTTTCTTACTATCTCAGTTTTCATTTTAGTTGATTGATGTCATTTTTCTAAGTCTTTATCACATGAAGAATAAATTTTATGTATTCCTCAGAGTGAGGCACTAAAGTAATATATTAATGTTTTTAAAAGATGCTAAAATCTACAAAATACTCAGATTATATTTATGAATAGAGTAATTCAGTTTCAAGTATCACTGGAGAAAGTAGGGAGAAAAGCAGTGGCTTTCATTCTCCCCTTTTAACTGCAATCACATCAATAAATAGGATGATAATATGGTCACAGTAACCCAACCCTCAAAATGTTTCCATTTCTTTTAAGAGCGAGACCTAGAGGTCCGCTTGAATTCTTGCACTGCCTCCCCTTCCCAGTGCCTTTTTAAAATTTGGCAACTCTTTGCAATTAGGTAATGGAAGCATAATTCCTGTTCAGAAAATCACTCTACATGGTGCCAGACTTAGACATTCTAAAATATATATATATATATATATATATATATATATATATATATATATATATATATATATTTCTACCTTAAGAAATGATTCACTTATTAATACAAATACTGACAATTTGCAAATTGCAATGAGAAATGGGTTATTAAGATCTAAAAACTTTCCATCTCAATAGAACAAAGAGGGACAACTGGACTGAAATGAGTGATAAGCTCTTACTAAAGGTTGTCAACTGCTCATTTGATATGCTTTATGTTCCCTGGGATGTCTTTTCACAGCTTTCAGACTCTGTGTGTGTAAACGAACCAACAGCACCCCGGTCTTCCTACTTTAGAAGGGAAAACAGAGGTACACTTGAATCTGAATACTGACTCTATTTTGGTAGCTAGACATCCATGGGCAGTTTACCTTAATTCTACACATTTAAAATGGGAATAGTGAGCCCTACCTTACAAAATGATTTTTAGGGTTACACAGAATGTATATAAAATGTCTAGTAGTATTTCATGCACAGTTTCTAGTAGTTTCATGAATAGCTTCATACACAGAGAGTTAATTTAGCTTTCTATTGCTGTGATAAAATACCTTAGAAAAACAACTTAAAAGGAGGGAAGATTTATTTTGGCTAATGCTTTCAGAGGTCACAGTCCATGATTGCTTGGCCCCATTGCTATAGGTATGTGGTGAGGCCAAACATCATGGTGGGAGTCTGGTGAAACAAAGCTTCTCACCTCACGGTGGCCAAGAAGCAAATAGAAAGCAGAGCTAGTGGGGTCCCAATATATACTTCAAAGGTGTGCCCCCAATGCTTACTTCCTCCAAGTAGGCTCCACCTCCTAGAGCCTCCAGGACCTCCTAATAGTATTGTCAGCTGGGTTCCAAGCCTTCAATACAAGAGATTTTGGGGGAATATTTAGGATCCAAACCGTAGCAGTATCCCTTCTTGTAAACTCATGCTCCAAATGCAGTTTCAGTGCATGTTATATCATCTGTTAGGTGACAGGCTTGAAGGAGTGCAGAATGCTATGAAATTTCAGGGTCCACTGAAGCACAGGGCCCATGAACCTGGTTCTATTTAGCTGCTCTGAAAAGTTTAGTCTATTTTGCTTAAGAAAAAAACTCATTTCAGTTCTGGATCTTTAAACCTGGTTTTGTGAAATGTTCCATTTTCAGCCTATTAGTTTGGCCTTACAGAGACCATGTCTACTCGTCCATAATCACATCACTTTTGTTGGCTGAAAGTATGTGCTTATGTAAAAGATGGAATGATTGCAATATCACAATAGTGGGTGAAGTATTCAAACTCTTCTTTTAATGAGAACTTGTTGATGGCACAGAAGAGTAACTGGAAAGAATCATTTGGGAAGAGTTTAAGTGTTCATTTGGAACCACCGATTCACTAAAGCTCAGGCTGGAAGAAATCATGTGGTCCTTTCCACTTGTTTCCCAGAAGGACTGCACA
Organism: Marmota flaviventris; assembly: GCF_047511675.1. Taxonomy (NCBI): domain Eukaryota; kingdom Metazoa; phylum Chordata; class Mammalia; order Rodentia; family Sciuridae; genus Marmota; species Marmota flaviventris. The sequence continues at coordinate 78,585,220 of NC_092505.1, forward strand.
CTTCCTTTCTAAAGCTAGAATTTGTTTTGCTTCTCAAGAACTGACAAGAAGGGAGTTCTGGAAGTTTTAAATAATCATGAGTGATGCTTACATATTGTGCCTAATTATAGCTCTTCCCACATCTAAATCAAACAAAAAATACTTCCATTTCCAATGAATGGTTTATCAATCTTTATATGTAAAGTAAATTCCAACTTGCGTTTTCTATTATGTGATTTTCTTCTTTTTTTCCAATCAAGAACTTTCAGTCATTTATTCTTTATTCATTCATTCAACAAATATTTTATGAGTGGCCACTATGTACCAGGTCCTGGCTTGGAATGAAATTGAAAAATATAAAGAGGAACAAAGGATAGATGTTGTCTTCTAGAATCCAGAGTCTCATGGGATAGAGAAAAGTCAAAGAATAATTAAAATGTGGTAAGTCTATAATAAAGGTATGAAAAATGCTAAGGGTGCCAAAGAGAAAATAAATAATAATTTTCTGGTGATTTCTTTCTGAACATCCATAAAAGCATCTTTTGTTCAGAAAATAATAATTTTCTAGTCTTCCATTTTACACCAAGGAACATATTTCAGACGAGATTGGGCACATTCAGGGTTGTATGTCTGTAGACTCAAGGAGCATAGTTCACAACACTCAATGTTGTGAAGTTCTTTCTGCAGCCTGAATCCCTTGTGCAGATGGGAAAGTGTCAAGAGAACTCAGGTTCAATGAGTACAAAACCCAACAATACCATGCATTCGTTAATATTTTTCTCAATTTTCAAATTTTAATCATCATTGAATTACTGATGTAAGTGGGTACTCATTCTATAATGCTGAAAGGGTAAAAGAGAAAACAGCATCAGAGAGGTTAATTCAGATGCCCAAGGTCACCAAGCTGGTAAGTTCTTATATGGTCTACTTCTTCATACAACTCCAAACCACATATGTCATGTCCAATTATTTCAGAGTTGGTAGAGACGGAAAACTTCAGATTGTATTTCTTTGTATAAAAAGGCCTTTCTCATTTGAAGGTCAAATCCAATAACTTCCCTTCTGATTCCAAATAAAATTGCAATTAACTATGTAAGGATCAACCCACCACAGAAAGCAGTACAGCCCAATGGTGAAGAGAGTCAGCTCTGGAATCCAACTCTCTGGGTTCATAAGACATTCCTCTGCTTGTTAGACTTCTCTTCTCTAAAATGAGAATAATGATAACACCCCATGAATAGGACTGTTAGTTACAAAGATGAAAGAAAATAATGAAGGTAATGTATTTCACACAAACTTGAATATAGATGTCTTTCATACACATGAGCCAATATTAGCTCATATCTGTCCTAAGTGTTCTGCACCCTCGGGAGGTGGTGAAAATCTCCTTCAGTGCCTTGTTTCAGGGACTCAACCAGGAAATTCTTCTTTGGCTTGAACCCAAAGTGCCACCTGCTGCTATAATTGAAGGCGGTTTCCTTGGGTTCTAGTCTTTGAGGAAATAGAGAACAGCTGGTCTTTCATATTCGTGATGTCTTTTATGAAGCCACACTTCAAAGTTTTTGTTTCTAGACTAAATACACTCTCCAGTCAGAAACTCTTCCTACCTCCTTTAAACTTTTATTTTTTTTATGTCTTTTTTTTTCCTCTCCCTTGAATCTTTCAGTCTCCTTTGGATCCTAAGAAACAAGGCCACCGGTGTGAAAATTTCACAGATGGAAAATACAAGAGATCTTTCTTAGATAATAAATAGGGCCTATAATTGCTGACCTAAAGTTACTGGAATTTCTCAGCCAGGGATGGGTGAAGTAACAGTTGTTAAGGAAGTGATCCAGGAATGGAAATTTCTGTGCATATTCAAAATATATCCCAATTCATATTTATATATCTTTTAGCCCCACAGTAATTAATCTTGTAAATGTGTTGGCCTGTTTTTCTCACTATCCCAAATAGAGATTCTGACTTCACCATTGCCATGGTGAAGAACAGATCGAACCTTTTCTATAAACATAAACCAATTTGCAAAAAAGAGAAGAATATTCTGGAAAGACCTGTGGAAAGAACTTATCTTCTCCCATCAGACAGATGAGGCAAGCATGGCTTAGAGAGGTTAAGTGACTTTCTTAAGGTCACACACCAAGTTCATGAAAGAGCGAAGTAGTCTGACTTTCATTTCAAAGCTCTTTATTCAGTGTTAAGAACTGCCTTTCAGGCTGTTGATTTCAGCAGGTTGCTATGACATATCAAATGCAATTGCCAAAGAAAGACTGAAAACTATATCCCAGAAACACACAGGAAGACTTTCCATAATTTAGTAAACATAATTTACTTCTTGGGCTTTCTGGGGATGACATGAAAGCAAATAGTAACAGATCCTGGAAAGAGAACATGGGGGCAACGTTGTTGCTCCTTGGGGTCTCCATTTCTTTGGTGTTATACAAATGTCACTTCCCATATGTCTAGCTTCTAACTGGATTAAACACAGAAAAGGGAAGTCAAAGTTTCATATTTTCAAGCTGATCTTCCTGGGTTTTAGCAATTACCTAATGACTGTTTCCAAGCACATCTTGGACTAAGAAGATTGCAACCTTGGCTCAGAATGGAACAATTTTATTCTTCAGGCTATTTTTCTCAGCTCTGAAAGCTTTGGTAAAATAATGCATTATTTTGCCCCATATGGTGCTCATCTCAGATGACTGAAGAAGCTGTTGAGTTCCCATCCTAAAGAGATAGCCATGTGGGTAGAGTGAGTATGTATGTCAACATTTATATGGAGAATAATCTGCTTTTTTGTCTCTACATATTTCAGAAGATCTTATTTCTAGTAAAATAATAAAAAATTTAACCATATTTTTAAGTATAGGATAATCAAATGAGTCCTAAGAAGCTGGTCTTTGAATAATTATCTTGTATTTCCCAATGTGGATTAAAAAAGCCTATTAAAAAAGCCCATTTTATTATTACACTGCTATTTGATGATCTCTTCTCAACATTCTAATCACTAGTAGTTGTTTTGATAGAGAATTTAAACAATTCTGCCACAGATTTTTAAAAAAAAGCATACAAAAGAAAGAAGTGAAATATATCTTGAGAGGCAATGGAGATCTAGGAGAAAAAAAAATCTTGGAAAATTAGAGCTCTCCTTTACTGTCTAGGAAAACTTCTGGACAGCCAATGTACTTACTTTTACTGATCTCAAACCTTCTCTTTAGCTGAGTGTCTAGTGCAAAAGTGCAAATGCTTCCCCTTCCATATTCATGATTGTCTTCCCTTTCTAGTCTCCCCTGGGCCGGCAAGGAACATAACAGCCCGGGCACTTTGATTATGTATCATTGTGTTGTGTTCACGTCAGCATGGCCAGACAATGGCTGAGAAACAAACCAGCAGTTGTTTGAGAATTATCACTGGCCAGTGACTCAGTCTCCAACAGTTCAGACAAGTAGTTTTGGGAATTGTGTGGCCTCAAGCAGGGAAAGGCAAACTTGCTCACCCACACTGAGGGGTCAGAAAACAGGGAAGATGGTAATTTTTTCCCCTGTTTAAATTTGTTCCACCCACTTCTAGCCACAAGTGGGAGTGAAGGATAGGGCTTTGGCCTAAAGGGTGGAGTCATATTTGCCCCCCTCATTTCCTTGTAGGGATGTTGGGGAGACCAGTGAGATCATGTCTATGAAGTGGATTGACTGGAATGTGCTCATGTTGTCCTGTGGATTATGCTAGTAAGATTAAAAACAAAACAAAACAAAACTCAAGTTCTCTTTTCTCACAGTTTTCACAAACCATTGGCAACCTGTGCAGATTTTCCCATGTCCTTGCATTCAAGTCCTCTGCCAGCACACTCTGGGTAATTCATTTGTGGTCTGTGTGTACATGGCCAAATCCTAGCCCTTTGTCTTGTGGAACCTTCCCATAGACAGCTGGAACTGTTCTGAGTGAGAAACTGTATGGAAAGTCTGGAGGAGTAAAAAGAAGATTTGAAGTTGGCCTTGGGGTCTAGCAAATTCTTCATCAAGTCACACAGCATATGAATGCTCTAAACTTTGCCTGAGATAGGGTTCAGAAGTTCTGTATTAGTTTGAAATGGCTTGTTTAAGTATCTCATGTATTTTCATGTGACATGCTATAAGATGTTCTACATGAAGAAGCTATCTGATTTCGTATAGGATTGTGCTTCTAAGATACTTTTGATTTTCTGTATTAACTATTCTCATTTTATACCTTTCCCTTAAGACATAAAATCAACTTAAGACCAAAAGCTTCCAAAGAAAGTTTCCTAAAGGCCATTCCTGTTTCTCAAATAGCTGTGTTAGCTTACCTGTGAGAAACAAAGCAGCCAACAATCAACAGGAAAAAGAAAAAGATTTGAAAATTGCTTTTAGAAAATGATTATTAAAAATGAGTTATAGCTGGACATGGTGGCACATTCCTGTAATCCTAGTGACTAAGGAGACTGGGGCAGGAGGATTGCAAGTTAAAAGGCAGCCTTAGCAAAATTAGTGAGTTCCTAAGCCACTTAGCAAGACTTTGTCTCAAAATAAAAAATAAAAAGGGCTAGGGATGAGGATCAGTGATTAAGCATCCCTGGGTTCAATCCCTAGTAGCAAAAAAAATTTTAAAAAGAGTTATATTTATATAGATTTTGAATCTATTTTTAGGTACTTGTCCCATAAATTTTTGTAACACTTGAAGCAATCATTTCTTGATGTTCATTCTTTAAATTTTTGTGAACATATCTCTTTAAACTGATGTTTTAGTGCTATTGGAAATGATATCTTCTAAAAATTTTTTTTTAATAGTTTGTAGTGAATAGTTTAATTTTTTGAATATTGATGTTGTAGCCAATGGGCTTGATAAATGCATTTATTAATTTAAGAATGAATAATGAAATTTGTATTTTTTCTGTTTAATTCTCATGGCTTTTATTTCTGTTTCTTGCCCTATTGCATTGACTAGGATTTTGCAATCATTTGAATAAAAGCGGGCATCTTTGTCTTATTTCGACAGTCACAAATGAGCACTATGTTTGCTGCAAATCTCCTATATGTACTTTGTCACATTAAGGAAGTCCTGAGGTTTGCATGGCACTTTTATCATGAATATGTATTGAATTTTATCAAATGTTTTTTTCTGAATATATTGAAATTATTGGTGAATTACACTGATTTTTAAAAACTATTTCTTAGTTGTCAGTGGACTTTTATTTTACTTATTTATATGTCGTGCTGAAGATCAAACCCAGTGCCTCACACATGCTAGGCAAACACTCTACCACTGAGCTACAACCCAGCACCACTGATTGGTTTTTGAATTTGAATCATAAACGACCCTTGCATTTCTGGAAAAAAACAAAAACCCTTGGTCATATTAATGCTGTTCATGATTTTTGTATCCATGTTCCTGCTCTTTTCCTTTCCTCTAATATCTTAATCAGGTTTTGGTATCAAGATTATAGTGAGTTGTTAAATAGTAGGAATGTATCCCTTGTCTCTTCTTTTCTGTACTCTGTATGTATAAGATTAATGCTACTTCCTCTGAAAATTTGGAAATAATTCACTGGTGAGGCTATCTGGATATGTATTTTTCCTGTGGGTAAATTCATAAAAACAAAAATTTATTTAGTAATATAGTACTATTCAGATTTTTCCATTTCTTTTGTGACAGTTTGGTAATAATTTCATAAAAATGATCATGTTTTTAGCATAAATTATTTTATAAAATATATGCTAATGATCCTTTTAATGTGCACTGATAGTTTGCAATGCCATGATTCCCACAATCAATAATAATACCAAATAAGAGTATCAGTTTTTTGAAGTTTTCCAAGGCATTTCAAAATTGATTATCACATTTATTCATGCCATTAAATACATGACTTACTATGGGTTGAATCATACCCTCTTTTTTCTTTTTATCTCTGTGGCTTCAAATGCTTACACTAATGTGGAAGTTATTTATTTGGTCACAGAAGGGGTCAAAATATGACTCATGTTTATGTTTGGAGGCTTGTGGCACAGGATAGCTGAGCCACATCACCATTACCTCATTAATATCTAAGGTATCACCTTTCAGCTGCATTTTTTTCTTTTAGGTTCTTTTTTATTTTCTCATTTTTTAATTGTTGCATTATAGTTGTATGCACTGATGGGATTTGTTGTTACATATTCATACATGAACACAGGATAACAAAATAATTTGGCCAATATTCAGCTGCCTTTTGTTCTTGAGATTATGCCAGGGGTGAGTTGGTGAATACATGAACTCCCTAGTGAAGAGTGTGACATTTGGTGGAGATGATAAGAAAGCTAACTACAATTTGTCTGGTGTCAGGCATTTCAACCTCAAACAGTGAAGCCTAGTAATTCTATCAGAAAATTGAGCATCTTTGGCCTCTCTAATACCTGCTGGATGACTTTGGTGAGTCACTAAATTAATTTGTAGTATTCTTTTCCAGCATGTGAAGTGGAGTGAATATGGGTTTCGCTTTATTGCATCACTGCCACTAACAGCAAACAACAAAATATTGTATGTAGTGTCTTTTTTTTTTTTCTAAAAAAACATTTTATTTTTAGTTGCCGATGGACTTTTTTTTTTTAATTTTTTATTGTTGGCTGTTCAAAACATTACATAGTTCTTGATATATCATATTTCACAATTTGATTCAAGTGGGTTATGAGCTCCCATTTTTACCCCATATACAGATTGCAGAATCACATCAGTTACACATCCATTGATTTACATATTGCCATACTAGTGTCTGTTGTATTCTGCTGCCTTTCCTATCCTCTACTATCCCCCCTCCCCTCCCCTCCCCTCCCCTCTTCTCTCTCTGCCCCCTCTACTGACATTCGTTTGTCCCCCTTGTATTATTTTTCCCCTTCCCCTCACTTCCTCTTGTATGTACTTTTGTATACCTCTGAGGGTCTCCTTCCATTTCCATGCATTTTCCCTTCTCTCTCCCTTTCCCTCCCACCTCTCATCCCTGTTTAATGTTAATCTTCTTCTCATGCTCTTCAACCCTACTCTGTTCTTAGTTACTCTCCTTATATCAAAGAAGACATTTGGCATTTGTTTTTTAGGGATTGGCTAGCTTCACTTAGCATAATCTGCTCTAATGCCATCCATTTCCCTGTAAATTCTATGATTTTGTCATTTTTTAATGCAGAGTAATACTCCATTGTGTATAAATGCCACATTTTTTTTATCCATTCATCCATTGAAGGGCATCTAGGTTGGTTCCACAGTCTAGCTATTGTGAATTGTGCTGCTATGAACATCGATGTAGCAGTGTCCCTGTAGCATGCTCTTTTTAGGTCTTTAGGGAATAGACCGAGAAGGGGAATAGCTGGGTCAAATGGTGGCTCCATTCCCAGCTTTCCAAGAAATCTCCATACTGCTTTCCAAATTGGCTGCACCAATTTGCAGTCCCACCAGCAATGTACAAGTGTACCCTTTTCCCCACATCCTCGCCAGCACTTGTTGTTTGACTTCATAATGGCTGCCAATCTAACTGGAGTGAGATGTCTTATGTTCAAGGGAATATATGGGCAGGAGGTCCTAATATTTGAAGTTTTAGAGGCACTCTCAATATTTTAAAATAATTTTTTACATGGCAAAAAATAAAGCAGAAAAGGTAGCCACAGAAAGCAAGCTCTGAAGGTCCTTTAAAATGTGTTTTTGTGACTCTAGCTCTCTTTTGTCATGTCCACCAAGGTCTGCAGGGCAGCTCCAGGTGAAGTATCCAAAGGAGGCAGGCAAAAAACTCTTAGTAGAAGCACATCCTTCCCAAACACTGGAGAGGAAGAGAAAATCAGAAATAACCAAGCCAGAAGCCACGTCTTTATTTGTAGACTGCCTTTGGAAGATAGCGAATTTTGAACTGGAAGGAGTTTCAGAGATCATCGAACCTTAATAATCTCCATAAGAAAACGGAGCATTAGCTGCCTTGAGTAGTGAAGAAACTAATGCCATAGGTGTGTTTTGCTTTGAGGAGAACCAGGTTCCAAACTTTTAAATGTGAAAAACACATAAGCAAAAGGAAGGTTCATTGTCACTTTTTAAAGGAGTTTTATTTTTAATTAAATAGCAAATCACCAAGGCATTTAAGGAGTGACTCAACTTGCAAACATTTAATTTTTTACCCAGTTTCAGTAACACAGTAACGTGTTTGTTGAAGAAAGCAAGGTGTGTTGGTATTCTTTCTGTGACTGGTCATTGTGAACTAACTCAATCACATACCTGGGTGTTTGCCAGGGACAATTTCTGGCATTTTCCCAGGTGGTGGGGTATGTGAATGTTGTTGCATTCAATGAAAAAAAAAAAGTGGAACCTGAGCTGAACAGCCAGAATTGAGAGGGTGGGTCATGAGCTTGGGCTAGAGGACCTTTCATGTCTGAGGCAGTGGCAGGATATTGCTTTCCTTCTTGTCAGCCACACCTTCAAGGATTTTTTTTCTTAATGGATACAATACACTTTATCACAAAGGTATATTAAAAATGGAACAGAAGCTGGGTGGAGTAGCAATACTACAGTCTAAACCCTTCACCTCCTCGTTGACAGGGTGGAGTAAGCAAGGCATTTCTTGCCAAGCATGCTTATTTTGGCCCATAGGACCAGCAGGGAAGTGAGGGCCACAGAGCTAAAGGGTTCCTAGTTTGCCCTAACTCCCTCCATTCCTGAGATCTATAAACAGTCTCAATAAGAGTTTTGATTGAAAAAAGGAAAAGTTATTTTGATTCATTATTTTCAAGGCATTCATTCATGAAAGAAGCATGAGACCATGGAAGATGATGGCACAGGATGGTTTCTTTCTGTATGCCTTGAGATATTGTGCCTCAAAATTTCCCCATAAAACCATGAGGTTTTTATTTAGGTTCTAGAAATGTCTGCATAAAAAGCTTCATGGAAATTTGGAATATATTAACTGACATATACTGAGGGCTATTCCAAGATAGCTTCCTGTGTATTAACTCATTTAGTTCTTAGAACAGAACAATTGATGATGTTGGTCATAGTGCCTATCACCAACATCATCAATTGTTATTGTTCAGATGTGGAAACTGAGGCACAGAGAGGGCAAAAAGCTTGTTCATGTTCATACAGACAGCAGTGAGTCATAGAGGCTGAATTTAAACCCAGGAAATCTTAATATCTATGCTTTGTTGCTTCTTTAAAAAGTGACACATAAAATGATTTTTTAAAAGAAATATTCTCACACCAAACCTTGTCTCAGAATAAGAGCAAAAGAAAGGCAGGAAGGTAAAATAATAATAAAAAAACAAGAAAAAGGATTTCCTCCACAAAATGTTGTTCTTCAAGATTTACTTTCATATAAATGCTAAGGACTAATACTGTTTGGCATGATGACTAATAAACTCATATTATTTACACCAAAGTTAAGAAACTATTTTAATATATAGAGATGTAAAATGACTTAGGCAAACTCATGGGTGGTAGTCTTACAACATATTTTGAAGGGAAGCAGGATGTTCCTAATATATGTGTCTGAAAAGTCATTCAAAACACTTTTGGCTAGAAAATTCAAGGACTTTCAATTGAGAGTAATCAAGCCCTTCTCTCTTGTATTTGGTGCCAAAGTAAGTAACACTGAGCTGTGTTGCCTATTCACTATCCTCATGTAGAAATTTTGATGGATTTATGATCTTATATTATTTTTTCACTACAAAGAATTTCTTAAAATTCCACAAAAAGTGGAGGAGTCAACAGAAATGAAAGTTTGATAATTTATAGAGTGAGTCTATTTATTTCTTGCAAAACACTATTTCAATATGGTATCTAATTAAAAAATCATCAAATTTATTTATTTTTTTTAAGTTCCAAAATTGATTCCTGGGAACACTGGCTGACTAAGCAGATGTGGTAAGCATACCTTCTAACTCAAAATACATAATAATGCCAGCTACAAAATACATTTAAAAAAATGCTATAAAGCTGAGTTCAAAAGCCAGAAAGGGAAATCACTAAGTAGCAGGAAATAGAGGAGAACTTAAGTTATTGTAGAGAGTGATGGCTGATGCCCAACAGGCCAATAGTATTAGCAGGGATATATGCCTTAGAAGCTAACGTCTAAAGGTCTTTGTACAATGGGAAATAGATCTGAAAACAGTCTACACAACTCATGAAAGAAGCTAGAAAAGTCTTGTCTAGTCTACAGACAGTCCTGGAATATAGCATGTGTTTGTGCTATGCAAACAATCTGTATTCTCTGGGCCATGGGTGGATAGACCCTTGTGGAAATTGCAAGCCCAAATCTGGGCTGCTCATTAGACCTGAATTTGCAAAACCAAGCAATTTATGAACACAAGTCTAAGGTAAAACACATCTAGAACCAGTGAAACTTGAAACACTCCAGCAAAATAAAATAAAAATAAAGTACTCCATAAGGGATCTCCAAAGGAAATCATCAGTAGATACATAGGAAGTTATTGTCTCTGAAAATGACCTGTAAAACAAATCACAAAGCACAAACAAAAACTCACTGCTTAAGAGTTAGTTGATGCAAGAAATGGAAGAATTTTATTAGCTGAACTATCAATAATATAATTGTCTAAGAGATTTAAAAATAAAATAAATGTATTGAGAATGATCGGTGACAACAGAACAAGTAAAAATTATAAGAAAAGTCATGAGCATACTGAAAAGAAAACAGGCATATTTCTTAAAAGAAAGAACCAAATCTAAATTCTAAAAATGACCTGGGTGTGGTGGCACATGCCTGCAATCGCAGCGACTCTGAAGGCTGTGGCAGGAGGAATCATAAGTTCAAATCTGGCCTCAGCAATTTAGTCAGGCACTAAGCAACTCAGAAGACCCTCTCTCTAAATAAAATACAAAAAAAAAAAAAAAAGGAAAAAAAAAAAAGGTCTGGGGATTTGACTCAGTGGTTAATGCCCCTAGGTTCAATGCCTGGTACCAAAATAAATAAATAAATAAAATAAAAAAGGAAATTTAGAAATGAAATATGTTAATTAAAAAAGATGTTATTTAAGTAAGAAATTCAAGCTATGACTTACAGAGCTAAATAAACTGAAGACATAAGAAAAGCATTCAGAATATGATCTTAAGAGTTAAAGAAAGGAAATGCTTTTCTTATGTCTTCAGCTTATTTAGATATTGAAATAGAGAAAAGGTTTTATATCTCTTTTCAATAGCACTTCTGAAAATGAGGAAGTTATAATTGATTTTTATTTCTCTGCACTGTAGAGAATCACTATGAATTAGTTCCTCTATGGAGCACTTCAGGTTTCACCAGTTCTGGATTAGCTGTGTTTATTTTCCCAAATTCTGAAGTGGTTAACTCAACATAATCCAACCAGTGTGTTCTACAGAAGATAATTAAATTGATTAAGTTCACAAACTATTGTCTTTTTATTTTGTAGCAATGTGGGTGTATTCTAGATAACTCAATATGTACTTCTGTCAAAATCTGATGTACATATTTCGGCTACTGTGAGGTATGCTGCAATGAACATAAGAGTACAGGTATCTCTTTGACTTACTGATTTCATTTCATATATATATATATATATAATATATATATATATATATATATATATATATATATATATATATATATATATAATATATATATATACATACACACACACACACACACACACACACACACACACACCTAGGAGTGGATTGGTATGTCACATGGTAGTTCTATTCTTACATTTTTTGATGCATTTTATTATTTTCCAAAATAACTGCACTAATTTACATTCTCACCAACAGTATGCAAGTGTTTTTTTTTTTTTTCTCTCCACATCTTTACCAACACTTGTTATGTGGACTGTAAAAATGTTGAACATAGTAAAATGGTGATTACCAGAGGCCAGGGTCTGGGCATGTTGGGCAGATGTTGGTTGAAGGACACAAAATTTCAATGAGACAGGAGGAATAAATTCAAGGACTCTATTGTACATCATGGTGAATTCAAACAAAAATACTTGAATATTCCCAAGAGTAATTTTTAAATGTTCTTACAACAAAAAATAAGTGTATCAGATAATTCATATATTAAACACCTTGATTTAACCAGTCCACAATACATATCTATATCAAAACATCATGTTGTGAATATAAATATATACAATTTTACCTATCAATTAAAAATGATGTGTGAAATCAAGATATTTAAGTTTCCTTCCTTAGAACAGCCTCTCATTGAAGATATCAAAAAAAGTTTCTAACCTTAATACATCTGGAGAATTGTTTCCTTGTTCTCTCAAAGGATGTTTTGAAATCACATCTTATTACCCTTATTTTTTTCATATTTCTTTTTATAATTTTGTTCCAATTTTTAAAAAAATCATCTTCTTCCACTAGTTCATGTTCCATATTCTTTCAAAAATGTTTTCCTTAAAGATTTTGATTCTGTTTCAGATTTATAGAGAATTTGGCAGAGAAAGGAATTATACTTTTAAATACTATATCTCAATCCCAGTCTCTCTCTCTCTCTCTCTCTCTCTCTCTCTCTCTCTCTCTCTCTCTCTTTCTCTGCAAAGTTCTTCAGTTGAAGTTCTTCAGCTGAAAATCAAAAATATATTTCACACTGAGGTAAAACTGCTAAGTCAGATGAAATGTAAACACTTCTTGCCTTGGGTTCTAGAGATGATGCATTTCATATGTTTTTGAGTCAAAAATTGGAATTTGGTGAGCTCAAGAATAAGGCTCTGGAAAACCCGCTCCCACCTTGTGAGAACCAGCAAAAATTTCATTATTTCTCTATATATCTGCAAAATTATCACCCCAAAGAGCAGAAATCACACCACAGCAATTATATACTAGAACTGAAATCTAAACTTTCTTTAGATTTCCTTTCCAATCAGGTTATGTTTGTCTTCAGAATTCTTCTATAAAACATCTCTGTGTCTACCTCTTCACACTTGTAACCTTATCTCGCCTATCTTTCTTAAACAGAAAAATGTTGACTTGTATGATCATTACGTGGGATATGGACATGGAATTTCACTTCTTTGGCCATGAAGGCATTTTATTTGTTCATTCATTCACTCATTTGTCACTTTTTGAATATCTATCATGTACCAAGCTTGCTGTCTTTGAGCCCTAGTTTTTCCATTGAGTTTACAACTCTAAAAATTATCAATCCTAAATAAAGAGCATTCTTCTTAATTATCTGATATTGTGCTATTCCACCTCAAGCACAAAGACATTAACAATGCTGTGCTTTGTAGTGTTCCCATGCATTTATAAATTCTGATCCTGTCTGGAATGACCATGTTTCCTTCATCATTGACCTAATGACTCCTTATCCTTTCAATTCAACTCAGATGACAGCTCATCTTTCTTAGTCTGATTTAGTGCCTCTGATCTCCCCATGCTCCCTATCTTGCCCTTTCCCAATGCTTATCATGTTCGACAATAAAATTTTGTGATGGATAAACTTTAGTCCTCAATTATCTCTGTCTCCATCAGTTTAGCTGATTCTGTGGCCTCTTGACTTGCAAACTTTGATACAAAGGAAGTAGTAATGCTGAGGGTCATCCCTGTGGCAAGGAATTAAGGGTGGTCTTCAGATAACTGCTAGCAAGATACTGAAGACCTCAGTCTCACAGGCCATGAAGAACTAAATCCTGACAACAGCAACATGTGTTTGCAGGTAAATCCTTCTGTTCTTGAACTTCAGATGAGACCTCAGCTCTCAGTGACACCTTGATTATAGTCTTGTGAGAGATCCTTAGGTAGAGGGCCCAGAGAAGCTATGCCTTTGTCCTGACCCAATGAAGCTGTGAGATAATAAATAAGCATCATTTTAAACTGATAAGTTTCTAAGTCATTTGTTATTTGAAAATTTACTTTTCAATTCATTTATTTAATTCTGTTTTAGATTGTCACCTCTTCAGACTTGACACCTTTTTTGTGTCACCAGAAGCTGATAATGCATCTGGCATATAGTAACTGCTTAACATACATTTGTGAACAGTGTGGTGGTAAAGTAACTTCACTGGTTTTATAGAAAGGGAATCAGCTGCTACCAACTTTATGACCTTTATTTAATTCAAGTTCTAAGTCTCAGGTTTTTTAATATGAAAAACTAAAGGGTGAGACTTAATATAGTGCAACTCAGCTTCAGAAGTTTCTGTATCTCAGTTTTTCTCCTTAAGCATATTAATGATATGTGTGAGACTGTATTATATTTTAGTGGATGACTTGATCCTCAATATATTTCCATATTCTGTTATCTTTTTAAGTCTGAAGTGTGAAAAGGAGTTATTGCAAAAATCATGTATTTTCCACTTTTAGAAATGATATCTACTTAAAAGAAGTCTCTAAATGATTAAGTAGCAAGAACACAAAAGTTGGAATGAACTTATGCAAAATTGAAATCAGTTTTAAAAAAGGGCATTTGATGACATGTAGCATGACATTTAACAGCTTTCTTAATTGAGTGGACTAAAAACCAGATAACACAATTTTAGACAGGAATTTCTTTTTCCATGCTGACAGGAAACATTTGTTTTGTTTTAGCCAGACGGTTTAAAAAAATGCTATTTATAATAGCTTTGCCAAAGTGGGGTGAGGGAGGGGGGGGGTCTACAAATTCTCATTCATTTCCATTTTTTAAAAAATTTGCTGCGTTATCTTTTCAAATGTTTCTTTCCTTTCACTGAGTGTTTAGATGATAGGAAAATTATGATTCACTATCTCAAAAACTGATGGTAAAGACATTTTTCAGTTTCTGGGCCAGCACATGTGGAGAAGATAATTCTTATTAAGCATATTAGATAATTCTGATGAAATCAGTCTCTCTTTCAGCTGGAACTACCTTTCCTTCCTCTCCACCCTCTTCCTTATGTGTTATTTCTCTAAAAAAGGGGAGGAAAAACAGACAGCAATAATACTGAATCTTTGCTACTTAAAAGAAAAGCAGAGGATGACGTACACTTTTCTTGTTCCTTTGAGCTCCTCAATTGTCCATCTGTGAACATTTCATTCCTTCTATTTTTAATCCATGCAAACAGACAATCCTGGACACCAACTGCAAAAAGGAATCAACATTCCTTGTGGTGTCTCAATATGATATTTGTGTATCTTCCCTTAAGCACATTCTGTCCTCTTTTTCCCATCATGAGAAAGAGGATAGGAAGTAATAATCAAATTCACTCTAAAGTACTGACATTAAGACAACATATTAGAATAGAAGGGAGCCACATCAGATAGAAAAATTCTTCCTCTCAATAGTAAGCAATAGATAATCTTCTGAGGAAAGTTGTACAATCTCTACTTGGGATATTTAAAATAAAAAGAAAATTATTTCTTTAGATAGAATATTTTTAGAAAAGCCAAGGAAGATAAATCTTTCTGTTATTCTTTTATCTCCACTATTCACAACATAAAAGTAGCCACAAAAAATTAAGGTAGACTTGTTTTTATTATGTTCAGAAGTAGGAATAATAGTTTCCCAATAATCTCTTTTGCAATGAAAAATGAAAAAAAATGGCTTCGGACATGGAACTCAAAAAAATAGTTGAGGAAGCTCAGATTTCATTTAGGATAGTAGCAGATTATAGGAGTTATGAATTAGGGCTTTGGGATTAAATGCATGAAATTTTGGATTCAGGTTCCATCATTGATTATCCCAGGTACATACTGTGCAAGAATCTTTTTCTTCATCTACAAAATGTAGATCATTTCTCTTTTCATATAGAGATATTATGAATGTAAAATAAAATAATGATGATGCATGACAAAATTTTCCACAGAACCTGCTATAGAATTAAATAATAAATGGATGCTCAATTCCCCTGATCCTAAATTGAAAAATCAGAAAAATGATGACTAGAGATTAAGACTTGTTAAGGAATGCATATTTAATTACAGAACTTATGATAGAACAGTAGGAATTTCTTCTAGAAACTCAAATTTTTGTTATACAAATATTTTACCTAATTTCCATAGTCTTTGAGAAAAGTAAGTGGTATTCTTTATTACTGAGGGAGCAGTAGAAGGACAGAGAGGACAATCGGCTTGTATTAAGAACATGAAACAAGTGCTGGAGTCATAGCTCAGTGGTAGAATGCTTGCCTAGCACATGTGAGGCACTGGATTTGATCCTTAGCACCACATAAAAATAAATAAAAAATTAAAGGTATTGTGTTCATCTACAACTAAAACAACAGCAACAGCAACAACAGCAAATAACATGAGACAAATTTCAATGGAAAGTTGAAGCAAACAAAATTAAAATAATTCATCCTTGCCCAATAACTTCCCATGCTAATCTGAATTTTTATTCCCTGAGTATGTATTAGGGACTACCAAAAGAACCCAATGATAAGATCAACAATATAAATCAAGTCCCAGGAAGGAGGGAATTAAATATCTGAGAATTATGTTCAAATATTTTAGTTTTTGGACTCTGATGACATTATATTCCAGCACTTCATGAGGCATTTTGAAGCCAAGGAGCTTGTAGCAAGTAGAGATGGAAGACTATTTCATTTTCAAAAGTGTCTGTCTTTAATTCCCCCTATGCATGGGTGTAATTTTAAAAAATTGTCCCTGTTACTTCCTCACATGGGAGATTCTCTGATGATTGGAGTACCTGGGGAGTCACCATCTCTGAATCTTATGAAGGTTCAGAGGGGGACTTAGAAATTCCTGCAGGGGTGGGAATTCTCCATGATTTTATTAGGATGAAGGACAAGGACAAGAAACACACAAGTTTCTTCCAGTAGGCTTCAGTTCAAAGCCTGTAATTATGGGTCAACATCTAAATTATCTAATTCTGCATCAAGAATGCAATTGAAAAATTACTGAGTGTCTTCACCATTGCTTGCAGAACCAGGTACTCTGTTAGTCCCTGAGAAAGAAGTGAGTATAAAAAGAAATATTTTATGTACCGTAAATAATAGGATGCTGATAGAACTTTTCCTGTTGCACTGAAATTGGTGTATAGGGTGCCAGTTGAAAAGGTAACTCTACAAAGATCCATCAGTTGTCCTTGCACCCCAATGAAGATTTACTAAGAGGCCCCAGAAGAACTACCTTGCAGTGACCAAACCTTTGCACTTATATTCCCCTCCACTCTACATCCATCTGTGAAGGGGCAACAAGATGGGGGAGAGTTGGGGCTGAGAACTTCACCTATGGAGAAGTCAGAGATCATACAGAGAAGTTTTTCCTATGGAAAGGAGGGAGATGGTCGTGCTTTCTACTCCATGAAGCCAAGTGAGAGGCTGGGATGTCGTGGTGGGAGCTCCAAGAAATTCTCTGGTGAAAGTTGAAAATGCCTACAAGAAGCAGAGCCTTCCCTTTCTGGTCTGAGAAATGGTAGTACCTAGGAGAGTAAGGGGGCATGGAACAGCTCACATTTCCACTTTTGGAGGTGGTGAGGATGTATATTTCTTGGGAGTCAGGTGGGTTTCCTCAAAGGTAACTGGGGTGGAATTTTCAGGAGGGAGTAAGAGGCTCCTGGTGTCTGAGGGAGGGTGGAAGCTGTTTTTTCTGATTCAAGGAAGTGTACAGTGGACAGGTGAATGCTTCCTGTTCACTCTTCCGAGAATCCTCCCCAAAATTTCCACATATGTCCCACGAGAGAGGCAGCTTTGCAGCTGGAGGGTTATACATAGAATTTGGGCAACCAGACACTATTATCCAATGAATATGATACTCAACAGACAAAGCACTTCAACTCCTGCAAATTAAGTAAAGCAAAACAAAACAAAACAAAATCTAATCCATTTCTTCTCCCCCTTCCTACCTCCTGCAAAACTTGAGTAGCTAGGCCACTCATCACCAAAGGGAATAAGAAGAATGGTGTTAGGACTAGAATCAGGATATGGATGTGTCTAGCGTCCACAACAGCATACTGAGCTAGGAGGAGGGGTAAAAGATCAGAGTTCAAATCTGACCATTGGTGGGAAAGTGAAAAGATTTCCATTGGATTTGAGATTTCAGTTTTAAAATGAATTGAACATTTAATCGTTTATGGTGTTCATCTGTCTTTGGATATTGGTCTGCAGTGTCAAGCTGTCCTTCCCACAGCATTCATGGAGGGCAAAAGCAGAGTGAAGAACCCAGCCGTCTGATCATATAATATCGATATGTTGGCCTTCAAATACACAGTTCAGGCTAATGGTCTCTGTATTCAGATCTTTGTTTAAGAGAAGTGATGATTGCCATTTTTTGCTCAAAGTTTATTGTGATGCACAACATTCATATATGAGCCAGATCTGAATACACATGAACCAAGGGGCTATACCCCTGAAATCTACAGAAACATCTAAAAATAAAAATGCACATGTCAGTGTGGTCACATGCTAGCTTATGTAAAAAATGGGACTCCATTTGGCTCTCTAAGCTCTAAGTTCAGTGCTAATTCCACTCTACCTTTGACTCAAAAGCATTTCCTTGGGGAGCATATAAAATATTACTTCTTAGAACATTGGTATCTGAAAAGTGTTCTAATTTTGGAACACTTAATTGTGGTTCCCATTTTTTCTGAGGCAGACTTATATTTACCTTGATTGGTACCTTTTAAATTGCTTAAGTTTACAGTAGTTATGTATGCTTGCTGGACATTGTTCAACCAATTCAAAAGTGTTAAGTACTGCTTACCTACCCTCCTCACTCCCTATCCTTTCCCAGGGGGTGCAGCCAATTATCATCTTGGTGTCTACCATTCAGTCCTTTATATATTCATATATGTATACACCCACATATATTCATATGTGTGTGTGTGTATATATGTGTGTATATATACACACATATGTGTGTGTATATATATATATATTTAGCTTCTCTAATTATAAGAATTGTTATGGTTTGAATTGTGCCCCCCAAAATGTATATGTTGAAGTCCTAACCACCAGTAAATTAGCATGTGATCTTATTTGAAAATACAGTTTCTGCAGATGTAATTAGTTAAAACAAGGTCACTGGAGTAGAGTGGATTCCTAAAATGACTAAGAAATCTAAATTTCTATGGGGAAATTTGGGACCAGAGATAATTATGCATACCCCGAGAACACCATGTGAAGATAAAGACAGAGATTAGAGAAATGCATCATCTACAAGCAAAGGAAGGCTAAAAATTTCCAGAAAATCCTCAGAAGTTGGTAGAGGCATGGAACAGATATTTCCTCACAGCCTTTCAAGGAAGCTCTCTCTTCCTGAACCTTGGTCTTGGACTTCTAGAGGCCAGAGCATTTTCTAAGTCACCCAGCGTGTGGTACTTTGTTATGTCGGCCTTAGCAAACTAATATAATCATTATAACCATGTTATTTTAAGTTGCTTTTCATGTCCAAACAAATTCACTTTATCCTTCTAAGTTAATGAATGCATATAGATAGCATCTTTTAAAGGGATGCATGCAATTCTTTACAGTTTTTTTCCCATTTGAAAAGCATGTTTTCTCTACCCCTTTATCTTTATTGTAATTAACAGCATTCTCCTTTAAAAATTGTAGTAAAATATATATAACATAAAAGTTTCCAATGGTGAACTCTTATGTGAACCATGGACTTTGTGTAATAATGATTTGACAATGTAGGTTTATCAATTGTAACAAATGCAGCACTGTAGTGGGAGGTGATAACAGGGGAGGTTATGCATGGGTCGGGGCAGGGTGTGTGTGGGAAATCCCTGTACTTTCTGTGAACTTCATTTTGCCATGAACTTAAGACTTCTCTAAAAAAAATAAATTCTACTAAATGCAAGAGTTTAATAAAAAACATATATCACTGAATGAAATACTTAAAGACAAAAATTGACTTTTATCCATTTTAAGTGTACGATAGTGATGAATATATTCACATAATTGTGCAACCAATATCCATAACATTTTTAGTCTCATAAAACCAAAACTCTACATTCGTTAAACAGCAGTTCCTTCTTCCTTCTTCCTAGCAGCCTCTGAAACCACCATTTACTTCTTTTTCTATGAATTGAACTACTCCAGATACATCATATAAATGCAATCATACAGAATTGGTCCTTTTGTGACTTATTTTACCAGCATGATGTCCTCAAGCTCCATCTGTGTTATAGAATGTGTTAGAATTTTCTTCCCTTTTAAGGCTGAATAATATTTAATTATATATATGGACCACATTTGTTTTGCTTGTTCTTTTGCTGACAAATATTTGGGTTGCTTCCACCTCTTGGCTTTGAATTGAATAATGCTGCTATAGACATGGGTATCCAAATGTTTCCTTGAAAACTTGCTTTCAGTTTTTTATTTTTTGCACTTATGCTTAAAAGTGGAATTGTTGGGTCATGTTGTAATCCTATTTTTAATTTTTTTAAGGAACTGTCATACTGTGTTCCATAGCAGTTGTACTATTTTACATCCCACTCACATCACACAGGGTACCAGTTTTTCAACATCCAGCAAGTGCTTGTGTTTCCTCTTTATTTCTCTCTCATTCTTTTATTTTTTCTCTCTTTTCCTCTCTCTCCTTCCTTCCTCCCTCCCTCCCTCCCTCCCTCCCTCCCTCCCTTCCTCCCTTCCTTCTTCCCTTCCTCCCTCCCTTCCCTATCCTTCTGTTTGGATATTAGCTCTCCTAATGAGTGCGAGGTGGTATTTCACTGGGGTTTTGGTTTGCATTTACCTTATGATTAATGATGGTAAGCATCTTTTCATGGATATTGGCTATTTTTACATCTTCTTTGGAGAAATGTCTAAGTACTTTGTTCATTTTTGAATGGGTTTGCTATTGTTATTAAGAGTTCTTTATATTTGATGAATATATATCCCTTATAAGACATGTTTTGTAAGCATTTTTCCCCACTATGTAGGCTGCCTTTTTGCTCATTGTGCCCTTTGATGATTCTTGTATACTAAGGCATAGATGTACATAGACTACATGTACATCTATGTACATCTAAGCTACACATGAGAGGGAAAATTCTTGGAGTGGAATTACTACTTCAACCTACAAAAGTTGTTCCAACTTAGACTCTTAACAGTTTATGACCATTCCTCCCATCTTCATTTCTGCCAGTCCAGAGAAGATATTTTTTAAAAAATTGCCAAGGATGTTGAAAAGGATATTTTAATACATAACTACTCTGTTCTATATAATAAGAGCCTGTTACATCATGGTTAAACTATTAAACAAATTTTAGGCAAATCGTGTTCCCTGGAACTTAACATGTATATTTGAAAAAAAAAAAAAAGTCCTACAACTTAGAAGTTGGATTTACCACCAGCCCTAGGGTAAAGGCTTTTACTTTATTTTTTATTAAAAGCTCTATAATTAGTTCTTTTACCTCAAGTGATTTACCTAATGAATGGTGCCATTTTATAAATTGAGTAAACAAATCTGCTCCAATTCATAGCTAAAGAAATAGGAGAAGCAGTTTGCCAGAATGAGCCAGTGTATGCCAAGGATTCAATCTCATGGCCCAGAACTCTCTTCCCATTGCCAGGACCACTGTGCCGCCATATGTTTCCAGTTTCAGGGACTGAAAAGGTGGGGATGACCGCATGAATGACATAGGGACAGTGGGAGATGATGGGCCATCCGTTTTCTGGGAATTATATCACTGCAGTTAAGCAAAGGACCTGGCCCACAAGGATATTGCCTCTGTGATTATATTTTAAAACAATAATAATAACAGAAGAAAATTGGACTTTTAGATCTTGAGACCAGAGGGAAAAATGGTAATGTTCTATTCCCACTTTGATCAAACCACCTGTGTAAAGAAAGGTACGTGAGGTCTCCACACAAACATTAAGGAGGTTTCACAAAGCCATGGTGCTCCTGTGCATTTTATCTTCTTTTGTTGCTGGAACTTTCTGCACAGAGCATTGGTGACACACCACATTTACTTGTCCTGCATGATTCCTGGTTGAAACATAAACTGTCTTAGTGTTCCTAAGGTCCTCTACTGCAGTTTATTAAAAAACCAGAGAAGTTGGGCCTGGTGCTTCCATATGGCTTTTCTAGTTTATTGGCTCTATTTGCTTGTAAAAATATGTTTTCAATTACACTTAAAACATTTGATTCAAACTACTTTGGGAAAGTTAAGATGTATTGTTTTCCTTGCTCACATCACATACATTCTGCTTTACCAGGAACTAACGGTGCAGTGCACTGATGCCAGGTGGCCGGTGATATAACAGGGTCTTGGGAAGAAGGTGAAGGATAATCTTAAGCTATCAATAAGAGAAGAACAACAGAAATTGAGTGTTTATTTTGGACTCATTGTGAGCATGACAGATTATGGGCATGACCATAAACGACAAAAATATATGTAAAACTCAAAGGAAAAAATGAGACTACTTGGAACACAAGATCAAAACAGGAAATTTTGGTTTGAAATTACTCTCTTTCCTCACATAGAACTTTCTAGATGTTTTTGTCAGTCAGCCATATCTAATTATTTTTCCTTGACAATGATGCAAAATTGGAAAGGGCTTTAAAACCACAGTGTCAGTGGGGCTAAAGGAGGCATTTTTGTTTTTCTCAGAGGAGCAATCACTTACAACGAATTAATAGTTATTATTATTAGCACTTTGTCCAGATCCTGGACAATGGATTATTGTTTTATTGAATGTTGGTTAAATATTCATCTGTCCAGACAGAAGGCACAGATGGATTATACTAGGCCATGACCCAAACAGGAAAAGAGAGGCAGCAGTGAGAAATTACGTGGGGGTAGTGACTAAAGTGCCATGAAAACATCACCTCCCCCCCCACCACCACCACCACACATGACCTGTGTTGGAACATCTGAGGGCCAACCATGAGTCAGCTACACATTAACTCATCACAGAAGAAGCAGGCAAAGGTGGCCTAATCCAGGAGCCATACACTGTTCAGCATGTGAACCCACTGGGGGCCTGCTGGGCTGAGCTCACCAGCATCAGGGAAAGGCATTTGCTTTTTTATTTTTGTTTTCTTTTCTTAGCCAATTATTCTCATGGTTCCCACTTGCAACCACAGGACCTTAAGGTACATAGAATCACCTAGAATGCTGGTTAAAAATGCACATTTCTGGCTCCACCCATGAGATAAGATTCAGTAAGTCTAAGGAATGTGCAGTCACTATGCAGGTAGACCCTGGACCACACTTTAAAGCATTCAGAGAAACTACCCACAAGGAGGATGAGAGAGACAGGATGAGTACTGTGATTATAGTTTTTTTTTTTTTTTTAACATTATTGCTAAGGGTCTGCCTTAGACCTTTTCATCCTTTCTTGAAGTTATGGTTGCTATAGATTTCTTGATTTTTGAAAACTTCTTTGATCAGACTGTTGACTATTCACTTTTCCTTTCCTCTTTTTTCTAGAAGGGAATTTCTTTAATCTGAAAATTTATCAAAAGCCTACTGCAACTTTAGTTTTTAATGGAATATCATCACATGCATCCAAAAAAATAAATTGTTTTACCCTCATCTCTTGGCCCTTTGCTGCCTTTGTTACCACTTTTTCTAAACCTCTGGCTGAACTTTGAATCAGATACTTTGTCTCTAATATCTGTGCTTCTCTTATTTTCATTTTCATTTCTGTACTCTTTATTTATTCTCTCATTCAGCCATACCAAGGATCTGCACTTGGTTCTTGTACCTAAGACACACTGCTTGGTAACGCAGACTCAGTTCAAGCCATAATGGGGTTATAGGCCAGCAGCAGAGACAGCCAGATAGTTAAACCAAAACACTAGGAGTGTGGGGTGCCACAGAGGGGTGTTGACAATGTGAGAGCACATAGCAGGGCCACCTAATTTAGTCTAGCATGTCAAAAAAGGCTGCTGGGAATGCTTAGGGAACTGGGAAGGGATGAGAAGGCAGAAACAACAGAACAGTATGAATGGAAACTAAAAGGTAAGAGCTATGGCACTTTGAAAAAGAACTGTTGCTTTTATGTGGAGAAAGTAGGTGATGTGGCAAAGAACAGGGCTAGAAAGATGGGCAGGACCTGATGGTGAAAGGCCTGGAAAATCCCAAGACAGAGTTTGGATGCTGAGTTCTCTGAAATACCTCTGAAAGCTTCAAAACAGGGGTGAGTCACAATTTGGTCTTCACTGAAAGTATGGTGCATGTGACCCATGGTGCAAATAATTCAGGGTAAAGTCTCCAAGGAGGTGGGGAGGGATGGGAAGCTCAGAGCATAGGCAAGGGAGGGCATGTGGGAAGAGAGGCATCTCTCCCACTGTGACAGGAGGGTACGGGCAAAGGACAGAATGGCTGGCAGATTAGACAGGTTTTTGGTAAAAGAATGCTGAAGGTGTTTTTTCCTCCCAGAAGAAAAGAGTGAAGACACCTTTGAGATGTGTTTCAGAGCATTTTAGTAATGATACTTTACTAGTGACACAAATTCCTCAATTGAGTGGTATGTAGAATAAGACAGCTGCTCAATTTATCAAAAAATGACATTAGCTATTTAGAAATATACCAGCAGTATTAGTTTTCAGACTGTCAGTGTCTTTAAAAATTAAAACAGAAAAGCTAGAAACAAGGGCATCTACCAAGTCAACACGTATAAATGCCTCTTGTACATTGTAGAGTCATATGACAAGGTTAGAATGTGACAGACTTTCCAAAAGCAACATCTAAGAAACCAGAGGCAATGATATATGATTAACCTGGGTATGTAATAACCAATTTTAGGATAAGAAGTTTCTTAGTGAAGACTCTCAGTGCCTCTTTCATTTTCTGAAGCATGTACAACTTTTTCTCCCAAAGGATGTAGGCAGATTTCCAGATACAAAGCTATGCCATTCTTCTATTTGTCTTAAAAGCACGTTGAAGCTGAAAAACCATCTTGAAACTGGAATTAGTAAAGTCTTAAACAAACAAACAAACAAACTACTCAAGATTTCATTGAAAGGCAAAGTTCAATCATTCCTTGTTCAAAAAGTCTGACAATAGAAAAGGGCTTCCTTGGGGGACAGCAAAACCAAGTGGACTTTTCTCCCAAATCCATAACAATGGACACTTTTGGACAGATTTGGAATGTGCCTTTCGTTTTGCTAAAGACATTTTTCCACCCTTGGCCTTCCAAAACTCAGAGTTCAAAGCTTCACTACTACTTTTTTATGCAGAAGCAAATTGACCACAACACTATTAGAAAAAGACGTGAGTCAGTGTATTTGGCTCTTAATTTCTTTGTTGTGTTCTTTGGAAAAGAAAGATTGTAAGGAAAGAAAAGCAGAGAAAGAAAGACTGACTTCTTTTGCATCTTTTCCTTGTAGGGTGTTTGTTTAAAAAATAATAACCCAAACCAGGCTATTATTGGGATTTATATTAAGCATTTCCAAGTTTGAAAGAGGAACAAAGTCCACCAGACCCTTTTGAGGCCTTTTGTTTTTCTCATTATACAAATAGATAAATTGAGTCACTGAGAGTGAGGTAATTTCTCTGGTCTCAGCTGTATTAGATGAAAAGAAAGCAGGAACTCAAGCTTTTGGATTCTAGGTAACCACTTTGATCATGATTTTATTGGAAGCTGACAACCAAGAAGTTAATAATCTGTTATGCTACATATTAGGGAGATGAGATTTTTCTAGTCATTAGAATAACCCTCACTTTCTAGATTCTTCAGGGAATGAGACATTTTGGAAATTAAAATTTTCCTAATAGCTGACGTTTTACATCTTTAAGGGCCAAAATGTGCTTGCTTTGATACCTTTAAAATACATAATCTCCTTAATTCTTTGAAGATGTGATCAAACAAATGTCAACAAACTCATACCCGTTGTGATTCAGTGACTTTAGGTGCTTCCTGAGGTTTCATGAATATATGTTCCCATAATGAACGGTACCATGCTTTTAAAATCCTTATCTTTTGAAAACTTTTTCTCTTTCTTTATTTCTGGGCCTCCACATTTCTGATTCTTCCTGCTGAAAGTACACTTACTTATTATCTCCTTTCCCTTTCTAGTTATGTGCTTCAGTTCTCCTATGTTCTTAGAAGCTGAAGAATCATGTTTGTCAGAATTATTTGTAAAGTAAACCAAACAGGCTTGAAGTGAGGATCTTAATGACCTCTACCTTCAATTCTCTGAGCACTTTTGACTTAAACTTTTTGTTCTCCCTTGTGTACTGTAGAGTTGAAATTTTCAGAAATTAGAACTTGAGATAAATTAAATGTATCTTGGATATATGTTGCTTCTAAAATTCAATTTGCAATAATTTAATTTTTTTCTCCAGTGATTTTATTATTCATTCCATCAAAACTGAATGCTAAATGTCTGATTCTATCCAGGACTTCAGGATCTCTCAGTGTTTCAGGATTATCCCTGGGGCCAACAGTATTGATTGTACTATCTTGGTAGTAAATGGAAGAAGATCTCATAATTTTTGTTGAAAGAATACCAAATAAAAGGTGTTTACTGTTTTGTGCATTTTTAGGTAAGTGTGCTAAACATCTGAAAAAAATACTTATTAAACTGCTGACTCATTATCTTTTTGGCACTTAGGGAGGGGAATGGAGTTCAGATTTATCATCTTTAGAACTTGAGATAAATTAAAAGTTCTTGACTGACAGCCTTCTGTTGGGTGGGGATGGGTGTGTTGTGAGAAGACACTGGCCCCAGGAAAGGCTCAAAACACTTTGATTAGCATGGAAACAAACAAACAAAACATAAAATGTGGCTTTCTTTTTGAGGAAAAAGAAGAGAGGGGTTTTCACATTCCTTATGCCCCAAGTGGCTTTTCAGGTTTCTATGTGTTTTAGCTGAAAACCCTGGGTGCAGGTGAAATACACTTGGTTGGTGTCTGTGTGGCTCATCACATGGTAGATTCCCAGTAGCTATTGGCTGAAGGACTCAATGAGTTTGAGTTTGAAATCCTAACCAAACAAAGCTGGGATCATTGAAATCTAGGGGGATCTCTGGTGGTTCTTCTTTCTTTGTCTTTATGGACTAAAATACCTTCCACTACAGTTTGCAATTTTCCTTATTCCAAATATGGGCAGCTTAGACCCATTTTCTTGAGGAAAATTTAATTGAAGACTTCTTGATAATCAAGGCACAGTAAAAATGTTAAGACCTTTTTAGCAGAAGAATGGAATTCATGTAAGGTAGGATTCTGATGTACTGACATTAAAGGTTGTTGGGCATATGCACATGGCTTGAGGAGGTCTATTTTTGCACCAAAATGCAGGGTTGGATGCATTTGAGATGCTGGCAACCTCAATAGGAGTGCTGTGGAGCATAGCAATGTGAACTCCAGAAGCCCGTGGGAGTTAAGATCTTAGCTGAAATACCAGGACCATAGCTGTGTGTGTGTTAGTGTTTGTGCGTGTACAAGCGCATGTGCACATACATAATATGTATTGACACGGTTAAGAGAAGGAGGTACCCTTGAACTGAGAAGGGACTATGAAACCGTGACAATTTCTTCCTTCGGAGGAACTGGTAGGAAGATTGAAATCTTGCCATTCAGTGAAGCAAAGAACAACAAAACAAAAACCCCAAAGCAACCATCCTTGAGCCAAAATGAAGCAAAAATTTTCAAAGGACCAGAAACACATATCAGTTCATATTACTACCATAACCAGCTCACAGCAGGACCCTGGAGGGAGAACCCAGAGTTCACAAGAAGCTGTGAGGCAAAGAGATCCTTAGTGCTCTTTTTTTTTGCAATATACAGAAAGCAAGACTTCAAGGCCATTCTCTCCCAAATGTTCACTCTGCTGGCACTGAAATAAGCATTCAACAACTGTTTGTCATTAAGTAACTAACTGAGCACCTTCAGAGTACCAGACACTTCCTGTATGTTATCTCAGGATGACAATCCTGAGAGGCAGACTTAGTTTAGAACACAGGGGAAAAAAGACTCAGTGAGATTCTGTCTTGTTAAGGGTGGCTGCATTGTTAGGCGACAGAAGTAGAACTCAATCCCAGAACCATTTTTGGGGGGATACTAGAGAATTGAACTCAGGGGCAGTCAACCACTGAGCTACATCCCTAGCCTAATTTTGTATTTTATTTAGATACAAGGTCTCACTGAGTTGCTTAGCGCCTCACCATTACTGAGGCTGGCTTTGAACTCACTATCATCCTGCCTCCAGCCACTGGGTTGCTGTGCCCAGCACAGAACTTCTTATACTAAATTCAGTGCTTTTTATTCACAATGTGGGATGGGGATGGAGGTACTGGCTTCCCACAGATAATGCATAGTATTTTCTTTGTAATTCATGAATGGCATGTATTTGGACATTAAATAGAAAAGGGATTTTAGAATGTCATTAAAATAATTAACAAAGTTTAAGTGAATTGGATATCCTTTGAGATCATAAACAGTATGGAAGACAACCTCCAAAACCATTTCTGCGGGCAGAATCCTTGATGCAAGTTAATTGCTCTATGATTGAGGGAAGTTTGGATTCTCCTCTTTTTAGAAATTTCAATCACCATACAGTTTTTTTAAAAATTAATACTTTAATTGTACATGTTAAGGGGATTCACTATAATATTTCCAGACATGCATATAGAGTGCATTGGTCACATCCATCTACCCTTCTTTTTCCCTTGCCCTCCCCCTACCTCCAGCACCCTTCCCAGTTCCAAGTAATCACTATTCTAATTTCAGTTTTTTTTTTTTTTTTTCAGTTTCAAGTTCCACATGTGGTACTTGTTTTCTATTTCTGACTTGTTTGGCTTGACATGATGTCCTCCACTTGGAAATGACATGATTTCATTCTTCTTCAATGCTAAATAATCCTCCATTGTGCATATACACTTTGTCTTCTCTGATTCCATACCTTAGCTATTGTGAATTTCAGCACGATAAATAGGGGTATGCAAATATCTCTTTGGTATGCTGCCTCCACCAAAACTACTAGAACTGATAAATGAATTTAGTAAAAGGCAGGATACAAAATGAACATACAAAAATCAGTAGCTTTTCTACACACCAATAACAAATTTGTTGATAAAGAAATCTTGAAAGCAATGCCATTTGGAATAGTCACACATAAAATAATATATAAAATTGGTCTGGGGCTGTGGCTCAGTGGTAGAGTACCCGCCTCACATGCGTGAGGCACTGGATTCGATCCTCAGCACCACATAAAAATAAATAAAGATACTGTGTCCAAATATAGCTAAATTTTTTAAAAAAAAATATATAAAATAACTTAGGAATAAAATTAACCAAGGAAGTAAAAGATCTCTACAACGACAATCACAAAACACTGGTGAAAGAAGTTGAAGACACTAAAAGATGGGAAGACCTCCTATGTTCATGGATTGGAAAAATTAATATGGTTAAAATGTCCATATCCATTCTTCTTGAAAAGCGCCTTCTCCATCATGGAATCTGGTTCCCTAAGTAAGGTTTTCGTTTCCTAAGTAGTTGTTTGAAGTTTCCATTTTATGCTACTGGGATGCTCTGGATCACTTCTGCATATAATACTGTTAAAGATCAGCCTGAATTTGTACAAAGAAGGGGACTTTAGGAACAGGGTAATATAGGTTCATATTCTAGCTCCAACACTCACTCTCATAATGATATTGAGAAATTTACTTAATATTTTTGAGCACTTGAAATACATATTATGGTAAGGGGGTGACTCATAGTGGGGTAGGGAGGGAGAACATGGGAGAATTGGATGAATTCTAGATAGGGAAGAGGGGTGGGAGGGAAAGGGAGGAGGAAGGGGATTAGGAAGGATGGTGGAATGTGATGGTCATCATTATACAAAGTACATATATGAAGACTTGAAAGTACATATACAGAGACATGAAAAATTATGGTATATATGTGTATTAAGAATTGTAATGCAAAAAAGTACATGTATAATGGTTAAAAAAAGAATTCATAAGTACTAAAAAATACATATTATGGGCTGGGGCTGTAGCTCAGTAGTAGAGCACTTGCCTAGCTTGTGTGAAGCACTGGGTTCGATCTTTTGCACCACATAAAAATAAATAAATAAAATGAATGCATTCTGTTTATCTATAGCTACAAAATTTAAAAATAAAATAAAATACATATTGTAAACTGTAAGTTTCTCTGCAAAGGTTAATTGTTACTATCATCATCACTATTTATAAACTATCTTCAGGTTGAAAATTTCCCACATTAAGATCCTTGCTAACTCTCTTTTGCTGAAATGGTGATAGTGAATTCTATTTTATGAATACAAGGTACCAAACATCTCCAGTGCACTTTTTTTTTTTTTTTTGAGGAAAAAGACTCAGGGATTCTTTCTTTGGCCACTGGCTCATGTCTGTAGATGAGAATTTTATTTATATGTATTTAAATGTGATTTAAACACATGGTGATTGTTTTATAGCTAAATATAAAAATTTTACAAGTTAAATGTTATTGCTATCTTTACCATTGACTCTAAAGCTTGCTTATGCTATAATTTGTAAACACTTTACAAGGCAGGGAAAAATACACACCCATAATTATTTCTTGATGTTGTCTGGTTCATGATAGCAGGATAAATTCTTTTATTTTATTATTTTAGAAAAAGTTTTCATTGAAGTTTTTTTTTTTTTTCCAGTCATTTCAAATAAACTTAGATCTGAATGGAAAAGAGACAGCTGATTGCCTGGCTTTTCAAGTGGCTCTTTTGCCCTTATCCTGCTCTTTGCTGAGTCAGAAGGAAGGCATGTGGTGCGGTCGACCTCTGAAATCATTAAACATCACTGTAAACTGTTGCTGCTAGAGACTCACTCGGGTTTATTTTCTGAAGTCTTATTAATAAATCAGAATCTAATCTGCAGCCAGGCTGTTTGATTACCGTGCCCTCGGCTTTGCCAGGCACAGGATTTTACTGCATGGTTGGTCTGCTGGCATGATGATTCCTGAAGGGCCATCCATAAGCCAGCAAATGCCAGGGGCACATCATTGTCAAATTCCAAAGACATGCTACCTCCCCTGACCTGTTGGTGGAGCGACAGCTTTTCATAGTGCCTCGGGTTGTCCACTATGGAATGCAGAAGGAGAGACAAAAAGTTCTGGGAAAATCTATGATAAAGAGTTACTTTCCCTCAGAAACTGGTGAGGTTTCCTGGAGAAGATGCAATAATCTGCTAATGGTACTGTTTTGGATACCCAGGGACAGCCTTCCTCTGTAGAAATGATCAAATGAAGATTAAAGCAAATGTATGGGTATTTTTTTGGGTGTGGGTACTGAGGATTGAATCTAGCAGCACTTCACCAAAGAGCTACATCCCAGACCTTTTTAATTTTTAAGACAGGGTCTCACTAAGTTGCTTAAGGGCTCACTAAGTTGCTGAAGCTGACTTAGAACTCGCAATCCTCCTGCCTTAGCCTCCTGAGTTGCTGGGATGATAGCCATGCACCACTGCTCCTTGCTTCAGTGGTATTTAAATCATGCTTTTCCCCCAATGGCAAAAGAGAAGAGATGACAACGAATAATGGAACTTTCTCATTCAGGAGTTCAGCTCAAATTATTTCACACCATTTGGTTTATATAGTGATAAAGGGTCCAAGGAAAATTAGAGTACAATTCTGAGGGAGTTAGAGCCATTAAAATTAAGAAAAAAATAAGGCAAATACCATATGTACAATATTATTAAAGTTATAGGTTACGGAAGAAGACTTCTTTAAGAAAATGTAACAGGTAAGAGGCACACCCAGGAGTCAAGCAATGCACTGAACACATTTAGCAAACACTACTGTGGTCATAGCATTCACTGGGGATACAAAAAAAGCACATCTAATTTATTTTATTCAGTAATTTGTATTCTCACCCAGGAATTTAAGCTGTAGCACATATAAAGCTAAACATTCTATATTGTCCAGTACAGTAGCTTCTAGCCACATGTGGTAAGTAATTTTAAATTTAAAGAAATTAAAATGTAATTTTAAAATTCAACACCTCAGTTGCAGTATCCACATTGCAAGTATTTAGTAGCCATAGGTGGCTGGTGGTCACCATATTGAATTCTCTCACTACAGAGAGTTCTAAAGGAAATGACCATCGACAGGCATGTTACTGACACTTAGAGTAACTTGTAACTTGTCAGTCACAAATAAGAAAGGATCAATGCAGGCTGTAATATTTAGGAAGGGTTAGGAGAACCTAGGATTTATGGCTATTTTGAAAGGTGAAAAGGAGAGTGGGGGAAAAAGGCATGTCTGGAAGAAAGATAGCCTATCTGGCTTAGATCAAATTCTTGTTATAAACTTGAGGGGGATGAAGATGGAATGATAGGGCTGGGGTTGATGCTCAGTGGTAGAGCACTTGCTTAGCATGTGTGAGGCCCTGGGTTCGATCCTCAGTACCACATATAAATAGATTAAATAAAGGTATTGTGTCCACCTACAACTGAAAAAAATATATTTTAAAAAAAGATGGAATGACAGGTTGCAATGAGATAAGTTGAGAGACTTGAGTGCCAAGCTAAGGGGTTTGTTCTATATTTCAAAATGTTATTTAATATGTGTATGTGTGCATTTGTATATATGTGTATGTACATTTTTATATATGTGTGTATATATTATATAAACGTATATACATATAAAATATGTATATATATATATATATATATATCTCCTTTTTTTTTTTTTGTAGCAGTAGTAGTACTGGGGATCAAACCCAGAGCCTCGTACATGTTAGGTAAGTGCTCTAATACCAAGCTACCTCCCCAGTCCTTTTCATTTTATTTTGAGACAGGGTTTCCTTAGGTTGCTGTCTTCAAACTTTTGATCCTCCTGCCTCAGCCTCCTAAGTAGCTGAGATTATAGGTGTGTGTCACAATACCTCGCTGTCTATGAATATTTTTGACCAGGATATTGATTGTCCTGTAACAATGGCACCACCCAGAGAATAATTTTCCTTTGTACAATTTGATAAATAGGGGTCTAATATTTAATATTATTGTGCCAATAAAGAGTTCATCTTGCGCTTTATGGTTAGCTTCAACATTGAATCAAAGCCTAGTAATACTGTATGTGTGTGTATCTTTGTATTATGTGCAAACACACACAGAGAGAGGGAGAATGCACGATCATGTTACAGACTGGCAAGAAGGGGAGATATGGAGGCTCAGTTCTTGGTCCTCTTAGAAAACAACAGGAAAGCCAGTGGAGCAGCTATGGTCATTTCATGAAGGCCCAGAGAATTGGAGTGTTACAAATTTTATTCAGTACTTTCATTCTTTCTAGGCTGTTCATTTTGGTTAAGGTTAAGGTTTGGCTAAGGAATTTTACAGAATGGGAAGCAACTCACTATGTCTGGAAATACTGATTATATCAAGGCTTCACAAATGGACTTAGACTAAATTGTGCCTTTTTAGAGAACACTTTATGAGGATTGAGAAGCATATTAGAGACTTCTAATTCACATCCATCTACTTGATACTCCCATCCTGCTTTTTTCCTTCTCTCCTTTTTACATGTATTAAGCTTCCATCATGTGCCAAGCATTGAGGGTACTGAGAAAAACAGCACTCTTATGCAAGAAGCTAGATATATAAATAGGAATAGAGACATAAATCAGGTCAATGCTATTACAGGATAGAGATGATCATGACAAGGCTGTGCACAGAATCCTAGGAGCATGAAGGAGGGGCACAGGGCAGCTTGGGCAGCCATATCTCCACAGAGGAGAAGATAGTTGACCTGAATCTTGTGACAAGAGTAGAGATTACTCCAACAGATGAATTGGGGTTAATGCTACATTAGAGAAGAAGATCAAGTGCAAAAGCAAAGGAAAGCATGGAAGAATGTGACTGAAAGAGAAACAGGTAGACTTTGTTTCCATTTTTGTCTTTGGCTTATAACAAAGCTGAGGGCTTGAGGTATACCTTTCCATATATACACTAACTTCAGGCTAAGCAGCCAGTGTAGACAACAGAGTTGTCCTGACTCTCATCATCAGACTTCAGGTTATAGTAAAAATAACACCAAAGCAAATTATCTGGGGAGCTAGATTTAAGTTTTTTTAATATTTCAAAGTGTCTTTTTCTAATCAGCTTCACATATTATCCTGGGACTTTCTAATTCACTAAAAACCACATACTAGAGTGTCACTCTCCTTACCAGATTGACGCCAAGGAACTTGTAATCATTCGAGGAGTTTATGGAGAAAACTTAGCCCTTTAGAATTACCCAAGGGATAAATAATAGTTTTTTCTTTCTTTTTTAATTATAAAATTCTTACTTTTTTGGCTCCAGAATGACAAAGTACTTTTCAAAATAAAAATATGCAAAAGAAATAGAAATTAAAATAACAGTATTAAGCAAGAAACAGAGCCAGTCAGCAGTGTCTAGGAACAGAGCCACTGGAATTCTGTCACTTTATGAGTCAGAGGCATTGTCATGGGAGTCAATGTTTTTTCTTCCTTTTATAATAGGACCAGACATGATGAGAGGCAGCACTGAGATGCAGGAAGACGATGGGCTTTGGACAGACTTGGATGGACATAGTGGCTGTATTGCTTCCTAGTTGTGTGGCTCTGGACAAGCTGCTTGACAGAGTAGAGGCTCAGTTTCCTCATGGTTAAGTTTTTGGGTTGATATAAGGAATAGAGAAAATGGGACTAGTACGATGTCTGGTTTTGTTAGACAATGAATATTTTCTATTATTATAACTATTAATGACAAGTTTGAATTTTTCTCTCTTGGATGACTATGAGACTCTTATTTTTGTAAAGGAGAGGATACTTGACTCTTGTCACTTTTCAGATACTGGCCTCTAGGTACTAACTTTGTGAAAGGGAAAAAGAATTCCCAAAGGAAGACCTAAGAGAAATTGGGAATCTTAAGGGGTGGAAGGCCTGAGTGTCATAGATAAATCAAATAATCCCAGGTGGGGTAAATTATAATAGACTATTAGTAAGTGTTTTCCTATTATTGAGATTAGGCTCCCTAATGATAGTGAGAGGGCAAATGTTCAAAGAAGATATTTGGCTAATGATCTCAGTTAATTAATGATGGGTAAAGTCAAAACAGAATTGTCAGCTCAGAAATTGATGAGACAGTTCATAGAATTATCTAAGCTTCTTGTTTACTGAATTTATTGCTCATTGTTGGCCACTTCTCTATAACAAAATATCCAGAGAATGAGAACAAAGGGAGAAGAAAGAGACAATTTTAATCTGTCTACTGCCAGGAAGAGTTTTTTTTTTTTTCTTTTTTAAAAATGGAGGTTGAAGAGGAGAGCATTTCCGCCATTGTTATTATCGTTACTATGATAAAGAACTGAGCCACAGAACAAGGCATATCCATTTGCTCTTGTTGTTCTTTTTCCACATAGGTTTAGAAATTTATCACACTGGGATTTTTTGTCATTTTATGGCTTGTCAAAGCACATATCTTATATTGATGTTCAGTATGTAGTACATAATAAATAACAACACTGAAAATACCATATCACAGGACATTTTGAAATAATGAAGTAGGAAGCGATTTCTAAGCTGTTCGCAAACTGTTCCATAAAATACCAATCCCAAGACACGCTCTTGGGTAGGGGAGATCTGCTATCAAATGTTAATATAAATACCAATTAGTATCCCAGTTAGTAGTGCTTTGAAAAACACTTTAGAAAATGTTGAAGAGGGGATAAAGAGATTTTATGCAACATAATAATTATTTTTAAAATAGCATCTTTCCCTAGTTAAAGTAGAATTTTAGATCACAAATTCTTTGTGTGTGTATGTGTGTGAGGGAGAAATTCCCCTTTGATGTCAAAATATGGATTGGTAAACATAGGCCTTTTGAGGCTTTTTAAGCCACAATTTTTGTTTCTTTCCCCTTTTCCACTTGCCCTTGATATTTTCTGGCTTTTTGAGACATGTGGGATTATCCTCTGTATTCTAAGAAGCAAGAATACTCTTGCTATATCTTGGAAGGTTATGTGCCTATTTGAAACTTTATCTCATTTTGACTGGCTCTGTATAAATACCACATGCCATTCCCAGGTGTTATGAGTATAATCCATTTCCTATACTAAATAAATAACTGTACAACCATGCTGAAGTGGCCTCATTCACCTGGCAAGAAAGACACTACAAGTGTCTAAGTGATAAAGAGAGTAGTTATTTGAGAATTGTTCTCTCTCTCTCTCTCTCTCTCTCTCTCTCTCTCTCTCTCTATATATATATATATATATATATATATATATATATATATATATATATATAATATTATATTATATAAAGGCACAGAGGTGATTAGTGACTTTCCCCAGGCTCCAGAGAGACAGAGAGAGTCTAGGTGTTTTTGAGATTAAAATACTGAAGATTTTTCTGGAATGGAGGATTCCTGAGCCACATGCATACCAGCTCCATAGCTTCATCTCCATTGATACCAGAAATAGAAGTAGAGAGAGGATTACTCTGTTTTGCTGCAAATGTCATAGTTTTTTTTTTTTTAACAAAGAAAGCAGCCCTTCTCTGGTGTGCCAAGGATTTATTTTTATGGTTCTAATTGATCTCTATCCCCCAAAGGGTACTGAATTATGCAAGTGTCTCAAGTCTTAACAAGTCATCCCCACACAGCTGTGCAATGGAAATGTTCAACAGAAAGGTATTCACTTCAGTCTAGGCAAGGCCCTGGCTGGTCCCTGGAGACCCACATGCAGGGAAGCAGGTTCTGGGCCATATTGGTGGGAGAAGCTTGTCTGGCCCATTTCTATCTTCTCCTCTCTCCTATCTCCTTCCCCTTATCCTGCTGACAAGGGAGGGTCTAGTTATGGCAGATATTTCGCCCTCTTTGTGCTTGTCTGTCATTGACCTCCAGCTGCCAGAGTTTGTTTATTACTGAAATGAGCATTTAGATTCAGTCTTGGCTGGTGGTAGCCTTGGAAAGAATATTTTCTAAGATTGCTTTGGTTTTCTTTCAAATAAACTTCTGCAAGCCTGGGACATTTCTGGCATTGCTGAAATGCGGGTGATTTATTCTTAGAGGCTTAAATTAGGAATTTTTTGAAAATGAAAACTAACAATGTTAGGAACACTCTAGCCACCGGTTGTAATAGACACCTTACTCTGCTTTTTATCAGAAAAATTCAAATCTGAAGGTTCCCCGCTGTCAACAGGTTCCATTCTGAAACCCTCAGCCCCCTGGCTCCCTCTACTGGTGAGCAACCTCCCTTCCACTCTTGCGGGCAGCTGGAGATTGGAATAAACTGGGAGGGAGACTAGATGTGTCATTTTAAAACTAGGAATTGTGGATCCAATAGCATATTTTGCAGCAGATCCCTTTTCTTCCCTCATTCTTCCAACCTCAACAATCTTGGCTACCTAAGTCACAAATTCTTAGCTCCACCTAGTGTCTCCCTCCATGTACTTCTTGGCTTTATCTTATGTCCGCCTTTAATAAGAGGTCGCTATTTGGATGGATTGCATTGATGAATGTTATGACTCCTCATGGTTCAGACTGGACAATCACTAAGTAGAGACTTTTCAATAAATATAATAATGCACAGTTATCACTTTGGATTTAAGAGTCAAGTTTAGACTTAGCTTTATCGTGTACATGGCATGACAGTTGGGAGCATATATTAAATGGGATGATTGCTTCTGGCAAAATGCATCCCAGTTTCTCCATCCACATTCTTTCAGGCACCTTTTAGATCTGAAGTCACCCTACTAAGCTGAAGGCAGCTATGATTTAACCCTTCTGCTGCCTGGTAGTGAAAGTTCTATATTCAACTGCTTTACTTGCCTTAGTATATAGAGGCCAAATTTCTAGAAAAATAACAGTTTTATCTTGTTAACAGAAGGGACTGGAGATGCTCCCCAACAGGCTGGATACATGCTATTGCCTGGGGAAGCCAACAGCTGACACCCACACCCAGGCCTATTCAGTTAGTTGGAAAGTAGCACATGGAGTGATTAATTGCTTTAGTATCATCACATCAAATGATCCAATGCCTAGATCCATGTGATGTAAACATGTCAATGGAGAGTTCAGTAGAGGCAGCCCTCTCAAGAAAGACTTAAGAGGTCATTTTCACAATAACGCTTAAATTTAGTGATAAATTATGTACCTTTTAATATACAATAAATCAATTTCAAAATCAAATTACTCTTTCAAAGATATGCAAACAATTGTCAGTCATGCTTTAGAGTAAAGTGAAGAAGCATCTGGGGTAACATCTGTCTACTCATTCAGGGTAAATTGCTTCCAGAAATGATATAAGAATATTCTTTTCTACCTTCATCACTTTCTGTAGTGGAGGAACTTTGTGTGTTACCAGTAATTGTGTAATTGTGTCGTTATCTCAGCAGAGAATATTTTGAAATCTTGACATCCATAGTTATTATCTGGGTCAGAGTCAAGTCTAAAATGTGGTCAAATGAGGCTCTTTTTCCAGTTGAAGTCCAGTCAAGGGTAAAGAAGAATTTGAATAGATAAAAAGCCTATACATTTTTTTTTTTTAACCAGTGTGATCCCATCTTTTAATGGTGCAGTGCTTAAAGAATACTGACCCAGATGG
The DNA here is from genome assembly GCF_047511675.1 of Marmota flaviventris. NCBI lineage: Eukaryota > Metazoa > Chordata > Mammalia > Rodentia > Sciuridae > Marmota > Marmota flaviventris. The sequence goes on from NC_092505.1 coordinate 78,623,565, forward strand.
GCGTTCATCTCTCACATAGACGGTCTGGGTTCACACCATCATAAAAACCCTTTCTCCAGCACCTGGAATTTCTCAGGAATCTCTCCTCTGTTTCAGAGTTGTGGACTCTCATGGCTGCACCTTCCTGTCTTTGTACTGGTGGCTCCTGATAACCCCTCCTTGCCCCCATTACACCTCAAGTCTACAGCCTCCAATCAGCATGCTCCTCATATTTTGTCTGATGGTCTATCATGTGTATTTTGCTCTTTCTCTCTTTAAAGACTCAGGAAGGTATGAGGTGGTTAGATTGGCAACACATTGTCTGTTGGGTAGAAGAGGAGGAAGATTATACTGTAAATCATCATACATTAATATATTAACATTTATGTTCTGTCACATAAATATTAGAATGAGACCTTAGTCCTCATCATATTTCAGAAAATAATATAACTTCTAGAACTCAGGTAAAGGTGGGGAGGAATAGGCAGAATACTGCAGCCACTGATGAAGTTTAATGAACTCTTCTATGTTTCCTAAAGCATGAGGAAATCTTTTAAACATTTGAGATTTGAGTCCTTATCTGTCCCTACAGACTTCTTATAGGGATTATTATGGAAGGAGATAAGAAAGATTGATATTTTATACTCAGCCATTTTCTTAAATTTGAAAAAGAAATTCATAATTTCTCACACTGAATACAGATTTACCCAGCAGTTATTGGGTACCCGTTTCTGGAACAGGGAAATGCATATAATGATGGTGTTGATCAATGACTCTACTCTCACGTGTTTGCATCAATGTTTCCTAGACATTCTGTGGCAGAGGATTAGCTGTAGTCTAAACCTCTACAGCTGTGGTTTCTGAGAACCCTACATGTTGAATTCTTACGGGATGCTCAGCATCCCGTAAGAATGTCACAGACACCTTAGGTTCATGTTGTGTGGGGAGACACATCATAGTTTCTCAAGACAGAGCACTGACTACAGAGTTTAGCTACTTGATCTTGGTTCTGCTACACGCATCTAAGTGATCTTGGGAAAGACATCAATCTCTCTGACTTTTCCCATCTGTAAAATGAACTTTTAGTTAAGATTAGCTCCAAAGTTTCTTCTAGCATTTATATTTTGGATACTCTAAGTTCTTGTAATTATCAAGAAGTTAGAAACTGGATTTTTTTTAAAAAGGTGCTTCTATAGAAATCTCAGAGAATTTATTGGAAGCAAGGAAAAATTCGAAATGATCTTTTTTTCTAGGAATAAAGGTTTAGAAAAAAAATGTGACATTTTTTATTTGATGGAGTGAAAATTTATATCCTATTTAAGAGAAGTCTGCGGAGACTTTGGGTAATGAGAAAAGCCACAAGTATGAGTGGTACTCCAAAAACTTGATCTATAAGAATTGAAGAGATTTCTTCCACTGAAAAAACAAAGGCTGTGGTGTAGAGGCACTGTGACTACATCTGCAAACCCTGAGAAGGTTTTGCTGAAGGACAGAAGGGCCACTTTTTGTTTTCCAGGAAGGGAAATGGAAGCGAGCTCCAAATAAAGGACACAAAGGGTGAATCATCAGGCATCTTTTAATACATCACGTAATCAGCTTCAGTTGTCACTTTAGCTCCTACTGGACGTTGAGAAATCAGAATTCATTATTTTAGATGATTATGATTAGTTCTGGAGAACTTTTTGTTTTATTTACTTTAGTTTCCTCCAATGCAATATCACCGCCTTGATGGATCTGTGTACGCAGGGCTTCCAGGTTGTGGATATTGTCACCTTGTGTGACTCCCTTTAACTTCATTCCTGTAAATCTATTTGCGTGGGGAAAGATGGCAAAGAACCTCCTTCCTCAAACAGCAAATAGTTACTGATGTGATAGTGGAATCTCTGACTAGCCTGTTGGTGCTGAAATGTGGTTAACTCTCTCTCACTTTTTATGCTTCTTGGGCTCTCTAGAAAAGGGGAGTTAGCAAAGCTATAATTTAGTACTGTGGGGTGTGAACAGCTGTTAATGACTGCCAGGCCATTGGGAGATCTTTCTTATTATATCCTTAGCATTTGGTAACAAGATGTAAACTTGTTCCTTTCTCTCCACTGTCCCCCCCTTTCCTAGACACATTAGGTAGTGAAAGATCTTTTTCACAAGATGCTAAAGAGAAAGATTCTCTAGATTCCACAGGCATCCTTTGTCCCCTTAACTTCTTCATCTCTTCTGCTTTTTTTTTCTTAGCAGTTAGAACAGTGCACCTCTTTCTCACAAGACTCCTCACCCAAGTCTCAAGATCAGTTGCCCTCTTTACATTATGCACATACATGTTTATGGGGAGCAAGTGAAGAAAAGGAAGTTTACACATGCAGAAAGACCTGTTTCTCAGTGGTTTCTTGGAGGAGCAGGGATTGGGAATGTGTTTATGTCTTAATCACTCTGTAGTTACCCATACCACGCTGGGTGACACTGGAGAAGAAGAAGTAAATAGCTGTTTCTAACCTGCAAATAAATAATCACCAACACTGTACCCTCCAGGAGAGTTAGATTAATGACCTACTCATTATTTAAAATATGTTTGGAGGCTTTATGCCCATAATTGAGCTTTTAAAATTATAACTGGCAGATTCCTGTGGGTTTTAATATAGGGCTGAACTGAAATCATTTTTGTCTCTAGGACTCAGCTATTCTTTTTGGTCAGAGAAGGAGAACTAAGGAGAAGAACAAGTTAAGAGATGGATCTTAACTTCATCAGTAGCAATACTCTCCTTGGTGGAAAAAAGAAATCAAAGAAACAAACAATTAAGAGCAGACATGGATTTTGCTCTTCTTCATCCCCCTCAGACCGCAAGAGTTATATTTTTATCAGAGATCCTGATCATTTTTCTGTGATTTCTCCAACTTCACTCTTAATTCCTTTTTCATTCCCATCCTCCTGTCTTTGATTTTTTCCTTTCAAATGGAAATATAGGAGCATATGCTTTTTGATCATGGAGAAGACATATTTTGCGATTTTAACAATAGTAGAATATTTAAAATGTTTTGTTTCCATAAGTATGGCAGGCCCTGGAAGTCAGCAAAGCACCCTTCTGTGTCTCTCCTGAAAGGGGCACTTATCTTCTCTTTTTTTGAGAAATGTTAAGAAGTCAATTAAAGCCTGCTGCACTGGTGTTGGGTAAGTATAGCCAAGAATCTGACTCAGGGGCAGTTTAGAAAGGCAAAAAACAGGAGACTCATATTACTACATCCTAGGCAGAAGGGGCAATACTGGGGTTTTCTGTGTGAAACCTCACCACTGAGTTTTCTAAAAACTTAAGAAGGGAAGTGCCAACTTGCTTGATATGTGCCCTATGGAAGGAATCATTTTGGTAAAGCCCCCTTGGGAGGGTTAGATCACCAACAATCTAAGATGATCTCACCCAGTTAGTTATTTAGGGGGTTGAACCTGATGGCACATAGGGAAGGCAGTTACTGTTAAATGGTTCATAGCTGATCCACTGGACTAACTGCCAGGAAAAGCAGAAGCAAAACCCCAGAGAATGCTTTTCATCCCCAAATTTAGGAATAACAGGGAGCTCTTTGACACTGGGAACATTTCCCCCTACCACGGGAAAGACAACTTCACATAAGGAATCTAGTGAATGTTCATCCTTGGGATGATGGGCAGGAGTCAGACACTACCATAAAGGAAGAAAGAACTTGGACATATCAGGCACTTGGTTTGGCCTTGTTTCATACCTGTGCTCAGTCATGGTTGATTAGCCAGTTACATCAGATATAAAGCAAGCCATCTGCACTGTGGCTTGAGATAAAAGGTATTTTAATATGTTCAGGTCACATATAATCTTGGTCAATAGCAATCTTTTATCATTTTCTTAAAGGAAACCACACTCCTTTGCAATAATTTTTTTTCCAATGGAAAAAAAATTGAACATGACAGAAAGCTTTACATATAGCTCTTTCATTGAGTAATAGCAGTGAATCCCTTCATTTTATCTCAAACAGAATTTTAAAATATCTTTTGCATTAGAAAGACCTTCAGTGGGATGTCTAACAATGATTTCTAGTTTCTTTAAAAGAGGAAAATTTTGTACAGCTTTGGTGAGTTTTTCCTTCTCCTGTGAAACAATATAAACCAACAACCAAACAAGAAAAGGGAATGGGTTTCTCTTACTTTAAGAACCTTAAGGGCCAAAATAGTGGTTTGGTTTTCTGACTGGCAGCTTCAATTTGCCTTCTCTAAGCGGTCTTGTGCAATTCCCCAGAGGAAACATTTGAAGAAGTTTTTTTTTTCTCCCACATGAGAGAGAGTTTCATCCCACACAACCCACAGACTTTGATGGCAAACTGCATGGACCAAGAGTCTTGCTTTTACTGAAGTAGCAGTGGACGGTGGTTTGCTCTCACAGGTGCACACACTCTTTCCACCTTGGGGAGAACAGATTCGTTTTTTTCCCAGAGGGTAGCTTAAACACCTATTAGTTGTGTGAGAATCGGCTGCCAATCAGGTAGGTTTTGTTAGATGAAGGAAGAAGGGGTGGTGAGGAGGATTAAAACTTTCAAATCCACTCTAGCTGATTTTTCTTTATAGCAGTCTGGTGTACACAGAAGTATTGTATAATCTGGCCTGTATTTTTCTCTTACTGTGAAACATATTGAATCGCTTTATGTTTAGGTGTGTGTATAGAAATTCATGAAGTTCTTTTATATACTTTCCTCGTCCCAACACAATTCTCATTTTAAAACCTGGTGAAAAGATAGCTCTGTAAGAACTCTTCCTGCCCCAGCTTGTAAATTTGGATTTGTTCTTTCCTATCTACCAGCCACCTGATTACTGTCCCTGTGCAAAGGGCACCCGTTCACATCATTTTTTCCAAGCACTTAAACCTGGAAAGATTTTTTTTTTTAAGAACTCACAGAAGCTGTCTTGGGGGGTTTGGAAAACATGGCAAAATTGTTAGCAGACCTTTTGACTGTGCTATTTTTAGGAAGCTAATTGTGTTCTTTTAAAGTACATTTTTGACAATGGGACAATGTTTTCCTTGCCCCTGCGGATATATGAAATATTTACAATGAAAAACGTCAGTATTAACACCCAAAACAGATACAGTTTAACCTCAGCAACAGTTAGCAAGAGGGGAAAAGGGATTTAAAAAGAGAAAAGGGTTTTGTAATATTTATGCTGCTGTTTCTACCGAAAAGGAGTTTTATTTCACTGTTCAAACAGAAGTTTGTTTTCAAACCAGTTGCTGTAACTAGCAACTAGCAGCTGATCAGGCAGCCATACAAATTAACTCTAACCAAACAGTGAGCGCATTGCCCAGACCTGACTAATTCCCCCGCAGGAACCCCTAGTAGGTCCACTGCCTGCAGAAGTGTCTTACCTTGTACACGTATGATCAGGGAGACAGGCTTGCGGGCTCCCACGGAGAGGACCAGGGAAGTGCTCTGATCCGCTGCTGGTAACATGCACTTGGCTTTTATGGGCAGGTGGGAGGAGCTGCTCCTCATAGTAGGTGGGCAGGGAAGGAGCGGCGGGCGGGCAGCCCCAGGAGGAGCTGGACACTTCTCTGGGGAGGGGCCGAGAGGGCGGAGAGGGCAGAGCCGATTGCCTGCGAGAGGGAGGAGAGACAGGGATGGGTGGGGGGAGGAAGAAGGAGTGGAGAAGGGCATGAGAGAGAGGGAGAAAACAGAGAAGGAGATCTAGACCACAGATGGGGGAAAGTTGGGGAGGAAATGAATGGGGGGCAGGTGGAGGGGGAGAGCGGGGAGGGAGAAAGGGAGCGAGACACTGAGAGACCGAGAGGCAAGATTTGGAAGGAAATGGGAATTGGATTATTTTCCGGTTTTGATTGACATTTGGTGAGGGAAGTTGTGTGTGACAGTTAATACTAAAGGTGTTTTCTGTGAATTTGAAAGGCTAAATAACGGTTGGGGCACACTGAAGGGTTCTTAAGCTGGGCAAAGGAGTAGGGAGCTAGTCGTCCGAGCCGCACAAAGCGCTGGGTGGACCTGGACCGGGACCTGGAGCGCAAGGGGACCCACTCCGCCTAGAGCCTGCAGAGCCCCTGCAGCCTCCGCAGCCGAGGTGCTACCGGCCCCAGCAACACCCAGCCCCATCCCTCATCAGTCCAGCCAACGCTGATTTGACAGGGAAGTGCTCTTTACTCCTGTGGTGTTCAGCACCCAGGGCTCCTATTGAGACTTGTACCGCATTAAGGTGTATCAATGGAGACCGGTTTGTGGAGAGGAACCAGCCGGTTCCTCCAATCCTCCAACGTCTGCTTATGTAACCTAGGATTTCAGGGCTTGCTGCCCTCTGGTTATTTTCGGTATTTTAAAAACTCTCCTTCCGAATGATCGGAAAACATCTTGGTGTCACAGTCCTTTCTCCGTGTCTTAAACATTCAGGGAGGATTCAACCAACAAGCGCTGAAGGATCAGGCTGAAATTATTAAGAAATGCGCTCAGAGAAAGAAAAACAAGCTCCTTTCGCTGCTGAGTGGTGACTCACTTCCTAGCCCAAACCTGATTTTTGCCACCGAAGGAATCAAAGCATTTTAAGGGAAAAAAACTTGAGACTAGGGGAAAGGGGGTGGGGGTACTGAGAGGCTGAAGGGAGAAACAGAGGGAAGAATGGGCAAGCCAAAAAGAATAAGGGATAAGTTTTAAATGAATATTTATGTATGCACATATACTCAATCAGTACTCACTACAACCGAGTTAGTTATGGTCCATATTATGCAAAATTTTTTTAAATGAAAGGGATCTCAAAGAGGTTAAGCAATTAGCTCAAGCTAACAATAGGTAGAAAGCCACACAGCTAGTGAGCTTGAAGACCTTCTGCACTCTTCAGTGCACAAGAGTTGCTATACAGAACACCTAATTTGATCTCCAATTAGGCTTGGATGTCTTTGGGTGGTACCAGGTGCCAGGCAAAGGAAAACTGATGGTTAAAGGGCAGGGCTTTTCAAACTCTGTAATACTTGCATTTTGGGCCAAACAGTTCTTTGTTGTGTGAACCTCTCCTGTGAATTCTAAAATGTTGAGCAGCATCCCTGGCCTCTACCCATCAGATGCCCCTACTCACTCTGTGGCCTCCCACTAGAAATGAAAATAAAAAAATCTCCTGACTTAGCTAAATGACTCAGAAGGGCAATTTCCTTTCCTCTCCTTAAGAACATTGGTCTAGAAAATATCCACAATTATAAAAAAGTTTTTTTTTTAAAAAAGAATCTATTAAGAAAATACTCAGTAGTGCCATTCAAATAATAATCATACTTGCCACCATGTGTGCTAAGTTTACCTGGACTTAGTTTTTTATAGACATATTCTCAACTGTATGCCTCTCCAGCCTCAAACCAATTGATTCATTTGTAACAAAGCTCATTCTCAATTGAATATACCTGGAAGTCAACAAAGTAAAATCCTATGTGCTGAGGATATAAAGATTTAATGATTCATATAATAAAAACTTTGAGATTTTTATATAAACAGAAATTTGACATTAAGGCAGTTATTCAGATTTGCTCATGATGTTTTTTGACATTCTTATTTGGCTTAATAATGATAACTTTTTGTTTTTGTGTTTTTTATTCAACTTACATTCAGTAAAAGTTTTGGCTATAACAAGTTCTAACTAGAGGTTTACTAGCTAGCAGTATATAAGTTCTCAATAAATATGTGTAGTCTGACTAACTGAATAAATGAATAAGTGACATCTGTGAGTTTTGACACAAAGACTAGACAGTAGTTGTTCACTTAATGAATGAATAAAAAAATTAATGAGTACTAAGCTAAAACTTTAACCTTAGCTTTTCTGCCCAATTGCTATTTGATTTGATGCTTTCTATATTTGGTTTTCCTCTTTTCAAATAGTATGCCTTTTGAGGATGTATTCAAGTCTATTAAGTGAAGTCTATGACATGAAGAACACATGTTACTGGACCTGGAAACAGGGCCAGTCTATTCCTGAACTGAACTCTGAAACCAAACATGACTTTACAGGTAGGATTCCAATTCTGGCACTTTACAATTTAGCAAAGAAATGTGTTCTGGGCAACAAAAGAAGACCTAGGTAGAGGAGGGTCTGGGTGATAAAGTATGTAAGTGAACACCTCCATTAGGTAAGAGCAAATTTTCTTTTCAATCCTGATTTAATTTAATGTCTCCCAAACATTCCAGTTCCATCACATAGTTGTGAAAAGTAGGAAAAAAGGAGGGGGGCGGGTAACAAGAAAGTACACTGAAAGAGAAGGCAATTGACAGCTGTAGGCTGTTTTTCTTCTCCCTTTCCCTCCTTCACTCCCTTATTTCAAACCTGAATATGCAGCCAACATAACAAAAGCCCTCCTTTCATTTTGTTTGGAAGGAGCTAATGATTAGTTCATTTCTCCAGTTCACACTTGCCTGAATCTGATTCAGTAGCAGATCTGGACTATGAGTTAGGAATCCAGGAATGTGATCTCTGAGCTGACTCTAGTGTGCCCTTCCTAGGGTCTCTAAGGTGACTAAGAGTTGAAAGTCCTAGATTGGTGAAAAGAAATGAATCCAATGACAGCATACTAGATGCTCTGAAGTTTCCATTGTGTGGATGTACTGCCAGCTATAGATGAACACCTTACTTTCAAGCCCTTTGCAAAAGTAAAATTTTTTTGGAGGGCTAGGGGTTATTCAGAATCAATCAATTAACAAATATTTATTAAGAATGGATACCAATCTGTGTGGAAGTATTTAACAGAAAAAAATGTGGCTTTGTTCTTGTGGAGGTGGAAAAAAAGCATGAAATTCTGCTAATTAGGTAGTTAAGAGACTTCAGGTAGGAAGGGGCATTTGAGCTGGGTCATGGAAGGTAGCATCTGGATGCAGGGTGATGAACTCCAGGGCATGGCAGGCTAGGGAGGAAATGTGTGCACCTGGGGAAAGTACAGGAATGTTCAGAAGCTGGTGAATTAGCCAGCCTAGCTGAAGGGAAGGGCCCATGTAGTAGAACAATGAGGCTATGAAGTAGAAAAGAGAGGTGACATCAGCCTGTGGAAGGCCTTAATGTCATCTCCATAGTCTGACTGTATTCTAGGTCATAAAGACTTTCAAGCCGTAGAATAACATGATGGAAGTGGCATATTACCAACACTTCAACTTTTTCAATATAATATCTTTATTGTAACTTTGCAGATAAATGCTTACCTGCATGTCCCAAGGCATTAGCATACTTATAAACAGAAGTAAGTATCTGATTTCTGCAGACTTGGGGCCTGAACAAGGTGAAATGGAGGAGGCTCTAGTCCAGTTTCCCCTAACAGTGCCCTCTGTGGTTGCAAGAAGGAAATCAGAAGGCAGGACACTCCCAGGGTGTGATCAGGTTGACACATGAGATTAATATGAAGGGTGGTGCTTACTCTGTGTCAGAAAAGTCGTCTTTTAGATACTTGAGATTTTAAGGGATCTGGGCTTGGAAAACAGTGAAATCTGGCTCTAAAAGCTGGATATTCACATCCGTGTTCTCAAATAGCTAACTTCCAATTATTTGTATGTGTTGCCCTTGGCAAATTTCAAGTTTTGGTTCTTCCTGTTAATCCTAAGTGCTTCAAGATGCAAATGAGGTTGGCTTTTGGTCTAAGCAAGAATCATAGACAGGTGTGTTTGCTTCAAGCAAATCCGACAATTTGAAATGTAGTATAAAGAAGTTACTTTCCATCAGTCAAATGACCCATCAGTTAGTCAGCCTCAGCCTGAACTAAGCATCATCAAATATGACCTGGCTTTGTAAGGCCCTTAAAATTGCCAACTATCCTAGGGCATTTAAATTAGGGTTTTATTTATAAAAGTCACAAATGCTTTACAGCACGGAATGAAAGTACACCTCTCATATGTTCCAAAAGACCATAGGATTTTGTAAGCCACTGTTTTCCTGTTGGTCTAGTTATTTCACAGATGACTGCTGCCCAACTTCTGCTGGTTTTGTAAAGAGTACTGGACACGAGTTGAAATATCTGGGGTTTAGTCTCAGCTCCGCCATCAACTTCCCATGAAAACACAGGGCAGATATTTTGTGCTTTTTGGATTCAGTGCCTGTATTTGTAAAACAAGGAAGCTTAACAGACATTCTCTCAAGTCCCTTCTACTTTTCAGAAGCATGCTTGGTGCCAGTCAGTGGATGCCTATGAAGTCAACCCCATACTCAATAACAATACTCAATGACAGCACATATTTAATTTTAGGCATGGAAGGAAGAGCTCATAATGTAGTTCAGTGTTTGCTACGAGGGAGTGCATCCTAAAACTAAACCTTGTCTGAATTCTAGGTACAGAATCCTAAAAGGTAGAGTGTACCATTGTCATTTAACTGTCACCACTGCCTAAATTTCACAACACGGTAGAAATCTCCCAGACTAAACCATTAGCTTTTAAACTTTCTTCTCAGAATCAAGTAGTAATTTTCCTATGAGTGATGGAAATGTACCCACACCACACAGATTCCCAATTTCTGAAAATTCTCTCCAATGCCTCAGATTTACTTGACAAACAAATAAATTAGTTTGATTACCTAAAAAGTTTCCTATTCCCACTGTAAACTGCTCCCTCTTCCTAGTGTTATACCCCTTTATTTATCTAATTTGGAAAATTTGATTGACCTTTTGCTGCAGATTTAACCCAGGGGTGCTTTACCACTGAAATACATCCCAATCTTTAAAAATTTTTTTATTCGGAGACAGGGTCTTACTAAGTTACTTAAGGCCTGGCTGAATGGGTGAGGATGGCCTTGAACTTGTGATCCTCCTGTCTCAGTCTCTGGAGCACTGGAATTACAGGTGCATGCCACCATGCCCATATGATTGCACTTTTGGCCATGGATTAAATTATTATAACTCTTCCTAGTTTAACCAAACAATTAGGCTTTTATTAAGGATTCCAAACTATTTTCTAGCTTTTATTTTCATTATTACCAATGTCCATCTAAAGTCACTCCAATCTTTTTCCTGTTCCAATTTCATTGTGCAAATTCTCTGATATGGTGTTAGTGTAATAAGGAAGAGCAAGATAGCCCAGGATTTTTTTCTTCTGGCTCAGGAGTGGAAAAATGAAAGCCTCCTGGGATAGTAGAGAACTATAGTTTACTCCTGCTATATGCTATCTTAGAACTTACTTGCAATATGGGAATTGTCTTAACCCTAGCCTTTGCTTGGTGAGTAATTCTTTATCTCTGCTTTATCTTTTATTCTCCATCCCTTCTACTCATGGTTTATTCTCTTCAACTCTTTCTAGTATTTATTTCATGTTCCATTTTAAGAAATTCAATAATTCCTGCTCAGAGTTATACAATCTAAGATTTTCATGAGGAACTCGGATTTGTGGTGAGCAATCTCACAGGGACCCTGGCCTCATGCTGGCATGTCCCATCTCCAGATCACCTTGCAGGTTCATACTATCTCACGGTAACTGGTTCCCACCCACTTCCTTTAAAGTGAAAACATTTTCCATGATATCCTTAGAGAGCTTCCATGACTTAAGGGGGATAATTTAGATCCCCACACATCTTTGCTTCTATATTATTCATGAATTTATCTCCTAAATGTGACCTAGAATGGTTGGCCCTTGTCATTTCTGCTTAGATTCACCATATGGTTTTGTGAGCACACTCAGTGTCTTGGTGTTCCAGTAGCACATCTCTTCATTTCTGGCAGCCTGCTTATTTTCCTAGAAGGAAAGTCACACTCTTGGAATTTCATTCTATTCATAAGGGAATAGGTAAGTCTCTTTGCCAGATAATCTTAAACACATAATTACTATGCACATCATTAATTGGACATTACCTTATTAAAGGAACAGACATGAACTACTAAGAAATGAGACTTAAATTCTTGTGCAAAAATGCGGTCAGATTCCATAAAACTCTCTATGCCCAGACTCATTGTTTTTGTCCCATTGGATTCTACAGGAGTCTGTATCACTCTTAGTTTCACCAATTTTTCTTATCTTCATTTATTTTGTGATATAATTTTCTTATTCTAAGTTTTCAACTTAATTGATCTTTAGGCATGTTGTATACTTTCTTGAATTTTTTTGTTAGATTTTCTGTATTGGATTTATTATCATAGAAGGACTGCATCTGGTTAGGTAGCAATAGAAGAACACTGTTCAAGATGGGATGGGCTTCACCATTCCCCACTTTCGGTGGGTCTGGACCAGGGGGATTTTTTTTTACTGTTGGTGACATTTCTGAAGAGAACTCATGTTTATGTTTGCATAAAGGCATGTTAATTATTATTTTAATTTGTGCTATTTTATCCTTACTTCTACCTTGCAGATCACAAGTTTCTCAAATTAAGAAGTCAAAAAGGCAAAAGTGCTTGAAAGCAGAAAACTCTTGTGTTACTTAATTCACTAGCCTAGAGCTAAACACACTAATAGTCATTTGCTGATTTATTTCCATTTTGAGTTTCTGTGATTCACCTGTCACTAAATCCATAAATATATTTTCCTCTGATTATTATTATTCATGGCAAAAGTAGTATAGGCATATGTGTAAAAAATGGTAAATTGTAGGGTTTAAAAAGGAGGTTCCAAATATGGGTCTTAATTTTTGAAGGGGATGTTAGTGTCAGTGGTTTTACTCATAAATGAAGAATCTCACCTTTCATGCTGTTAGTCTAGGGAGGAATTTGGGATCTTATGAAGGGAAGAAGTTGGCCAATTATAGTGAACATTGGTTGAGGTAAGCACCCAATTCCCTGTTTCCTCTAAATAACAATGATTCTCTGTGGGACTCTAGAATCTTGGAATATTATTATGTATTATGTAGAAAAAGTATTTCATATCAATTCATGTTTCATACAGTCTGCATTATTAAAATTAAACAAATTTCTTTATAGTAGAGCTGTGCCAAGCCTTGAATGGCTAATGTGCTTCTTCAAATTCTAAAGGGTATATATTATAATTACATTGCTTCTAAGGTTATTTGAAAACAAAAACAACTCATTCTTTGATCACTCCCCAAGAGCCTTCTCCTAGGAGAGGTGCTCTGCAGGCCCTAAACTGAGAAACTCTGTGAGAAAAATTGCCATCCCTCCATTCACGAGGACTAGCACAACTACCAACATCAACACTTTCTCTTAAATATAGATAGTACTTAAGAATTTTCAGTGCATTTCCATGTATATTATTTGATTTTTATTAGCTATGGTTAGTGTTGAGAAAGTATTATTTTTCAACTTAATAGATGAAAAAGAAACATACTATTCCAATAGTTCCCGGATTACTGTGTCAGAAAATCACTGAGCTCCATAGCTGGAGAATCCTCATAATTATAAAAAGCGACATTTTCCTTCATTTTTAGTTTTATGAACTATTTTCTCCCTTTTAGCAAATTGCCAAGAGGAGACTTTTCTAATGTGTGTGGTGATATCTTCATGCTTGTAGATACTGTAACCATGTGGAGGGAGTTATACTTCAGATGGCTTGACTCAGTGTCAATGTGCTATTACATTTGCCTGAATAAATCAGATTGACTTAATATTAGATCATAATGGAATGGGTATGGGGGAAAAGGAATGACTCATAGGAAAGAATTTTGTACATATTGGTTAGAAATTCTGGTATAGAAAGCTCATTACGGATCATTTGGAAACTTCCCTTTGTCCTCAATTTGTATATGGAAAGGAAATGAGTGGTACTAAAGAGATTGATTTCTTAATGTTCCTGAATGGCACAGATTCCTATAAAGTCATTAATATTAGACACAAAAATAACAAAAGTAAAAATAGAAGTAAGGGAAATATATTCCTTTGATATTAGTTTAATAATTGACCTCTAGACAATGGCATTAAGTAATTACCACTGCATTATATCAGCTGCTCTGACACCAAGAAGAGGCAGTTTACTGTTGTGGGATTCTGAAGTGCCAAACTAGGAGTGAAGCTCTACTGTTGAATGGATCTTCTCTATGTCCTGAATTGAGAATCAGGGTCAGCTTGTCTGGGATGCTCTTCTAACGATCTATGTCAGATCATGGGTCAAGGCTACTGGGGTACTGAAATATTCGACTCAAGGGTTATAGCTAGAGGAATTAGGTTGAAACTGGATCTATTAGGGAAAGTTGAGAAACATCTACATCTTTTCTCCAATCCATCGTCATTGCCTACCATGGTGCCTGGAACATAGTATCATGTTTGGTAAATATTTATGGAAAATGTGTTTGGATGAATAAAAATAACAGGGGCACCAAGTTTGATGGGGAATAGCAGGATAGAAATCAGAGCATGGTGCTAAGAGTCAGAGAGGACCTCAAGATTGAAGAGGTAAAACCTCACTGCACCAGGTTGTGTCTGGATTAAAGATGACAGTGATTGGAAACAGAAGAAAACCAAGAGATAGTAGTATGTGACTCTAGGAATCACATACTAAAAAGGATAGATGGATTGGTGGTAAACTTCAGATGAACACTCTCATGGTTGTGTGTTAGAGGTATTATATATTAACATATTCTTGTTTACTTTGCCCTAGTATGGAATCAGTTTATTTCAACCACTCTTTATGAAATCCCCAGTTACATGTTAGCGAAGAAGTAAGAAGACCCCTTAAAGATTTCAAATTTCATTTCATCTCCCATCTGATTGGATCCACAGTAAACAGACATATTGGGTGGCTGGCAAAGCCAATGTTAAATTTTATGTTTAACCAGAGACAACCTATATAAGTAGGATAATCAATGTGGCGATCTGGAAGAACCCATAATTCAAGTGGCAGGCCAAATTGATTCTTTCTGGTCCTCGTTTATTATTGTTTGTCAAGTCCCTCAAGTAAGCTTCAAGAAGCAAGGAGTTTAAGACTTGTGTCATTCCCAACAACTCTCACGTTGCATTAGCAGTGGTTAAATCTCTGGTTTCTTTGATGCCCTGGGACTGTTTTTAGCAAATTCAACTTATGGCAGTGTGCCCATTATTTACATGTTGTTTTAGAGCATATTGGTAATGGAGAACAAGTGGCTTGCATTTCTGGAGATGAGAATATAAATATCTGGGTTAACATCGAACTGACTATGCACACACTTCACTTGTCACCATCTCATTAAATCAATTTCCAAAAAGGAATTTCCAAGCTTCTTGGCATGTATATCTGTCATCCATATATGGGAATCATTAGACTATGTAAATGCTGCCTTTTTTGGTCCTCATATGTGATTTTTATTCACTGGGTGGAGTTACTGAGAAATATAAATAAGTCACAACGTCCTAGACAAAAAGTTCTTTGGATTGGGGAATAATATAAGTTTTATTTTAAATGTGTTTGTTGCTTCCATATGAGTTTTGTTTATGTTCTGGATTACAGCCATTGCCACCATTGTGCAAAAGCCAGAAAGAAATTTAATCGGGTGTTGCTCATAGGGGCTTTGATTTATTATACTTTTCAGTTCTTACTATATTTTACTGAGTCAGTGGACCCAGATGCAGTATGCCTCCCCTGCAGAGATCACTTTATAATTAAAACATGGACTTATCCACTTAGGTTTCTTTACAGATAAAAACTCATTAAAAAATGATCCTACTTTGATAATTACAAGGTTTCTGCAATCCTTTTTTACAAAAGCTATGTATAGTTTTTGGTTTCCTGAAGAACATTTGGCCAATAATCCTTTTCTAAACATACCATTAATATAATTTCTTATATTTCTCTAGCTTACATCTATTTGCCAATGCATTCACTCTTTCGTCTTTGTAAAAAAGAAAAAAGAATGACACTTTGGAACACATTTAGAAGAAATTCTTTCCAATCTTCTTCCATGTTTTTT
Organism: Marmota flaviventris; assembly: GCF_047511675.1. Taxonomy (NCBI): domain Eukaryota; kingdom Metazoa; phylum Chordata; class Mammalia; order Rodentia; family Sciuridae; genus Marmota; species Marmota flaviventris. Next base: position 78,639,312 of record NC_092505.1, read on the forward strand.
TTTTTTTTTTTTTTTTCCTCAGGGTCTAGCCTTATACCTCTCTGAGCTGCTCTGTTGGCCATTTTTTTTTTTTTTTAAATATTTTCCCTTCTCTGCCTTCTGTATCCAGATGTGGTCAAGACCTGTTTATTTATTTAACATTTCACTCACTTATCCATTCATTACCTGCATTTATTGATGCCAAGGAATAATCACAAAGCATTGTGGACACTGCTGTCTGCAGAATTCCACTCCTTATCACAGGTGAAGTTCAAATCTAATCACTCCTTGTTGAGACCATCTGGTTGCCCTTGACATGCCTCAAGACAAGAACCAGTATACAAAGGACTCGCCTTCTATAGTTCAGAATACATTAGAATACAGCCATTCTCTTGTCTATTACCAAACTTATTCCTTGATACATTGACTGTCTTCCTTATTCTTAGTACTTGGTCACAGTAGTAGGAAGAGTAATGGTCTTCCAAGGATGTCCATGTCCCCATCTTGAATCCTGCGTATATGTTACTTTATGTGGCAAAAGAGACTTTGTGGAAGTGATTGACTTATAGATCTTAAAATGGGGAGATTGTTCTGAATTATCTATATGGGCACCATCTAATCACCAAGAGTCCTTAAAAGTAGAACAGCTTTTCTAGTTGTTGTCAGAGAAAGAGATCTAGAGAACTGAAGAGTCAGGGAGAAAGATGCTTCCTTGCTCACTTTGAAGATGGAGAAATGGCTGCATGAGCTAGTAACGTAGCCACCCTCTAGAAGCTAGAAAGGAAATGGGCCACTCTCTGGAGACTCCATAAAGGCATCACACTTGCTGATGCCTTAATTTTAAATAATCAGCTGCACGTTGGACTGCCAATCTACAGGTCTGATGATATTGTATTCATGTTGTTTTAACACACTAAGTTTGTGATGATTTGATGCAGCAGCAGCAATAGAAAACTAATACAACTCCCCATGCAGCCATGGGTTTTTGGCCCTTCTCTGATCAGCTTTTGGCATCTCCTGCCTCGTGGCCCCTTTGTTTTGACCTTGGTTATCTGTCTATCTTCATTCCTATCCTGATCCATGCCTTGTCGTTTGATACTGACTAAGCAAAGCCCTACTTTTTGTTTCTTCTCTGGGATGAACAAGCTAACTATTTTTCCCATCTGTTGTACTTTCCTCCTTCAATATATCTTTTAGACTAGTTTGGATTTAGGAATTTATATTATTCAACCTTAAACTATGTATCAGCTTCAGTTCCTTGTGGTCAAGCATATTCCAGTAAAATTATACTTTTCATATATAACCTGTACTTTAGAAACCTGAATCAGTCAGGGAAGGCTAGGCTATGCTGCAGAAACAAAATCAACCTCAAAATTTTAGTGGCTTATGAAATGTCCATGTGGATCAGTTGAGGGCTCCATGCCACACACAATTCCTCACGTGCCTAATGGAGCAGTCACCATCTGAGCAGTCATCTGTCACTGTGCAGCAGAAAGGAGATGTAAATAAGATCAACAATTATGCTTGATCCAGAAGTAACATCTGTCTCTTGGGTCCTTAACACATTTTTCAAAACTATTCACATGGTCCTACCCAATGGGACCATGGAGTATTATGTGTGTCATTTTTTGTGCCATTGCTATTGTCTATAACCCTCTAAAGAATGCATTAGGGAATAGCTACCAAGTCCATCCACAGGTCTGCTCTCCTGTGTCCTCATTTTATCTCTCCAATGGATGATGAGTGCCGCAGTCCGGCTGCAGCAAAATAATCAGGGGGTGACGAACAACTTATGTGCATTGATACAGCAGTAGTGGAAGCCGTTTATTGTAGGATCACAGAGGTATTTATACATTCCACACAGCTTATCTAATTAACATAAACTAGATACATCAGTCAACCAATAAGGAATCTCCACACTTAATGGCTTGCAGTCAACCAATAAGGAATCTCCACACTTAATGGCTCGATGGCATTACTTCACAAACCACTCCCTCTGGCATTTTGCCAGGCGCCATTCAGACTTGTTTACAGACTCTAACAGATGAGGTTCTGAGGAAAAGAGCAGGTTTGTTTGCTAAGTCACCATGTTCATGCATAGAACTTCTACTGAATGCAAAGTCCAGTGCTTTGTGGATTATAATGAGGAACCAGACACCTTTGTGTATGTATTCAGTGTCCTCTAGGTGTAGGCAGGGACTTGGGGATGAACAGTTCTCTTCAACTGAGGCAGTCATGAAAAAGGTAGTCAGGAGACAGATTGGATAACGAAGAGTTATGTTAGCTTATCGGTTTTAACTAGTGTTTGTGTAAGCTTTGAAGGTAAGTGTGTCTAATTACCTTCACAACTTCTGAGGAACTTTCAAGAGGTCAAATTTTATAGTATTTGAAGCTCTACAAGATCATATTGTGCTTGAGTGAAATTAGACTCATTTGAACTGGGTTTCCAGATATGTCCTATGTTAGTCTGTGATCTTGGAAGTTACTTAACCTCTCTGACATTTGGTTCCCTCATCTGGAAAATGAATGATGGATTCCTCAAAAGATTAATGAGAAAATATAGAAAAATGAACTTATCCTGAGATAGAGTAGGAGGGAATTATCACTTGTTTCCTTCATGGGACACAATAGGTACTAATAGTCCATTTTACTTTTTCCAGCTTCTACATAGCATCAGTTAAAAAAATTGTCTATTACTGTTATATTGTGTGCACATATGAATGTGTAACAACGAGTCCAAGGTTCATCCAAGTTGTTTCATGTATCAATATTTCATGCCTTTTTGTTGCTAAGTAATATTCCATTCTCTAAATAAATCATGATTTTGTTTATCCACTCATCAGTTCCTGGACATTTGAGTTGTTTTAACTTTTTGGCTATTATGAATAATGACACACATTCATGCTCAGTGAAAGTTATGTATGGCCATATGTTTCAATTTATCTTGGGTATATCCTAGAGGTGAAATTTCTGGTCCATATGGTAGCTCTGTTGTTTGAGAAACTGCTCTACAGTTTCCCAAAGTGACTGCATTATTTTATACTCCTACCAGTAATGCAAGAAGATTCCAATTTCCTCAAATTTTTATCTACACAGATTGTTGCCCATATGTTTTAATTTTGCTTTCATTGTCTCATCGGTCTGATCACAGCCATTCTGGTGGGTTTGAGGTATCTCACTGTGGCTTTAATTTGCTTTTCTCTAATGACTGATGATGTTGAAAATATTTTCTTGTGCTATTGGGTTATTTTGTATTTTCTTTTCTTTGAAGAAATGCTATCCATACCAGTTTCCTTTTATTTTTACATCTTGTTTTAAATTTTGCTTTTTTTCTTATTAACACTAGACTTTCTGATTACTTCCCAGGGAACACACAATTGGGGATTGGGTGAGATGTCGGTTCCTTAATCACAAGCTGTTAAAGCTAGAAGATCTAGGGTTCTAGCTGTCTCACACCTGGATCACCTGCAAGTCCTTGAACAAGTAGTTACAGACCTCAGCCTCCTCTTCCAGTTCAATTAAGATTCTCCTCCCTAGTCTACAAAACCTAGTACTGAGCACTAGCTGTAGGTCAGAGGCAGTGCCAGGTCCTAGGAAACAGATGAGTGTCTTGGTTCTCAGCCTGATGCCCCTTGGTGTCTACTCACATTTAAATGTGTGCTACAATAAGATGCAATTACAGAAAGAGAAACAAAGGCTGTGGAAGCACCAACAAGGAAGAAGCTTGCTGTCCCCGAAGGCATCTGAAGAGGCTTCAGGGAAGAGAGTCTCTGAAGCCACTTTTCACATTAGAATTTCCCAAATCTCTGATCTGCTTCCTTTTCTATGAGTACGTTTTGTTGCTTTTCAAGATGTGAAGTTACTTATATTCACAGGGCTCATTATAGACTCTAATAAAGTGCTCTCCAGCTCTAAGAGGCATGAACAGGGTTCATTTTTTTTACTTTGTCCTCAGTCCTTAATATATGTTGGATGAATGAATAATTTTAGACAGAAGGGAAAGTTACAGACTACAGTTTGGAGACCTCAATTATAATCTTTTTTTTCCCCCTCACACTTGAGCCCCCAATAAACCATTTTTAGGACACTTTATTCTTAATAGAAAAAATTAAGCTTCCTTATAGAGATGTCTATGACTCCCTTGGTTAGAAGGTAGTTATGACTCCTTTTACACATTAAATTGGTTACATATCTGTTCTTTTTCTTCCTATACTATGTGGTCCTTTAGATTTCAGATTTGGAGAATTATAAACATAAAAAAGAGGTTTAGACCACTTAAGATTATAGCCCTTCTTCTTTTAGAAGAGGAAATAAGGAGCAGAGATTGTAAAACAATATCCGTAAGTTCAAATCCAGTATCTGAGCATTTGGTCACCCTCTTAGGAGATTCTGTCTTCCTCCACATCTTGTCTGCTCTCTTCAAAAAATTAACAAGTTAAAACTAAATAAGTGATGTGAACAAAAACGAAAACATCTTTTAAATTCTGAGTGTTAAATTAAGGTAGGCAAGAAACTATTTTCAACTTTGATAGATTCCTTGACAGATTTTAAAAATCAAAGAGTACTAAGGTATAGTTAGGTAGGAGTAAGCTCTGGTATGCTATTGCACAGTGGGGTGACTGTAGATGACAATAATATACATATATTTTAAAAATGTAGAAGAAAGTATCTCAAATGTTTTCATCATGAAGAAAGGATGCATGTTTGTAGAGAGAGAGATGTTCAACCTGATTCAAGCATTGCATAATGTGTACATGTACTGAAACATCACATGGTGCCCTATAAATATGTATAATTTTTAATGTGTCATTTAAAAAGTCAATTTACTTAAAAAAATCTTTCTAAGACTAATTGTATAAATCATCTTGGACTGCCATAACAAAATATCACAACTAGGTGGTTTGAGCAATGGAAATTTATTTCTAGAGTTTAGAAGTCTGAAATGGGTGTGCCAGCATGGCTGGGTTCTGGTAAAGGCCCACGTCCTGGTTTGCAGATGGTTACCTTCTTGCTGTGTCTTCACATGGTGGATGGTAAAGGGGTAGGAGCAGAAGAGGGGTGATAAGCTACTAATGGATTCATTCTTCATTTTGATATTTTCTTTCCTCCTTTTCCTTCTCTCAGTCCTTTCTGCTGGACCCCAAAGGAATATTGGGGGAGAGATATTGCTAACAAAATATTTTGCAAGCATTTCCTTCCTTCCTTTTTGCTTGAGGAATATTATGTGTGTGTGTGTTTTGGGCGTGGGGGAGAATCAAAATAAATACAATGTATTACTATTCCCTACCCAAGTTTAAATATTGCTTCCAACCATTCCTAAGAGCTTCTATTTGAGCTGCTAACATGGAAAAGACTGCAAAATTAGAGAAACTGAATACTGAATCTGTTACTATCCAAAGTGCTCAAGCACAATCTGGTTCTGGTTAATATCTGTTAGAGATAGGGTAGAGGAAATTTCAGCATTGATTGGAAAAGATTACTTTGGGGATTATTTCCAACTTTAAGATTTTATGATTCTCAACAGAATATTACATGAGTCTAAGTTTTGCTTCTTCCCTCCCACTTAACACTCTTGATGGAGGTACTAACAGGCAATGAAATTCCTCTAAATTCAAGTAGCAAGAGAATACAAGTATCAAATTCAAGTTTCTGAAAAATCCACTATGAAAACTGAGAGTTGTTTGCATTACTAGGGATGATCAATGAGTAAAGATGATTTTGGTGTGTTAATAGACTAAAGTTGAAAAGGGAAGATACTATTGCCACCCAAAGAACAGATAGATGGTTAACAAAGTGAGAATAACAGAGAAAGAGGGATTTATATAAATAAGGATTGCTAACATCATTTATTTATTTATTTATTATTATATTTATTCTGAAATTTTGATGCAAAGGAAACATGAGGAACATCAATTACTATCTTGGAAATGAATATCATAGCTTACCTTCCCAAGTATAATTCTAGGATGTGAGGGCAATCTGGTTATGACATTTGTCATCCCATTGATCACCAGGGTTAATTCAGGTAATCTGGTTGGCTAGGGGATCCCTGTCTTCCCTCATACTCCATGTACTTTTCTCCCAAAGCTGCAGGCTCTGTTGAAGAGGATGATGTTCCAGATAGAAGAAGATAGTTCTTTGGTCAAGGGCATAAAAGTAGCTGCCCTCCTCTGCTAGAAACTCCAAATAGGCTCTCAAGGTCCAAATACAATTCTAGTTCTTTTATATATGAATTTTCTTCTTGGGTACTTCTGCCCTCTTTATCCTTGGTGCTTTTAGATATTTGTTATGATATATGCTTTTGAGGTCTTTTCTTTGTGTACATGTTTAGTGGATTCTCTATTTGGAGGTATGTCTAACTGGGGAAATTTTCTTGAATATTATACTAATAATTTCCCCCCCATTTCTTCTGTCATGTTTCTGGAATTCCTGTTGAATGTTAGAATATACTGAACTTATATTTTTACTTCTCTTCTATTTTTAAGATCTTTTTATGTACTTTTGAGAGATATTCTTGACTTCTAATCGCTCATTGAATTTTTTTATTTTATAATATGCATTTCTACATTCTAAGAGTGATTTATTTCTTCTGGATTGTTTCTTTTTCCAAGCACCCTTTCTAATTCAATGCTATTTCTTTCTTATCTATTTGAAAATCTAAACTTTTTTGATTATTTATTTTTTTGCTTATATTACCTCTGTTCCTCAAAATCCTCAGCCATTTGGGGCGTTTGAAATATGAATCAGCTCCATTTTCAATTCTTGTTGATCTTCCTATAGCAGGACCTCTTAATGCACTGCCAAATATTCCCTTTACTAGGTTGGTGCACAGATTTCCTGGCTTGAGGGTGTGTTGCTTGCTAATAGCTTATGCCTGCAGCCTTTTCTAACACAATTTGCCTGATAGAACATTGGAAAGAGCTTTTGATGGTGCAGTTGGGGGATTTACTGACATCCCCAAAAGGTGGGCATTCATCTTCAGAATACAGCATTTTCTTGAAATCAATGATCATACATGTTGCATTGTTCCCAGTAGGTAGTCTGCATGAATTTAATTGGTAAATAATACATAGTGTATCTCAACAGTGTGGCAGTAGCCCATCCTACTAACTCCCCTTCTGTAAATTTTACTGGAAATTGTATCCAACTAGATCCCCAAAGAAGCAATGACCTGATGGAGTAAAGTGTATGTGAAAAGTAGATGGACTAAGGTGTAAAAGGGCAGACTAGAGAAGATGCTGTGGGTGCCCTGTGTAGATCACCTTTATGGAAGGTGTACATCCAGCCTCCTGCTGCTTGAGATTCTGGCTGCTAGTGGCTCACTCCTGCTCACTTGTCTGAAAGACTGTCATTGGTTCAGGAGAACCTCTTGGCCCAGATATACATGGGACATTACACTTCTCTCCCTCTGCCTGGAGCAGCCTTGTGACCACTGGTCACAAGATGCCTAGACCTCTTCCATCTGGAAGGGATATCTTTTGGAGCACTTTATTCTCCAGAACTTTCTGTGAGATTATAGTTTCTGTGAAATAACAGTTTTGTTTTGCCTAATTTTCTCTCCTGTACCCCTCATTTTCCTACAAGTTTTTCTGAGAGCACTTCATCATTACATTATTTATGCATGGATTTCCATTTTGGCTTCTTCTTCTAAAGAACCTGACCTAGAACAACTCTTTTCAGGCACTTGAGATTGTAATCCTCCATAAACTAAATTATTTACCACTGCTGTGTCAGTTTTTCAAAAAGTTGTTGCAATCTCTCATGTTCTGTGGCTTGCTTTCTCGTTTTTCTTTTGTTTTCTGGGATCCTCACCTTTATATTTTACTACTTGTATTTTAGTGCATTTGGGAGAGAGAATAGTTATATGCATGTGGTCAACCTTGTAAGGAAGCTTAAACTTCATATGGAAACTCAGGTTTAGGCTGTATTTTCTACTAATTATGTCATTTTTACTTAAGATACTAGGGACTTTACTAAAAACTATTTAGATGAAAATTAGAAAGTATTAAACAAGATTGTTAAAAATCCCAAGCACAGTATATTGGGGAAGTCAGTCATCTTGCTTTTATTTAGTGTTTTCAAGAAATAATCCACTCAATAAGATGATGCATATGAAATGTCTACCTACTTTGACCAGATTTACTCATCTCTGCTAGAACACCAAATGTCAACATTTTCTTTAATGGCATAAAATAAGTTCACTGGTTATTATTATACACCTCACTAAATTATCACCAAGTTTGTTCAGTTCATTATTCTTTTCTTACAATATTTAGTTACCAGTGTCATATTTCCTGGCCTACAACAAGTGTGTGTGTGTGTGTGTGTGTGTGTGTGTTTGTATGCGCATATATATACATGCATGTGTACATACATATGTCTGTGTGATACATGTTACAGTGACTTGTATGGACTACTATTTGCTTGAAATTCTTGGAGAATGTTGTTATCGATTACTGTAGGTCAACCCCTACCACATTGTACTACATCTTTTAGTGTATATCTAATCTCTTCAACAGAGCTGAAGGTAAAAAATTATGCTTTCTATATCCTTCTATTCCAAGAGTCTATTACTGTTTGGTACATGCTAGATGCCCAACAGGCTGTTGATTTAAAATTAAAAATCAAATAAACAAACAAAATCCAGAATATCTGGCAAATATTTATGTTCGTGGAAATTTCCTATAGCTACCACTGACTTGCAAATTAGTTCTGGTATCTCTGTCTTTAATCTCCTTCAGGCAAATAAATATCCTCCCCTGAGCCTCCAAACACATTCTCTTTGCAAATAAACTTGGATCAGGGATGGTGGCATAACTGGTGTGAGTGCCAGGTATCAACCCAAGCTCAAGTGAAGTCACTCTGGGTATAGCTGGCTAGTTCACAGTGGTTCATTTTCACTTTGCAGAGGTGCACACTATTTATGTTCTTCCTCCCACATCTGCAGAACTCCTTTTAGAGTCGATGAGAAACACAGGCTTTTAGAACACTGGAGAAGTCACATAAGATTTTATTTTGTGCTTATTATTTTTTAATTGTCAGAGAACAGGATTAATATTTAAGTGATACACAAACAGTGTTATAGAAACCACATAAGGCAAATAATCTTTCACACTTGGAAGGGAATTTGATTCATTTTGTTGGCCACCTGCCACCCATATTGTATAAATAAGAGGAATTGGGCTTAAAGACTTTAATTACTTTGTCAAGTACAGTTACTGATACATGTAGGCTTAATTATGTTATTTCAATGTAGGTGTGTAAGGTCAGGCCCTCGTGAGCAAAAGGAGGCAGATTAAAAACAACTGAACAAGGCTTTATTGAGATTTGCTCCCAGGCGAGACCCGCTCCAACAGAGGGTATCCAGCTCAGCTGGTTTGGAATTTTATTGGGTTTAGGGCAGGAAGGGAGGGCTTGGGACAGAAAAGGGAGGTTTTTAGAGTCTCTTGTCCTCCTGGGGTTGGTGGGGGGATCTTGCTGAAATCCGTGTCCTTCCAGGATTGGTCAGGAGACCCTGCTGATTGACAGGCGGTTATGAGGCACCATCACTGCTTGTCTGTCTGCGCCTGATTGGTTGTTCTTCGAGGCCCCAAGTTGCCTGGTGCCTTGTTCCCTTAGCCACCTCAAACTGACCTAACATCGTATATTTTAAGGAACTGATGCTCACTTCCTGGACATATAAAAGTCATTTTGACAAATAACTTTTATAATGGATTTCTGTTGTTTTTGATGTTCTAAAATCTCAGGTAACTGTAATATAAGAAATTAGTGTTTTCTCAATCAGTTTTTGCTGAAAATTAAGAGATAATCTGTAGTATTAATAATTATCTGAATATATACAAATGACTGCTGTTTAGTCTGCAGGAGACTATGGGGTATTTTAATCTTTAATCAATGATTAAAAAGCTGTCAATGATCCAGGATTTTAGTTCGAGATTCTGGAATTGAACAAAGAGAATGCAAGAGATTATGTGTATGTGAATAACCAGACATACAAACAGAAAGATATTTTTAGATTAAATTCCTTAGTTAAGTTTGTTTTAATGAAATTTATTTTTTCTGACGTAGTTTCACGAGTTAGAAAAAGTTCTTTGAAAGTCAGAATTAAGTAGGTTTTGCTAATTTAAGAGTCTTAATGAATTATTCTTGATCATGGTGGTGTCTCAGGGGACTTTCTCCATAGTCTGATATTATTTCAGACTCCATATGCATGTCTTCTGTTTATCAAGGTGACTCACTTTCTCAAACATCAAGAATAGAAGATTTGACTGGAAAGTCAGAAAGGTACTAGCAGTACTGCATCACTGGTAACTTAGGTCAGGTCAAAGAAGAGTAGGTATGTTTTGGGTTAAAGCCATTAAGAAACTGGACTGCAGTACTGGTTGTGGTAGCTCACACATGTAATCTCAGCTACTTGGAGGCTAACGTAGGTGGATCTCAAGTTTGAGCCCAGCTTCAGCAACTTGGTGAGACTCTTTCTCAAAATAATAATTTAAAAAAATTTAAAAAGGGTTGGGGACATAGATCAGTGGTAAAGCACTTCTAAGTTCAATTAGCAATACTGGGGGAAAGAGAGAGAGAAAGAGAGAAAGAGAGAAAGAAAGAAAGAAAGAAAAGGGGAAAGAAAAGAAAGGGGCCAGCAGAGACTTAGGCCTTGGAACTGGGAAATCGTGGAAGACCCAGGGATCCAGGCAGTGTTGTACAATACAGTATTAGTTTGTCTAGAGTCTGTACAGAAAAAGGTTAGGGAGCAAACTCAAAAAATCTGAAAATGTGACACCACATATCAGAAACAAGAATGGACCTCAGCACAGAATAAGAATTGAAAGAAGAAATTTGAAGTAGGGACTACTTTTAGTATGTTTTCTTTCCAATATCTAGGGTCCAGTTCAAGCCAATATATGGAATATTTAGATGAAGCAGGCTCAGCAAGATGGCTCTTGTGTTATCAGCTTTGAGTTGCTGTGACTGAAATACCTGACAAGAACAACATAGAGGTGAAACAGTTAATTTTGGGCTCACAGTCTCAGAGCTTCAGCTCATGGTTTATAGACTTCATTGCCCTGAGCCTGAGTAGGCAGAACATCATGGCTAAATGGCAAGGTGGAGGAAAGCTGCTTAGGCAGGGTGTGTGTGTGTGTGGGGGGGGGGCGTGGGCAGGGAGAAACCAGGGACAAGATAGCAGTACAAGGTCATACCCCCAGTGACCTTTCTTTTTCAGCCATTTCAGCCATGCTTCACCTGTTTACGATTACCACCCAGTAGTCCATTAAAATTATTAATCTATCAAATGGATTAAAACCCTGAAGAGGTTAACTATGTCACCTCTAAACATTCCCATATTGATTGACACATGAGCTTTTCAGAGGACATTAAAGTTTCAAACCAAAACAACCTCTAATACAGGGACTATGCTTCTCATTCCTTCTCTAAATCTCTTTATTCTGCACATTATAGTTAGTTTACAAATTCTAAGTGAAAGTTGTATGGGTGAAATGTTCACACACATTCACACACACACTTTGGAGGCACTCTGGATCATGCTTGAGGCATGTGTTTGGTAGTGAATGGATTAAATTTCATAAAAGATTTGGACAAAACTACATGCTTTATTAAGCCTAACCTACCAACATTGTTATTGGCCAGAAGGAGTGAGCTCATCTCAGTTCTTACCTATAGCTCTAAGGCTTTTTCTTCATAGATTTCCAGACAAATGTAGTTTTGTACTTGCTGAGGCTACCATTGAATTTTCTGTTACTTTGTAACTCCTGCAAGACTATTGGTAGGGAAGATTTTCTATCACCTATGAAGTCAGTGAGAATTTGAACAATGGAAAGAATAAAAGAACCTATTAGCATTCTCTCCAGACTTTGTTTTTTATGGAAAATCTTAAGAAGATAAAGCATCCATAAGCATTTTCAAATAATTTTCTAACTACAGAGGAGCATGAAAGTTCATATGGAAATGTTTTTGAGTTATGATATGCAATTCAAGTTGTCATTGCAACTAAATTGGAAACCCCACTAACATGTGAAAGCCCAGCAGTTGTGATGAGAACTGATTTTTTTATTCTAGTCTCACCACTATATTGTAGGATGCCTTGAAAAAATTATTTTATTTCTCTGGTCCTCAATTTTGTTGTCTAAGACATGAAATTATTAGACTAAAGCTATAAGGTCCTTTCCAGTTCTGTTCATCATTTAGGTTTTGTTTCTTGCTGATGGTTTTGGCACATAATGGGTATTCATCCAAGAAATACTGACTGATCCTGTCCCTCACAAAACCATGTGGTTTTAAGGGAGAGAAGTGGTCCCATGGGTTGAGCAAACAAGCAGAGAAGGATATGGATGAATAAACCTACAAATTGAGCGTCTCACTGAAGTGTATCATGAAGATTATCTGCTGGGCTTCGGATATTTGATAGCACACGTAACTGTTTTTGACAGGGAGAACTGCTGGTGAGAAAAGTTATGTCAACATCTGAGGGAGGTGTCGGATAGCAATACCTAACTTCCTAGGGAAAATAGGGCCAACAGGAAGGGCTTCCAAGGAAATTGGAATAAAGGCCAGTCTACAGAATGTTCTCAGCCGAGGTGTATAAATTCCATTGTAATTGGCAGAGGAAGTATTTGCTCTCTACATGAGAAGAGCCAGCAAGAACAATGGAAGGGACTCCACCACAGAAAGGAGACATTCCAAAGGAGTGCAAGACTGACATGGTCATGTAGTTCAAACAGACTCAGCCCTTCTACTTTTTATATTCTTTTACTTCTTTTCTTAAAAAAAAAAATCACTTTTCCTCCTCCTTTTGTCTTCCTGTCACCTCTGAAAGACTGGCAGTTTTGATTACAGCCTCTCTATACCAATGTAAACTTGTACTTGAACCATCAAATTGAAAGATTCTTACTCAAAGGCCCCTAAGAGATTCTCACAACAGAACTGCTTTTGGAGACTTGGGAAATGACCAGTCTCTTTGATTTCCTGGGGAAGGCCACCACAACAAAGTCCTCAAGGTCAAAGCTCAGTTTTACACTGAACAAGAAATTGCAAATTTTGACTTTTGGATGGGTTCACAGGGAGGTCAACAGTACTAGTTCCTACACACATTGCCAGTAACAACAGACTTGTCCACAATACCAAAAAAAAAAAAAAAAAAAGAAAAGAAAAAAAATCTTTGGAATATTGTTGTAAAATATCTGTGGATGAATAAAAACTTGATAAAATGATTGATTAACTGGCTATAAATTTGATTCAATAGATCAAAGAGAAAATAGTGCCTTAAAGTACAACAATAAACTTATAAACTTAGGTGCAATAAAGAAGATCACTCATTCTGAGACTTTTGCAACATGAAGCCCTTAGTCTTCTTGTTTTCCAAGTAGAGGCACAATTGTTTCAGGCTTCTTCCTGTATCCCATCCATCCCCAAATGTGATTTGATGCCTTTCTGCTCTCTTGACTCTCTGTTCACACTTTTGTGCTATTTTAGGCGATAGTTTCAATGAACCTTGGAAACCATGTCTTAGCCTGCATAGACAGACTGTCTGCAAAGCTCATAATCTTACTCAAACTCCAGGTCATCCTTGTTAAACACAGGACTGTTTCTTGACCTGGCAAAGCAACACAGATCTGTGTGTTTGGAAAACCCAGGTATTTTGAAAAGAAATGTTGTTGATTTATACCACTTTATCTGATGTGTCCTACTTGGGAAGCTAGTACGAAGGGTCTCCAGGGGTCTTTTCCAACAACAGCCCTTGAATGGGACAGTGGGAGTTTATAGTCAGTGAGATAGTTAATATTTCAACCAAGAAGAAATACTTTATCTTCTAAAAATGGGCAAGGTGTCACATCTGAATCAAACTTTTAATTCAGAGACAACTGATAAATATTTTATAGCAGGGGGAGAATCTATCAAGACAAAAACCAGGCAAAAGATCTGTCTTGAATTGGGAAATGAACTAATAATGGAAAAGAGCTTGGGATTTTTTTGAAAGTACTGATCTTCAATGGGTGAAAATCCTCCACGCTACTCAGTCACTTTAACGTAAGTTACAGGGAGAGAAAGTCTTTGCATTAGATCTTAGTTTTTGGGTGTGGTGTTTTAATATAGCATTGTTTTTAATGCAAACATTTCCAGAGCTTATACTCTATTTCAGTTCCTGGAGCTAGAAGCTCCTTTTGTTTTGATTAGGGACTGCAGACTGTGAGCCCTTGGTTTTGTCTTTCCTCTTGATGGAGTTGTATAATAAACTACTTTGTCCTGTGGACTTCGGGAATGGCCTGTGGAGCTGGGCTGTGTTCCCCTGGCTTCTTCAGGACAGCAGAGAGCAGTGCTTTTGGAATGCTGAGGACTCCAGGCAGCCTGCTGAGAAAGCCTTCTGAGGGTCACTTTGGAAGGAGTCACAAGAAAAAAGGGTGAGGGTTAATGACTCCCTTCGAGAGGCTTGCTGGCAGCGGTACTTCACCTCAAATGGAAATTTCAGAAGTTTCTGTATGGCTCACAAGAGCATTCCTGGAGTTGAGTAGTGGAAAGCTAGGCCAAGCATAATGGAGTGACTCTGCTGAACACAATCCTGTCTCCAGGAACTCATCATCATCATCAAATAGCATTTATTAAAAGCCCACACGCATATGGCGCAGAACAAACCACATTAAACAAGCACAGTTGGGTTGCTGGTCCTCTGGAGGGCCACAATTTGAAACACTAAGAAACCAACTTTTGCTTCTGTTAGGCTGTATTCTCAGAATCCAAGAACACTGAGAAGGGAGTTTGCTTCCGAATATTAATACAAACAATAATTATTATACAGAAAATGTTAATTGGTATAGACAAAATTTATTGAGGACTTTCTCATCATGAGGTATAATTTTCTAACTACATGTTTGCTCATTTAATTGCAAAGTAATTCTTATTACAGCTCTGGGATGTAGGTAGCATTAATATATTATCTTGTGCAAGAGGTAACTAAAGTTTAGAGAAGTTAAATAATTTGCCCATGAAAACAAATCTACTATAAATATGCCACAGGGAGTTTTGCCTTTATGTATAAAATAAAAAGAACCAATCAGGGCTGGGGTTGTGGCTCAGCGATAGAGTACTAGCCTAGCACGTGTGAGGCCCTGGGTTCGATCCTCAGTGCTACATAAAAATAAATAAAATAAAGGTATTGTGTACATCTACCACTAAAAAATTAAATATTAAAAAAAGAACCAATCAAATATAAATAAATGGATGAGCTCAAGGAAGTGTAGCAGAATAGAGAAAGGAGAACAGGGGAGGAAAGGGTGGGTGGGAGGAAAAGGGGGGAGGAAAAAGGGTGGGGATTATGAACTGAAATAGAATTCCATGAATGTATGATTTTGTAAGGATAAACCCAACTACTATGTATAACTATAAAACTCTTAAAAAAAAAAAAAAGGGAAAGAAAACAAAGCTACTAGTTAACAGAATTAAGTGGTTTGTTAAAATCCAAAACCATGGTAGGCCAGATTGCCAGTTCTCATTAGAGTTGACAGTTGGCCCTGGTTGGGTTAGTAGGATATTTATAATATGATATTTTATATTCTCTTATAGCATGATAATAATTTATCTATGACTTTAATAAAGTTCAAAACTCATCTCACTTTGCTTTCCTTCGTTTTTAAAAAATTATTCTTTGCTTTATTTTTTATACCTTTATTCTATTTATTTATTTTTATATGGTGCTGAGGATTGAACCCAGGGCCTCAAACATGCTTAGGCGAATGCTATACTGCTGAGCCACAACCCCAGCCCCGGCTTTCCTTCTTTTAAATGGTAGTGTTTCTTCCATTAATAAGGTTAAGAATTTTCCTTAGCATCACAAACAAAAGTGGTGGGAATGGCAGGTCTCCAGAATCATTTATGAATGAGGAAGTTGAATGAGGAAGACTAACCTAGATAACTAGTCAGATCACCTATACCACAGAAATATGATACTCATGCTTCCTATAATAACCCATGCCAATTAATAACTTTCTGATTGGAGGAGGAATCAAGTGGTTCTAATCTATTCTCTTCCCTACTTTCTTCTAGTTAAGGCAGAGAGCTAACTGAGCAGTTGATGGAACTGTATGAAGCGGTATCTATTTGGGAAATGATGTCTGGCTGCATCATGAGGCTGGGAACAGTGAGTGGCGATGTGGAAATTAGGCAGTTGAAGATTTGTGTAGACATTTTATAGACAGCACAGGACCTTAAAGGTGGGACAAGCTCAGGGGTGGAAAGGATGTGCAGCTGATGTGACACATCTTATGCATAAAGAAGTTTATCCTTAGCTAAAGTACTTTTTTGGCCCCTCTCTCTTTTTATTTACTGGTGGCTATGTGGTGATATTTTCTCCATGTGTATTACATCTACATTTAATGATGTGTCTGCTCATTATGATGACATTTATGAGCATCTTTCCTGATAACGTCAATATTCAAACTACATTTTTGCTTGAGCATGTCACTTTTCTCATTTGTTACATCATTTGTTTTCTTGCTTGATCTTTATCCGGCTTTTTATAAACATCTTTTCAAACCACTTGGTTAAATTATATTCAAAATAGTTTGCTGTTGCTAAAGTATGTAGTGGGTGTTGCGTGCTGCAGTGTGTCATGCATCCTGATGCCCCTTCAGGTAGGAGGCACCTGTTTCCATATCTGTGAGAAATTTTGGCTGTAGACATACTTCAACTCTTAGTGCCTTTTTGGAGACTGCTCTAGGATAAGGGAAGCTACTTTGCTCAAGATTATACCCTCTACCTAGAGTCATCAAATAATTGGTCTATGTGGGTCTACAAAGACCTGGCCTCCTTTCCTCCATTCTGGAAAAATTTGGAGTCATTCTAGCTCCAGGGCTTCTTGAAGGACAGGCCAAGTCCGCTGTTACAACTAAAGATTGTAGTTCAATTTCTTTCTCTTCCCAATCCTCACTTTTTACTCCTTTTCAAAGGGTACTATTCTATTTTAGAATCTATTTTACAGGGAACTCAATTGAAATATCACAGTGGTCTAAGGAACCAAAATCTAAATGGAATTTTCCTGATGTCTGGCAGGAGGACTTGAGGGTAGAAGGGCACTGATAATTCCTGGCATGCCATAGCGGTGCAGTTGTTTGAATTTTCACAAATGGGGAAGTGCACTGAATGGGAGTGCACTGTCAGGGGCAATATCTAAGGCACTGAGGGATTCTAAGGAAGTAGGAATTACCAGTCCCGTGGATGCTGACTGTCTTTACAAGGTGCTAGCAATGCACCGGAGAAATACAAGGCAAGGTTTAAGGTGATCATTAATTATTTAAGGTGAAATATGGAGGCTGGAGGGGTCTCTTGGCAACATACAAAGAGAAGGAAGAAAAAGTTGAGGATGGATTCCAGGACTTAATTATTGGAATAGTGAAATTGCAGAGAAGGTTAAATTTTCACTCTCAGCCAAAATACAACCAAGATCAGAGTCCTAAGAAGAAAACAGAAGGAGCCTGAGTCTTGTAGTAAGAACGTTAGGGTTAATGTCCTCAAAAATCTTGAATCTTCATATTTCCTTGAATCCTCTGGAACCACAGAAGTGGCCACTCCTCACTAAATGTTAGTCCCTCCTGCTGTTGAAGGATGATACAGAGGCTTTCAAAGACAGCATACACTTCCTTCATGAACTATTCTTACCTCCACTGCTGGACACCAGACAAATTATTAGAATTGTTCCACAGAATAACCCAGGCAGGAAAATATTCCAAACATTAAATTAACAGAGGTTTACACAAGGTAATATTAAAATCTGGTTAAGACCTGATTTGTGGAGCTGTAAATTAGTGTAATTTCCCCCCGCCCTGTGGATGTGGTTCTGGTGCCAGAGATGGAACCTATGGCTTCACACATGCTAGGCAAGCACTCTATTCCCCTTTATTGCTGTTGCTTTAATAAATACGTACAATTTTTTTCTTTAAGAGACACTAGAGGGTGACATGAAACTGTATCCAGCTGAATCAAGCTGTCTGGTGAACAAAACACAGGTAACTTAAATATATCTAGTTATCTGTTTACTTTCTGCCTCATCCATGTTTGCTGTTACAGTGCTTCATTTGATTTCAAATGACTCGCCTTTCACCACTTCACAGTAACTCACAATCTGCAACCTCCTGATGCCTACTTCTTCAAGCAAATTTCAGATCTTCTTCAAGGTCAAGTGCCATATTTAATATAGTGTTTATGTATTGTTTAATACACAGCATTCAAAAAAGAAAAGCAGCATGAATATATAAAAAAGACAGAAATTTTGGAATTATACAATATATAACATGTAAAATATGTATTAAATGACATGTAAATACCATATTTTATATATATACATGTTGCTTTTCTTCTTTGAGTTTCTGAATGCTGTTGGGGGTTGCAATCAAGTCAAGATGGCGCCTGGAAGTTTGCCAGGAGGAGTGGTTTGTGAGGCAATGCCACTGAGCCATTAAGATGGTGGGGATTCCTTATTGGCTGACTGCTGTATCTAGATGATGCTAATTGAGTCAAGCTATGTAATCAGTTAGGTATATATACCTCTGCTGTTCCCGCTACCTTGGGTTCCCGCTACCTTGAGTTCCCGCTGAGTTCCTCCACAATAAAGCAGCTCCCGCTTCAACCTTCAAGTTGCTTGTCACCTCCCAGTTATTTTGCCCAGCCGGACTGCGGCAGAATGCTATTTTCCCTAACCCCATTTCTCCCAGAAGCTCTGTTTTTTATTGCAGAATTTTGCTTAGCATGTTGATTTTTAGAGATGCATATATTGTGTTCAAGCAGAATTGAGAGTATAAGACTATTTTTGCAACTTTGTTTGTAGTGGCAAAACCTGAAAGAAGGGTAAATATCTTTGATAGGGATATCATTAATAAAGTGGGTTTATTTATGTCATGAAATAGCACACAGCTTTTAAAAAGGATGCATTAGTGTTATAATAGCACTTTAAAGACATTTTCATGATGCAGTGTAGCTATGTATTTTTTGCATACCAACTATAAGCCAGACATGAGGTTAAGCACTCTTAGTATGTAATTTTCCTAGAAATTATATTTGTGGCTACAAATATAAATATATACAATAAAAGTTTTTAAAGCAAACAGACAAACAAAATCCCAGACAATCAGGACTTAATTTGTTGCAGGATCCAGATCCATAAATAATTCACTGTAGGTCAGACTGTGACCTCCACCACCAAAAGTACTAATGGGATTTCCCAAAAGCCAAGTGTTGCCCTTTCAGAAGTGTAGTGAGGGGAGAGATGCTGTTCTGACTTAAAATCTGGGTGTTTTTAGATGTGGTGAGGTGGGTAAAAGCCATGTGTGAATAACATCAATGCACAGAAATATGCAACAAATGCTGAATCAGAGGGAGAGATGAAATCCTCTAAAGTCTTAGAAAACTCCCTTTAGGGCTGAAGCCTGAGGAAGCTAACATGGAGGCGATGACACTTAATGTCTGGCTTTAATATATGAGACTTTTATTTTAAGAGCAAGGCTTCAGAGTTTGAGAGAACAAAAATGTGTTTTATGAAGTAATAGTCTAGAGAGTTTGGAGTTTAGGTTTATAAAATAAACCAGGAATCATAGGTGGAAAAAGAATTTTGAATAAACATCTGATCTATATTCTAATTTCAGGAAGGACCATAATAAACCACCCGTTTTAATGCCCTACCATTGAATTCACTCAGTCAGAAGAACCACTAGAGAACTCTAGGAAACTGTCATCAAAGTACTAGTCACTCTGTACTCCATCATCTGTGACAAAGAGTAAACAACTTCAAGTCCCTGGGCCTCATGTTATCTTAGACATGAAGATATTGAATAAGGTGGTTCTGAGTTTTAAGGTTCTACAGTTTCTTAACAGATAACCTTTCATTGGGCTCCAAAGATTTGCAGGAATCATGCTATATTTGTTTTGCAACTTTACTGAAATATGTACCTTTATAATCTGTATTTACTTGGCATAAGGGATTAGTTATCAAAGGTAATCTCTTCTTGGGGTGAAGGAAAATCCATGAGCTGGCACATTGTAGTGTATTGGCCCATGCTCATAAATTCTGTACTCTCTCTGTAAGAAGATAGCACAACCAACTGGTGTCATTTTTGTTACATTCACTCTCACCATTGAGAAAACTTGGGACTTTTCAAGTGAAAATTCATCACATGTAGCTGCAAATACTGATTCTTATTCTCTTCAAATGCTACAAAGAGGCATTTAGAACAAGATTCTGCAATATAGTTTTTAAAAGTCATTAGCAACTTGCTAATAGATTTATTTTCTATTTGAGAATCCCGTGTTGAAGATTAGGATTTGGCTCATTGGCTCAGTTTAATTTTGTATAGAAAGGTGAATAGGTGATCTCTAGAGTCCTTTAGCTTATAAGTTTATGATTATATGACCTTTATGGACAGTTTTCTTTCAAAAGCCATGCAGATTTCACAGATGGAATATAAGTATACACATGAACAGACAATTTCTTTGTATATTCTGGATATTAATACCCTATCTAAGGAGCAGGTGGCAAATAATTTCTCCATTCTATAGGCTCTATCTTCGTACTCTTAATTCTTTCCTTTGCTGTGCAGAAGCTTTTTAAATCTAATGCCATTCCACTTATTGATTTTTACTTTATGTCTTGTGCTTTAGGAGTCTTGTTAAGGAAGTTGGTTCCTGTGTCAACATGTTGAAGAGTAGGGCCTACATTTTCTTCTAGCGGTTGCATGGTTTCTGGTCTATTTCTTAGGTCTTTGATCCATTTCAAGGAGACTTTCATGCAGGATGAGAGATAGGGGTTAAATTTTATTCTTCTACATATGGATTCCATTTTCCTAGCACCATTTGTTAAAAAAGCCACATTTCTCTAGTGTATGTTCTGGGCAACTTTGTTTAGTATGAGATAACCCTATTTATGTGGTTTGTCTCTATATCTTCTCTTCTCTTCTATTCCATTCCATTCTATTCTATTGGTTTTCATTCCTGTTTGGTGCTAATACCATGTTGGTTTTGTTACCATAACTCTGTAGTATAATTTGAGGTCCAGTATTGAGATGCCTCCTGCTTCACTTTTCTTGTTAAAAACTACTTTGGCTGTTCTGGGTCTCTTTATTTTTCCAAATGAATTTAAGAACTGCTTTTCCTAGTTCTTTGAAAATGTCATTGAAATTTTGATGGGGACTGCATTGAATTTGTATAGTGCTTTTGGTAGTATGGGCATTTCAACAATATTATTTTTGCCTGTCCAAGAATGTGGGAGGTCGTTCCATCTTCTAAGGTCTTTAATTTATTTTTTTTAGTGTTCTATAGTTTTTATTGTAGAGTTGCTTTATCTCTTCTGTTAGATTGATTCCCAAATTTTTATTTTTTTAAGGCTATTGAGAATGGGATAGTTTTCCTAATTTCTTTTTCAACAAATTCATCATTGGAGTACAGGAATGCAATAAAAATAACAATTCTTGAGTACACATTCTACCAATGTGGCAGTAAGAATTAATCAATAAATTTTGAATAAAGAATCTAGGGATCTTTAGCAGTAGCCACAAACCAAAGAATCCTCAAAATTCAATCTTTTCTGGGTTTTGTTCCAACTGCTCATTCTAGGGCAGAAGAACACTGGGAAATCCTACTTTCTGCCTCTGATTTCTGCATTCCTTTAAAAAATATATATTGTGGTGCTTTTTCTCAGTATAGAAAATGTCTGGTTAAATACTTTGTTGACTTGTTGTCATTTTAAAGGCGTTTGGGGGTTGGCTGTAATTTCCCTTTGGACTCTGTGCATTTCAGATTAGTCAGGTAACTACACTCCTGGTGGGAAAGCTAGAAGGGAAAGCACATGTTATCTGAGGTTCTTTGCCCACTTGCAAAGAGAGGGCTTTTCTTCAATTATTTTATATTGCAGCTTAGTGATTTGCTTCATCCTGGCCAATTTGGAAGCATCTTATGACTCTATTATTGTTTATTTTGATTTATATTGGATTGAGAGACATGATGACGTTTTAAACTTTTTTTTTTTTTCTGCTGAACCGTTGAATGTTTGTGTTTTATAGAGTTTTACTGTCAGAATTGTCATGCAGCCTGAGCCAAGGGTATTTAGTTCTATTGCCTTTTGATTTCACTCATGCCAATTACAGCAAGTTCCAGCAGTCAATTTCTTGTTTTTAAAAGCAGTTAGTTGTTTGTCAGAACTGATCATGCCCAGAGCAAGGGCTTCTGAGGCAGCTCCAGAAAACTATTATAAGAAAAAGAATTTGGAAACATGTGTTTTTTAATCACTAAATATTCTCAAACTTTTTTTTTCTGTCTCAATTTCTCTATCTGGAATATGGGACTGTGTGACAATGTAGGGATAGAATTGAAATAGGCTATAAAATTCATTAATTATAAGGCCTCACCAAATTCCTCAAGCCTCCTTTAAAAAGATGCATACTTAAAGATATATATATATAATAAGCAAAAATTATTTAGGAGGTCCATTTTGAAAAAGCACAATAGAAATATATTAATCAATAACCATGTCTGAAATAATTGTAAAAAAGAAAAACACAGAAACAAACTATAGAAAGCATATTCAAGTATCATGGGCACAGAGAAATCTCATCAGACTAGCTGAATTAAATGGAAGAGGGACATACAATATCTTACTATGTGTGCAGATTTAAGATCTAAGTGTTCACATTTGTTAATTCTAATAAAGGTATTTTGAATAAATATAAAATATATAAATAAAAAATAAATATAAAAATAAAATTTCCGCTGATTTAAATTAATGTAACACACAATACCTGTATTATTTTTATTTTTCTGATATTTCTAATGAAACTATTTTGACTCTGATATAAGCAGAGGTATATTAAATTTAAAGCTAGAAATTTGGGCCTTGGTTATACAGAACTCTTATGTTATATAGAGTTCCTCATGAAATAGTCACGGTACTCTTTCAGCTATTTCTTTTGCATGTGCTTTGGTTTCATGAGCCTTCCTGCTTCTTGATCTGACCTTTTCAATGCTGCATGAAACTGTCATTTTCTAGTGCTTATTTGGAACATTTTTAGAGAGAGCATACGGATTTTATAGTAAGTCTTTATAACATCATTTTGACTCCTTGGTAACTTTTTCTCATAATATTATTTGCATTATATTGAATCATGTATTGCTGGGCCAGGATGAGATTAGGGTGTAATATAGAGAATGTGTTTTAAAACCATTTATGTAAAAATGAGAATCTGGATGAATGCCAATGTAGTCTAGCTATTGACTGGCAGGACATATAAGGCATAGAATATTCACTTGAAATGATTTAGTAGGAAGAATAAAATATGTTGCCGAAATCCAAGGAGCCAAGTTTCTAGAACTTAAGCAAAGAACATTAATGTTTATGTATATTCTTACAAGATATGTAAACCTTTGTTATATCATTTAATAAGGGCTCTCCAAAAATGATTTAATAACTGAAACAGACAATTCTTTGTAGTTTAAGGACCTAGACCAATGCAATTATAATTTCTCTTCCATTTTTTACCCTTGAAAACAACTCTGGAATGCTAATTACCAGGAGATCTGTCAGGAGTGAGGTAAACACAGTTTTGATTTGGATTCAGTTTATTTATACTTCACCCCATACTGTATTCAGGCAATAGAAGGTCTGCCCTAGGACTGTATGATGGTCAGGTCAGGACTCCCATCTGTTGGTATGGTTACTGGAACTCAGGCAAGTATCATCAATCAGTTCATCCATTCAGCATAATCTCTTACAAAGCAATTTATGATTTATAAAATGCTATCACATGCATTTTCCCCTTCTAGCTTCACAGAACCCTTGGTTTTAGGTAATGTAGATACAAATATTCCTGTTTTATAGGTAGGAGAATTCAGGCTTAGAGATAAAGAAATTTGTTCAAAGCTACAAAGTAGTAAGTGGAAACAGGTCCAGCTGCAGTTCTTGGGACTGCTAGAAGCTACAAGTACAACAAGCAGGGAAGGAATCTACATATTGTGGAAGTCACTTCTTTGTTGGGTTGTTTAATAGCAGATTGAAGTGCTCTGAGCCATTTTAATTATTACAATATTCAGATACTAAAAATTCTCTTTAGTGTTATATGGCTATTTGTGTTTTTGTCTAGGGATTGAAAAATTCTTCAATATTTTAGGCCACTAGTAACACCAAATATGCCAGCAAATGCATTTGGTCACTTTAAGTTATAGAGGACATTCTTCTTAGACGCAAATGGACCTTGTGTATTTATCTTTAATGAGGATTAGGGTTGTCTTAATCAAGGGAATGCATAAGTAAGAGAAAAGTGGTTGGCAGAGAAAGATTTCTATGAGCACCTTTCTCTTCCCTCTCCACATCTCCTCTTGTCATTCTTCTTCAAATATTCTGGGCATGAAACAAAATAAGTGGCAGCAAATTCTTCTTGTGGAATAAGAATCACTTCTGTACATTTTGATCAGTGCTGCCTCAGCTTTTGAATGATTTAAACTTCCTGTTGTAAAGTTGATTCCTTTCAATGACAATTGTCACTTAACCACCTTGAAATGCCTTTGCACATAGTCTTTGGGAATATCTCCTTAAAGCTTAACTACAAACAATCAACAAATATATGAAAAAAATGTTCACCATCTTTGATAATTAGACAAATGCAAATTAAAACTACACCAAGATTTCATCTCACTCCAGTCAGAATGGCAATTGTCAAAATTACAAGTAACAATACATTTTGGTGAGGATGTGGGGAAACGTGTACACTCATATATTGTTGGTGGGTCAGAAAATTGATGCAAACACTTTGGAATGCAGCATGGAGATTCCTCAGAAAACTAGGATTTGACCCAGAAATCCCACTCCTTGGAATATATCCAAAGGACTTAAAATTGACATATTACAGTGATACAGTCACATCAATGTTTATAGCAGCTCAATTCACAATAGTAAACTTTGGAAGGAACCTAGGTGCTCTACAACAGATGAATGAATAAAGAAAATATACACATACATACACACAATGGAGTACTACTAGCCATAAAGAAGAATGACTTTATAATATTTTGCTGGTAAATGGATGAATCTAGAGACTATCGTGTTAAATGAAATAAGCCATTCCTAAAAAGCTAAAGGATGAATGTTTTCTCTGATATGTGAAAGCTAATCCAAAATAAGCGGGGTGGGTTGGAGGGAATAGAAATTCAGTGGATTAGACAAAGGGGAATGAAGGGAAGGGAGGGGGATAGGAAAAGGAAAGATAGTGGAATGAATCTGACATAACTTTCTTATGACACATGTGAATATACCACAGTGAATCTCACCATTGTGTATACCCACAAGAAATTAATTAAAAATAAATAAAAATAATTATAGATAAATGGCAGAATGATCAATACAGGGAAGAGAATAGGGATGGGGAAAGGGAAGGAGAAGGAGAGGTACTGCAGTTCTGATTAGAATAAGATGTTTGAGGTATATATAATTATATCTAAATGGATTAAACTGTCATGCATAACTAAAAAGGAACCAATAAAATAAACTAAAATAAATCTTTTAAAAAATCTTAACTATTTCCTCAGAAGAATCTCATCTTCATTCATCCTGGTTGCCAGGGTTTAGATGTGAGGTATTCCCCCAAAAACTCATGTGTGGAACAATGCAACAAAGTTTAGAGTGAAATGATTGGGTTATGAGAGGCTTAACCTAATCAGTGCATTAATCCTCTGATAGGGATTAACTGGGTGATAACTGTAGGCAATTGATGTGGTTGGAGGAGGTAGGTCACTGAGGACATGTCTTTGGGGGTATATATTTTGTCTATGATGAAGGGAGTTCTCTGTCTGCTACCTGGTACCATGTCCCCAGTTGCTCTTCTCTAACCACAGTTCCCCCATGATATCCTGCCTCATCTCAGATGCTGAGGAATGGAGAAAGTCATCTTCCCATTGTTCTTGTCAGGTCTTTTGTTCACAGCAGCAAAAAAAGCTGACTAAAACACTGGTCAACTTTTGTGTGTGTGTGTGTGGGGGGGCGGTTTCCATTGTTTGTCTCACAGAAATGCCTTTTGACTCAGACTGAAAGGGAAATATTTGGGAAGGCTTCATAAAGGAAAGCGAGCTATGAAAGAAAAAGAAGTGAAAAAAAAAAAAAAAAAGCAAAAACAAAAACAAAAAACAGAAAAACACCTAAAACCTCTAAATATCCTCAGAGCAAAAGTAAACAGTTAACAGTTCTGTGGTTATATATGTACTTTTCTTCTTTTTCATTTTTCACACATTTATTAAGATATAATGTATATGCCATAAAATACACCCATTTAAGATGTACAATTCCATGTTTTTAAATAAATTAAGAGTTGTGAAAAAATCACAATCTAATTTTAGAAAATTTTCTTCCTCCCTCCAAAATCTCATTTTTTAAATTAATTAATCTATTTTAATTATATATATATATATATATATATATATATATATATATATATATATATATGAAAGCAGAATACATTTTGATTCATTGTACACAATTGCAGCATAATCTTTCATTTCCCTGGTTGTATATGATGTAGCGTCTCACCATATGTGAGTCATATATGTACCTAGAGTAATGGTGTCCATCTCATTTCACCATCTTTCCTGCCCCCATGCACCCTCCCCCCTTCTCCCTTCCCTTGGCCCAATCAAAAGTCCTCCATTTTTTCCATGCCTCCCTCCCCTGTTATGGATCATCATCCACTTACAGAGAGAACATTCGGTCTTTGGTCCTTTGGGAATGGCTTACTTTGCTTAGTGTGATATTCTCCAACTCCATCCATTTATCTGCAAATGCCATAGTTTTATTCTTTTATTTATTTAATGCTGAGTAATATTGCATTGTGTATATTTACCACAGTTTCTTTATCCTTTCATCTATTGAAGGACATCTAGGTTGCTTCCACAGGTTAGCTATTGTGAACTGAACTGCTATGAACATTGCATTTCTATAGTATGCTGATTTTAAGTCCTTTGAGTATAGACCAAGGAGTGGGATAGCTGGGTCAAATGGTGGTTCCCTTCCACGTTTTTTAAGGAATCTCCATACTGCTTTCCAGATTGGTTGCACCAATTTGCAGTCTCACTGGCAATGTATGGATTTGCCTTTTCCTCCATGTCCTCACTAACACTTATTGTTGTTTGTATCCTTGATAACTGCCATTCTGACTGGCCTGAGATGAAATCTTAGAGGAGTTTTGATTTGCATTTCTCTAATTAGTAGAGATGTTGAATATTTTTTTCATATAATTGTTTATAGAATGTATATCTTCTTTTGAAAAGTATCTGTTTAGCTCCTTAGCCCATTTATTGATTGGGTTGTTTGTTTTTTTTGGTGATAAGTTTTTTGAGTTCTTTATATATCCTGGAAATTAGTGCTCTATCTGTGGCAAAAATTTGCTCCTAAAATGCAGGCTCTCTGTTCACCTTATTGATTATTTCTTTTGCTGAGAAGAAGCTTTTTAGTTTGAGTCCATCCCATTTATTAATTCTTTATTTTATTTCTTGTGCTTTAGGAGTCTTGTTAAGGAAGTTGGGGCCTAATCTGACATGATGAAGATTTAGGTCTACTTTTTCTTCTGTTATGTGCAGTGTCTCTGGACTAATTCCTAGGTTCTTGGTCAACTTTGAGTTTTGTGCATGGTGAGAGATAGGGGTTTATTTCATTTTGCTACATATGGATTTCCAATTGTCCCAGCACCATTCGTTGGAGAGGTTATCTTTTCTCTAACCTATGTTTTGATGCCTTTGTCTAATATGAGATAACTGTATTTATGTGGGTTTGTCTCTGTGTCTTCTTCTGTACCATTTGTCTACATGTCTATTTTGGAGCCAATACCATGACATTTTTGTTACTATAGCTTTGTAATATCATTTAAGGACTGGTATTGTGATGTCTCCTGCTTCACTTTTCTTGCTAAGGATTGCTCTGGCTATTCTGGGTCTCTAATTTTTCCAAATGAATTTCATGATTGCTTTTTCTATTTCTGTAAGGAATGATGTTGAGATTTTAATAGGAATAGCATTGAATCTCTGTAGTGCTTTGGCTAGTATAGCCATTTAGACAAATATTAATTTTGCCTATCCAAAAACATAGGAGATGTTTCCATCTTCTAAGGTCTTCCTCAATTTCTTTCTTTAGTGTTCTGTATTTTTCATTGTAGAGGTGTTTCACCTCTTTTGTTAAGTAGATTCCCAAGTATTTTTTCTTTTTGAGGCTATTGTGAATGGAGTAGTTTTCCTAATTTCTCTTTCAGAGGATTCATCACTGATGTGTCGAAATGCATTTGATTTATGGGTATTGATTTTTATATCCTGCTACTTTGCTGAATTCATTAATTAATTCTAGAAGTTTTCTGGCGGAATTTTTTGGATCCTCAAAGTATAGAATAATGTCGTCAGCAAATAATGATAGTTTGAGTTCTTCTTTTCCTATCTGTGTCCTCTTAATTTCTTTTGTATAATTTCTCTGGCTAGAGTTTCAGGGTCTATGTTGAATAGAAGTGGTAAAAGAGGGCATCCCTATCTTGTTCCAGTTTTTAGAGGGAATGCTTCCAATTTTTCTCTGTTTAGAATGATGTTGGCCTTGGGTTTAGCAAAGATAGCTTTTACAATGTTGAGTATGTTCCTACTATCTTTAGTTTTTTCTAGTGTTTTGAATATGAAAGGGTGCTGTATTTTGTCCAATGCTTTCTTTGCATCAATTGATATAATCATGTGATTATTATCTTTAAGTCTATTGATGTGATGAATTACATTTATTGATTTCTGTATATTGAACCAAACTTGTATCCCTGGAATGAACCCCACTTGATCTTGGTGCACTATTTTTATAATAAGTTTTTGTATGCAATTTGCCAGAATTTTATTAAGAATTTTTTCATCAATGTTTATCAGGAATATTGGTCTGAAATTTTCTTTCCTTGATGTGTCTCTGCCTGGTTTTGGTATCAGAATGACACTAGCTTCGTAGAATGAGTTTGGAAGGATTCCTTCCTTTTCTATTCCATGGAATAATTTGAGGAGTATTGGTATTAATTCTTCTTTGTAGGTTTTGTAGAACTCAGTTGTGAACCCGTCTGGTCCTGGGCTTTTCTTGGTTTATAGTTTTTTGATGGTATCTTCTATTTCCTTGCTTGAAATTGATCTGTTTAAATTATATATATCCTCTTGACTCAATTTGGGTTGATTATAAGCCTCCAGAAATTTGTTGGTGTCTTCAAGGTTTTCTATTTTACTGGAGTATAAATTTTAAAAATAGTTTCTAATTGTCTTCTGTATTTCAATAGTGTCTGTCATGATATTTCCTTTTTCATTACAAATTTTAATAATTTGAGTTTTTTCCCTCCTTCTTTTCATTAGAGTGGCTAAGGGTTTGTCAATTTTATTTGTTTTCTCAAAGAACCAGCTTTTTGTTTTGTCAATTTTTTGAATTGTTTCTTTAGTTTCAATTTCATTAATTTCTGCCTGATTTAAATTATTTCCTGTCTTCTACTACTTTTGGTTTTGGTTTGTTTTTCTTTTTCTGGGGCTTTGAGATGTAATATCAGGTCATTTATTTGTTGACTTTTTCTTCTTTTAATGAATGATCTCCATGCAATGAACTTTTCTCTTAGCACTGCCTTCATAGTGTCCCAGAGATTTTGTTAAGTTGTATTGGAGTTCTCATTTACCTCTAAGAATTGTTTTTGTCTTCTCCAGGATGTCTTCTGTTATCCATGCATCATTCAATAGCATATTGTTTAGTCTCCAGGTGTTGGAGTAGCTTCTTTTTTAAATTTTATTATTGATTTTCTAATTTCATTTCATTATAGTCTGATAGAATGCAGGATAGTATCTCTATATTTTTGTAATTGCTAAGATTTGCTTTGTGGCATAACATATGGTGTATTCTGGAGAGGGATCCATGTGCTGCTGAGAAGAAAGTGTTTTCTCTCATTGGTGGGTGGATTATTCTATATATGTCTGTTAAGTTCAAAGTATTAATTGTATTATTAAGTTCTACAGTTTCTTTGTTTAGTTTTTGGAAGATCTATCCAATGGTGAGAGAGGTGTATTAAAGTCACCCAGCATTATTGTGTTGTGGTCTATTTGGTTCTTATATTTGAGAAGGGTCTGTTTAACATACATAGATGCCCCATTGTTTGGGGCATAGACATTTATGATTGTTATGTCTTGTTGACGTATGAATCCCTTAAGCAGTATGAAATGTCTTTCTTTATCCCTTTTCACTAGCTTTGGTTTGAAGTCCACTTTACCTGATATGCTTATTTACAAGATCCATGTGAGTGTTACTTTTTTCCCACCCTTTCACCTTCAGCCTGTGGATGTCTTTTCCTTTGAGATAAGTCTCTTGAAGGCAACATATTGTTGGGTCTATTTTTTTTTTTAAATCCAATCTGTCAATCTATGTCTTTTAATTGATGAGTTTAAGCCATTTACATTCAGGGTTATTATTGAAATGTGGTTTGTATTCCTGGACATTTTGGTTGATTTTTGGTATTTAACTTGACTTGGTTTTTCCTTTGATTGGTCTTTCCTTTAGTCTAGTTTCTCCCTTTGCTGATTTTCACTGTTGTTTTCATTTTTTCCTCCTGGAATATTTTGCTGAGGATGCTCTGTAGTGCAGGTTTTCTCACTGTAAATTCTTTTAACTTTTGTTTATCACAAAAGGTTTTTATTTTGTCATCAAATCTGAAGTTTAATTTTGCTGGATGTAAGATTCTTGGTTGGCATCCATTTTCTCTCAGAACTTGCTATATGTTGTTCCAGGATCTCCTGGCCTTGAGGGTCTGGGTTGAAAAATCTGCTGAGATACAATGTGATCTGATTCCTCTCTCTTGCAGCCTTTAAGATTCTATCCTTATTCTCTTTGCTAGACATTTTCATTATAATGTGCGTTGGTGAAGATCTGTTGTAATTTTGTACACTTGGTGTCCTGTAAGCCTCTTGTATTTGATTTTCCAATTCATTCTTCATGTTTGGGAAATTTTGTGATATTATCTCATTGAAGAGATTGTGCATTCTTTTGGTTTGAATCGCTGTGCCTTCCTCAATGCCAATAACTCTTATATTGGGTCTTTTGATGCTGTCCTATAACTCTTGGATGTTCTGTTCATGGTTTCTTACAGTCTTCACTCTGTGGTCAACTTTATTTTTCAGATTGTATACTTTGTCTTCATTATTTGATGTTCTGTCTTCCAAGTGATCTAGTCTGTTGGTAATGCTTTCTATTGAGTTTTTTATTTGGTTTATTGTTTCCTTCATTTCAAGAATTTCTGATTTTTTTTTCAATATCTCTATTCTTTCTTGTTACCTATATTTGCTCTCTTATCTCTTTGTTGGGTGTGACCAAGGTTTGCCTGGATTTGCTGATTTAGGTCATTCTTTAATTCACAGATCATTTTAATCATGAACCTTCTAAACTCCTTCTCTGACATTTCATCAACTTCACTGTCCATGGGTTCTGTTATTGTAGTATCCTGGTTTGTTTGGGGCACTTTCTTCCCTTGTGTTTTCATGATGTCTATATGTCTTCCTTTCTTGCAGTATGGATCTGAATTTTTACCCTATAATCTTGTAACATCTGTGCATATTATCTGTACCTCACCTTGGTGTTGGGCTTCCATACCCTGCCAGTGTCCCAGGATGCTATTGCAACTAAAGATGGTGGCAGCAATAGTGGAGGTAACTTGAGATAGCAGTGGAGGTGCCCCAAGATGGATGCAATGACTTTCAGAGATGGGGCTGAAAAGATGGGTCAGAAAAGATGGGCTTTGGGATGCCTGTTCTGAGATGCAGCTGCTTCTAGGCCCTTTCTGTATTTCAAGGTGGAGGCTACTGCCTGGAGGGGGCTATGGCAATGGCTGCAGTGTCCCAAGATGGAGGTGGGTTAGGCCTGGGCTCCCAGGTGGGCTGGGGGTGAGGGGCAGACCTGGGCCTCATCTGGTCCTGGACTCCCCCATGGGTGGCAAGAGCTATCCTGGGCCAGGACCTGAGGTCCGCCATCGGTCTATCTGTCAGGGGGACAGACCTGCATATTTACTTTTAATCCCAGAAACTGAAAGTAAAATATTGTGCAGTCTATTGTTCTGCCTATATTTTTAGAGGAAATACCTTCATGAGATATTGAAAATTCTCCTCTTTTAATAATTTGGTCATCAATCAGTGGTCTAAAAAATTAAAATGCACCTGAAGGTGAAAGTAACCGATTTATTTTTCTGGGACATCCTGTTTTCCTTATTTATTTATGGGTCTTCTACTAAGTGCAAACTGGTGTGCATGACTCTGGGGGGGGATGCCTGACAGACAGGGAGGAAATATTCTGAGTCTTCTCCTCAGGGAGCTGCCTTAAAAGATGACAAAAACATCCATTTTAAAATAAATTAGGAAAATGTAAAGTGTACTATCATAAAAAATAAAATAAAATATATTCAGTGATATTTATATCACTGAAATTCTAAAGACTACAGAAAAGGACATAAGGTTCTGTAAAAAGACAGACTCTTCTGGAGTCCTAATAAAGTTCATAAAGTTGATCAGACATGCTCTCATTTTCCTTCTACTTTCTATTAAGAATTATTTTCAAGTACAGGTAATTATTTGTGGCATCTGAAATATAAGGTAGAGAAGGTGCTGCCCCTCAGCTGAATCCATGCCCTGGATGATTTCTGGAGGGGATTCCTGCCAGGCAGCTGACAGAGGCCCCTGGTAGGCCAAGCGTGGTGCTATACCACTTGTGGCAATAGTTGAGGAGATATGGCTTGGAACTGATATTTGGTTTCTTTTCAGAATTCATACTGGGATTCTTGGAATCAGCTAGATGCCAGCCAGAGGAATAATAACTGAAGACATCTGGCCACATAATTTAGAGACCCCTAGAAAAGCAGACTTTCTCCATTAATCTCTTGCTTAAATTTTACAGGCTGTTTTCAGTACAAGCAGAGGCATCCTGCCATTTGGGAAGGCATCTTAAAGATTTGGAGGGTCCCTGTTCCCTTCAGGTAGTAGTTTGACAAGTTTTAATTTGAATTGTCCTTTATTTCTTAGATCTTTAGTTTGTGCAATATATGTTTCAGCCCTGACAACTAAGATAACTAGAATTAGCTTTCTCTGCACTGCGTGTGTCTGTCTTTTTGTATATTTCATGTACAGCCCAAACTTCATTATGAATAAATGAAAAGAAAACTGGTTCAATATCTAAATAAGAAAATTTCAGGAAAAGTTTCTTCTGTTTTTCTTTGAGTTGTGGGGAAGCATTATATAAATAAAAATGATGTTTTAGGCCAATGGCTTTTTTCCTACCTTCATATATTTCAGAGGAGAGTAGGACTTCCCGAGTGCAAATGTGTTTTGTGGAAAGGAGTGGGGTCTTTGTTGAAAATATAAAAAAGTAGTGGAAAGAATGGGATGCTTGGAAAATACATATTTTAAACTGTTGGACAAAGAGAGCTGGTTCATTTTTTTTTCTTTCTGCCAAACCATTTCCACTTAGGATTCAAAAAACCCCACAGTTTGATATTGGATTTAGAACTAAATTTTCAAAGAAATACTCTGCCAGGGAACATGCATGGAATTCCCACTGATAATAGCTTAAAACACAAAAGCATAGTCTGACCTCTCAGCGTGGTCTCTCCTTCTGGTATATCAGGTAACCAGAAGAGAGAATATCTTCGTACATAAAAAATGTGTTGCTAAATTATAAATGACTTGAGGATAGATACTTGATTGACTTATTTTCTCATTTTTATAGCAACTTAGTAAACAGCAGATACTCAATAATTGTCAGTAGCACTATATTTGAGATTCCAATTTCAGAGAGATTCCTAGGGTGTGTATTAGTGAGGTCTGCCAAAAACGCAGACACCAAGACAAGATTAAACTTGCAAGAAAGTTTTAGGGGAAATGCCTGTGAGCAAAAATGGAGAAGGAGCTGTGAAAGTCTCTGAGGTCTGACAGCCAGTGAAGAAGAGAAGGGAGGGAACAAATTGATGCAAACATCTTAGACTGAAGAGCAGTTCCCAGAACAGTTTGGTCATGCCACTGGGGAGCCCTCGAGCCAAAGTTGCCTATCACAGGAATCCCATAGCTTGCTGAAAAAGGCCTGACTTAGTGTCCCTGCTGCATTTAGTCTCTGGTTGGGAGTAACTGGGGCAAAGCATGATCTAGGAACAAAGGCAGTGATGAGATTTGAGTGTGGTCCCTGGGGTTGTTAGTCAATTATACTCCTTGCAGAGGGAGATCCAAGAGACATATTCTCACGGCTATCACAGAGTCCTTGGCCAAAGTTTCTGCATCTGTCCAACAATAAGGCAAGTTTTCTTTCTTGGAAACATTTATTGGTGGCTGTGAAAATTCACTGGGGTAATACACATGCAGGGATTAGCATGACACATAGCACACAGGGGTTGCATAGTAAGAGATATCTCTTTTCTTATCATCATCACTACTATCACCTGCCTAGGTATAATTTATTGAGCCTGATTATGCACTAAAGCCTAATGATGAGCATTTTACATGCAGTGGAATATACCAGGAACTCTTGCTGTAGTGGCAGTCAGAAACAAAGGTTGAAACAATATGTGGCAATTACTAGCTATGCAACCCCATTGGATATGTCACTCAAAGTCTCTGAAACCCAGTTTCCATATTTGTAAGACAAAGGTAAAATACTCACCATAGAGGGGATTAGAGGAACAGAAAGAATAATCTATTCATGTCTTACACATATCATGAATTATTTTGTTGTTATCATTTCTAGGAATCACAAGAATCTATCAGTCCTGAAAGGCTGACCTGTCTGGGATACATTGACAGGGCTCTCAAGTCTTCAGGTTTTCTTTGGGTTTGGCCAAAGGGAAGACCTTGAAGGAAGCTGGGATAAGGGAAGACTGAGAGGTCTGGAAGTTAGGGAAGGAGCCAAGTGAATAAATCCCTATCGCTCTACCAAAAGTCATTGTTCTTCACAAGATAGCAGACTCCACCCGAGCCTCTCTCCTTCTGGATTCTAATAAATGCTTCCTCACTGTCTGTTTGGCCGACTCGTGGTAAAACTCAACTGTCACTATTAGGATATGGCACTAGCATTTGTAGTTACCCCAAACCTACGTGTTTGTGAATGATTCCTCATAAATACAGTACTCCTCTGATTTTATCTGCTCTCAGTATGCCTTTACTTTCCTATTCAGACAACTCATCTTCAACCTTATATTCTCCTTTGTGGGATGAATGAGCATTGGATGTCAAAAATAATGAAACTGTAAATGGGGCACTTGGAAGACAAAAACGATGGTGAAATTGCCCTGTATTTAGAATCTAGCACCAAGATAATTTAAAAATAGATAAGCTCCTTCAAAGAAAAGTGTATCAGAAAACAACTGTGCTAAAACCTAGGGATAGGGATACAGATAAAAAAAAAAAAAAAACTTGACTCCTGAACCTCTCGATGATTTAGAATACATCCTTTAACCTCTCTGACTCTTAAATCAGAGCATAGGCAAATGTGTGACCGAGACTATTTTGGCTATAACCATATTGGCCAACAAAACATTATTTATGGAGGGATATTTAATTTTTTGCTTCTTGGAAAGGTACTTTATTAAAATACTTGGGCAAAGTACAAATGTATCAGGGCAGATGATTTTTATCTTCTCTGTGTGTGGGATTCTACTTGGAAGAATCTTCTACCTAAAATTGAGGATAGTGCTAGGCAAGATCAGAGTGATTTCTGTTGAGCCCTCAGGGGATGGTGGGCAGGCAGAGGCAGCCTGATACCTGGGGAGGTTCCCCTGTTTTCCCAGCTGGTAAGCACTGTAACATCACTGTAGTAAAAATACCTTGAAATCAATGGCCCCAGGTAGAAAAATGTTATTAAAGAATGGAAAATCAGACACTGTTGGTGTGAATGTGAATGCTCTAGCCAGCGGACAATTCCAAATAGATTTGCACAGGATTTTTCAAGAGCTACTCAGATAGGATTCTGTGCATTTTTGGATCTCAAAGGCCAGACTTGGGACCCAGATGATACCTGTAGATTTGATACAGATGACCTTCACTTGTTCTCTGATTTTTTTTTTGGCATTGAGAACAATCAAGGAGGGTGCTCTCTTTGGGTGGGAGATGTTTTGCTAATGGTTAAAGGAAAAGTTTTGGCTCCTGGTTTGGACGTGGCCACATACTACCCTGATTAATCATGTTTTAAAAGATGTGACTGAAACTACACATGAAGAGAAGTTGGATGTGCTTTGCTTTCTTCTTGAGGAAGAAACGCAAAGTGCTCTGCAGCTGAAACAATAGATGCTAGGAATTAGAGAATCACAACACAGAGTCTTCGGCCCGCTGAGAGTTCTGAATGGGATAGGCCTTCCTCAGGTCTTAGGTGCCTGTGTGCT
Source organism: Marmota flaviventris (assembly GCF_047511675.1). Taxonomy (NCBI): domain Eukaryota; kingdom Metazoa; phylum Chordata; class Mammalia; order Rodentia; family Sciuridae; genus Marmota; species Marmota flaviventris. The sequence goes on from NC_092505.1 coordinate 78,675,695, forward strand.
TCACCCCCTGCTGTCTTTTACAGGTCATTTAGGCATCCCCTTTGGCTTTCCTTCTCCACACCATTAATCTCTTTTTGGTAACATCTGTCAGGCTGCAGAGTGCGCACTTTCTGATCCCCACAGTCTAGCTGCTCTTTAATCTTAGGTGCCAAAAACACCGAGCACAAGGTCCTTCCTGGGTAGACCCAAGGCCAAGTTGGGAGTAGGGGTTGGAAAGTGACTCCTTTAGCCTGGGAGGTCATACTGAGTACTAATAGGAAGAGAAGATTTGCATCAGATGACTAGAGGCTCTTGTTCATGGTACTCTATCTCTCTGAGGCTCATTTGTAAAATGGGTCTGCTTTTAAAACTCACCTTTCGCTATTGCTACAGGGAGCAAATGGAATGATGTTTGTAGATGTGTTTTGTAGTTGTGTTTGTAAACTGTAATTAATTGTTTAAATATGACCTATGTAAAAAAAGCATTTTAATACCTTTTTAATTTGTCTGTTTCCATGTTGTCTTTCAGTAGATGGCAATCACAATCTGGGGAACTGACCTCTGTGCACTTGATCTGTTCATATTTATTGAGCACCTGCTTTATGGAAGGACTCGTGGGACCTGCTATAGAAGGTATTCAGGTGGATGGTAGACAGCACATGGTTCTGGCTCTCATAAATCATACAAACTAGTCAAAGATTTAAGACTCTCCAAAATAACTACTAGTGAAGTAGACTGCCACTACTATTTTTTCTCCTACTTTCCCCAACACAAACTTCTCTATTTCATGTGATTCTTGTCAGGTTGTAACTCTGGAGCACATTTCCCATTCCTTCCTTTTTCTGGATTCTCAGAGTATTAGAATACTTTGGTTATAAGCAACAGAAATAGAAACAGCTCTGACTGAATTGAACAAAAATGGGGCATTAGGTAGTTAGCAGGAGGTGTCTTAGGTAGAGCCCATAAAAACAGAGCCTGAGACAAGGATTGAGGGGCCCACAGTTTATGGAGTGCTTGATCTTTAGGAAAACTTGTGAGTCAGGAAGCAGTATAGGTAAGAGAAAGGAGCTCAGCAATGATGTGATCTCCGGTGGAGTATGTCCTTGGCTTGGAGGTGTGTCTCAAGGCAAGATGGCCGGGCTCTTTGTAAAAAAATTCAATTTATTTTAAACTGATACATAAAACATACAAATTATACATATTAACATATGGGTTGGCTATGTGGTATCCCCCAAAAGTTCATGTGTGAGACAATGCAAGAATGTTCATAGTAAAATGATTATGAGAGCTGTAACTTAATTAGTGGATTTACTGGGTAGTAACTGTAGGCAGACAGGTGATACTAGAGGAAGCAGGTCACTGGAGGCATGCCTTTCAGTGTTGATATTTTTGTCCCTGGTGAGCAAAGCTCTCTATGCTTCCTGTTGCCACCTCCTGAACAATTTTTTTCTGCCACTCCCTTCCACCATGATGGTCTACCTCACCTTGGGCCTAGAGCTATGGAATTGGCCAACCATGGACTGAACCTCTGAAACTATGAGCAAAATAAACTTTTCCTCCTTTATGTTGTTCTTGTCAGCTATTTTGGTCATAGTGACAAATAGATAACTAAAACAGTTACCATGTGATATTTCAATACATGTATGTAACATATAATGTTTAAATGAGGTTAAACTTATCTCTCTCCTCAAGCATTTATCATTTTTTTATGGTGAAAACATCAAAAATCCTTGCCTTTAGCTTTTTGAGTTACACAGCACATACTTGTTATCTACAGTTATCCTACTATGCACACCGGAATTCCTTATTCCTATTTCTATAACTCAGTACCTATTGATCAACATTTTCCCAGTCCTTTCCTCCCTGCTGCTCTCACCAGACTCTGGTAACCACCATTCTACTCTCAACTTCTGTGAGATCAACTCTTTTTAATCTTCCACCTGTGATGGAGGTTATGCAGTACTTGTCTTTCTGTGCCTGCATTATTTCACTTAGCATAATGATCTCTAGTTCTATCCACGTTGTCACAAATGACAGGATTTCATTCCTTTTTTATGGTTGAATAATATTTCATTGTATCTTTGTACCACACTTTTCTTATCCATTCATCAATTGATGGTCATTTAGGCTATTTTCATTTCTTGACTATTGTGAATTCTGCTGCAGTATACATAGGAGTAAAGATGTTTCTTTGACACGTACGTTGATTTCATTTCCTTTGTATATATACCCAATAATGTCATGCGACAGTTCTATTTTTTAATTTTTTGAGGAAACTCCAAACTGTTTATAATGCTTATATTTTTTTACATTCCCATTAACAGTATGCAAGGGTTGACTTTTCTCCGCATCCTTACTATCACCTATTATCGTTTGTCTTTTTGATAATAACTATTCTCACTGGAGTAAGATAATAACTCATTGCAATTTGATTTGCATTTCCCTGAGGATTAATGACACTGAACATTTTTTCATGTACTTTTTGGCCATATATATATATATATATATATATATATATATATATATATATATATATAAAACTTCCTTTGAGAAATATCTATTTAGGTTTATTGTCAATTTTTAAATTGGATTTTTATGCTATTGAGTTCCTTAATATTTTAGGAATTAATCCCTTGTGAGATGTGCAGTCTGCAAATGTTTTCTTTTACTCTGTAGGTTGTTTCTTCACCATGATGATTGTTTACTTTGCTGTGTAGGAGTTCTTTAATCTGATGTAATCCTATATGTCTATTTTTGCTTTTGTTTCCCATACTTTGGGGTGTGTTCATATATTCCCTACTAGTTACAATATCCTGTAGCATTTCCCCTACATTTTCATCTAGTAATTTCATTGTTGCAGGTTTTACATTAAGTCTTTCATCCATTTGGAGTTGATTTTTGGAACTGGTAAGAGAGAGGGGTCTAGTTTCATTCTGCACGTGTATGTCCAATTTTCCCAGCACCATTTATTGAAGAGGTTATCCTTTCTCTAATGCATGTTCTTAACATCTTTTTTTTTTTTTTTTTTAAATCGATTAGCTTGTTGATGTGTGGTTTTACCTCTAAGGTCTCTTTCTGTTCCCTGGTTCTGTGTGTCTGTTTTTATGCCAGTTCGATGCTGTTTTTATTACTATATGTAGGTAGTATATTTGAAGTCATGTAGTGTAATGGCTTCTACTTTATTCTTTTTTGCTCAAGATAGTTTTGGCTATTTGGGGTTTTTATTTTTGATAGTTCCATAAAAATTTTAGGATTTTTTTTCTAGTTATTTGAAGAATGTCATTGGCATTTTGAGAGAACTGCACTAAATTCACAGAGTGCTTTGGATAGTATGGGCATTTTATCTGTTGGGTTATTATATATGGTCTTCATTATTTTGAAAGTCATTATTTTCTACATCTTGTTCTTACATAGTTTTTATCATAAAGAAATGTTAAGTTTTATCAAATGCCTTTTCTGCATCTATTAAGATCATCATTTTTTTTGACTTTTGTTCTCTTGATGTAGTGTATCACATTTATTGATTTGTGCACATTGAACAGTCCTTGTACCCCTGGGATAAATAACACTTGATCATGGTGAATAACCTTTTTAAGCCCTGTTACATTTGATTTTCTAGTATTTTGTTAAGGATTTTGGCATCTATGTTCATCATGTATATTGGCTGCAGTTTCTTTCTTTCTTTTTTTTTGTGTGTATGTGTGTGTGTTTGTGTGTGTGTGTGTGTATCCTTGTCTAGTTTCGGGTAATGATGGCCTCATAGAATGTGTTTGGAAGAATTTCCTCCTCTTTACTTTTATTTCCTTTGAATTTATTTGAGGAGCATTGATATTAGTTCTTTAAATGTTTGGTGGAACCCAGTAGTGAGGCCATGTGGTCCTAGGCTTTTCTTTGATGGGACACTTTTTGTTTTATTATTGATTCAAACTTGTTATTATTTATTAATTGTTCTGTTCAGATTTTCTATTTTTTCACTACTCAATCTTGCTATATTTCCAGGATTTTGTCCATTTCTTCTAGGTTATCAAATTTGTTGGCATATGCTGTTTTTAATATCTACTAATAGCTCTTTGTATGTTTTTGGTGACATTTATAACATCTCTGTCTCATATTTTATTTATTTGACTTTCTCTCTTTTTTCTTGTTCTGACTACAGGTTTGTAACTTTGTTTATCTTTTTGAGGAACCAACTCTTCATTTCAATTTTTTTTTAATTTATCAGGGGTGAAGCTGGGCTCTTGTACCTCTTCATCAGTCAGTCATGGGTCACCTTGGGCTGAGGGGTGGCGAATCCTTCCATATATCTCTGAGTGAGATGAGTGAGGTGTTCTCAGTCATCAAAGGGCAATGCTCTAAAGAAAGTTGCAACTGTGATCTTCTAGGTATAGCATACCCAACATACTCTATAGTGGGGTAATGTGTGCACTGGATGTAAGGGAGAATGGCGTTGGCACACAGCATATACTAAAGGAGGGCAAGAAAATTAGGCTCAGAAAAAGTGACAACTCAGAGTCCTCTGCAGGTTTTAGTGGGTTTCATTATAAGAGTAAGTTGTTATGGTATTGGAATGAGGGAGCACCATCCATGTTCTCATCACTGTACTTAACTTCCAAGTCCAGACCAAGGGCTCTAAGTGAACACTGGAATAGAGAAGTTCCTTTTTGTGTGTGTGGTTTGCTAATCTTGAAATATATGAATTTTGGGTTGAAGGAAATCACTCTGTGGTAAGAGAGAATGAGACTATATACAGAGGGGAGCAAAGCTAAGAGGTTGAAGAAAGAGAATGAAATCTGTTGATATATATTCAGGTATGATTCTATCCATGATGATGATAGCACCACTCCTTTAATTCCCAATCAAAAATTTTCTTTTTATTTATTTTTGGCATAAACTACAATTAATTGGGTTGTGGTAGACAGAAATTTGACCCCCTGATGTTATTCCCATTAATATGTTATGGTTTATGATACATGGGACTTTGCAGTTGTAATTACTCAACTGAACTTAAAATAGGTATATTATCATGAATTATCTGGGCAGGCCTAATATAATTGCATAAATACTGAAAAGTAGATTATTTTCTCTGGTTGGCAACAAAAGGGAAAGCTGGGAATTTGAGGTGCTGCTGTTGGCTTGAAGATGATGAGGCTACCTGGTGAAGAAAAGGAAGCTTCAGTCCTACAACCATAAAGAACTGACTTTTACTTGGAAATAGAATCTCCCCCAGAGCTTTCAGATAACACCCCACCCTGACAACATCCTAATTTCTGTCTTATGATCCCCAAGTAGAGGACCCAGCCAAGGCATGCTGTGCCTACAGTTCTGACTCAAAGAACTAGGAGATAATAAGTGGGTGTTGTTGATTTACTATGAAAGCAATCAAAAAATAATACCTGAGCCAAACAAGTGCTACCTTTTCATTTGATAAGGTTTATTGGTCTTCTGCCTTTTGTCCAATATCTTGAGCCGTATGGGTACAGACACTAAATAAATATTAAAAATAATTACATAAGGTTCCTCTCAGACTTCATGGTCTCTTCCTAAAGAACATTTGGTACAGTGTCAAGGATGATGTCTTATTTATCTCTGTCTTCTGGAATCTTTCTGGTGTGTAATAGGCACCCAACTCTACAAAACAGGGTGACTACAGCTGGCTTAACAATGCACAGTGTTAGGGAGTATAGAGCCAAAGACTTTAGTGTGGGTTGGAAGTTATGCTTTCAGGTGTTCTGGTATGGCCTTCAATTTACATTATATGTGAAGAAAGAAAAAAATCTTTTAAACAATTAATTTTTTTTCCCATTTCCTCCTCCTCTCAAAATATAGAAATGCTTGTTCTCCACAAGGATCCTTAGTTTGGTTTGTAACTAAGAGTGATTGTGAGTCCTTATGGTTGATGATTTGAAGTCCCAGTCATCAGCACATTCAATGCCTAATGCCTGAAGCAGATTCTAGAATCAGCAAATCAGCAATTATCTTCTGAAAATTTCATGTGATTTTGCTTGATTAATGCTTTTCCCCCTTGGTGACTAACATCAGTGTCCAATCTAATTACTAACATTCGTTCCCTTGTTACCATTCTGGATTGTGCAGGGTCTCCTGACTCTTCCTTTGCATTTTGATACTCTAGGGTAGAGCTCCTTTGCATGCCAGCCAGGTGTATGAAATATGTCTCTTTCATTCCTTTGATCTCTATCAGTGCCAATCATTCATTCCTCTCCTGGGACTTGTTCTGGGGACTTGGAAACAACTTGTTCTTTGTATTTTCTACTGACTGCACACAATCTCCTGATTAGATTTCTTATTTTGGATAGGAATGGGATGCACCTCAGGTGATCTCAGGTTCATTTTATTTATGATTCTTGTACCTGCAGGAAATATCCAAGAACTCCTTGATTTTGTTATCTTTCTGTAATATGGCTAACTACTTTGCATTTTAGAACTAGGAAAATGTAGGATTCCAGTACTTTTGATCCATATAAAATGTCTGGTCAAAATCAAACGAACAAATAAAATAACTATTCTATCATGATTGATTCTTTTTTACAGATAGGCCCTTGAAGTACTGCTGTCCTTGGAATCATGTCTTCCCATCTGTGAGGGGCAGGCAGTGGTATTAAGTAATAGTTTGGGTCTCTAGCGGACATCTTTTCTTGAGAAGTGTTAAATGTTATCATTATCTTGATAGTTTAAAAGCTAGTCATATGAAAATAAAGCTAGTCATGTGGTTGAGATTTTAGCAATGAGATGAATGTGGAGAATGTCACCTCTAATTAGTTCTGTCAGTACAAACTTGGCAAGAGATAACAGTAAAGAGATACTGGCGTTTAGGCATGTTCATATTTACTTTCGTGATTTAGGATCATGATGATTTTCATGGGCAGTATCTTTACAGTGACCCTGTCTGGTTTAGATGTTCTGAAATGACAATGTTATACATCTTTCCCATTCCCTTCGACAGAAGGAGCAACTCTAATCAAACACTGGAGTTTTGATCACATGCAGCCACACAGCCATGAAAAGATTTTATTTTACATTAACCAAATGATATTTAGAATTTGTGTGGAAAAACAGGTCTTTCGTTTTCATTCTCTGGCAATTCTATAGAATTTGATCTGTGTTTATTCTTTTTATTCAACTCCTCACTGTGTTTTACATGATCAATGTTACTGTTTTAAAAACTTAAAATAAAGGAGCTGTTTCTCTTCTCCTGTCTTATTATTAGGGAGCCTTGGAACAAACGTATGAGAATAGCTTTTTATTTTTATTTTTCTGGTTCAAGTTACTAGAATTCAGAACTTAGCCTTGACATTCTATTAACAGAAAAACTAGTAAAGAATCATGTCCCTACCAGTTTAAGACTTCTTGTCATTTTTTCCATGTATCACATTTTCATGAAGGAGAGAAGAGAGCAGAGAGATAAGGTGGTTAGGCTAGGAGAATAAATTAGAATCATAATTACTACAAAAGTATTGAATGTCTAGTCTGTGCCTGAAAATTCACAAGTACAATATCATCTTCCGTTTATAATATGGTGGGTTAGTTACCCAAACAAACCTTCCCACTGAAAACTAGTAAAAATGTTATTTAGTGGTACTTCAAAAGATGAATGAGAGGCAATTATCAGAATACTTTATAGGTAGATGAAGACAGAAATACAGAGAGCTAAGCTATATATAAATTTTAATTTCATCCAGAATATATTTACTGAATTAGTAACCGTCCAATTCCTTTTCCTTAATGAGTTATGAGACAGGAAATAAAACCTACACTGTGCTGAGATAAAGGCATTTTACCCTCACTATAAGGGGTAACTATAAATGCCACCTCTCCAGCTATAGATGGAAAATATCTATCTATCTATCTATCTATCTATCTATCTATCTATCTATCGTAAACTAGGAATACATTTAATAAAAGACATGGAAGACCTTTTCAGAAGAAATCATATGCTATCTCTAATCTTTATAGCAGCTCTTCAAGGATATTAGTATCATCTATTAAAGAGACAAAACAATTTACATAGATGTCTCAGAGCTGAGGAGTGGAAGACATAGGATTTGAACATGGCCTATTCAACTCTGAGTTCTGTGTATTTCCCAATAGAGTGGCCCTAATTTTAGGGCCACCTCAGATATATTCTACTTTACATGATGCCGCAGTCTGGCTGCAGCAAAATAACCGGGGGGTGACGAGCAACTTGTATACATTGATACAGCAGGAGTAGGAGCCGTTTATTGTAGGACAGGAGGGGTATATATACATTACACACAGTTTATCTTAATTAACATAAACTAGATACAACAGTCAACCAATAAGGAATCTCCACACTTAGAGGCTCCCTGGCGTTACTTCACAACCCACTCCCTCTGCAAAATGCCAGGCGCCATCTTGACTTGTTTACAGACTCTAACAACATGACTCCTGGGCCTTGGATGCTTGTTTCATTTTCTTACTAGAGAACGGTGACAACCTGTGTCATTTCTGTGGTAATGAGGGACTATGGTATGACCATTCCCTTATCTCAGATTGTCTCAAGCTCCCCTGAGGTGAGATCTGGGCATCTCTTCTATAGCAGGTCTTGGTGTAGGTGTGAGATTCCTGGAGGACACTGCCCAGAAGAAGTAGGTGATGTAATCCAGACATAAGTAGAAAAATGTAATAGGATTAATTTTGATTAATGAAAGAATGTGGATGGAAGAGTTAGCAGTCAATAGGTTGTCTACCTCCTCATCCTCTACAAAATACTCCTCTCAGGTGTAATGGTTTCATGTGGCCACCTGGACGTGTCCCTTACTTATAACTGAGCAGCAGGTTGTGTTTCCTTGTGAATATGTGGCTAGCTCAGCAATGTTCCTTTCTTATGTGCCCTCTTCCTTTCCCTGATTCCTTTTTCTTCCATACTTACTCTTTGGAGACAAAACCCCCAAAGCACCAAAATTTTGCCTTGGGATATGACTTCTGGGGAAACTGGACTTTGACATCTGCTAAAGTTCTACTTTCTAATTTGAACATTGTGTCACAACTGTTAGCAGTCTGTGCAATCATTTTCAGTGCATTTCCATCAACATTTGAAAGCATGATTAAACAAAAGAGTAGTAAAACATCAGATTACATCTTCTCTAGCAAGGATAAGCTCCATTTCCTAAAACTTATTTCACTTTATGTGTGTAGGCATGCTGAATTGTGGTATGAAAAGTGTATTTTACTGTGTATCATGGTTAAAACTGTTTGGAAGCCATTGATCTAGGCAATGGCTATTTGGAAAGATGAATTCAGTCATTGCTGTGACTTCTGATTGGACATTTACAATGTCCTATCTGTGGAAATTTTGGTGGCCAAATTTCCTATTTTAAGAAATATTAAAATGTTGGAAGAGCACTCATAAGATTTTCCTATTTAGGGACAGTTCACATTTGTCTTGTTGCTATGTTAAGGGAGGAGTCTTTTGAAACATTACTTCTATATCTGGAAGCTAGATGAGTATGGAGAAAAACATAGGAGATTATCTAGTGAATAAAGTTTTATTTAATGATATCTAGATATGTTTATTTATTTCTATGACATTATGAGACTGGTTGTTTAGACATATTTTATAGTAATAATCATTTATAATTCAGGTAACCAATAAAATATGCTTCCTAATTTTCCTTAATAATGTTCTTATTTTGAAAAATATGTCCACTTTTCCAAGTGCATTGACTGATTTGATCTCCTTGGAACATCCTGGTTTGGAGAATGCTGGGGGTCGGGGGGCAGGGGTAGGATACAAGTCTCAAAGCTGTGCATGCATTTGCTGACTTTAAAAACAAGCATTAAGAATAGGTTTTAGTTTGCAGTGTGTGTACTGATTTAACCTGAAGATATTAACTAAGAACAGCTGCTGAGTTGCACTTGGTTAAATATTCTGAGATAAAATACTCTGGCAAAACATTTGAAAGAGAAAAACAAGTAAGAAAGTTTGTGAAGACACATGACAATCTTGAAAATGTGATCCAAAAATCAAAGAAAGGGCAAGTATCTTAATTCCTCTGATTCTAAAATATATTTTTACTATCACTAGGTAAAGACAATTGAATAGACTCATATCCTATTCAAAATTCAAGGACATGGTTGTCAAGACCATATTGAATTCCTTTTAATCTTATAGTAATTCCTAAGTATCTAACAGATAGACCTAGCTTTCTCACTTAGTAGTCATAACACAATTCTTTCTACAATTACTGCCAAGCCTACTGAGAGTTGAATGCATTTGGAAATCTCTGAAGAGAAATTATGAAGTTCTTGCTATCCACACCCAGATGGTCAGATCATTAAACTTTGGCAGAGACTGAGAGAGGTTGTTATTCCTTCCCCCAAGTAATTATTGTACAGTAACTAGAGAGCACCACACTGTGTTCAAATAATAAATGATTTTTAAAGTACTTTGACCATTTTTAATGATTAACAATTATTACTAATATGCTAAGTGAATTTTAAAAAAACAATGTTTAATAGGAAGGATGAACTTTAATTTCATTCTTGTAGAGCTATTTCAGAAGGTGTGCATTGAATAGAGGAGATTTAATTTGACATTCATTCTTCTAGCTTTTAATAGTAACAAAAGCCAGGTATCATATGAATGGTACACACTTTGCAGAAACACCCTTGTCATAGGATGTTTGTTGGTCATTTTTATATCTGTGTAGAAGACCCATTGTGGTCTGTTGGTCATTTGGTCTCTTTGTTGAGTACCTTTTTGGAAGATCACAATTTCCTTCCCCATATTCATATTCTTTGCCATATGATGATCCAACTTCTCCCATTAAATGATACAGTTAATCTCCCTACCCTTGACTGGGATTAGTCATGGGGCTCCTTTTGGACAAGAGAATCAAGTTCAAGTCTAGTGTGCCATATTGAACTTAGACCTTAGAGACTTTTTGTGTATCCACTTGCTCATTTATGCTTCTAAAAAGTCCATGACAGTAACATTCCCAGGATAGTCGGCCAGTCTCAAAAGAAGGTTGAGAGACATTTGGAAGAGAACTATCCAGCCAAGTCCCATCTGGATTAGCTAACCTCCAACCTACCTGTATTGCATGAACTAAATAAGTGTGTATTCTTATATGTCACTGATGTTTTGTGCATATTTGTTATGTAGCATTGTTGTTGCAACAGTTAACTGTCAGGCCTTCCAAATCCATCTCTGATTTTCAGGAAATTCCTTAGCCCTGTCAGATTTTAAAAGCTGATCTTCATTTTGTTTGTAAATAAGAAATTAAATAGAAGCTCTGGATTTATTCTGGAGCTGTAGATCTACTTTCTGGAGCTTGCAGGAAAGTCAAACAGAGGTCAAGTTTGATAGAGCATTATCTGACCTTATACACTAAATATATACTTTCAGTTACTCTGGCAAAGACCTTCTCTATAGTTAGTCAATTTCCACTGATCATACCTCCACTAATAATTCTTTTCCTTTTTTTTTGTCATGTTCAAGGTTATAGGAGGTTTTGCATTAGAATCAAATGGAGTTACAAAAGCATTCAAAGACACCATTCTGCAAGTGATTTTGACATGAAAAGGAATCATTTGGAACGTGGAAGATGTAATATGATTTCTTCAGGAGAAACTTTGTTTTCAAAGTTTTCTTACTGGAATAATCTAGAGGTTTTTTGAATAAAGTTTAGGATCACAATCATGGTGCTATGCATGGTGCTACCTGTAATAAGTTAGAGACTCCTCATAGAAGAAACACACATGTGAATGCGCAATATCTTGTCCAGCTTACAGATATGATGCTTTAATAAAAGTGCCTAGAAACAGAGGTACCCCTCTTTCTCTACTGGAATCTCTACAGATGATAACATCTCCTGATATTTCAAGAACATCTTTCACCTCTGCTTTTCCATCAAGTAAAAGTGGGTGAGTTTAGGTTGAAAGTGTCCTCTGGTATAGCCAGTCACAGTGATACCTCTTCAATATGAGTGAAACATTAACCTTTTAATTTGACTTAATGTAGACTAAACTAAGCTTTCATCATGAAGATAGATGTATAGATATGAAACTAGCATAATTTTGTTACTATATATACCTTGAAATTCTTAAAGTCTCTGAGACTCAGAATGGAATAAACCGCCATCCTACCCAGCATCCTGATGACTTCCTTGAGAATGACATGTTCAGGAAAAACTTACATTCCCTACTTATATATGAAGCACTTCCTTCAACATAGGGCCTCTGAGGTATTTGCGTCTAGACAGGCATCTGGATATTCTCAGAGGATAAATCTATTTCAGGGATGGTCCAGAGAGACCTAAGTCAGCATTCTGTACTCATTTCCCATGGAAACAAATTCAACTATGGTTCTAGTTTCAGGATTAGAGACAACTCAATTCTATCTTTGGAGGAGTTAGTTCATTTGTTCTCAAACTACAACCACTGTAGACTCATCTCATAGGGTGCTTGATAAAAAGAAGTTCTAAGATTCCACTCTAGGAGATGTGTTAAATCAGAATCTTTGATCAAAGTCAGCAAAATATTCATTTTAGTAAGACTAACTCATCTTGATAGCCAGAGAATACCCTGAAAAAGAGGTCATATCTAGCACTCCTGAAATCTTAAGTCTCCTTTGGCCATATCTGTCAATCTTATGGGGTTCTTAAATTGTTTTCTGGGTTGCCACATTAATCGGTAATGTACATTCCTGAGCATTTATAATGTCCCAGACATGTTCTAGGATCCAGTGATTAAATACTGAACAACTTATTTAAAGTTCTTCCTTAAAGAAGCTTATAGTCCCTTCAAAATTTCTTGGCTCACCAGCAACTGTAACTCTTTCTAAATAGAAATTTACTGTGGTCAAGAGAATCCAGTTCTGGAATTTCCTTAGAGTTGCAATGTTTGACAAAATATATCCCCCCTTATAAACTAAAAATGGTCAAACAAGTCCCTCTTAAAGCTGGATTTATCCGACTGGAAGCCCTGAGTTCTTGAGTCTGTATCACAAAATCATTTAACTCTCTTGAGTTTATGGACCTAGATTTTCATTTTCTGAATTCTGCTAAAGATGTTCAATTAACTGAATCCTCTAGTACTTGAGGGAAAGTGTCAAGTCTCAACTGAACATTGAATCTGAGAAAGGTATTAGTTGTAGAAAGTTTTTTTAGTCTTAGAAATCCATACAAGCTATGTTCTTGCCTATTTTCCCCTAAAAATATATACACGAGATGCTATATCCCAACATGAGAAATCTGGAAAGGCTCCTCCAGTGATTTACTACTGTAATATCATACAAAAAATATATGCCTGGAATATTATTGAAATAGGTCATAAATTTCTCTGTGAGTTAGAACAAGTAGTTTGGATAATTTAATGACTACTCTGTAATAATTCAACATTCTATGTTAGATATGGATAAATTACCATTTCCAAATCAGAGCACCTTTAGAACTATCTAAAGAGATTTACTGGGTCCCTAAATCTCCCCAGGGCACACTGACTACCGAAAATGTAACAGTTCTGGCTTCTAAACCACATTCCAACTGAGACCCCTGTGGATGCCTATGAAGGTCATATAAGCCTAATATGGAAATCCCAGATACTGTAAAAATATCTTAAAAAACATGAGCTATGTCATGACACATGCTCAAATAAAGTTAGAAGTGCCAGCTCATACTTGTAAGTTCTGTCTGAACAATGTAACTGTGTTCAAACAATCTTTCTGTCCTCTTTGAAGAACTTGCTGGGTCCTAGAGGGAGTGGAATATTCTAGGAACCTGGCAACTTCAACTCAGACCAGACAGACCCTGAAATGCTGATGCGTTTCCTTACCTACCACTTCATGATTTCAAGCATCCACTGAAGACTTATAAGATTAACAAATGTCAGTTAAGAGTCTCTTAGATATGTGAATGCTGACTTATGACTGGACTTGATCAAATATGCTTTCCACCAGTCTTTATTTATCTCCATTTTTTTTTCTATTTTTAGAGCTTGAAAGCACTGAAAATAGTATAGCAGAGAAATATAATTGTTCAGTCCAATTCTGATATGAAAAGACAATAGGAGAGTGGGAAGTTGGGGAAGCTTCTAGCTACTTCTCCTAGCTACTAATGTCAGCTCTACAACTGGGAACCAGGCTGGGAAGCCCCAGGGAAAGGAGCTGTCCCTAGTTTTGGTGCTGACTGCCTACAGCTTGTTTACCCTACAGGGAAGAGGGATCAGTGTGTGTAAATAGGCTGGTGGTCTTAATAGTTTCATTTAGAGACATCTGAGGAAAGCAGAGAAGAGGGGAAGAGGAGGACAGAAAAGAGGGGAGGAGAGGAACAGTTTATATATAAGTATAAATTGGTAAAGATGTTCAGTTTGGCTGACTTCTGTTTTACTAACCCCTTTGCAAATAATCAAAGAAGTACTTGTATACCTAGTGGTTTTAGGATTATTTTGCCATAGCTATATGGAAGCCTATTGAAGGAAATAACCTGTTGAGAGGTCAGAACCATGATAAAAGCAAGCTTCTTTATAACTCCCAAACTTTAACCTATTATTCAGTTTAAGAGGGTGGGTGGATGCTGTGAAAAAGGGCAGGCACTCAGAGGTTTAGGAAAAAGAAAGAAGCCTTAGACCAGTGTAATCTCTTGTGTCCCATTTGGAGTCATGAGTCATGCTTCTTTTAAGCAAAATCAACCAAGCATATCCAGACTAATATCCTAAGTGTGTAACCATCATCAAGTTCTCATCAGTGAAAAGAAAGTATAAAATCTCCCACTGATGATAGAAGGCAGTCTCAACAAAGCCTGCCATCCCATGAATGAGACCCTGCAAATGATGGAGCTGGTCCTTGCCTTGATTTCTCTTTCCTTGAGGTCTGTGACTATCTTATGTAAATGAAGTACTTTTCCTTATCAATTAGACTTAGAATTCAGGGTAATAAGGGGAGACCTGGTGTCCCATATTCTGTAGTGGAAGCATTACCTGCATCTCTATACCCTGCTTTGAAGCTTCACTCTATGAGCTCCAGACAGGCTGGTCTTCCCTAGATTCTTAAAGTATTCTTGGATATTGGTCTACTGTCTTAATTTGCTTTGGATTGATATATAACAAAATACCTGTGACTGGGTAATGTGTTAAGAATGGGAATTTATTTCTTAGGTTTTTCAAGGTCTGGAAGTCCAAAGTTGAAGGGCTCACATCTAGCAAGAGCCTTCTTGTGGCATCATTCAATAGTGGAAATCAGGAAGGTATAAGAGCATGAGGTGAGGGCCCTAGATGGGGAGGAAGAAGTGTTAACATATCTTTTTATCAGGATCCCACTCCCTTGATAATGGCATAATCCATTCATGAGAGTGGAGCCCGAGGAGCCCTCATAATCTAATCATCTCTTAAAGGTCCCACCTCTCAACACTATCACATTGAGGATTAAGTTTCCAACACATGAACTCTGGGAGGACACAAACCATAACTGCTTGATGTCTATCTTTGTATTATAGCAAATATTGCCTGTTTGGGACCTAATGTTGACTGTTCCCTGGCATTGTTGTTACCATGTCCTCCACTTCCCCATCCACTGACTAATTCTAACCATGACTGTAACTTCCCTTTCAACCGAACTTTTACAACAAAGAACTATGAAAAGCAGCATTATTTGGTAGTTATGTGGATGGTTTTCAGAGCAGCATGCAGAGATTTTTCTCTCTGCCCTGGCTAGCTGTGTCCTTGAATAAGTTACTCAATCCCCTGTGTGCTTCAATTTCTTTGTCTATGAGGCAGAGATGGTTATAATAGAGCCTATCCCATAGTGTTATGGGGTACCAACTTGCTGCCAAGCTGAGGTAACCACGGAGGTCTCCTCCACACCCTGATTCTTACGATCACATCAGAAAGATTTCAGACATGTCACTCAGAGTAAAAGGCATGAGTTCATTAGAAAGGATAAGAAAAGGGAAAGGAAGAAAGTGGGTCATTTCAGAAAGGAGAAGGATCACACACACTTTCTGCCCTCCAAATTTATTGGAAGTTCCAGGAAATTTCCATAGAGTTCCCATAGGTCCAACTTTTGACTTTTGATTGACAGCGTAGGAAAAGCATGAACAACCCTGAAAGAGAGGATGGCAGAGTGCATAGAGATTTGAAAAAAAAAAATTTTAGTTGTAGATGGACATAATTCTTTTATTTTATTTAATTTTTATGTGGTTCTGAGAATCAAACCCATAATCCTCACACATTCTAGGCATAAGTGCTCAACCACTGAGCTACAACCCCAGCCACTCCCACCAACCACCCATAGAGCTTTGTAAGGAAATTCAGCCCCCTGCTTTTGCTTCAATTTCCTGTCTTCTTTATTATCATCTGAACAGCCCTTAGCAAGCTTTCTTTGTGAGGGTCTAGATATTTTGATTACCAAGGTGTTTGGGAGTTATGATGGTTTTGGTGATAATGGAGGGTCCAGGCTACCTGGTAAGGTGTGACCTGGTTTTGAAACAATAGTTTTCTTAAGAAGATGTAATTTTGTTTGGAGGAGGTTTTAACATTCTTGGCCCCATCTTCCAGGTGCTTGCCTGTCAGAGTAAGGCTCCCCATGGATTTCAGTCACCCTCATTGTCCTTCTTGCTTGCCCATTCCTGGCCAACTAACTACCAAACATTAGAACTCTTTGAAGTATTAACTGAGATGCAGTCTCATTTATAAATGGCCAATGAAAGCATAGTACATCTTTATAGGCTTATTGCCTCATGGAAGTCTCTCTTGTGCTACTGTTAAAAAAAAATACTATGTACTGAGTAATTTGTAATGAGCAGAGGCTTATTTTCTCACAGTTTGGTAGTTTGGGAAATCTGAGACTGGGGCCAGCATCAAGTAAGGACCTGTCATGATGGAAGGAGGAAGGGCAACTGAGGGCAAGAAGGGACTGAACTCACCCTTTAGTAACAGCACCCATTCCACCCATCAGGGAGAAAAACTCATGTTCTAATCATCTCTTAAATTTCTCACCTCTAAATACCATTACAAGGCAGTTAAATTTCAATATGAGTCTTAGAGGGCACAAGCATTCCAACTACAACACCTTAAATACACCATTTCTTTTGAGCCTCACAATTCTTTGAGGTAGGGCTATTATTATCCTCAGTTTTACACTTTATATCAGAGGAATAAAGCAATATTTAAAGATTAAACATTCACTGAATTGTGTGGCTAGGACTTGAACAGAGGCAGGACTCCAAAGTCTAAACTTGTAAGAAACTATTATCTGAACTTGGATTGGCAAGTTGTTCCAACCCAGGGTATTTCTGCAGTTTGGTGGGCTTCCAATTCTTTGTTTCACCTAGACCTGGATCTCACAGATTCCAGGTCAGCACTCAGCTTATGCAATTTACTTTGATATTGCAGCACAGATAGAGAACACTGAGTACACAGAAATTAACAGTAACACTTTATTCTTTCTTTTCTGTTGAGTTCAACTCCTTGAATAAAAGTAGTCACCTAGCTATGGTCTTGACTGAATGGGGCAATAGGGCTTCTACTTCACCCAAAGAAATCCAAACAGGTGTGTGCAGGTATCAGCTCTGTTTTCAGTGATGTTCCTCCAGAAGCTCCCAGTGTGACTCAGCCAAAAAATGTGAGGGGCTTACAGGAAAATGAAAAAGACACTTTGACACTTTCATTTCAAAGTCAGAGAAGAGTTTTAATCTCATAGAATATTTTGAATTACTTTTACAAACATTCTATTAAGACTGAAGTTAACAAAATGCAAGATATTCCAAATAGAAAGTTCCTTTTTAATTCAGAATAAAAACAAAAGAACATTCATTATGAGGAAATTTCCTGGTTATTAAGTACAAGGCCAGGCAGAATCAATCCATTTGAGTTTTTTAAAAAATGCTGCAAGATTTGTGTATGTGTGTGTTTATGAATATATGTGTATTTTATACATCCTCTTCCTCCACAAAGTGATGTAGGAAAGCAGTCAGAAAACTACAATGCTATGGTTCCTTTAATTTAAGGAAGTTCCAAGCTTGCTAAGTCATGTCTTCATATTGCTGCTTTTTTTTTTTCTTACATTGGAACTTTTGTGCTTTATAAGTGGTAAAGGAAAGGGAAACCCTTAAACTACTCAAAGATTTGAATCTCATTCTTATCTAAAACTGTAGTTAAGAAAAAGATTTATAAAATAGTAAAAGGACTTAATTAAAACCTTCCATAAAAAAGAACCAAGCAGCTAAAAATAAAAACTACTGTAGAGTATAAACAATGGAACCCTTCAGATTAATGTTTTTCTGATTCCTATAATCTTGAGCACTCAGAAGAAATATATAATTCTGTCATTTTTACTGTTTTTATTGTTCCCTGATTGCTTCCACTTTATAAACTATTAATCTTTTGACCTATACAGGATGTATTATTGTATAATGAAATGTCATAATATTCATAGGACCTACATTATATGATTGCTGAGTCAGAGTGTGACTGCTTTTTCCATTTTGAGTTATTTAAATAAAAAAACCTTATGATTTTAGATGACAGATTTCTTCCTCTACTCTTCAGAAAAATGTTTTATTACTTATTAACATTTGCATCTCCATGAAGAGCAACACTGACCTCTTCCATTTTGATGTTCTCTTTCAAATTGTCTAGGTAGGTGTCCATTGTCTAAAACGACCCAGTCTTGTCTTTCTGCACCTTTCGCACCTCTTTCGTATCTGGAGCCACTCCTTTCCCCTTACCTGCCCACATCTGGCTCTGCTGAGGGTCCTTAGCTTTCTGGCAACTGGATGACTGCATTTGATGTTCTCTGATGCAATTCCACTGTATGTTAGTACAACATAGAGAATCTTTCAGGGAATTGATCTCCTATAGCTGTTTCCTCATCCTCTCTCTCTCTTTTTAAAATCTCAGATACTCTCTTCTTCCCACTGTTCTTAGCTGATGACCTTATTATTTCATTGGAGAAAAAGGAAGAAGCAATCAAGATAGGGCATCCTCTCTTTCCTACCACCAAATCCTATCTATATCAGTATATTCCACCTTCTTCCTTCTAGGTTAACTGTATGTGCTGCTTTCTAAAGCTAAAACCCTTATTTGTGCGTTGAATCCCATTTGCTTTGTCCTAACTCAGACTTTTTCTTGTGATTATCCTATTTCTCTCCAACATGAATTCTGCCTTTTCTACTGGATCTTCCTGTCAGCATATAAATATACTGTGATGTGTCTTATCTGAAACAACATACAGACACACAGACAGACAGACAGACAGACACACACACACACACACACTGCTTTTGTCCCCCTTTCTTCCAGCTTTCCCCATTTTTGACTCCTTTTATAAAAAGCAAATTTCCTGGAAAGACTGTTTCTGTGGCCTCCTTTTGTTCTCTCTTATTTGCTCTTGGACTCACTCTAGAGGCGGTTTTGTCCTCATCACACCACTGAAACCACTTGTTAGTGACACTGATGACCTTGGTTTTGTTGAATCCTTGGTCCTCATCTCGACCTTTCAGGAGCAATTGAAACTATTTGCCACTCCTTTCTTTTGAAATACACTTTCATCACTTGGCTTCTAAGACACATTCCTGCTGTCCCTTTTTTCAGACTTCTTTGCTTTTATTACTTTGTGTCAGGCAAAATTCCCTTCTTGATTCTTTTTCCCACTAATGACCTGCAAACTCTGGAATGCTTCAGGGCTACTTGGCCCTCATCAATTCCCAATCTACATTTCCTCTGTGTGTGATCTTTATTGTGTTCAACAACTTTCAACACTGTCCACTTATATCTCTAAACTTAACCTCTTCCTTGAACTCCAGATACTTCTATATAACTGCTTACCCAATGTCGCCATTGGAAAGACCAATATACAGATTAAACATAACATGATCAAGACAGAATTCTTGATTCAACCCCACTAATTCTGTTTCTTCCCGAGTAGGCAAGTCATCCTTATTCACAGGAGAAGGCTTAGGTCAAAAATTTAGGAGTTTTTTTTTTTTTTTCTTACATATCCATGTCCATTCTTGGATCTGTTCTTGTAACTTTTACTTTCAAAACATCCATTCAGTCCAAACATTCCTCTCAGTCTCTAATGCTATTATCCTAGTTCAAGCCAGTATCAACTTCCTCCTTAGCCCCTTTCTCAGACATCCATTCATCTAGCAAACATCCATGAGGCACCTACAATGAGCTTGGCACTCTTCTTGGGATGATTTTTGCAGCAATGAACAAGCCAAGCAAATCCCTGCCCTTAGGAACTTGAGTTCTGCTTTAGAGAGATACCTTCTTACTAGCCTCAGAGATTTCTTTTCTCCCCGCCCTCACCCTCCATCTACTCTTCACATAACATCCAGAATAATCTTTTGAAAAACCCAAGTAAGACCAAGTCAGTTCCTTGTTGAAAGCCCTTTAGTGGCCTCTGACCCCAGTCTCACTGCTGCCTTGCTTCACTCCACAGACACTCACAGCATAGTAAGCTCTTTCCAGCTTCCTGGACTTTTTAGGTACTGTTCCCTTTGTTCAGAAAGTTCTTCCCACAGCTATTTGTGTCACTTGCATCCTCATCGCATTCGAACTCTGCTTAAATATCTTCTCAGAGTCCCCCTGATCACTTTCTCCTAGAGCTGCCATCACCTTCACTTACACTAGTCTTCCCTCATCCCCAGGAGATATGTTCCAAGACCTCACCAAATGCCCAGAAAAGCAGACCGTACCAGACTCTATAGACACTATATTTTTTCCAATGCGTATGTACTTACAATAAAGCTTAATTTATAAATTAGGCACGGTAAAGTTTAAAAATAATTAATAATAGAACAATTATAACAATATACCCTAATAAAGATAGCAAATTGTTTTGCCTCTTTGTGTTTCAGTTTTTGTACAATGAGAAGTAGACCTCAAGGCCCGATTCTAACATTCTCAAAATCTGTATGTGTGGTGTCTTCACTCTAGAGACCAATTTAGTCATGCCTCATCTGACCCAAACAGGACTGATGACATTTTCTCTCTTATTGCTGGGAAGTAGACACCGGATTTTTCCTTTCTCTATATCCTGTCAAGGTTGAGATCCCTGCCAGGAAGGAAGTCACAACATTTGCATCTGCACAAACATTTCAGTCAGGAACCTCCCCAAGTTGCCTACTGAAGGGAAGAAGCCAGAGTGGGAAATACCACATGGGAAGGGATTCAATGCAGCTTTGATCAGAAAGTTCATTACATTTGCTTCAGATCTTAATGCATACTCACTCAGGCCTGCAATCACTTATGCTGTGTTAGGCAAAAATCCTAGTGGGAAAAAAAATAGCATGTGTGCACCACTCCATCTGTGTGAGCCATTGCCAGAAACATCTATGAATCACTTGTCTCCTGATAGACAACTTGCTTTTTTAGTTGCAATCATATTTCCCACAGATGTTGCCTTTGAATTAGCCATTGTCTTATTTAGTTTTGAATGTTTTCTTGATTTGAGACTCGAATATGGGCAAATCCCACCTACCATCAAAGTTGGCAATATTTGCACAATGTTGAAGGAAGGAGACATTTGGGGCAAGCCAAGGACCTGGGATCCAAGATCAAGAATAGATGTTTTTCCACAAGTTTGGAGTTTGGTATTTCTCAAGTTCTGGCATTAGGGATACTTATTCTCAGGTTATTCAAAGTCCCTGCTTGGGTTCTGGAAAAAATGAGCTAAAAACTTTGCCTAGAAGGAGTTTCTTGCTAATTACCAAGGACATATTGCTTTTATTAGAACATGTCAGGCAGTCTGTTTGGGGCAATGAAGACATCACTTACTGTACAGAACTCACCTATGATGGTTTTTATTGTCTGGCAATTTACATCCTGTTATTCATCAAACCCACTTTTAGCCATATTGTCTGGATCTCAGATGTTACTGAGAAATGTTGGAAGGTAAATAGATTTTCTTCTGGATGTATTTGGGAGTTAGCGCAATGTATTTACAGAAATACTCTTACTGCCTGACCTTTTGAGTCCCTTTTTCTCTCTGCCTTTTAATCTTGGTTGATTGTTCATCAACTTCAATTACATTTCTCTTTCTTTTAGCGATAAAATAGATATTAAAAAAATGCTAAACCAAATTTTATTCCTATACGAATACCACATCTAATTGTACCAATGGTGTGTCCAATCTCAGATACATGAGCTTGAAGTGAAATGCAAATTTTAATTTCCTTTATAAAAGAGCTGGTGAAACTCCATTGTGAAAAGGTTATGAGAAAAAGCTTATCTTGTAATTGCAGCCAAGATTCAAGTCATTATTTAAGACGTGAAGCATTTGGCAACAAAAAGATTGTTGTCATTAAAAAGGAAGCCCAACACATTACTCCTGGGCTGAGAAAAAAATAATTTAGCTGTCATTGTTACTTAAGGAGCAACACAGGAAGATTGTAGAAATTCAAAGGAGCAGCTTTACCTTATATAGTACAATATATATTTTTCATCTAAGAAGCAGAGACAGTTAATATATATTTGATAATTGATTTAAGCATATCATATTCACTTAGTACTCACCATTTAGCTAAATTTTAGTATTTCTTTAATGTACATAACTGAGATGAAGCCAACAGAACATGATTATAGTGGTATCAAAGAGATAAGAAATTGTTCTCTTACTATACCCTTAGCAAACTGAGGTCTGGAACTTAATGAAATCATTACCAAATTGGCAATATTTAATTTTGGAAAGAAGAATCAGCATAAGGTCATTGAGCTCATTGTGGCTGGGCTTACATAACACTGGGAAGAGGGAAAAAATGGCACTGGAGACTTATATATTAAGTACTTACAGGGCTCTATTGTTTTTGGATGCTGAAGAAAAATACTGTGTGCTTATTATCCACTCCTCCCAAATAATTCTTCCAGATCCTCTGTCTCTCAGTGGTCATCATGAATCACTGGCAAATTGGTTCTGGCTGTCTCTTTTCTTACCTCTTCTCAGTGTAGTGCTAGCTCTCTCTCTTCTTGGTGTGAGAGAAAACTCCAAAGCTCAGAGATGCTTTCAGATGGATTTCTTACTGTAACAGATTATCTCATAAACTTCCTTGTCCTTGTCTATCACGCTTGCTCTAATGTTACATTGCATTTATGTTTGATTAGACTATCTTTTCCACTTTGAGGGTGAGGAAAGAGATGACACATTCCAATTAGGCCATTAAGGGGAAATTAATGAAGGACTATTTGCAAAGTTGTGGACAGGGCTGGTGGAAACCAACCTGAAGTGATGAAGGACATCAATCTCATGGTCCCTATCTCCTTATCGCTGATGCTTACCACTGTCCACACCCAGTTGAAATCCAAGGTAGTTCTTTGGTAGCAGGCCAAGCTGTGGTGCACAGAGGAGGGCAGAAAAGATTGACATGTATCTCCAGATGGGCAAATAGAGAATATTCAGCATTTAGTGATAAACTCCCACTTTCCTCTTTTTATTGCTACTTTCTTATCCTATCAGTTTGGTGGCCTTAGTAGTCCAAAACTAATGCTCATGTAATAATAAAGTGAATTAGGAATTGACACTAAAATAAAAAGAAAGGAATCAAGGATTCTAGTATCTTTACTTCTCATTACTGTGCTAAACCTATGCAGAACATAGGAAAGTAAATCTGCTGAACTACTAGTCTTCCCTTGAGATCTCAAGTTCAGTCTAAATGAATGTGGAATAGAATGCTGTAAATTCTTCAGGTGAAACACAGGTAGTAGAGAGCTCATCATAATAAAATTATTTATTTTGTTAATGGGATTCTATTTCACTTAGAATATTGCTCCCTGTTCTCTATTTATATCCCTTCTCCAATCATCTTTCTTTCTTGATTCCTACCTTCTTATCTCATGTCCTTTTGAGTGACTACACCATGCTTTTCTTGATGCAGAGGAAACCCCTATTTTAATTATCTGAGGCACTACCAGTGTTTCCTTCACCTGCTTCCAGATCAGGGAGTTTTAAGCTAGTTTTTTTATAACTGTGAGAATTTTGACTTAGTAAGGGAAATGTTAAGGATGACCTTCCTATATAATAATCTGCTCTCCTCCAAAATCTTCATCCTGTAGTAGACTATGGAAACCTTTTTCATTTCGTGTGGATGTAGATTTCTCCCAAGTTTGTTAATGTCTTTAAAGCCACCTCCTTATCAGACTAACTGTTGGCATTTCCTCAGGTTTCATTTAAATGCAATTTTTTTATGGAATCATCTTCTAATTTCCAAGTCCAGGATAATATTGTTTTAAAATTTTATTATCATCTCTCATATCTGTTCTGACCTCTGTATCATAATAAGCTCTAGAAAGGCAGGAGTAGTAAGTGTTCTTTTTGCTTCTGTATTTCTCAACACCAAACATGCAGTAGATACTCATTAAATATTTCCTGAGTGGAAATTAAATTTGATATAGTCAAAGACTAACCAGGTTGTAATCAGGGTGGCAATGTAAGTCACCCTACACTGTCTGCTTTCAAACAAAGTCTTTAAAAAGAAAAGAATGGATTTGCCTGAGTTTTTGTTTTTTCAGTAGCCCATTAAAAAGTAGAATTTGCATTTAGCTACAAATGTAGTGAAATATTAACCTTAATGAAATTTGTAAAACTCCAAAAGATTTGGAAATATTTTTGTCTATTTCATTTTTGTTAGTGTTTATTTTAGGAAGAGATTGTGAATTTAACTTTTTAAAAAATATTTAATTCTTAGTTGTATTTGGGCACAATATCTTTATTTTATTTATTTATTTTTATGTGGTGCTAAGGATCAAACCCAGGGCCTTGCATATGGTAGGCGAGCGCTCTACCACTGAGCCACCAACCCCAGCCCAATTTAACTTTATTTTCATGGTCCCTTTCTTGCCTTATTTCTGACTAAAGGAAACTTATATAAAATAACTGGAAACATTAACATTTTCTTTGTTCTGTTTAAAGTCTATTATTAAAACAATGTGGAAAGAATATTTTGAGCATAGACTCATAAGCCCCTGAATCCAATCCCCAATCAATTGTGTTTTCTCATCTATACCACAAAAGATTATTATGAGGATTAAATGTGATGATTCTATAAAACACCTAGTACAGGACCTGGTACATAGTAAAGTGCCCATTAAATGAAGATGATAATTAGGAAGATGGTAAGGATGAGGAATACTTACTGTTTTATCTATATCACAGGGTTGGGAATTTTATGTAAATAAGAAAAGCTATTTGGAAGCACTTAGCAAACTTCTTAACTCTAAAGCATTAATACTAGTAATGATGGTAGTGAAATAGGGAAAGCATAAATGCTAAATGGAATTTAACCCGTAATCCAAGCTACACTCTGTTTTTTTGTGAACATGTTATGTTTGCTTTAATCTGTTTCCTTGCTTGGGAAATAAAGTGTTAGGACTGGGGAGTTTAAATGAGCCAGCAAAACACTCATGACATGGGTTATTTTCTTAACCTTGGAGCTTCAATTTCAAAACCTGAAAATTTCCTTCCACATTTCACAGGCTGTTTTACCTACCATGTCACGAATGCCAAAAACGTTGTTGACTTAACTTTATTTTGTGAAAAAGTAACACTTAGGCAAACAAGTGCTCCTGAACCAAAGGAGATAAGATTGCTATGAACTTGAAAGTCACTGCTTCTGTTTTTCCTTTGTTTCAAAAAACTAAAGTCTTTTGGTTGCCTTCCTTCTTATCACTAACAGCTTGAGTTTCCAGATTCCCAGCTGCTGGTGGGGTCTCTAGAAGGGGCTGTCATTGCTTTCTTGCCTGTCATTTTCCTTCAGAAGAGCTTTTTGCAATGAATCCTGCTAGGCTTGCTAGAGTTCAAATCACAGCTCACTCTTTCTATTCAACACCTCCAGAGAAAGATATTTCAGAGAATTTAAAGATGTGGGAAAATTTAGTGGATAATCTCAGAACTTCATATTTTGATCCCATAAAAACTGACTTAATAAAAATTTTTCTTTCCTCTTTGATTGGCAATGCTAGTGAGAAATAAGCACAAGGTAAGGGATAGGAGGAATAAAGGTAAAACCAATGTGGAGTACTTAGAATTATCATCTGTCTTCGAAGGATTTTCAACCTCACATCATTCAGTAGGTGTCTTCTAAAAATTTGTCTGCTAATCAGTTATAAAATGTTAGCTCTAGAAGGTGCCTTGAAGACCATGAGTGCCAAAGAGGAAACAGATACTTCAGTTACCAGTGGTACCCCTCCTATGTAAGTGTCCTTCTCCGAGTGCTTTTCTGCATCTCTCTTGTCAGGTCTTGGTTAGCACATAAACACTTGCCAGCAATCATTGTAACCAGTGTTGGCAAAACACAAATGTTAATGCGTTTTAATCAGCTAGGCTTTTAGAAAACTTGGCCTGAAGATCTGGAATAATCCTACTTAGTTCTACAGATGAATGGTGTAGCAAGTTTTAAGAATTTTTATTCTAATTAATGATGGTGATAGAAATGGCAGTTGTGTTCACAATGATAGAAGAAACCACAAAGTCATGTGTTGGGTGGGCATGTGGGAGTGTGTCCTGACCTCACCACATGTTTCACATTCTCAACTTTCTTATTGCATTTCCTTCTAGCTTCTGTATTATTTAGCAATAAGCCTGGGGCATGACAATGCCTCTGCTACCAAATGTGAATGGAGCAAATAAATCATACCACTATAAAAGTGGACTATTAATATTTTCTTGGTACATGGGGGAAATGGGGCATCTGTGCAGCCTACACTTTCTAGATACCCTTGTATAGACCAAAATTGACCAATTTCCTCTCATAGCACAAGCCACCTTGGCTACGGACGTAGCCCTGTTCCTTTCCTTTCCTTCACTGTTTCCTGATATAGGGGATCTGATGCCCTGAGCCAGAGGGTTAGGACACTTCTACTGCTAGCATAACTAGGTCAACGTAGTTGGAACCTGGAACCAGTAAAAAAAGAAATTCTGCCTTTTGGCTTTGGCTTGAATTTGTGATGAGTAATCAAAGTGAATGGTATAATGTACTTTATTAAGTATAAAAAAGGACTTCAAAAACTATGTTCATCTAAAACAATCCATAAAGAGTGCATTTGGGATTTTAAGGTCTCACTGGAGAATACGTTGGTGATTGCCCTAAAAACCTTTCTGTGGACAGATATAATGTACCATTTCTGTGATCACATGAACACTGCAGGGATAGTGCTGTTTAGTTTCACTTCTTCTGGGCCTTTTTTTTTCACACCATCACACCTTCTCTGCATGTTAGGAACTCTACACTCTTCAAGGGGAGCTTAAAGTATCCCAGGCCACAGAACACAACAAGGGGTCTAGGTAGGGCCTTTGGGTGGGTGAGGCAGCAAACTCCAGGCCTGGGTGAACTTCATTTTGCTGGCATTTCCGTCCTGGCCTGGAATCTGTTGTTGATAAATGGAGTTTTCTGAGAGACAAGAGCAATTAATGTGACCCTTTAGCTTTTGCAGATAAGGGACTCACTCTTGACCTTGAGGTGGGAGAGAAGGTAGGGGCTGGGCTACAAAAAGTGATTCACCGACTTCTAAGGGTCCCTTATACTAGACAGAGAGATTCAGCTATTCTCATGAACTCATCACGAATCATTCTCCCACATTAAGTCTCCCCACGGAGACTGCATAATTGTTGCCTTTTGAGAAACACATTTATTTATTTAGATTATGGTCTTTCCCCATTTTTAGTTTTAAAATATCTTTCATAGAATGATTGTGATGTTCAATTTTCTTGTTTTTGATGGCCCAACTTGGTGAAATTGGCACTTGGTAGACTTTTACAAATTCTTCATTTTTATAAAACATTTACTTGTTGCTGAATCCCCCAGAATCAGGAAAACAGGATATGCATGCCCTCAGTATCAAGAGTGTCCAGAAAATATTGGGGAGAAGGAGGATCTTGCAGACACTATAGATAAAGCAGACAAGGGCATGGAGTGCCAGGGGAGGGAAAGAAAAGACAGGTACTAGGCAGAAAATGAGTTAATTCAGAGGGCATGAGGTTAGGTAGAAAGGTACAGGCCTTACAAAAGCTATAACACTGAAGCGGAAAAGAGTGACCATAGGGGCAGGTGCATGCTGACAAAACAGAGGGGCTCTTCTGTGCATGTGGGTGGTCCTGGAAATTGAATGGAATAAGAAGCCTGAAACTGCTTTTGTTTTGTCACGGTGGCAGAAAAGTAAGCATTGCTAGAGGTTCCTGATTCACTTGAAAAGGAACGAAGTTTCAATATCTTCCTTCAATTTAGAATACGCACAGAAGAGCTGGCCATGGAATTCAATGTTAACAGAATGAGGGAAATGTGACAACAGCATCTCAGATAGCCAAGACAAGGTAAAGAAGGTACCTCTCCCAAATCTCCCGAAAATAACAGAAAACAGGAGGATTAAACAATATTATAGGTAAGAAGCAGCCACAGTTTCAGCTGAAGCTTTATGATCTACTTTTTATGTAAATGTTTTAAATTACATAGGATAATATAACTATATTCTTATTATAAAATATTAAAATAATGGAAAATAGTAAAAATGCTGAAGAAAATGGGTAAGCAATTTAAAAATATTACCTTCCACATACATTTAATTTTTAAAAAATTTCTATCCAAAATGTCAATTTCTTTTTTTAAACTTTACCTACCTACTTATCTATTCTGAGAGGTTAAGATCTTGGCTTTGGATTCAGAAGTCTGAGTTCAACCCTTGGGTTTACTATGTACTGTGCATCCTACCTCTTAGAGATTCAAGCATATATCATCAGTAAATGGGAATAATATCAGAAGCTATACACCACAGAGTGATTGTGAAAATCAAGTAAGGAATTTCATTTATACAATATTTAGCATATTGCATGAATGGTAGTGATTATACGTATTAAGAGGATTTTTAGATCATTGTTGATAAAGATCAATCTACTCTTCAACCTGTCATTATGATTGAATCTCTTCAACCTCAAACTCAGCTCAGGGTGAGCATCAGGTTCAGATACTCTGAGAGCCTCTATTTTGAGTAGGACCAAGTTAACTGAAGTCCTTCTGGAGTGTCCTGCAGCTTATCTACTCATCTTATCATTTATGGGCCACAATTACCAACAGTTTAGATATATGAAAACAAACTACTGATTTAAAATTTTCGGGGTTGTTACTGTGTGGGATCATGACTATGATAAAGTACAAAATTTATCAGAATTGAAATAGTTATTCTGGTTTGTAAATTCTTGGAGAAATAACTAAAGTGTATAAAGATCTAAATATATTAGAAAGAATAGAGCTCCACAGTTTCCTGCTAGACTATTTTGGAGTAATATTGGCCACAACTTTCAATAATTACAACAACGGGAAAATTATAATTAAATATAAAGGTATAATAATACCTTTAAAGAATAGAGATATGACTCAAGTCATTTTATGAAAAGTGAAATTGGTAATTTCTCCTAATTTTTTTTTAAAGTGCATGCATTTTAATGGTGTAATCCAGCAAATTTTCCCAAATCAAACACATGTAAGTAACCCAAATAGAAACTGTGATTAATTACAATATAAAATCTTCACTGCTTCTTCTTGTTTTTTTAATTACTGAATTTTAATAAACAAAACTGTAAAAGAATTTACAAATTTTATCCCCATTTTTCTTACAAATAATTTTTATTTTATGAATCTGGATTTTCTGTTAAAATGTAATAGGTAGAAATAGGAACTTATAATAATAACCTTGATAACTCCATGCTTCACACACTTTTTTTCCATTGATCTCTCTCTACTTGAATAGAACTTTTGAGAGCAAGCAGATGTTATATCCTCTTGAGTTCAAATGCACATGACTGTGAAGGGTTCTGTGGAATGAAAGCATGAAGAAACCAGGCTGTTATCATAATCTATGTTCCCAGAATTTGACCCTGGAGCACAAACAAAGCCAAAGGTTGAGACAAGGCATTGGCGGTTACCTTGGTTGCCCTGCTTTTTACATCTCTAAATGGTGTGTCAATCAACTTTAGAAAAATGAGCAATTATAGAACAGTATTGGGATTCACTTCTAATTCTTAGAGCTCTTTCCTCATTATAATCACATATGCTGTGGTGAATTGTTTAATATCTACTTATCTTTAGGTTATTGAAGAATAAGGGAGATAAAATAGATGGACATTCTTCTTTATTCTAGAAGGAGTTTGTTTTCTAAATGGGAGTGTGAATGGGGTCATACACAATAATAGGAACCTACCTAGTGTCAGACTGTCCCTGAGAACAACCAGACTTCTGTTGTTAGACTACAGGGGGAAAAACTTCAACTATATAGACAGGAACATCAGCAGAGATGAAGTTGTTCTTGGTGGCCTGACACCACGAGGATTGCCCCTCCTGGCTTGGGGACTGATGGCTCAGTGTGTATCATAGGATGGTGCAACACAGAAATCAACTCAACCTTCACAGGTCCCTTATTACAGCAGACTTTTGTCTTTCCAACTCTCAAATGTGCTGTTTTATCATGGAATTTATAAACTCCATGAACAAGCAGATGGACTATTATTAAAAAAATAAGAGAAAAGATAAGAAGGGATGATTTTTTTTTTTTTAGATAATAGCAAAAGTAGTGGATTTGAGTACTTAGAAAAACCTCACAAATAATTGCAATGATTTTAATTGACAAGTGGCTGTTAGGTAAGTTTCTTGGAGCTCTCTCAGTTATATAACAGCACAAAATAAACATGGTCATGACTTGTGTCTATCCAGGCCTTCACAATTAATGACACAATTGTAAGGAAGCAAACACTCATACACTCATAAGGTCCAGGTACAGTAAACTGATCCCAGATCATCCCCAGGGGGCTGTACTGTATTTTCAGGTTTAAGCCAGCCCCAGAATTATCACCAGAGGCTGGAACAATGCAGCCTTGCAGCCAGATAGCATGGGGCAATAGAAAATGTCTGGATTATGCCCAGAAGACCTGGGTCAAAGTTTTGGCTTTGTGCTTCAGTGACTGTGAGACTATGAATAAATCATTGCACCTTTTCCTATCCCAGTTTCTTTACATGTAAATCCAGTTTTGGAACTAGATTACTTTTAAGGTCCCCTTTTAGCTCTAGTAATTTGCTAGTTTTGATAGGCAAAATCATCTATGTTTTTAATTTGAAAGTGAAGGATTTAAATATATAATATTTTCTCTTAGTTTCTGCATATGTGCTTTTATTTTCTTAATGAAACACACTTGTCAATTAAATTAAGTCCTACTGCAGATATGGTATCCATCTTTCTGGAAGATATAGTTATATAGGAATAAAGAATATTTGAATCTGGGACATGACCAAAATTCCACAGAAATAGGATTAAAAAGTGCTAACCTATTTGCCAGAAGATTGGCTTTCATTAAATGCATGAATTTTCTGGTGATTTTGATCTCAAACTCCACCCTCCTGCAGAAATGCAGTTTAGGCCAAATACCATATCCAGAGATGAGGTAAATTTAATCACTTTACTCTGAATGAAATACAATTGATATATATATATATATATATATATATATATATATATATATATATATATATATATATATATATTTACTATTTTAGTGCAGTCTTCAATAGGGATCATTATCCTATTTAATAGACTACATTTTTCAAAGCTTTGTTGGCAATAAAGTTGGTATCATAAAAATTATATTCACTAAAATAAATCTTTCTAACAAAGAGTTGGCAGATGTAAATTATAATGAAAGACTCTAATTTATTTGAGCCCCTAATTTGTTAAAAATTCTTTAAAGAAACATCATCTGTATTTTCTTTGATCATTTTCCATTATGTCTACAGTGTATGTCAGGCTTATTTCAGTTAGATTTAAGCAAAAATTACTTTTTCTTTTAAAAATATAGCATTCATAGTCTTTCCTGCTGTCATTTGTGTATTTCACCAAGTATACTTTTTGTTTTCTATGAACTTGCAACCATTAAAAACCCTGTCCATAATAAAATAAAGGTATTTACACGTGATATAGTCACAGTAATCATAAATGGCATATGGAAACATAGCTGAGTTTATTCACTCAGAAAATAGTGTCTGCAGTAGGCAGGAACTATATTAGACAATGAAGACTCAACAGTGAGCCAGACAGACACAATTCCTAATGCATGTAGCTTATTATCAACAGAAGAACACTTGCTCCAGCTATATATTCATTCGCTTTTTCTTTCCACTCATCCACGTGTAGTGAACACAGAGAGCATTGCTGAAGCCCACTGTGGCACAGCAATGCTGAGTCTGAAGTGAAGGATCCCAAAGATGCCTTTTGTACCTATGCCCTCACCTATAGAGCCCCCCAAAAGAAATTGGATTTTTACAGATTCTTATGGAACCAATTATTAGGGCTTAAAATTCAAAATAATTTTTTAACTGCTGAATTTGATTTTCATTTGTCTGCTTAACTTCCTATCCTTTGGTAAGCATGAGAAACATGACCTACCAGCTAAGAATCCAAGGCTGAAACCAGTCTATATGGGTTAAAGCCTCACTTCTTCTATTTTCAAGTTCTAGGACCAAAAACATGTGACATACCTCATTCCTTTCAATGTGAAAAGGAGATGATACTAATGTTGACCCAACTGATTTATTGTGGCTTATTGGAGGGATTATATGAATTAATGCATGCAAAATAGTAAAGAGTACTGCTTGGTATGTATCAGGTACTCAATAAATGCTAAATATTATGATACTATTATAATAAAAAAATCCTTTCCCCAACAGATATGCATTGGGGAAAATTTTTATTTATATTTATATTATTGTAAATTATTCCAGATTCTTTTTCAATTTTTTTTTCTTTTGGTGTTGAGAAGAATCTTTGTCAAGAGTGAAAAACATGACCTAATTTTGGTAAATAGATGAAAGCTGCATTTTAGGTGTTTCTCTCTCTGAAGACGTTTCATGGCTTAACATGGGACTTGCCAATTTTGTCAGGTTCCCTGTGCAGCAAAAGCACAGAATAGATATTGTGAGGCTGAGCTAAGCGTGGCCCCTAACATTAAGTGCCTTGATGGATGGTTTGCAAGGTTTCCCCCAGCAATTCAAGAATGCCAGGAAGGAGTGGGCCAAGAAGGAGAGTTACGGCTCTTTGCAAACCCAGAAGGAGCTGTTCTCAGTCTGCACTTGACATGTCTGAGGGTTTAGAGGACTGTACTGTGTGGTGCAGCTGAATCCCCAGTGTGCTGTGTTCCCAGGGAAGAAAACCAACAACAACAGATCCAACAACTCAGACCATTTGCTAAATGGGCTTCCTTGCAAGTGGGGCTCTGGGAGGAATCTCACAATTTCCTGCCACTTTGTCTCTGAAGGGTAAGCAAGGAGAGCCGTTCCCATTTCAGCTGCTTTCATTTCTTGAGACTATATGGCTGTCTTTGCTTTTCATTTTTGCTTCCATTCCAATACTTGCTTTCATCGGCTTCATCTTTTGTGCTGCCTGACAACACTCAAACTTGAGATCAAGTTCAAGTCAGACCTCTGAATTTCACGTGTTGGGGGTTTGGGCATGGAATATTTCTCATATATGTTTTAGCCTTAAAGAAGACAGAATGTGGAGGGAGGGAGCCTGATGATCCCAGCCCAAATAAAGCAAGACATCCAACCCAGCTGATGTCTCACAGAAACACTCTACTCACAAGGTTCACACCCAAGTTTCCAAAGAACCATTTGTTGTCTGAATGTACTAACATTATTAATTATTATTATTATTATTTTTTGCTGAGATATGCTTTCATGTAACTAGTATAAATAAAGTTTAATAATTCTCTAGGGACCAGATTCCAGTTTCTGGCACAGGATTTTGTAATCAAGTCTTTGAAACACATTCTGTTTGATAAACACTGCTGTTCTCTTTAGAACCTAATGCCACATTTTAAACTTCAAAATGGCCCGGTTTCATCATCTAAAATACAGCAATTCATATTCAGTAAGACCTCCCCTAGCTACAGCCCTAACTAGCTGATCTTTGATGTTTGCTTTAATATTTTTGGGTCCCATTCATCATTTGAATGAATCTCTGTGGCTTGTTGGCTTACCCAGCAGGGAAAGGGCCTGGAGTCTGAAAGACTTGAGCTAATGATTATCTTGGCCCAGACAGTATAATATCGTGATTTGAATGTCCTCACCTCTCAAGTACCTAATGTTCTCTCTTCCACAGTTCTTGAAGAAATGATGCATCTGACACTTTTAAGAAATCAGAACTGTAATGTGTCAGTAACTGAGTTTAAGGGGAATTCTTATTCATCATCAAATACCTGGAAAAAAGTACAGAAATGATTCAGAAAACTTCTCTTTTTGATAGTTGAGGAAACTGAAGAGAAGAGCTTTTCATAATAGCGGCAAAGATCTTTTAAATTTCCTTAATTATATATATATATATATATATATATATATATATATATATATATATATATAATCTATATCTATGAGATGTCCAAGGGAAAGCCTGGTTTTGGTGAGGAATAGTATGTGAGGAGAAGACTTTGATGAATAAAATAAGGAACATAAGGATTTTAATAAATGAAGTGAAGACATAGTGGAAGGAATAAGGGGAGTAAGGGGTCGGGGTTGTATAAGACTATAGTGAGTGAAGAGAAAAGCGGAATGTATTTGGTCTGGACCCACAAACACTGGTAATACAATTAATTAATTATTGAAAATTAAACACAGTGATTGATATATTAGATGTTCCATATGTATTTGCTCCATTTTTTTGTTCTACCACCACTATGTAATCAAATGTATTTCTTGCTTCTTGTACATGCTCGGTAATGCTTGATTCAGGAAGAGAAGTAGACGTGGGTAGAAGCTGATCAGGCAGATAGCATGAAGAGGGAATTGCATATGGCATGAATTTGGTAAAGACCAGATTATGTATGTATGAGCAAACATGGGCTAGTATGGTGGGCAAAGAGAGGGATACAGCTGAAGAAAAGACAGTTACTTCTCACAGGTTCTAAAAGAAGTCAAATCTTCCTTTGGTTTCAGAAGCTCAGAAGCACAGGAATGATGAGACCCCTGTGGTTTCACCAGTACCCTGCTATCTACATATTTCCTGGATGCACTTCCATT
The DNA here is from genome assembly GCF_047511675.1 of Marmota flaviventris. Classification (NCBI taxonomy): domain Eukaryota; kingdom Metazoa; phylum Chordata; class Mammalia; order Rodentia; family Sciuridae; genus Marmota; species Marmota flaviventris. The sequence continues at coordinate 78,710,692 of NC_092505.1, forward strand.
AACGAGGTAAAGATTGTAGAGATGTAGAACCCTCTGAGAAGTGGATTTAACTCCATCACTTCTATTTCATTCGTTTTTATCTTAGTGTGTTTAAAATGCTGGAATGGCTGGGCTTCTGCTTATTTTAATATGATATAAAGAAAGTATAACTCTCCAGTGTCATCTTGCATGCTGGTGCTCTGAAGACTGAAATAGAAAGAGAATGTTTGAGTCATTGCCATGGCCGATGGTTATTTTCCAGTTTCCTCCCTGTTAACATGTGGTCATTAATGTGCTGTGATAAAACATATGGCTCTACAGCTTTGCGTGGTTTCTTGCTATTAAAGAGGCCATGGTGTTTGGGCATACCTCAAACTCCACAGCACATTTGGTCCCACCCTACATGTCTAGCTGATTTCCTTCCACTACATGTACATACTGTGCTCCAAAAATCATTCTAGACTTTTCGCTTTTCTCTCCAAACATGCTTCAGTACCTTCATGCTTGCTGTTCTTTCTTACTGGATTGCCCTTCCCTTCTTCCATGACTGGGGATCTGCATCTCATCCTTCAATTTTATTTAAACTTTGGCTTTTTATGTAGAACCTTTAAGGACTTCCCTGCGATGAATTAATCCCAATTATATGTCCTCACAGTATTTTTTTTTTTTTAGCATTTTTAGCTCAATAAAATCTACTGGAAGGTATCTCAGCTAATTGTCTTATTTTCTCAATACAACTATTTATTTAATGTCTTCTTTCCAAAACACTATATTTGACATAAAGATAATTTTTAAAACCAAGAGTAGCTCATTGTTAAAGCAGATCTGTCACTATTTTCCTCTAATTGCCTAAAGTTGAGCTTGTGCATTTTTTAACACAGCTAGTCAAGATTCTGCAGGATGACCTTTGGTCTTGGGCAGTTGTGTTTGAGGACATGAGGGTTCATTGTTTTTCCGTAGTTACTACTGAGCAATTTTGGCAGTTTCACCTTTTGAATTAAGAGAACAATTTTCAATGTGTTGAAGAACACTAGAGTTTTATATTCATTTCTTACTTGATTAAACTTTTTTTTGGGGGGAGGTGTACTAGAGGTTGAACTCAGGGGCGCTTTACTACTGAGCTACATCAGTCCTTTTTATTTTTGTATTTTGAGGCAGGATGTTACTAAGTTACTGAGGCTGGCCTCAAACTTGTGTTCCTCTTGCCTTAGCCTCCTGAGTCACTGGGATAAGAGTCACATGCCACTATCCCCAATTTGATTAAACTTTTGATTTTGTCTTTTCCTTAACTGAATTACATGTAACTCAAAATTAAACAGATTCCTTCAGAAATTGTCTGAAAGTTTTAATGGTCAGCTATTCAGAATTTGCCTGATAGTCCATCAAGGCCTGTGTATTCCCTTTGAACTCTTTGAGCTTTGAACATTCCATGAACATTTCCAAAATTTGGCAACTTTTATGGTCTTAATTGCATGCTTTCTCATGTGACAGCAATTGATGGCCTAATAGAACTTTTATTTTAAGGCCGCATCGTAATTTATTCTTTTTGAAGACCATAAAAACTATACCAGTATAAATTTAATGTAATGTTTAACAGTTTCATTCTCATGCTCACTCTTCAATATCTTATTCTTTTTGATTTTCTTCCTGGGAGGAGACTTGAGGAACTTCGAATGCTTCACAAGAATCAAGGAGAGAATACAAGAATTACAGGGAGAAGTCAGTATGAAAATCTCCAATATTAGTGTATGGGTTTTCAAGGTATCTTCCACCTCATTCTGAAACTTATTTGAAAAAAGGAAGGGCTTGAATTTGACCTTGAAAATGTAACAACAAGAGCTGAAAAGGGTAGAAGTGTTGAAATGTAAGAGGGTAGATTAATATGACACCTTCATTTTAATAAGAAACCAAGGGCTGTCGATATTAAGATCCTTTCCAAGATCATACAACTAAGTAATCTCAGAAAGCTTAAACTTTTCAGAGGCAAGTGAGCTGGCCTGGCTAAAACAGAGAGGATCAGGTTTTATTTATTTTTGGAAGCATAAGAACATTGGTATGTGCAACTGCCTTGGGGTAAAGATGCACATATTGGCTACATCTGCACGTCCTTCCAAACATTCCCATACATATGGGTATGAATCATAAATAACATTGATTGTGAGATATGAGTGCAATGAGCTCCATATTTCTGTGACTTAATTTTAAATCCCATCTCCAACTTAGGCTCTGCTTGTAGCGGTATTGCCCCTGGCCCAATACATGCTAAGTGAATTGTTTCAGATACCAGACATATAAAGACAATAGCCTGACAGTTTTAGAAGTATTCCCTTGTCTTTGTCATATATTGTCTGTAACAACAAAAACCTGGAAACCACCTGCATATTAAAAAAGTAGAATCTTTAAAAAAAAAATCATCACCAGTCTCCAGTGTATGCATATCCATAAGTGAAAGAGAAACCAGAGATAGAATAATATATATTTTTATGCTTATGAGCATTTAAATTAAATATTCATGTTTATATATGAAAAATTTCCAGATGCAAACAAAATAATTAACAGCAGTCACTCTGTGGAGAGGGATTGGGGATATGGAGGAGAGAGAAGCTCATCTTCTACTACATATTATTTATATACAATATTCCTGCCTCCCCCCATATTTTACAATAATTAAATAAACACATACCTTACATATGACACATTTCCCTTAAAGGCCTTTAGGTAAAGTATGAAAAATTGAGCTAAATTTCTATTTCTTTCTTAATTTTTGGTTTTCTTTTCTGGTTGCTGTGCTAATGATAGTGTCTGTTTCCTTTCAGATCCAAGCCTTTCCCTCTGTAGTTTGCATGGTAGATAATGAAACCATGTAAACTACCTTCCCAGATTCTCTATCCAGTGGCTTCCGTTTGGCCAGTGGGAGGTACTGGAACAATATGAAGGGAAGATGGTGGGGTGGTTCTAGAGTGTTCCCCACCCCTTTGCAGCTGGTGGCAGCTCTGGTTGGTCTCCTCAGTGGCTCCAGGTCTTTCCATACTCCCAGCTTCCAACAGGCAGTTCTGTCTGAGTTTTTGCTCCCTCTTGAGTCTAGTTTATAAACTACTCTAGGGGTACATATTGTCCCTTCCTTTATTATTCCAGTTTAAGGATATTAGCAGCTTTCTGCTGTTACTAATTTTTAGGGTAACACCTTTTTCCAAACCCTGCTTGCTGTTTTGACTCTTCTCATATATTCATAACTATCTCTGATATTATATTATTTATTTCATTATATGTCAGGAATCTGTTTTGCTAGATAGGCCCTTACTCATAAATTTGCTATTGAAAATGAGATATTTTCACCTATCTCTTGTTCTCTTTAAAAAAAATAAGTTATTATTTGTATGTAGGATAACAATTATCTTTAAATATGAATTTTTTTATTCATAACCTTATTCATTTTCATATTTTAATTTTGAAGATATTTCTAAAGACTCCACCTGGGACACTTAGGGCCCAGTCTTCTGATTTGGCTATTTCAGTGTGGATTTCCTGTTTGACTCAGGAGTTGTTTGAGAATGTTTCAGTTCTCAATGTGTTGGCCTTAATTTTTATTGTAAAGTCAAGTGTAATAGCAATCTAGTTATGAAACATGATAAATAAAATATACTATTTCGTATTAGAGAATTTATTGAGATTTTCTTTAGGAGGTATAATATTGATAACTTAATACATTTTTCATATGCTTTTATTTTTATTGTTTAGATATATATGAAAGTATTCTGTGTGCCTTTAAAAGTTGCTTCATTGATTTTTATATATGTATATGACATCCAAATTAATATTTATGTTACTTAACTTTTTTCTATATTGGTACATATTTTTGATCTATATCGTCTTTCAGAGACTGTGTATATGTTTTCTGTTACTATTCATTTATGTCTGTTTCTTTTTGCATTTTTTTTCCAGTTTTGCTTTATGTATTTTAATAATATATTATTTGGTGCTTAGAATCAGGATAGTTAGATCATTACAGAGTTTATAACTCATCACTAACAAATCTTTGTCATCCTTTGACCAATATAGTACCTTTTACTTTGAATTTTAACTTATTAATTATTAATTAACCTTAACTGGGAATGTTTTTTTCCTACTATAACTTTTTTTTTTTTTATAGTTGGTGTTCTTCTCTTCATGAATGTGCATGTTGGGCCTTATTTGACTTTTATATACATTTTTCATTTTTCTTTAATTATTCTGTCTAGTGATTTCTTTATTTTTATTCTATTCATTTTATTCAGTGTTCTCAAATCTAACCTCCATAATTAATTCTGTAGCTTTGATGGTATTCATTAAAAAGCTTCTGCTTCTTAAAGCAGATTTTCTTTCTGAATGGATCGTATTTATTTCTTCTGTTCTTTTGCTAAGTTCTGCCAGCTCACTTTTAATATCCGCCTATTGGCTTGCCTTTTGGTCTTTGAGCCATTCTCTTTTGTTCTAAATGCTTTTATTTTTTTTTAAGGCTCTATTTCTTTGATTTAAAAAGTATCACTGAAAAGTATTTGATTAAATCCTGTATTTTTTCAATAATTGTAGCATGTGATTTTTTGTGTCTCTTTTACGTTATTTTTTTCAGTTTTCTTTTTCTTGTAGTATCTATACAAAGTTGGTGTTATGCCAGCTGCTTTCTGATATTTTTTCCCATCTTTAAATGGGGCCATTCTTTGAGGGCCAGCTGTTTGTTGAAACATAGTCCGAGAAAGGGCTGGGGAGCAAGCTGGGGCAGCAGATAGCTTTATTATGGTTATGCTGTTTCAATTCTATTTCTAAAATTTCTGCCTGGGACAACAGAGTTTCATTCACTTTCCCACATAGATATGCTCTTTCAGTTTACTTGCAATGGAGCTATGTCCTGGGAATTAGTGTTTATTCATTGTACTTTACCAATATTTTAACAGTAGCTGTGAGACATCTCTCCTTGCCACATACCAGCCTACTACTTTTAAAGATGGCGTGTTGGCCTCATTCCTCATTTGGCTCCACCTTGCCTGTCACTCTCTACCACTTGCTGTTTCAAATAAGAAATCACTGGTCAGGCGCCTCAGGGCTGTGTCTCCTTCCGTTTTAGGATTCCACGCTCTGCCTGAGGTCTGTTAAGGTATGCATCTATTATGCTCAATTGAATCCAAATCTCACTATATTCCTCATAGTTTTTGATTTGGTATTGTAGTAGCTAATATCATTTAAAATGGAATTTCCTTGTTTTTCTTCCTTTTTGTTCTTTTCAGACAGTTTCAGAGAAGAGAATAAGACGTAGGTAGGAGCACTTTTACATTGCAACCTCTAAGTCTGTAGGCCAGTGGTTGTAAAACTTGTAATACGAATGTCTGGGGTCACCCCCAAGAGTTTCCCATTTAGCAGTCTGAATCAGTGAGGCCCTAGAGTTTGTACTGATTCTAGTTCCTAGACGATATTGATGATACTTCACTACAAACCACACTTCCAAAACCCCAGCAGGAGGCTAGTTATTTAATAGTAAAGCCATCCCTGGACTTCCCTAGTAGGAGACAGATTTGAATCCCAAGTCATGAATGTCAGTTAAAATTTTGCTTAGTTCTTCACATAAAAAAGGAAACTGGCAGATGTTTGTGATATTGCTGTGTTAAGTCTTTCCAAAAGTCCAGTGAAAATGTTTATAGCCATTGACTCAGTGGGAAGTTTTGTTCACTTTTTCCCTCAAATAAGCAATTTTACTCAAGATTGAGTTAGATCTTTTTCTGGTTGACCTTACATTTTTTTCTAAATGTAATTAATTTGTAGCCTTCTAATTCACAGTTTACATAAATGGGCACTTCTTTGCCTGAATTCCTATTCACATTTTTAGCCTTAAACCATTCGGTAGATTTCTGGCATATTGAACTGAGCCTTGCCATTTGGCTAAGAATAGTCTACCTGAATGCTTTTCACTCTGGACAATATATTTTCAGGTTCAACAATTTGATGGCTTTCTCATCCCTATCTTAATTTCCCCAATTTAGGACAGAGATTTCCCCCAATAAATTCCATGTTTAATCTGGCAGGAAGCCCCCAAACACTTGAAACTCAACGATTCAGTTTCATCTATAGGAAACTAAATATTTTAAAGAAGTAATGAACTTTAAAAAAAAAATCATGCTGGGAATTGAACCCAGGGCCTCATGCATGTTAGGCAAGGGCTGTTGTACAATTGAACTACACCCTCAGCCAAGATAATGAATTGTAATTACAGATTAATTATGAAACCTCTGCCTTTGTAATAAACTTTAGTTGGGTAAATGACACTTCAAACTTGAAAATTCAGGAGCTGCATCTGGGGAAATAATTTAATCTTTTGTTTATAGACCATGGTCACTTTTTTTCCCCCGTGTGATTTCTGCTGCTTAAAAATTGTAAACTACTGTACATGGAGTTCATACCTGAATCTATGCTGGAAGCTGGAGCATAATCCCTGAATTGTTAATCTATATCAGAAGTGCTTATCTATAATAATGAAAAGTGTAATATTCCCTTTCAAAAAAATGTAATGCTGTTAATTAGAGGAGGGCAGAATGGGTCTTTAGTTTCAGCAAAGGTTCCAGAAGCATTTATTGAGTTTAAACTGAGTTCAGAGCTGTGTGCCTGGGAAAACTATCTGAAGATATGCACAGTTTTTGGAAGAGCCAAACAGTGAGGATGTCATGGCATTTTCAATTCTTTCATGCTATTTTTTTTTAAAACAATCTTTGTTTAATAGACCTGGCCTATGACTACATAGATAGCTACAAATAATTTATAGAAATACTCATTAAAATCAAGAAGAAAAAGAATTAGGAACCAAGGAGGAAGTTTACTTAAAAAATTAGCTGGAACAGCTGAAAAAAGATATTAATAAATACCAAGGTGACAACTCTCAGGCCTTCCAAAATACTTTTGTTCTTGTGCCACCTGACCCCATGGTTTTGGATATAACCTGGAGTGTTTGCTACCCTGAGGTCAGCCATCACACTCTCTATCACTCACTTGGCAAAGGCCCTTTTTTCTCATAGTTCGAGGCTACTGTGAGACACACTTGATTAAACCAAAGGCACAAGATGTATAGTTAGGTGATAGTCATACTTCCCTCAACTAAATAACTTTCTTGGTATGTCATTTCCACAGTGTGCCCTTAGCATTTCAGGGAGAGCTACAGGCCTCTCAATTCACAGCCATAGAATTTCTGCTGGTAATGGGGTGCTTCCCCTGGGCACTGAGATCTGTCTGCTTTACCTTCCTACCTGCATGCTTTCTCTTCTTACTAGGGTGGTTATTTAATGGAATTCTGTTTATTTTTCTCTCTCAAAAAACAATATTGTTAATAATAATAGCAACTGCTGTACTTATATATATTTTTCTAAATTTCACACCAATTTTAGTATACTGGTCTTAATATTTCCATTTCACAATAAGAAATAGACAAGATTCTCCAGCTAGTGACAGTACTATGATTTAAAAGTACATTTGTCTAGATCCAAAAGCCATCCTCTATTCCCTATACCACTTTATGATATTGCTTTGCTTTATTTTTTTGTTCTAATTAGTTATATATGCCAGTAGAATGCATTTTGACATATCATACATAAATGGAGTATAACTTCTCATTATTCTGGTTGTATATGATGTAGAATTATACCAGCCATGTAATCATATATGTATATAGGGTAATAATGTCTGATTCATCCTACTGTCCTTCCTACACCTGAAAAGTAGACACAGAAATTGCTCTCCTTTGCTTTTATGATACAGTACTGTGGTCTTTGACTAGGGCTTTGGTGTCCCAGACAGAGTTACTAATTTTCAGAGACTAAAGTAGACAAACAATGGACTCAATAAGATTTCCAAAGTGATACACGATCGCTGTTTGTCAAACTCCCCAACTCAAGCTGAATTATGGAAATTAAGCCCTCATAAGCCCAGTTGACAGAAAGCTGCACAGTTTAGGTGGCTGATTTTGTACAAGGGATCTTTCTTAGAGCTTAGAATAGGAACATCTGACTCCCCATAGGGGCTGACCAGTTGAAAATGTCCACTGTCCTTAACAAATCTCAGAGATTTGACCAGGGAAGTAGAAAGCGGATTTAGCTTGGCATGTGAAGCCGCTGATTGAAAGCATTTCAAGTATGCAACCTAGACTTGTTTTTCCCCCCAAAAAAGGACTAATATGGAAATCATGGCTCATAGAGACCCCTCCGGAAGTTCTTCAAATTACTATGAATATCATTCTTTCTCATAAGCTAAATGTACATGCAGCTCAGGAATAAAGCATTCTAGCTATGTATTTGTTAAAGACTAGGCCTGTACTGGAATTTTGTAGCATCAATGGGAGAAAAAAAAAAAAAGAAAGAAAAGAAAGAAAAAAAAAAAGAATTCATTGAATCATAGTGCAAGTACTAGCTGTGAGTGTTAAATCTCAAGATCAGCTGTCTACTCAAAAACTAGAACCAAAAGGCTTTACAAGGGCTGAATATCCATGCTAATGCATTTAATCAACACAACCAGGAATTAGTTATAAATATTAATGCCTTCATTTAAGAAGGAATAGGAAAACCCATCGAGAAAAAGGAAATCAGAGCGTTTTGTGAAGCTTTGCAAAATAAATATAAAAAATAATCATCAGGCCTGTGAACTCAGAATAAATGCTCATCTTCTAGATCCTTTTGTACTGCGTAGTACTTCTCACAGCAGTAAATGTTGGCAGGAAGAACATTTATTCACAGTGAATATACTTAGAACTTTTTTGTAGAGCTCAGATTTTTAGGACAAATGAACAGAAACAAGAACAACCACCAAGGCCTGAAAAGGGATTGAAAAAAAATGGAAGAATTTTTGAGTTTCCTTAATGCCTATGTGCAGTGGACTGAATGTTTGTGTCCTCCCCAATTCTGTGTTGGATTCCTAACTTCCAAGGTGATAACATGAGGAGGTGTGATGTGGGTAAGTAATGAGGTCATGAGGCTGGCTGTTCACAAGAGGGATTAGTGACTTTATAAAAGAGACCCGAGAGAGCTCTCTTGCCCTTTTCTACTGTGTAAGGACATATGTGAAGTCAGCCATCTGCTAGCTGGGAGAAGTCCTTTATCAGAATTGACCATGCTGTCCCCCTGATCTCAGACTTCCTGCCTCCAGAACTATTAGACACATTTTTGTTGTTTGTAAGTCACTGGGTCTATGGTATTTTGTAATAACAGCCCAAACTGACTGATAGTGTGGCTGAAATTTATGTGATGTTTCAGTGAACATCAGACACACTGATATTCTCTGAACTCTTGTGCTCATGACCTGTTTGCTGGGGCCAGGGTTGGACAAACGACCATCCTTTTTGCTGGCAAGTTGGACTTCTGAGGGCCAATGCTGGCCCACAATGTCAGATGTGAGGCTTCTCAGGCCTAAAGATATACTTTCCAAAAAATTGTAACCGAACTTCCCAATGAAGTTCCTGGGAAGTCCTTGGCCATTCGATTCTTTCTGTGAGTCAGGAGAGAGCCGAGAGAGCTTATGATCCAGAACTTCAGATGAACCAGCCAGCCATGAGCTATCCCAATCTAAGTTGCGAGAAGTAACATTCTGATGGGGACAGTGTTGGGGTATTTGGGGATGTTATGACTGATATTAGACAGAACTACTTTCATTCTGGAGTAAATGATGAAGAAGCAAAAAGACCCAGATAGTAATCTCTACAGAGAACCACCTTCCGGAGGCACATGAGACACCCTCCTCTCTTTTCTTTTTGTTTTCTGTCATGGTTTTTGTTTCTCCTGTCAATGTCAGTGTGAGGGTGATAGAAAATAGTGAGTTATTATCCTTATGAGCATTGATGGAAACTATCCGTATTAGTCAGTTTCCCACCAGGAAAACAGAAACCACCCAGATTATTTAATAGATGGACTTGGTTATACACATATGATGGGAGACCTTAGAAACCAAATAGGAAACAACCCAGATATTAGCAACAAGGGAAGCCTTATCAAGGGACAAAAAAGGGATGGACAGTTTTATGGGATCCCAAGGGTTTCTGGGGTCATCCTGTGGAATTTGGAACTGCAGAGCGTCTTTCTTGCCATGTATTTCTGCCATGGAGCAGAAATAGAGGTAGAAATTCCCAGACTGGTCCTTTTCTCTTGCTTTCGAATATCCTTACAAGTTGCATCTCATTAGCTAAAGCCAGAAGCTTGCTGGGGACCTGGGGAATACAGCCTGCAGGGGTCAGTGCCTCCTTGATACAGAGCAATCACAGGAGTAGGAAAGCAATGGGGAGTAGTCTATTCTTTATAGTAGTATTCTGGGTAATATGATAGAGAAAAATGGTGTGTGTGTGTGTGTGTGTGTGTCTGGTGGGGTGGTGATTGGGAGGGTGTCTGAAATTGAGAGAAATTCTTAACTTTACTGCCAGAAAAGTTGAAGTTTATGCTGGCTTGATTCTCAGCTTTCAGACCAAGGGATCATATTCAATGTGAATTCATTTCACAGACTTTAATAAACATTATAATCTGCCACCAGTTCAAATGAGCTTATCTAAGACTGTATTCCAAATGAATAGTAGCAGGTAGATTTTTATTCTAAAATGTAGAAACACCAAACAATTGAATTAAGTGGTGTTTGGTCTTTACACTGAAACATTAATGCTCAATTCTCATTATAGTAATCAGAGAAGAATTAAACTTAGAGGAAGCAAATATATTTATTTCAGTTTATTTGTGATGTTGTCACCAGGAAAGGCAAACTTGTTTGTATAAAATACAAGTCGTCTTAAAGATTTCACATAAAAACCAAATATTGAAGGGTTGAAAACATTTAATTAACCTTTTGTTTTCTTTTTTTCATTCTTATGTGTCTCTTGTTTTTGCTTTTTTTCAGCCAAGAGAGACAGTACTGAAATGTCATTAAAAAAATGTTGATTTTGCAGTATTTCTCTGCCCTTGAGAACAGGAAATACCTAGAATTCTGCTAGTAAGATGGTTCTTATGAAATTTCTCGTGTAATTTTTATAATGAAGGGAATTAAATATGTTTGGATGAGTATCCAGTATTGGGAACTTTGTCACTCTGATGCTTTAGATCCATCAACATTTCCCCCAAATATTCCCTCTTCTATATGTTAGGGAATACATTTAAGATCAAATAATGAGGATAATTGAGTCTGTGCTGGTTTTGGATTTCATACTCTTTATGAATGTGAAATAGATTAAATAGAGGACACTTGAGAAGTAATGAATTCCAACAATAATATCAATTGTTGTAAGAAAAAAGCCGAGCGAGTGACTTTTCAACAGCTTTAAAGTGGTATCCACGACACTTTCTTCTCTTCAGAAGGAGAGATGTTTAGGCAGGTGGGTAGTTACAGTCAGCTCTCTGAAGACCTAAACAGGCTACCTAAACAGATTTTTGGCTTGTATGGTGAACTCCTGGTCGTCTGAATCATGAAACTGCTTTAGCAATAAATTCACAAAGCAATGTCACATAAAGGCCAAAGTTAAAAAGTCATGCTATTCCCATGCCTTCCTTATATCCTGGGAAAGAATGACTTTTCTTCTTTGTATTTAGTTTCTAGCTACAGATAATTAGATTGGCTTAGTCCACATTTTGGGGGTTGGGGAAGCAGACTAGTTATTCACTGAGTGTCCATTGTGTTCTGTTCACTGGGCGAAGTGCCTGGCAATGCTCAGGAGGAAGAACAGGCATTATTCAATGCATAAGTGGGTGGCTGACTCTGTTGCAGCCATAGGCTGCAATCAGTTGTCAGTACTGGACGTGGGTGATGCATGGCAGGAGTCATGGCTTAGAAAATCAGCTTGGGCTTTGGTGTCAAGTGGGCCTTTGCATGTTTATTCTTCAATCCACTCCTTGTCCGTCCCTTCTTTCTTTGCAAATTACTTCTAAGTTTTCCTTACCAATCAGATTTTTTCCTAGGAGTAGCACTGGAAGGCAATGGCAGCGGGCACGAGGGTGGGAGGGAGAGAAAAGCCCAGGTACTTACCTTTTTACCTCTCTTTACTTTAGGGGTGTCTAGTGACTGTGTCTTCTCTGGAAATCCAGCTCCTGACAGCTTCTTCTTCATGGTCCTAACTCCCACAGTCTGAGCCTGCTGGTAGTAGCTTTGACCTTGCCTCTAGCTCTTGAGTTCCAATTACATCATTTCTTTCTTTGGTTCATCAGATCTGGGGATCTCGGGAGTCTCCTGCGGTTGGAAATTCTCCAATTGGTTGCCTCACTTTCCAGTATTTTTTCTTTGGGCTCTTCTAACACTGTTTTGACTAATATCTAATGGTAAACTCCTTCTGTTGAATTACTAGATACAGGAATAGTGCTCCTTGTTGCACTGTGAATGGTAGAGTCTGATGAATGTAAGTGAAAGTTTAATTTTGACCCATCACCAGCAAAGTGTTTGGGCAAATTCTTCCAAATGTCCAACACTGTTTCTTTGTACATGTGGTAGGGTTAACACTGACCTCTAAATATTGCAATGTGGTTTAAATGAGATTCTTATCATTTATCTGTCACACTTCAAGCATACAATAAATCTTAGCTCTTAAGTCTATGATTAAAAAACTGATGCACTGGTCTCTAAACATTTTAATACAGAGAATCCTAGGGCAACAAGAAAAGCATCATGACTATATGAGTAAAACATCCATTTAGGAGGGTGTGTGGGTTGTCGGAAAGGTCATGGAATACAAATTGGAGTTGTTTGGACATACTGTCTATGAAGAGCAGATCGTCTGGGAGAAAAAGATGAGACGAGGATGTATTCCAGGGAAAGGGTCAACTAGGAGACGCAAGTTAATGTTGGCTGAAAGACCTTAAGGCGTGTCTGTGGAACAAGAAGAGTGGGCAGCACGTGGTTACAAAAGTTGAGGGCACATAAGGATAGCTTCCGTCTGTGGGAACCATCAGCAGATTAATACAAACACGAAGTATCAGGGGAGAATACCCCCTTGTGTAAAAGGAAGCAGGCTGGCTTATCCCTTGCTGCTTTATAGTTTGGTTGATGTACTTCCACATGATGTGGGTACTCTTCCATGACATATCTGGTGACTGGAAATGGGCACCTGCTTTAACATAAAAAGCCTGTAAACTTACCCAGGTTTATAGAATCACACAGCCAAGGATAATCTTTGGTGATTGTCCTAGTTTTAATTGATATAGATGTTTGTAACCTTCTTTCATTTACTAAAAATATTGTGTAGAGAAAGACAGTATATTAATGTGATAGACATGAGATTTATGATCTAATGGATATTTGTATAAGGTTGTGATGGAAAAATACCTTGGTTAACTTTGGTAAATATGTTTACAGTGTGATATAAGCTTGGAAGGTAGAAGGTGCAAAATTGAGGCTTGTTGAATTAAATGTGTATTATCAAAACATTGGCAATGTGAAATAACACATTTTCCAAAAATATGATAAGACGACCACACATAAATAACACACCATATTATGAAATAATAAATTTGAAGCTATAAAATGTAATATATATATATATATATATTACATTTTATAGCTTCAAATTATATATATATATATATTATATATATATATATTATATATATATAATATTGATGTTGTCCTTAAAGTACCTTGTGTACCAAACAAGAGTTTTGGGCATTAAATCACGAATCATAATTTTAATTTTATAAAGAAAGAAGTGTCAGGTATCTATATCTTTAATTTATATCTTAGTAAATTGTGGTGTACTACAGTGGGCCTGAAAATACATATCCAAAGCAAACCTGAGTCTGCTTTGAATTATACTCTATTTGGGTGGATTGCAAGCATCCCAGTTTAAGGGTATTATAACATATCTCATTTTCTTTTTTTATTGCTTTATTTGTTCTAATTAGTTATACATAACAGTAGAATGCATTTTGACACGTCATACATAAATGGAGTATAACTTGTTATTCTTCTTGTACATGATGTAGAATCACACCAGTCATGTAATCATATACATACATAGAGTATTAATGTCCAATTTATGCTATTGTCCTTCCTACTCCTATACCCCTTCCCCTCCTTTCACTCCCCTCTACCTAATCCAAAGTATCTCTATTTTTCACTAGCCTCCCATTATTGTGAATTAGCATCCGCACATCAGAGAAAACATTTGGCCTTTGATTCTTTGGGATTGGCTTATTTTGCTTAGCAGTGGGCTCAGGAACTGAACAGACACTTCACAGAATAGACACAATTTATCAATGAATATATGAAAAAAATGTTCAACATTTCTAGTAATTAGAGAAATTCAAATCAAAACTACTCTAAGATTTATATCACTTCAGTCAGAATGGCAATTATCAAGAATACAAGCAACAATAAATGTTGGCGAGGATGTGGGGAAAAAGGTACATTCATTTGTTACTAGTGGGACTGCAAATTGGTGCAGCCATTATGGAAAGCAGTATAGAAATTCCTCAGAAAACTTGGAATGGAACCACCATTTGACCCAGCTATCCCACTCCTTGGTTTATAACTAAAGGACTTAAAAACAGCATAGTACAGTCATGCAGCCACATCAATGTTCATAGCAGCTCAACCCACAATAGCCAAAGTATGGAATCAACCTAGATGCCCTTCAACAGAACAATGGATAAAGGAAATGTGGTATATATACTCAATGGAATATTACTCAGCCTTAAAGAAGAATGCAATTATGACATCTCATTCTCCATACAATAAAAAATATAGGTTGAGTCTGCTTTCCAGAGGACCTGATCTTTCCTAGTTGCGGAGAGCAAGAGGATCATCCCGGACCTCCCCAATGAAACTCACATTATCTTCATCCTTAGGTGAAACCTGCTACAAAGGGGACTTTATATATAGTTGTTTGCATTCAGTGCATGGCAACGGAAACCCCATTTTTTTTTGTGTGTGTAGACAGTACATACTTCTGAAAGCTATTATTAGGGACACCTGCTCTTTTGCTATTAGGGGATACTAGAAGAAACATTCTTCCAGAATATTGAGAATATTTGGGAACATAGATTTGGGGATAAACACATGAAAACTTCAAGTCAGAGAAAAATCCCAATTCTTCAGTCTTATTTGCACAAAGGTTAATGTTAATGACATTTGGTTAACCACTGCTTCATGAAATCTTCCTTTAAATGAAATTACATTGTTTCATAGGACTCTATCACTAATTTTCTCTACCTCACCTTTTCCAATACTCAAATAAACTTTCTCTAAGAAATGAGGATAATTTAATATAATGCCTAGACAAAGCTGTTTTATGCTGGGAAAATAACACAGAAAGTCCTAAATGAAAACCGAATGGGGCTCCTTTCAAATATCCCAATATGTTGGGATTTTAATTTTCAATAAGATTATCCTGAGAAGTAAATACAATTTCAAATAGCCACTCTGAGTATCCTAAAATGCTCAAAGACATCTTGGCATTGCCCATAGAAAATTGATTTTGTGGTTTATTCAAATAACTATACATGAGGAGAAAATAGCTCAGTAAATGAGTGGAAACCAATTTCCTAACATTTCTCATTTGCCTAATTGCTTTCCCAAGGAATAAATATAAACAATCCAATAGAAAGTTCATGAAAGACACAAAACATGTCATGGCTACAGTGCTTCCTCCAGTCTTCCATAACCTTACAGTTTCTATTTTGAACCTCTCACATACACTGCTCCATCATTATTGAAACACAGTAGTCACCATTCCCAATCATTTTCTCCTTCTCCTACTCTTTCTTCTATATCTTCCTCCTCCTCTTCCTCCTTTTCCTCCTCCTTCTACTCTCCTCCACTGCTTTCCTTTTTCAACAACACAATATTAAGCATTTTCTGGGCTTAGGGTACTGTGGGTTCAAAGGTACCTTGTAAACAGTGCACTGAAAGAATAAAGTCACTTTTAGAAATTAGAATGGATTGCAGAGAGTCTGAGAGGAGAATGGATAGTGAAGGAATGTTCAAGAAACAATGAATGCATCAGTGTGGTGGTGTGAAAAGAAGCAGTGGAAGTGAAGAGCCAGAGGTAGGTACTGTCCACATTGTGAGATCCCATATGTCCTGGTTTTGGAATGCATTTTGTATGCAACGGAGAGCTATCAACCATGTGCAAATGACTAATTTGAGTTATCAAATCACAACATGTGCAAATGACTAATTTGGGAAGACAAATATATTTATTAAATTATAGGTTCAGGTGGTCTAACAGAGACCAAAAATGAAAGTGACTAAAATAAGATTTAGTTTATTCCTCAGGCTATTAACAGTCAAGGCTTCAGCAGTTCAGACTGGTAGGTTGGTTCCACATAGTTGGGGCTCCAGGATCCTTCTAGTTTGTTGCGTCACTATCACTAGGGCTTGTCCTTGTCCACATGGTTCATGACAGCTTTCCTCTATTTGTACATATCTGCTACAGGAAAGGTGAAGGGGGAGAGCAGGGGCTCGGCTAAAATACTGGGGTTCTTTTATCATAAAAAGAATTCTGGGGAATGAGTGTGTTATGGTTTAGGTAGAAGGTGTCCCCCAAAACTCACAAGTGAGACAATGTAAGACTGCACAGAGGTGAAGTGATTAGATGCTGAGAGGTAATACCTGACCAGTGGGCTGGTCCACTGATGTGAACTAACTGGGTGGTAATTTCAGGCAAGTAGAGTAATTGCAGGAAGGAAGTAGGTCAGTGGGGGGTATGTTTCATCATTTATATTTTGTCCCTGACGAACAGAGCTCTCTCTCTGCTTCCTGGTTGTCATGTCCTGCATTGCTGTCCTCTGCCACGCCCTTCTGCCATGATATTCTGCCTCACCTTGGGCTCAGAGCTGAGTCAGCTAACCATGAACTGAACCTCTGAAATTATGAACCAAAATGAACTTTCCCTCCCCTAAATTGTTCTTGTCAGGTATTTTGGTCACAGCAACAAAAGCTGATTAAGACAAATGTCAACATGATTGACCTGGAGGCAGCAGTGTGCAGTGTGTATGTATAGAATAGGGTATCTGACTTTGTCCCTTTATGTCTCCTAACTATTCTAACACTGCCATACCCATGCAGGATCAGATCTGCATGTTCCTTGGCCCCATTGGTGGAAACTAGACAATATCTCAGAGAGATTCTGGCTACAAGGAACTAGATGATGGTGCCAAGGGAGTTGGGTTTTAGTAACAACTTTCCATCTTGTGTGACTTTGCACAGGCTACCTTTACTTATGATATCTTAGTTTTATTGCTATTTTGAGGTTAGAAGTACTTTCTCTTCTTGTCACAGTGTAAACCATAAGACTTAAAAGACAAAAGTCATTCTTATTGCTTTGCTGTTAGTATAGGATATAGACATACATATATCTCTCCATATATCTCTGTATATACGTAGAGGTTCTTGTGTGTATACAGATAAAAATAGAAGCATCATATAACCAGAGAGTTCCAACGCATCTTGGTTAAGTTGTTTTTTTTTTAATTGGTAAGTTTTGCCTTAAAACATCACACCCAAATGGTTTTAAAGAAATTATTTCTGTTTTTTTTTTAAATGGAGGTTGTCAAGATTTTCTCCATCTCATTATTCTTTATTAACTCTCTATAGTAGACTGACTACACAGCTGTAAGTGAAAGTGTAGTTTAATATAAAACTTGCATTGTTTCTCGTTATCAGGAAGAAATATAAGTGTATCTATTTTGAAAAATGCTTAACAGTTGTATCTTTATTCTCTCTTACATCATGTTTTTCTGAAATTCTCCTGTCATATAGACAAAACCATGGAGGTTTTTGCCTTGGGAGTGAGTCTTAAAGATGACATTTGAGTCAATAGTAATAGAATGGTCTTGAAATTAGTTCCCTTGAAAAGGAAAAATGATATATTTCTTAATATGAATGTCAAAACATAAGTCTGGCCAATTTCCTTCAGAGTTTTATTGTAAGTCATTGTATAAAGTATTAGAGTCTGTTTTAAAGAAAGTTCTTATTAGGGTACTAAGGTATTTGTTTTTGTTTGTTTTCTCATTGAGAAAGTAAGGTAGGGGGAAGAGAAGCAAGAAGTCAGATGTTATTGTCCTAGTTTTCTTCTTTTGGCCAAAGCTCCAAGAAGTGGGACTGGGAGGCAGAAATACCCACATAGTTTTGGAAAATTCTCAGTGCTCTTCACTTTGCAGACAGGGAATCCAGACTTCAGATCATCAGAGAATTTGTTTCTTTCGGCATGTGTTGGGGCAACATGGTGCCAAATAGCTGAGTATTTTCAACAGCTCCATGTCAAGGTAGATGGGACAGATCTGTTCTGCTGGTAACCTGAAGGCTGAATGTGGCTTTTAGGAGAATAATACACTACTGTACATTTTTGGAAAGAGAAATCTAAGTATTAAATTTTGAAAAGGAATAAGCAGAAGTTGTTAAGTTGGCCCCATGCCAAGGATTAGTTTCTTCTCAACAGATACCATGAAAGAAGTCCAAAGGGCAAGGCCAGATCAACTGTCCTGTGGTAGAGAGGAAATAAAACAGAAAAGGAAGACAGGAAATTCATCACACCAGTCACCATCTTTGGAAGGTGGAGCAGTAGGGGGATACTCTAGAGAAGTGAGAACCTATAAACTATAGTTGACTGAGTTGACTGGAAGGAAGTAATGAAGTAGTGAATCGGGAGGAGAGGATTTATTCCCCCCAACCCTTTGCCCTTTTGTAATAGGGATTCCTGGTTCAATCCCAGTACAAAAAACAAAAACAAAAACAGACAAACAAATAGACACTGTTGTAGACAATGATAAAAGGAATAGAATATGTCTGGATTGATATGTAAACATTTTAGTCTTACTACAAGTACTCAAAAATATCTACTACTCTCCCAGAATGAATAGTGATATTTATTAATGCTTAAAGTGAATTCCATTTTGGTCAGAAGATACATAATAAGATATTCTATTTTATAAAAATGAAGCCATTGATTCCAGAGCTTTCATTGCTTTTGGATTTTCCCATGATGAGGTGAAATTCCTCCTACCAAGAGAAGGGTGGAGAAATTTAAGCCCTTCGAGAGAAATCCAAGTGGGCTTCATGAGCACTTGTCAAAGAACTTGGAAGCTCCACAGGAGGTCAGTGGGCTTCCTGTGCAAGGAACAGGATGGAGGTAGAAAACACCTATTGCCAACCAAAAGTAGGGCCTGGAGCCAGAGCCAGGGCACCCGCTTCATTTGCTTTTGTGCCTGCTGTTTGGCTTGGCAAACGCAGGCTCCTTTGCAGGAGGGAAAATGTTTCTACACTGGTCTGCAGACCAAGAGGATGTGGAGTCAAAAGAAAGGAGGATTGAGTTGCTCTAACTAAATAGGTTTGGTTCATTTCCCTGGGACCTCCCCAAACACACTGATATTTTTATGAGAATGAAATGAAGGCAGCGATGACAAAGAAGACACTGTAGCCATTGCCTGAATCACCACTTTGTGTGATATTCACTTGTTAAGACTTCTGACAGGAGGAAGAAAAATTCTAAATATGTCATCTAATTTATCCTCCTGGTAGTACAGGACCACCACTTACTATTAAAGCTCAGGGTACAGACTTTACATTTTCTAAGTTAGGAGAGAAAAATAACTCCAGGTGACTCAAAGGAGACATTTCAGAGAGAAGAGTCACTGCTGGCTAACCTTGTCCTATAAATTTAATGTACACGTGAAGGAGCTCATAGTCTAAAGAGATGATCAGGGAACATCCATTTATAATGTGATAAGTATTTTGGTATTTTATGTATTACACAGTGGTTCCAAACACCATTGTTGTGACAAGTACTGAGGTAGTAGGTGCTAGGTTTATCTAAGAGATTGCTGGGGTGATGAATTTGAATGATTCATTTCTGTGAACGAAGTGTCAAGGGAAGGGCTAACTGAACCATAAAGGAAGGTGAAGAGTGATGGCTGGGGTTATGGGTTGGGGAATCAGAAAAGTCTTCATAAAGGTGGTGGTATGTGTAAGAATCTCTTATACAATGCCACATGAAATCATCCATGACATAGCAGGTGTTCGATAAGTAGACCATCTTGGGGTTGTTCTTAAAACAACTACAACAACAACAACAAATCAAGTGAATTAAATAACAGGGAGAAGTTTCATCAAGAGTAGTTTCTGGGCTGGGGATATAGCTCAGTAGGTACAGTGCTTGCCTCACATGTACAAAGCCCTGGGTCCAATCCCCAGCAACACACACACACACACACACACACACACACATACAAAAAAAAGGAGTAGTTTCCCCTTACCTGTGGTTTCACATTACATTGTTTAGTTATCTTGTGGTCCAAAAATATTAAAAGAAAAATTCCAGAAATAATTAATAAGTTTTAAATTGTACTCTGTTCTGATGAATTATTTTGGTCTGTTTGCCTAGGATGTGAATTATCCTTTGATGGGCATATCTACATTGTATACACACCTGCCCGTTAGTCATTTACTTATCATCTCTGTTATCAGATTGACTGTTGTGATATTGAGGTGCCCCTTTCTGTTCAAGTACCCCTTATTTTACTGAGCAATGGCCCTGAAGTGCCATTATAATGTAACATATGTGGGGTCTGTATTAGCTATTGGTATTTTGGTTAGGATTTGAAATATCCCCCCCAAAAGCTCGTCTGTTGAATGCCTGGTCCCCAACACAGCCAGGTTCAAAGGCAGGGCTTTTATGCAATGTTTGGATCATGAGGGTTGTAGCCTCATGGGTGGATTAATGACAGCTGAATGGACTACTGGCAGGTTGGTTCTAGTTGGAGGAAGTAGGTCCCTGAGGGGGTGTCCTGGAAGGGTTTATGGTTTCCCTGCCTCCCCACTCCCACTTTCCAGCTGCCCTGAGATAATCAGTTATCCTCCATCATGCCCTTCACCATGTTTCTGCCTTGGGGCTGGCCAAACTTGGACTGCATCCTCTGAAATGAGTCTTTCCTCCTTTAAGTTTTTCTTGTCAAGTATTTTGGTCACAACAATGAGAAGCTGACTAACACATGTAGTTTCAGGAATTCACTGAAGTTCTTGAAATTATTCACTGAAGATAAGGTAGGACTACTGTATGTTCCTTAAGACAGTCTAAAATGAGGAAATCAAACCAAATTTTAGTGGCTTATTTAATCACTGATGGGATGAAATCAGCTGTACCATGTTATAATGTGCTTTTTGACTTGGGGATGATCATTCTCAAAGCCAGGTCCTGTGGGAACAAAGGAAAGGAAAGTAGAGTTCATCAGAGATGTTTTCTAACTAGTTCATCTTTTTGTACCCTTTATTTCTTGGGTCTTTCTTCTCTTTTTTCGACCGTTAGGATATATATCTGGTGCTCACCCATTCTCTATCCTTCCTGAGTATGATAGAAAATGATTGTCAGTTAACTTTAAAAATTGTGGTTCACCTCTTTTTGTCTTTTAAAAAAATTCTGGAAGAAAGATGATGCTTAACCAAAACAAATGATAAAATTTCTGATATGAAGACACTTGGATGGTGTGTATATATATATATATATATATATATATATATATATATATATATGGTTTTTAAAAGTATCCTTCCAAATAGTTTTAAAAGTATCCTTCCAAACCATTCAAGGATATGCCAACTACTTTTCTTGCCTGGGCAACCAACTTTGATTATAGCCTTCCCAGAAATGTTCCCCTGAAGAAGTGCTAGGAGATTTAGTTGAAGATAGAATTTATATGCCTACAGACCCCTAGCTTAGTCATGGTATTAGGTATAATTTAAAAACTCTTTTTTCCAGAGGGTTGGGGTTGTGTGGCTCAGTGGCAGAGTGCTCGCCCGGCACACATGAGGCAGTGGGTTCAATCCTCAGCACCACATAAAAATAAATAAACAAAATAAAGATATTGTGTCCACGTATAACTAAACAACAACAACAACAACAACTCTTTTCCAGAGCTGGTGGTAGGCTACTTGGAAGGCTGTTGTAGATAGCCCTGGATTTCAGGGCCAGCCGGGGCAACATATGGAGTAGACTCTCTTACAAGAAACAAACAAACAAATAAGCAAACAAACACTCCTGAAGGGATTCTATTACTTGAGACAGACTGATGTACACCTTTTACAATTTCATTCCCAGTGTGGTCTTGAGATGTGAGGGGAAAGCAAGTGATAGGAAAAAAGCATATGTATGTTTACATATACCTATATCCATATTTGGATATGTATGCAAGTATGGATATGCATATACATGTGTGTTGTATCATATAATGTGCTAAATGATGTTGATTGTGTTATTCAGAACCACAGAGAATGTCTGAAAAATGTGAATTCATTTCATCCTTATCTTCTCTGTGTCTGGTACTGTTGTTTCCCACCCTCAGGGCATATGAACTTCTCAGCTTCTGAATTATTTGTTTATTTTTAGCCAGTTAATCAGTTGGGCTCTATGAACCTAGAGTAATCTGATATTGGGATGATTTCCTGGCAGGACTTAGTGTAGATTCTTTTGTGAGAGGGCACATAATTAATTTTTATTTACAAGATTTTGTTAGTTTTTAATTTTCCTACCATGTACTTGTGTACTTGTTCTTGCTTAGTTGTAGCCCTGAACATTTTTTGTTATTTCTGTTAATTATCTTGTATTATATACACTATTACACTATGTCAGAAAATTCTTACCCATTTAATTCTCCACTGATTATTCAGGAAAATTATTACTAAGCTGATCAATAATGATTTCAGCTAGCCAGTACTCTTTTCCCATTTCCACATATTAATTTGTTTTCTTTTTAAAAATTTCACCAATGCCCTAGACAGCTCCTACTATAGCTAATAAAAAATTCTTGCCTTAAATTTAATATCGCTTATTACTTTCACTTCAATTGCTATGGTTTCTTAAAAATGTCAAGTGGAAGAAACAATGTAAAAAATTTTAATATCTGCAACTCATAAAATCATAAAATCTAATTTTCACTTTGACACAAAATTCAAAAACATCTCTAACTGTCCAAATGCAACTTCTTGGAAACATTTCTAAATTGATTCCAAATATTCTTTTGTAGCTATGGGTTCCATTTCCTTCCACATATTTTTCAGTTTCACTCACCCCCCACAAGTTTCAGAGAAGTGAGAGTTCAAATGAGTACTGTATCATCATAGAACCTCATACTCATTGGTTGGATGAGACTGTCAAAATTGTTTTATTTATCTAGGCTTTGCATTTTTAAGTCTCCTCTATATGCATACTTTCCAAGAGATAATCTGGCTTATACTTGATTTCCTCCTAAGAGAGGAGAACTGGTCAATTCAAAACAATACATTCTATTTCAGAAGTTTTCTCCTCCCAGGGCCTTTTCCTCTTGATTTTTAGTTCTGGGGTTATCTTGGAGTTATAATGCCTTGACATTATCTGGAACAAGTCTGTGTAATCAGTTTACAGACAAACTCTTCACTGCTTTATCTCAGCCATTGTGGACCCCAATGTCATCTTAGCTTTCCTCGCAGATTCATCATTTCTCATTTCTTTGGTCATTGCTTACACTATATAGCCAACAACTGCTCTCAGAGGATGCTCAGTTTGCAAACTTCCTAGAATGTTGTGCCCCAAATTGAACACATATCTCCAGGTAAAGCCAAATACAGCTATCATCCTCCTTCAATCTATTTTGATACTCTGTCACCAACATATCCCAAGACTGCATACTAAGAGTTTTGGACATTGTATTTCATGGTTAGCTTCTATCAGGTTTATTGTTGACTTAAAACATGTCATGGTTTTACCTCTTTATGCCCTGTGTCCTTTACTACCCAGAACTCAAAATGTTTTTGAACTTCAGTTCTGAACTTTAAATTATCTCCTTAAAAATCTCCTCTTACTGTTCAGCCTGGTTTGGCAAGATGTTTTTAGTCTTTATTGTGTCTTAAATCATTCATGATCATTTCCAGCTTTCCATCATTTATAATCATTTTGGTATAACTCTTGTATTTTTATGTGAATCATTGATAAAATTATTTGGTGTGAAAGAAGTAAGGCAACTTCTATCTAAGCTACCACCAATTCACAAATAAGTACCTATTGCATATCAAATCTTTTTTTTTTTTGAAAATTAAAAATGCAACTATTTGGTTGTTTCACTCTATTTCTCCATATTATCAACTAAGCTATTGAGAGAGACTTTGTATAATGCAGAAATCACGTTTTGAATCTGCTACTTTTTTTGGCCTGCCAAAAGTAGGAAAAATAGGTTTGTATGATGTAACTTATTAGTGAACTCCTGCTAACTCCTAGTAGAAACATTAACTGTCTGTGTTCTCACACGTCCCTCTCCTGGAGTCTTCCTGGCATTACTGTCCTTTGGTGTATGCTATTTCCATCTCCTCTGCTTTGGAACAAGATAGATATTTGGGGATCTGTAATGCTCCGGCTCCTTTTATGTTTCCCATTTTCTCACTTTCATATTTCTCTCAGCCACAGGAGATGTACTTCTCCCTGACGGAATAATGGAGCTTGTTTAGAGAACATTCAAATTTTAATAAATTTAATAAATTCAATCCTCTCTTGTTAGAATGAATACTCTAACAATATTTATTCTGGGGTAAAATGTTTGGCATAGAAGAAGGAATAAAATAAGAGGTGTGGGCTTTTCACCATTTTTCTATCATCCATCATTTGTGGGCTTCAAAAGTCACCCTAAGGCTCTTTCACATTCACTGCTAGGAGAATGAGAAGACCAACTGGGAGGAAATATTTTTGAAATCACATATATAATAAAAAATATATCCAGAAGATAAAAAATAAGGGAAAGGTAATAATAAACAACCTAACTTCAAAAATAGGCAAAATATCTGAACAGACACTGCCAAAGAAATACAAATAAGCCTATGAAATGAGGCTTTATCATGAGTCATTAAGAAAAGGCAAATGAGAGCTACATAAGATAATCAGTGCACACTCATTAGAAGTACTTAAAGAAAGAACGGACTGTTCCAAATGTTGGTAAGGATGTAGAGACACCTGAATTCTCATATATTGCTAGTGACAGTGTCAAATGGTTTGGGCACACTGGAAACAAATTAGCAATTTCTTATAAAGTAAACACATACTCTGCACACCAAACTAGCAATCTTACTTTATAAGCATTTACTCTACAAAAATGAAAATGTACATTCACATAAAAAGCCTGAACAGGGATGTTCATAGTAGCTTTATTTGTAATTTCAACAACTGAAAACAGCCCTAAATGTCTCTCACACGTGGAATGGCCATATAGAATACAACACAGCTATAACAAAGAACAAACTAAGGATAGATGCAACAGCATGAATGACTCTCAGAGGAACTCTGCTAGTGAGAGAAAGCAGGTTTAAGAGGGAGAATACTATATAATTTAGTGTATGTGATATTTGTTCAAAGAAAACCTGTAGGTACAGAGAATAGGTAGGTGGTTGCCAGGGCCTGAGCAGAGAGGGATGGATTGGCTAAAGAGGTTATGAGGGAATCATTTTTTTCCCTGATGATGAAACTGTTCTATACCTTGATTGTAGTAGTAGCTATGCATGATCACTATCATGACTATTTGGCTATTGTCAAATCATAACTATATACTAACAAGAGTGAATTAAATTGAATATACATTAAATCTTTTTTTTTTTTTTTGTACTGGGGATTGAACTCAGGGGAACTCAACCTCTGAGCCACATCCCTAGCCCTATTTTGTATTTTATTTAGATACAGGGTCTTACTGAGTTGCTTAGAACCTTACTTTTGCTGAGGCTGGCTTTGAACTTGCAATCCTCTTACCTGGGCCTTTGCAATTTCTGGGATTATAGGTATACACCACTGCCCCTGGCTATTAAATCTTAATTTTAAAAGGATGTAGCTTATTTATATTTTTGTTGTTTTCCAAATGTATTTTGTTTTCTTGAAAAACAAAGCCATTTTAACTTTTCTAAGTCTGAGTCTCAGCCAAAAAGATTTCTAATAATAACTGGATGAAATTTCCAGACAGCTTAGTTTGTTCAGGCTGCTGTAACAAAATTCTCATAGCCTACATGACTTAGAAACAACAGACATCTATTTCTCACAGTGCTGAAGGGTGGGATATCCAAGCAAAAGGTCTGGTTTCTGGTGAGGGCCTTCTTAAAAGAGGGCCACCTTCTCTGTATTTTCACATCTTAGGAAGATTGAGGGATTGATATCTTTGAGGTCTATATTATAAGAGGACTCATTGCATTCATGCAGCCTCTGTCCTCATGACCTAATCACCACCAAGGGTCCTACCTCCTCATACCGGCCCCATGGGAATTAGGATTTCAGTGTATGAGTTTTCTGGGGGACATACACATCCAGTCCTTTTCACAGACTTGTCTTTCTGATCTCTTTCTCCTAGCTTCTCTCTCAAGGACTTTTCTCTCTTCATAGAGTAGAACTGATTGTAACTTTTAGGATTACAGTCACCTATTTAGTATGTCTCAAAGTCTTTATTGGTTTTTCCATACATCAATATAGCACAAATCCAATGGCTAGAACCTTTGTGTGATCTCTTTTTTTTAATCACATATCCTTGAACCCTAGCCTCAGTTTAAAGTTTGGAGAGGACTTAGTAATGATGAAATGCACACAAATTAAATATGTCTGGTATGACCACATTTTCCTGGTACTTTATAGAATCATGAGGTTTTAAAAACCACCAGTCCAGATCAGATTTTCCTTGTTTGTTGATGAATATGGAATGTGGGGTGGAATCACAGGATCACAGAATGTTCAAGCTGGAAGACTTTTAGAGTTCATCTAGTCCAATTCTTTATTTTACAGAATCAAAAGCTTCATTGCCTGTTGGCCATTATCTGGTAACTTCAGGCACTCTCTGATCTTACATTCCTTGGGCTCCATCCAGACCCAGGTCTAAGATATGCTGTGCTCCTAGAGAAATGCATTCCACTTGGATAAAGCAAAACAAAACAAAAGTCCAGCCACCTATTCTACTCACAGACAGGAGTATAAATATGCAGTTCCAAGGGTGCATCAGCAATCAGCTATGCTGTGGTTCAGTAAAATGAGACTTATTTAAACAGCCCTTGGGTTTTCCTCTAAGGTCATGCAGTATTTGGGTTCCCTCAAGGTTTCTGGCAGTCTAGTAGTAAGGACTTTTGATGATCTATTTTATTTTATTTATTTATGGACATTTAACTGTAGTTCAGGCTGAAGTCTTATTCTTTTTAAACACACCTCCCTTCAAGGCCGCTTTACCTCATTTGTCCTTAGAACATTGCTGTGAAGGAAGTTCAGGGCTTTCTCAAAAAGGAAAACGTGAGTTTAGGTTTTCTGCTGCCACTGGCTTCTCAAGAATAAAATCACAAGAATAAAGTTTGTGGCAAAACTGAAGAACTGCAGGACTGGCATTCTCACTCCTGAGGGTGGGTGGGGATACTTGAGATTCAGTCTCAGCTGGAGGAAAACAAGGTTACCCGGCTTAGCTGTTCATTTCCCTTCCTTTCAATGAGGCTAACGGTAGAAGTTTCTAGGCCCTCGGTTTATTTGTCCTTTTGATTAATTTCATTGCAATGGAATCTCTTAAGCATGAAATGTTCACTTTTTATCTACACATATCTCTTAAAAGAGTCAAATATGGAATTTGGTCCAGTTTGTCTCCCTCCCCGCACCCTCCCCCTGTCCCCGAATTTGGGGACCAGTGAAGTCACTGTCTTTGTGGCACAGATCTCTCTTTGAATTGGCCAAAGCTCAGGGGCTTGGGACTTCTCTGGTTCTTGAGAAAATATTGTGTTTTGTGTCACTTTCTCTAAAATCTTTGTCTCCAGGGTATAGGGAAGAGCTAAATTATTAAAGTGATTGAGGTTCACAGTTCTCTTCCCTCCCTCCCTGCCTTCCCACCCCCTCCTTGCCTTCTTTTAAAAGTGTGAATGTACTCCTTGTTTGGACTAGGAAAGTTCTCATTAGAACACGGATGCTGGGAGAAATACAAATCCTTAGATGTGGCCTCCTGTTCCTAGTTCTTCCAAAGGAACTGTTTAATCTGATAAGTAAATGTGAGGAGAGGGACTCCTGTAGATTTTAACATCATCTAGAGACAGCAAATCTACAATTGCTCTCTAACCAACAGAGGGTCTCCAAGGACAAATCCAGGGAACCTCCTTTGCCTAGCCTGGCTCTGAGCCTATTTGTATCTTGTTCCAGACCAGTGAAACTTAGACCTGATTTTGGGCTCCTGTGGCTTTTTGGGCTCACTCAGGCCTCTAATGTCTGTATTCCACATCCCATTATCCTGGGCCTCACTCGGCATCAGCAGTTCTGGTTAACATTGCTTGGGAATAAGCTTCCCAAGTCACAAAACGGGATGAACTTCCATTAAGGGAACAGGATTTTGCAATATTGGGCCAATTCCCAAAACCACTTGGAAGATATGTTGACTCATCCTTAGGAAAAACAAAAGTAGAACAAGAATTTGTTTATTAAACATTGAAATTATTAGAATGTTAAAGAGTAGCTACTCATTAATATGTTCACCTCCCTCTCAACCTCTTCAAAAAGAGTGATATTTATATCCTGGCAGGATTTGCTTGGATGTAAGGAACTCTATCTAATGAAAATCCCATACTGCAGGCTGAGCTGGAGGATCATTGTGAGTGGCTCAGACCCAGCCCTTCAAGGCAGGGGACGGACACCATGGTGCTTGGTTTGCGGTAGAATATCTGGAAAAAGCATTGGTTACATTTTTGTAACCCTTGGCTAATGAGTCCCAGTCGGCAGGGCCTGAATTGAACACCACACAGGCAGCAGACCATCAGCTTGCTTCTTGTGAGTGTAAAGATGTCATGGAATCAGGTCTTGTCTTTTCATGTAACCTGGCAGCTAATTTCCCCCTTAATTAGTTACAACACTGCTTACGCAAAACAAAGGATTTGGTTATTTTCTTAAGAAAACTTGTACTGGAATCCTAAGTATGCAATTATTTTCTAAGTATGTAATATTTTCTTTAGAAAACAAGCTTGAAGGTCAGGGATTTTTGGGTGGACTTTTACCTGTGTTCTCAGCATTCCTTGATGGAAAGTGTGATGACACAAGATGTTCTCTGTGTCCGGTCCTGCCCTTATTTTCGAATAATTAACAGTTATTTGATATTTTGAAGTTTGCAGAGTTTGGATATGTAGAACCTGAAGTGGAAGTCTTTACTAGGATTAGAGAATAAAGAAGAATTATAAAGAGAACTTATGGAAATGCCTGTTTGAAAGGGTTTTGGGGAGTCCAGCATTTCTCATATTGTGTAGAATAGAATACTAGTTCTAGGAAAATAGGATTCCAAAATCCAATAAGTTTGGGAAACACAGAATGTGATTTCTCCTCCTAGATATCCACGTTCATATTAGCATTTCATTATGGTTTGCACATAAAGTGTTTCTCCAAAGCTCCTGTGTTAATACAGGAATGCTCAAAGGTGAGTTGATTATGAGAGCTGTGATTTAATTAATCCATCTTAATTTGAAAGGACTACCATGAAGGTGGTAACTTTAGGTCAGTAGGGCATGGCTGGAGGAGGCAGGCCCTGGAGGGGTTCATCTTCCTTGTGTTTTCTGGCTGCTTTGATGTAAGCAGCACTCTTCTGCCACACCTTTCCACCATGTTGTTCTGCCTCACCTCAGGCTCAGAGGAATGGAGTCAGCAGAGCGTGGACTGAACTCTGAAGTTGTGAGCCCCAAATAAGCTTGTCCTCCTCTACATTGTTCTTCTCAGGTATTTGTTCAGAGAAATGAAAAGCTAACACGTATATTGGAGGTTCTGGGAAGTCTAAAAATGGAAAGAAAAAGGTTTGTTTTAATTTAGCATTTTCCCTTTTTTATTTATGCAATATTATACCTCTTCTTTTAAAAAATGTTATCCTTTTTTACTTACACTTTTTTTTAAAGCTACAGCTGATTGGTGGCAAATCCTGTGTCTCCTAATTCTTGAGCTCCGGGTCAATACATAACTTTCTAAGGTTTGTGAAGTGCTCCCTCTGTGACTCATAAGTGGGGACTTGCAGAGCTGTGGCCAGGCCATGGTTTTGGTGAGTTAAATCATTCTCTTGAATCTAGAGATCTTTCCCCAGACCTAGAAGGAAGCAACAACAGCCTGTGTTTGGCTCACAGAAGGACCTGTTGAAGACTTCAGTGTGTTTGAGCTCCTGCATCTGAGGGAGGGTTGTTCTGCTGCCACAGGTGAGTAGCTATCAGGTTTCATTCAAGGCCAACTCAGGGCAACTCAGGGAAGAGGTAAAACATGCCTTCAGAACACTGCATCCCTTTTTCATTTTATTTTTAAATCCATGATATAATTATATCCTCTTCTTCAGACCCCTAGTACTTTTAAAATACATTTTCTGCTCTGAGAGTGTTTACAATAAAGTGTAAATGACTGAGGACTATAATTAAGGTGTTTTGTATTGCATAGGGATTTACATTTTACCCCAAACTCTATCCTAAAAACCATCAAACTCCAAGAGTACATCTTGAGGTAAATGAAGTGAGAGGAAGAGCATTTATAGAAGTGTATATAGAATCTGAAACCATGTCAGACTGATATATATCTATTTCATGTTTGAATAAGAATAGTCTGGGGTCCCCAAATACACATGTCTAGTTCAACCCAATGTAGTACACATGTCTTGACACCTTAATATTTCTTATCAGGCATCTCTTTT
Source organism: Marmota flaviventris (assembly GCF_047511675.1). Taxonomy (NCBI): domain Eukaryota; kingdom Metazoa; phylum Chordata; class Mammalia; order Rodentia; family Sciuridae; genus Marmota; species Marmota flaviventris. The sequence goes on from NC_092505.1 coordinate 78,741,282, forward strand.
TACAGGATGGGTCAGCTTGGTGAATCTCTAGGGAGCCATATGATTTGCTTCTTCACAAAGCATCTCTGCTTTCACTGCTCAAGGAAATGGGAGGGCTTGCTCAGTGCCACTCAGTCCTGCACTCACTAATTCCTTCATAGGGATCAGCTGTCATGTACCAGATCCAGGAAAACAGAGATACCTAAGTAATGACTTTTACTCTCAAACAATTTCCCTACAAGAGGGTACATTCATAGACTCATGTAAATAAATAGTGATGGTTTGATAATTTCTTCGATGAATATAAATGCCAGCAATATGGGAGTAGATTTTTCCATCAAGGTGTCTTTGAATTGCTTTTACAAAGTCAGTTCTATCTGATAAGTACCTCTCTAGAACTCAAATTTTGTGTTGTTCTTCAGATCCTACATTGAGGCAAAAGTCACAGTGGCCTGCATGGTATGGTCTACCCCTTTGCCACCCACCTGCTCCATCCTTGCTCCTGCCAGCATATGTGGAGTAAGCTTTTAAGGCTATGTTTGTGATTAGGTTGGTTTGAAGTCTTTTGTTGTTGGATAGAGGTGACACATTAACTTAGGAAAGACTAGATTTAAAAGATATTACAAATTCCTTGGATAACCAGAAACTTCCGTGTAACATGCACTAGGAAAGAGAAGTTTATTTGGCTTTTATTTTTTTTAATGAGAAAAAGAGCATTTATTAGTTTGCATTTATTTGGCTTTTAAACAAAAAGATAACACTTGATGAGAACATTAGACCCTGACATCTCAATTATCTTCTTTTAAGCTAATTATGCTACTAAGTTTCCAACATATTGGTCAAGCACATCATTGGGAATGAAGATCGAAGGATCATCTTGACTTGCTCCATGGGGCCTTGTGAAGTATTTCAGGTCTGTAAAACTCTTGAAGGGAGAAGCTGGTGACCCCAGGAGTTGTGCAATGTGGAGACAGCACCCTGTTCACAAATGGCTTGGTTCACTCTGTCCCCCTTTCCTTATATCTGCCATCAGTTGAACTCATAGGACAGAAGGTTAAACAGTGGATTTCCAGAGCTATAAGGGACCTGGATTCCTCTTAGAGTCAGGGGTAGAACAGTTTATTGCTCAGCTCATGAAGCAGACATATTTGAGTTTGAACCATGGCTCTGTGCTTCACTGGAGATCCATAAAATGAATAAAATAATAATATTTCATGAAATCATGTAGCCTAAATACTTGGAATCTGATGCAGTTAAATATACAAATAAATGTTAATTCCTATTATAATCTTACCTCCTATACCTCCTTTTAAAAATTTACTTTGGGACTCAGTGATATGAAATGACTCATCTGAAGTCTTATAGCTGATTAATAATAGTCAAACTTAATTTAGTGTTGCCTTACCAGCATCCTAGGATTTGCCCAGTAGAATTTTGTTTTTAGCCACCTTTGAATGTCCATAAGCGTGGCTCTCAGCACATAAGACTCTATATCGTCCTTCTTCTGCAACTGATTTTCACACTTAAACCATGACATACTTTCCCCCCATGTATTTCAATAGTTTTGGTATTGATCTTTGAGCTGTTAGCCTTAACATTCTGCTTTTCAAAGTCTGTTGTCTGGAGAGCTAAACCCACAGTGGACTGTGTCCCTAACTCAGCCCAGATCTCCTTTGATCCTTTTTTACCATTTATGTCTGTGAGATTATTCTCTTCTGTTTGTTTGATTTTCTTCTAACAGTATTCTCTTGAAATCCTTCTGGAGTCCAAGATGTGCAGATAGGCAGCAGGATGTAGGATTTTATGTTCTTTAAAACATAAAATCCAAGCCCTTAGCCCAAGAGGGTTTGGGCAGGAATACAAAACCCCCGTCTCCATGCCCGTGATCAGGACAAACTCCGAAACGTAGTTTATATAACAGACCTCCCTCTGGGGATCTAGGCTGAAGCTAGCAGTTTGTCTGAAATTCCACCTTTTCTTGGATGCTTCTCCTTCTGTGTCCTGCCTCTGTGCTTGGCAGTGAGTCCTTATCTCAGAGTCTGGTTCTGGAACCTCCAGCCAAGCAGAGCATTATTTATGAACAAGCTACCCTCTGTTTTACATATATACTTCCTCATACCAGAAATTATTCAGGGGGTGGAATTTCTTGCTATTTCAGTGAAATCACATATGCAAAGTCTCTTTGTACATGGTGCATGCTATAGAAATGTGAATATGATTCTTCAAATTTTATTCCCTTTGCTGTTATTTTGAATAAATCCAGTCTATAGTGTGCATATCAGAATTTCCATGTCTCACTTTTCAACTGCATTGGAGTGTATTTTCCCATTTATGACACTTTAGTTCCTCTGAAGACCCCTCGCACTGATTGTCTCAGGTCAGAAATTATAGTTATTAAAGGATGCAGAGCCAGGATGCTTCCTGCATCCAAGGCTAGGTTATATTTTCTCCATAATATCTGATATGCCCTTATTCTCTAATTAATAACATATTTTAGTATATAAAAGTATTTAAAGGTACATACTTCACTATAATTGTCAATTATTTTTCTCAGGCTTTCCCCCTCATATTTTTTTTTTGGGGGGGGGGGGATTTAGCCTTTCATTTGCAAACAAATGTCCAAGGAATAAACAAGCTTACTGCAACCAAGAATGTTGGTTGATACAAATCAACTGATACAAATCTTCAGTTCTTCGTCCTGATGCTCACTTTCATGATTTCAATAGCAAATACTTGTCTACTAAAAAGTCCAGAAAAAGTTAAGATGCTTATTTTTTTCCTATGGTTCTCTGTGGTTTCTGCTAAAACCATACCTTCTGTGGCTGCATTTGTAATGGCTTCATCAGGACTTGTCTGCCAAGGGGAAGGCTGAAGTTTCCCACCTGCAATTGGTGCTGGGCCAGCATCTGTCCTCTAATCCCACAACCCACCATGGTTTTTTGAATACCAAAGGTGCTTTTAAAAGCCCATGCAGAAGTGGATGCTGAAACTCCCACATAGTCATTTTGCTTCAATGTGATGTACATTCTATAGTTTGCAACCAGTGACAGATCTCATGGGAGGGCTTTTAACCCTCAGTCTGCCACAGCCAAGACCTCTAGCTTGAAGAGATTGTGAGAAGTGAATTTGAGGTTAACCACTTCATCTCCCAGATGGTCCAATTCAGACTTACCTCTGATTTAGTTAGTTAAGAATGTTATGCAAGCCAGCAACAAAGCTGGGAAACTATGACCAGATGCCATTGCTGTGAGGTCCTGGGTATGGTCCCAGCAGTGCCCTGCTATGTAGACTTGGAGCTGAGATCACTGGGCATATGACAACAGTATTCAGCACACTAGAGATCCCTGGCCCCGTGCAAAGGGTTTTTTGTTTGTTTTTGATTCCTTGATGATTGTTTACAAATTGTAAATTCTGTATTTTAACTTGAACAATTGTTATACTTGTTTGCAAATAAATCAAAATGAGAAGTTCCGAGTAATCAGTTTGGTTCTAATAAAAAAAAATCTCTAGCCATTAGAAAAATACAAATTAAAACTACACTGACATTTCATCTTACTCCAGTCAGAATGGCAATTATCAAGAGTATAAGTAACAATAAATGTTGGTGAGGATGTGGGGAAAAGGATACAATCACACATTGCTGGTGGGACTGCAAATTGGTGCAACCACTCTGGAAAACAGTATAGTTTCCTCAAAAAACTAGGAATGGAACTACCATTTGGCCTAACTATCCCATTCCTCAATTTTTATCCAAAAGTTTTAAAATCAGAATACCACAGTGATGCAGCAACATCAATTGTCATAGCAGCTAAATTCACAATAGTTAAGCTATGGAACCAACTTGGATTCCCTTTAACAGATGAATGGATAAAGAAATTGTGGTATATATGCACAATGGAGTATTACTCAGCTATTATGAAGAATGACTTTAAGACATTTGCAAGTAAATGGATGAACCTGAAGACTATCATACTAAGTGAAATAAACCAGTTCTCCCAAACCAAAAGTTGAATGTGTTTGCTGATACATGGAAGCTAATCCACAATAAGGGTATAGAAGAGAGGAAAATATATTCAGTCGATTAGACAAAGGGGAATGAAGGGAAGGGAGGCAGGATAGGAAAAAGAAAGGCAGTGGAATGAATCTGAAATAATTTTACCAGGTATTTATATGAATACACCATAGTGAATCCCACCATCATGTAACAATGGGACTCTAACTAGAATAAGATATATTTCACACTTGTGCAACTATATCAAAATGAATTCTGCTGTCATGTATAACTAAAAAGAATCATTTTTTAAAAACACCTGGAAAAAAATCAATGTTGAAAATCATAATGATAATTTTTGTGAAAATGTAAAGAATAAAATTCTTCTTTTTCTGACAAACTGATTTGTCTTTTCTTTCATTTTGAGCTTGGAACTTGTAATCCAGCCTTTAACTTTCAGCCAGTGTATCCTGCCAAAATGTACAGTCTCTGCCTGAATAACTCAGAATAGTGTGTGTTTGTGGGATGTGTGTGTGTGTATGGGTGTGTGTATATGTATGTATGAATTGCCTTGTTCTATCCAAAGGATTATAAGGCCTCAGCGTGTATCTTGATGCTAAGCTCAAGATCCTTAACAGCCAATTTGAGTTTGCTGTGACTTATCTAAGGTTTTTCACTACATCCAGCTACACCCTAACTCACTCTGTACATATTATCAGAAGCAAATGTTTTAGGAGAGTGCAAATGCCACGGACCCTGCTTGGATGGCTTGCCTCTTAGCCCTTAGGCATCCTGCAATCCTCAGGAAAAAAACTGCTTTTGAACTGCACAAGCAGATTTTATTGAATTAGGTTCTGGTTTCTAGATGAAGAACCTCATCTGTATTGCATTTGCCATAAGCAGTGCAACCAATATTCTTTAGACATATCCACTGACTGTAGGCCATGTGCTCTTGGCTGTTAGGTAAGTCAGGGTTGAAATATCACATTTCCATGCTGCTTTATTAGATAAGTGTCCCTCGTAGATTTATATGTAAGATAGGCTTGGTCTATAGATAAGGTCTATATGTAAGACATAGGGCTAGTGAGAGGTCCTTAGGTCACTGGGCATGTGAAATTGTGGGCCCCTGGTCTTTTCTTATCTGTCAGTATTTCTCTGAGTAGGTTTCTCTGACATATGCTCCCTGCCACTATCATCCAGGACCCTCACCAAATCCCCAAAGTGAGGGGTCTACCCAATCTTAGATCAGAAGTTCCAGAAATGTGAACCAAAAAAAATATTTTCTAAGTCAGTCACCTCAGATATTTTGTTGTCATATCATCAAGCTGACTAATACACTGAGGCATACCTGACTCCAAGTTCTTGGCACAGAGTGACTAATTAATTAGAGAGCATGGTGATTGTCAGAGTACTACTACCATTTTTGCACTGTTGTGGACAACCTGAAGCCATAAGTCCAAATGCAGCCACTTCATCTTCTCTCTTTTCATTCATGTTTGTAGGAAATTCATTAAAAGCTTCATTAAAAGTCAAAAACCACATGCACTTTCCTCATCTATTCTCCATGTTCAACCTCATCGTGTCAGGAAACTGCTTGAAAGACAAGTCAATGGAACAGATGTTTGCTCTTATATGTGAGTCTAAATTTGGCACATCATGCTTTATGGGGTGGGTTTCAAAGAAGGGACTCTCTGTCCTCTGAATCCAGGAAAGATGAGTCCTGGAAAGAAAGCAGGCTGTCAATATGCCTTTATTCATACTCAGCAACATCATTGTGTCTTCAACACAAAGCCCACTGACGTGTTAGCTTAGTAAGGCATTGAGGATGCAGAGGATAAAGAAAGAAGAGTGTCCTTGGAGATATGAAAACTAATAACTAATATCTAGTTTGACTTTTTACATGACCTTGCAGCACAGAGTTTCCCTTGAGTAAAACAAAGGAGCTGGAAACCCTTATACAGGATGCAGGTAGAATAGTAGAGAAAGATGAATTCACTTAGGTTCACATCCTGTCTTCAACATTTGTAACTCTTAAACCTTGGGCCACTTTCTAAGCATCTCTAAAATGAAGCAAATGAAACCTGTGAAGATATTAGGATTGTGTATACAGAAAGCATCAACTTTTTCATAGGCTCTTGAAAAGCAGTACCTATTATCATTACCTATTCCATTTTATGCTTATTAGAGAATCTGTGCTTTCAGATGATATTATCTACCCATTCCTTGGATTGCCTGTGTTTTTGATAATGAATGCTTCTTTCACGTGAATACTCCTGTTATCTTTAAAGAGAAGTGCATGTAAAAATAAATTCAAATTCAGTTCTTTTGCCTCTCCATTCTTTGGAGTGTAGGACAGCCAATATTTTTTGAACTCAAGTTGTGTTTATTAAGTCTATTTTGTGCCAGGCAGTGTGCCACGTGCTGGGAATACAAAGATGATTGAGTGCCTCCGTCTGCCAAGTGCTCTTAATTTTGATGGGAAGGGAGACAGAGACAGAAACAGAACATTTCAATGCAATTTGATGAGTGATATGTACAGGGTGTGGTGGATACTGTTAGTTGCCTCCCCAGTAACAGTTCCCTCTTTATAGTTGATAGGACCCTGATTTTGTTCAGGCTGGTAAGGTATCCAGATAAAGCCTCACCTTCCAGGGCTCCCTTCATATGCCACGTGTGGCTGTGTGACAGAGCACTGGCCAGTTAGGGCATCCACAGAGGCTTGATGGGAATTCCCACAGAGTTACTACTCTTGATAAATAGGGATTATCACAAGGAACACTGTCTCTCTCTATTTTTCCTGTTTTGAACATAAGCACAATGCCCAGTTATTAGCAGATATCTTATGATCGTGAATGGGATAAACATGAGAGAAAAAGTAAAAGAATTTCGGAGATGTTCCCATGATGCTGCTGACCTACTGATTTGATGCCAGCTTCTGAGTAGGTTCAAAATCTTGTAATGTGAGAAAACTATACTTGCAATTGTTTCAGCTGTTGTAAGACATATTTCCTGCTACTTACAGCCAAAGACATCCCTAAATGATACAGCTTCTATAAGCATAAAGAAGAGAAATCATATTTCTCATGTAATTTTAAATAGCTGAGAGGAGACATTGTCATTCTTGTCAGAAAATCTGCCCTCTGGTGGATGAGAAGAGCGCTGGGCAAACAGCCTGACATTTGTCAAGGAGGAATTTCTCATCCATCACCTATGGTTCCTAACACTACTTAGGCTGCAATAGAAAGAGAAAGAAAAAAGAAAAAAAAAAAAAACCTTGGATGAACTTGCCTCCTCCTGGGACATTCCAGTTCACTTGAAGACATGTTCCTGTAAAGTCTTCCATGCAATTAGTCACATTCACCTGAGTGACCCTGTGTGTTAAGGGACCTCAGTCAGGAATTTGAGGGTTCCCTCTGACTTAGGTCACACCAGAGCCCTCCACAGTCCACGTTTCAGGTTAAACCCTTGCTGCATTTTCCAGAAGCAAGGCCTTGGAAACCTTGACTGTGGCCAGATTCACAGATATGCAGCTGCCAAGACTAACAGACTGGTTGACAGTCTTTGTGCTTCCCTCTCAAGCTCCCAAAGAGATACCTGCTTTTTCCAGTAATTCACTTTTCTCTTTCCCTCTGTCTTGCCCTTTTCTTTTTCAGGCACAAGTTGAGTCTCACACATGACTTTGGGGAAAATAACTGCTTGTTCTCAAACATGTTACTGGGAGACACATTCCTGCTCCCTCCCTTCCTCTTGCACAGTGTCTGGCCTGCCTTGCCCTGTCTCCAGGAGATCATGACGCTGCAGCCTCACTCTGCAAGTCCCTATACCTTCCAGCAGTCATGCCAGCAGCCTGGGCTGCTGGAGTTTGCATTCTTCTTCTAAGTAGCTTGGCAAATAAGCCCTTTTGCTTCTCTGTCTTCTGAAGCCTGCCTGGATTTTAATGGCTGGGCTGAAGGGAGCATTCAGTTTCGTGCCGATGAACCCACACCTCTTTGGGAGCCTTTCGCCCCTTCCTACCAATGCCCATCTGTAATCACTGAGGCGTGGCTCAGGGCACCAAACAAACAGCCACACAGCAAGTTGCTTTGAACTAGAGCCCTGTTCCTGGTGAGTTGAGGCAGGATTAGTTGGACACCCATTGGGCATGAGTTGGCATTGACAGCTGGAAAAAAAAAACACCTCAGGGCACCCATGGAAATGCTGTGTCTACGATCCAAAATAAGGACGAATGCAGTTTAAGTTCCCAAGTTTAGTTTTGGTGGATTCAAGGAAGGTGAAGAGACCAGGGACTGTCAGCAAATACTTAGGGAAAGTCAATCCAGATGTTCTCAGTAACAAAGTAACCATTGCAATAAAAAGCAAGTGACATCTAACATGCAGAAAAGACAGTTTAGAATGTGAGCTTATCTAGGAGTTTTCAGGACCCTGAAGTAAGTGGAAACTGCCCCTGACTAACACTCTCACCTCTGCCCTAAACTTGCTTTATGTATTCTTTTAAGTATAAGTTCCTTCACTGACAACTTGGGAGTAAATATGTAAGTTCTCACAAGGTTGTTTTGAAGCGTGTGAATTGATACCTTAAAAAAATCTGTATTCCTCACAAAATTTTTTTTTTCTTTTCTTTCTTCTTAAATTTCTATTTGTTTTTATTAAGGCATAGTTGACAAAATGATATATCTTTATAAAATATAATCTGATATTTTAATATAAGAGTACATTACCAAGTGATAATAATAAGGGAATTCATATATCCATTATTTAAGTGTTTATATTTTTTGTTGTGAGAACATTAAAGATCTAGTTCCTTAGCAATTTTCAGGTATATAATACATTATCAACTGTAGTCACCGTATTACACAATGGATTTTTCAGAACATATTCAACCTAACTGAAAGTTTGTATCTTTTGGCTAACATCTCCCCATCCTTATACCTCATCCCTAGCCCCTGGCAATCACACCATCCTACTCTCTGCCTCTAAGAGTGTTATGATTTAGACATGAGGCGGCCCCCAAAAGCTCATGTGTGAGACAAGGCAAGAAAGTTTAGAGGTGAATGATTGGGTTATGATAGCCTTAGCCTGTTAGTGCATTAATCTACTGATAGGGGTTAACTGGAGGGTAACTGTAGGCAGGTGAGGTGTGGCTGGAGGAGGTGGGTCGCTGGAGATGTGCCTTTGGGGTATGTGTATATTTTGTCCCTGGAAAGAGGAGCTCTCTCTCTGCTTCCTGGTGCCATGCTCCCAGCTGGTTCCCTTTGCCTTGATCTCCTGCCAGACATGATATTCTGCCTCACCCTGAGCCCCAAAGAATGGAGTCAGTCATCTATGGACGGAGCCCTCTGAAACCACGATCCTCAAAATAAACTTTTCCTTCTATAAAATTGTTCTTGTCAGGTCTTTTGGTCACAGGAGTGAAAAAGGTAACTAAAATAATGAGTTGACTTTTTTTTTTTTTAAAGATTTCACTTGTGAGAGTGCATATTTGTCTGTTTGGCTTTTTTCACTGAGCATGGCTTTTCTTCTCAAGGCTAAATGATACTCCATTTGTTAGGTTTATCACTATCACTCTGGGCCCAAGGTGAGGCAGAGCGTCTTGGCAGAAGGGTGAGGTAGAGAAAGGCTGCTCACTGTGAGGAAACCAGGAAACAGGGTGGGGGAGAGGGAGGAGCCAGAGGCACAAGATATAATACCCAGGGGCACGCCCCTAGTGACTTATCTCCTCCAGCCACACCTCACCTGTCACCAGTTATCACCAAGTTAATCCATTTAAATTATTAATCCATCAAAAGGATTAATTCATTGATTAGGGTACAGGTATCATGATGTAATCATTTCACTCTCTGCATTAACACAGGACCTTTTGGAGGATACTTCATATCTAAGCCATAACACCATTGTATTGCGTTTTCCTTCTGTATCCAGCTGCCAGTAGACATATATGTTCTGTTGATTTTATTCTTGGCTATTGTTTAACTTCAGAATTTCTGTTTTTTTTTTTTTGTCATGGCTTCTACTTCTCTGCTGAACTTCTCATTTTGTTCTGTGTTCTTCCTGATTTCATTTAGTTGTTTATTTGTATCCCCTGTAGCTCACTGAGTTTTATAAGATGATTACTTCAGATTCTTTGTCAGAGAGTTCATAAATCTTAATTTCTTTAGGGTTGGCTACAGGTGCTTTATTTTGTTTCTTTGATGGTGTCAGGTTTCCCTGATCAAGATTATGCATTGGGGGCTGGGGTTGTGGCTCAGTGGTAGAGTGCTCGCCTCTTACATGCAAGACCCTGGGTTCGATCCTTAGCACCACATAAAAATAAATAAGTGAAAAGGTATTATGTCCAACTATAACTAAAAAATAAATATTTTTTTAAAAAGAAGACTGTGCATTGGTGTGTCTATGAATTTGAAGAGATAGGCACTTATTCTGGTCTTCGCAGACTGACTTTGGGAGGGAAAGTCCTTCTCTAGTCAGTCTATCAGAAATTCAGGCAGGAAGACTGTAATGGTCTATAGTAGGACTTGTTGCTCAAGTCTTGGGCAGGCTGTCCTGTGCCTACATAATCTGATTCATGGGATTGGGCCTCTAGCCTGGGTCCATAGGGTAAGCCTCATTGCAGGCAGGCCTTAGTCCTGGGTCTATGAGGGCTAGACTGGTGCTAGTGACCATGGGAGTGAGCCTGGTACATGTGTCTCTACTGGTGTTCCTAGATCCCTGATCTATAAGTATAGGCCCAGAGACTGTATCTTCAGGGTTTGACTTGGTGCTGTGGTGTGTCTTGAGTCTGTGTTTGCAGGGGCTAACCTGGCAATAGGATTGTCATGAAACCTGTGATATGGGGGCAACCCTGGAGTCTTAGTCTGTAGAGTTCGGCCTGGTGGTGGGCCACACATGAAGCTTATGGGCAGGCATGGATTCTGGGCCTCAGGAGTGACCCTGGAGCCTGGGTCTTCAGAGACCAGCCTGTGATAGGTTCTGCTGAGGTAGACCTGGACCCTGAATCTTCTGGAACAGCCTGGGACTACTGAAGCCTGAAGATTCAGGGACCAACTTGGAACCAGGGACCATGGAGTATAGCCTAGGGGTTGGGTGCATGAAGGCTACTCTGGAGTCCAGGGTGAAAGGGGCTGACTTGACTCAGAATTGATGCCTGGAACCTGGGTCCCTGGTGACTGGCTTGGTATTGGGATCTACTGGGGACAGACCTGAAATTTGACTCTGTTAGAACTTTGAGCTATAGGGCTCAGCTTAGAGAGTGGGCCTGGCACAGGGGTCAACTAACTTAGTCAGGGACTGATATGGGGGAGTCTATGGGTCCAGATAGAGTCTGGAGTTATGGGGGCAGGTTGAGGCTGGGGAAGAACTAGAGCTGGATTCACAGGAGCATCCCTGAGCTCTGGGGCTTCAGTTGTTCCCTTGGGCTAAGGGGGCTTGCCTGAGATAGCAGGGACAGCCTGAAGCTGAGTCAGTGGAGAAGAAGTAGGCACTTATTCTGACCTGAGACTTCTGGGGTTGATTGGCAGTGGGACAGGCCTAGAGCCTAAGAAGCTCTGGAGCTTTAGGTTTTAGGAGATATCCTAATACTGGCCATCTTTATGGGGGATTGGTGCACAGTGAGACTAGATAAAGGGTCTGCAGGGTCACCCTAAAGACTATGGCCTTGGAGGCTGGTCTGGCATTCAGAGGTTTGGTCTGAGAGTAGCAATCTGGAGTCTGGAACTGAGGGGTCTTTCCTAGCACTGGGTTTTAGTGTATATGTGTGAGGGGGTGGGAGGCAAGCTGGAGTCTGAGGGAAAGTCTCATTCTCACTTCAATTTCCTGCCCTTCACAAAGGGTACCTCTCTCTACACTGTGCTGCCTAGAGTTGGGAATTTTTACAAGTAATGTGAAACTGTCCTTCCAACCTCTTTGATGTTTTTAAAATTCTGTACTATTTCCATGTGCTATAATCTCTCACCTGGTGTCCTTAGGTCTTAGAAAATACTTTCATGAATGGGCGTTAAGTCCTATTCTGTCATCTTACTAATGTTCCCTTCTTTCTTTTCATTTAGTAAAGCACTAGATCTCCACCAGAAATCCCCCCCAAAATGAAAAAGCAAATGAACAAATAGATAAAAGCATCATTTATAAAACAAGAGGCCGAAAAGCAAAGCCTGGAGAGGTGTAAGTCAATACCTCTTTCCAAGCTGCTGTGTGGTAAGACGACAGGCCTGCTTCACGCTGCCAACCTGCAACCTGGGAGGTGTTTTTGGTTACCTTTACCTTTATAGACAACCACCTTTGTTTAAAATTTGTTTAGAGAACCAACTTTATAGAATCTTCAGGGTGGATGAATTATCTATTTCCTCTCCTCTCTCTCTCTCTTTCCTTTGGAAAGAAAGACTAGAACCCAGAAGTAGGAACAGAGATGACTGAAAGTCACAGGATGGGCAGGTACATCATAGAACTAGAACTTGATTTTAGGGCTTAAGAGAATAAGGGCACATGACTCTAATGTTCATCAATTCCCCTCCATTTACTGAGACACAGGGACAGTGATCTCCTTTTCCTTGAAGTCAGGCATTGTCTAGAAGTGAGTAGAGGTGGCCAATGGAATGTAAGCAGGAATGACATCTATGTCTTAGTGTTCCCATCCCCTGTGTGTGATCTCCTGCTTTGTGCCAGCCTGTATTGCACTAACCACAGGATGGACAGCTGCCTGATGTATCTGGCTACAGAGGATTTTAGTTTGAGACAGTAGTGAACCTTTGTGGTGTAGGGTGCTTAGTACAGAAGCATAGCCTAGCCTGTACTGAATAGTACGTGGGGTACATGAAGATAGGACTTCTGCTCTTCTCTTGGTGGCTTTCCTTAAATTTTGTCCACTTCTAAGCAGTGAAAATATTGCAGAGTTTTCCACTTCTCTCTCTCTTTATTCCAAACATCTACTAAGATGCATAAAGCACAGAGGGCTGCAGCTGTTGGAGTTGAAGGGAGGAAATTATTGTTCTTTTGCTTTTCATAATTAATGTGTTCTCAGGTATTTTCCCATTCCCACTCACGCATGTCCCATCCCAGCCTTCTTCTGGCTTTATGAGCAGAGAAGAGAAAGGAAAGGAAGTGGCCTTCCAGGAACCTTAGCCTTCCAGAGAGCTGGGAGGCATGCAGAGATTCAGGAGGTCCAGGTTCCTCTTGGGAAACTAGCAGACCTGGTGTGTGTGCCGCCCACACACCCAGTCTGTATGCCGCCCACACACCCAGTCTGTATAGAACTGAAGTAGCCACAAACAATCTGCAGAGCTATTTCCTGGCAATGGATAATTAATGTGGCTTGGTACCCCCTCTCTCAGACATGAAAGTACATATCTCAAGTAATTTAGAAAGGAAGGATGCCTGAAGCTAACTTAAATTATTTCTGTGGGTTTGTGTACCATCATGTCCTCATTCCACCATTTTCATAAGGATACTGTAACTCAGTGGCTTTTAGAATTATATCAAAATCTTGATATACATATCATTTGGGTTTTCATTTAATTAGGGTAATCATGGATTAATGTATTTTTCCATAACGGTCATTTAAAAATCTATTGACATATCTTAAAAAATACAGAGTGTGGGGCTGGGGTCAGTGGTAGAGTGCTTGCCTAGCATGTGCAAGGCACTGGGTTCTATTCTCAGCACCACATATAAATAAATGAATAAAATAAAGATCAATCAATATCCAAAAAAATTTTAAAAATACAGAGTGTGACAGTTAAAACAATTAATTTAATTAATTGCAAATTAATTAAAGATGCTAGCATTGAAAAAAAATCCAAATCTAAAAATGGAACTTTTTAAATATGTTAACAAAGCATATGTCCCCAAGAAAATTTTCCCCCTTATATTTGTCTTTAACTGTACATCAGGGCTGGTGATAAGAAGTGTTATAGTATGCCAATATATCTAAGCCACTGGCTATTTAGAATTATTGATATTCATTAGTCAAATATATATAGAAATTTAATAGAAACTATGAAAATTACCTTCAGTTTTGTATTTTAATACAAAAAAAGGAAAATTTTGTCAAGTTTATTTTATTTGAACTTAATAAATGTTGAATATTTTTGTTCTCTTCTGCTATATAAATTGTATGCCTTGATTTCTAGTACAAAAACCTAGTTCCACATTTTTGACCCAGAAAGGGGAGGGAAGAGAACTAACTGAATTCAAAAGGTAGGGAACATTCTGAACTAAAATTGAATATAATTAATTAAATTTTCTGTTAGGTTCAAGAGCCAATATTGATTTTGGTGATAAGTGCAACCACTGTGGTAGAGTTTGGATCAATCTTGGTTTATGTTGAATTGGGAGAAATACATGTATGTCTCTGTGTCCAGTCTTTATTTACTCAAATCTCTGGAAATTCAATCCTGAATCTTTAGAGTAAATTCCAGATGAAAATTGTCATACAGATATTAAGTTAAAACATAGATTTTGGCCAAATTCTGTTCTCAGCTGTACTCAAATAGTCCTCATGACTTTGATGTAAAACCTTGCAGATATACATGTGGACATGATTTGGCTTGGGGTGGCTGGATTTGAGTATTTGTCATTCACAAAACTAGAAATTGATTGTGAATTCTGAAATTATTCACTTTAGGCAACTTTTTGCCTGGAGCTGCCAGTTGAGACTAACAAAGCCCAAAGGGCCTCTGAAATCTGTGAAATGGAGCACCCAACTCTTTAAGCAGATTGGGAATCAAGATGCATAGAGTAGTCTAAACCTTTCTCTGCTCTTAGAGTTTGCCAAGATTAGTACTCCTCTGACAGGTCTAATGCAAGGATTGTCCAGCTTGTCTCAATAGGAACAATTGGTTTTGAAACTGTGGTCTCTAGAGGAAATTGAGGCTGCAGGAAATTAGAAAGTTCTCATAAATGCAGCCATTCCTTTCCCTTCTCTTAGATCCCCTTACATAGATTGCCGTCCATGAAATTGTTTCCTCCACTGGTTTATTTTTCAGTGTCATAAATGAAATTGCTTGTTTGAAAAGCTTATTAGCAATGAGCTGACAATGCGCCTTTAAATGTTTCAATAATATTGGAGGGGAGGCAACACAATATCTTTTCCTCATTCCTCACAAAGTTCATGCTTATGGCACCTTATAAAACAAAGATTAGCAAGAAAAAAATATGCAAATTGATTTAATGTGAGTTTTGTGGGACACAGGAGTCTTCAGAAATAAAGACCCAAAGAAACAGAGAAAACTGTGCATTTTTATATTTGGGTTTGGTGAAGGTTAGACAGTTGTGGGGAAGTGTGAATGGACAAATGGGATGAGTTCAAGGTACTATGCTGGGGGGAATTTAGCAGGGTCTCTTTGTTCAAATTCTTTGTATCTCTGTGTCTTCAAAGACAAGGACATTCCTTTTGTCTACCACAGTGTTTACATTTTTCATATGAGAGTCTAATGACCTGTTTGAGAAGGTGGTCAGAGAATTCTCCTACAGTCTGCTTTAGAAGAGAAGGGCTGAAGAATGTCAGAGAGATCTTCCTGCTTTTGTTTTTCTTCTCCCAACATGGCCAAAGTGTCATGTTTTGGGGTAGCATGTCCTGAACCCCATTATTTATCTTAAAGAAAATTCTCAATTAAGAATTTTAATTAAGTGCACACTAAAAGTTCTGGGACTCAAACAAGAGTTAGTAAAAGAAGGGAAGAGGCTATGAGGGTAGGAAGAACAGTAAAATGAATCAGACATTATTACCGTATGTGCTTACACGATCGCACAACTGGTATAACTCTACATCATGTACAACCAGAAGAATGAGAAGTTATACTCCATCTATGTATGTATCAAAATGCATTCTGCTGTCATGTATAACTAATTAGAACAAATTTTTTAAAAAAGGATAGAAGATGCAAACAGGTTTAAAAAAAAGAGTCCACTGATCTATTTCACTGGTTATTTCTATTGAACTGGAATAATACATTAGTCTAAGTGCACCACTTAAAATAGGCTAAGTTATGCTTAGTTATGAAGAACATTGAGGTTTTAGAAGTTTAAAACATTATAGCCTATGTCTATTTCTAGCTGTCCATATGTATTGTGGACTGGCTTGTGGGGGCAGGTGGGAAAGAAGGATGTATTCTACATTTTCAGGAACTCAGATATTAGAGTCTACGTGTCCATTCTGCCAGAATGTCAAGTCAAAAGCAAAAACAAAAACACACACACACACACACAAGTATGTGTGGGAAAGTGTAAGGTACAAAGGAGCAACGCAGATCACACACTCATTCTTAAGGTTTCCTTTTGGAAGTCACAGGTATCACCATTACTTCTCAAATTTTATTGGTCAAAGTTACCTACACAGGCCTACTTAACTCCAAGGGGCAGGCAGTATAAGCTTATCAATTTCCAAGTAGAAAAGTTGAAAATATTTGGTGAACAGCAATAACGATCACCACAATGAACTTTAATCCATGTGGATTTTTTAAATTAGGAGTTTACCCATCAAGTCTTGTGTCTCCCAGAGACATTTAGACTTAGACCTGGACTCCTGATAAATTGGCCCTGACAGAGACATGAAAAGGAGCTTAGATATAGCCCTGAAGTTCAAAGGAACAGGTGAGTAAAACGGTGGGGAGCAGACACAGAGAGGGGACCAAGGAATAAGAAGGTATAAGAAGACACTCAGGTATACAAAAAAAGAAGATAAGATTTGAAGTCAGAAGACTAGTTTTTTCCCTGGAAGATAAGGAATTAAAAAGGTATTTCATATAAAGTACTTTTGTGACTCATAAGTACTATATAGCTTATATAGAAAGAAAGAATCTGTCATTGTAAGCCCTGGACACAATTGAACTAGGCTCAGATTTTAATGAATCCCTGATTTCATCTTAGAAAACAGAATTGGTATTTGGCATAGTTCCAAAACATAATCATTTTTACAAAAGTCAACAATTCTAGTTTTAAACTGAGAAAATGTGATAATAATAAAAATGATGTTTTATTATACTTCACAGAGTTATTTCACACTGTAACACCCAAAGCCCACATCATTTATCATTGCTAAATAGAGAAATGGACCCTACGTGACCAGGTGAGTACTAAGTAAAATGACAGAACAGAAAATGAGTCTGGAATAGGAAATGAACAGAAGAAAAAATGAAATCTCATTGGAGGAAAGCAAAATAAAATGAAAAAAGAAAGTAAAAAGATGTTCTCTCTTTATACCTGATTTTATAACATTATGTGCCAACTTCCCATCTTTATTATTATATCATTGCATTCTGAATATTTAGGGTCTTTTGCTCACTCAAGAAATATTATTGTTGGCTTATTTATTTTGAATTAAGGTTCTGGAAAAGTTTTTGATTATACTTAAAGATTCCAGTCTTTCTTTCCTTCCTGCTTTCTGTCCCTTCCTCTCCATGTCTGCCACATGTCTTGAATGTTGCTATGGTTTGGATGTGGTTTGAGTGTGTCCCTGAGGTTTGTGTTGGGAGCTTGGTCCTCAGTATGGTGATGCTCAGAGATGGTGTGGAACCTTTAGAGGACTAGGTCTAGTGAAAGGAAGAAGGTCATTAAGGACACTGCCCTTTGAAGGAACTGATGTAGTTCTCCTGGGACACTGGTTTATTCACATGGAAAGGTTGTTATAAAAGAGCAAGCCTGGCCTCGCTCTAATCCGTCTCTGGCTTTTTCTCTTACCATGTGTTTGCTTCCTCTCACCTGGGTTTCCACCATGATGCCATCTGCCATGTGGACTTTCAGCCTCCAAAACAGTGGTTAAATAAATCTCCTTTCTATACATTACCAACCTCAGATATTTCATTAGCGCAATAGAAAATGAACTAATACAAATGTCAAGTGATTTAAAGCAACTCATATACAGGATATTTACGGCAAGGTGAAATTACAGACATAAATAGGTACGTGACCAGGGTAGTTTTGTAGGCAACAGCCAAGAAATTTGGGAGGTATGGGGTACTGTACGTGTACTTTAAATAGGCTGATTTAAACAAAAAACAAAAAATGAACACCACTATTTTCTACATGCCATTGTTCACAAATAGAAAAATACTGTTTATTCTCTAAGTTTATTGTGAATTACTATACTAATCTATATACTGTTAACTACAATTGCCCCTCCCCACATTTTGGCTCAACCAGATGATCAAGATTACCTTCAGCAAGCATCATTTTTTTTTCTCTTGATCATCAAGTAATCGTATAATATATCGGTCTTTATTAGAGAGCCTGGTCCACATACCCAGCATTTTAAATCTGAAGCATTTGAGTACAATTCATTTGTTGGATTTGTGTTTGACTTTCTTGTAATCATCACAAACGTGCAGACACAAGGAATGTCCTTGAGATTTTTCCATTGTGTATCCCAGTTCTGAAAGCTTCCAAAATGAATGGAACTGTCATGCAATTTATTCCCCTTTCCCATGCAATCTCAGTGTTACCAACAGCTCTAAGTGCTGGACAAGCTAATTTTTGATAGTCAAAGAGCCAAAGGTAATGATTCTATAATCTTGGGTTTTTAGAATGAGTTAAATTTCATTTCATGCTATGATAATAAAGAGCTTTGGAAAAAAAGCAAGCATGGAGTAACGACCATTATCCAAAAATGCATTAACAAGCTGGAAACATTTTGGTCTTTGTAGCTGGATGCTTTAAAAAAATATCAAGTAATATTTGTTCTTTTTTTGGTAAGTGTAGCACATATATACTTATGCAGGCTTTATAGACTATAAATATATTTATGTTGTATTTACATTTAATATAAGTTGTAGTTTGGGGTATTTTGTTTTATTATCCAATCATAATCTTGATTAAATAAATGTAAAATTGTAATATATTCTCTATTTTTAATTAGAAATAGATAAAACTAATAAAATGAGCACTGCTTTCTAAGTGAAATATCTAATAATTGTCCTTAGATCCTGATGTCTCTAGGACACTACACTGAACAGAGAAGAAACACTTGAGAGTGAAGTTTCAGTTGAATATAGGCAAGAATCAGATCACAATGCTCTAGGACAAGGAGAAAAGATTAATCTTACTTTTTCTTATCTCTGTAAGCCTTTTGTTTACTTCACCCTTACTCTGTTCATATGAAAATTTTGGTCTCTGCTGGTCACAGATGAAATGCAAAAAGTTCATTCTTAACATTGGAATTTCTAAGGGTTTGGATGCATAATAGATTTGGAAAAATATTTGTCTAGTCAGTCCATTAATTGTGCCCGCCAACTCCAGCCATGAGGAAAACAGAAAAAGACTCAAGGATGAGGGAGAAAACTTCTGATGTAAGCTCATTTCCCCCCTGGGGATGTTTGCTGAATCCTGGAAAATTTTCTCCTTGGGAAATCTGATTGAGGGCATTGTCTGAAGATTGAGCTATTTCCCGGGAGACAGAGAAAACAGCACGGTTTTTGTTTGTTTGTTTGTTTGTTTGAGCTGCATAGGAGTTTGGTGAGGCAAATTGGAAACCCTAGGGGCTTCTTTAAATGCAGGGATAATTTACTCCATGTGACATTGGCTCAGTTCTAGACAGCTGCAGCAGCACCAGGGATTGGGAAGGTAGTCTAGAAACTTCAAAAAGGCAAGTGAAATCTAAGACAAACCATGGGGAATGGGCCTTCTTTAGGAACTCCATTAACCTCTAAATCAAGACATTTGCTAGGTGATTAAGATGTCTGGAGTGGCAGGCTAAGGCCTGGGCTGGAAACTTATGAATGACAGAGTTGGAAATTTAGAAGATTTTCAGGGCTGAGGAGAAAGACCAATTAGGCTTTCAATCAAAAATTGAGAGGGTTATTTCCAAGAAGAAGACTGAAACAGATGTAGACTGAGGTTTCATTGGCAATCCAGCTCTGACTCTGGTCAATTGGAGGGAGCCCTCTACCTCTTGCCTGAACTGCATAAGAGAAAGGAGGGAGGGGGGCAGTTCTCCAGGGAAAGATAACATCATTCAGATCCTCTTCCTTTCTTTTATACTTAATGTCTAATAAAATATTATTATAGATACAAAAGACAGGGGAATATTATGAATGATCAAGAGAAAAAGATGGAAAAGAATAGCAAAAAAATGAATGATCTGGGTATCAGAGTACCAACCAAGGTATTTAAAATAACTATGATAAATGTATCAAGTGAAAACAAAATAATAGTAGAAAGAGTCAATTGGTATGTATAAATGATCCAGAGGCCTAATGTACATATAACAGGAATCAAATAAGGAAAAGGAGGAAAAAAATGGAGGAAATCACAATGTTTTGCTGATACAAATGAAAGAGAGATTAAAAAAAATTGTGGAAAACTCAAATTGAAGATCATACTTGTATGATAAAATCTTCTGAAAACCAAATAGAAAGAGAAAAACTTAAAATCAGTGCCTTGATTAAAAAAATCACTACGATGCAAACCTAATTTTTCAACAGAATTGACAGAAACTATAAGACAATGAAGGTCCTGCTTTAAAATGTTGAAAGAAAATAACTGCCAACCTATAATTTCATACACAAAATTATTATATGTTGTACAAATGAAGATAAAGATAGTTTTAGTCAAAGGGAAAAAAGACAATAGCAGGTGAATCTCTATAAAACAAAATTCCTTCAGGCAGAAAAATGATTCCAGATGGAGCATAAAAACATAGGAGAAAATTCTGAACTCCAGGAGAGTAAATATATGAGTAAACAAAAACAACTATTTACAATAGTTTTTTTTTTTTTTTTTGGTGGTGCTAGAGATTGAACCCAGGGCCTTGTACATGTGAGACAAGCACTCTACCAACTGAGCTATATCCCCAGTCCAACTATTCACTGTGTAAAATGGGAGTTGTAATGCCATATCAACTATAGATATTACATAGGCAAAACAGCTGAATTTGTTATTTTACACATTTGACTATCTCAAACATGCTATTGCTGAAGCTAATGCAATATTTAGGGAGAAATTGCAGCACAACAATCTCCAAATGTTTTCCTTTTAATTCACTTTAACATGTTATTCAATTTCTAGCTTAATTCCATATGCTATATATATTAGGAAAGAAGAAAGACTGAAAGTAATTACCTAAAATTACAACCCAAGAAATTAGAGAACAAAAGACCACCCCCAAATTAAGGAAAACATAAGGAAAGAAGTAAAAACAACAGAAATAAAAATAGAATGCAAAAAAGTCAATAATATTAAGGGTCAATAAAGCTAATAAAATTGATGATAGAGTTCTAACAAGATTGATAAAAAATTACATTTCTTTCCTAACTGAAAATGTACACATCATAAAACATCAAATGAGATAATATTATGCATTTTCTTATAAATTTGATGACTTGGATGAAGTGGATCATTAACTCAAAAAACTCAAGATCTTATTCAGTTTTCCTTGAGAAGAAATAAGAAATGCAAACAATCAGGCATATATTTTAAAAGTTGCATTCTTAATTAAGACCTTCTCATGAACAAATTCCTAAACACAGGTAGTTTTACTTGGTCAGTTTTCAAACATTTAAGAAAGAGCTAACAGCAATATTGTATAAATTGTTCTAGAATAGAAAAAGAGAAAACATTTGCTAAATCCTTTTAAAAGGCACCATAATATGTATTGTAAAATTGACAAAGATATAATAGTAAAGAAAATTATAAGCTGTTTTCTCATTGAAAACACTGAGGCAAAATCCTTAAGATGATATTAACAAATTCATCTCAGCAACACATAGAAAGGATGATAAATTACTTACCAAAAAGTTTATTTCAGACACACAAGGGTAGTTTTAACAGTATAAAATCACTCAATGTAATTCATCATATCAACTGAATACAGGAAACAATAAATTCTAATAATTTATCTGTAGATTCATCAACATCACTGAATATAAGTGCATAAATTTATATCATCATTCATTATAGCATGCATAATTTGATAAGAATTTTTATATACCAGAAGCAAGTAAAAATGAAATTTAAACATTATAATTTACAATTGTATTATAATAATTATATACCTAGGGAATTAAAGAAATTCAACATATGTAAACTAAATTATAAAACATTATTGAGAGGAATTAAACAGAACCTAGATAAATGAAGAGATATTCTAAATTCCTAGTTGGAAGACTCAATGTTATTAAGATACTAATTATGCCCAAATTAGTCTACATATTTACTATGATTCTAATTTAAAATACCAGAATACTATTTTATTAAATAAAAATTGGAAGTACATAGGCCAAGTATATCCAAGGCTTTCTTGGAGAAGAAAATAGTGAGAAAAGATACTTTATAAGATATCAAAATTGATTATAAAATTATAGTAATTAAGACAAAATAAGCAAACCCACTGAGAAAGAAAAGAGTCCAGACTAGACTCTCATATATAGTCACCCAATTTATGACAAAATAGGAAAGAAGGTATTACATTACAGTGCAGTGAAGAAAGAACAGTCGTTTCAATAAATGGCTAGGTCTATGGGATGGTCATGTGCAGAAAATACGCTTGACCTCCCTCTCATACTCCCAGAAAATAACTAAGTTCAGATGGATTTATAGATCTAACTGTAAAAGGCAAAACAATAAATATTTTTCAGGAAAAGATGGGCAATCATCTTTATGATCTCAGAGCAGGCAAAGACTTTAAACCTGGATACAAAAAGGAGTTTTTGAAACAAAAATAATCATCAGTTTACATCAAAATTAAGAACTTTTTCAAGAACTTCAAAATATGTGTATCCAGAAACTGTGAGCTAAAATAAACTTTTTTATTCCTTCAAAATTGCTCTTGTCAGGTCTTTTGGTCACAGTGACAAAAGCTAACCAAAACAATAATTCAAAATAAGTCAAGTAAATAGTCACCAAAGAAGATATTTAAATGGCTAATAAACATGAAAAGTTTTCAATGTCATTAGTTACTAGGAAAATGCAAGTCTGATTAGAATCTCATATATTCCATGCTTGTGTAATTATGTAAAAATAAATTCTACTGTCATGTAACTAAAAGGAACCAATTGGAAAAAAAAAGAGAATACTATATGGCAGTACTTTACATCCCTGGAATGGTTAAACTGAAAGCACAGAGAACACTGAGCCCTCGTAAGATGTTATGTGATGAGAATTGTTGACTGTGAGGCTCCACTGGTGAGCATACAGTCCCATTGGAAAACTGTTGTGCAATATCTACTAAGCAATACCACACCTAGATATGTAACAATGGAAATACATACATAGCTTTAACAGTAAACATGTACCAGATGATCACGGTGGCACTATTCATAACAATAAAAACCTGAAACCCACACTGACTGTCGACAATAGAATGGATTAGTAAATTGTGGCATTGTTGAGAACTGGAATCACCTTAGTACTGATAAGTCATCTCCCAAGACTCATCATTCAGAAATCTGTGGTTGCTTCCTTAGTCCGTCTATACTGTCGGAGCATACATTTCAGAAAGAAATGAGAGGACAAGTAGGGATAACTCCACTGAGGGCACTGAGTGCCTCTGGTGAGGGGTGTGGCCTGTGAGAGGCTACATTTCCTTCATATGCCAATTCTGCCTATAGTATTCTCACATGGGTTATGCAGCTTGGCCGTGTGTTATCCACAGGCTTGGGTAACATGTCCCTTCAGGATGCAGATAAAAAGTGACTAAAAGTGACTAGTCCTTTCAACCAAGTTAATGATGTTTATCCGATGAAGTAAAATTAAAGTGTTCTTAGATCCTGAAAGTCATCTTTTCTTTTTCTTTCTTTTTTCTTTTTTTTCGAATGGGTAGAGAGAGCTGGAAAATGTATTCCCTGATGTTTAAGAAAGCAATCTAGTGTGAGGTGTCTTGAATTAAAAATCTGTCCCTGAGGCTGAACTTGCTATTTTTTTAAAATATTTATTTTTTAGTTATAGATGGACATAATATCTTAATTTTATTTTTGTGTGGTGCTGAGGATGGAACCTGGTGCCTCACGCATGGTAGGTGAGCACTCAACCTCTGAGCCACAACTCCAGCCCCTAAACTTCCTATTTTGATAAGCTTGAATGTGGCATCTAACATGAAACAATAAGGAAAAAAATGTGAAAGAGGACTGATTTTTTTTTCATGACTATGAATGAGACACAAGACCTTGATAGTTAACATAATCTGCAAACTAAGTTTTGTAGTGTCTTTTTAAGAGCCAGAAAATTCTACTACCAAATAAAATATTTTGCTTTTATCCATATTACCATACTACTGACAAGTCTTCACCTCAGAACTCATCATTCAAAAATGTGTTGTTTCTTCCAGAGGGTTTCTAATACTGTTGGAACATGCGTCCCAGAAAGAAACCAGAGGCCCTGTCTCAGCAGCTTGGTAGAGGGTGCCATGTGCCTCTGGTGAGGGGTTTGGCCTTTGAGAGGCAATGTTCCTGCCATTTGCCAATGTGGCCTTCATTATCTCCATGTGACTGTGGCTTTTCAGTACCTGAGCAAGTTTGGCCTCCTGTCAGCTGGATGGAAAGTTTGTCCCTTTAGCCACAGAGCTACCAAAAGTGATCAGTCCCCCAACCACTTTAATAGTGTCTTGATACTAAAAAAAAAAGTTCATTTTTTAAGAACATTAATCATATTGACTCTTTTGTATTTTTAAAACATATTTTTCACAGTCCCTGGCCTAGAATGGAAATGTCACTACTGGGCATCAGCAATCACAGACTTGGCTGTTTTAGCAAAGTTGGGAGAAAACAGTGTTAGTGGCCAAGTGAGTTGCCCCAGTCATTAATAGTTGGAGTGAGTCCTGATACAGTCAGGGTTCGGCTTCTGCTACTTATCACTATTGTTCCTGGCAACACCAATCAGTGTGGCTGAACTGGGGGGTCTCTGGGACTTAGGAATATGAAACTGTGACAGAGAAAGGAAGTTTAAGTCTTCTCAGAAGGGAGATACCTCAAAATAACCTCATGTGGCCTATATGCTCCTGGCTGCTGTGCCAGTCTGCACTGGGCCAGAGTACCACTTAATCCTTCCCGCATCTGTATGGAGTTCCTTGGCCTCCATGGGGAAGGCACATGCAGGACTTGGGGGCTATTTATCATGTTTTCAAATCAGGCTCAGCTGTCTTCACTTCCCACTTATAATGTAACTCCTACAGAAGCAACCAGATAGCTTCTCTCCACAGAGGTCTAGAGAGATAGGAAGACAGCAAAAATAAATAGTTTTAACCCTAGGTAGAACACACTTGAAGTGAATCACAGGAGACCAAACAATTTTAGAGATGAAAAGACGTTGGGTATAAAATCATCTAAATCTTTCGGTTTACATGTGAAGAAACAGAGATTCTAAAATAAGTCTATGTCTTAGAGTTAGTAGTGTCAGGACTACAATTTTTTTTTTCCCCAAAGGTTGAGATTTCTGTTTTTCTCTCACTGCCTATCTATCTGAAATCTCAACATCTTTCTCTCTCTGTCTTTCACACATGTACATACACACACGCTCCTTCAGATTTTAGTTAAGAAAATCATAATATTCTGAAAATCTGTAGTATGTACTCATACTACTGAAATTATATAATATTGAGTGACCTTTTATTCCATGCTTATTTGCTAGGTCCAAGGATTGTTTCCTCTTGGCAACAGCAAATCCATCATTCTCTAGTTTCCCCACCTTAAAAATTAAGGAATTTTCTTTTCCTTCCCTCTGTTTGCCTGGCAGCATCCTCAATCGAAAACAAATAAGCTGTTAATCGGTAAAAAAAAGAAGGAGGGAGAAAAATCTTCAAAAATTGTTTTTAGCCCCATCTGGCCTTAGAAAAACATGGGAATTGGTGATCAAGTGTATTCAGCAGGATGGCTGCCTTTCAAGGGAAACAATATCTGGATATTTCTATGTCTAGACCACAGAGGAAAAATGCTTCCTTGGTAATTAACCCATTAAAAGCAGAACAGGCCTATGTGGCTCTGAGAAACCCACAGAAGAATTAGAGAGAAGCAGTCCCTGATGACATTGTTGGTGATACATTTGTAAAAGCTGATTTACTAGTCTCCGTTGCAACATTTAAATCCTGAGTCTAGAGTGAAGGATGAATAGGGAATGGTAAGAAGTTACTTATTTTCTTAACCCATCAATGGCATTTTTTTTTTCATTTGACTCTACCCTTTTTATCCCATTTGTATACCACTCAGAAGGATCTTGTAAAAAAAACCCTTTCTCCCTACAGTATGAAGATGGACACCATAGTAAGGCCTTAAAGGAATTTTCTTTAAGATTTAATATACTAAAATGTTACTTAAACAAGTGTCTGATTCCTAGAGAGGGCATTTATGTGAATTCTGGTAGGATTATGTATGCATCATGACTTAATTTCATAATCTCCATCTTTGAATCCTGCTTTATCATTTGAAAAAGTTAAATATGAGTTGATCTGCATCATTATCTAACTTGGTAATTTATTAAAAAATTATTTTTTATGCATAGGTCATGGACTAACACAGATGGCAGTGAAACATTTTGAACCTCTTACTTGGATATTACACATTAACAATCACAGAAAAGAAAAAGGTTCTTTTTATGTTCAAATTTCCCAAGTCTGATCTTGTATATTTCTTCTACAATCTTATATGAGATGTTATTATATTCTGATTGCAGTTTTGAGATTATGGGCATCTGAAGAGACATAATACCTAGTGTCTACTTGAGAAATGTTGTCTATATGGAGAAATAAAATAGGTACAAAAGCAATTACACATCTGAATTTCTCCTCTTTTTGTTAATAGAATGAAATATCTGAGGCTGAGAAACTTATAAAGAATAGAGGTTTGTTTTGCCTTAGAGTCCTAGTCAAAGGTAAAATGTCCTTATCTGGTGATGGCCTTCTTGCTAGCAGAGTCCCAAGATGGCAAGAGTCTCACATGGCAAAAGGCAGGGAGCAAATATGCATGTCTTCCAGCCTATCTCCCTTTTCTTATAGAGCCTTCAGTATTCAATAATGGAGGCTCCATCTGATGACCTTATCGAATTCTAATCACCTCCTAAAGGCTCCATTTCTAAAAACCTTGGATGGATAAAGTTTCCACCTTTTCAGTACTTTAGAATGGTATTTCAAAGTGTGAACCCTGAGGTTCACTTGAGCCGTAACAAACCATAGCAACATATTGCAATTAATATCACTTACGTGACATAATAGAACTGAGAAATATACACTAGGAATAACTGGAAAATATTTTCATGGACTTTAGTGAGTTGATGAAACAATAGTAGAAGTAGTGTTTGAGTAGCCATGAAGGAAACAAAAATAATATCACTCAAACTAATCTCTTAGCTTGATGTTATTTTCACATTGCATCCCCAACCTTTTCCATATGTAGGCATAATTTCAGGAATCTCCCAAGGAGAGGAGCAGGAGTCCACACTTATCTTCTTGTCTAAACTTTCCCAACTTTGCTACTTCTCTAGTGTTTCCCTCTTGTGAAAGTAGCCTCTCTCTCCATTGTGCTAGTCTTCACCATGAGACCATTCACCTTTGCCTACAATTCTCTTTCCTAGCACTAGCTCCCTTCTATATTCCTTTCACCAAGCTTCTGCTCTTAAAATGTTAGTTTAAGTGTTGACATTGCATTTGCTAAGAATTCTTCCTTGATTTTCCTTATTCCTCCCCTCTTCTGTTTTTCAGCTTCTCTTTAGCTTCATCTCTTCCCTTTCTCCACAGATTGCATTGGATGCCCCTCCTTAGTAAGTATCTAAGAACCCTTGACTTTTCTTTTATCAGTGCATATACCATATTAGGTTTTAGTGATCTGCTTTTTGTCTTGATGTGAGCACTTTGAGAGAAGAAATTGTGCCTTATTGATGCTGTATTCTTAATGCCTGTGTCAGTGTCAGCCACACAAAAAGGTTTCCATAAAATTTATTGAATGAATGAATAAGGGTCATATTATTCAGTGACAAATGAAAAGAACAAATAGCCTGCTCCTTTAGAGTATGGAATCTTGGAAAGAAGACAGAGCACATGTATATACATGCACGAATGTGCATGTGTGCACACAAACACACACACACACAAACACACACACATTCAAGATGTGCTAATGCAATGAAGAAAACAAAACTTAAGACTGAGAATTACAGAATAAATGTGTGTTAGATGGAAGATTATAAACGTTAGAATTTAATTACAAAAAAATGGAATCCACTGTGGTTGGTTCTAATAGAAAGTGAATTGGTCATCTCTTCTTGGTAATATCAACAACCACAACTATGGGTGACTGCTCCAGCAAAAGGGGCGTAGCCACCACTTCTTGACTCCAAATTTACAACTTCCATAAACACCACCCCTCCAATGGAGCTCAGGATATTTTACAGGATCTCTACCATTACTACCCAAGATAGCTTTTCACCTTGTCATCTGCTTTCTAAAAGGTGAGTAACACTGAGACTAGTTTTTCATGTTGGTTCTTCTCAGTGGAAGGTTAACTCTGGTACAACTGACAGGCAGAACCTGAATCTCAGACCTTTAGTCCAGCTGTGAGCACTGAATTCTGACATGTTAGGAAGGCATGATACATAGGTTGGTATTACCATATTATGGGAACTTGTATTACTACAAAAGAATATTCAAGAGATGTTAAACCAGCACAAAGGAGTCACTGCATGTTACCTAGAGGAAGAGAAAGAACTCACTAGGCAAAAGTCAGTGGTTAGAAAAAAATGGAGAATGTTTCATTTATGGCAAGGAAATGCTTAGCAGCTTCCAGGAACTGAAAGAATTTTACCTTGGCTAGGAATGGTGAGTGAGAGAGGGGCTTGCGATGAGATTGGAAAGGGTAGTCATCATTCAAAGCCTGAGGGAGATGTGAAAGAGTTTATATTTGGTTCTAAATTCAAAAGGAGGCCAGGGTGTTGAGAAGATCCAATTCATACTTCACAAAGTTTATACTGGCTTGTAAGGTGAATATTAATTGGAAAAATCATAAGAAGGAACAGAGAGACTAGCAAGGAGGTTATAGGGTTTCTTCAGATAAAGGATGTTTGCGTCTTAGAAACATAGGTGGTGCAATGACTATGGAGACAAGTAGTTTGAATGTGAGCAATAATTTGGAGATAAAAGTGTTTGTACTTAATACTAATGTATATTGTGGGTTTCTGGTGGGGGAAAAGGAGGCATTAGAGCTCCTAGGTTCCTGATTTTACTGGTGGGTGGGTAGATACCTGAAATGGTGAAGGCTGTAAAAGGATTTATTTTGGAGAGGAGGGTGTTGGTTAATTTCAAGAGTTTAGTTTGGGACATTGTAGTGGATACTGAGATTCACCACCAAGATGTACAGATATTACTGAGATATCAGAGATGTAGAAAGAACTTATGTTCTGAATCTTGATTCTCCAAAGCAGATATCAGAAGTGAAGAGCGTGTTGCTCCAGGTGTGAGAGTGCTGTCAGGAGACAGACTGTCACCATCAGGCCCTTAAAGGAAGCCATGAGAAAGCCACTTCACATGATGTCCCACTGCCTCTGGGATAGGAAGTGGGCACATGTAATGAATGATAAGGACCTGGCCATCTTGTTCCAGTAGGAGCAACTGTAAAGATGCATCTAGTTCCAGAGCTTCTCATGACTTAGTACTGTTGTTGGTACTATTTATTCCTCTTTTTACTCAGTTTGGAGAGCTTCTGGGTTGATGAATACTTGAAGGTGTTGGGAGGTACACCAAGGAGGGCACAGAAGCTCTGCATGCCCTTTCCATGTACCTTGCCTTATGCATCTTTTCATTTGATGTTTCTGAACAGTATTTTAAAACAGAAAACCAGTAAAAGTAAGTAAACTGGTTTCCTGAGTTGTTGGAGCCATTCCAGAAAATTATTGAACCTGAGGGTGTATAACAAGCCCCTTGAATTTATAGTTGGTCAGTCAGAAGTGGTTTGGGCTTAGAAATGGCATTTGAAATGGTTGTAGTCTGTAATACTGAACCTCTAGTTTGTGGGATCTGATGCTAACTCCAGGAAGTTAGTGTTAGAGTTGAATTACATTTTAAGACAACCAGCTATTTTTCAGAGAGTTGGAGAACTGGTTGTTGGTGTGAGGGAAAATCTCACATATTTGATGTTGGAAGTGTTTTATGATTAGAGATGGATCATAGTAAATATGTTTGGCACAGAAGCAAACTACTTGGTAGGAGCTCCCTTGACTAATTTTGAAGATGATTGGATGAATGGAGAAGACTTTTCTTAGACAGGCATGGAGACCATAGACACAGATCTTACAGGTCATGAAGGTCTGGATCATGTCGTGAGGCAAAGCATCAAGAGGTGCTAGCTAAAGATAAGGGGACCTAGAATTGATAGTACAGTAGGGAGACAATGAGTATATTTGCAACCCTGCACAAGTAGCAGGGATAGAGCTGTCATTCATTTCAGAAACTCCTCTACTAGGTTTTTTTTTTTCCCCCCAGCAAGAGAGACAACTGACTCTTCCCACCAGAATCCTGGAAAATCTGTTCTAAGAATATATATTAGGAAGTAGGTCTGAGAAGCTCAGAGAGTAGACTATGGTGACCTAGTTCATGTGTCATATAGGTCCTCCTTCAGGAAATTTCTTGTTGTCCTAGCTGCTGAAAGTGATTTCAGCAAACATCCTTTCTTTGTTAGCCCCATTAGTGGTAATTTATCTGCCAAGAATATGTGCTAAATTTCATACCCCTTTCTGGAGTGATCCAGATCTAAGGACTGATGGATATAGTACAAAGTTCTGGTTTTCTCTGTCCAAGGAAGACAACTCTGAAGTATGTTCTAGCTCTGGTTTTTCTTGTAGGTGTCATTAAGCCATTGTTGAGACTGCACCATGGTTTGACTTCTCTTGTCCTCCTCTGCTTCCTTCCTCCTCCTTTTATGGGTGTTAATCCCAAAGGAACTTTTAATATATATCTTGAACACTGAACTCCATTTCAGTGTCTGCTTACATGGTAATCCAACTGGTGATAGAAGTGTTAAGTTTATATTCCCTTGAGATATTCAAACAGAGATCTCAAATATAAAATTGGATCACACAAATGAATCACACAAGTATGTAATTTAGTGGAAACTTCTGGTATCTAGATATTAATTTATGATTTGGTAGCATTTAAAATGATGGGAATGAATATCATCATTTTGTTGAGAGGGTAACTATAAAAGAAATGGGGTTAGGATTGATCTCTAGAGACAAACTGAAAAAGTTTAGTAAACAAAGAGGATCTTTCAAAAACGACTGCAAATAATTATCAAAGTGATGAAAGGAAAACTGGAAAAAGAATCATGGAAACCAAGAACAGAGAGAAGTAAAAAAAAATTTAAAAAGAAAGCAAAGTATGCTGCTAAAAAGTGGGTAAATCCCAGTTACACTTAGCGACGTGAAAGAAACCATGTTCAAAAGACTCCCTAGTGTGTTATTTCATTTATATGACATTCATTCTAAAACAAAACTAAACTATAGGCCTAGAAAACAGATCAGTGATTGCCGTGTGTTGGACATGGGAGTGAGTTCAATACAAATTGGTATGGAATATCTGGGTGGGGGTAATGGAATTATTTTGTATCATAATAATTTTATTTCTTTCTCAAAACTTGGCAAGCTCTATGCTGAACCTGCCCAAGTTGTATGTTTCTTATGATACTCTTCAACTATGTAGTATTTCATGTGTGGCTTTATCATAGCTTGTTTATGCAGTTTCCGGTTGAGGGACATTGGGTTGTTTCAAGTTGTTGATGATTATTCATAAAATTATTGAGGGAATACAAAGTTTTGTGTCATGTAGTAATTGTACATTTAAATTTATAAGAAATTTCCAAAGTGCTTTTCAAAGTGACTAAACTACTTTGCATTCCCACTAATAAGATCCTTGTTAACCCTTGCTATTGCCAAATTAAAAAAAGATAAGCCATTCTAATAATTGTGTAGTGATATCTCAGTGTGATTTATATTTTCCAAGTGACCATGGGCGTGGTTTCTTGTGCTTATTTGCCAAAATGTACTATACATGAGTGGGTCTTCTTTGCCATTGTTTTGGATTATTTTAATATTGAATTTTGAATACTTTATATAATATAGTCACAGATCTTTATCAGATATGTAATTCATGAATATTTTCTCCCATCTATTGTTAGATGTTTCATACTCTGAACTATATTTCTCGAGGAGCAGACATCTGTAATTTTGGTGATATTTTCCCTGGGTATAAAATTTGTTAACAGTTTTTCTCTTTTTCAAATTTAAGATGTTGCTCCATTGTTTCTGGCTTTTATAACTTTTTATGAGAAATCTGTTGTAATTTGAGTTCCTTTTTTTCTATATGTAATATGTCTTTTTTCTTTGTCTTCCATCAGGTTTTTCTTTGGTCTTCAGCCATAATTATGATGTACCAATTCCTTTTTAAAACTTCTCTGGTGTTTTGTAAGGTTCTCAGATATGTAGGATAGTTGCTATCAATAATTTTGAAAACATTTTAGCATAACATATTTGTTTTGTCTTTCCTCTCCTGGCATTTTAAATTACATTTATTTCAACACTTTAAATTTGTGTTACAATTCTGGGAATATTCTGTCTGACACTTCTTCTTTTGGTTTTTGCTTTCTCTTTTTAGTGATGTAGTTTGAATAGTTTCTATTGATCTATCTTCTTCAAGGTCCCTTATTCTTTCTTGAATGTGTCAAGTTGATTTATCAACCTTTTAAAGGTATTCTTATAGTCATGACACAGGTTTTTAATAAGCTGCTACATTGAATGTAATATTCACTTATTTATTGATCCATTAAAAATGAGATTAGTCTATAATGTTCTTTGTTATTAAGGTTTTCCTAACCTCATAAAATAAATTGTCAGCCTTTCTTCCTTATTCAAGGAAGCAGGTTATCATATAGGTTTACTTGTTCCATGAAGTTTTTCAGATCTTTCTGATAAAATTACCTTATTCTGGTGTTACTGTGGCGAAGACTTTTTCTTTTTCTTCTTCTTCTTGTTTTTTTTTTTTTTTTTGAGGTGAGAGTCACATAATATACAATCAACCATTGTAAAGCATACAGTTCAGTGGTATTTAGGTTAAAATTCAGTGGTATTTAGGTAACAACTCAGTGATATTTAGTGTATTCACAATATTGTGCAACTATTAGTTCTCTTTAATTTTAAAACTTTTTCATTGACCCCCAAAAACATTCATTATCCATTAAGTAATCATTTCATTCTCTCCCCACAACCCCTGGTAACCTCTAATTTGCCTTCTTTCTTTATGGATTTGCCTATTCTGGACATACCACATAAAATGGACCCTATAATATGTGACCTTTTGTGTATGGTTTATCTCACTTAGCATAATGTTTAGAGGTTTATCCAAATTGAAGCATGTAGAGTTCTCCATTTCTTTTGATGATTAAATAATACTTCATTGTTTGTATGTATCACAACTCATTTACCTATTTATCCATGATGGAAATTTGGGTTGTTTCTACCATTTCAAACACTAATATGTTCCTAGGATTAAAGTTCATCTATATGTTCTATTTAGCAACACCTTGAAATTTTTATATGTAGTGCTTTTATAGCCAGTCTGAATATTTTGTCACTTCCAATGTGATTTCCCCTTTATCATGAGTTACTTAGGGATGTATTTCTTAGTGCACAAACATGAGTTTAACATTATTCTTAAACTACTGTTTATGAAATTCTTTTAAACTAGGTTTAGAGACTGTAGTCTATATAACATCAGTTCTTCTATAGTTGTTAACATATTTTGTGATCTATTTTACAATTTTGGGAAACATTGTGTTAAAGACTGTATATTCTCCATTGATGGAATGCAGAGTTTTTTAGTTACTCAATTATCTGTTTCTCTCTCTTGCTCTACACACACACACACATGCACACACTCACATATATCCTCCCCACCCCGTACTGAGGATTTAACTCAGGAATAATTTGCTACTGAGCTACATTTCCAGCCCTTTTTATTTTATTTTTTTTTCAAATTTTGAGACAGAGTATCACTAAGTTACATAGGGTCTTGTTAAGTTGCTGAGACCTTGAACTTGCAATCCTGCCTCAGCCTCCCAAGTCGCTGAAGTGACAAGTGTAAGTCACCGTACCTGGCTAGATCAAATATATTTTGACATGGAAAAATTCTGTAATTCTGCTAGTATTTATGTGTTTGGTGTATCAGTTTTTGATAGTTTAAAAATAATGTCTTACTATGACTTTGGATTTGTAAAATTCACCTTTAATTCTGACAGGTTTTTGAATGAAATTTCAAGCAAATTTTTTGGTTAATATTTGTAATTTTTAATTCTTAATTTTACATTTTTCATTTTATTATTATGTAGTATTTGTCTTAATATGCAGCAATGTTTGTGTATTTAATCTACTTTATTTGATATTACATTGTTACATCAGTTTTATTTTGATGTATTTAATAAATGCTTAAAATATCATTTTTATACCTTTATTTTTATGTATTTCTATATTAATATATAATATAATATGTGGTTATATAATATTATATGTAATTATATAATAATATATATAATATTATATGTAATTATATAATAATATAGCAATTACAATAACTAATATTAATTATAAAATAATTGTATATAAGCTCTGGATTATGATCTCCAACCTTTTTAAATGTATCCATGTGGTCACAGAATTGAAAACTTTAATTTTAATTGGTTACTGAAAGTTTTTCATTCCCCTACTCTTTGTTTTCAAGTAATATATTTATATTTCTTTTTTTTTAAGATAAGTCTTTCGGTATAAACATTCATGTTT
The DNA here is from genome assembly GCF_047511675.1 of Marmota flaviventris. Taxonomy (NCBI): domain Eukaryota; kingdom Metazoa; phylum Chordata; class Mammalia; order Rodentia; family Sciuridae; genus Marmota; species Marmota flaviventris. Next base: position 78,775,969 of record NC_092505.1, read on the forward strand.
AAATAAGAAGTTTTTCATATTTTTTTAATGTAGGAGATCAAACACAGGGCCTTGCACATGCTAGACCAGTGCTCTACAACTGCGCTACACAATCCAACCCAGGAAGTATATATTTTTCTTTTTAATTTAGGCATTTATATCCTCTTAATGACTATGGCAAACTTTATTTATCCTTTAATTATATGTTTTATACTGCCCTCCAGAACTTGTCATTTTTCTTAAGGATGTACGTTTTTAAATTTATTTTAAATGAAAAGCCTCCTAACTTCATGGTTTATTAAATTTATTAATATATTTCACCATTGTCTATACTTTCCAATGATAATTTTAACCTTTTATTTCCTTGTGGATTTATTTTTTATTGCTTTTTTCCCTTTGCATTACTTAAATATATGATAATGTAATATTTTATTTCAGTGATGTTTCAGAGTGGGGTAGAAATCACTACTGCAATCCTTTTTACTTCTGAAGTTGTCTTTTCTTTTTCCCTTACAAGTGAAGGTACAAGTGAAGCTAATCAATATTTTTTGGAAGTCCATCTAGAAATATATTCAAGCCTCTAAATCTCTCCTTCACATATTTGATCATCTCTTTCCTATTTTTTTTAAGTCTTCCTATTGTTCTATGGTACATTCCACAAGAATTCCTCAGTATAAGCCACCATTTTACTTTGATTATGTTCAGTACAGAAACTACCTTGCTTACTGAGATTAAAAACTAAATTACCCACCCCCTCTATTTTAAAGGTGCCTAAATTCATTCTTTTACAAACTCATTTATTTTAGTCAGATTATTTTGTAACATTATTTCATGTAGAGTAAGTGAATTAAAGTTGACTTTTTTGCCTATCTTTCTTTATATTAAAATTTTTTAAGGGTTTTACAATTTTGCTTTGTAGTTTTTTATTTTTTTAATTGTAGATGGACACAATATCTTTATTTTATTTTACTTATTTTTATGTGGTGTTGAGGATTGAACCCAGTGCCTCATGCCTGCGAAGCAAGCACTCTACTACTGAGCTACAACCCCAGCCCCTGTAGATTTATTTTAATGAGTCTTTCCTTTTCTCTCTTTATAACAGGTTGCAATTTTCTTCACCTGGTTTCATGGACATTTATCTCAGAACTAGGTCTTATAATGGCATTTGGCATTCATTTTCTGTGGTTAGGAATGCAATATAATTTCCCATTTTGTTGTTGTGTCTATGACCCTAGCAGTCCATAGATCTGCAACTTCGTTTAAGCTGTAGCCCTAGGCTGCCTTTGAACAATGTTATTTTCAGCCTCCTTTTACAAATAGAGAACTCCTCCCTAGTTCTTGGCTTAAGCTAGTAAACCTGGCTCATATCTTGTATAATTTTGTGTGGAACACATTTTGTTCCTGTACCTTGCAGGGCCAAATGTCTCATTCTCAGTGTTTGCTTCCAATCATAGAATCCAGCAGGGATCTGGCTTGAACCCCTCTCAGTGCTTTGCAGGTAAGTTCTGTTTCTGATCACAAGAGATGTTTATTTTTTATTTTGTCTGTGTATACACATACATAGACAATTTTAAAGATATAAATATATCCAATATCATGTATAATACATACATGTATATAAGCACACACAGTGTGTGTGTATATATATATATATATATAATGTGTGTGTGTGTGTATGTATATATATATATATATATATATATATATATATATATATATATATATATATAATGTGAACAATTGTAACACAACTTTCCATTTCTATGGTTGTACACTATGTAGTGTCATGCCATGTGTGCAGTCATACATGTACCTAGGGTAATGATGTCTATCTCATTCCACCATTTTTCCTGCTCCCATGCAAGTTTAAATATAAAAAAGTTGACACTCATGACTTTACCCCATATATTATCATATTTCTGTTCCTTTTTAAAGTAAGTATTACAGATAACGTTAATGCTTGCTTAAACCATGACTCCAGGTTGCTTTCTCTCTCTCTCTCTCTCTCTCTCTCTCTAGACAGTTGCTATCATAGGTTTTGCATGTGTTAATCCAATCCACATATATGTATTTATGATGAAATGTAATAGTTTTTTCTTTTTAAACGAACTTAAATGATATCACACTCTATTGATTTGCTTCTTTCCTTTCCACCATTTTTTTTTTTGCTTGTGCGATTCATCCTTACTGATTTTTATTAGCATAACTGCATTTAAGTTCTTTTATAAAAATTCTTTATACTATTCTACTATATGTTTTTTCTTTTTGGGGGGCGGATACTGGAAATTTAACTCAGGGGCATTCAACGGACTGAGCCATTTCCAAAGCTCTTTTTTGTATTTTATTTAGAGACAGTGTCTCACTGAGTTGCTTAGTGCCTCACCATTACTGAAGCTGGCTTTGAACTCTATTTTCCTGTCTCAGCTTCCCAAGCCGCTGGGATTACAGGTATGGGCCACTGTGCCTGGCTCTATTTTTTCTTTTAACTTACATTGTTTTAAATTTTTATCTTTAAATATAGCTTCAATTTACATTGTTGTAATTGTCTTCTTGCATAGATATTTGTACCTTTCTAGGGTATATGCCTTGAAGTAGAATGTCTTGACTATGGAATATTCACGCTTATAATATTATGATGAACTGTTTTCTCTAAAATAGTAATTAAAATTTACCCTTTTATCAGTAGTATGTGAGTGCCTCAGATTCAGAATATTTCCTTTAATAGAATACTACAAGATTGTTGAGATTTTGCAAGTACTATTATGAAATATCACTGATTAGTTTGCATTATCCTAATTATAACTTCAATTATCATTTTTTTCAAATGTTTAAGGACTCTTTGGTTAGTGGAAATAATGAAAAGAAGAAAGGAAGGAAAGGAGAAAGGGTTAACATTATTATATTCCTTTCTTTAATATTTGTATTTGGTTTAGTGCCTTCACTGAGAAAGAATTTAGCATAGCGCCGAGGCAAATATTAGAGGTCTGCCTTCATGATTCTGTTTGAAATTTTAGTCTACCTTCTCATCATGGTACTCCTGATACCTTTAAACCTGATTTGATTTTTCTTTCCTGTATATTATTTACCACCTTATATCTAGTACAGAATTTGCTCATTGCCTTCTAACATACTGTATAATTTACACACTATATATTGGTCATGTTTATTTTTTTGTTTTCTGCCTCTAGAAAAAGCCTGGTGAATTATAAACAATGAATAAAAATTGGTTGAATAAATGAATGATGCATAAAATGAATATTGATTATTTAAAAAGGTCTAAAGTTTTGTTAAGACAAAATAAAACCTTCATAAGGACCCTACGATCTCCTTTTCAAAAGTTACTTGAAATTTACTATGAGACTATCTGTCTTTTAATTTATAATAATCAATTTCGCTTGTCATATGAATACGCTGTATACTCTAAATTTTCAGTATCCTAATCGTCCATATGATTGAATTTTCCTTAGGTTATTTAGTGGATTTTTAAAAAAATGCCTATAACTTAAAGACACAAAATGAAAATTGCTTAATTTTCTAATGATGAATTTGATGAAATCATAAAATTTAAAGTTTGAAATCTGGGTCTTCATAAGTTAAAGACTGTGCCTTTGTAGATGCACACATACACATGTATATATATAAATTCATATGCTTGTGTGTTTAGGGTAGATGCATAATACTTTTTTAAATGATTAACTAAGAACAAAAATAATGCCAAATGTGAAATCAGAGAGGGGAAAGGAAGAGGATGAAGTTTAGACTGGTACCTGAATTTGAAAGACAGATGTAGTGTTGAACCAGAGAAGCAATGCAAAAAGGAATAGGATCAGAACAGATTTGACTCTGTAGACCCAGTACAAATCAGAAAAGAATGATGCAAAGTGAATTGCAAGAGCTGGGTCCTTATTTATCATTTCCTGACATGCACACAATAACATATGTAGTATGTATATATTACTAAGGGAATGAAAGATGTTTGTAACCATGCTTAGCAAATTTTTGAGATATTAACTATTATACTCATTTAATTTCTTATTTTGAAATTTGACATTAACATAAATACCACTCTGTAAAGAAAACAATAGATGATGAGGTCAATACTCAATTTTTTTAAAAGCAATCATCTAATTTTCCACGATGGTAGTTTTATGACTTCAGATGAAAAGTTTGGCTCCAATTTATTTTAACACTTAAGTGAGATTTAGCATGTCAGAAAATTAAACTACAGCTGAACAAAATTGTCCAAATATGATAATGTAAAGTATCTGACCTAGAAGAGAGCAAGCTAAGAACAGAACTTACAGCCAGTAAACACACACACGTGCTCTGTAAGAGTAACATGTCTTACCATTTCCAAAGCAATGATATCTTAGTAGAAAATCTGCTGTATGACCCCTTCAGAATGTTTAATATTATAAATAAGGCATATCACCTCAGCCTCAATCTCCCTGGAAAACAAGGGAGCTTTTTGTTCTCTGGCTACTTCTTTTGTGAATCAACTCCCAAAACTTCTAGAAGTGAGACAGTGGGCAGAGCAGACAAATATGACCTTGTTTCAGTGACCTTATGAATTTAGTTTTGATAGAGCTTTCATGGGAAGGCTTTTTTTGTTAAAAATATTGATTTTTCTCCCCATTATGTATTTTAGGACAGAGGTTTAGGGAGACTGCATCTGTGGCTTTGGCATTTCCCCAATTAGCTGGTTCTTCTGTGATCTCTGCCATCCTGATGGTCTCTGATCAAAACGAGGAATTCGATTTTCTTGAGTACAGAGAAAGCTATCTCACTTCTCTTTTCAGAAATATATTATTTATAAAAACATATCTCTTGGGCTGGGATTGTGGCTCAAAGGTAGAGTGCTCACCTGGCATGCATGGGGGACAGGATTTGATCCTCAGTACCACATAAAAATAAAACAAAGCTATTGGGTCCACGTATAACTAAAAATTACACACACACACACACACACACACACACACGTATTTAAAAGTTTGAGATGTAGGGAAAATGAGTGGAGGGAACAAAACAGTAGCAGGAAGAGTTAGAGTGGTTTGTTTGGCTGGCAAAATGCTAACATTCAAAGAAATGAGACTACACACATTCCCTCTGTGAGGCCATTTTGTTGATGTTATGATACTAAGCTCTGGGGAACTTTGTCTTTCTAATCATCACACCTCTGAAAATATTATGGCATTTCCTTATGGATTGTTTTTCTTTAAAATTTTCTGACATACCATGCTCTATTATTAATATTCCATACTTAGTTCCTTTTCACTGAGTAAACTTGGGCTTCACTTCTCCAAGAAATGAAGCTTCCATTTTCTCAGATATAAAATGGGCTAGAAAAAAATGCCTTGTATCTTTTCTATCTCTGTGAGAATTTTTTCTAATTATAATCCTGATAACTGAGCTCTTTATATATCAAAAGAATTCTTAAGAGATCAAATTTCATACTAGCCTTCCCTCCCTCCTTCCTTCCTTCCTTCCTTCCTCCTTTCTTCCTTCCTCCTTTCTTCCTTTCTGCCTGCCTGCCTGCCTTGCTTTGAACTTGTCAAGTATATAGTAGGTGTCAGACACTTTTCCTTTTTCTGCTTTAAAATTTGTGCACTATCTATTCATTTGCTAGGGCTATGACAATAAAGCACTATAGACTGGGTGGCTTAAACAACAGAAGTTTATTTTCTTATACTGATCTAGAATTCTGAGATGAAGGTGGCATTGGTTTCTTCTGAGGTTTCTCTCCCAGACTTGCAGGGGACTGACTTCTCCTGAAGTCTTCACACTACCTTTCCTCTGCACTGTACATACCCATGTCCTAATTTCCTCTTTTTAAAACATTTTTTCTTTTTAGATATACATGACAGTAGAGTGTATTTTGACATATTATACATATATGGAGTATAACTTATTCTAATTAGGATCTTATTTTTGTGGTTGTACATGAGGTGAAGTTTCACTGGGGGTATATTCATATATGAACATAGGAAAGTTATGTCAGATTTATTCCACTGTCTCTCCTATTCCTATCCCCTCTCCCTTCCCTTCATTCCCATTTGTCCAACCCACAGAGCTCCTATTCTTCTCCTCCCCCTTTGTTGTTTGTTAGCATCCCCATAACAGAGAGAATATTCACCTAATTTCCTCTTGAGAAAACCAGCTATATTACATTAATAGACCATTCTAATGATATTACTTAAGTTAAATACCTCTTTAAAGACATTATCTCTAAGTACAGTCACATTCTGAGGTACTAGGTGTCAAAAATTCAGCATATGAATAAAACCACATGTTTATTCTATTCTTTGTTTCCTTTTTAGCTTGTCAAAGTATCTTAGCTGAGTCCAAACTGAAGACTATGAATGAGTTGTGCTCTCCTGAGGAAATTTTCTTGAATAGGATATACATGGGGACTTTTGTAGATGGTACTGTAAAATAAAGTGTGTGTGGGGGGGCGTGTGTGTGTGTGTGTGTGTGTGGGCATGTGTCCACGCGCCTACAGCAGTATAGGAGAAAGATATATAAAAGGAACAAATAGGGGAAAGATAAACTTTGTCCTTACTCTATCCTTATTTCTGATCAAGTGTTTTTTTTAATTTTTTTATTGTTGGTTGTTCAAAACATTACATAGTTCTTGATATATCATATTTCACACTTTGATTCAAGTGGGTTATGAACTCCCATTTTTACCCCGTATACAAATTGCAGAATCACATCAGTTACACATCCATTGATTTACATATTGCCATACTAGTGTCTGTTGTATTCTGCTGCCTTTCCTATCCTCTACTATCCCCCTCCCCTCCCCTCCCCTCCCCTTTTCTCTCTCTACCCCCTCTACTGTCATTCATTTCTCCCCCTTGTATTATTTTCCCCTCACTTCCTCTTGTATGAAATTTTGTATAACCCTGAGGGTCTCCTTCCATTTCCATGCAATTTCCCTTCTCTCTCCCTTTCCCTCCCACCTCTCATCCCAGTTTAATGTTAATCTTCTTCTCATGCTCTTCGTCCCTACTCTGTTCTTAGTTACTCTCCTTATATCAAAGAAGACATTTGGCATTTGTTTTTTAGGGATTGACTAGCTTCACTTAGCGTAATCTGCTCTAATGCCATCCATTTCCCTGCAAATTCTATGATTTTGTCATTTTTTAATGCAGAGTAATACTCTATTGTGTATAAATGCCACATTTTTTTTTAACCATTCCTCTATTGAAGGGCATCTAGGTTGGTTCCACAGTCTTGCTATTGTGAATTCTGCTGCTATAAACATCCATGTAGCAGTGTCCCTGTAGCATGCTCTTTTTAGGTCTTTAGGGAATAGACCAAGAAGGGGAATAGCTGGGTCAAATGGTGGTTCCATTCCCAGCTTTCCAAGAAATCTCCATACTGCTTTCCAAATTGGCTGCACCAATTTGCAGTCCCACCAGCAATGTACAAGTGTACCCTTTTCCCCATATCCTCGCCAGCACTTGTTGTTGTTTGACTTCATAATGGCTGCCAATCTAACTGGAGTGAGATGGTATCTTAGGGTGGTTTTGATTTGCATTTCTCTGACTGCTAGAGATGGTGAGCATTTTTTCATGTACTTGTTGATTGATTGTATATCCTCCTCTGAGAAGTGTCTGTTCAGGTCCTTGGCCCATTTGTTGATTGGGTTATTTGTTATCTTATTGTCTAATTGTTTGAGTTCTTTGTATACTCTGGATATTAGGGCTCTATCTGAAGTGTGAGGAGTAAAGATTTGTTCCCAGGATGTAGGCTCTCTATTTACCTCTCTTATTGTTTCTTTTGCTGAGAAAAAACTTTTTAGTTTGAGTAAGTCCCATTTGTTGATTCTTGTTATTAACTTTTGTGCTATGGGTGTCCTATTGAGGAATTTGGAGCCCGACCCCACAGTATGTAGATCGTAGCCAACTTTTTCTTCTATCAGACGGCGTGTCTCTGATTTGATATCAAGCTCCTTGATCCATTTTGAATTAACTTTTGTGCATGGCGAGAGAAAGGGATTCAGTTTCATTTTGTTGCATATGGATTTCCAGTTTTCCCAGCACCATTTGTTGAAGATGCTATCCTTCCTCCATTGCATGCTTTTAGCCCCTTTATCAAATATAAGATAGTTGTATTTTGTGGATTGGTTTTTGTGTCCTCTGTTCTGTACCATTGGTCCACCCGCCTGTTTTGGTACCAGTACCATGCTGTTTTTGTTACTATTGCTCTGTAGTATAGTTTGAAGTCTGGTATCGCTATACCGCCTGATTCACACTTCCTGCTTAGCATTGTTTTTGCTATTCTGGGTCTTTTATTTTTCCATATGAATTTCATGATTGCTTTCTCTATTTCTACAAGAAATGCCGTTGGGATTTTGATTGGCATTGCATTAAACCTATAGAGAACTTTTGGTAATATCGCCATTTTGATGATGTTAGTTCTGCCTATCCATGAACAGGGTATATTTTTCCATCTTCTAAGATCTTCTTCTATTTCTCTCTTTAGGGTTCTGTAGTTTTCATTGTATAAGTCTTTCACCTCTTTTGTTAGGTTGATTCCCAAGTATTTTATTTTTTTTTTGAGGATATTGTGAATGGAGTGGTTGTCCTCATTTCCATTTCAGAGGATTTGTTGCTGATATACAGGAATGCCTTTGATTTATGCGTGTTGATTTTATAGCCTGCCACTTTGCTGAATTCATTTATTAGCTCTAATAGTTTCTTTGTAGACCCTTTTGGGTCTGCTAGGTATAGAATCATGTCCCTGAAAATAGTGATAATTTAAATTCTTCTTTTCCTATTTTTGTGCCTTTAATTTCTTTCATCTGTCTAATTGCTCTGGCCAGTGTTTCGAGAACTATGTTGAACAGAAGTGGAGAGAGAGGGCATCCCTGTCTTGTTCCAGATTTTAGAGGGAATGCCTTCAATTTTTCTCCATTCAGAATGATGCTAGCCTGAGGCTTAGCATAGATTGCTTTTACAATATTGAGGTATGTTCCTGTTATCCTTAGTTTTTCTAGAGTTTTGAACATAAAGGGATGCTGTACTTTGTCAAATGCTTTTTCTGCATCTATCGAGATGATCATATGGTTCTTATTTTTAAGTCTATTGATGTGGTGAATAACATTTATTGATTTCCGTATATTGAACCAGCCTTGCATCCCAGGGATGAATCCTACTTGATCATGGTGCACAATTTTTTTGATGTGTTTTTGTATCTGATTCGCCAGAATTTTATTGAGGATTTTTGCATCTAGGTTCATTAGAGATATTGGTCTGTAGTTTTCTTTCTTTGAAGTGTCTTTGTCTGGTTTAGGAATCAGGGTGATGTTGGCCTCGTAGAATGAATTTGGAAGTTCTCCCTCTTTTTCTATTTCCTGAAGTAGCTTGAAAAGTATTGGTATTAGTTCCTCTTTAAACGTTTGTAAAACTCTGCTGTATACCCATCCAGTCCTGGGCTTTTCTTAGTTGGTAGTCTTTTGATGGTTTCTTCTATTTCGTCAATTGATATTGGTCTGTTTAGATTGTCTATATCCTCCTGACTCAATCTGGGCAGATCATATGACTTAAGAAATTTATTAATGCCTTCAGTATCTTCTAATTTATTGGAGTATAAGGATTCAAAATAATTTCTGATTATCTTCTGTATTTCTGAAGTGTCTGTTGTGATATTGCCTTTTTCATCCCGTATGCTAGTAATTTGAGTTCTCTCTCTTCTTCTCTTCGTTAGCATGGCTAAGGGTCTGTCGATTTTATTTATTTTTTCCAATAACCAACTTTTAGTTTTGTCAATTTTTTCAATTGTTTCTTTTGTTTCGATTTCGTTAATATCAGCTCTGATTTTAATTATTTCTTGCCTTCTACTTCTTTTGCTGTTGTTTTCTTCTTTTTCTAGGATTTTGAGATGAAGTATGAGATCATTTATTTGTTGGTTTTTTCTTTTTTTAAGGAATGAACTCCAAGCAATGAATTTTCCTCTTAGAACTGCTTTCAATGTGTCCCATAGATTCCGATATGTTGTGTCTGTGTTTTCATTTATCTCTAAGAATTTTTTTTAAAGAGAGAGAGAGAGAGAGAGAGAGAGAGAGAGAGAGAGAGAGAGAGAGAGAGAATTTTTTAATGTTTATTTTTTAGTTTTCGGCAGACATAACATCTTTGTTTGTATGTGGTGCTGAGGATCGAACCCGGGCTGCACGCATGCCAGACGAGCATGCTACCACTTGAGCCACATCCCCAGCCCCAATCTAAGAATTTTTTAATTTCTTCCTTGATGTCTTCTATAACCCATTGATCATTCAGTAACCTATCGTTCATTCTCCAAGTGATGCATGATTTTTCCTTCCTTCTTTTATCATTGATTTTCAGTTTCATTCCATTATGATCAGATAAGATGCATGGTATTATCTCTACTCCTTTATATTGTCTAAGAGTTGCCCTGTGACATAATATGTGATCTATTTTTGAGAAGGATCCATGTGCTGCTGAGAAAAAAGTGTAACTGCTTGATGTTGGGTGGTATATTCTATATATGTCAATTAAGTCTAGGTTATTAATTGTGTTATTGAGTTCTATAGTTTCCTTATTCAACTTTTGTTTGGAAGATCTGTCCAGTGGTGAGAGAGGTGTGTTGAAGTCTCCCATGATTATTGTATGGTGGTCTATTAGACTCTTGAACTTGAGAAGAGTTTGTTTGATGAACATAGCTGCACCATTGTTTGGGGCATATATATTTATGATTGTTATGTCTTGTTGGTGTATGGTTCCCTTGAGCAGTATGTAGTGTCCCTCTTTATCCCTTTTGATTAACTTTGGCTTGAAATCTATTTTATTTGATATGAGCATGGACACTCCTGCTTGTTTCCGAATTCCATATGAGTGATATGATTTTTCCCAACCTTTCACCTTCAGCCTATGTATGTCTTTTCCTATCAAATGCGTCTCCTGTAGGCAGCATATTGTTGGGTCTTGTTTTGTGATCCATTCTACTAGCCTGTGTCTCTTAATTGGTGAGTTTAAGCCATTAACATTTAGGGTTATTATTGAGATATGGGTTGTTCTTCCAGCCATATTTGTTTATTTATGTTACTAAACATGGTTTGTTTTCCTCTTTGATTATTTTTCCCCCCTTTAGTGTCCTACCTCCCACTGTTGGTTTTCATTGTTATTTTCCATTTCCTCTTCCTGTAATGTTTTGCCAAGGATGTTTTGAAGAGATGGTTTTCTAGCTGCAAATTCTTTTAACTTTTGTTTATCGTGGAAGGTTTTAATTTCATCTTCCATCCTGAAGCTTAATTTCGCTGGATACACAATTCTTGGTTGGAACCCATTTTCTTTCAGTGTTTGAAATATGTTATTCCAGGATCTTCTAGCTTTTAAAATTCTCTCCTTATTCTGTATGTTGGGCATCTTCATTATAATGTGTCTAGCTGTGGATCTCTTATGATTTTGCACATTCGGCATCCTGTAGGCTTCTAGGATTTGGGATTCTGTCTCATTCTTCAAGTCTGGGAAGTTTTCTCGTATTATTTCATTGAATAGACTTCTCATTCCTTTGATTTGGAGTTCTATACCTTCCTGTATCCCAATGACTCTTAAGTTTGGTCTCTTTATGTTATCCCATATTTCTTGGATGTTCTGCTCATGGTTTCTTAACAGTCTTGCTGAGCTGTCTATGTTCTTTTCAAGTTGAAATACTTTGTCTTCATTGTCTGATGTTCTATTTTCTAAGTGTTCTACTCTGCTGGTAGTATTCTCCATTGAGTTTTTAAGTTGGTTTATTGCTTCCTGCATTTCTAGGATTTCTGTTTGTTTGTTTTTTATAACTTCTATCTCCCTGTATAGTTGATCTTTTGCTGCCTGGATTTGTTTGTGTAATTCATTGTCGAAGTAATCTTTCATTGTCTGATTTTTGCTGCCTAATGTCTTCCTTGAGACTCCAGATCATCTGAAGCATGTATATCCTGAATTCTTTATCTGACATTCCATCTGCTGCAGCTGTTACCTCTTCTAAAGTTGAGTTGACCTGCATTGCTTGTGGTCCTTTCTTTCCTTGTCTTTTCATATTGCTTGTGTTTCTTTCTGCTTGGTGAAACTGTTGTGTTTTTGAAAAAATTTTCCCCCTATATATTTATATTGCTCTTGTATAGTTGAAAAGTCTCTCTTGCAGGGTTGTGCGGTGGTCTGCCTACCTTGCAGGCGCGGGCGGCGGCTCTGCTCTGCCCCTCTTCCAATTGGTGTGACGTGTCTACCACGCCCGCGGACCCCTGGGCCTGTTCTGCCGGTCAGTCGCAGGTCTGCCTACCTTGCAGGCGCGGGCGGCGGCTCTGCTCTGCCCCTCCTCCAATTGGTGTGACTTGTCTACCACACCCGCGGACTGCTGGGCCTGTTCCGGGCATGGGCGAAGGCTCTGCTCTGCTCCTACTCCAATTGGGGTGACGTGCCTACCACCCCGGCCGGCCGCTGGGCCTGTTCCACCAGTCGGTCGCAGGTCTGCCTACCTGGTGGGCACGGGCGGCAGCTCTGCTCTGCCCCTACTCCAAATGGGGTGACGTGTCTGTCGCGCCGGCAGGCCACTGGGCCTGTTCCGCTGGTCGGTCGCAGGTCTGCCTACCTTTCGGGTGCGGGCGGCGGCTCTGCTCTGCCCCTCTGGCTTGATGACAAAGTGAGAGAGACTCGGGTGTTTGTGACTCACTTTCTTTACCAGGAGACCAACTGTTTCTGTCCCTGATCAAGTGTTTTTGAGACCATAATAAGAGAAAAATTCAGGCTAACACTGCAAGTCTTTATCTAATTCATTTCTTGAATCTGCAGAGACAAAAAATGCCTCATATTTTTGACAAATAGTAATTCTTCTTTTTAATATCCTCCAAATTCTAACTAAAGACATCTCTGACTCATTTCACAGGACAGCCTTGATAGAGTTGGGGTATAGTATTGCCACCAACAGCAGATAGCTGTGCAATGTTGGGTAGAGGAAGGCAATTGGACTGGAGACAGTATTGAGGCTGTTGGATGGGGAAACCACTGTGAAAAAAAAAATGGAAACAGTATGAAATTCAGGTGGTGTATAAGGGGATAGGATTCCATTAAAAAGTTGTAATCTACTAAGAAGCATGGAGTGTTGGGAATTTAATGAAGTATATAAGTGTAACATTATTTATATTTACTAATTGGTAAAGATATAATTGTTTGAGTCACATTTGTCAATAATCTTCTGCCTAAGAAGATTTCCACTCTCCTCCAACCTCACAGTGACTAGAGAATCTGTCACCTCCAAATTCTAAGGAGCTACAAACAATTAGACATGCTTTTGAATTATTATTCAAACATTTTTAACTTATTTAAAGTTTTTCTGTTTTTTAAGTCATTCATTACATAATACCAAATTGAAATTATATTACATGGTAATCTTTGTGCTTCCTAATTTTCAAAACTTAAATATACTTCCGATGATAACAGTATCTTTTAAAATGGAAACAGATATTTATGAATTTGATAATTTCTACAAACTGTTTTAAATTTGTATCAAAGTAAAAGCCTAAGTTCTTTCATTTCTAGTCACTTAAATATAGGTGGTGAGAGATATAAACCACAACATCTTTTCCTGACATTTTAAACCTCAACTTTTAGTTAAATATCTTGAATGCCTTCAAATGAATCATCAGATGAAGTATATCTTTTCTTTGTTCTTTAGCAGGTATCATTTTCATGTGTACCTGATACTAATAAAAAGTAAATGAAAGTATCTAAGTTTGAAATAGATAAGTCTTGATGTGAGGTTTTCCATGCTAGTTATGCATTATTGAGTAGTATAACTTTAAAAATACGATGGGGAAAATTTTCCAAATGACAATGGGTCTCTGTAATTGAGGATGTCAATGAAAGTCCTGTTTTCTAAATAGTAAGGAATAAAAGGGAAATCAATTCTTTTGTCACCTTCTTTTTCCTAGTAATCTGAATATACCATTCATACAAAAATATTAGATCTTTCTAAAGAAATGAGAATTTTAGGAAAGCCAGTAATTTCAGAAGTCAAAATCTGATGAGGTTGGGAATGGTAAGAACTTTTCAAGAAGACTGTATATCAGACCATAGAATCAGGACATCATAAAACTTGACAACTAATTTATATTAATCAATTACAAATTCTAGACCTAAATAAGTGGGCTAAATAATAATGTTTGTTCTGGGAAAAATTCAGCACATTGGACAGGGAGGCCAATATTATCTGAAACTCCTTATTATGGAATAGATATTAGCAGTGTTAGGACCATTAGAATAGACTTAAAAATTATAATCAATGAGCAAGATTATTTCATATAATAGGGGTTGCAGAAAAGAGCTCCAGTTTCACCGGGAACAATAGTTTTGACTAGCACTATTCTAACAGCTGACGCTTTCATTAGGACAGAATGGAGTACTACAGATACTAGATTTCTTTTTGAAGTTTTTTTTTTTTTTTTTAAGTTTGTCCCCCCCCCCCCCATATTCATTGTGCTAAGTACAGTTATTATTTTTTTTTAGTCTGTAAAAGTTTTATATTCTTCAATTTGGGATATTTTTCTATTATTTCTTTGATAAATTACTCTTCATGTTTTCTTTCTCTCAACTCCTTTTAGTTGGATGATTACCATCCAATTTCCATATCTTTTTTATTCCAATAATCCTTCTCTTTTTAAAATCCTAGTTGCTGGGTGATCCTCTCAACCTTCTCTTCTAAATATTTTACTATATTTCTCAAAATTTCAGTTGTTTTGACTTTTTTTGTTCTTTTAATTTTCTTAATTTCAAGGTTACAACATCTTCTGAGCTATCTCAAAGTATTAAATAATAACTCGTTTAAGTATGTTTTCCTTGGATTGTCTCCATTTTCCCTGAGTTCCTTTTATTATTGGTCTAGTTTGCTCTGTCCTTTCTCTTCCACATTGGTGGCTTTCTTGACAGTGTGTTATTGATCTTGTCTTCTATGGACTAAGAAATTAACACACTAAGATGAGTTCTGTGAGCCTGTCTGTGGTGTGCCAACTAGCTTCCTTGAAAGCACCTAAAATGAAAACTGGCATTTTCCTTTCAGATGCTGCAAATATCAAAGTCTTTGAATCAATTTTATGACTCCTCTATCCTTCTTCCCAGAGGTTGTGGACTACACTGATAATGGTCAGAGGACAGGTTTGAGAAGAAGTGAATTGGATCTCACTGGTTTCTCAGCAGATTTACACTTAATCACTTATCTTCAACCTCATGCCTGCCTCTCTGAAACAAATTTATCCTGACTGCCTGGGTTGAGGTGCTGCAGGTTGGGGTGGGCACCTGAGGCCCAATAACTCCACAAACAGGTGAAAACCTTTTATTTTCAGCCATCTCCTAACCTCTACTTTTTGTAGTTGTCCAGACTCTCAATTGTTGAGCCTTTCTTGAAATTCTATAAATTTCTATAAAATTCTATGAAAACTGATTTACTTTTTATTGGTTATTTTCTACAAAGTGTGGATATTTGAATTTGACCTTTCTTCTTTCTGCTAATATTTTCATAATTCCTCTGTTTTCTTCCTTCATCTACCATAATTTAGTATTGTATATGACTTTCAGTTTGATTAAACTTGCAGTTTGTATTATTATTTCTTTACCGTGTTTTGTTGTGATTTTCATCAGAAGAAGGGGATGGAAAGGTCTCTGCTCCACCTTCTTGAAACTGAAAATCTATTGCAATAGTTTATAACTCTATAAAAGAAATAATATAAATTTTGGGAGGGTAATTCATACTTTTCTCAGTTCCTTGACTTTATATTAAAATAATAACATAATGAATCCTAATAACAACTTCCATATTTCACTTGTCATATTGCATATCACAATTGTGTTTCATTTCTCATAAATGTCTACTCTCCTCAAACTTTGGGACTTGCTATCTCATCCTCAGTAGGCAAAGTCACCTTGGACTGTCCCACCATCCAGTCACCACTTTTTCCAATTTCTGTCACCAGACCTTTGCTCCTCCCCTGGTTATCATGGTGAAGAAAAGGTCCTTTCTTTTTATACCATTGATGCCTCTCCCTGGGCCCCGAATTTCATCCTTTTATCTATCCTCAGGGTTTCTGTTCTTTTTTTTTTTTAATTTGGTCTTTTTCCTCCCCTTATTCCTTATCACCCTTTTCTTATCAACATTTTAAATTCAAGTCTTCAAGTTTCTCTCTTGAAGAAAAACAAACTTTCTGATGTTAACATTTCCCTCCAATTATCCCCTTGATCATCTCCTTATCTTCACAAACTTCTTGAGTTTTCTGAAGGCACTCTTTGTGCTTCCTCATCTCTCTCTCCTCAGCTGATAACATTCTGCTTTCACACTTACCACTCTGTAGAAACTATTCTCATTGAAATTGGAAATTTCCCAAAATGAAAGTCATAAAAACAATTTCTTTATAGCCAAATAAAATGAATATTCTTTAGTTTTTAGGGTAGCTATGTATTCTTTTTAACTCTATTGATCAATCCTTTATTCCAGAAGCACTCCCTTCCTTTGGTTTTCATAGTAACACAGTATCAGTCAGGATGGAATAGCACATGCTACAATTAAACAAACAAACAAACAAAACAAAATGAAAAAAACACCCTTTGTCCATAGCAGATTGACTTGGAGCTCCAATGATCACACCTGGATACAGGCTGATAAAACAGCTGTTGTTTGGAACATAGCCAAATGTTAAGGCAAAGGAAAAGAAAACATAGCAATTCAGACACTAGATACTATACTCTCATAATAAACACATGACATTTCTGTCTCTGTTCCATAGACCAAATCACTCTATTTCCCTAGGAGCAGTGAAATACATATTTACCAGTTGCTTAGGAGAACTGGAAGTAATTTTGGAAAAGCATTAAAGACAACCACAATCCCTTTTACCACAAACCTCCTACAACACTCAACACTAATCAAGGAATATGAACCTAAATATAAGATGTTTGGAAATTTTATTTCAGTGATTAGTAACTGAGTCAATTAATTCTGACTGAATAGATAACTCCATATATCAGGAATAAACATGGTTGAAGAGACAACATAGATTTTACTGAAAACTAAATATTTAAATCCACTCTATATTACTCTGTGACTTAGTCTGTTTGTGTTTCTATAACAAAATACCTGAAACTGGGTGATTTATAAATAATAGGGATGTATTTTTCACAGTTCTGGAGAGTGGGAAGTTCAAGATCAAAGGCTTGTCAGGATCAATGTCTTGTAAAGGTCCAGTTATCATGTAAGTGATTCCTTCTAGTTGTTTGCAATTGGCATAAGGAAGGGAAGGCAAAAAAGAGGGTAAATACTGTGTACACACATGGCAGCAGAGGGGAAGAAAGTAAACCCATTCCCTCAAGCTCTTTTATAAAAGCCCTAATTCATCCATGAAGGCTTTGCCTTCATGACTTAATCATCTTGTAAAGGCCCCACGTCTTAACACTATCACAATGACCATTAAGTTTTAACATATGAATTTTGGAAGCACAGTCAGATCATGGCAGTCTGTTTGGATAGCTATAGCAAAAACACCATAAACTTAATGGATTATGAACAATACACATTTATTTCTCACTGGTATGTAGGCTGGGAAATACAAGATCAAGGTACCAGCAGATTTGCTGTCTGGCATAAGACTGTTCTTTATAAACAGCAACTTCTTGCTGTGTCTGTGCTTGGTAGAAGTAGCAAACAAGCTCTCTTGGGCATTTTTTATAAGGACATGAATTCCACTCATGAATGGTTTTGCCTTCAAGACCTAATAACCTTCCAAAGGCTCCAACTCCTAGAATCGTCATGTTAAGATTTCAACATGAAATTTGGGGAGACATAAACATTTAGGTCATAGCACATTCATCTATTTCATAATGCTAAGCATTTACTCTATTTTTCCTAAGTACTTATTATTATAAACTTAGCACAGTACTAAACAATGAAGTTTAAACAAAACATAACCACTCTCAGGAAATACCATATAAATCTAGCAATTCTCAATTCTGCCTCCCATTTGTCAATGAATTCCCTTACACTTTTGAAAACTGAAACTAAATATGTAGTTATTATTGCCCATCAGATAAAAATGTAGATATTTGCAAACCTGAAATGACTATTAAGAAAAGGAAGTAGAAAGAGCTCTTTTAGATCAGCTGTTTCATATATTATACCAAATATTAACTTAATTAGGGCCTTAGAGATAGCTTTAGGATATCTCTCCCAAACATCACCTAGATCAAAATCTGGCTTTAAATTAGCAATTCTCAAAGAAAGTAGTTGGCAATTTCCAGAGGGATTAGAATTTTCATTCGGAAAGAACACTCTGGTGATGTCATTAACGTTTATTACTCTTTTAAAAAAAAAAGTCACCAGGTAAACATTTACAAGAGAAAAGTTTCAGAATGATCATATTTCCATCCGACTAATTGGCATTTAGAGTGACCGTCTGAAGTTCTAGACTGATTGAAAGTAATACGTAAGGAACTGTAACCATAAATTCTGAAATGTCACTCCACTTTTTTATATTTGCTCTTTTTTCTTACAGGAAAAGGCATATGGATAAATGAGATAATAACTGGAAACATGAGCAGGGAGGCACCAAGAGCAGAGAGCACTCCAATTGTAAGAATTCTTCAAAGTTTCTATTAAAAAAAAACACAAGATTTTTTTAAGTGCTTCTTGAGAACATGCTAAGGTGGAAAGAAAGTTAGATGGAAGACAGTGACTGAGAGAAGACAGTAATGCCGAAGTCTAGTTATAAAACATTTTTAAGGTGGAAAAATCATGCTAGCACTTCCCAAATCAGGCCAAATTCATGTTAGCTGATGCAGTTGTTTCCTACTGAGTCAGTGCACTATAGAAGGCAAGACATCCAACACTTCTGTAATAGGTCAAAGAAAAGAATGTGTGACTGAGGGAGCCCAAGAGGCTCACTGTAGCATGTAAGTGCTGCTCCAGGGATCCCTGTACCTAGGGACTGTGGAAGGTGATTTTTTTTTTTAATAAAAAGTGTAGAAAAAATACATGTATGACTCAATTACATAGATGTCAATTCATTTGAACAACAGGTCTGTATCTGATTACTTTCTGAAGGTTCCTGATTATTTTTTTTGGATCTTTAGGACTACAGATGTCTTTTAGGACTATAGATATAGAGCATTTTAATGAGTGAAACCTTGTTGTTTATTGAATAAAGAGGGTAAAAAATTGAGTTAAGGACACATATATGTCCAGGGAAAACCCAATTGTCATCAATTTAATATTAAACTAAGGGTTGTTCATCATCATGCCCCATGCTTTTCTTTTTCTGAGATTCTCTTGAAGGCTGTCATAGGATTGAAGGCACAAAGGACACAGGCAAAATTTAGGTTACTGGAAGGATAAGGAGAGCTCTGGCGAATGTCCCCTGCAAAGATCAATCTACAATCTCACACCTAACCTTTATTCAGGGGTATCCTTGTCTCTGCTCTTATACAGTGCTTTATTACTCTTTAATAGACCATCACAGTTCACTCAAGGGAGTCAAAGGAACATGGTCAAATTTCCCGAGACCTACTTCTTTGGCTATTCAATTTTGGGAGGGAAAGAGCAAAGGCATGACCTCCTGTTGAGACTTGGCCTATGCTAAATAGAAGAAAATATCCATATTAGGAAAGGGAGAGTTGTTGCAAAGTCCAAGTTAAATATGACACTCTTTCCTCTTTGGGTTCCCACGTGTGGGTATGCATGCTTGATTAACATTGAGATATCCTGGTTTCATTTGGCTTAACTTGGCATATATAAACACCATTTCTCTTCTCGATATGGTTGCATTCTGGCCAAATGCCAATGATCTCACAATGGAAATTTTCAATGTTAAACTTTGTGTGTGTGAAATATTTTAGAGATTTGCGAGAAAAAAATTGGTACATTTTAAGGGGAAAATCAACACAAAACAGAACACTATAAAATCTATTAATAACCCAAAGTGAAACACATGCAATGTAGATGATATTGAATTTCAGCAAATACCGGCTGTTATCACATTGTTGGCACTCAATTTTTCTTTGTATATGCAAGATGGCATTTTGGTAGACATTTCAAATGCGACCAGCCATTCATTTTGTTTATAAATTGAACTTTCAAATGAAGTAACATAAAAATGTATTTTCAATGGTTCAAATAAAAAATATTTGGTTAAAATATTTTTTGAATTAGTTCAATTCAATAAGCACATCCTTTAAGAAAATGTATAGCGTAGTGGTTAAAACAGATTGCTACTGTAATTACTGTTGTGGCTTAGGCAAATTTTCTTACCTTCTAGGCCTCATTCCCTCCTCTGCAAACAGAGATGCTGTATCTACATAGAGTTGTTGTGAGTATAAATGTTAATATATATTAGGAGTGCTGTCAAGTCCTGGCACAGGGTTAGGGCTCCATGAGTGTTGGTTATTGTTGCTATTGGCCTATTGGAAGTACTGTTTTAGATGCTAAAAAGCAAAAACAAGCAAAGGTGAATTGGAAGTCCTTTCACCTTCAAGAAACCTGAGAGTTAGGCAGTGAATTATACTTTAACTCAGACCACTATAAGAATACAATAGACAAAAAGTGCAGTTGGTAGTACACAGGAAGTCCAGGTTAATGCCAAGGGATTTGTTTGATTTGAGTTTTAAATTGTGGGTGAGCTTTAACAGATAAAAGGAGAACTGAGAACAATCCAATATTCTAGGTAGAGAAAGCAAAGAGGTAAGAGTTACATGGGATATTAAGTACCTCTTCCAAGCTGACAATAACATACCAAGTAATCGCAATGCAGCTAATACTCTTTCCAGTACCCAATAGTAGAAGTGGTAATGAAGCTCAACATTCTTTCCTGCTGAACTTAATTGGCCTTAGACTCTTTAAAATAGGGTTCAGGTAGCAACTAGTTCTTTACCGGTTTGGCTTATATAATTAAACCTTTGGTACCTGAGGTATAGTATTGCCTAGAGGTAGTGGTAAGAGTAATAGTAGATAAAGCTGCAAAGTTAAAAATAATAGTTATTATATACTGGGTGATCATTTTGTATATTCATATAGTTTATCTTATTAAAATCTCACAAAAAATATATAAGATAGGCATTTTTAAAAATTTTGTATATAAATAAACTGAGCCTGAGAAAGATTAAGAACTATTTCCAAAGTCATTTAGCTAGAAAATGTTGGAATTGGAGTTTAAACCAAACACTTTAAAAACTTAAATTTTGTGATTACACTACGGATACTCCACCATGTACAGCCAGAGGAAGGAGAAGTTGTGCTCCATTTGTGTACAATGTGTCAAAATGTATTCTATTGTCATGTATAATTAATTAGAACAAATTAAAAATAATTTAAAAGAAATAAAAAATTTAAAAACTTAAATTTTGTATTCTTAATCATATTACAGATGATTGTTTTAAATAGACTTCATTTTAAACCAGAGATAAGTCAAAGTTAATTATGAACTAGCCCTTAATTTAATGTTAAGAATGTAAAAAAGCTGGGGCTGGGGTTGTGGCTCAGTGGTAGAGTACTTGCCTTGCACATGCAAGGCACTGGGTTCAGCACCACATAAAATAAATAAATTAGTAAAACAGAGGTAATGTGTTCATATTCAACTAAAAAAAATCACAAAATTTAAAAGTAAAGAATGTGAAAAAGTCATTCTGCATGTTTAGGGAAATTACTGAAGACTTTTGAACAGAAGAGTTTGATTGGAATTTTACTTTAGGAACAAAACTTGCAGCAGGATGAAAGATATTTTGGAAGGAAGGAGACTGGAAATTAAATGATCTATTTGTTGGGGAAATAATGGGTATCTGAGGTGGAAAGAAGACAATGGCATCAAATTATAGCATCAAAGTGAAATTCATAGGAACTAACTGCATGGAAGATATGCATTTCTGAAGTTTCAAGTTTGGGAATTTCATATAGGCAAGAAGAGAGTGAGTTAAGGATTCTGATGGACAATATAGATGGAGATTATGTATCAAAATCCATTAAGAAAACAAAAAAGAATACATTTAAATACATAAGGTTTAACCTGGCTTTCTTTTTTTTCCAAGTTAAAAAAAAAACCCAGAGAATAATGAACTAATGAAACTCTAAACAGATCCAGGCTATTTGAAGAATGAGCGTCTTTCTCCATAATACAAACATGTGTATGTGTATGTGTAGGTGAAAGTGGGAAAGATAGAAAGAGGAGAGGAAAAAGAGAGAAGAATCATAGGACTTAAGTTCAAGGAACTGTTTGATATTATCAGAAAAATATTTCAAGTTTCTCATTAAATAACTTCTTTATAAGCAACAAGGTAGATTTATTATGCCATTTTCATTCTTCCATGGTAGAGAATGCTTGCCCAGTCAGAAATAAATTCAGAGCCAAGGCTCTCAGCAGTCTGACCTACTTAGCTAATATTTCTTTTTTAAAAAATCAAGTTTGTAGTTTAATTCTGCTGAGAAGGTGTCAGAATGATAGCTCTTGAGGTTGATAAATTTTAGAATGCTCAATGTTATTCATGTAGATTAGCAAATTTCAATTTCTCTTTACCTTTACCTATTTTAAAATCCCCAAACATAACAAGGTGTGGAAGTTATATTTTTATTCTATCTTTAATCACTAATTAAGATTTATATTATAGGAATCCTCAGTAATCATTCTCTCTCTCGCAAGACTTTCTGTGAAGCTAGCAGGTGATACTTGGATATCCTTGTAGGACTTTACATAGTGAAGTAGCCAACACAGATTACAAGACTTAAGAAAAAGAGTGATCAGACATTAAAACCAAAAGTGGCCTATAGACATGAAAATAACAGTGAGAAAACAACTAATTCTTGAAATTCTTATGCTTATATATTCTTAAGTTAATTATTCTTATATTATTCTTATAAGAAGTTTGAGCTGTTGTCATTAGTAAGTGTAATCTTTATATTACAAATACTAA
The DNA here is from genome assembly GCF_047511675.1 of Marmota flaviventris. Taxonomy (NCBI): domain Eukaryota; kingdom Metazoa; phylum Chordata; class Mammalia; order Rodentia; family Sciuridae; genus Marmota; species Marmota flaviventris. The sequence goes on from NC_092505.1 coordinate 78,798,882, forward strand.
ACTTCCTAATAATTAAAGATAACTTTTTGTTTCAAAATAATTATAATCTTTCATAATTCATTAAGAAAAAAAGTGATTTGTCTTTCTTACAGATGACTGTTCAACTGCTAATGGACTACAAGGTAAATTATTTATAAAGTATGTAAATATTCCTTGTGTCTATGGCTTATGGCTTCAATAAGGAACATGTTCACTAGTCTTAAGGAATTTAGAAAGTAATAAAGTCATAGGATGTATCTAATAATCATGCATGTATTCTTATGGACTATAATTAAAGGAAGTTGGAGATAGCAAAGGCAAATTGCAAATTTAGAGATGATACAAATGTTCATTAGAGAGAAAAGGATCCCCTGAAATTAATGGGTTTTGATCTTCATTCTGAAATAATAATTAAAGAGTCATTCACCTCCTAAAGGATCAAGATTTGGAAATTAATCAGTGTACTTAGTGCTACTGAAATTTGGTGTGTGTGTGTGTGTGTGTGTGTAGCATCAACAGAATTTTAACTGAAATATCCATAGTGTAAAATGTTTAAGTAAATTAATGACTAAAGGTTGAGTAAAATGTGGTTGGCAATAATTTTGTGAACATCTGCCTTCAGAGAAATATGATTACTGCTTCAAAATTGCAGGGAAAAAGTGACAATCAGGGTTTTGGCTATAATTTTCATATTTGGGTTGGGAGGCAGCTTCCTCAGAAATCAGCTTGGTAGTTCCCTCTCCCTTCATGTCCTTGGCAAGCAGAGCAGCTGCTTATGTCCAGAGTCCAGCTGTGAAGAATTTAAGGGAGCCCTCTCCCAGGGGTGCCAGCTGAAGGAATGTTCTCCATGCAGATTTCTCCCAGAATCCCAATATAGCAAAGCTCACAATGTGACCATCTTTTTATTTAGATTTTCCAACAAATTTGAAAAATATTTGGCATGCTCTTTCTACCTTTGCTTCTATTCATTTAGTCTTTGCCTCTGAAAAGTAGTGCCAAGAGGAAAGTTTCCTGCATTTATTTCCTTTCTAGTGTGACATCTTGCTTTGAAAACTTTGAGTGTGGATATAGGCAGAGATAGAAAAAAAAAAGAGGCTTCACTTTAGTTTCTTTTCTTTGCATTAACACACAGTCTTCAGAGGGATTTCCAAATAAATGAGGAGACCAATGCCCTTATAAGATCTAGAGAACTTATATACCATCTAGATTGTGGAGGTATCCTTGCACTTCCAGTGACATCTCAATAGCAAATACCCCTTGGGAGAGCTTTAGTAAATCAGTAAACAATCACCCAAACTTGAATTTGAGTTCTTTATTCAGAAATTGTAAAAAGAAAATCTAAAAGTGTGTGCATTATTTTCATCATTATTTTGGGAGCAGGGGAATGTAGTAAGAGACTATTGCTTGTTTTTAATTTTAGCACCCAACAGAGTAAAGTCGAATTATGGATAACAAAAGACAGCATCAGGTTTGAGGTTAAATAATCTCTTGGGAATGAAGTACCTGGAAAACTTGGGGGTAGAATAAGGTGAGGATACTATTATGGGCTGACTTTTCCCTAAGGTTTGACATAAGTATATCAGAAATAGTCATTAAAATGGTTGACAAATTTAAACTTGGTAAGGAAAAGATAATAAGTTTTCCAAATATCTCTTAAAATTGTCCCAAGATGATAAGAAGCTCTTTATAAAAGAAATGCTATGATCTCACTAATTATAAAACCTATACCTTTAGAGAACTAATGGATTTTAGTGAGGGGAAACTCAGAGCTTAAGAATGTGACAATCATGATAAGGTTTTGAACAGTCAATTTCCCTGAGGCAGTTAGCATGGACTCTATAATGAACTAAATACTGGGAAATTTAATTTGAATTTTCCAAACTGTGTGCCCAGATATGTATGACTGAAACATATTCTCAGAAAGCTATAAAGGAACCATATTTCTTGACAAGAACCAATAGACTGCTTGTGCAAGGATTTCTTTTTCTTTCTAATTCTAAGGACTAAGGAGAATAAGTATATAGTTAACTCTCATGCCACCATTTATAATTAGAATGGATTGATAGTGGAGATTGTGAAACGATGAATCTGAAAGTTATATTGAGCCACAGCTCACATTTTTTCCATTTTAAATCTAAGATTACTGTATTTTTCTTTGCATTTTTTTAAATTAGAAAAAGCTAGAATAGCTTTGATAATATCTCTCAAAGAGTATGCCTGATGTTTAAAGATTGATATTTTATTTCAAATCATGAAAATATTTCCAAGTTATTTTGAAAAATACCTAAAACAGTAAAATCCCAAGACAGCAAAAATAACTATGCATTTTCTGGACACCAAGGCTGTGATCCCTTGTTACTGAAAAATCATGTGACAGAATAAGGAAAGAGAACTTAACTTAGTTCAGAGGGCTGTGCTGGAGAGGTATTTGGTATCTTCAAAGAGAATCCAGGAAAATAGAAGATAGTTTGTCAGAAGAGAAGACGGAGATAGGGTTGTCTGGGACATACCACACAAAACCCCAGAACTTATAAATACTGTGGGGTAAAAAAGCTAATTTTGGAAGGAGCAGGAAAGCTCCATACTGAAGACAAGCATTGTCTACTTTAGAGCTTTGTCTAGATCTGCGGTTTATGTTAACATGGAATAGACTGAACATCACAGCCTTCATTTTTGCTCCATGAAGAGATCCAAAAGAAAGGCTCTCTGCCCTTCCTCAGGGGCTGTCCCCTGTGGCCAGCCTCATGTCCTGGGTTCTAACCACTGTCAGACATGGTGATAAACCCTGAAGACAAGATCTCATTTAATCCTCCTAAGAGGCAACTAATATTATCTGCTACTGAACAGTTTTTAAAAAGAAGATACTGAAACTGAGAGCTTAAATGACTTCAAGGTCAAACAAAAAATAACTGTGAAACTGGCACTTAACTCTACAAATCTACATTTTATTCCAGGGTCTTAAAGCATAGAAACTAGCATCAAAAATGTCTCAAACTGGAGGCTGTTTGGCCCCCTGTACTTAGCCCAGAGAAGCTGCAGTAGGAATTGAAGAAAAACTCCTAGGATTTTTGGGCTTCCTGCAGCCAGGTCCTTCTCTTCTACAGATTCTAAGATGTAAATATCCCACTTCTGTTCAAAAGGGAAAATATAAGTCTGAAAGAGGCAAAAGAATGACTCCTCTCTATTAACTTTTGTGCTTCTTAGTCCCCTTTAATTCCTGATTCCCAGCATCAAAGAGCATGTAGGGAAGGACAGAATTTGAAAGACAAGGGCCCATCTTCAGCTCTGCTCTGTTCTATTCTGTGAGCCCCACTTCCCTTTGAAATCCATTGTCCTTTCTCCAGCTGACACAAACAAACCTTTAAAATCAGACTCTTTCTTAGAGTTGGCAAGGAAGAAGGCAAGACTTCAGTTTCAGGTGAATTAATTGTGATATCCTGTAAGGATGTCTAACACAGCACTGATGGTGACACTCGCTGCTTATTAAGTAAGGTTTTTATCAATAGTTCCTGAAATCCTCTGCACTGAGGTAGTTTATAACTGACACTAATTGGAATAAAGCTACTTCTAAAACATCTCTCAACACAGAAGAATTTTCATTCCAGATCGATAAGATGGTTAATTCCCTTAGCCCCTTATTCCCCTCACACCTTGTCTATGAACACAGTGACTAACCTTTCCCTGGGGCCTTGGCACACTCCCGCAGCAGAGGAGGTGATGTGGAAGGATAAAAACATTACTCAGGCACACTTTACGAAAGTCTCTAGCAGTTGGCAATACTCAATCTGACCTTTATGTTGGATTTTGCCATAGTTTTAATCACTTTACCATCACTTGCAGGAGAGAAGGCGTCTTTAAAAGTGCCCTATTTAGCAAAAGCTTCAGAGCCAAAACTAAGTGTATGTTCTCATTATTTCACATGTTGTCAAATTAACCAGTACAGAGAAATGATAGCATTTTTTTTTTTTTTTGCAAAGCTCTGAATTAAGGTAGGAGGGTATTTTGTTGCAATTATTTATATTTGATGTTGATCTTTTTGCTGGCATTTTCATGTTTATGCAGCAATGAATAATATATAGGTGAATTTATTGAATTCAAAGCTTTACTTTTAATTTCCTACAACTATGCCAAAGCCCTTGTAAATTTCTATGTCTTTTGTAAGAGTTTTGGGATTCTCTACTGTATTCTTTCTGTTTCTGCATAGTTGGCTGTTTGTTTTACGATAAATGATGTATGATTTGCAAAAAAAAAAAAAAAGTAATCACATATACTGGGTTAAAAGATTCTTCCATTTATTTATTAGTTGATGAAAGGCAAGGTTAACTTTTTAAAAAATATTTTAGACAGACACAATACCTTTATTTTATGTATTTATTTTTATGTGGTGCTGAGGATCGAACCCAGTGCCTCACACGTGCTAGGCAAGTGCTCTACCACTGAGCCACAACTCCAGCCCCAAGATTAACTTTGTCTCTGTAATAATGTCTAGCACCCATTATTATTATTTGCTCTAACAACTTGATTTTATAGAGACTTTTAGTACTCTCATTAATTTTATTTACTTTCTCATTTTCTTATTTTGGAAACATCAAGCTGGTAGTAAAGTTGCAATAAAGAGCCTTCAATTAGATTCATTAATTGTTAACATTCTGCTGTTTGATAGTTAATAGCAGACCTCAAGCCACTAATTGCAAAATGCTGTAACATTTCTCTTCTAAAATGAGGACATTGTTCCACCTCAATGTTATTATCATTAAGAAATTTAACAGTGATATAATGCCATTATCTTAAACATAGTACATATTCAAATTTCCAAAGTACCCCAATGAAATCCCTTATTTGTGCCCTTTTTTTCAGGATCCAATGAAGATACTGCATTGCATCTGGTTTTCAAATCCCTTTATTCTACTTTAATTTAGTTTTCAGCTATTTTTCCTTTCTTTTCTTTTTTAGAGAGAGAGAGAGAGAGAGAGAGAGAGAATTTTTTAATATTTATTTTTTAGTTTTTTCGGTGGACACATCTTTATTTTATTTTTATGTGGTGCTGAGGATCGAACCCAACGCCCTGCACATGCCAGGTGAGCGCACTAGTGCTTGATCCACATCCCCAGTCCATATTTTTCCTTTCTTGACATTAAAATTTTTAACTACACACTATCCCTGGGATGAGTACTTTTTCATAATAAGATTCAGGCAAAACATTTTTGACAGGACTAGTATGTGATTCTGCATCATATCAGGAAGTAATTGATATTGGTGTATAAATTAACTTTGATCATTTGGTTAGAGTGTGTCTGTGGGAGTTCTTTCTTGCAAAGACTCTTGTTTCCTTTTGTGATTAAGAAGTATTCTGTGGGCTGATACTCTGACCTTGTTCTCCAGTGATCCTAATCCCGTGGTTTTGGTATCCACTAATTCATAGTGCTTGAATTTATCATTACTATGGTGTTATCAACTGATGTCTTTCCAGTTTTATCATTTCCTTCACATTAGGTTTTTTGTGTTTTTGTTTTTGAAAGAGTTTCTCTTTCTTTCTTTCTTTCTTTCTTCAACCCTTGAAATTATTATTTTTGGGTATCATTATGAACAAATAGGTTATTTTCTTATTTAATATATTATAATTTAATAATTTGTCCCATTCTTTTTTTTTTGTCACAATGCACAAATTGTCCCAAGTTTGACCAGTGAAAGCCACACTAGGTAGATTCTGCTATCTATTTCAGTCATTCCTATTTTCTTAAGTTTCTCACTAGAAATAAGCTTTGATTCAAGCTTATTTAGTTATAAAACAATCTTTAGCCCAATTATTTGTAGCCATATTTCATTCAACCTCCTTATCAAATTTATTTTTCTCTATAAAAATCATGTAATTGCTCAGCTCCAAATATGAAAGAACTTGGAAGTCGTTATCCTTATAAAAGCTGCACATACTGAAAGTTAATGACTATTCATGGATCCAAGAGAAAGCTGAGGGCAAAGGTCTTATTGCCATCTCCTAAACAGCAAATTCAGAATCAGTGCTAAGATCTGCAGTGGAAAATCTCCTGAGGCCATGATTTACAGTAACACTTATATGGTAATTGTGATGAGTTGTGGATGCTGAGTGTGGACTAACATGAGAATGAAAAACTCCTGGGGAATAAATGCTGGGGGACCTTCACAACTTGGTGGAGTTACCTTCAGGAACCCCATCATATTCTCATGGCAAAGGGCCAGGAAAAGTTCCCTTGTGGCTTTGGCTCCAGGAGGGGAAATGTAACTCACTGAGAGCTCTCAGCTTATTAAAGACCTCTCCAGGGTCAAAGACTTTACCAGTGCCTTACCTCACCAAGGAGAAAGGGCACCTATTCAGCCCTTATTTTTTTCTTGCTGTCTGATGTCACTAAGTTGGGAATAAAACTCAGAAATACTTGTTAAGGCCACATACCATGGACATCAGCCCATGAAAAGATCAAACACTAAATGATTAGATTATAGAACACTTACCCCTCCACATACCCTTCCCAACACATCAATAGACTCCAGCGTAATGGTAGAGGTTTACAATTGTGAGAAATAAAAGGCACAGACTCTCTCAGGGATTCTTAGGGAAGCCTCAAAACAACAGAGGAGACAAAAACAAGGGTCACAGAAGCATTTGAAAACTCTGGCACACAGGTAGATGCAGCTACCATTAGACACACCCCATAACCTTGTCAGATAGCATAAAACCTCATGCAAAAGACCTGTTGACCTAAGTTCTATTTTCTAACACATCATGTCTAACTTTCAACAGAAAATTACAAGGCATGCTAAATGTAAGAAAAACAATAAATGACAGCATGTAATTCAAAGAGTCTTCTCTTTATGAAGATATTTTCTACCTGTGGTTGCAAATAAAAATTCGTGTGTGTGTGTGTGATGAAATTTCATATAAAATATCTGATTGATAACTACAAAAATGAATACAATGACTCATAAAACAAGAAGAGAAATTTAATTTTTAATTCAGTACCATAGCAAATAAGTACAATTAAGGGAATATAATGAAAAAGAATTCTTAATAGAACATAAAAGAAAAAATTCTATTTTCCTTAGAAACAGAGAAACTAAAGTGAAATATTTGCATTGAAGGGACCTGCTGGTTTTATGGTCACATCTGCTAACCAGTCTGCCTCCTTGGCTCACAGAGATCCCCGTGACTGCTGAAAAAAAGTGATGCTTTGGGAAACATTTCCCCTTCGTGTAGCCCAGCATATTTCAGCAGCGTGTGTTCCCAAAACTCGCGGTTGAAAAACACTCAACCTCGTGCCTACATTTCCTGAAAAGAAGATCAGCCCGGAGATGATGCAGTAACATATGAAGCTTGCTCTCCAGACACAAAAATGAAATACAAAATCAGAATGAACACTGGCATGAAGAAGACGGAAACCTCATCACTTTGAGTTGAGAAGGCAATGCTATTATTAGTTACCAGAGACTGAGTGTTGTTTGGCATTGGGTGGTTCCAACAATGGGCTAGGTGCTGTAAAGAACATAGAATTAGAGAATGTTCTTGCCTAGAGGCCTCATAATCAAATCAGACAAACCAGACAGTAGCACAGTCCAGCAGACAGGATGGGGAAAGTTGGGTTCACATGGGGTACCTAAGGTCACTTTTATCCTTGAGAATACTCAATTTCCCTGCAATGAACCTGCCCTCTTGTGTTATATAAGTTCAGGGAAAGAGACTTGACATACTTTCTTATGATTTCCATTTGTATGTCACCCAGGAAGCCTGTTTTGCAAAGGAGTGTAGTTAGGTTTTCACTTGTCTTGTAACATGGTGCAGAAACATTTCTGTAAAACCACTGGCCTGCTTTATTGGGGACTGAAGGAGGAACTCACAGGGCAGAGTCACTAGGTAGATATGTGACATTATATGGATGAACATCCCAGAGAAAGACCTGTGGGGCTAGATTTCTTCTGGGCCTTGTTACACATCATTCCTTTTGTGGTGCACACGTTCTCACCCCCACTCTGTCTTGCACAGTGAAGGTTGCATGAACAATCTAGATGAATTGAGATTCTTGGCACCAGACCGTCTGGTTTTGAGTTATCGGCTATTTACGGAAGATTTCTTGGTATGCCAATAACCCAGCAACTGGAAACATTTGGACCTATGTAAGGAAGTGAATGTACCCATTCACAAAGGATTCAGAGTTTTAAAAGGAATACCATGCATGGGAAAACTCAACTTGGACGGGTTAAATAATTTGTTTTGTCCCCCTATAGCTTTTAGTACTTATTTCTGCATAGAACTCAGCACTCCTGGTTAAGGTCATTGTGTGTTTGGCTCTATCTCTTCTTAGCATTTAACCTGTATGTGGCTAATGGAAGACGCCAATGAAAATTTGTAGTGAATAAATGTCACAGAGGATGTAAGTCAGCTCTAACTCTGCATGTTCTTTCCACTTTCAAGGAAAACTCAAGTGTGACAACTTTTAGAAATCTTCATACTGTCCTCCAACCTCTTAACTATTTTTAAGACAGTTTATAGGCTCAGTTTTTTACAGCTTTTAAATTTTTTTTAATCTTATTTGTTCTTTTTAGGTGTACATGACAGTAGAATGCATTTGGGCACATTATATATACATGGAGTATAACTTATTCTAAGTAGGATCTAATTCTTGTGGTTGTACATGATGCAGAGGAGTTGCCCTGCTCATGTATTCAAATACAAGGATAGGAAAATTATGTCTGATTAATTCAACTGTCCTTCCTATTCCCCTCTCCCCTCCCTTCCCATCCTTTTATTTTTCCCTATCATACTCTCTTGTTGTGGGTTAGTATCCACATATCAGAGAGAATATTTGGCCTTTGGTTTTTTGGGATTGGCTTATTTCACTTAGCATGATATTCTTCAGTTCCATCTATTTACCAGCAAATGCCATCATTTCATTCTTCTTTATGGCCGAATGATATTCCATTGTGTATATATAGCACATTTTCTTTATCCATTCATCTGTTGAAGGATACCTAGGTTAGTTCCATAGCTTGGCTATGTGAATCAAGCTGTTATTTGATGTGGCTGCATTACTGTAGTATGCTGATTTTTAGTCCTTTGTGTATAGAACAGGAGTGGGAAAACTGGATCAAATGGTGGTTCCGTTTCAAGTTTTCTAAAGAATCTCTGTACTGCTTTCCATAGTGGTTGCCCCAATTTACAGTCCCACAAGCAATGTATAAGTGAACCTTTCTCCCCACATCCTCACCAACATTTATTGTTACTAGTATTCTTGATAATTGCCATTCTGACTAGAGTTGAGATGGAATCTCAGTGTAGTTTTAATGTGCATTTCTAGAGATGCTGAACATTTTTTCACATATTTTTTGACCATTGTTATTTCTTCTTTTGTGAAGTGTCTGATCAGTTCCTTTGCTCATTTATTGATTAGGTTATTTGGTTTTTGGTTTTAAGTTTTTTGAATTCTTCTTATATCCTTGAGATTAATGCTCTATCTGAGGTTCAGGTAGTAAAGATTTTCTCTCATTCTTTAGGTCTCTATTCACATTCTTGATTGTTTCCTTTGCAGTGAAGAAGCTTTTTAGTTTGATACCATCCCATTGATTAATTCTTGATTTTACTTCTTGTGCTTTAGGAATCTTATTGAGTAAATTGGTTCTTAAGCCAGCATGATGGCGAATTGGGACTACTTTTTCTTCTGGTAAGTGCAAGGTCTTTGGTTTAATTCCTGGATCCTTGATCCATTTTGAGTTGAGTTTTGTGCAGAGTGAGAGATAGGGGTTCAATTTCATTCTACTACATGTGGATTTCCTTTTTTCTCAGCACCAAACATGTAAGATGGCTTTGTTTAGATTCTTAAGAGTAGCTACTTCCAAACCCTCATTTATGTCTTTATGCATATATATCACAAGATGTGTGATATATATATATATTGCTGGGAGCCATTAGCCAAGTAGGTATGACAATTTCCTTGCCAGTGTACCCCATGTTGCTGACATGTTGCAGCGACATTGAATGTAGGTGACCTTGCTCAAGGACCAAGGCAGATTAGGGTGTTCCCGGTTTTAAGATAATCGTGTTTAGGGCGTTCCCAGTTTAGGTTCCAGGTTTAAGGTTTAAGATTATTCCTGCTGGGAATAGGGCGTATCCTGCTGCCTGAGTTCCCCTTGAGTTCTCACGGGATTCAGACAGTATATTTTGGAGATAGAAGCCCAGTGGAGGTGGATTTGGGCAGAGAACGTGGATTTGGGCAGAGAACGTGGATTTCCCCAGAACGTGATTGTAGACGGCTGGTGTGAGTTCGGGAATAAAGAGTTGCTGTTTGAATCTACAAGCTGTGTGGTGGCTCGTGATTGAGTGCCCAGCCAGACTGCGGCATTTGTGCCCAGCCAGACTGCGGCAATATATATATATATATATACTGTTTTGTGAATAGATCTCTATCTATGTAATTTGAACTCAGAAGAATAGTTTAACTGTGAATTTAAAGACCATGTGGTATTTAAGTAACAATTTTGCTTCTTTAAATGTCCTTCAAAACCTTGTAGATTTTTAATAGAGGAAATAACTTTTAAGAAACCATTTTGTAAATGTCATATATTATAGTCTAGCTTCCAGAAAGAGCTACCGATTCATATCCAGTCTGTCTTGGAGCCCATCAGCTGGTGAAAGACATAAGTACCAGAAGAAACGTGCCCCAAATGTCATGTAAACATGTTAGTCCTAACAAGTATGCCAAACCTAACATTGCAGGAGCTAAAGTGAATTAAAGGACCTGCCACACATGTGGGTTATTCCCCTCTCAGTGAAATGGGCTTGGGAAAAGTTTGTCTTTCTGAAAACATCAAAAATAGCTAGAAAGAAAATATTTCTTTGGCACTTTTATAGGCTGAGAAGGTTATAATTTAATCTTAAATCCTCATCTCTAACATTTTACAGAAATGTTTTCATGGGCTGGGTGGTGGAAACATTTTAGAGATCTGTCTGATAATGATAAAACATTGATCTTGATCAAGTACAAGATCTCCACACTTGAGTTTGACTACTTTTCTAGATTCAACATAAACTCCATGCACTATATTTCAGTGGAATAGATAAAGATGTATTTTATGGAGATACTATTTTCTAGGAAATAAAAACCCATAAAATAATGATATAATATGAACTTGATTTCAGGAGCCAATTTATCTAATCTGCACATTTTAAAAATTAGAAAACTTGGGTTTTAAACATTGAAATGACTTATCCAAGGTCCTGTAGCTTCTGATGAGATAGTAGAGAAGATCATAGGTCTTCTGAATTCAATGCTATATGTCTTCCTTTAAAAAAATGCAGTGTTAACTTTCAATTTTAACACAATTGTCAATTTTTATATTGCTGTATGAAATAAAAAAAATCTCATGTACCTTTACCCAGTTTCCTCTAATGGTAACATATTACAAAACTGAGTATTATCATAATATCACATCCAGAATATCATAACCAGAATACTGAAAATGATACAATCAACATAGCAGATATTGACATCATGGCCTGGATTTCTCTTGTTGCCCTTTTATAGTCACATTCACTTCCTCCTTATCCTACCCCTTCTGTAAGCCCTGACAAATAATTGGCCCCTGCCATGTTGTAATTTCAAAAATGTTGAGATGGTGTCCTGTAGTATATGATAGTTAATCTGTTATCAATTTGATTGAATTGAGTTGCCTAAGATTAAGAGACTTAAGGATGTATCTATGAAGATGTTTCCAGGGAGATTAAACAATGGAACAGAAAACTGAGGAGAGACCCACTCTGAGTGTGAAGGGCACTAATACTGGGAACCCAGATGAAACAAAGAAGGAGGAAACCAAGGCAGATGTAAATTCAATTCTTGTTGAGTGGGTGCGTCTATTGCTACTGATATAACCCATGGACATTGGGCCCCAGCTCTTTCACTCTCTTCTCAAGTGGATTGTCACTATGGATTCTCCAGGGAGTTTCCAGGCCTTCAGTCTTGGACTGGGACTCATTGGTTCCTTTTGTTCTGAGACTTTAGCTTCTTGAACTAAGCAGTTGCTGATTCTACCAGGTCTCTGGCATGTAGATGGCCATTGTAGGACTATCCAGCTTCTGAGTTTGTAAGCCAATTTCATAAATTCCCTTTTATAATCATAAATATACATATCCTGCTGGTTTTGTTCCTCTAGAGAATCCTGACTAATACAGATTTTGGTATCAGGCATGGTTCTAGAGAAACAGAATTGTAAGGATGAATTTCCTTAGTTGGTTTTGTGGTCTCTGGAGTTGGCTCTCTAAATTGGTCAGGCCTAAAGTTGCTAAAAACTCTCCTGATGGTAGCAATGAGAAAATTGATAATCCATGCAGTGAACTGTTTAAAGAGATATGTGAAGTGAACACACTTTAGGCTCCTAATTCGCCACTTGTGAGAGGCAAGGAGTTTAGTGGCTCTATACTTTTTGAATGTTTATGGAAAACTATGAACTATGATGTTGGCTGCTTGCTCCTGGCTTCACTGGACAAAGTAACAAAGGAGAAGTTTGAGCTCAGATATTGAATTTCTCAGCTCCAGATGCACGCAACCAATCTAAATGCTTTTCAGTGTGCTTTGAAGATGATTCTTCTCTCTTAAAGTCATGGGGCCAAGGTTACTAAAAAACAAACAAAAACCTTCATCCTGAACTTGGCTTAATTACAATGAATGTTTCAAGTCTTGAAGTGTGTCTGCAGTTAAAGTGAGGGCAGCGCTTGGAAAGGAATGGAATCCTCTAAATTGGGATGGAGACACGTGGGAGGACCCTGATGAAGCTGGAGACACTGGGCTCCCATATTCTTCGCTTTGCCAATACTTGAAGAAAGAGAAACTTTTGTAAGGGGGACACCAAGCATTCTGGAAGAGCTCTCTCCTTGCTCTTCTCTGTTGTTGGAACTTATAGTGGGAACCACTGTCTCTCAATTGGAAAACTTAAATGCAATAAGTCTAACTGGATCCTAGGATGGCAGGGGCCAAGTGGTGGCACTCAACCTCCAAAGAAAAGGTGTTGTATTTACTATAATGGGCAATAAAGGAGAAGCTATGAACCAACTGTTTGACTCATGTAGATCTATGGTGTTGGCTAATAAATCATGGTGTTCCTGGAAGCAAAATAGACGGGAAACCCAACAAATTCTTACTCTATTTATATAAGCAGAAAATTCCAGGCCAAATGTATGAAAGTCTGCCTTGAATCATGACAGCAGAGAATCATGTCCCCTCAACCAATTATCACACCTGAGCCAGTTTGCATATCAGAACCCCTTGAATGAAGTGGAGACACGATCCCCTTGAGGATGGACCCAGGTAAAATACCAGATGTTTTACTGCTTATCTGTCTCCCATCCCTTCCCAGAGGGACATAAGCCTTTTACCTTTAGGGAAAATGAAATAATTAGACTACTAGACACTGGCTCTAAACTGGTACTGATTCCAAGAGATCCAAAATGTCATTGTGGCCCTCCACTCAAAGTAGGGGCTTATGGAGGCCAGGTGATCAATGTGATTTTAGCTAATGGCTGACTCAAAGTAGATCTATTGCACCTCTAAAACATCCTGTGGTTATTTTTCCAATTCCAGAATGCACAATTGAGACAGATATACCTAGCACTTGGCAGAACCCCCACATTGGTTCCTACCTGTGGAGTGAGAGCTATTATGGTATGAAAGGAAGTCATTAGAGTTAGAGATGCTTCCACCTGGGAAATTAGTAAGTCCAAAACAATATCACATCCCTGAGGAAATCAGAATGCCACCATCAAGGACTTGAAAGATGTACGGGTAGTGGTTCCCATTACATCCCCATGTAAATATTCTGTTTGGCCTGTGCAGCAGATTGATGGGTCTTGGAAAATGAGAATTGATTATCATAAGCTCAATCAGCTGTTGTCTTCAATTGTAGATGCCATACCAGATGTAGTTTTTTGAGCAGATTAGTAGATCTCCTGGTATTTAGTATGCAACTATTCATCTGGAAAATGCCTTTTTCTCCATATATTTTCATAAGGCCCACTGGAAGCAATTTTATTTCAGCTGTCAAGGTCAGAAATTCACCTTTACTGTCCTACCTCAGTGGATATCCACTCTTCAACCCCGTGTCATGACTGAATTTGCACAAATCTTGATTGCCTTCTCTTCTACAAGATATCATGCCAGTCCATTACATTGATGACATTATGTTAACTGAACCAAAGGAGTGATAGATAGCATCCACTCTGGATTTGTTTGTGAAGCTTTTGTGTGTCAGGGAATGGGAAATAAGTTCAACCAAAATTCACAAGATTTCTACCTCAGTAAAATTTCTAGTTCTCCATTGTTGTGGAGATACTGAGATATACCTTCTAAGGTAAAAGCTAAGTTGTTCCATCTGGTCCCCCTGTGACCAATAAAGAAGCAAAATGCCTAGGGGCCTATTTGTATTTTGGAGGTAGTGCATTCCTTGTTTGGGTATGTTGCTCTGGTTCATCTATCAAGTGATACTAAGAGCCACTAGTTTTGATGGAGACCCAGAACAGGAGAAGACTCTGCAACAGGTCCAGGCTTGTGTGTAGGCTACACTGCCATTTGACCCATATGATACAATGGTACTTGTGGTGACGGGCAAATAGAGATGCTGTCTGGAGTCTTTGGCAAGCCCCAAAGGTGAATCACAGAGGAGGACCTTGGATTTTGAAACAGGGTCCTGCTCCCATCTGCAAACTATTCTCCCTTTGAGAAATAGCTCTTGGTCAGCTACTGTGCCTTGATGGAAACTGAATGTTTGACCGTGGGTCACCAAGGTACCAGGCAATCTGAGCTGCCCATCATGAACTGGGTGTTTTCTTTACCACCAAGACATAAATTTGGATGTGCACAGCAGCAATCCATCATCAAAAGGAAGTAATATGTATGTGATAAGTCCCCAGTGGGTCTTTGTTATGGTTTTGATATCATGTGTGCCCCAAAAACTCACGTGTGAGAAAATGCAAGAAAGTTTAGAGGTGAAATTATTGAACTATGAGATTCTTAACTTAATCGGCGCATTAATTCTCTGATAGGGATTAACTGGGTGGAATTAATGTATCTAATTTTATGTAGGTAACGTGTGGATGGAAGACGTAGGTCACTGGGGGCATGCCTTTTGGATGTATAGTTTGTCTCTTGTCTGCAAAGTCTCTCTTTTTCTCTTTCTCTCTTTCCCTCCCTCACTCTCTCTTTCTCTCTGCCTCCTGTTGCAATTTCCTGAACTGCTTTTCTCCTCCACACTTGTCCACCACCAAGATGTTCTGCTTCACCTTGGGTCTAGAGCAATGGAGTTGGCCATCTATGGAATGGGACCTCTAAAACCAGGAAACTTGAATAAACTTTTCCTCCTCTAAAATTATGTTTGTCAGGCTTTTTGGTCACAAGAGCAAAAAAGCTCACTAAAACAGTCCTTAAAGCAAAAGTAAGTTACATAAAAAGCAATTCAATTGTCCATGATTCCTACTCCTGCTGCAATGCTGTCTGTCCTCCAATGTGAACCTATGGCCTTGTGGGATGTGCCCTATGATCAATTGACAGAGGAAAAAAATGATGAAGTTTAGGTATTTCTGCATGGTATGCAAGTACCACCCAAAAGAGGGCTGCTGTACTACAGCTTCTTTTTGGGACATCCCTGAAGGACAATGGTGAAGAGAAATCTTCGCAGTGGGCAAAAATTTGGGCAGTACTCCTAATTGTACATTTGGCTTGGAAGGAAAAATGACCAGATGTGTGATGATTAATGGGTTATAGCCAATGGTTTGGCTGGATGGTCAGGGACTTGGAAGAAACATGATTGGAAAATTGGCGACAAAAACATTTGGGGAAGAGGTATGTAAATAGACCTCTCCAAATGGGCAAAGGATGTGAAGATATTTGTGTCCCATGTAATTGCTTACCAAAAGCAATTACTCAATAGAGGAGGACATTCATAATTAAATGATAGGATGACCCATTCCATGAATAGAAGTCTACTTCTTTACCTAGACACCCCTGTCATTGCCCAATGGGCTCATGAAAAAGAGTGATTGTGGTGGCAGACATGAAGGTTTGTATGGCCTCAGGTACAGGGACTTCCACTCACCAATGCTGACCTGGTTATGGCCACCCTGAGTGCTCAATTTGCCAGCAGCAAAGATGGATATTGAGCCCCAAATATGGCATCATTCCTTGGAGTGATGAACTAGCAACCTGGTGACAGGTTGTTTATATGGGACTACTTCCAATATAGAAGGGGCAATGCTTTGTTCTTACTGGAATAGACACTTATTCTAGGCATGAACTTGCCATATCTACATATAATGCTTCTGTCAAAACTACCATCTGTGAACTTAATGCTTTATCTACCATCATAGTATTTCACACAGCATTGAGTCTGACCAAAGAACACACTTCATAGCCAAAGAAATGTGAAAATTGGCTCATGTTCTTGGGATTTGCTGATTTTACCATGTTCCCCACCATCCTGAGCAGCTAATTTGATCAAATGGTGGAATGGTTTTTTGAAGACATAGTTATAGAACCACCTAAGTGGCAACGGTTTGCAGGATGGGACAAGGTTCTCTGGAAGACTATATATTCTCTTAGCATCCAATATACTGTATTGTTTCTCCTATAGCTAGGATTCACAGGACCAGGCATCAAGGGGTGATTACTTCTACTAATTCACTAGCAAAATTTTTACTTCTTGTTCCTACAGTCTTTTGTTCTGCTGGCCTAGAAGTCTTAGTTCTGTAGTAGGGAATGCTTCTTCAATGAGGTACAACAATGATTCCATTGATGTGGAAATTAAGACTTCCCCAGACCACTTAGGGCTTCTTCTGCCTCCAGTCCTCGGGCTCAGAAAGGGAGTGTTGGTGTTGGCGAGAGTGATTGATCTAGATTACCAAGGGAAATTGGACCATTATTCCACAGTGGAGGTAAGGAAGGGTGCAGGAGATACCTTAGGGTGTCTCTTAGTATTGCCCTATCTTGTTATTAAGGTCAGTGGGGAACTAAAACACAATTCAGGTAAGATGACAAATGGCCCATATGCTTCAGGAATGAGGATGTGAATCACCCCTTCAGACAAAGAACCAAGACCTGCTGAGGTGCTTGCTGAAGGCAGAGGGAATACAGAATGAGTAGTATAAAAACGTGCTTGTGAATCCCAGGTATGGCCATGTGAAAAGCTATGGAGTAGAAAGTTGTAATTGTCATAAATATATTTTTTTCTATTTTATTAAGAATATGTTTGTGCATATATACACATATATTAAATAAACATTTTTGCTTTCTCTTCTCTCACAATCCTTTATTATGTAACATTATTGATTGACTTAATATCAATACTTAAGTATTTTAAAATATACATTATAGTATTTAAGTTGTGGTATGTCAGGAGAAGAATAAGCATCATTGAAAAAATATGTCTCCTATTCTGGGGAATAAATTAGTTTATTTTCAGTTATACAGAAGACAGTTTATCATTTCAGGAAGAGTTATTGTGTTTATTTGTAGTTTAACTGTGATTTAAAGATATGTGGTTAGGTGTCAAGGTGACAAAGGTGGACTTGGGAGAGTTGAAGTAGATTGTCTGTTTGATTGGACTGAGAAACATTTAGGATTAGGAGATTTCTGAGTATGTTTATGATGGTGTTTCCAGAGAGATTAGCTTGCAGGACAGCAAACTGTGGAGAGAGACTAGTTCAGAATAGTGGAGTCCATTAGGTTGGGGACCTAGATGGACCAAAGGCAGGAGGAAGCCAAAATGCATGCAAGCTCAGTTTTTCTTAAGGGTGTTCCTCTATTGCTATTGCCATCATCAGTGGACATCAGACTCCAGGTCCCTGACTCTTCCAGTGTGGATTCTCACCAGCAGTTCTCCATGAAATTTCCAGGCTTTCAATCTTGGACTAGGGTTGCATGATTGGTCTCTCTTGTTCTGAGGCTCCAGTTTCTTGCACTGAGCAGTTTCCGGTTCTTCTGGTTCTCTGGTATGCAGACAGCCATTATGAGACTGTCCAGATTCTGATTGAATAAGCCTATCTAATATTATAATTATACATATACCTATTCCGCTGCTTCTGCTCCTCTATAGAACCTTAATAAATCATATGTAAATTTTTGGAGCTGTTTTTTTTTTTTCACCTAGTAATTCACTGGAGATTCATCAAGATTGTGCATATCAATACTGTGTTCTCTGTTTTGTTCTGAATATTCCAAGCTATAATTGTACTGCAGTTTGTCAAACAATTCACCTGTTGAGGGACATCCATGCTATTACCAAGTTTTGCTTGATACAAATAAATTGCCTACATATTCATTTAGAGGTAATTCTCTGGATGAAATGAAATTACTGGATCAAACGGCAAGTGCATTTGTAGTTTCAGAAGAAATTGTCAGACTTTTTCACAGTGGTTGTACCATTTTATATTCCTCCCAGTAATATCGGAGTAATTCACTTTCTCTACATCCTTGTCTGCATTTGGTGTTGTCATATTCTTTTTGTAATCCTAATAGGCCTATAGTGATAGTTTAATAGCTCCAAATTGTATTATTATTGGTGAATGATGTTGAATATCTTAATGTGATTATTTTCCATCAGTGTTTTCATGCTCTTTGTCCATGTTTTACCTGAATCATAGTCATCCTTCAGTATCCATGGGAGATAGGTTCTAGTACCCCCTGTGGATATCAAAATGTACAGATGCTCAAGTCTCTTGTTTAAAATGACAATACAGTTCTTCATATTTCTTATGCATATCTTCCTGTATACTTTAAATTACCCTAAATTATTTACAATATCTAATACTAATGCAAATACTGTGTGACATTATTATACTGTATTATTTAGGAAATGATGAGAAAAAAAACCATTAAGCACAGATGTTCTTCAACTATCCCCCTTTTTTTCTTTTAGCAACAGTGAAATTGTTTTATTTATAAAGAGCTTTTTATGTTGGGTGTGGTTCCACATGCCTATAATCCTGAGGCTGAGGCAAGAGGGTTGCAAAGTCAAAGCCAGCCTCAGCAACTTAGTGAGGGCCTAAGCAACTTAGAGAGACCCTGTTTCAAAATAAAAAATAAAAAGTGCTTAGGATGTGGCTCAGTGGTTTAGAACCCCCAAGTTCAATCCTTGGTACAAAAAAGAAAGAAAGAAAGAAAGCGGAAAAAAATAGCTTTTTAAAATAAATTTAGGTGTTGGAGGTATGGCTTAGTGGTAAAGTGGTTGCCTGAGTTCAACCCCCAGCACAATAGAACTAGAATGTTCTTCCCCCACTGCCCCACTTGGTAGATTTCTAGTCCTGTCAGGCTATTCTCAGCCACTCTCTCCTCAGTCAAAATTCTCAAACTCTCAACTTCTGAAGAGCTACGCTGTGTCTCTGCAACATCACATGTCTGTCATTAGTTGGGTAAATATATTGAAGACTTATTAGTCTTTTGTTTTTATTGGTTCTAACAAAAAGTTGAAAAAAATCTTATACCACTCACATTTGTTTTTGTAGCACTGAGGAATTGAACTCAGGAATATGCTAGGCAAACATTCTATACTTCAGCAATCTACTTTTTTCTTTTTATGAGTCAGGGTGGCACCAACTTACTGAGGCTAGCCTCGATTTTATGATCCTCTTGCTTCAGTCTCCAGAGTCACTAGGATTATTGGCATGTACTACTTTGCCCAGTGAAATTATCTTGACTTTCAAAACCAACTTTGTTCCATACCCAACTTGTTCCTTGGATCATGAATTAATATGCAAAGTGTAAGAAATGAAACAAACAACCCCCGCACAAATTGTAAAGAAAACAGACATTTCCCTTCAGAGAAAATTATAGCTAAGATGTTTAGCTATTAAAGTGGTCTCCACCAAGCCTCAGGTTGAGTGAGGTCACTGCAGTGGCTCAGGAAGGGTCATACTCCCTTCTTCCAAATCAACCTATCATGGACCACCTGTTACGATGTAGAGAACCAGCCGTTTGGACTGGACTTAAAAGTGTTCAGACCTGTAAGTCTGGTCTATGAAAGAAAATATTATTTTATATTTACTGTGCTGGGGATGGAACTCAGGGCCTTTCACATGCTAAGTGAGTGCTCTACCTCTGAGTTACATCCCTAGTTTCCTAGTTTCTCTTGAAATGAGGTCTGGCTATGTTGCCTAGGCTGGTTAGGAACTTCTGCACTTAAAAAGTCCTCCTGCCTCTGCCTCCCAAGTGGCTTGAATTACAGGTGTGCATCACTTTGCCTAGCTGAAGAAAAAAATGTTAAATTGAGGGTGAAACAATAAATGCTTTGGGGTCACTACGTGTCCATATTCTGCAACACAGCCCAAGGGGAAAAAAGGCAAAATATCTACTTCAATGCTAAGGGGACATCTCACAGCCCCATCATACCCAGGTGTAACTGCTTCCCCTGGCATGCTTCCTTCTTGTCTTCTGGGTTAGGCATGGGATATCAAGGTTTTCATTTATCAGCACTTTCACTTTCTCTTTAATAATTTGGAACAATGACATTGGCCTGGTTTAATTTCTCCTTTTCCATATAGGTAAGACTTTTCTTTGACTACACAAGTTCTCTGTGTTCTACTTTAGTTTCAAAAACTACAAACATATTGAAATCATATTATGAATAAAAAATAATGTGGGGTTCAAAAATCACAATATGAGATAGTCAACCGCGTGCGTGGCTTATATGCCATCCCTCTTCCCAGCAGCAGGCTTATATCTAAGCACTATATCACTGCAATGCTGCTCCAGGATTATATAGTCATTATGCTCTAAGAGTCATTTGAACAACCAACACCAAGATGGGCTGCCCTCTCCAAAGGAAGCCCGATTGTCTTCTGCAATAGAGTTGTTGTGCATGGCCCCTGGGAGGGTGGTGGTGTACTGGGGACATGGTAACCCCAAGAGGCTGAGTGAAGTTTGGAGATTAATATTGAAAACTGCACTTTGTATATCATCAGGAATCTGCTGCGGTTTCTCATCGTCAAACCACCCCTCCTCTCTGGGCAAGATTGGCCAAACAGGCCAACTCAAACTTATGCAGCTTTTTCTGGAGCAGCAAGCAATGGACACTAGCAATGATCTATTTTTGAAAAGACTGAAGTGGGAAGTGTATGTAGTTTAAAGTTTTCATGACCAGAGAGAGTGAGAGTTGCTGCTCATCATTTGCACTTAAGTTTTGCTGCTTTCGATGGACCAGAAACACACGAACTGCTGAATTTAGAACAGTCTCGGCTGTTTCAAACTCTTAGGAAAGAGGCCTGAGGCATCCTCTTCTGAGCCGCCGCTGTGCATCACTGCCATCAGCTGCCAGCACCTCACAGTGCAGAACCAAAGACACCGCTGAAGGGAAGTCTTTTCAAAGGAAAGTCTTTTCAAAGTTTCCCATCCCTGGTTGGTTGAAGACGTGGATACTGAATCTATGGATATGGAGGACTAAACTATTTGATTATTTTTAATTTACTGTTACATTGTGAGGGTTTTTTATTATAGATATTAATCAAATACAGGTTTACAAATATTTTCTTTCAGTCTGTCGTTTGTCTTCTGATACTGTAAAGATCTTTTACAGAACAAAAGTTTTTAACTTTAGTGAGGTACTATTAGTCAATCTTTCCTTTTATGATTGTGATTTTAGTGTCAAGTCTAAGAATTATTTGTCTAGATCTAGATCCAAAAATTTTTCTCTTATGTTTTTATACAATCTTGAAGTTTTATGTGTTCAGTTATGCCCGTGATCTATTTTGAGTTATATTTTATAAGGTATAAAACTTAGGTTTATTTTATTTTATTTATTTATTTTTTGCCCATGCATGTCCAACCGCTCCAGCATCATTTTCTGAACACAGTCTTTCCTCCAGGGAAATTTATTTGCACATTTCCCAAATTCAATTGGACATTTTTTTATGGATCTACTTCTGGGTTCTCCATTCTGCTCCATTTATTTATCTGTCTTCCACCAGTACTGCATGTTATAATTACTGTAGGTATAAATACATCTTGAAATTGGGTAGACTAATTCCTCTCATTTTGTTTTTATTTTTTTCAACATTGTTATAGCTATTCTAGTTCTTTTATCTTCCCATATTCATTCTATAATCTAGTCTATATCTACAAAATTATTTCTTGGAGTTTTAAACATTATTGAGTTAAAACTGTACAACAGATTGGGAGAACTGACTTCCCTATGATGTTGAGTCTTTCAATTAATAAAAACGCTAAATCGATTTATTTAAATCTTTTATGTATTTCATCAGAATTTTGTAGTTTTGAGCATGTACATCATGTGTATGCTTTGTTAATTGTTTACTTAAGTATATAATTTTCATTGGAATAAAATATAAAGATGATATTGTTTAACTTCAATGTCCATTGGTAGTATATAGAAACATACTTGATTTTTAGGAAACTTTATTCTGTAACCTTGAGCTCACTATTAGAATTACGTGTTTCTTTTAAGGAGATTACTTGGGATTTTCTGTAATTAAACACCTGACTTCAGGAACTGAGGTTTCTCTCAAGGTGGACTCTCTCAGCTCATTCTTTCTAGGCAGTTGCTTTATTCTAAAAGGAAATTCCATGGAGTTAGAATCATGTCTTTTACTTCTTGGTGCCTACTATTGCTAGCAATTGTAGTGTAATGGTTAAAAATAAGGATCTGGAGGCAGACTGCATGGAATTGAATTCTAACTTTCTTATATACTAGACTATATGATTCCCTGAAAGTCTTCTAGCTTTTCTGTTTACTCAATTATAAACAGATAAAGATATCTCTCACCAGATTATGTGGGATTAAATTGGTTAAAGCACTCAGCATAAGGCTTGACCTGAAATATGTTGTACAGCTTAGCTTTTTACTAATACATTTTTATTACATACAAAAATGCTATGTATGATTAATACTGATACACTAATAAATGCAGACTAGATCTTAACTGTTTTCCACCATTGCTTGAAATGCATTTAACACCCTCCCCTTTCTTTTTGTCTATCAAGAAATAGAGAATTTACATAGTCTTGGTGGTAAAGATTCTTCCACTAGGCAATACTATATTCTCCAAGTTTTTTTGAGGGTGGTGGTGGTAGGGGATGGTGAGTGGATAGTGAAAACAAATTCACTTGTTTCCTGAAATACAAAGACTTTGTCAGAGGAAACCCATTTTTCCATGCAAATGAAAAATTTCTGATAAACCAGGTAATTCTAGACAGACAAGGCAGCCTTTCATGCTCAGAAATTTCCAAAGGAGCTGTCTGTATTACTCAAATTTATCCAACTTTCTTCTTCACTTTGGCAGTATAGACCCAATTCTAAACATACCATGAAATAAGCTGTACATTTGGCTCCAAGATCATTCTATTTGGTCCAAAAGGGCATCAAAATCATTAAACAAATACACATTGACTTGGGAGGAAAGAGAAAAGAATTCAATTGAAAATGATTTTTATTGCCCAAATTTGAATTCTCTGACAGCAGCTGCTGCAACCTCATTAATACCCAAGGCAGGCAAAAGGCAGGTGTGTCTTTTACACTCTGGGTGTTAGTGATGACATGAGTTTAATGGGAAACAATACAGCGCTTTTTAAAGTTCTGTCTTAAAAAAATAGATATTCAATGTCGGTTCTTAAAATATTCATTTATGAATCTTCCTCTTGTTTCTTTTTCCTTTTGTTTTGAATTTTGTCTTGTAGTAACACTTGTAGGTTTTGAAAGAATTCTCACTGCCATCATGATTTCTCCTTGTCTGCTTCTTGTATGTTGGATTCTCTTTTTGTCATTTATGAGGTGAGAAATGGTCCCAGAAGATTAGGTGAAACAAACATACTGAAAACAAGGAGAATCGTTCCCAGTCAGCTCTGTGTCCATATACTTTTTACTATGCTAGTTTGGTCAAACCAATGTTTTGGGCAAATAATAATGAATAAAAAATGGGGCTGCGGTTGTGGCTCAGTGGTGTAGTGCTTGCCTAGTACACATGAGGCACTGGGTTCTATCCTCAGCACCACATAAAAATAAGTGAATAAAATAAAGGTATTGTTTCCATATACAACTAAAAATATTTTTTAAAAATGGATAAAAAATGAATTTTATAGTATACCATTGATCTGCCTCAAAAGACAAACCAAGGAACACATATGGACTTGATTAAGCAAATAAATGTTGAAAACTACTTAAATAGATAAGCAACAAAAATTCTACTTCTTTAGGATGGTAAGTTTAAATGTCACCATGATGCCTTTCATCTCCTCTTTAATCTATTTTTTATTCTGTGATATAGAGAAAGAACTTCTGCTGTGTTTCTAAATTTAGAAAACTATTAGCTTATACATAGATCCCTGACAAGGGACTCAATATAATTTGAAGGGTTTTGTTATAAACATTAGATCCTAGATCCTACTATTAAATATTAATATTACAATGTTAATGTTAAAAAATTAATTCCCATATAATACTTCTTCATAAAAATATTTGTCATAATCTATAAAATAAAATATTTTAATAAACATATTTACATAAAATATTGTTATTGTTCACATAAAATAATTGAACATTATAAAAATGACTTGAGAATACAGAAACAGAAAGAAAATAAAGGTAGAATATAATCTTATAACTAAAAGATGATCAAAGTTAATATGTCTTAGCATATCTTTCCAAGCATTTTCCCATTTATATTCCTGAAAATATTGTTTTTAATAAAAATGAGATACTACAAGTTATCTTAATTTTTAAGTGAATTACCTATGATGATCAGTTTAATGACAGTCAATGTATATCTATATTATAATTTTTAGTGGATATAAAATATGGTGAACAATGAAGTTTTTTGTGAGGAAAGGTATTGTTAGAAATAATTCTAAAATGAGAACCTTATGCATATGTGTTTGTGGAACTCCTCTGTTTTTAAAGCAATTTTAGTGTATTTGGCATATGAGAAATTGTCCTCCAGATAGTTAGTATTATTTTTAGTAAGATTTTTTGTATTGGAACTTAAAATATTTTTATGCTGCCAATAACAGTGTATGAGGGAACCCATTTCTATACACAATTATTTTTCAAAACTGTTATTAAAGCTTTTGATTCTTTGCCAGCCTGGCTAGTGGAAAATAGCAGTATTAAGTTGCATGGATTACATTTTCTATTTTAATGCTAAAATTATATTTATTCTTTCATTTTTTTTGTTTACTACTCTTAATGGTTAGATACTATTGTCTGTGCTTGATGTTGGGTTCCTAGACATAAACATATTTTTAAATGTAGGATAATTGCTTTCGTAAATTCCTCTGTTTTTTTTTTTCAAATTTAAAATATCAGACTCTTTATGGAGAAAATTTAATTTTTTAGACTAACTTGTTTTGTCCTTTGAGAGGAAAAAACTGACTAAATAATAAAATGAAAATTGTATTTATTTACATAGATTTTATTGTATATAATATATTTTGCATATATATTTTGTCATTGCTTATTGAGAGCTGTATAATACCAGTGCTAATTATATGAATTACCTGTTTTCCTCATACAATCTTATGTAGTAGTAATGAAATATCTCCATTGTAAAAGATGTCATGGTCCTAGATGATAAAATCCATAATTTGAGTTCAGGCCCACATGGGATTTAGAGTTTGAACTACTAATTACTTGCAACATACTTCTTTCTCTGAAGTGATCTCATACTAATGATGATACAAATTGATTCTCTCTTGATGATGGAAGAATGAGATAATTAATGCCATCATGTGATACATCTGGTAGCAGCATTTTATTCCCTCCTCAGAAAATTAAACAGTGAGAGGGGTGGGGATTGCCTGCTCCCCCCCCCCGCCCCGCCTTCCTTCAGAGCCCTTTCTTGCTGCCAGATTTCTGTTTAAGCCAGTCACGCAGGGCATGATGGTTTGTGTGAGAGCTGATACCCTTCTTTTCCCACAGGCACTCATCCATCCCTGCTCTGTTTTTCTTCATCTTGAGGGCAATGTGCAATCTGCCAGGCCTAACTCATTACTCACCCTGGAGCCTGCAAATTCTCCAGAAGTCAGAGCACTGGCTTTGGTGGTTATGTGGTCCTTGGTCTCTTCCCTTTGGGAGCTGAGGGTAAAAGAGGCTGTCATACTGGGAAACATTGACCTTGCTGTCTCTCAAGCCACCAAGCTGCTGTAATAGACCACAAGCTGGCTTTTCTCCCCATTCTATAGAAAGCAGCAGCCAGGGTGTGGCCTGTGCTGCTTCTGATTGTTTACAGGCTCACAGAGCCCATGGAATGGGTGCATAGCTGTCCACAAAGATCTCCAAGTATTTCTTACAATTTAATCTTCATTTGTTTTTCTTCATGGTAATAAAGTTTTCCGTTGTGAGGAGGGAACCCTGGCTGTCTAGCAATCCTTGCAGAAAAATGTACATTTCCTCTCATATTTTCCCATCCTCAAGCCTAGTACAGAATGGGAAATTTTTAGAGCCAGAATTATATTGACTTTTATAAGAGGGACTTTGTTTGCTCATTTAACAAATATTTAATAAGAACTGACTCTATGCCAGATATTACTGAAGGCATAGAGTGATAAATTAGACAGATGATATCCCCTTACAAGGAATGGCACTGGGAAAGGGGCAGCAATTAACAAATAACCTAACAAAGGAGACCAGTGATGTATACTGTGAAATAAATAAAATTAGAATGTCCTTGTAGAAAGTGATGGGGTGGAGTGTGAAGCAAGGCGACTTACAAGTGAATGTCAGTGACAAGGTGGCCACTGAGCTAAAACCAAGTGGCTACAAAGCATCATCTATGCAGAGATCTGGAGGCAGAGAACTTCAGCACAGAGAATAACAGCACCAAAGGCCCCAAGGAGGAAAATATCTTAGCCCAATCTAAAAGGCAGTATTGCAAGAGTTAGGGGATGAAGGAGAAAGGAAGGAGAAGGAAAACGTTTGACCATATAGAACTTGATGAGCTAGAATAAGGAATTTGGATTGTATTTTTCATGCAATAGGAGGCTGCTGAAGAGTTTGATGCAGAGGGGTTGAAATAGTCTGTTGCATACTGTTTATGGCTTTTGTGTGGATTTTAGAGGAACACAAGGAGAAGGAAAACAACCAACTGAGAGATCTTTGCAATAATCAAGGCTGTAGATGACACTGACGTGGACCAGGGTGAAAATGGTAGAAATGAAGAGAAATAAACAGATGTGAAATATATTTTTAAGATGCAGCTAAAAGAATTTGTTGATGTGTCAAAGGGTATAAAGCTGGGAACGGGGCTGGAGGTGAGGGAACTAGAAGAATCCACTATGACTCTAGATTGTATACCTGCACAATTAGGCAGATAATGACCGCAGGTACTGACACGGCAAAGAAGCAGGAAAGAACAAGTGGCATGTGGTGGCAGTAAAGTCCTCTATTAGGCAGAATTAAAATTGATGTGTCTTTGAAACATCCAAATGAGAACATGGGGCACATAATTGGGTTAAGTGGGACTTGGTTAAGCTCCATTGGGAAGCAACTTTAAGTTAATTGAATCTATAATGAAGGGAGCCTGAAATGAAAGCATGCATAGTTTGGTATAGGGGGAAATCTTTTGAATCTAACATCTCTATTTCTGTCAAGGATGCTGTTTTCTTATTATGTCGATTCAAAAACAAACTCAGTTAATTCTTTCTCTTCCCTCTATTGCCCCATTTGGACATCAGTATTTTCTCAAATATTGTTAGGATTCTTTGATCATAGTATTTATTTGTTCCAAGATCTTTAATGACTCCCCATTGGAAAAATTCTTTGGCCCTCTAGGCAGCATCTTCTTCTCTGTTCCTGATTTCTTTCTTCTACCCACTCTCATAAACTCTTCGCTTCAACCAGGAGACAAGAGTCTCCTTCTGTCATCTCTGCTGTCCTTGTGTGGACTGTCTTTCCCATTGCTTGGAGCCAACTCCTTTCTATTCTTTGAGGCTAAAATTCTACTTCCTCTAAGAAGTGCTTCTTGGCCTCTCTTTGGCCTATCGATAGTTCTTTGTCTCACCATTTGAGCCACTATTTCAGGATCATGCTAACATAAACCACATGTATCAATATCAAGTCTATTGAGAAAATGATAATCTTTCAGGTTATAAATTGGACATATCTCAGTTTAATTAAGAATTGCTTCCTGAATGAAATGAGTTTTAAGTGTAACCACATAGGTTCCTTTAAAATACATTATGTAAGAAGAGTGAGATAACATATTTAAAGTACTTCCCTAAAGAACAAACTCAAATAAAATTCAGGTGGGTATTGAGGGAAAGAAAGAGCATGGACTTTGAAGATAGAAGGCTAATAGGAATCTTGTGAGCTTCCACTAAGAGAAAATGTGTATAAAAAAAGGAAAAAGAAAA
This sequence comes from Marmota flaviventris, assembly GCF_047511675.1. Lineage (NCBI taxonomy): Eukaryota > Metazoa > Chordata > Mammalia > Rodentia > Sciuridae > Marmota > Marmota flaviventris. The sequence continues at coordinate 78,827,219 of NC_092505.1, forward strand.
TAAAAGAGAAAATGTGTGTATAAGAATCTTAATATTCTATAGGTTATTGTGGTCAAATTATTCTTAGCACCAGAGATTTATGAAATGAAATGCTTAGGCATCCATAGAGTGAATTTTAAGAGCTTGTCGCAGGCCATACAAGACATGTTCCTTATACTTTGAAATCCTTCCATTTCTAATAAAAATGTTGCTGGGTATGGGGGCACATGTCTGTAATCCCAGTGACTCAGGCGTCTGAAGCAGGAGGAGAGAAAATTCAAAGCCAGCCTTAGCAAATTAATGAGAACCTAAAACAACTTAGTGAGATCCTCTCTTTCTTAAAGAAAAGAAAAGAAAAAAGAGCTGGGGATGTAGTTTAGTAGCAGAGTGTTCCTGGGTTTGATCCTGAGTGCCTCCAAAAAAGAAAAAAATATGTTTAAAATTAAAGATCAGAAGTTAGTAACCCTTGAATTAATGTTTTATAATGCCCCCTTGTATTGTTTTGGTCTCCCTTTTTGAAGAGAACAAAGACATACAACTGGGAATTAGTGGCAAATGTGTTCAACCCACCCTGAAGTATGTATCCTCAGACTCTTCTGAATCACTTCACCAAACTCTGTTAACTACCTCTGAAGAATCTAGATTGAAAAATGCCAACATTGGCACCCCTTGAGTTGTGACATCTCACACATCGGCTCAACCTCTTTGATGTTTTCAGCAGAAACCAGAGAAAGAAAAAATCATCCCATTTCATACTTTATTGTTTATCTACAAGTAATGAAACACTTAAGAATTTAAATAAGATCTATACGTGCCGCCTTGAGCTTCTGCTGACAATTTATGTAGAAGGAAAGCAAAATATACAGCATCTGTATGAAGAATGCAGGCAGGTCCGCAGGCAATGTGAAGCCAGCCAGAGCTCTACAGAGTGGCCAGCAGAGCTGTTTCCTTTGGGAAGCCCCGACAATGCCCACCCCTCCAACGGCATTTCATGTTCACCCTGCTGCCACTGGGCTAAATAATTTCTTAAATGTTGATGGCTTTCTCTGGAGCTGGCAGAGATTACTGGTATAGAGAAGGGTAATTAAAAGAAATCATTATCATACACACCAATTAAGTCTATTTTAAGGTTTTGGTCCTGTGATGAGATACAAAAGGAGCTTTCAACAAAATGAAATCACAAGGACAAATAAATCATGGTTGTGAATTTACAGATTTTATTTTGAGTGCGTTAAATAAAATACTTCCATATATTTTGGTAAGAATATTGTTTCTTCCCTTGTTGCTCTGACCCCCAGACCCACTCCAGAGGCAGGAGTCAGCCTTGCTGTCATCAAACTGAAGAGGAGAGTTAAATTCTTCATTATTGAGTTAACTGGCTCCAGGTATAAAATTATCTTCTAATTAGTATCTCAAATGTTCTGTTCTTAAGAGAGGGCCTACATAGATACCAACTGAATTTGCAAGTTATCTACAATTATTTTTAATCTAAAAGATAACAGTTATGATGAGACTAAATAGTAAAGAGGAGCTGACATGGTGGCACATGCCTGTAATCCCAGCAATTCTGAAGGCCGAGGCAGGGGGATTGCAAATTGGAGACCAGCCTCGGCGATTTAGTGAGGTCTCAAGCAACGTTGTGTCAAATTTAATAATATAAAGAGCTGGAGATGTGGCTCAATTGTTAAGTACCACTTCCATCCCTGGTACCAGAAAAGAAAAAAAAGAAAAAGAGGAAACGTTTATTTTTATGGAAGTAATTCAGTTACTTAAGAAGGAATAAAAGCTATTATATCACTATTTTTAAACCTCTATCAAATTAATATATCAAAGTCCTGAGCATCAGTGACTAGTCACAGATAAAAACAGAGAAAAAGTTTTATATTGCTAAATCTATGATGTATATTGCCAAAAATTTTAATATAAATCTACTTATAATCATACCTAAATAATAATGTAATAATGTATGAAAAACACAAAGGGCAGAGAAATACATTTAAATAATACCTTGAGGATATAATCAGTAATAACAACTTACAAAAGCTATCCAAGAGAATAACCCATTTTTTCAACAAATAAACTTGAAAGAAAAACAATGGAGGGGGAACTTACACATTAAAATGGACCTGTATGTCTCACATAAAGATCTTATTTGTATTCTGATATCAGCAAAGCAATCAACAAATTGTAAAAAGAAATTAGTAATTATAAAATGAAGGATCTGAATACTGACTAGAATATCTAATGACATGAGATTATTGTTAGTCTTACTAGTGAAAGTGGTTATGATAGCTTTGGATTTTTAAAGTACTTAAATATGTCTCAATCTCTTAATCTGAGTTATTTGATAACTATTTAAAGTTTGATAATATTTAAAAATTAATACAAAATATTTATTAATTTATTCAAAATAATAAGAATCATTTAATTATATGCTAATGTGTTTTTATTAAAATAACTTTTTCTAAAGCAATAAAATAGTGATAAATGAAGCATTGTTTCCAAATCTTATGTTTCCAAATCCTCAAGATACTTTTCTTAGTAGAAGATAGATGGATTCTCATATCTACTTTTGTATTCAGTCCTTTGTGATATTGAGTGAGGATAAAATAGAGTAGATAGTAAAATGACCAGACATTCAGAATAATGGGCCCCATTCAATCACACCAGGAGTCTAACTGGTAGACATATTAATGAGCACCATCAAGGCCTATTTAAAAAGTGTAAGACCTTGAACCTTACCTGTGGGATCATCTTCAGCAGAGATGGAAAACAGAAGGTGGGGGTGAACCCAGATGGAAATGACAGGAAGGAGAATGGGTTACAGAAAAGAGGATGGATGTGAACCCAGATGGTAGCCAATCTGCCTTTTTTCAGTATCTATTTTACATAGTTTTGCTCCATGCTCTGCTCAAAATCATATAAGCTCCTACACTGGCACACCAAAATGAGTTTTTCTGCTATTAGGCCCCTGCCTGCATGATGGGAGTTCTATCTCTTCTCACTTAAATAAATCCTATGGTTTACTCTTCCCTTCCATGATTTTATTCTTCAAAATTTGCAAGACAAGAACCCAGAGGAAACTGGTGAAGCTGGAAATTTAGTCTTATCTCAAAACTCTGGATTCTCATAACTAATTTTGCATTCAGTCCTTTTTGATATCACATGTCACGTAGCCTTTTAAAAAGAGGGAGAGAAAATGGCAACTAGCATTTTAGAATTATTATGGAAAGGTCATGGGGACCACCAGATGCCAACTGGATTATGCCATAAGAACCACTATACTAGAGATACATTCCAGTAAGTTGAAAAATCAAAGAAAATGATTTTAGTATTAATGTCACTATAACTTTGGTTTGCAGAAGTGATTGAGTATGTGTTTGAAGCAATATTTTCCTTAATTTGATAATGGTTCAAACTGGATGAGGAGTACAAGGGGTTCATTATCTTAATCTCTTTCTGATGTTTGAATTTTCCATAACAAAAAGTGAAAAAAAAAGTTGAATAGAAGGGAAAACTCAAGTAAATAACAAATATTTTGCAAATGGAGTAAATATTTGACTGTAATACAACTCAGAATGCAGTATTGAAAATTTGGGGCAAAGGAAATAATAATCTTGGTCTGCTAACATTGTCTTCAGGAAAACATGAATGAATACACTATAGGCAAGATTATATTAAATTTTAGACTTTTGGAAAGGTACACAGTTTTAATCCTTTAATTGAAATTGTTCTATAAGTTTTTCCATGTGATAGTCAATATAAGTTATTATAAGTTTTTAAAACTGGATGAAATGGAATTAAGTAATAGTTTGTGAGTTTAAATTATTTTGGCTGTGTTTCTTAAAGTAGTAATAAACAGTTAACTATTGGCAAGAAGTTTTTCTCCAGAGAGAACATCATTCCTGAATTGTTTTTTATATTTATTTCTTAGTTGTAGTTGACCTTTATTTTATTTATTTATTTTTATGTGGCACTAAGGATCAAACCCAGGGTCTTGCATGTGCTAGGCAAGCACTCTACTGCTGAGCTACAACCCCAGCCTCCTGAAATTTTTTTATAGGTAACTTGTAATAAGTTTTCAAGTGGACAGATTATCTGATATAAAACTTTCAGAGTATCAAGGACTACCATAATTCATTCTGCATGGCTGTTATAACCAAGTACCTAAATCAAATAGGGTCAAAGGAAAGAATGGAAAGTATTGGACCATTACACCTATTTTGAATTACACCTAGAAATAGGTGCAAAAATCCTGAACAAAAAATCATCAAACTATATGTAATAGTGTTTAAAACACTGAATATACACATAACGAAGTTAGGGTTTATCCCCAGAATTCAAGGTAAATTTAATTTTGCAAAAAAATGTTAAATATCATTCACCATATCAGTAGATTAAATGAGAAAATCTGGAAGACCATATCAATAGATATAGGGAGAAAAACACAGTAAACTCCTTAGTAATCTAAAATTGAAAGATAATTTTAAAAATTGTCTTTAAAAACTAAATTGAAATAATCCAAAATTGGGAACTATTACAATGAATATAACCAGACACCATATAAAATACTTGTCCTACCACTTCTATAAAAAATTATATTTGTGGTCTTATTTAATTCAAAAAATAAAGCAAGCATAAGGATCAAAAAAGAAGAAATAAAATTGTCATTATTTGAAAATGATATGAGTGTCTATATAAAACCTGATAAAATTTTCATGGAAAAACTCATAAGAGTTTTTGATATAGATATAAATATAAAATATATAAAAGTTTTTGATATAAATTCAATATTCAAAAGTCAATTTCACTTCTATATGTTACAAAAGAAACTTAGGAGATGAAAGTTTAAAGAGGCAATATTTATGATAGCAACAAGAACTATAAAAACAGTGATAAACTCAATACAAAATTTTAAGATTCATATATAGAAACTAATAATACTTTACTATATACAACTGAGGAAGATAAAATAAATTGGAAGCTACTCTAATTAGATAAGTAGAAATTGATAGAAATATCTAATATTTTCAGCATTTTGTCTATCACATAAATAATATTCCTTGAATGTAAATCCAATTAAACTTCCAACAAAATTTTCTATGGAACATAAGCCTATTCTAAAATTGATATGGAATAATATATACCTATATATTTGTATATTATAATATGTAAATGGCTAATATATATCCAAATAAGAAAAATAAGAAATTGTGTATCTAAGCAAGGAAAATAAAGTGTGGGGAGTAGCCAGATGTCAATACTTTTTGTAGATATATACCAATTAAAGATGTGGAATATTAGATGGAAATTGACAGATTAACTAGCAGAACAGCACATAGATCCTACCACACCCACGTATGAACGTCTATGTATGGCACAAGTGGAATGGCAAGTCATTCGGAAAAAGAGGAACTGTTCAATAACAAGTAGATTTTGAAAACTCAGTTTTCCAGAGTCGATAAAAGGGGTTCTTGATTTTTATCTACACCCACACACCAACTCAAAGTAGAATTAGCAATAAAAAGTTTTTTTAAAAAATCCTCAATATTTTAGTTGAAAATTTAGGTGACAATGAAGAGATTTTTTTCTTTTGTTTTTTCTTTCTACCTTTCCTTTTTTTTTTTTTTTTTTTTTTGTACAAGGGGATTGAACCCAGGGGCACTTAACCACTAAGACACATCCTTAGCCCAGTTTTTAATTTTTTTAAATTTTGATACAGGGTCTTCCTAAGTTGCTTAGGGCCTTGCTAAATTGATGAGGCTGGGCTTGAATTTGTAATCTTGCTGTGTCAGCCAGCTGAACTGCTGGGATTACAGACATGCACCACTGGGCCAGCTCCAGGAGAAGAGATTTCTAAAGAAAGTAAACATATCAACCATAAAAGAGCAGTGAGTTCATTGTATTAAAATTTACCAATTATGTTCACCAAAGTTGTCTTAAGGCATTAAAAAAAAGGAGTACTCAGAGTAGATTTTGACACACATAAAAGGGTCAAAATTTTACCCTCAAAAACATTAAAAAATTCTTATAATAAGAAAGAGACAAAGCCCAATAGAAAAATAGGTAAGAGACACGAAAAGACTATCACAGCGGAGGAAACACAGGATCACATGTTAAGAAATGTTCAACTTACTTAGGAAAAGCAAATGAAAATCCAAGTGAGATATGCTTTATACAAACTTGGCAGATAAAAGTTACACAACAAGTGTTTATGGAATAAGTAAACAATTCTAGAAGCATTAGAGTATAAATTTTAAGCCTAATCACACTATTTTGACAATATGTTTTCTGTAATTTTATCAAAATTTAGTAAAGAATGTTACATATTAAGAAATCTTCATAAAATCTTCACAATTACAAAGGATATTGTTTTGTTTGTGAAAATAATTTTAATTATCCACATATTAATGTGTGCATTTGCATATAAATCAATATATTTATATGTCAATTTGTATAGATAAAACTATATGTACATAAGCATATACAAATACATGTATCTATAAATATTTCTTTATCACATAAGTGTTTTTTGTGACTGACATTCATGTGCCACTTACTGGCAATACAATGGATAATGGATTTGTTGCTGACTTAATTGAGCTTATTGTATAGGGAAGAAGATAACTATTTATTAAATACACAAAATGTATAGTTACAAATTGTGACTATTTCTGTGAATGTAGTGTATATGATCATGAGCCACAGAATAAGAATTAGAATTCTGGACATCAGAGAACCCAAGAACCTCCACCGGAAGAGTTTTAGAGCTGACAGTAAGCAAAGTAACCGGATAAAAAATAAACATACAAACATCAATAGCTTAGCTGTACACTGATAATAAACTTGTTGAGAAATAAAATCAGGAAAACGATTTTATTCACATTAATCTCAAACAAAGATAAAATTTTGGGGAATAACTCTTATCAAGACATGAAACATCTACAATGAAAACTATAGAACATTGAAGAATGAAATAAAAGAAAACATTAAAAGATGGAAAGACCTCCCAAGTTCTTGGATAGACAGAATTAATTTTGTTAAAACAATCATATTACTAAATGTGATCTACAGATTCAATGCAATTACCATTAAAATAACAATGACATTCTTTGCAGAACTAAGGAAGAGCAGTTCTAAAATTTATACAGAAGAATATAAGATCCAGAATGGCCAAAGCAATTTTGAGTAATAAGAATGGGCTAGAGGCATCATAATACTTGATTTCCAGTTATACTGCAGAGGTATAGTAATAAAAACTGCATGGTATTAGTACAAAAATAGAAATTAAGACCAATGGAATAGAATAGAAGACACAGAGACAACCCACATTTCAGCAAAAACCTGAAAATGTGTAACAAATATACAATGGTGTTCTACTCAGACATTAAGAAGAATGAAATTATGTAATTTGCCTGTTATTTATCTGTAAATAAATGGATCCTAAAAATATAATGCAGAGCGAAGTAAACCAGACTCAGAAGGTCAATGGTCAAATGTTTTCTCTTAGATGCGGAAGCTAGAGGATAAAAAGAAAGGTAGATCATGAAAATAGAAGGGAAACCAATAGAATGGAGGAAGGGGGTTAAGATGGAAGAAGATAAGCCCTGCCCTGGGGAAGTACTTGGGGATGAAATCTATCAAAGTGTGTTATAACCATGTATTAATATACCACAATGAATCCGACTTTCACATATCACTATAATGCAGTATTCATCATCATCATCATGGAAGGAAGATCAGCAGAGTAGAACAAGTGGATCTGGGGAGGAAGGGAGGAAGGAAAGAAAAGATAATGGGAATGACACTGATCAAATTATGTTACATGAATTTTGGAATATGGCATAATGAATCCCACTTTTATGTATAATTTTGATTTTGATTCATCAATGAAAAAATTAATTAAAAGAATACCATTTCATTTTGTTTTCAATTGCATAGATTTCACTATTAACTATTATACTTTAAACGTACACTGATTTTAAAGTCAGAAAAAGACAAGCTATAATGACATAATTTAGTTTTTACATTGCTATTTAGAAAAATAAAGTCAAGAAAAATCAATTAAAGAAGCTTGGGAATCGCATCTGATAGATATGCAAGTGCAATTCATTTGGTAGGTTAGCTGGCAAAGCAAGTATGTCACTGGAATAATTCAGAGTCTTGAATGGAATGATCTGGACAACAATATTTTCAACACCACCAGGATGGTCAATTATGTATTTCAAGTTGACTTAACTAAGAGATGCTCAGATACTGGAACAACATTATTTCTGATTGTGTCCCTGTGGGTATTTCTGGAAGGGACTATCATTTATATTAGTAGACTAAGTAACGCAAATGGCTGCCATCAGTGTGGGTGGGCATCACTCAATCTGTTGAGAGTCCTGATAGAACAAAAAGGTGGAGGAAGTGGGCATTTTAACTTGGATCCATCTTATCCTGTCCTGGGCCATCTATACTTCTGGTTCTCAGACCTCTGGACTCAGACAGAATCACACCATTTGCTTCCCTGGTTCCCCAACTTGCAGACAGCAACAGATTGTGGAACTTCTCATCCTCTGTAATCATGAGAGCAATTCCTGTAATAAGCATTCCTTTATGTATCTATGTCTTTGGAGAATTCTGACTAATAGGATCATCAAAAATGAAGCTATTCATTCAGTCTGAAATATTTGTTGATACATTGAGAGACATGATTCTTGTGAAGATTTGCAAATCAAATGCAGATGCCTGACTGAGTAACAAGCCAGATCAAATGAAGTATTCTGCTTCATTTTTATGATTTATATATTTTTCATTCCTGTTTGTCATTCTCAAATAATCCTGGTTCTATGAATATTGTTAAGAAATAATGTGAGCACACGTTAGCATTGGCAAATAATTTAAGCCACAAGTTCTCCAAGCAAACTGCCCATTCTTACTAAATATCCTGGAGCAAGTTATTTAACATTTCTGTGTCTCAAAATCTTCACCTATAAAATAGGGTGAATAGTAGAACCTTCCTAGGATATTAACAGGAGTGGTATGTCTTGCATAGTGATGTGAACATGTTCCAATGGTCTGGAGAGTTCTCAGTGCATCTTCTGTATGGAAAGAGGCCAGAAAGTTCCACTTCTCAGTTGCTTTGCATCCAAGAAAGGTTGAAGCTTCTGTGTATTCTCAAACGTTTCCTAGGAACGTGGGATATAGAAGAAAAGTCTGGAGCATTGGCGTAAATCGGCTCACTGACTTTCCAGCTGTAATACATTTTCATTTTCCCAAACACACTATAAGCACCAAGGCAAGAATGCACTGTATATAAAACTAGTCTCCCTTAGCTGATCATTATTTATAAACAAGTTAACATGGATTAACATACTTATACTTATTTATTTCCTTATGTATGTTTTATGTTAATTGTTTTACTTAGATAACATTTCAGTTAAGTCTTCAAATTTAGCCATTCTGAAAAGTATTTCCACATTTTTGACAGCTAAAAAGTTTAATTATGTGCTCAATCTGTGATTTAAAGATTGACAGCAATGCATGATTGTTTTCTTCTTTCACAGGTAAAGTTGCACTACAAGTATTGTCAGAAATTTGTGTAGAGTAGAATGTGTTGCTTCCAGGTATCAGAGGCTCATTAGTTCTTTTTGAGGACTTCAAGGATTTAGATCTATGTTGAACTAAATTTGGATGTTAGACCAAGGAATTTGCTTCTGGATCTTGTTAATTCTTTAGTTATAAGAAGTTATTGTGTCAATGATTATTAACTTCTAGAGTTCTTACCAAGTTTAAAAGTATGCAGAATGAAAAATCAGAAAAGTTATTTTCTGATTGTGACCCTGTGAGAATTTCTGGAAGAGATTATCATTTAAATTAGTAGACTAAATAAAGCAGATGGCTGCCATCAGTGTGGGTGGGCATCACTCAATCTGTTCAGAGCCCCAATAGAACAAAAGGTGAAGGAAGTGGGCATTTTAACTGGCATCCATCATCTCCTGCACTGGGCCATCTATACTTCTGGTTCTCAGACCTTTTCAACATATTAAATGTTGATAAAAAGAAATTCCACATTTTACTTTTGAGAGCCACTGATATTGCAACATCATATCTCATAGTTCTTGTCAAAGGCACACAGTAGTTTAGCAAATATTTTGAATGATTGGATGATGCTTTGATTACACAGTGTTAACAGAAATTCCTATCTTGAAAAGTGGTATGTATGCAGGCTCATAGACAAAATTCATAAAATAATGAGAGGACTTTGATTCTGTTGTCCATTCATCCACAGGAATGTCAGTTTAGTAAGAAGTTCAATTGTAGGATTGGCTTTAGTGGAAGCATATCAACTCATTGTATTATTCTAAATATTATGATATTTCTTCTTCACTTGTAAAATTGGAAGAGATTTTCTTGGGAAGAAATAAGTGAGTAATTGTCTTGGATCTTTGGAAACAATTATGAATTACACTGAAGGCAGCTGTGGTAATGGCAAACTCCTGAGCACTTGAGCCATTTCTTATGCAGATTCCATTTACTCAATGTCTGTCTGCCTGATCAGACATCCAAGAACTTTCCTGGTTCCAAGTATCTTTGCCACTACAGTGACTTTAAAAGATCTCTAGAGCATTAGATTCACTAAAAAGTAGACTGCAGAGTTATGGGGTAGTGGGAATTCCAGATCCTACAGGTCAGGACCCCAGATTGTAGAAGTGTGGTGACTAATAGCTCTTGATATTGGCTACAGAAAACCATCTCATCCAAGGTTTCAATTCCTTCCCTGGGACAGTCTGCATCCAGTGACTGAACGATGATAAAGATAAAAAGGCCTGACCTTATTGCCCTTATTTGAGGTTACTTTGAAGGGACTTTCCCAGTTTCAAAGCTTCCTGAAGGACTATGTGGGGCTGGAATGAACTGCAGATCAACTTATCCCTGTGCCAAATACTGCTTCTTTCTCTTCCTTGGCAGGTGTTTTTTTGTTTGTTTGTTTGTACTGAAGATAGAACTCAGGGGTACTCACCTAGCCACATCCCCAGCCCTATTTTGTGTTTTATTTAGAGACAGGGTCTCACTAAGTTTCTCAGCACCTCACTGTTGCTGAGGCTGGCTTTGAACTTGCAATACTCCTGCATCAGCCTCCTGAGACACTGGGATTATAGGTGTGTGCCACCGCACCCAGCCTGACAGGTGTTCTTAAGAGTATTCTTCCCCCAAATCTGCTGCATATAAATCCTCACCTCAGAGGGTGTTTCACAGGGTACATGCCCTCTGACAGTTGATATCGTAGTGAGTCTAGAAAATAGACTATAAAATGAGAGTCTGAAGTTGGATCTCCCTCTGGCCAGGTGAGAATGAGGATGTGAAGTAGGTAGAGTACTCATAGGCACCACATGTTGTCATGGCAGATCATTAAAACTTGTATTAATAGTGAAGCAGGATAGAGTATTCATGAAAGAAAATGTACCAAAATTAGAGTACCATAAGCATTTGAAATGTTCTGGGGAAATAATCATTATAAGGACTATGGAATCAGGCAGCCTTAGTTCAGGGTGATAGGGCCATTTAATAAAGACATTAAAATACCGAGAGAAATTGTTAATTAAATTTGAGCTCTGAAAACCACAGGGCCTCCTTGGTAACTCAAAAGACTCTAAACTCTTGCAGCTATAAGAGAAAAAGTAGTATGACTGAAGTAGTAGACTTCCACAGTCTTCTCTGCTATAGGAAATTGAACATGCCAAAATCAAAAGCCTATTAGGGTCAATGTATTCAAAACCCAGATCTCTGATCACTTTGAGCCTGCAGAAGTGACCCACACATCCATAACAATGGCTCATTCTGCTTTGTAAGACAATGCTTAGTTAATCAGTTTATAATATAACCTTGCTGGGGAACTGCTAGACCATAGATGTCAAAGGCTCTTCACCAAAGCATCAGTAAGACCTGGTCAACATATGTTAACAGAAGCCAGGAGAGTTCTTTGTGAGATTTATTTCTAAGATGCTGAATCAGTGGAGCAGAACATAAAATTGGTAAGTGAGTTTATTTGCTGCTCTCTTGAGGTATAAGATTTAACTCCTTGGCAAGACTCTAAGAGGAAGTGTTACCATACTGCTAGGTTGTTTCCTGGAAGCTTGGAAAAAACAAAGGTGTATTCTAAATGATGAAAATATTAGACCACAGAGACAAACAGCTCGGAGATGGATCAATAGACAGAAGTGAACACGCTAAAAGAGATGGTTGGAAACCCCACCAGCTAAACTCTTATCCTTTTCTCCAAGAATGTAATTAGAATAATTCCCATATTGATTCTTTGATCTCTGAAATAAGTATTTTCACAGCAGAGAAGGTTAGGTGCAAACTATTGAAACAGTCCACTTTACTTCTAGTCAAGATGATAAATAAGAATAACATTGCATTCCAGAAGGAAGAACAAAGATTAAGAGGCAAAGATGCTTGTTCTTATTATATAATTTACTAGTCTGACCATATGACACCTTTTGGATATTGTTGGATGATAGTCTACTATAGCAAACTCAAGAAAATAGGCGTTCTGATTGCAGCTTCTATACTATGTAGTTGGAGCTTATTAACGTAGGTACATGGTTATGCAGCCATTGGTCTGGCAAATATATTATTTTATATTTCCATCAAAATAGAAGAGAAAAGCCAGTTAACAGTCACATGGAACAGAATATGTATGGTCTTGACCCAGGTGTTACAGTTTAGATATGATGTCGCCCCTCAAACTCATATGTGACAATGCAAGAATTTTCAAAAGTGAGATGATTAGAGTATGAGAGGTGTAACCTAAGCAGTGAATTAATCCACTGATAAGGATTAACTGGGCGGTAACTGTAGGCAGGTAATGTGGTACTGGAGGACATAGGTCACTGGGGGGCTGTATTCCTTTGGAGTTTATATTTTGTCTTTCATGAGTGGAGCTTTCTCTCTCTCTGTTTCCTGGTTATCAGGTCCTGAATCATTTTCCTCTGCCCTGTTCTTTCTCCATAATGTTGAGCCTCAACAATGACTCCTGATCAATGGAGTTGGCTGTTTATGGACTGAAACCTATGAAACTGTGAACCCCAAATAAACTTTTTCTTCTCTAAATTATTCCTGTCAGGTCTTTTGGTCACACTAATGAAAAGCTTACTAAACACAATCTATATTAAATCTTTAGCCTTCCCTCATAATTCCAAGGGACCTTGACCATCTGATTATTCTGCAGCATATCACATTTGTCCACTATATCGTTCCACTATATTGGAACAAATGAGGAAGAAGTGGCAAGTATCTTTGAGGTCTTGAGAATACATGTGCTCTTTGGTTAAGTCACGTATACTCCAGAAGTGGGAGAAACACGCTGGCACATTGTGCTTAGTGGTACAGCTGTATCTCCCCTCCAAATAGGGAACAAACTATTAGAACTCACACCTCCTCCAATTAGAAGGGTAGCACAGTGTCTTGTAGGGCCTTGAAGGCTTCTTCAGTTTTGAAAAGCAAAAATATCATACACTTGGGACTATTACTTGGACCTATTTACCAAGATGGATCTATCTATCTATCTATCTATCTATCTATCTATCTATCTTTTGGTAATTATATAAATATCTATATATTATTAATATGTTAATATATATTATATCTAGTGGAGCTCAAAGCAGAAAAGAGGTCTGCAGTAGGTGTGGGCTATAATTCATGCTTTAATATATGTATTATAATCTCAGCAGACATTATGTTCCTAGAGGCAAAAAATGCGATGTTGAATGTTGGGCTAGCTGATGTTAGATAGCACTTGTCATCCACCATCTTGGTGCTGGGACAAACAGTGTAACTGGAACAGCAAATACCTGGGCACAATCTATCTGTTTCCGCCTATCAAAACTTATCTAGCTAATACCAAATATCCAATATCCAGCAAGGGAAACTAATACTGAGGCCACAAGACAGCAGAGGGACAACAACCACTTGAGCGTAAATATTTTACAACGGATTACTTTTGAAATTTGTTCTAATTAGTTATACATGACAGTAGAATGCATTTTTACACATCATACCTAAATGGAGTATAACTTCTCATTCTTCTGGTTGTGTATGATGTAGAATCATACCAGCTGTGTAATCATATATGTACTTAGGGTAATAATGTCTGATTCATTCTACACTGGATCACTTTTACCTTGGAAAAGGCAGCAATTGGTTTTTGTCTTTTCTGCTGACAATGTCTTGATCAATACCACTGTTTGAGGACTTCAAAATATTAGATCCATTCACTAGATACCTGGATACCCACTTAATATTATATCAAACCCCAAACCCTATGTATAACAAATAGGGTATAGTTGTGTGTCCTATTACATGGGATCTAACTATCCAGAAGCTGCCACCATGATAGATAATGGAAAAGAATTTTTTCCCTAGTAGATAATTTTATTGCAGTGAAGAAATCTGGCCTTAATGTGTAAAACTGTAGTTATATCTGTTTATTGCTTATCAATTGTTATGTTGGCCACTCTTCATACATTTATGTCTTTATCCTCATAACAAATCTGTGATATATGTGTTCTAGCCCCATTTTATAGGTGGGAAAATTGAAGATGGTTGAACTAAGGAAAACAGCAGAACAGAGGGATAAAGTGACTTATTGTCAGGTGCCATTTATGCTAATGGGTCAGCTGTACAGGAATATACATGGTCCTAAAATCAGGAAACACATGTATACAGAGGGATTCTGAGAAATTAGTGCTGATACACTCTCTGTGAGCTTTCCTCATTCCTACAGCAGTCTAGATCAATGCTCTTATATTCGCAACCCTTAATTGGAGTTATTTGAAAAATAAAATTCCTTTTAGTCTATGTTTTCTCCTGAAGTAGGTCTGACATTCTGTGGTCAGTGTATAACAGGCTTCAGTACATAGACATTAACAGATGTAAGGATAGTGACATAAATGAGGCAGAGTGCTCTTTTCTTCTCCTCACACTCTTCCTGGAAAGAGACCTTTGAGAGATGGAGAAAAAATTAATGTCTCCATTAACATATTGAAGAAAAGATTTATCCTTTAAGAGGCAGCTAACATTAACAAGAGGATGGTTAGTTTATCCTGTAAATGTTTTACGCTAAGACAACTTAGACTTCATACAATCAGCTGAGATGTCACACCAGATCTGAGAGTAAGTAAATGCAATAGTTTAGGTGAGGGTAGCTACTATGGAAATAAAACTGTCTCAGTGGCTTTAAAAGTAAAAAACAAACAAACAAAAAAACACTTATTTTTGCTAATCTAAAGAGGAAACGATGGGGAGGAGAGTTCTGCACCCCATATAGGAAAGGCCTTTCTACTATTCACCCATGGCAGTGAGTAGGTATGCTCACCTGAAGGAATGGAATGCTATTCCCCTGGATGCACCACACATGCTAAGTCTGAGGTCAAAAACTACAGTCCAAGATCCATTCTCAGACTGCTACCTTTGTTCTAAATAATGTTTTATTAGAACACAGTCACTTTCATTTTCATATTATGAATGACTCCTTTAACACTAAAATGGTAAAAGTGAGTAGTTCTGACAAAGGATATATGGCCTGAAAAGCCTAAAATACTGTCGGGACTTTAATAGAAAAAAAATGTGCTGATATCTACTCCAAAACAATGGCTATGTCATGATGCTATTGTCCCCAGTAGGATGAATATATTAATTCTTGATCCAAAGTGTGGAAATCAGAATATCTCCATATATCATGGTTTCCAGTGACCCACACATATATTTTTTAGCTCAGCAGCTTTATGCTCGGTGAGGCTTGAGGTTCTAGTTGCAGAGGAGTGATGTTTCCATTAAGGAATACAGTAAAACTCCCATTAAACTCTAAGGAACACCTGTCATTTAATTACTTTAAGATCTTTATGTAGAATGATAAGTAAGCAAAGGTCATTAACCTTGATGCCAGAAGGAAACAGAGTGGCTATTAAGTGAAAAGGGAAGAATGTGCTTGGCACACCATGGTGTAATAGGACATCTTTGGCATGCCCCTTCAGCCCTGCCCAATTTTGGTGGTAGTGGTAAGTCCAATAGTTATGGCATGAGAATGACTGTGGGCTTACAAATTACTCATGAATGAAGGTCTGGATCTCCACACCAAAAAAGCCACCTGGACTGGCAAAAGTGCTAATTGAGGTTCAAGGGAATCTAGAATGGAGAATAGAGGAGAAAGATGATGAGAATTAGTTGTGGTGTACAGACAGCAATATAATGGGAACTGTAGTTTATCTGACTAACCTTCCCTAACATGGTTCCCCAGAAAAAGAAACCAACCATAATCCTGAAAAGCTGCTCCCAGATGGAATTAATTTATAATAGAAAACAAATGGCTTGAGTGGTTCATGGTGCTGGGCGGGGAATCAGGGGGTACTTTATTTCTTTCGTCTCCAACATCTCCAGTATCATTTCATACCATTCTTCTCTCTCACTACATTCCAGTTACATTGGTCTCCTTTATCAACCTGCCAAGTCTTTCAGGCTTCTAGGTTATTGAACTTTTCATTCTTTCTGCCTGGAATGCTCTTCCTCCAGCTTTTATCATGGTGGTCTCAATTTTCTCCTTTAACTCTCCTCTCAGATGTCATCTTTCCTGAACAGCTTTACCAGATCACACTCTCTAAGGCGGCTTTCACACCTTATGTTCTATATCACCAGTCTGTTTACTCTGTGACACTCAATACAGCCTATTGAACATGCTGTTTGTTTATTTATTTGCTTGTATCTTTCCCACTGGAATATAAGTTTTGTAAAGGCAGGGAACTTGTTTATCTTACTCATCATTGTAAGTGCCAAACAGAGACTGGCATATTCCAAGTATGTAAAAACACTTGTTGATCTCTACAATAGGCAAATAAATTTAGAAAATTAAATAGATCTGGGTGGTAGTTAGAAATGAACATTTTAACACTCAACTTACAATGTGATGCTGATGAAAATTTCCCTCATGCCACACGTTCAATTTAGTGATGAAGAGTTTAAAAAAAATCAACTTTAAGCGCTGTGGCTGTGGCTTATCAGTAGAGCACTCTTCTAGCATGTGCGGGGCGCTCAGCACCACATAACAATAAATAAAATACATTTTAAAATCAACTTTTACTTATTTATCATAAAATATTTTGATGATGGTAATAGCAATCCATAATTTTAAACATTAAAATATCAATCTTGTGCTTACCACTATCTATGTATTACTTCATTTAACTTTTATAATAATCCTATTACTTTTCCCATTTTACCAGTGGGAAAGCCAAAGCTCAGAGTTGTCACATACTTCATCAAGGTTTATACATGTGGTAAGTAGATTCAGGACTCGAATTCAAGTCTGTCTGATACCAAAACCATTGCTTTCTACCCTGTCTGCTATCACATCTGTTGCCCAGAATTGATTCAGGAATTGGTCCTCTTCACTTTTTTCTATTTGCCTTGTCACTAAACAGGAAAGAAGTCATTATTTTAGCCAGATGGCAGCCAGATCACACCTCTTGAGAATAAACTGACTGCCTTTACTATAAATGGCACATAAATCTTAATGTTTAAATCACCCTTTCAACGTAGTGCCAGGAAAAAATACAGAGGAAATGATTGAATATATCACAAATAGTCATAAATCCCTTGGTGTGGAAAGGTTTGAAGCTTTCAAAAATGGAAAGAATATTTCAGACTGTTATACATCTTGCTTCAGACTGCTGGTTGAAAGACAATGCCTTCTCAGAAATAGTGGGTTTGAGGAGTCTTAAATGGTGTTTTCAAGAACTCATGATACCTAATTGAATTGGGAACCTTGCCAAAGCAACAGTAACTTCTGTTCTTCTATTTGTCTTCATGGATTGGTATTTGCTTCACAAACATTATAGGTAGTGAATTCTTTCTTGAAATAATGATGATTTGCTCCCAAGTAGAACTCTGGTTGTTCTTAGAACTGTTTGCTCTTTACTTAACAGATTCCTATTTAGCCTGAGCAACCATCCCATTGAAAACCATAGAGCATGGCTTCATAACTTGGATTTTCAAGAAAGGCATCAACAAAAACAAAGAAGTTGTAGGATTATTACATGAATATTTAAACACAATATAATACAATTTGTTGTCTATTATCACTGCCACAATGATAATAACCCAAAGTTGAGAGTTGGGGATTGATTGTTAACCCTGTTCCTTATAAACAAAAATAAAGAACAGTATACCAAAGAAGCATCCACTTAGTAAGAAGTAAATAGAGAAATATAAATGAAAGATTTATTATATCAGTTTTGTGAACTTTAAAACTTGGTTATGTTAACCAGCTATTTAAAATGAATTTAGTTCAATAGAGACTCTAATTTAATATGGAACAGTGATCAGAGGGTTTTTTGGACTTTACATTATAAAATTATGAAACTATATTTATTAAACAGTAAATAGGTTATTAAAAGAAATATTGTTATTCTTGCAACTATGTGCTAATACTAAAAAGAAAGTATAAGTTGAAGTCTCCCTTTGTATGTGGAAACCAGACAAGATTGTTTGATGTTACAACATCTTCAATTTCTCATTTGATTCTCATGGAACAATTATGTCATTTTTGCAAAAGAATATTAAAGGTTCATGATGTTTTCCCAATTTTTGAAAAAATTGTTATTTAAAATCTTCTTGTTTATAATAATTATTCTGTAATCATCTATATAATTATTTTTGTATTCGATTTTAAACTGAACTAATTTTTCTAGGATGCTATTTGTCAATAGTAACTTCATCTATGAATCTCCAACACTTTTTACATACTTCATGTTTTTCAATGCCATTTTTAAGATTTAAAATTTCTTGTTGGGACAAGTTTGCATTGCATTTATTTGAATTTCATTATGTACTTGAAAGATTGCATTGCCATCCATCAACTGGTGAACAAAGACAGTTTCATAAAATGGGTTAAGGATTGATGTAGGCATGAAACAGAAAAAGTTGTTTGAGCAGAGATCAATTTTTAAATTAATATTTTTGTGCTTTGACTTTTTCTTTCCTGAAGAACCACATATCAACCGAGACTTGGCCTCTAAGAATTCACAGAATGGGGTAGTGGTTTAGGGAAAAGGCTGTGAAGTGTGCATGCATACTAATCTGCTTGGACTGCCATAACAGAATACCACAAGCTGAGTGGCTTAAACAACAAAAACTTATGTTTTTTCATAGTTCTAGAAGCTAGAAATCTAAGGTCAGGTGCTTTGGGGTTTGATTTTGATGAGGCCCCCCTTCCTGGCTTATAGACTACCCCTATCTCACTGTGTCCTCACATGGTCTTTCTTCAGAGGGCATGTAGCAGAGAGAGCATCCACACCTGTGAGCACCTTCTTTTTCTTATGAGGACAGTGGTGCTATAATATTAGGGCCTTACCTTTATAACCTCATTTAACCTCAGTCACCTCCTTCAAGCTACTGTCTCCAAACAGAGTCACATTGGGGGCTAGGACTTCAACATATGAATCTGAGGAAAACACAATTCAGTCTATGCATCATATGCTCTTATCCTAGCTCCATTGTTTCATTCCCGTTTGAGCTTAGACAAGTTATAAACACATCTAAACCTCAATTTGATAGTTTATGAAATATGTCAAATTTTTCTACTCAACTCACAGTATTTTGACATGGATTAATAGAAATACTGCATTCCAAGCACCCAGAATAGCACCTGGTGTATAATAAATGCTCAGTAAATATTTGGTATTATTATAGGTTCTTATCGATAGCCTCGTACTGATTAAATCTGAAAAAAATATGACCAGAGATGTTTCCTTCATGGTAGTAAGAAACAGAGAAGCTGGGGCTTCTGGAGAAGGAAGAGTTAGGAGAAGCAGTTATTTAGAAAAGAGAAAATTAGACTGAGTCCTTAAGACTTTGAGTAGGAGTAAAAAGATCTCTATCCAAGAAGACTTGATGTTTATCCACTCAAAGACTATGGTGTTTCCCATCATTATTATCTCTTTCCCAGTAGATTCTAGACTTAAGGAGAAACCTGGTCAAGTTTTATGTAGCTTTTTAATCCTGACATTATCTGAAAATGTACTCTGCCTATAGTCAATGTCAATATGGGCTTATGGAATTTATGTAGTATATAATGATTTAATTATATGTTATTTAATTGTGTTCAGTCAAGCTCTTTGCCTACTGAGTATTTCTGGGGTCCAGACATTACAGAACTCATTCCAAGTCTTCCAAAGCACAGAGTCTTCCTGGGCTCCTGAAGGAATCATGTAACACTAGTCTAACTTGGATGATCCTAACTGTCCTTCAACTACTTACAGGGACTGTCAAGATGAGTTTGATATTTTACTGTGAATAGAAACAAAAGTTCTTAAATAAATACCCAAATCCCTTTGACGTTATTCCTTCTTTAGCCTTGCTCAAGTTTTTACATATTTCTTGACATTACTGTGTTTTAATTTGTTTGTCATTTTTTCATCATTGTTATCTGTTGTTTCTAGGTTTGTTATATTTTTCCAATGTCTTCCACAAGGTTGCTTCCCTATTTAGTTTTTCTTTCTCCTACAGAACTAAAAGATGGAAAAGACACATTGCTCATCATCAAGCCCCCGTCTTCCACGGTTGGATAGCCCTCTTTAATAGAGCAATTTTTCCAGTTTAGCTAAAAATGATTCGAGTGATGGGGTTTCCACCACTTCCTCTGAATGACTATTCCACAGACTGACAGATCTCATTACGTGGTCATTTTCCTTCTTATACTCTGCCTACATTTTTCTTTGCTCAATTTAATCCTGTTTCTCTTAGTTATACCCCTTTGGATAACTCAAAGAAATTCCTCTTATTTCTTACTCCATATTTCCTCCAATATTTGCAGATGGTTGTTATTTCTCCTTAGTCATTATTTGGCCCAGTCATCTGAATTAGGTCTTTCATCTTTTCCCCTTATCCTGAGCCTCTAACTTCTTTAATCTTTTGGTATTTGTGTTCAGAATTTGTCATTTTAAAAAATATCCTGACTACTCTGGAATGAAAAGGTCCAGATCTCAGCACGAGACCATCTCTCAGAGGCTTCTAGGAGGTATTCATACATACTTAGGACAGAAACAATCTAGGGTCTTGGGTGTCTATAGCTTCTGTTGTAACATTAAGCAATGATTTCTCATCCTGGTCAGATCTTCCTGGTCCACATTCCCTCTCTTCCATGAAACCTCACTTGGAGCACTATATAAGAGGAAAAGACACTTTTGCCAGAGAACATTAGGAAACAACTTGAAGGAGGCACCTTTCTTTTGAAAGGGGGTTACACTTTTTCAGAAAATAAAATTTTAATTGAAAAAATAGAATATTCTCTTTAAGTTTTTTGTAATTTTTTAAAAAATTTATATGCTCTCAGATATTCAGGTTCATTTTTGTCAGGATTCTTTACAGTCAGTGTTAAAAATATCATTTGAACATGAAATTCTAAGAAATAGATCATATCTTTAGACCACTACACACACACACATATATATATATATATATATATATATATATATATATATATATATATATAATGCCTCTTTTCACACATATGTATTTGTTGTATATATAACAGATATATGTGTGCATATATATATATATATATATATATCTGTTATTTTATTTTATTTATTTAAAAATTTTTTAATTGTAGTTGGTGTGTCCAACTACAACTACAACTAAAACTAAAATAAAGGTGTCCAACAGTATCTTTATTTTATTTATTTATTTTTATGTGGTGCTGAGGATCAAACCCAGCGCCTCGCACATGCTAGGCAAGTGCTCTATCATTGAGCCACAACCCCAGTCCTGATGTATCTGTTATTTTATAAGTAACATAAATAAGGATGCTGTGAGAAAATGTAGTGAGTGTGATGTGTGGGGTTCCTGGACAAAACCAACTCCCTAAGTCTTTTCCTCTCGACCTCCTGTGTGGCCACTGAGAGAATCACACACCCTTTTCTTACATCCAGTTTATTTTTCCCTTTGTGAATGACCATTACCATACAATTTAATTTATGTTTCTTTCTTTTTCTTTTATTCCTATTGATATGTATTCCTGGTATTTTGCAGTGCTGAGTGAAGCTACCAGGGCACATTGTTAATATTTTCTGATCTTGGTAATGATGAAAACATAAGCTAGATGTTTAATAACCTGGAATGTCTTTAATATAGACCTGGGCAGATGATAGATAGAGGTCAAAAATGGACATGGGCTTCAGAGTCAGATACAACTAGTTTAGACACTTATCTCTGCTTCACTATGTTACCTAAAGTAAGCACCTTAATATCTATAAGCTAGCTTGATTATTCTTTTTCTTATCTTTAAAACATATTCAGTTTGCTTAGCCTGTGCAAGGCCCTTGGTTTATGCTCAGCACTGCAAAGACAACAACAACGACAACAATAAACCAAACAAATAAAAAACAAGTGACAAAACTAGACTTAAAACAACTTATCCAAAAGAGTTATCTCTACAGAGTATATCAAAATTAAATAACTTTAAGTGTCCCTTTACTGTATTTACTTGGCCAATTTGGTTCATCCTTCCCACAGAAACCACACCTTTAGGATGATTATACTTTCCAATAAATCTTTCACTTACCTTCAGACTCTTGAATTTGCTTAAATACTTTTGTATTTTGCTTCCTTGTTAATATATTTTTCCTCTCAGAATATCTGTTTTATGAATTTTCACTTATTACCTTATTATAATGTTTAATTATATTTGAAATGTTTATTTAGAATTCACCATGACTATTACCTCATTGTTGTCTTCTAAAACTTGTCCTATCTAGAAAGTTCTTATAATTTTCTTGGTTAATCAAACTGCCTTCTCAGGTAATTGCTTCATCAAGAGAACACGGAGAGAGGTTTCAAATCGGTGAGATCTGAAAATGAAGAATACCTGGGGAAGGTGTAAAAAATATATTGTGATAACACTTTTTTTTCTCATAGTCTATAAACCTTATAGCTCTCTTTTATTTTCTACTGTTGTGCATGAGAAATTTGAGGCTAGACGTGTGGCTGCCCCCACGTGATTGATTGGAGGGAAAGTAAAGTAGAAACCACAGTGTCTTTTATGACCTACACAAGAGCTGGATACCAGGCAGCAGGATCAATGGGAGCCATCTCAGAGGCTGGGCAACCTGAATATGTTCAATTACACAAAAAGCAGTTTGCTTTTTGTGTAATTGATACTTGCACGGAGATAACTCTAGACTTACATACAGTTGCAAGAGACAATACAGAGAGATAAAATGCATACTTTGCTCAATCTGCTCAATCCCCCTCAGTAGGTAACATTTTTTTTTCAAAACCATAGTAATATATTACAGCTTGAAAATTGACACCAATTTTGTTTGGCTTTTCCAGTTTTACTGGTATTTGTGTGTGTGTTTGTGCCTGTGTGTGTTGTGTGTGTGTGTGTATGTGTATGTGTTAAGTTCTACACAATTAAATCACACATGCTGGGTCATATATCCAACACCTCAGTCAAAATACTGAACAGTTTTAACACTACAGGAATTCACCCTGTTGCCTTTTTATAACCACAGTCTCTTTTCACCAACCACCCCGCCCTAACTCCAAGTTATCACTAACCTGTCTTCCATTTCTACAGGTAAATGGCTAAACAAAATGCAGTTCATTTATGCCATGGAATATTACTCAGCAATAATAAAAGAAGAAAGCAGACAACTGATACACACAACTTACATGACTCTCCAGGGAGTTATTCTGACAGGGAAATGTCAATTCTTTATTTCCCCTCCCTCCTTCCTTCCTTCCTTCCTTCCTTCCTTCCTTCCTTCCTTCCTTCCTTCCTTCCTTCCTTCCTTCCTTTTTCTCTTTATTTTGAAGAATTCCCTTTAGCAACTATTTGTGGTTAGTGAAAAATTCTTTAAATTTTCCTTCACTTGACAGTGTTTTTATTTCCCCTTCATTCCTCAATAATAGTTTCTCCAGAGAAAGAACTTACAGTTCACAGTTTCTCTTTCACACTTAGAACACATTGGGCCACATGCCTATTATTCCCTCCAGGATTTGCAATGAGAAATCCACTGTCATTTGAATCGGGACTCTTCTATAGGCAAGGTATTACTTCTGTCTGGTGGCTTACAGGATTTTTTTGTCTTTAGTTTTCAAAAGATTCTGATGTGTCTTGGTGTAGATTTTATTGAGTTTATCCTTTTTGGAGTTTTGCTCAGTTTCTTGGATGTATAGGTCTAATGTTTTTCACAAAATCTGGAAATTTTTTGGACATTATTTTCTCACATATCCCTTCTGTCTCCTTTCTCTTACCTCTCCTTATACTATACCAATGACATGGACACTGATGTTTTGATTGTTCCCTAGGTCCTGAGATTGTTAATTTTTTAAAGTCTATTTGCTCTCTATTGCTTGGATTGGGTGAACAGCTTATCTATTGTTCTGTCTTCAAATTCACTGATTCTGTCATCTGTTTTTTCTCCTATACTATTAATGAGATTTCAATTCTTTTGTTGTGTTACTTTGGCTCTATAATGTCCATTTGGTTATTTTTGTAAAATAATTTCTATTTTGTTGAGAATTTGTAATTGATTGTTAGAGCATTTTCATTATGGTTGTTTTATAATCCTTGTCAGATAATCCCCACATCTAATTCATCACTGTCTTGCTGTCAATTATCTTTTCTCTTTGACATTTTGGTTTTCTTGGTTGTTGGTATGGCAGGTGATTTTCTTACATATTCTGGATGTTTTTGCCTATTATGTTAGGGGGTGCTGTATTTTATTTAAGACTTGTTTTTGAAGCAGTACCCTGTTTAGGGTATCACATGGGGCTTGGTACACTTCATGGGCTCCTTGGTTTCCCTGATGATGCTAGGGCAACAGTTGTTCTATGTTGATGTTTGTCCAGGGATGAAGAAGGGGTTTTCTCCAAGGTGAGATGGTAGTTGTCTCTCAGTGGGGAGAGCGGTTGCTCATGGTTGTTCTGACATCCCTGAGCAGTGGAGGACATTCCAAGGCCTCTGAAACAAAGAGCTTCCCAAGCAGGGTTGGGGCTCTTTTGTCAGTTTTACCAGCCTAGGTTAGTAGCTATTGAGGGGAAAATAGACTTCTCAGGCTTTGCAATGAAAGAAATGATTCCTCAGCAGGGCTCTCAATCTAACCCCCTTACTTATGGGGTTTGGCTCACCTGATGTTTCAGAGGGACTCCTGTTCAGCCTGGGGAAGTGATAAGCTGCCTTTTGTTGCTGAGTTGGGGACTGGGAAACACTGGACCCTGGTGACCTTCTTTTGTGGATGGGGTATGTGAGACATCCCATTGCTCTGCTGTTATGCTAGTTCTGCGCTACCAAAGCAGTTCACTCTCTCCTCTCCATCTTTCAGAGTTCTCTTTTTTTCATGTATTTGCCAAAGAGGAGTGGGGAAAATAGATCTACCTTAATTACTAGCATACCTTTTAAGTCTTCAGCTTGAGTACCTCTTCTTATATGTATTTTTATTGAGCACAGACTGTGCATGTTGAAGTTATTGACGATGATTAAGTATAAGATTTCTGTACTCATGGAGTATTTCTTGAGTTATCACTTTTATCCCATCTATTTCATTTTCTTCACATCCTTTATGTTTTCACTTATGATTTTCCTTTCTTTGTGTTGTATAGTTCAAATTACACCATCTAATTTTTAGTGATAGGCAACTTGTTTTCAATCTCTCCAAGTTTTAAGTTTGGATTTTTTTCCTTTGGTCCGAGAACTTCTTGTGTGTGTATTTTAATTTATCTCATAAGAATTTGATCTTCTGCCATTGGTTTTGCTTCCATTATTCTGATTATTTGATGCCATAATCATCTCATAGCAATTATGTCCCCTGTCTCTTATCAGTAGGTATTGGTAAGACAGTGCATGATGGCATGAGGTGTTTTTCTCCATTTAAGAGGTGGTGATAAGTTTGGCAAATTGAATCTTCTCTTTTGAAGCATTCACATAGCAAGCTGCTTTCCCCCCACTCCAACAGATTCACCTTAGTGACAGGCCAGGTACTTGGTATGATTCCCACTCCAAGAAAATTAGAATTGGTGTTTTATTTTTCCAGAGAAGAAGGCTTTCCAGTTTAAAAGTCTTGTTTTAAAAAATCTGGCTTGAACAATTATTGATGGATAAATATGAACATATTTATAACCTCTCTAAGCTTTTCCAAATTCTCTGGACTCTTAGTAACACTCTATATGTGTACTTTATTTTAGAGGGTATAAATCTTTAAAAAAATCTGAATTCTTCTCAAATGATGATGATTTGAGTGGTTACATCCTCTGATAGGGAATTGTCAGAAAGAGTTCAGTACGGGTCAATTTTCTCTGTTGCTTGGAGGTGAGGGAAGCATCTGTAGAAGATGGCTGAATTCATGCTGGAATAGACGGAGCTACTAGAAGGGAAAAAAGATGAATTTTAGAGCATGAGTAAGAAAATGAAGGAGCATGAGTGTCTGTGTGGATAAGCCTGAGAGCAATTGTGCCTAGGGTGTGGAAAGAGGAGAGACTTGGGTAACAACTGACAAGTATAGGGGTTACTGAGACCAACAGAGGTGGGAGGGGGACATAAAGCTTTACTGGAAATATGAATTGAACTTCCTTTCATCTTGGAATTTTCTTGAGGCATTGTAGTATATATTTAATCTTTTTTAAAAAATCATGCTTCAATGTTGAATGCATATTTCTCTGAATATAACACTTGGTCAAGATAAGGCCACCCAGTGGTGAAGTTTTATGTGGGTTAGAAGACAGACCATAAATTATAGGGTAAAAGTCACAGATTTTGGAGCCAGCCGGTTCTTGTTTAAAAAATCTGGCTTGAGCAATTACTTGATGGATAAATATGAACATATTTAACCTCTCTAAACTAATTTTCTTATCTGATAAATAAAGATAATACTACCTATCTTGTGGTTTTTAGGATAAATTCTAAAGTCAAAAACATACTTTACAAAGGTTATTATATTATGATCACTGCTTTACAACCTTGTCTCATTGCACGTACCAGTTAAAGGAAACCAAGATTCATTTCTGGTCACTGAATATGCTATAATCTTTCTTTGGCTTGTAATCTTCCCAAAGGTTGATCCCATTGCCTATAAATCACTTCCCTCCTTTCTTTCCTCTTGCGTAACTTTTGCTCATCCATCAGGTCTCAGCTAAAGCACAATTTTCTGTCTTCATTTCCCTCAGTCTAGTTCTCCTTCCGTTCTTTCTTCTTTATGAGACAGAAATAGTGTCTTGTGTCTTTATTATAACATTCAAAACATTTTCTTGTGATTATTTGCTTGTTATCCTGTTTGGGTTCTGTCTTCCTCACTGGTTAAGGATTATGCAAGAACCATTCAGCCTCAATATGTAGCAGAATGCCTGTTATATATTAAGTGCTCAATAAATATTTGTTAAATATATGAATGAATATAAACAGATGAGGCAATACCTGAAGTGAAGTAATGAACTGCATTGTCTAATGAATGGTGTCACAGGATTCTCTCAGCATCATAATTTACATGATTACATTAGCCACAAATGACTTTAAAAGGAGAATGCTGAAGTTCCCTGAATTTCAATATATAATATGTTATAGATTTTCATGTTTACAAAGTAAAAAGCACAAAGTAAAAAGTCTTTTTTTTCAACTGACACACATGATGACCAGCATACTATATAGGGAGTGAGCAGCACTTTCATTAAGATTTATTCCATGTGTCACATTAACACTATGTCGCATATCGATATTTTCCAACAGGGGTAAAGGAAAACCTACCAGTTACTTCTAAACACCATGAAATTGATAATGTGGAGAGAAAGGCTCTGCTTGTCATAGTTGAAATCTCAAGAGTCACTCAGATTTGTTGTTACCATATAATTTTTCCTTCACAATCCTTCCTGTCTATAGAGCCCACACATATAAAAGATTTCTCTTATAACAGTGCACGAAATAACCATAGAAAATTATGCTGTTTCCCACAAACCAGAGCTAAGGTAGCTAAGTCACATTTATCAGACTACTGGGTAAGGTGCCAAGAGTCAACATACTTTCCAAGTACTTAGCTCAAGGGGAAAGTTCAAGAGCCCACCAGATCCTCTTGAGATGTTGGAAAAATAATAGATGAGGACAATTCCTGTCATGATTACTTTTGTTCCAGATCATTATTCTCACTGATGATTTAGGAAAGAGACCGAACAGCTCCTCAGAAATCTAGTGTGAAGAACATTAATCTCTCAGGACCATTAATCTTGGAATAATATTTTTGCCAAAGAGATGGGTCTGAGTATGCCAGACATATTCAAATTAAGAAAATACTGCAAAATAAAAAAAAGAGTGAAGATCTAGATATGTCATGGGTTAGAAAGTAACTCACCCCAAATATCTTTCTTGCAGATAGGGATCGATGAGTCTAAAAACAACTGCTCAGTTGGGAATAAGAAACCAGGAGCTACAGATCTCATGTAACCAGGCTCTACCATCCAGATGATCTTAAGAATCATGTCAATGATATTATTAAATCTTATACTTTTAACAAGGATCTGAAATTGTTTTTGCTTCCTATCTTCCTCACTGTACTGTAAACTGTGTCTTGCTTGCCACTGTATCCTTGCAGGCTTCCCAAGTTCACATTTTGATGTAAAGCTCTGATGTCTCATTTTGTCCTTGGCAGGCTTCCCAGGTATCTAAGGTATCAATGCCAATCTCCTTTTAAAAAGAAATAATTTTTACAATCTACTGTGGTTGCAAAAGAAAAATTTCAAATATTACCAATAAGTTAAAACATAGACTGTTCCTCCAAATGTGGAGGGGAGGGGTGCATTGTCCTTAACTATAGTGGAGAGCATGAACCTTATCTAGGTGCCATTTTAAAATCTAAAAGTGATGGCATTACATGCAACATAGCTGTTTTAAGAGCTGGATTTGATTTTTTAAAGTGTCCTTTTTTGTAATGTCCCTCTTTTTCTATTATAAAGTGTTGTTTTAAAGGTTTTTTGAGATCTTAATGTTAATAGCGGTGAATGTTATTTTAAAATAGTGTTCTACAGTCAATGCCAAGTGCTAGAGGCTCTGTGGGGATGTAATAAGAACCCTCATGTACAGTGGTTTGCATATAGACTGTTCTACTGAGTAGAACTTAATTAAAACCAATATAGGTTTCCCATATGGCCCGTAGCACACCTAGATATATAATATACCCTTGAAAAATTGTTACACATGTATATAGGGGAAAAGGTTTGTTTGTGGCTGTTATGGTTTAGATATGACCTTATATATTGCCCCAAATCAATTGTGAATGTAGGAAGGGTCATAAAGGAAATGATTAGATTATGAAACTTTAGGATAATCTGTAGCAAATCCATTTGATGAATTAATAATTTGAATGGTAACTGAAGTGGTAACTGAAGGCACATAGGATGTGTCTAGAGGGAGTAGGTCACTGGGAGTGTGCCTCTGGGGTTTACATTTTGTCCCTTGTGTCTTGCCCTCTCCCTGTCTCTACTTCCTATTTGTGGTGAGCTGAGCTGCTTTCCTCCACCTTGATGTTCTTCTGGTTCAGAGCAATGGAGTTGGCCGACCATGGATGGAAACCTTTGAAACTGTGAGCTCCAAACAAACATTTCCTGTTCCAAAATGCTCTTGTCATGTATTTTGGTAACAACAATGAAAAGCAGACTAATACAATGGCATTGGAATATTATAAACAAATTTGGTATTTACTCCTTGGTGTTTGCACCCTATGGAAAATATTAATATTGAGTGACAAAAGAAATGATATTCACCATATCACGCATTTACACATGCACACACATTAATCAATATAGTTCTTTCAACAACCTGAAACATAGTATAAATTAAAAAAAATTAGAATGGGATCCCATGAAAGCTCAAGAATAATAGAAATGAGAAATTGTGATAAGTGTGAATTTAAAAAGATGAACAAAATAATAAATGAGATGAATCTTGCAGAAACTGATAGACACAATATGTCATGAAATAAGGAATAGAATAAACTCAACCTGGAATGCTTCCTCCACCTGAATAATGTGTGTGTGTGTGTGTGTGTGTGTGTGTGTGTGTATGTTTAACATCTCAGGTAATCTCTCAAGGCTTTGAACCTCCTACAGATAGCTGCAAGTGTCAGAGGCTTTGTGGGAAATAAAGTACTAGGTAAATGAGAGTGGGTGAAGGAGGTAACTCAAGAAAAGCTACTAATAAAGCGTGTCTAAAAGAAGTTTTCTAATCTGGACTTAGTCATTCCTATATATTGAATAAATAATTATACTCCCTAAGCCTATTTTCTCATGCACAAAAATGACCACATTAATATATCTTTCATGAATAGTATTAATAAAAGAGCACATTTGTGAAGAGAGAGTTTAACACAATAGGCTCACAGTGGGCATTCATCAATAATATCAATGTTCTTTCTTCCTTTTCTTTCCATACCCTGCTTCCCTCTTTATTGTTTAATTTATTTACAATGACAAGCTTGGCCATTTCTTTTTAGTAAGTTGGAATTATAATGGTCAACTTTAGAGCACATCCATATTCTATCCACTGTATGTCATATACATTATTTCATAAATGAGGTAAAACTATCCAGATGATGCTAATGTTATCTTTTTTTCCCAAAGAAAAGGCTGAGGAACAGAAAGGCTAAGTAACTTGGCCAAATCTATGTGGATATTAATCAGAAAAATACAAACTCAACTTGCTCAGTCCTCACAGAGAAAAAAAAAAATGTTTGAGCACTTAAGTCTTTTAAGGAATGATCCTCAAAATCCAGCTACTCTTTGGCTAAGAGAATGCAGAAAATGGATACAGTGCAACAATGAGCTCTTTTTCTTACTTTTGAATGGGCCAAAATTGTCCATCATAGATGGAATGGGAACATTGAAGGTAAAGGAAGAAAGAAACTAACACCTCTCTCCATAATTGTGTCAAATGTCAACTCAATTATGAGAAATTATGAGTCAGTTATGAAATTTTTCCTACTCTCTTTATTCTTTTAGACTGTACAATATCTAAGAATAAACATTCATCCTTGATGCTGAAGTTTTATCCAAAAGCTATTCATTGGCCAATTAAGGGAAGAAAAATGCTTTGCAAGACCATCTTAGTGGAAAGATCTTGAAGAGAACTGAGTTAGAATGTCACATGCTGTCCCTGAACTGGAAATTCTAACTGCAGTCTCTCTCTGCTGATCATTTTATAGACCTTGAAGTGTGACAATGTCCAGTAGAAACTTTCAGATTTCTTTAAAGTTCTATTCCTCAGCACTCACTGCTTATTGGAATCAACTGGGAGCTTTAGAACATGCTGATTCTTGGGTTCTAAGAAGCTGAATATCCAGATTTTAAAAATGCCAGAGATGATTTTAATGGGATGCTCAGTTTGAGATTCATCCTACCTTAAGCCCGTTGTATCTGTTCATACTTATCTAACAGGGATATGGAAAAGTGAAAGGGCCAGGGCAGTGAACTGCATCTTGCTTAACACCACTCTCTGTATGGGTGAGAAGAAGCAATAGTCTACCAAGTGGCCAGTATTGAAAGCTGCAGAGAAACATTCAAGCAGAAATAAGCTATTTGCCATTTTCAAGTATGTAAGTCTAATCTGTCTTCTTAATTCAATGTGTATTATAAGGAAGTTTTCAGTGGCAAAATTGGGAATCTCAAACGCCATGATCATTCCATTACACCAGTCTTTCTCTATTATGTTTGTTCCCCAATTTTCAAATGCCCAAGTCAAACAGATATATTTGTTTGCTTTTGCCCTCTGAGCTCTTTCATACCTCTGGGCTTATTTCACTCTCTTAGTGAATGCAGTCCATCTCCACCCCAATCATCAAGGTTCAGATCAAGCTCAACTTTCCTCTGAGGTATTCCCCAAAATAGTCTATCACATTGATCTCGACCCTTCCAGAAATCACATCACACTTCCAATTGGCATTACATAGACAATTATTATTCACTGTCTGAATGTACAACTTTCCAGCTGCAAAATTAGACTTTAAGAGTCACATTAATACACATCATATTTTACTTTCTTTTTTTGTGTGGTTCTTATATTACTTGGCACAGTGACAGGCACATAGAGGGTGCCCCAGAAATATATGATCCAGTGGTATATTATGGGTATTAACAATCTTTAATTTTTTTGAGGAAAGAATATAAAAAGTAAGCAAGACCAATTCTAAGTAGGAAATGTGATAAGGAATTACTATGTCAAATTTGATAAGTGAAGGTTTTAAATGGATATTCAGCCCTTCACATGTACCTGTGTTCAATAGTTTGTAATGAGATTATAAGTGCCAGATACCAACCTCAACATTTAGACACCATCTCATTCTCTCCTTTGACTGTTGGATTGTTTAACCATTCAGCTATCCAAAGCTATTTATTTCAGAGTTTCCTTTTCCTCTTTTAACCATATTATTGACCTTCTCTCTTGTTTGAAATTCATGGCTTTGATGTTGTGTTCTTTACTGGAAATTCTAACATTGAATTTCTCACTGAAATTCTGCAGTTTGAAAGAGAACTTCTGGGGGACTTCAAGATAATTTTTCCTTCTTTTCCAACAGCCAATTTCTTCCCCCATATTTTCCCAAATGTCACAGCCAATTATGACCTGAATACCTCAAGGCATTCCAAGGAAAAATATCACTTTGGTTTTGACTGACCTCACCCTTGGGGCTGTGTTGAATATGAACAGTTGCTTTTCTCTTATTGAGAAAATTATACCATTAGATCCTTAAAGATACTTTTTTATTTCTCCAATTGTTTTTAGCTATAATTTCCAAAGGTTTTTTTTTTTTTTTGAATACTAATACATTCCTAGATTTTATCAGTTCCTTTCTTCATATTCAGGGGAACTGAGAAGAGTAACTTCATTAAGACAATGGAGGTTGTGTGGCTTCTAGGCTCAGGCCTGTTCTATGATGGGTTAATAAAAGGTTGGCGTACATGGGAGATTGGGGTTTTGATTACAGAAAATTGGCCATCACTTATAGTGTGCATCCAAATGATCAATGGGTCGCTTTCAAAAATTTGTTTCTGGCCCATCCCCTTGGGATGGACTTAAGAGAACACTGCACACCATCAGGTAACAATTTCTCCTTTTAAAGAAAACATATGGGTTCAATATACTGTGGCCATTATTCCAAAGTTACCCAGATCTCTGCCCCTTTTGCTGAAAATTAACTACATGCTATAGGAGAACATGTAATGTTTGTAGGGTTCCCATTTACACTCCAACTCTGTTTAGAACTATGAATGTTCAATATTTTAGGTTTCTATTAGAAAATAGAGAAAATCAAACCACTCAAAGTAGACTGAAGTAAGGGTGCTATCATATAGTAGTCTCATGAGCCTTCAATTTCCAGTATGCAGACCCCACCATCATACCAAGAATAGTTTTCCAACTACCTATTGCACTCCTTCTACCAAGAATTTGGTCATCTGCTATGACTAAAACTTCCCTGGGTACACTCCATCACTAGGGAAGCTAGACTTGACAGGGTCCAGGACTATGATCATTTATTTTAGGAGGTCAGAAAGATTCATGTGTTATTTGTTTATCAGTTAATACCTCGTTTAATAAGAAAAGAAGAAACATTTGGTGTCTGCTGAATGATATCCCAAAATTTGTGTTTTGATGGGATTAAAAGACTGAGAATGAGACCTAACCCAAAGACAATTTCCTTTGACTCTCACAATAGGATAGGAATAGGATGTCTAAATTTTTAAAAATCCACTGGGAATTCAGATACAATCTAAAGATTTAAAATCTCTGTCTTGAGTCAATTGAAGAAGTTATCAAAGGGGTGCTGTTTTGTCTTATTCTCTAGAGCTGCCTGGTAATGGAGAAGGCAGAGAAGACTGTTATTCACTAGACTGTATTTGCATTCTACAATCATTTTGAGGCCCTCCTGTATGCAAGCTTTGTACTAACTTCTGGGAACATTCATAGCTTTTGCCTTCCAGGAGCTTATAGTTTAGTATCTTTCTTTAAATGCTACTAGTAAAAAATAGAGGTTTCTAGTTACTCCTGAGTTTAAATCTGGCTCTGTTCTTAATAATAAGTCATTGAACCCCTGGAATCTCAGGGTTTTTTTTTTTAATCACCAAAGCAAAGGTAACAAGACTTTCACAGCATTGTTATAAGTTTTAAATGTGATCCTTTAAAATATGCTCTATGTGTACAAATACAAGGTATTACTTCTCTTGACTCTTAGATTCTTGTTCCCCTCTTTTAAATTTTGATTATCTATTTAGTCAGACATTTTAGTAGTTATAATTCCATCTTTTGACTTGTCATGCAGACTACAGAAAGTTAAGATTTTGACTTAATTTCTTTATCTTGCTAAAATGGGTGCAGACTATAGAAATGCTCTAAGAATTTTTTAAAAGAAGGTTTAAGACAGCAATTGCATTTGACATCACTATAGTCTATCATGATGCTAATGATGCTATCATTGTGATCCCAGAAACTTGCTTTAGGTAAGTTACTTTGGAAACTTTCTCCTGAGTGTGCACTATGTTCAATGCAGGGATAACCAGTTTTACCAACTTCCCATCTGGCATAGATCATTCACCCCATTTGCATGGTCTCTTTAATTTTGTGTTGCAGAACTCCTGGGAAGATGGGGAGGATTTTAGGATGCTATTTTGATATGAATGTTATTTCATTTAATATTATTACAAATCATTGGTAATCCAAATCAGGAGTCAATAAAGACATTCATTAGTTTTGTATTGCTATTATAACAAATTGCTACAAACTCAGTGCCTTAAAACAAGAAAAATATTTTGAGCTTTCAGTTCTGGACGTCAAAAATCTGAAATGGTGCTGGTGTAATGGTGCACATCTGTAATCCTAGCAGTGATTTGGGAGTCTTAGGCAGGAGGATTCCATGTTCAAGGCCACCCTCAACAACTCAGTGAGAGTGTCTCTCAAAATAATAATAATAATAATAATAATAATAATAATAATAATTATAACAATAATACCAACAACAATAATAATGTGAGGAGAAGGCAGATTATATATAGCTCAATGATAAAACACCCCTGGGTTCAATTCCCAGTAACCCCCCAAAAAATCTGACCTGATTTCTCTTGTCTAAGATCAAGGTGTCAACAAGGCTGAGTTCATCTCTGGAGATTCTAGGGGAAAATTTATCTCCTTGCCTCTTCCAGCTCCTAGGGCCATTCACATTCCTTGGTTCATGGCCCCCTTTTATCTTCAAAACCACCAACATTGCATCTCTTTGACTATTTACATATCCCTTTGCCAATAGACAGGAAAAAGTTCTCCAATTTTTCAGAATCATGTGATTATATTTGGCCTACTCAGATTATCCAAGATAGTTTCTCCTATTACAAGGTCTGTAACCATCATCATATTTGCAAAATTTCATTTATCATATAAAGCGACTTATTCACAGATTCTGGAGATTGGGGCAAAGATAACTTGGGAATGACTAGCAATCTGTCTGCTACGTGTATGCATATGTTATTTCTTCTACTAGATTGTAAATTCCTTAGGTCCCTAAATCTGAGTTTGATCTATTTTTGTGTTCTCCGTGGAACCTATCCAAGTGTATGCATACAATAAAGAGTACAACGTAAATTTGTTGCATAAGTCAAAAAACTGAAAAATTTCAAAGACTCATTGAAGCAAATGCTACACTCAGCGATTTCAAGAATCCCTGGAAGAATGGCCTTTGTGATACTTCCAAATCCACTGGAAAATTCATTAACATTTAAATAATTTTATAAGTATAGGATTACCAAAATTATTTTTTTATTTTCAGTGCTTATACATGACTATAATTATTTGGCCATTGCATATATATTCTAGAATGCTCGGATATACAACTTTTCAGCTGGATTTTTTTTTTCTATAGGTAGAACTTATGTTTTAGTGTCTTGCAGTGGTGATAAGCACAAGTCAACAACTGAAAATCAGGTGCCACAGGAAAGACTCAGCACTGTTGTTCAGATGTCAGCCATGCAAAAGCGAAGGAGAAATTAATCATAGGGCTAGTTTGGGTTCTTTTCTTGGGCAACCAACTTGCTGATAATTTGTAGTGTTTACTTCTAGTAGAATTGAATGTGAAGTGTTGCTAGATTCCCCCAAAGAGTGGCTTTTAAGAAAAATGTCTTATATGGTTTGCATCACAGAGTTCTGCAAGTTTTGCAAGGCAACTACAGACTCTGGAATCTATAGCTGGCAAGAGAAATAAATATTTCCGTATTGCATTTAGCAATTTCTATGTATTAAGGCAATTTTGTTTAAAAATTATTAAGGGCTTTGTAGCACAAAGACACTGTTAAATTACACAGAAAGGATTAGATTTAGAAGGTGGGGTGGACTGGGGGATATTGGATATGCAAGCACAGATGGTCTTGATCCACTTATGAACATACCAGAGCCAAGCGGGAAATGTATGTTTTGTGTGGTTACATATGTTGTAAAGAAAATTACCCCTGGTTCTTTTCTATAAGAAAGTGTGAGGAGGGAAGAGAAGGGGAGAGAATAAGATCATGTGGGGAAAGGTGAAGCAGACACAACAGCGACATATGTAGCAGATGTCTGGCAGACAGGAGCCAGGCGGGAGGCCGGAGAGCCAAATTCCTTCTCTGGCATGTGAGTGACCGATGAGAGGAGGGATCTTCAGTGCCAAGGCTCAAGAGCTCTGGGTGGGTGTCTGTTCTGTGAATAGTTGCCTGGGAATCTAGGTGTAACTCCCCAACCATGCTGCCTGGTTTGGCATAAAGACCATCTTCCCATGAGCAAGAGACATATACAGAGTTGCTTCTAATCCACCCAATTCCTTCCTTTCCACAAGGACTCAAGACACCTGAGAAGGGGCTGGCAACCTCAGTGATTCTGACCCCTATTCTGAGCCCTTCATAGGCTTTAACTCATGTAGCCCTCACAAGAACGTTAGGAGGTAGGTTTAGAGCTAGCCCCATTTTATAAATGGGGAAGCCTAGGCACAAAGTAGCTAAGCAACTGGCCCAGGATCATATAGCTAGTTGATTCTGGAGCCAGGATTTGAAAGCAGACAGTCTGGCTACAGAGAGCCTGTTTTTAACCCTTCTCTGCCTCCACTAATGCTCTATAGTCTGATCTCTTTAAACCAATGGGAACTTTCAGAGTAGTGTATTTTTGTATTAAAAGTCTTCATAGGATTTGCCAGAACATCTGTTTACAAAGTAGATTTCATTTCATTGTAAATCAACCATTTACTTAAGGTTTCAATACCATTTTTCAGAAACCGGGAAAAAACAGAATCTCATATCTAAACTAGTGGCAATGTGTTATAAAGGGAAGAAAGGAGGACAGTGAACAATCTCATCAACTCCACAGCCCAACAGATATAGAACTTGGGAACTTGTCAGCTGCAGCAGTATCTTTCATCATCTATGCAGGGCAATTCCAATGATTCTCTGTCATGTTCATGGTCAGTTTCTCTTCTGCCTGTTCTTCTAAAATATCTTCTAATAACTAATACATCTTTCTGTTATTTTTCTCTCCATTTTGCAATTTCTGCATGAAAACTGAATCTGCATGAAAACCAAAAACAAAATCTTATGGATTTTGTTACCTTCCAATTTCTATTGTGGTTGTACCATCCAACCTTGTGGTTGTACCTTCCCTTTCATGTATCTCTCAGATTCTTTCCCTACACTAACTCTGACTCTGTACATCTCTGTCAGTTTCCCAGAAAGAGTTATGATGGAATCAGTCATTCTATCATTTTGTTGAACAGAGATCTACATTATCCAGCTGGATTCCTTCCTGGCTCTTGCCCATTCTATAGATGGCTCCATTTGGGTTAGGAACACATTCTTTCTAAAGAAGTTGCAGGCAGAGTTAAGGGGTGGAGGTGGGGAATCACAGGACATAAAGTGCTGCAATCCATGGATGGAGAATGACCCTGAAGGGAATTGTGGGCTTGGAAGGGATTTTAAGGCTTCAAGGGTTCATTATTTGGCTTGTCTAGTAGAGTCATATTCATGAGAATGAGTAAAGTTACAACCCCAAGAGTGTTTGAAAATTCAAGAACACATGGTGTCTCCAGTGTACATAACAAAACAATGAGGTAGAATTGAAACAATTCTGCAACCAGTACTGCAAAGTCTTAGACTTTAAACTTGTATTAAACATGCTTTGGAAGTGTTGACATGAAGCTTAGATGATTTATCTTTCTTCAGGAATCATTCATAGAGTCAGTCTATCAAACTTCAAAACACAGCAAAAGATGAAAACCAAAAGCCTGAAAAAAAAAATATATATATATATATATCTCCAGTTGCCAAGAGAATAAATGTTTTTGTTTTTCTCTGTTTTTGTAAATTACCATCCTAATGGTAAACTCAGTATTCAGTTTTGGCACATATAAATCAAACTCATTTAAGAAGGCTGAAAAATACAGAAATAGTTACAAAGAGCATTCTTTTTGTCACTATCTTAAATCTGTAATTCCCCATTCCTTTCAGAATGCCATATGGAAAAGAAACAATATTTTAAATGGGTTTCTGAAGAACTGCAGTTGACATGAACATCAAAAAAAAAAAAAAAAAAAGCAACTTCACAAAACCACTAAATATTTGGCTAGCGTTGAGTCTACTGGAGGTTTTAAAAAGTCTAAAGACAAATTGTTATGTTAACAGAAAAAGTCTTCAGACCATGGCTGACCTATCAACTGACCAATAACTCTCCCAAAGAGCATTTAAATCACACAGTCTTCAGAATTAGTAACTTTCCTAATTAAGCAGCCATCCCCCCATGATTTGGAATGGGCCAGTGTATGGCTTTGGCTTCTTTGGCAAAAGCATGTACAATGTCTGGTCTGGCCAGCCATTCAAACCACTTTCCCATACATCAAAGTTCCAAAATAATTTCACCAGACACTCTAAAGTGCAATCACAATTTGCCAACTTCCATCTCACATATCTTCCCAGAAAACAGAGATATATACAAGA
The DNA here is from genome assembly GCF_047511675.1 of Marmota flaviventris. Classification (NCBI taxonomy): domain Eukaryota; kingdom Metazoa; phylum Chordata; class Mammalia; order Rodentia; family Sciuridae; genus Marmota; species Marmota flaviventris. The sequence continues at coordinate 78,866,204 of NC_092505.1, forward strand.
GTGAGTCCATGATTTTTGCTCAAATGTAGATCTTGGCAAATGATGCTAAATGAAGCATCTAAATGAAGCATGCTACATGAAGCATCTTTCACAGTGGGCATTAGTTATGAAGATAATGATAAAGAAAAGGGGGCTTTAATATTTAGGATTATAGTTTGGACCTTTTGACAGGGCTTCCAGATGTAAGAGCATAGTAAATTCAAATCAGTAGGTGATGTGACACTATTGCAAAAGAGGTACAATGGACTTTCTTGAAGCCATAATTCCCTGCAGAATTTTCAGATAAAACATCCTTGCATTTCAAATTCTAAGTCAGCAGTTTCAGCAAAATTGTATATGTCAAAAGAAAATATATCAACGGTGGGTTCATATTCTGATTTCCTTGGACTTTGCAGTGGTGAAAATTATGCTTTTCTCCTTAGAATGCCGGCCAAGCCTGAAAAATACTTGTTATAGAATTTCAGCTGGTAACAAGGCCAGTCTGGTTTATTCATAACAAGTGCTGTGAGATTTGAAGACATGCCACTTCAACTGAATGGAGAAAAATGGGGCATCTTTCTGAACATCCATGGAGAAATCTGTTAATACTTAGCTGTTCTTCGATGAGCCCATGCGTGTGCCCTAGATCTCATGTACTCTGTGAAAAGAACTGCTTGTCTTTGGGACATGGAGGGAACAAACCAGATCAGCATCTGCTGGTTGCTCTTCTCTGACTGCATGATGGCTACCCAAATTTGAGCTTCCCTTCTGCTCATGTGTCCACTAATGGAAACAGTTTTAACAGCAAGTGAGAGTTCAGGTGCATCAGCACCTCGGCCAGGTTTTGAATCCATTCAGAAACTTAACCACAAGCCTTGCATCACCTGGATCTTTACCCTCTCGGTCTCTGTTAGCCTGCTGGGAATCTGCATTTATAGTATCAGCATCTTTTGGAAACCAGAAGCCTTTCATCTAGTTGGGAATTTTTGTGAGGCAAGAAGTCTGCCTATATAAGACTGGTAGTGCCTTCTGCATGATAGATCTCCACATATGTTTGTGGAAAAGTATTTGAAGTTTGTGTCATAACTATTACTTTTCTAAGCCTAGAAGGGAAAGGAATGTGCTTCTTGAGGAAAGGCATTCTTTAAAATAGTAGTGTGAAGCCTTGGATAATCATGGATGACATAGACACAATAGATACGGCCAATGATAGAGGGGAGGACGGCTGTGCAGTTTTGGGGGTAGAGGGAAGTATAGGAATTGGTGGAATATTTCCAGAAACAAATCTCTCTTTATTTTATGGAGAACTCTGTTGTCCCAGTCAATTCCCTCATTTTAGACAAAGCAAAGAGCCCCATAGTGGAGGGGAACAGTGGAAGCAGATCAATTTGTATTCTTTCCAACTGCAAAGAGTTCCTGAGATGCATGTGTATGTGTCTTTAACAGCTGTCAAAGTAGAGTAGTATAATTTACCTTAATCTATAATATGAAGCTAGATTACCTGCCAAACCCCCTTTCAGCTCTGTCAACCCACAATCTTATAGTTCTTCATGTCTATAGAATGTCCCTTTTACTTTGCTCATTTGTATTTGTGGTAGCAACCTGGTTATCAGAAACATTATTATAGAAATAATTAAGTTGAGCATGGGAAAATTGTGACTTAGGCAATTCATCTCAGTAAACAAGGTGAGAACAAGAAAACAAACTTAGAAGTTATGAGAACACATCCTTTTTGTATAAGCCAGGAAGTCTCAGAACACTCCACTCCTCATAGCCCCTATTCATTATTTCACTAGCATTTGTTTAAGATCTATCTCTCAAGTGACCTCAGTGGCCTGTGGTCATTCTGAAGTGGAAGACCTTAAACCCTTGTTGTTCTTTTTGACATGGTGTCTCTAGGAACTGCTTTAAGAGAATAAAGTATGTTCTGTTATGTAATGGTGGCTATGAGAAGAATAGGGCATGGACAGAAGGTACAAACATGGGTTTCCACTTCGGGGCTGTAAAACGTGACAGTCCGCATTAAGCAGGTCTATTTCAGTTTACAATCTATAATAAAAGAGCTTCTCTGCAAAACTCAATATAAAATTTTAGTTGTAGATGATAACTCTAGAACCTTGAACACATGCTCCTTTTGAAGTCAGGAAGTCTTTGTTCAAGATCCTGCTTCTGCCTTTTATAAACTATATAAATTTCATATTATTTAATATGTTTGCCATCTGTAAAAGGAGGTAAAGATAATATCAATACCTTCGATCTACTTCACATAATTGTTGTGAAGAAAATGTGCCAAAAAATTATGAGTTTGCGAATTTAATGCCACACATTTTTATATTTTTAAAATTTATGTTGTTTCATAATGAAAGACAATTAGTCTATTCTCTTAATCCTTATTTGATTGTTTAAAATATATCCCCTCACACTCACACAGAGCATGCAGACTTCCTCTGATAGCATGTGAAAAGTACCTCTGTTATAGCTCCTTCCACTTTATAAAGGTTTTCAGCATTTTTCACTTCATGACATTCTCTGATGCATTTACATATTTACTGATTTATTCTGCTCATGATTTTAAAATTTGGGCTCTGTTAGGGTAGGGGCTTTGTTTGCCCTCTTCATTTTTGTATCTTCAGTGCATAGTACTTTATCTGGCATATAATGAATGCTCAACAAATATTTGTATAATGAATGAGTGAATCCAATAAATAATAATTGATGACTTCTCTCCATGCTCTGGATCTGTTCTTAAGAAAAGTATTTTCTTACAGAACTATCATCACAGATTAAAGCTGCAAATCATTTCACACTTAATGAGAAATCTCAATATATTTAGAGTATATATATATATATATATATATATATATATATATATATAATCTGTAAAGGTGGAAAATAATTTTAAAATATGATAGATTTTGATAACCTGATCCTACAGATCCAGGTTATACTATTAGGTTTACCTGTTTATGGTAATACTTCATCAGTTCTCCCTTCTTCATTTGCAAAAGTCTACGGTTATAACTCAGTCTTAGTGTGAACATCTATGCCTCATGGTCTGAAGGCAAGCAATCAACATTTATCCTCCATGCCTGGAAAGGATGATATTGCTTCCTTTCCCCACCAAAACAAATGCCCATAGGGAAAACAGTAAGCACAAGTCTGGCCAGAGCATGGGCATTTTCTGTTTTTTGACAGGCATGTGTAGATAGAAGAACAGGAAGTAAAATCAAAACCATGTGAGTCACATGTCGGTTGCTCTAGATAAACCCAAAGGAAATGACCACCCTGTCCTGAGAGTTTGCCACTGTTTGAGCTTGCTTTTTGGCACCTGGGAAGGGTTGTTGCTATAAAAAATAATTCCTAAATTTACACACACACACCCAATGCATGCGAGTGTGTCCAAAGTCTAATTCCATTGGGTGAGATGTGTTCAAGGGACACCTGAAGGTCAGAATTATTCATCCATGATATAGTATTTCCATCTCAATCAGAACAAATGCATTCGTATTCCATGACATTCTATGACATGTCTCAAGAAAGGGAAGTGCTAAAATGTGTTCCAATAAAACTTCATAACCTATATTTTCCCCCTATCACTGAATAGAGAAAAGCAGGCCTTGCTATTCCTCTGTTCTCCATCCTCTTCCACAGCTTCATTTTTCTGACCTGCTGAGAACTAGACACCTGAAAGTCACTTAGATTTCAGCAAGCAGCTGTGTGGAGCCATCAGTCTCTGCTCTGGGTGAAAAAAATTATTGCGTGTCATCTTGATTGTTTTGAGTTCGTCCCTGCTTCTCAGATCCTATGTGGAATGACTGTCATCTTACATGTGTATTGCCATATTTAGTTGTCCATGTGGAAGCCATTCCTTCCACACTGCACAACAGTTTGTGAAATAGAGTTCTGGAGTTTTCCATATGTGATAAAGGGGGTTCTGTTTATTGCAATAACTGGGTCTAAAAACTGACTGCATTGTTACTGGAATACTAGGGAGAGCAGAAAGTCCAGGAGGAGTCCAAAAGTACACAGAGGTGTTATTTTTTTTTTTTTTTTTGGTTTAGTTTAGTTTAGTTTTTTGATTGGATTACATGTGTCTTTGTCTTTATTGAACTTGAGAGTGTCTCAGGAGACCAGGAGTCCCCCTTATCTTCTCCCCTGATCTAGGACAGAAATCCTCATATAAGTGGGCAAGGAGGACTATGTTCCTAAAGGATTCTTTCCTGCCAATAGATGGTCCTGGCTTCCTCAGGGCCTATTATACTTGATAGATACAGCATAATATATTGGCTTCATAGAATTGTTCATTTTAGCATAGACAGTTCCCAAGAAATCCTACTTGCTAATAGGTTTCATACCTGGGAAGAAAAAGCCAGTGTACCAGCAGGATTGTTCTTTGTAACAATCAGATGAAAACAAATGATACCTCTTGACCAGGGATGCTGCTTTCATTATGGATCACGTTTCTGGCATTGAGATGATTCTAGGGGTATATTCACAATATTTAACAATCAGAACAATGGAGGCACACTAATCAAAATGAATGCTTGGCTGACCTGAGTGGCTAGCCCTTCATCCTCAAGAAAAATCCCGTTGAGTTATATGATGATGGGCCACAGGACATCAGTCTGGTTTATTCCCCATAAGCAACTCAGGCTCTTTTCCTAAGCAATTAAACCCCATCTTAATATAATCATCCTGTACCAAAGGACTTTGATCTGAAATCACAGATATATCATTTTCAAAAATATTTTATTGTCTTTGTCCTTAAAATTGCTCCACATTAAAAATTCAGCATAGTTAACTTCTGAAGAGCTCACTGCCTTTTGAGGCTGAGATACTCTGAGGTTTCCCTTTTATAAGCACTGTAGTACTAACAGAGACTTCTTTAGCATTTATTCACCTTATTTCTTTCAATGCCGTTAGTTGTTCACTCCAGGACACAATCTTGTCTCCATGTCTTGTATTCACTTAAAAATTTAGAAACTACTGAACTAATTCATTGATCAGCTTATTGATTGACTTATTAGCTTTTGTTGAGTGTATTAGATCAGGACAAGACATATTGGAAATACTTAATTAACTATTTTCCTTTGTATCTCATCCCTTTTACAAGAGGATGTCAGAAATGCTTCAAACATATTAAGAAAGAAATAAAAGAAAGACACAAGTAAAACAAGTAAATCTTGTTCATCTGTACCCTGTTCCTAAAAGCCATTCTTGCTTTCTAAATGGCTTAAAATTTCTGCCTAAGGAAAAGCAGCACACACACACACACACACACACACACACACTAGTATTCTGCACACTTATCTTTTTCTTCATACCTTTCTTCCCACAGCCAGTGCTTCATCATTCCTATATTTTATTTTTATGTTTTTTTCTTATCATCCAGGGTCACTGATTTTTGCCTGACTTTATGGACAAATCTGGAAATATTTGAGGGACTCAAGAAGGGAGCAAATGGGTTACAGATTCACTGCAGGTGTTCTTTCCCTCAGCACCGAGGAGGAGGACAGATGGAACCCCTTCACACCAGTCCACAAACCTCCAGATTGCCGGTTACACGTTTTTTCCCTTTGAAGCTGTCTTAATGCCCAATTTTATCCATGAGAAAATACCTTTGAATAAGGGAAATGGAGCACCCACTCTTCTTACCCCCAATTTTTGACCTTGTCCCCAGCCCTTCACAGTGATCCTGGAGGCATTTCAGTGAAAACAGATGTTTCCTCTTTTACAAATGTTTAGTGTTACTACAAGATCTGGGTCCTTTGTACATTACATCACTCTCCCAGGAAGCCTTCCCTAAACATCTCAGAGCATCTAACATAGCATTATGATACCACATTGCAACTGAGTTCTTCCATTGTCATAAACTCCTGGGCTTATTTTTATTGACTTTTAAAATCTTATTTCTTTTTAAGAACTTAGTCTGGAGCTTAGCTCATCGTGGGTTCTTAGTAAATATTTTGTATGAATAAATAAATGTGTGAATGAATTAACTATTCAATAAGAGAATGGAATGGAGGTTTAATGAATTAACTAATCAATAAGAGAATGGAATGAAGGTTTTTTTTTTTTTTTTTTTAGTTTGGAAAAGCTCTTGTTAGTTGCTCCTCTTTAGTTCCTTGCTTATGAGAACTTTTTTTTTACATGTCTGGAAAATGAGTAGAGAAGATTAAGCAGAGACACTACTTGTGCATAAACTGTTAGTGTAGCTTAAATAATTTAGAAAATAAAGAGAAAGAAGTTAATGGAGCCAGATAATATAAAATTTGTAGCCATGTGTTCATTGACTAAACTCAGGGACTCTCCCCATGGGAAAGGGCCCAGAGGATTTGTGGGAAATACAAAGTAAATAATGCATTTCTCTCATCTATAAATATAACTGGATACAATATAAATCAATGAAAATCAAGTTGAAATCTTTCTTTAAGTAACTTAAACTCCTGTTTTTACAGTTTTATAAGAAGTTATAACAATTCAAATTTTCAGTAATGATGATTATAGAAAGAATGAGATTGAAAGTCAGCCAAACTGGGATTAATCCCATTTTTTTTTTTTTTTTTTGCTGTGAAAGGTAAGAGAATAAAGTAGTTTATGTGTTTAAGCCACAGTTTTCTCATAAAAAAAAGAAACATAAAGACAACTGCTTTCTCTACCTTCTGAAGATGTTGTGAGGTCACATGCAAATGGTATGTGTATGACTGACTTTTGATGTAAAACATTTTTCAAAAAGCATTATGGAAGTTTAAAATGTAGTACAGTATGAGCCTATAATCTTCAAGTCTATTCCAAATGTAAATGGGCACTCTTCTTTGAGCTGCAGAGGTAGGTGATCTTCTGACTTTATCTGAGAAGAAGGAAGTACAAAATTTTCCTGTGCAGAAAAGTGGAAACTCATAGCTGGATAATTTAAGGCAACATGTTTATCCTGTCTAATTTCCTGCTGCTTCTTGGCAGTGCTTCACTAACAGTTATCTCTGAAGATTTCAGGACATTGAACAAATTTATCCTCATGAAACCTGGAGGGAGAGAGAATTGGTGATGTGCACAGGCTTCCCCTGGCTAGTTGAGGCTTCAGCCAATTATAGAAATAGCACACAAGGACATTGTTTCAATATTTTGACTTAAGTTGTCAGCCTCTGGATGTGAAGATTTCTTAACTCTCTGAGATTACTCTGTTTTTTCTCTTTCTCAAATAAAAAGGAAGACTCCGACCAATATTTTCTTTTTTTTATTATTAGTTGTTCAAAACATTACAAAGCTCTTGACATATCATATTTCATACAGTTGATTCAAGTGGGTTATGAACTCTCAATTTTCCCCCGTATATAGATTGCAGAATCACATCGGTTACACATCCACGTTTTTACATACTGCCAGACTAGTCCAACCGATATTTTCAAAACACATATCCTGGTGCCTTTGGGGTACACTCAACTTATCTGTACCCTGCTTGGCTTGGATTCTTTTAGCAACCACAGTCCAATTTCAGGCTATTGGACTGGTCCATAATTCTAAATCACACTGACATCTTGGGGAAAGTCAGCCAAGGTGATAGACACCAGAAATGATAGAAAATGCTTACATAATGTTTACCAGCAAGCACTGCACTATAAATAATAGTAAATACTTTTATGGTTCTTACCATCATGCACTGTATCAAAAAGAAAGATGTAAACTTATTTAATCCTCACTACAATCCATATAAACATTCCATTTTACAAGTTAAAAAACTGAAGTAGGGAGAAGTAAAGCAACTTATCTAAGGCCACTTATCTGATAAAGTACAAGCATGAGAATAGGCAGCTCACCTGCAGAATTTGTGTGTTTAGAGTCTGTGCTGTTTTGTGGGGGATGATATGCTTCGATTTAGCTCTATTGGGGAGAATTTGGCTTTAGCAGTCATAATTGTTGTGTAGGCAATCAACCAAGATTACCATTGGATGTCATTGGTAGTGACTATACATCATAACGTTCTATCTCCCATTTAGGACATCTGTTATTATAAAAGTTAATTATACTTTTGTGAGTAAATTTTGTCTTCACTAGATTACAAACAAGTGGAGAAGAATGTCTTAAAGTTCCGTTGTATTTATTGATGACACACACGCTCATGCACGGCACACACACTTCACTTTCTCTTATATGCACAGAATAGGGTACAAGATGGGTGCCCAGAGGCAGCATTAATTTCTTAATCACATTTCCCCCTTTCTTTTCATACATTCAGTTGATCTACTTTCTGCTTTAAACATACTTTTTGGGGCTGTGAAGATGTAAAACATTATTTTACCATAGTCTCTATTCACCTCTTTAATCAACATCTTCTTCAGACTAAATGGAAAAGGCATCCGCTGCCCTTAGGAACTCACTGCCCCTGAGAGAAGGAACCAGAAGTCCACAAAGGTGTATGTTTCCTGTGCATAAAGGGATTGGATACTGAGAGATGAATAGTGTCCCAAAACAACATCCTCAAGGCTGCTGTTAATAGAGCTCAGGACAAGGGCTCGTGTTACTGGGGTCTCCCTCTCACTGAATCCTTACTGCAGTGGTATAGCTTCTGGAAGTCTGAATACCACAGATGTTAATTTTATATATGGGAAACAATAAATTCACATGAGATTCAGAATTAAAGTGATTCCTTAAACTACTATGATTTTCCTCCAGACTCCCCTTTTTATTCTCAAACTTAGTTGGAGTGGCTCATGCAGCACAGGCTGAGGTAATTCTGTTTTAATGAGCTGGGGGAAATTCCCCTTGATTTCCTAAGTTTTATGAAAACAAAGAGAAGAGATTTTTCATGAATGAAATAAGTGATTTTATAGGAGGTAGAAGATTAAAATGGAAAATATATCCTCCCTCCTGAGCTTTTCTGTTCCTTATTAATGCATAAAAAAGAAAGTTTGTATCCCTTCTATTAATAATTTTACCCAGCCTTTTAGTATTATTTGATTGGAAAACCAAGATGTATGGCAAGTTTAGCTTTCATTTTTCAAATGAATCTGGTTGGAACAGATGGTAAAACATAGTACAATTGAGAGGTAAAATACAAATTATTATTTAAAAAACTGTTAATTTGACATTTTAAGACCACTGATTCACTTGTTTATGGAACTGACACATAATAGGCATTATGCTAGGCACTGAGAATATAGTGATGAACTCCTCCTATTTAAACATATGTCACAAAGTACCAATTAGATGTAAACCAAAGGAATGTTAGGTTGGAGGGCAGAGGCATTAGACAAACAGGTTTATACCTGCTTATGTTGATAGTTCATATTTCTGATAGACAGCATCAGTGGAAGTCATTTAATTGAGTTGAGGATACTGTATACTTGACTATTGTGTGGACAGGAGAAACATAAGGCTGCTGTTTTTACGGCTGTATTCCAAAATCCCAAATAAAACTCCGGGTCCTTTTGAAGTAAAGACAAAGGATTTATTCTGGCCAGGGCCAAGGGAGCAGGAAGCAGACAGTTCTGTAGCCCAAGACACTGAACATGGGTAGGGGGCCACTTAAAAACAGAAAAACCACAAAGGAGGTGGGCGAGAGAGGCAAGTACAATCATAAGACACATTTCTCAGAAATTTGCATTTTTTGTACCTACTCAGGAAGTAAATTAACTTCTGCTCCATTGTTTAAAGACATTGTGGTCAGGGTGCAAGTGGGTGAGGGTGGAGATGTCAGTTTCTATGTGAGTGGACTCATGTGGAAAGGGGGGGCAATTCTGTGTGGTGAGATGGTCTGAGCAGAATGGGATCAACATGACTTAACTTTCAAATCAGTCCTAACACTTTTTTGAGGGCTCACCTACTAACTCAACACAAATATGGCCAGAGGTGTTGGAAATGACCCGTAGTGCACAGAGCCTTAGTATGGGACTGGAGAAGTAGGGTTCAAGCCTACTTATGAGTTCAAAATAAGTCAAACTGAGTCAGAGTTCTCTTAGACCATCTGCAAGCCAGACCTCTCAGGCAGGATAGGGATGTGTGACCTTTGTGTATGCTAAATGCAGTATCTAGAGAACTGTAATAACGTGATCCCTTTGGTGATTGGAACAAGATTTATTTCACTGCTGAGGACACATTGGGCCTAGATCAAGAGAACTTGTCATTGAATTATTGGGGAGAATGGAATGCTGTGGGAGTATTTAGCTAACATTTTTAAACTAACAGTTAATTAAAAGCACTTGTGATGAGCCTTAATACTGGTATTCATTCTTGGATTTTTTTTAAAAAAAATTGTAGCTTTAACCAAATAGTCCAAATAAGTGTTATAAATATATATCAATATCAAACACAGTATGTGCCCTGTGAACATACTTTATGTTAGATTTTATCTTCATTATGTCCATTCATCCAGTCTTAGGAACCAAAGAAAGAGAAGTAACACCACCTGGATGTCTATCCTTCCCTTGGCTATCCTACAGACTACCCGATCACTCCAGAAACAGATTAAAGTACTTGCCCTTCTCTTTGATGAGATTATTTCATCACAAGCAACAATTAAATACTTCTTAAGAAGTTGACATAATCATCTTGATCATAATCATGACCTATTTTTGTTCATCTTTTGTGTGCATAGAAATGGTGGACTTGGTGTTCTATCCTGAGTACTTGACACTCTGATAGCAGCAAGAAGACAAATATATAGGCAACATTTCTTAGAGGTTCTCTAAAATACTTTAACTTTCTTGTTGATTTATTTTTCTAGAATGATTGCTAATCTTAGAGAGTAAGCAAAGTGGTTTAGTCCTTCAAGTCTTAACTGTAAAATATATTTTGAACATGGAAAGTATAATTCCAAGGATATGGGAGAGAGACTCCAGTCTTGGTGAAGCTTAAGTGCAAAAGAAGAGGAGTTATTTTTCTTTTATTTTTAGTTTGCTGAATTTTCATTATGAATCAATATTGAAATTTATCAATTTTTTTTCTGTGTATATTGAAGTGACTATGTAACTTTCTCTTTATTCTGTTAATATTAGTTGCATTGATTAATTTTCCCCATTGGCTATATAGTATTCTTTTTAAAAATATTTTTTTAGTTGTAGATGGACACAATGCCTTTATTTTAATTTATTTTTTATGAGGTGCTGGGGATCAAACACAGTGCCTGACACGTGATAAGCAAGTTCTCTACCACTGAGCTGCAACCCCAGGCTTCTATAGCTATTCCTTTTTTTTTTTTTTGGTGGTGCTGGGGATTGAACTCATGGCCTTGTGCAAGCCAGGGAAACACTCTATCAACTGAGCTATATCCCCAGCCCATCTATATCTTTATACCTTCTTTCTTAGCTTACAGAGTTCATCTACAATTAGTTGCTTATTGCTCATTTTCATGTGTCAGATGAATTCACTATTTATGAATACACTGCTCCTGTAGTGTTGGTAAAGTATAAACAGCAAAATCTAATGTAAATTCAGATAAGAAAAATTAAGCCCTTCTCTGCATTAGACTGATTCTTAAGGTGAGTTCATCATTTCTATATTATAAAATTCTGATGTATCATTTATGAATCAAATTATTCCATAAGTATTATAGAATTTCTCAGTAGAAAAAAATGCAAGTAAAATATAATTATTGGAATATGGAGTGACTTGATTTTAGATAAATTCAGGAATATGCTGCATGTAAAACTGAAATTATCCAATATTTAGTTTATATTCTATACACAGTGATTATCAATACCTTTCTAGAACATTTTAAATTGTGTACTAGTTAAGGTCAAGAAGTTTGTCACTGTAATTTTCCATACAGCACAACATAAAGAGATGTGATAAGAAAGTCTTATATGACCTTTCTTTAGGGTTGTTGACATGATCAGTCTTTCACAGGACAAAATTTGCTGCATTACTTTTGGTTTTCCATTTAAAAATACAAAAAAACCTTAGATTTTCCCTATCATTAAAAATAATTAAGTTATTAAATTTGAATATTTATAATTGAATATGAAAAATTCTTATTTTAGTAGGTCAAAGAGTTACCTTAATATTTTTTCTAAATTTTATTGGTGTATTATAATTATACATAATAGTTGGATTTATTATATTTGTATATTAACACGACATAATTTTGTGAAATTCATCCCCTAATATACCCCTTTTACATTTTCTCCTCCCTTACCCTAATCCTCTCTCTACTTCATTTTTGGTCTTCCTTCCATTTTTGTAAGTTCCATTTTTCCCTTTTTTTTCTTTCTTTCCAACATTCACATGAGAGAAAAGATATGACCCTTGACTCTCTGAGACTGGCTTATTTCACTTAACATCGTGTTCTCCAATACCAGTCATTGTCCTGCAAATGACATAATTTTATTTTTCTTTATGGCTGATTAAAATGCCAGTGTGTGTGTGTGTGTGTGTGTGTGTGTGTGTTACATTTTCTTTATCCACTCATGTCTTGACAGACACCTAAGCTGGTTCCATAATTTGGCTATTGTGAATTAAGCTGCTGTAAACATGGGCATTCATATATTGCTATCATGTTGACTTTAATAATTCTGGATAAATGTCAAGAAGTGGAATATTTGAGGTCACAGGGTGATTCCATCCCTAGTTTTCTGAGGAAGCTCCAAACCAATTTTCATAGTGGTTATAGTAATTTACCTTCTCAACAACAGTGGATAAGTTTTATCTTTTTCCTACATTGTTATTATTTGTATTCTTGTTGATGGTCATTCTAAGTGGGATGAGATAAAATCACTACGTAATTTTGATTTTTATTTCCCTGATTGTTAAAGATGTTGAAATTTATTTCATACATTTGTTGATCATTTGTATTTTTTCTTTTGAGATGTCTCTGTTAAGTTCATTTGCTCCTTTATTTTTTGGATTATTACTTTTCTGGTATTCTGTTCTTTATATATTCTGGATATTAATTCCCTGTCAGAAGAGAAGCTGGCAAAGATATATTCCCATTCTGTAGGCTTTTTACTCATGCTCTTATTTCCTTTGCTGTGCAGAAGCTTTTTAATTTAATGCCATCCCACTTATTAATTCTTGGTTTTATTTCCTAAACTTTAGGAGTCATATAAAGGAGGTCATTGCCTATATCTATATAGGCAACTATATATATATATATAGTGTTGCCCTTGTGTCTTCTTGACTGTTTTGTAGGGTGATAGATAAGTATCTAGTTTCATTAGTCTATCTATGTTTATCCAGTTTTTCCAGAGCCATTTTCTAAAAACACTATCTTTTCTCCAACATAATATTTGGCACCTTTGTCAAGGATCAGATGACTGTATGTGTATGAGTTTGTGCCTGTGTCTTCCATTTTATTCTGTGTTCTTAATGTCTATTTTTATGCCAATACCATTCTGATTTTCTTACTATACCTCTATAGTGTAATTTAATATCAGGTATTGTAATGTCTTAAGGCTGTTCTTACTGGTCTAGGTCTTTTATTTTTCCATATAAATTTTACGACTTCTTTTTTCTGGTTCTGTGAAGATCTTTGAAATTTTGATTGGAATTATATTGCATCTGAAAATATGACCATTTTAACAATGTTAATTCTGCCTATCCAAGAACATGACAGGTCTTTTAATCTTCTAATTCTTTCTTGTATTTCTTTCTTCAATGCTATATAATTTTAACTATAGAAGTATTTTACCTCTTTAATTATATTTATTCCCAGGTTATTTTATTTATTATTGAGGCTAATATGAATAGAATTGTTTTCCTAATTTCTTTTTTAGTTATTCATTTTTGGTGTATACAAAATCTTTGTATACTGCTGCTTTGCTGAATTTGTTTATCAACTCTGGAAGTCTTCTGGTAGAGTGTTTTATGTCTTTTAAGTATAGGATAATACATCTGCAAACTGGCAATATGACTTCTTCCTTTCCTACTTGTGTACCTTTTATTTCCTTCTTTTGTCTAACTGCTCTAGCTAGAACTTCTTGGACAATATTGAACAGGAGTGGTGAGAGCAGATATTCTTGTCTTGTTCTATATTTTAAATTTAAATTTGAGTCATAATAATTTTTAGTTCTGAAGATTCTTTACTGAATTTATGTCTAGATGACATATCCGTTAGTGTGAGATATCTGTTGAAATCACCTAGTATCAGGGGTCTTAGTCTTTATGTGAAATAGTGTTTGTCGTATGTAAACAGGTGCACCTATTTGGGAGCATAAATATAAACTATCATTATGTATTCTTGCTGGATTATTCCCTTTACCAGTATGAAGTAACCTTCTTTTTCCCTTCTGATTAATTTTGGCTTGAAGTCTGCTTTGTTGTAGGTACTCTTGCTTCTTTTGGGGCTCCATTTGCATGCTATTATATTTCTGTCCTTTCACTTTCAGCCTGTGACTGTCTTTTCCTATAAGGTGTCTCTTGCAAATAACATAGATGGTTTTTCTTTTTAAATTTACTTTGCCTGTTTATGTATTTCAATTGGAGAGTTGAGACCATTTTATATTCAGTGTTATTATAGAGATGTTTATTGTTTCCTGCCAGTTTGATGACATTAATTTTATAGCTTGAATAATAAAACACACCAAAAACTGCAACCTCAGCTTCTCATAGGGGAGTTTCTCCACATAGAAGAAAGGGTGAAAGGTAAATTCCCAGTGGGCTCTATTATTGTGAATGCTGGTAACCTTGCTCTAGACCCTGCCACTCCTACCAATAGGAGGGTCAGACCTGAAACCCAGTTAGTGGGGGTTTCCTAGAGTGGATACAATAGCTTTGTACCAGAGAATAAAATTGCATTGTCTCTCCCTCAACCCCCAAATCCCAGGCTATTGTAGCATGGTTAACATATTGAAGATGAAGCTTTGCTTCTATCCCTAATGCTGCCAAGCTATGTAGTCAGAAGACTTACTGTTATAATCAGTTCCAACTGTGCAATTAGCAGGGCTAACTACATATTTTGCTGGAGCTGTCACTGCTGTATTCCTTTCAAGTTGGGTAGTTGGCTGAACTACTTCCCTAGTCAATATATTAGGTGTTGAACTATGCTGCCATCTGTGCCACTGCTGAGCCACATAATCAGATCCTGAGTAGATTCCATGCTTCACCACTTTCCCTCTGCTGTCCCAGATAGCATCTATCACCTGAGCTACTGGGTCTGAGGGCATACTGCTGCTGCTGAGCAAACATTCCCCATGTCCCTTGTATCTAGTACTACTTCTTCTATTGCCAGAGTGGCCATACAATGATTGCTTCACCCTTACTGTTGGGCATGCCACACCCATCTGCAACCGTGGAATACCCCTCCTCCATATGGAATCTGGAAACAGAAGCACTCTAGAATGCCATCATCGTACAAACAAAACCCAAGTCCATCAATTACAAACAAAGAAACTATAGGGAGACAACAGCATCTAAGTTAAATCAAACCAAATGCATCATACCCAAGGGGTACCATAATAAACATTCTTAGGAGAGAGACATTTACTAGGAAAGCCACTTTATAAAAATGGTAGAGACAACTGATCTGATAGATGCACAACTCCCAGTGTAGGGTCATAAGAAAAAAACAAGCTAATATCATGCATCTAAAGGCATACAAAACCTTTTTTTGCAATAGACTCAAAAGAATATTAATGAAATATCTGATAAACAGTTTAAAAGAATAACTATAAAGAAAGTGAATATAATTCAAGGGGATGAAGAGAGAAAATTCAATGGCATTAGGAAAAAATTCATGATACAAATAAGAAATGCAACAAAGAGATAGATAACTTGCAAAATAATCAAAGAGAAGTCACAGAAATGAAGAACCCAATAAGTCAAACAAAAGATACAGTTGAGAGTCTTAACAATAGACCAGATCTAGAAGAATTTCTTCTACTTGATCATAGCTTAACTTGAAAGCAGGTTTTTTTTTTTTGAAATATCCCAGTAAGACAAATAAAATAGAGCAAAATAAATAAGAAATAAAAATGAAGGGTACCTTCAAGACCTTTGAGACCATTAAATGAACAAGTATTCACATTTGAAGAGTGTCTAAAGAGGAAGAAAGGGGGAAAAGTGTAGAAAACCTTTTCAGTAAAATAATAGCTGAAAACTTCCTTAACCTTGGGAAATATATACATAGACATAACTAGAAAGACCTCATCACAGCATATTATATTTTTTAAAAAATGAGAAAAATAATTCTAAAATCTGCAAGAGAAAAATTCCAAATCATACTTAAGGGTACCTTTCTTAGACTAAGACCAGACTTTTCATCAGAAACCTAGCAGGCCATCAGGGAATTGAATAGCATATATTCTATGTCATAGAAGTAAATAAAATCACCCTCAATTAAGAATACTATATATTGCAAAACTATCCTTCAGAAAGGAAGATGAAATAAAAACCTTTTAAGACAAGTTAAAATCTGAGGGAAGTTTTGATCAGTAGAGTATCCTTACAAATGTTGTTTAACAGAATCCTACTTTTAGAAGTGAAAGAAAGTTACTATTAGCATGAAGACATGAAAAAACAAAATCTGTTAGAAAGAGCCAACACATAAAAGAGAAATATGAAAGAATAAAATTTTATCAGTACAAGAAACCAGTAAAACACAAAGGTGAACAAAAGAAGTATAAAACAAAGGATATTTGAAACAAAGAGAAGAAAATAAATGTGAGAAGTAATTCTCATCTGTCATTAATAATCTTGAATTTAAGTGGGCTTAATTTTCTAATTAAAAGATACAGACTGGAGGAATGAATTAAAAAAAATAAGATCCAACAATATGCTGCCTACAAGAAACTCACTTCACCAATAAGATACACACATAAGCTGATTGTGAAAAATAGAAGAAGATATTCCACACAAATGAAAACCAAAAGCAAGCAGGAGTAGCTAAACTTGAATGCCATAAAATAGACTCTAAGGCAAAAACTGTAAAAAAACAATCACTAACAAAGAAAGAATAAAATCCTATCATTTACAGAGAAAGAGAGAGAACTAGAGGATATGTTAAGTGAAATTAGCCAGATACAAATACTGCATGATTTCACTTACAAGGAGTGTGTAACAGTAAAATAATAGTTACCAGAGGATGGGAGGATTAGGGAGACAGATATCAGTGGAATATCATTACTAAATAAATGAAGTAATGCACATGTTAAGTCATTTAACTTAACTATATAACAATATATACATACATTAAGCACCATGTTATACACCAAAAATATATATTATTTTTATTTGTAAATTAACCAAGTAAATATATTTAAGAAGTTAATAAATGATAATTCAAGATCCTAGATAGAGATAATAAATCTAAGTCTGGTGACAGCCAATATTTATCCCTGGGTAGCTTATTGTTCTCTTTTAATTAAGCAGAATTACTCAGGCCATTTACCATGAGTTTTAACCACACAAAGTATACTTTCTCAAGTTACTTGGCAATGAAGTTGGCATGATATTGCTCCGTTGGCTGTATATTTTACAGTTAGGTAAGGAATGTTTCTACTGGCAGAATACCTCATGCAAATAGTTTAGATACTTTTTGTAAGTGCTAAATTATAATAGCATAAATATTGAATTCCATTATTATAAAAATAATGAGTGATTCCAGTTCCACTCTGAGATAAATTATTTGGTAGTATACACAATACTTGAATCTGGCAAGGGAGTGGGATCCAAAGAGAAAAGAAAACATTACAAGAAAGCGTTTTCCTCCTTGGCTATAGAATTAATCTACCAACACACAAACCAACTGGAATAGGTTGGACTTCAACATATATTACAGCAGAACTTTTCAAGAATTTGGTCAATTACTTTTGGTATTCTGATATAGGAGATCTGTATCTATAATATATATGGATATGATATTGTGATATAATATATATAATATATAATAGAAGATATATATGTGTGTGTGTATATAAAAAGTAAATGTGTCCTTTCACTTGTGTTATAGTTATTCTGTGAATCCTTTGTTGTTATCTTTCTGTTCATTTCTTGTAAACCAGAAAAAAAGTACATCCAGACCTTGTGTTTTGTCTATAGATTGGGTAAACAAATTGCCTTTGGCTCCACATTTTCTCTGCATGGGTATTGGTTGAACTTTCTTGTCAGATCTATCGTTAGAGATGGGTGATAAGTATGAATCACTGTCCCAGGACTAACGTCTTTCATTTTCGTTTGTCTGATTTGGAACTTTTCTCAATGTATAGTGTATAGACTACTTTAAAAGAAAAAAAAAATCCTTGAATTCCTAGTTTATATTGTTATAAGGTCTCTTTTCACTAGTGCCTAGATAACAATGTGATTTTCAAAGTTTTGTCATAGACAAAACAATATCAGAATACAGAGCCTTGGTTCTAATCCCAAACTCCCTGCATCCCAGTCTTTAGTGTGAGGGGGTGAAGTCTGGAAACCTTCATGATGAACAAGTTCCCAGTTGATTCACGTGTACTCTGAGAACATCTGGAACAAGGTTTTACTGGTGAGGACTCCACAACTCAGAATGCAATTATGTCTCTCTTGTCCATTCTTCTCAGTCTATGTCCCCTCCTAAGACATGAACTGTGGACCAAAATGGTTTGATGCCTGAAGAACAAAAGAGAGTCTATATTTGCCCATACAACAACAACAACAACAAATCTAG
The DNA here is from genome assembly GCF_047511675.1 of Marmota flaviventris. NCBI lineage: Eukaryota > Metazoa > Chordata > Mammalia > Rodentia > Sciuridae > Marmota > Marmota flaviventris. Next base: position 78,884,751 of record NC_092505.1, read on the forward strand.
CATAACAGTGGACAGAGGCTTCTGGTAATATATTTTGTTCACTCTCTGTACCAATAAATATACTACAGGGAAGTCTAAGTAGATATTAAGATTACTTTTTGGAAAATAAGTTTGCTTTATTTCTACATTGACTGCTTTAAGCAGTCCAAAGATTGTAATTTTTTCCTTCAATTACTTGTACAAAAGTTTGCCAAGATTGTTATTGTGTTGCTGGGAGCATTTACCAATTTAGTGTCTATATTCTCATTCCATAAAAAATATTTAAAGTGGCCATGATACAAATACTGATACTTAATATAAAAACATTTGCTTATCTTGGGGCACAGTTGTAATGAATTCACTTATAATTCTCATAATTTTGTGTTTAAAAATATTTCTGTAAGTAAAAAGTAATATAAGTTGTATCCATTCAAACTGATATTTATTAAATTTTGCCATATTCATTTTATCAAACTTTTATGAAGTAAATAACATATTAGAGATAAAATTGAAGTTGTTTTTATTCCCCCTTACCTCTAAACTTCCCATAGACAACAAATATTATACCTTAAGTGGAAATTGTTCTAGTCTATTTTAAAATATTGTATACAAATATATATGAACAATGCACAATGTTTATGGGATTTTTATTAACATAATATATCTCATGACCCATATTTTGCCAATTTTATTTTTTTCCTCAAATTTGTGGTTTAAGATCTAGCCAAATTGTTATAATGGGATGTTAAATTTCTTTTACCTGATTTTAATAGTCTTTCCTTTTTATAGACTTCATATTTATAAGCTATGATTATTTCCAATTAAAAAATATCACAACAGTGCTGTGATAAACATTCTTGTTTCTTTCAGTACACGTGCAAGAACCTTTTTAGGCTGTACACTGACAGTAGAATTTTTGGTAATAGTATATGTACATTTAATACTATAAGATTCTATCAAGATTTTTCCACCTTTTTATTAAACTAGTTTTTACTTCCATCATCAAGGCATGAGATTTTCAGTTTTTCTAAATATTTGCCAAAAAATTGCAAAAATCAGATATTTAATTTTTGCCCATATGATGAATGCAAAAAAATCATATTTTCAAAAATTTTACCTCTATACACATAAGCATCCGTATTTAGATCACAGATCACAATACCCAGAACAGTGTCTGTTTCATACTGATGCTCAAGAAACATTTTGTTGAATGTTGAACAGCAAAATTAAAAATATTGTGTAACTTGCCTTTCAAGTTTGTCTTTATGTGTATTGCTTGGTTTATTTCATTTGCCCATTTTTCTATTTCATTATATCCTTCTTATTGATATGAGAAGTTTTTTTATATATTTCAGATATAAAATCTCTTGCTGTATATGTTACCAACATGGTTTTTTTTTTAATTTTTTAAATATGTTTTACAAACAGTAGATTTCTTTTTTTAAGGGCAGTTTTAGACTTACATAAAAATAAATGGAAAGTACAGAGAGTTCTCTAAGTCCCCTTTTATTTTTTCCACACAGCTTCCTTTATTGCCAATATCTGGCATTACTATGGTGCATTTTTTATGCTTGATGAACTGATATCAATACATAATTACTAAATAAAGTCCATAGTTTACCTTAGGGGTCATTCTTTGTGTTGTACTGTCTGTGGGTTTTGAGAAATTTATAATGATATGTATATATAATTACAGAATGATATGTATCTATAATATAGAACACTTCTAATGCCCTGAAATTCTTTGTGTTCCTATTTGTCCCTCACTACCTCCCTCTAAAATTCTGGCAATTATTTATCTTTTCACTGTTTTCATACTTTTGCCTTTCTGGAATGTCTTATCATTGGAATCACATATCCTTCTTGTATTGGCTTTTTCATCGAGTCATATGCATTTAAGTTTTCTCCATATCTTCTTGTGCCTTGATATCTTGTTTCTTTTTGTTGCTGAATATTTTATTGTATAGATATACCACAGTTTGCTTATCCATTCAGGCACTGAAGGACATCTTGGTTGCTGTCTAGTTTTGTCAGTTATCAACAAAGCTAATATAAATTTTGTGTGCCAGCTCTTGTGTGGACTATCACTTTTCAACCCATTTTGGTAAATGCAAAGGAATGTAAGCACTAGGTTTTGAGTAAAATTATGTTTAGTTTTATAAGAAGCTTCTAAACTGCCTTCCAAAGTGTTATACCATCCTTTATTTCTGAATTCTCATCATACAGAACTCTTAAATTTGGATTTAATAAAATGTGTCATTTTTATGAATTATAATATTTCCTTACTATTATTATTTTATTGTTTTTATATATTTGCAAAATCTTTATGGCTGTTTAAAACTTTTATTTATTTATGAATTATTGAGCTTGGCATTTTGGCCTTCTACTTCTGTGCCCAACGTAATTTTCCCTCATCATCAGCAAAACCCTTCTGTTCAGGCCACATCATCCTGTTAACTTAAAATGCATAATTAGCAAGTCTTGTTTTTCATCCTACTGGTTCCCATGCCTAAAGAATTAATCTTTGTCTAAGTTCAAATTCTGTTCCCCCTTTAAACTTGAACCAAGATCAATCTCCCTTCTTATTTACATGTCTTAGGTAGCAGAAAGGACCAGTCATGAAGGAAATGGAAACAGATTTTCTCCATGGTCTTTCACTTGTTTATTTATTGCAGGAACTCTCAATCGTGCACACCTTTCCTAATTCATTCCTTCATTGTAAGTCATGTGGCGTTTTGTCCCACTATGCTGGAAAAAACAAAAAAGTCCACATATATTTTTATTTAAAAGACGTCTTCAGTTTAGACTTCCTTAATATGAAATGTTTTGTGTGAGTAGAACATGTTATGTCAAATATCTATTGTTAAATAGTACTCAGTAGAGAGCAGACTCAAATATCAATATATATGATTTTTTCCCCTCACATCAGTGGTGTTTCACACATAGTGTGAGAAGCTACAGCCCAGATGAGCCACAATGGAGTCAGAGCCAACATTCCTGCTGTAGAGAAGCTTACATTCTTGGCCAGAGGGCTGGCTAACCATTTCCAATTTAGATCTGATCTGTTCACAGATCCCAATAAATTTCCTTACCAAGTTCCATTCTTCAGACTTCTTACCATGACTGCACCACACCCAGACTGTCTTCTACATGAAAGACTGAATCAGTAGAGAGCCAACTATTCATCAAGTATTTATCTGGGTGAAGAAAGAGATGATTCGGTAATGTCAGTATGCTTGATATGTGACTGGTTTTCCCAGCCTTGACAGCCTTTTCTACAGGAATGTATCACTATAAAAATTTTGAAAATATTTATCAAAACCATCCCATCAACTCTAAAACACAAAAACTGGGAAATTTTCTCCAACAGAATATCACAGAATGTCATGCGCTTGGATAAACTATGAAGTATTTCCTAAGAAAATTGAATACATTTCCTGAGCTGATGAGGAATTTGGATGAAAGCATATATCAAACTTCAGTCAGGAGGGCATGACAGACAGACCACCAAGTTCATGTATCCCTATATACTCAGAGAAGGCTCTATCTTCTCCAAGTTTTGTTATTATCCTATTGTTTTCATTTTGAAAATTCATGTCTGATGATAATGACAATAATAATAAAAATGACAAAGTGGTATTTTCAAGGATTACAAATATTCAGTAATGTTAAAGCAGGCTTTCTATCAATAGAATTCTTGCATCATTGACTCATTTGTGTCTTTTCTCAAAACTATAGCTTTATTTACAGGAATGTGTTTTTAAACATATAAACACAACATCAAAGGGTTACATCTTTTACCTCACTTAGGATCCAATGTCAAATTCAAAGATGAAATTTGTACAAAATCAGGTTTAGCCTCAATCTCTTAAGAAGATACACACTGGTGGTCAAGTTAGCATCCCTCTAGTGGTTCAATGCAGGTCACTTTTTCTCTAGCACTAAAATAGGGCATTTTTATTTTGGTCAAGCATTAGGTCAGGTAGTCGACTTTCATTTTAAACTGTGTAAAAATACTGTGTTTTAAAAACTTTGTTTAAGAAGATAGAATAAATCTAATGAAGGTGAGCATTTTCACAATCTCAATTAATAAGGAGACATAAACTATATCAGATGCTTTGGAACTAAGACCAACAGAGGAAATAGCACTACGTTCATGACGCTCCTGCTATATAATATGTCACTAAGAAAAAGAATGTGTAAAATTGGTGTTAGGGGTTTGGGTATATTAGTTTGTTTTGTTCTGTTTTTCTTTTTTTTGTACAACTTGTATATACAACCTATATAACTTTGTATATAGATAAAATCCTTGTAACATCACCATAAATTTGATAAAATTGTCACCAAAAATTTTGGAGAATAAAAAAGTCTTACTTGATATTCAGTATCTGCTCTTCACATACAGTAAAAATGTATGTCATAAATTTTCTTAAAATCATTTATAGCCACTCTAATACCTGCCTCCCTCTCCAACATACTTTCCCAGATTTTCCTCAAGCCTTAAAACCTAAATCACTTTCCCTAAAGGATTGCCCTAAAGGGCAATGCTTTTCTAGTCCTACATGCCTTTGCATGAGTAAACACTGCAGCTTCAATAAGTCTATATTATTACTGCATTTAGTAATAAATAAACATTTAAATCATTGCATTTGTGTCATACTGATTTTTATGTCTATCTCTTCAGTTAGATCATCTCTTTAAAGGCAATGTTTGGAACATTCATCTTTGCATCTCTGCATTAACATGGTCTCAGTAGTCACCCTAAAAATGGTTGTTTAATGAATAAATAATATGTAGAAATTTATTTGCAAAATGTTACGAACCAAATGAGAAAAGGAGAAAGAAGTTTCATTCACTGTGAGAAATCCAAGCCAAAATATCCTTTTTTTCTCAGTTCATGCTGCCTCTTTCTGTCTTTATATGTACTCATCTCAAATGAAAGCCCTTGTGTAAAGTTCCCACAGGACTGACATCTGTCAGAGATGTCAGAGAAGAGAAACCATCACATACTTTCCAAGATCCTTCTCTAGAGAGTTCCTGGTGCAGCAAATATAAAGCAAAGTCTTCATACTGTGTGGGTGTGCTAGTAAACCTGGAAGTTGTCCTCTCCATCAGTTGATCACATAATTTAGTTCACAATTCACACAAAAAGCTAATGTTCCATTTAAACTAGGATGCAAGCCCACCCTAATGGGAATTAGCATGGAGAAAGCTGCTCTGCTTTCTCCTAAGGTTTTATGAAGGTGGGTCACTGACACTGCCAAGTTTTAGAAGACAAACATTGCATAATGAAGGGAAGATGTTTTTTCTTATCTTTACCCCATATCTTCTGATATTTCCCACTACTTTATAAGCCAGAGACTGCAAAGTTAATATTAGCTAGAGATAACTTGGGCATTCTTATAAGTAATTGAAATTACATACCCTTTTTTAAATTCATTAAAGACTTAAAAAATGAGTACTGCTAAAACAGGAGCTATGCATGATTAGTATTGAAAGAGTCCGTTTTAATTGTAGAATATTTTAGTTGAAAGTGTTTAAGATATCATTTTCTTTAAAACTTCTTTTGACAGCAAAAGAAAACAAGATGTTATGACTTCCTCAAGTTCATCTAGCCTTCCTTTTACTTCTGGACTTCAATTCATTTCATTTGAAATTTAGATCAGTGTTCTAAATTTTGTAAGGTGATGAAATTAGAAGGTTTAAATAATAATTTGATATAATAGAAGCTTGTTAAAAAATAATTTAGGACCAAAAGTGATACACACGTTCTTCAGAGAGTTTATGTATAAGGTTAAGGTAGAAATCTTATTTGTATGTAGCCAAAGGGAAATTGGCAACATCAAACACAGAGTGGTGTAAATTAAGTAAATGAATCCAGTTAGGATGTCTAAATCTTCAAATGGCTTAGTACCTTTCCTAAGTCCTTTCCTATGTCCTTTTAATTAACTCATTAGTTGTTGAGTAATACATAAAGAGAAGTGGACAACATTAAAATAGATGAAAGTAATCTTCTAGAGAAGATGTTAATTTTTAGTAGTAAATAACTGTTCTTGATAATACACAAGAATGCTTTGCATGATTTAGTAAAGTCTAGTGATTCCTTATAAGCAGGAAGTACTCTGTTGATTCTTTTATTCCTTTTTTTTTTTTTGTGTGTGTGTGTGGTACTGGAGATTGAACTCAGGGGCACTCCTCTACCACTGACCTGTATCTCTTGATTATTTTATTTTTTTTAAATTTTGAGACAGGGTCTTGCTAAGTTGCCCAGGCTGGTCTTGAACTTGTGATTCTCTTTCAATTATTTGGGATTACAAACATAATCCAACAAACTTGGCTTTTGATTTTACTCGTAATAGCTAGATTCACAACATAGAAAGTGACCAAATAGGGCTGGGGATGTGGCTCAAGCGGTAGGTAGCCGCGCTCGCCGGGCATGCGTGTGACCCAGGTTCGATCCTCAGCACCACATACAAACAAATATGTTGTGTCTGCTGAGAACTAAAAAAGAAATAAATATTAAAACAATTCTCTCTCTCTCTCCCTCCCTCTCTTAAAAAAAAAAAAAGAAAGTGACCAAATAAAGTAGTTCATTTATAAAACATGAATACAAAAATATTAAATTTGTTAATTTGTTTTAGAAGTATATATAAGCTTGGTACCAGTTAAAATCAACAGTGGAAATTTCTTGTCATTCTTATTCAGAATGAGGAAGAACAAAACAACAACAACAACTGATGGCCAGGAGTCTTTCCTCTGTCTTTTTGTATCCTTCCCCATCTCAAGCATCTCAGGCCACCAGAATTTCCAGAAGCCACAATTATAAGACAGTTATGTTTAGATGTGAGGTGTCTTCCAAAAGCTCCTTAACACAGGAATATTCGGAGTTGAAATTATGAGATTATGAGAGCTGTAACATAATCAGTCCATCCTAGTTTAAATGTATTCAGAGGTTGGTAACTGTAGGCAGGTGGGGCATGACTGGAGGAGGTTAGTCAATGGGCCAATGTCCTGGGAGGGTTCTGCTTCCCTGAGGCCTACTTCTCTTTCTCTCTTTGCTTCCTGGCTGCTATGTCCTGAGCAGCTTCTCTCTGCCACACCCTTCCCCCATGATGTGCTGCCTCACCTTAGTTAGGCTCAGAGCAATGGAGTTAGCGGAACATGGACCAAACCTCTGAAACCGTGAACAGAAATAAATTTCACCTCCTCTGAGTTGTTCTTTTCAGGTGTTTTTCCCACAGTGATGAAAATATGACTAACAGGATCAGAGCCTAATTTACTCTGTTGAATCCTTCATCAAAATTTCTACTCTTCAAATCAAGATATTGTTTTATTTTATTGTCTCAAAGCTCTGATAGTACAATCAAAATAATACAGTAATTAATATTTTATTTTCCTATGTTATTCATTAATCCAAAACTTCATGGAAATATAATCCCTTAATCCAAAGAAATATTGCTAACACCAAAGATTTCAGGAAGGAAAAAGGAGATGATATATATCCAGGATATCACTAATTCCTATATAAGATTTTATATAAATTTTTACCTGAGGGATATCAAGTTGTACTAAAGGGACTCTCTAGAGTAACAGAACCAGTTGTGTGGTATATACAATATGATGTATAATATAATGTTATATGTGAGTGTGGGTGTGTATGTGTGCGCGTGCGTGCATGTGTGTAATAATTTCTAGTCTAAAAGCCATTAGGTTTAGTATATAGGAAGAGCAGATTTTTCAATTCTAGTGTGAAGTCAAGATAAGACTTATGTGCAAGCTCAAGCTGTTAGGCTCTGAGAGGTCCCTTTTCTTGCTTGTCCTTTTTGTTCTATTAATATGTTCAATTGATTAAATGAGGGATACCTATATTGGGGAGGATGATCTACTTTACTTCATCTACTTGTTCTTTCAGATATGAATCACATCTAGAAACTCCCTCATAGACACACTCAGGATAACATTTGACCAAATATCCAGGCACCCTGTCACCAAATCAGGTTGACCCATAAATCCAACCACCACACTCTGAAGAAAGATTAGCTTTAATCTGTGAGATTCTAGGCAGCAGAACTAGGAACAATGGGCAAAAAATCATGGGAGGCTTATTTGAGCCTATTATAGGAAGAAGTTCATACCAGCGGCCAGAATATGAAGAAGAATGGACTGTTATGTTAGAGAATGAGCTTCTAGATCTTCAAGCTGAAGCCTGATGATTGTCAGAAGTTGATGATGAAACAGGAAGGAAAGAAACCAAGTCTGAGCCAACTTCAGCCTTCTCTAAGGGAACCTATTTACAGAAACTAAATTAGAGAGCTGATCCCCTAAGCTATGAGCTACCCCGAGGGTGATTATCTCCCAGGCATTCCCAGTTTTCCTCACTTGTGGGCAGAGTAAGCTCCAGTCATACAAGGACAGTCCCCAGATGCAGGATACGGAAATAAAACCTTTGAGCAGACAGCCCAGATGGATAGAACCACAGAAAGAAACCATAAAATGATTCTGAGGAAATCTGGGCAGAGAATCAAGTGTGTTCTCATGATGTTCCATTTCAGGCTGAGATGATATGAAACTCTGCAGATGGCATGAAGGTATCCAATGAAACAATCACCCACTCAAAATTTTACTACAAAAGACAATTTCCCTATGTCATTTTACAGAAAAAAATTTTTTTCTGCTTTCTTAGGCAGACGTTTTCTATATAGAACTCATTTTTCTATTCTCGAGGTAAATATTGGTTAAGGTCCATAAACTATAAGAAACTTCTGTGCTGCTAAATTTTCTTTTCTGTGTTGCTAAATTTTCTTTTCTTTCCTTTTTCTTTTTAAACAATGTAATAGTTGAAAAACTTGGGAGGTGGTGAAATGGGCTCTCGTTCAGTTCTGTGTTTTTCTGGAACAGAGCAATAAAATAAGACTGACATTCTTCTGACCATGTAACTGCCAACATTGCCACCTGCTATCTTGAGGCAACAAGCAACCTTATTGGCATCCTCACGCCTGGTGAGAAAACCAAAGGATGATGAATAGCCAGTCTTCAAAATCAAACAGGGCACACAGCAGCGGCTGGCATAAGATGAAGTGCTTGCTAAGGAAATAGAATGGTGAGTTGAAGCGCTCAGGCCATTGATCAAACTTGTTTGTAGCCAACAATCAGTGTTATGCTTTTGGCTGCTAGAATCTCACTACCTTTCCTGGTCTAAATGGAGCCAAGGATCCTTCATCTGTTTAAACAGACCATGTGTAACTACAAACAGAGCTATACAAAGTTGTCCCTTTGGAGCCCAGGCATCCATGTTCTCTCCCTATATGTAAGCCAAGAAATGAATGTGTTCACTATGTTTTATTGCCCAGCGGGATTTGCTATAGATTTACTAGTCGTATGACTTGACCTATATTGCCAACCTGCATATGGAACAAAGTAATAAAGCCAGTAGTTCCTGTTATTGTTAACAGAACGGGGACCTTTCTGACCCCATTCATGAATGAAGAAAGACCTCTCCATAGGCTCATCAATTTCACTTTACAGACTTAACTGAAAATTGATTAGTCCATAGAGTGGGAAGACTCAGTAGGAGTGGGGAAACTCAGCATTCACAGTTGTTAAATAGTAACAAGCTATTATTAGTAAGGGAGAATTTGTCCCCATGGTAACTCCTTTTATGAAACTCTCAGAATAAGACTACTTATTCAGAGGGGTTGAGTCTATTCATTAATGATTTTTGGTGCTTTCTGTCCTCTCTAGTTGACTGATCCCTCCCTGCATGCCAAAGCTGTATGTTTATTTATATATTTTGTTATACTTATTTTGCTGTTTTATTATTGCTATCATTCTTTTTTTGATAGCAGGGATTGAACCCTTGAGCATGTAACCCCTGAGCAGCCCTTTTTTGTTTTGAGACAGGTCTGACTAAGTTGCTTAATGCCTCTATAAATTGCTGAGGCTGGTCTTGAACTCAAAATCCTCCTGCCTCAGTCTCCCGAGCTGCTGAGATTACAGGCATTTGCCACTATGCCCCACCTGTGTATGAAATGAGTTCTTAATTTTTAGACATTTGAAGGTAGTGACTTCTGTCTCACTTAAGTGTAGCCCCAGCACAGTATACATTTAATAGTGCTCAGTAAATGTATTTTAAAGAGTGAATTAATGAAGGGAAAGTAAAAAAAAGGGATCCATATAAATTAACTCTTAATCTCCTTTACAGCCTATGATAGCAAGAGTTCCAAGATGACCCCCATTGACTCATACATTTAAAACCTTCTCCCCTTGAGTATGGATGATTGGAAATATGATATAACTCCTGTGATATTATGTTGTATCACAAAAAATATTTCTGGGACTCTGATTAATATTGTTGATTTTAATGAGACATTCTAATTATTGTAGATTTTTATTTTAATTATTGAATATCTTTTAGATATACTGAAAGTCACTCTTCAACTGGCTTTGGTTTTAATCAAAACAGAGATGATCCATATGGGCCTAAACTAAATACCTCAGCTTTATAAATTTGAGTCCAGAGAGTAGAAATAAAGTCAGAAATCAGAGGCAGCAGAGACCTTGTGTTGTTCCTCTTGACTGAGCACCTGTCATTTTGAGTAAGGGTCATATATCAGGGAATGATAGATATCCTTTAGGAGCTCCTTCAAGTAGGGCATTCCTAGACATCAATCAAGAATGCAGTCAGAAATTGTCAGGAACTGAATTGTGGCAGCAATCTTAATGAGCCTGGACAGAATTCCAAGCTTCAGAGCAGACAGCAACCCAAGCCAACACATTGATTTCAGCCATGTGAGTCTGAGCAGAGAAACAGCTATGTGGTGCAGGACTCGTGACCCAGAAAAACTGAGACAGTCAATTATTATTGCTTTGAACATGGTGGTCAGTTACACAGCAACGGAAACTAATGCATGGCTTTACAATCATTTAAAGGATTATTTTTATGTTAGAGGCCAAGAATAAACATGTTTCATTTGCTTCTTGTGGTTTTGTAATTCCTCCCATTATAAAATCAGCTTCATGAGGACTCCATTTGCATGTTTTACTCATTGGCACATAGTTAACTTTTTATAAATATGTGCTGAATGAATCAATGGTTTTAAGATTGGAATCACGTGCTTGCTATATACTCTTGCTCTACTCATGGTAGTGGAAATAGGTATAGAATGCATAAAGCAGGGTCATTTTCCTTGAGAAACTAACATCCTATGTGTTTTTAAATTACACAATAAATGATACAACATAGAAAAGGACAATGTGAAAGCATCTTCTTCCTTACCCTGGTAGACTATTTATTCAGTGTAGGGGAAACTCATGAGCACTGGAATCAGACAAATTTGGTTTTATGCCCAGGTTCAGTGACTTATTGGCTGACATCATATCCTATTAACAACCCCAGTTTCTCATCTGCTGATGGGGATTAATATTACCTACCTTGAAGTATTTGTCTAAGCATTAGAAGTAATGTATGTATATGTAGGTGGACAATATATTATAGCATTATTTTAGAGCTGACAATTATTTCTGATATTTAGTCTTCATGTTTATTTTCTTCTTGAGTAGGATTAGTTTTTAGTATGAATAGGCATCACTAGATTGCATTTGGAAATGTTAAATGTGCTCTTAGTTTGACATCTGAAAGACAATCTATATAAAGGTGCCCATTAAATTAATTTAAAGTTTAAATAATGTAACATTGATTTTTAATAGATTTTAACAGGTGCAATATAATGGAGGGCATGTTGGACTAGAAATGTAGAAATGTGGAATCTAGTTATGCAGTATGATCTTAGGCAAATAACACCACTTTCCTTTGTAGAAAACTCAAATGACTCCCAAAAGGTCTTGAGGTAAAATAAAAGTTTTCTCACTAGGGTATGTGGGAATCTTTCTATTGGCCCTGAGCTTAAGAAGACCTCACTCTGGCCACCTTTGACTATGCCTTTCCATGGGGAAATAAATTTGGGTGCCTAAAAATGATGTGTCCAAGTGGAACTGTGTCCCTCCTTTAGATCACATTCAAAGTAGCTGGAAACTGGACCTCAGAATTCCTAATCTAAATGGATCTGAGTCTACTTTCAAGGACTGCATTTGTCTACTACCTTGAGCTGGTCCTGTATGAAACAAGTCCACTTTCATGATTCCAATTCCAAGGAAGTCACTTCTCACACTCTGTCTTCCCAATGAGTTTGTTATTATTTTCTCTGTCTAAATTTCTCTGAATGCCCACCTTTCCCAATCCGTCAGACTGAGCTACTTATTTCTCAATTGCATATGTTTTGTATCTCTGTCTTCTATTTTGGCTATTTTGTCAGTCTTCAGTTGATGATATACCCACGTTTTCTCTTTATTCATGATGGTATTCTCTACAACATATAACTCAGTTCCAGGCACACATCAAACACCAAAAAATTTCTGGCAAATGAATCACTGGAAATTTTATGGGTCTTGGTTTCCTTACTTCTGGAGAGCAGAATCTTCATAGATTGTCACTAAAACTTCTTTCCAGATCTAACATTCTACAGTGTTGTATATGAAAACCTTTTAAGATTCCAGTGGCCAGGAAAATGATATTGAAATACACAACATAATAAACTCTTAGATTCCATTTAGACTAGGAAAGTAGAAGTCAGTGTCAAAATTCCACCTACAACATCCTGGACAGATGTTCAATAGTTGACTTGAACACATCCAGCAAAGAGAAGCTTGCCATCTTGTAAATCAGAATACACTTTTTTCCCTGGGGAAACCAAATGATCTAAAAGTGTTTCCTTATATGGAGACTAGTCTAAGTATTCTTTCATCTAGACAAAATGTTTATAGTTTTGCATTTTTATTATGATATGGCATCCAGACAATTCCACTTTCTTATGGTTCTCAACTGAGCATATTCCCATCACTCTTACTCCACCTTCCAAATGTTGTCTGATGAGTTATAACTATATAACAGAGTTCAATATTCTCCTAGACCCCATTTCTTTTGTGAAAACATCCCAGCCTAATAGTTTTACTGTATTGTTTTTATTCACAAGAGCAACATACTATTAGCTTGTATTGAGTTTATAGTCAAGTGAATCCCCTAGATTTTGTTCATAGAAAATGAACAAAATGCCTTTAAGGTAGATGTCTCCTATTCTGTACATGTGAGATGATTCTGGAGCCCAGAATTATCTTGGTTTTTTTTTCAGTCCAATATTCAAACTGGTCATAATATTTTTCAAACTTGATTCAGTCATCCATCATACTGTCTCTTCCAGCTTTGTGTCAGCTGTAGATGTAGATGTGATAAGATCCTTTTCATCTAAATCATCAGTAAAAGTGTTTAATGCAAGAGAAAAAACTTTAAAATTATGATTTATGCCACCATATGATTTCTCAAAATATATTCTTTAAGACACTAGTTCCACGAGATGCTAAAACCACCATATATAACATGTCCTTTCTTAGGATGTCTCAATGTAGGTTGAAACACTAGAAATTGATAAGTTTTGCAGTAATCAGAAGGCCTTCTTAATTTCAATTAATTCAATACTTTCCAAGCGTATTCATATAAGGAAACCTGTCTGGTAATTGTTTTGGTTTGTTTTAATATAGAGCTGTGTTCCTAGTTCATAAAACATGTTGCAATACACTCCACTACACCCCAATCACTTGCTTTAGAACTCGACCATAAATAGGTAAGTAGTCAAGTTCATTATATTCTTTGTGAAATTGAGTTGAGTTGAACTTGAGTTGAACTTGAAGTTGTGGCTTTTTTGTTTGTTTGCATCCATGTTGTTTGACAGGATTCCTTAATGACTGTGTTATTAAAAGTTGTTTTGATACTCTGGACTATATAGATCCTCTTGTCAATTTATATTTTATTCTATGTTGTGCTTCATTTTCCTCTTCTTCATGCTTCTTAATTGAATGGAAATCTGTCTTGTGATACAAAAGTCAAAGGGTCAAAGGCAAGGCCATAATTAAGAGCTCAATCTTTTACTAATATTGTATTATTTTACCCAAACAAATTTACCTCTTCATCTTCTTTTCACTCTAGTCAGAGCTAACCTTAATTTTTTTTAAAAAGTCATTTAAGTTCTCTTTCTCTCTCTCTTTTTATGCTACAGCCCATTTTGAATTTGACTAATGTTTCTTACAGATTTATGGCATTTTTGCTTTTGTTATTGATTATTCACTGTTTATTCTGCCTTTTGTGCTTGTCTTTTTAAAATATGAGCTCATCCCAGACAGTACCTAGGGTTACATTTTTTGTTTTAAAAAATGTAATAATGACTGTATTATCAAGATGTCATTGTTATTCTTCCATCTCTCTAAAGCAGTCTTCCTTTTTAGAATCTAGCCATGTGGTCATTCCTAATTTGTCTTATAGTTTTTGAAATCTACTTTCCTGAAATACAGGGTAGATGTCTGGCTATTTCCCAGCATTCCTTCCCACAGCTTTATTTTTAATTCCAAGAACATTGTTCACATTCTCCAAAGTTATTATCACTCCCATTGACTCAATCAGTTTTTTTCCTTGATGTAAAACATTAAGTTCTAAGTAGCAATTCCTTTTTCTTATTTCTGGACTGACTGAGAGCTGAAATTATTAGCAAAGCAATATCAGACTTAGGTCAGATTGATTTCCTGATTAAATACGTCATGAGAACCTACTATGTGCCAAGTAAACTTATTGTTGGAAAGAATAAAATGGGGAAAAATGGCAGAAAACAGGACAGACAGGAGACAGGAGAGATAGAAACAAACAAAAAAGTGAAAATAATTTCAGCCAATGATAGGTTCTATCTCTAAAGTACCAAAAATAGCATGGCATAAGGTTATGGGTCAGGGTTGTATAATTTAAATGAGATGTTCAGGAAAGGCCATGCAGGAAGTGGCACATAAACTGACATCTAAATGCCAGGAAGGATGCAGACATAAACATACCTCAGTGTAGAATGTTCCACATTGAGGAACAGTGAGTACACTAATCCTAAAGTGTAAATACTCTTGGCCTATTCTTGGAAAGAGAGTAGGACTAAAGAGCTGAACTTTGGATGGGGGAGGGAGTGGTAGCAAACAAGATACAAGAGTGGGCAGGAGATGGAGAGGCAGGCAGAGATCAACTCATGCGCTTTGGTAGACAAGCCAAGTCATGGGGGAATGACACTACATGGTTTCAGTCAAGGTGATGAGCATAATCTGGCAAAGATGAATCCAGGGTGGAAAATAGATTTAGGCATGATTAGCAAAAAATGAAAGTAAAGAGCCAAGTCAGGGAACTGCTGGAGATTTCGAGAACGGGCAGTTGAGGTTGTTCAACTGCTTATTTTTTGATCCAAGGTATGAGAATGATAAATTTTCCCTCTGCTTGACTAAGTGGTGTTTGGCACTCTCTCAAAACCAGATTATTCTTTTACAGCTCTCATTTAGTTTTTCTCATTAAACATGTGTTTCTTCATATTTCTCTCCTCCAGGTCAGAGTTTTTCACACAGTCCGTGTTTTCTTAACATATAATACCCCATCTCTCAGATGTATTTTTTCCTTTGAGCCAGACTAATAGTCTGGATGCTCCCTTTGTATCAAGACTTTGTAAAGTATTCCCCTGGAGGTGTGCCATGCAGAAGCACTGAACATTGAATAAAACATTTCAACTATGAGTCACAGATCATATCCTACTCATATCTATGCTTCCAAGGGGTTCTCCGGAGTGTCTCAAAATCATTAGGATGTCCCCATCTTAATAATCATGTTTTGGATGGGAAGAACAAAGAAAATTAACTTATTGAGAGAAGTCTGTAGAAGAAATAACGTATCTGTTCCTTATTCAAATTAGTTAACCCATCTGGTATGGCAAAATATTGCAAGTGAATCACACCATTTCAAAAAAGAAACTATAGTCAGTAGGCAATAACACTTCCTTCAGATCAGACGTGACTTGCCAAAATTATCAGGTTACTTATGAACACAGTAGTTAAACACCAGACAGTTTCCCAGATTCATTCTCTCTTGCTCCACTGCTCCATTGTCCATGGAACACCCCGAATTTGCGCAAGCATAGCAGTCCTTTCATTCTATGCTCCAGGGACCAACGGAAACACAAGTGGGGGTCGTGTTTGTTTGTATTTCTCTGCTGTGCTTGGATCCAGGATCACAGCATCACCAAGTCATGCCAGCAACCAATTGTTTTAATTTCTCTCTAGAGATGATTGTTCCCTTTACTAGATGAAGGCAGTGGTAATTCTCCCAATTGCCTGGGACAATTTTACTGGATGGAATTTCGCAGCTATAATGTAGAGAGAAGAAAGCATTCTCTGCTGTTGCCAATAACGTTTTTTAAAAAGAGAGAGAGAGAAAAAAAAAAAAAGAAAAAACATTCCATGTCTTTAAAATAAGCAAAACTAAAACAGTCATCTTAATGGTATATCAATAAAAACATTAATTTTACTGTATTAAACCACACAGTTTTACATGTACAAACCAGAGTGATTATGAACTCTTAGAATATAGCTCAAAAATTTTCTGTGATTTACATCAATCCAATAACATTATAGCCAAAGGAATAAAACTGTAAATGTACAGTTAATGTTTTTTTTTTTCTGGTTGTTTTCTGCTATTGCCTGAGTTAACTACAATAAAATAAGACTTAGATTCCATTTCAAGTTTTGTCATCATATATCTGTGAGGGGTTGGGCAAGTCATGTTATCTCGTTCCTGCTCAGTTTACTTGTTTGTAAAGCTAAGGCAATAATTAGAAATTAAGCCCAAATGTTCTTTAAGTTCTAAGTTCCATTTTCTTTCATTGATAATTGTCATTGAGAGAGAGAGAGAGAGAGAGAGAGAGAGAGAGAGAGAGAGAATAAAAGCAGTTTTGGACTTTTTTTTTTTCCTTTTCTTTTCCCCCTGGAACTATGAGGGCCCCAGAGTGTGAAAAACATGAGATGTTGTTGAGCTTCTTTCTTTAAAAATGGAACATAGTCCCCTGTCCCAAGTTCAGACCCATTTTCTGTCTAACCAAAGTGCTCTTTTGTCTTCAGCATGTCATACATCAGAAGATTTGGTTGTATGGGGGCGGGGTTAAGAATGAGGGGTGATTAACAGCACCTGGAAGAAGGAATACAGGGTAAATGATTACTTGTCACTCTTGCAGAAAAAACTTAGATGTTTCTCTGTTCTCAACCCTTCAGCTGTCAGGAAAAGAAAAAATTTCAAATAAAAAAAAAGAGCAATCTTTCTGAATGTATATTTAGGAGTGAAATACAAGCTAACACTTGAGGCTGCAGATTTTCTGCTATATAATCCTTGCTTATTCAGAAGTAAGTCTGCTTCTGAAAGTTATCCCAAGAAATTTATCCTTAAAGGCAAAACAAAACAATACAAAACAAAACAGCTTTATCCACACTTAAGAGTTTGTGGATATTAGTCAGCCTATTTATATTTCATCAACCCCAAACATTCTTTCTCTTGTCCTTATCATATATATTTCTTTATAATAATATTCATTAAATTCACGTTTTACATAGGAAATTATGATTTCCTATCACCTCTTATCTTAAGATGGAGCATGTTTAAAAGGTGAAGTGTGGATAAAATAATCTGTGAGTGGATGGTTGGGAAACAGGTTACATGGATCTGTTAGTAGTAGAGCTGTACATAAAACAGTAATCATAGCTTTTTCCATATTTTAATGAATGGTATACTACAGTAAATACATAGAACCAGAGTTGGCGTTTCATACTTTATGTTACTGATTTCCTACACTATCACATGGCCCTCTCTCTCCCTCTCCCTCTGCTCCCATGTA
Organism: Marmota flaviventris; assembly: GCF_047511675.1. Taxonomy (NCBI): domain Eukaryota; kingdom Metazoa; phylum Chordata; class Mammalia; order Rodentia; family Sciuridae; genus Marmota; species Marmota flaviventris. The sequence continues at coordinate 78,902,513 of NC_092505.1, forward strand.
TGTCTCTCTTTCTCTCCCCCTGCATGTGTGTGTGTGTGTGTATGCACACATATATCTGGAAGTCAAGCAGAATCATTGAGACATTAGGTTGGGATATATATACTTGCTTCTTCTTATTTGTGATATTTATATTATATGAAGTCATGAACATCAAATTTTCTATTTCTTTGCTACAGGGTTAGATTCTGGTGAGGCTTTTGTCACAATGTTACCATCAACTATCAAAACACAACTTGGTTTACTGTATGTTTCTGTTTAACTTCCATATGCATGTGAATTTAGACTGAGTGCATGTGGATGCTAAGTTCACAGACTACTTTCTTTCTCCCATAATATTCACTCCCTCAACCTTCATCAAATAGCACTGATACCCTTTTGCCTATTTGACTAGTCTATTTATCTAGTGATGCCTAGAAAATCACGCACAAACTTAATAGTTCCAATAACCTCAATAATTTATATTGGTCAGAAATCTAAATTTTTTTCAGGGTTTGATGGGAACAATTAAACTTTGTTCTCTAAGATATCTATTGAAGCCTGGAAGATCCATTCTCAAAGTGACCCTTAAGACTGGTGAGTTGGTATTCACTTTCAGCTTGGAACTCCCTAGGGCTGTGAGCCAGAGCCCTCAGTTCATCTCCTTGTGAGCATCTCCATGAGCTGATTAGGTTTCCTCACCAAATGGTAGATGGAATACAAAAGCAAGCATACAAAAAATGAAAATTACCTTTTTTTCTGTTACCTGGCTTACAAAATTGTACACTACTGCTAACATATTCTACTATTCAAGTAGTCACAAAATCCAAGATATTTAAGGATAAGGAACATAGACTATTTGATGAAAAGAATTGCAAAAGGATTTTGGAACCATGTTTCAACACCAGACAAGGCCACTGGAGCTACCATTAAACATAAGCACCAGGCCATGAGATCCTGCCTATGATAATATATATCCCTTATGATCACTTTTGAATATTATAATTCCCTTAATTATTCTTCTAGATTTGTTTGTTATTGTGATTTATATAGCATAAACCCCAAAATAAAGTTGACTGGAAGTAAGCCTTGTAGCAAGCTGTTCCATCCTTCAAAAGTCATGGTGGATTTGGAAATATTTCCAGCTTGGCTAGAGACAAGGCCTTTGGCCTCTAATTAAATGCAGACATGCTGCTTGTCTATGGAAATGTTGAGAAGGAAACAACTATGCTCTACTCTTCCACCCAGGACATATGAATTTAATGAAAATTTTGTGACATGCTCAAGTTCCAGATGAGTTACATAACCACAACCTACCCATTTTAAAAAATTTAATCTTTTATATGAAGTTCCAGGCTTCAGAGTTTTAGGAATAAAAGGAGAATACAGGGTGTTGATAGAGACTCCAGTTAGGAAAAGCCTTGAGGATTGAGAAAAATTAACTTGGAATAAGCTGATCAGTTTTGGATAGTATTAGTCAAATAATAAATACAAAGAAAAAGAACTAGGATATTAGAGTAAGAGCTGATGAGAACTTAGACTATAATAGAAAGTCTAAGAGAAGGGAAAAGAAAGAAACTGAGAACCTTCCCTATATCATTTCTGCTTTAAATATATTATCTCACTTAATTCTCAAAGATGTCGCATTACATATCAGTATTGGTATTACAAAAACAAGTTGGAATCCCAGACTCAAGAAGTTTAGATGAGAAAAGTCTACAGATCTAAGGGTGTTCATCTTTTTAAGGGAAATCTCTTCTTTGATTTCACTCATTAAGGAAATTAGATAACGTGGATATCAAGCAAGAGAGCTGTATTTGGGACTAGTTTGAGGATTTGCCCCTTCATCATTTGCCCTTAATGAATGAGGCAATCTCTGGGTCAAGGAAACATTTGCGGGCTTTTAATTTCATTTAGAAAATATTAAAGTCAAATTGAGCTAAAATGAATGCTTAAATAAGTTAATTCAAGCACCAGAAATTTGGCAATTATAGGGTATATTTTATGGGACTGTTCTTTCAACTACTCACATGTTAGCCTGTTCGTACTCCTGTGTAAATGCTTGCCCAAGTTATGACCAAGGAGAATAAAGGAGAAAGAGGATGAGAGAATGGAAATTATTCCCAAATGATCCTCTTAATTTACAAGTTTCTAATGTCTATCATAGTAACTATCCTGAACATATTTAAAGTATGGCAGAGGAAAATTGATGAGAAGAATAAAATCTTGAGCAGCATTATAAGGAGAGGGATAGTCACAGATGGAGAAAGACTGGAATTTAAAGAGAGAATGAATGCTTTAAAGCATGCTTAAATGGAAAACATGGGGACTCTGGAGTTATACATGAGTTCAAATCCTGCTCCACTGTTTTCTGCTTCTACTCCACTTAATTATTGAACTTAGCTGAGTTTCAGTTTCTTCTTCTGTAAGTGTTGACAATTACATATACCTCTCAGGGCTCTAAGTGGCTTTAATGCTTGTAAAGCATGTGTCAGAAAAGAAGTCCTGATTAGATGTTTTGCTTTAAAAATCCATCTGGCCAATTGACACCAGCTTCTGAATAATAAATATCCTATTGTTCCAAGGGTTCTTCCTATCACTCAACTAGTTTGAATGAGAAACATTGGTTTTCTTCCCAAAGTTATAGCTTCCACATGTGCTAGTCATTATTAAATGTGTGTGCATGGGGTATATCAATTATAATTTTCTCCCTAAGGTTTTCTTTAGGCTAGTTGGAATGCCACAGAATTAAAAATAAAAAGGATGTCATATTTATTTAAATACAACAGATGCTGTGTACTTGAAAAATGTAGCAACATTCTCATTCTTCTCTTAGGTCATACTGTCTTCACTTTTGTTTACATAAGGAAATGAGTAAGTACATGGAATATTTTGGAATTAGTTTGTGCACAATGAATCTTTGGGCACATAGACATCTGTGATGTAAAATCTCTTGGCATTCTTTCAGAAAAAACATTATTGTTTCAAGGCTGTCATTTGGAATACAATTTCAAAATTGTTTTCAACAGCCATAGAATTACACACACATTCTGAACAGAGAAATATAAAAAATACATATGCTTTTCCTTTTCGGATATCTATAATAATATTTTAATAGATAAATATAGAATTAAAATGTGTTTGTGTATATTTCATGTTTTCCACTTTTGAACATCATTCCATTTTCACACAGTCTTTTTATTATTACTATTATTATAACCTTCTTTTTACAGACCTCTCATTTTTAAATTAGAAAAGCAAGCTCCCAACCTTTTCCTTAAAGCAGAAATCTTAACATTTATTCATTTATCCAATAGGTAATTAATGAGGACCAACTCTATACCTGGAACTCTGTCAAGTGCTTTGAATATAAGAGTGAGCAAAACAAATATGGTCCCTCCCTCCAGGGAGCTCAAAGTATCAGTAGAAACCTACATTACTGAAATAATCCCCAGATATTATTAGACATTGATAAAAATAATTTCATGATGCTTTAGAGAGTGCAGTGAAGGGAACTGATCTAGTCAGTTGTTGAGAGAGGGCACAACATCTTAAAAATGAATAGCTAGATGAGAATGAGGATGGAGAACATCTTACACAGGGTGTCTGTTGACTTAGTCACCAGAATGTTTGCAAGGAACAGAATAACCGACACGAGTCTGACAAAATGTGGCTGTGCTAAGGATTCAGTCTTTAGAAAGCTAAGAGATGCTTTGGAAGAGTTTTATAAAAGATAGTAAAAATGAAGAGATTTGTATTTTACAAATCATTGTCCAAGATGGAAAAAAAAATAAGACAGGAAAAAGTAAAAGATGGAGAAAATGAAGTTGGAATGTTACTGAGTCGAAGAAGGTTTAGATGGACACTGATGAAGGTGTTCAGGAAGAAAGGGTTTCTTTTGTTTATTTTCTCCTAGTTGGTTCTCTGTATCCACATAGTTCACTTTCTTTCTCTTTCTCACTATAGGCAATCATCCATATTGCCTAATGTGTATCCTTTTGCCTCTCTCTATTCTGAAAAAATATGAAGTATTACTTTATAATCATATGTTTTAATTTATGCAAATGTATTATATTCTGGATTTTATTTTGAAGTCCAACTATGTCACCATATACATCTAGTTGATTATGATACTTGCTTCATAGTTCTCAATGGTGAGCTACCTCCCTTCTGCTAAAGGTCACATAGACTGTTTCCAATTTTTAATGAACCCAAATAATGTTGCAAAGAATATACAAGCTTGAGACCTTACTTGAGACCTATGTGAGATTTGGGGCAGGTGATATTTGCTATTCTTCCTCTAATAATGAATTCAAGAATTTCTTTAGATAATTATCAGCCTTTTGTATTTTCTTTTCCAAAAATTGCTTGTTTATACCCTTTGTTCATTTTCACCCTTGATACTGGTATCTTTTTTGTATTAACTTACAGGTGTTTCTTACATATCCTAGATATTAATCCTTTGTTGGTCTCATTAGTCACTTGCCTCTGAATGTATTAATAAGCTCAGCAGTGAAAAGATATCATCATTTGAAGATGATTAAATTCATCAGTACTTTTGGAGAGAGTTTTTTGAAACAGAATATAGTCAACAATGCCAAATGATTAAACACAAAGAAGTTTCAAGTCCTGTGCAGAATAAGATGGAGTGTTACAGAAGAGCAATGATGATTTTATATTTCAATTTTCTAACATGCAAGATGGGAATTATATATCTATGTTGTGAGGAACAGATAAAATAATTTTGTAAAGTAAAATGTTTTGATTAGTATTTGTATATTTATGAAAATGATTTTAAACATATGATTTGGATCTAGTAGTCTTCAGATGATAAGCAAGATTGATCAAAATTTAAATGGTAAAACCTGTTTATATACGTGCTTTCAATTTAACATTTAAGTACATGAATTGGCAACCCAAAATTAAGTTTGAAATATATTCTCAATAATAGTATTAACTACATAATTTTGGAGACTATCTGGTGTGTTAAGTCATAGAATCTTAGTGTTCTTGCTCAGAAATCTGCAAATTACAGAATAATCACACTTGGCAATATTAGATTTATCTCTGAAACTATTTGTTTCTGAAAATAAGTACTGTTTAAATTAATTGCTTGAAAATTCAATTGGAACAGGCTAATTTAAAGGAATGAAATTTGAAAGTTCTTTCATAATTTGAATAATAACTAGGAAAACAATACTAAGTAAGCCTAGACTTTTCTATGTTAAATACAATATTGCATATGCTATGTTTCTGTTAAAAGATATATATTGCAAAACTGCAAAACCAGGACAGTATTTCCCCAAGTGTATTCTTCAGAATACATAATCCAAACTACTGTAATAAAAGCTACAATTAAAAAATTTCCACAATCAAACAATTTTGATAAAGAACAACTTAATTATGGTCTTTATTATACTTTATGTTAAACATCCCTAATTTAAAAGTTTGATATCTGAAATGCTCCAAACTCTAAAACTTTTGAATACTTATATGATGCCACAAGTAGAAAATTTCACCCCTGACCTTAAATGATAGATATATAGTGAATATTGTCTTCCAGTCATGTGTATATGAAACATAAATAAATTTCATGGTCAGATTGGGGTCCCACCCTAACACTAATTATGTATATACAAATATCCCAAAATTTAAAAAAAAATTTACAACCTAAACACTCTGGTCCAAAGCATTTTGGGTTAGGGATATTCAGTCTGTACTCTTCATTGTGACTATAATTTATGAAATGTAATAAATTATATAAAATTTCCTAAACATTATACTTTATTTCAGGATTATCCAGTGTGTTCATCACCAGCATAGCCTGAAATATATAATCTTTACTGTTTACTTATTCTATTATGTAATGAGCAAGTATATTTCCCATTATTATTTTTAATTTATTTTCTCCTTTTATTATAGCATTTTTCTCTACATATTTTGTTTGTTTATTTATTTAGTTAGTTATCTATTTTTTACTTATATATGACAGCAGAATGCATTACAATTGTTAGTAACATATAGAGCACAATTTTTCATATCTCTGGTTATATACAAAGTATATTCACACCAATTTGTGTCTTCATACATGTACTTGAGACAATAATGTCTATCACATTCCACCATCATTTCTAACACCATGCCCCCTCCCTTCCCTTCCCACCCTTCTACCCTATTTAGAGTTCAGCTATTCCTCCCATGCTCCCTCTCCCTACCCCACTATGTATCAGCCTCCTTATATCAGAGAAAACATTTGGCATTTGGTCTTTTGGGTTTGGCAAAATTCACTTAGCATTATCTTCTCTAACTCCATCCATTTATCTGCAAATGCCGTGATTTTATTCTCTTTTATTGCTGAGTAATATTCCATTGTGTATATATGCCACATTTTTAAAATTCATTCATCTACTGAAGGACATCTAAGTTGGTTCCACAGTTTAGCTATTGTGAATTGTGCTGCTATAAACATTGATGTGGCTGTGTCCCTGTAGTATGCTGTTTTTAAGTCCTTTAGGTATAGACTGAGGAGAGGGATAGTTGGGTCAAATGGTGGTTCCATTCCCAATTTTCCAAGAAATCTCCATACTGCTTTCTATATTGGCTGCACCAATTTGCAGTCCCATCAGCAATGTATGAGTGTACCTCTTCCCCCACATCCTCGCCAACACTTATTGTTGTTTGTATTCATAATAGCTGCTATTCTGACTGGAGTGAGATGAAATCTTAAGAGTAGTTTTGATTTGCATGTCTCTAATTGCTAGTGATGATGAACATTTTTTTCATATATTTGTTGATTGACTGTATATCATCTTCTGAGAAGTCTGTTCAGGTCCTTGGCTCATTTATTGATTGGATAACATGCACTGGCAAAAAGATAGCCTTCTCAACAAATGGTGCTGGGAAAACTGGAAATTCATATGCAACAAAATGAAACTAAACCCCTATTTCTCACAATGCACAAAACTTAACTAAAATGGATCAAGGACCTAGGAATAAAACCAGAGACCCTGTCTAATGGAAGAAAAAGTAGGCCCTAATCTCCATCATGTGGGATTAGGCTCCAACTTCCTTCATAAGACTCCTTTGGTGCAAGAATTAAAATCAAGAATCAATAAGTGGGATGGACTCTAGCTAAAAAGTTTCTTCTCAGCAAAAGAAACAATCTGTGAGATGAATAGAGAGCCTACATCTTGGGAGCAAATCTTTACCCCTCACACATCAGATGGAGCACTAATCTCTATGGTATAAAAAGAAATTTATAATATTAAATCAAATATTTTTTTTCAAAATTACTTTAAGTCCTTTGCATTTATGTATAATTTTAAGAATCCCCTTCTCAATTTCTGAAATATCTGTGTTTGTGACTACACTGGTTGTATATAACAATTTTGGAAGAAATGACATATTTAAAAATTCCAACTTTCTAATTCATGTTAACAGAATATTTCCTAATTTGTCCATATATTCTTTAATTTGTTTCCAGCAATATGTAAAAATCTTTACAGGTTTAGCACCAATCTGATAATGATACACATAGGTATTTCTTTTTTTGGTGTTCTTTTTGCTGAAGGTTCTCAGAATTAGTTGAATTTGGTTTTGGTTTTGTTGTTGTTTAAGTTTTGAAATATTCTTTTTTTAGGAAGCAAACCAGAAAAGTTTATTTAGAGTAGAAGGCAAAAAAAAAATCAGCTTTTTGTGGACATTAAAAAAGGAAGTAGGAAAATGTGAGATAATAGGTACCTTAAGAAAGTATTTTAATAGTTCAAAATCTTTCACAGAATCTCATTTAAATGAAGGCAAGATTAGTTTAATATTTGACAGAGATGAAAATAATTTGCAATAAGAATCTGGTCTAATAACTAGAATTTGGATTAGTAAAATTTCTAGTGAAAGGTGTTCAGTCTAAATCTTCAAAGTATGTATATTAAGTACAAGTCAAGCAAATACAAAACAGTGTTCAATCACCCTTTATGTTTTTAAAAATGAAGAGACTAGGGCCTGGGGTTATGGCTCAGCGGTAGAGCGCTCTCCTTGCACATGCAAGGCCATGGGTTCAATCCTCAACACCATCTAAAAATAAAAAATAAAAATAAATAAATAAATATATAAAGTTATTGTGTCCAACTACAAAAAATAAATATTAAAAAAATAAAGAGACTAATGTGCGTATGTTTTTTTTAATTAAAAATGCCCCTTCATTCCTAAAAACTTGAAAGTCTGGGACTTAAATCAGATTATATTACATTTCTGACTCCTATCCACCTACTCAAATTCATCATATGTATGCAACCATGACAACATTGTAAATTCTGTTTTAAAATATTGCTGTTCTTCCCAACTTTTAAGTCAAATCCCTGTTACTAGTAAACTTAAACTTCCCATTTCAAAGGAGTAAAACCAAAAGTGATTAACTTAATATCTAAAATCAAATAATAGCTTTATCTACAAAATTATGTATTATATCCTAACAATTAGGAGCAGAGTCCATATAAATAAACTCAGACTAATGCCATTATGAACAGGAAAAGGTGTGTGTGTGTGTGTGTGTGTGTGTGCATATACATATCAATCATACCACCTTTGGGCACATGTTCAAAGGCTGAGTTTTAAATTCATCATTCTCTCTCTTTAAAGGTAAGTTTTTCTATAAATAGTAAAAGTGCAATAAGTTAAAAAACAAAACAAAATAAAACCTTGGTTTTCTTGATCATGATACCTTTGAATATTTCTTCTGACTTCCCTCTCTCTTTTTCTGTTGCCTAGTTGCTATTATTATTATTAATATTGATTTTTTTTTCCAGAGCCAAGGACTGAATCCAGCAGCTTGTGGTGTTTGGTCAGAACTGTACCTCTAGCTAAATTCCCAATGCTTTCCTTTTTCTGAAACTCTAATAAATTTTGGAAATTTAATATTGCCCTATTTCTTTCTTTCTTTTTTTTATTGTTGTTTTATTGCTCTTTTCCCGTTTTTGGCATTCACTTTGGGTAATTCCTGTCTTCAAATTTGGATTGTTTCTTCAAATGTGTTGAGTCTACTGATCAGTCCATCAGAAAGAATTTATATCTGATATTGTGCTTTTCATTTGTATAATTTTCATTTGACTCTTGTTACTTTTCACCTTTCTGCTCATATTCACCTTTTTATCGTGTGTTTTGTCTACTCTTTCCAATATATCTTTTAGCATACTGAAAAATTATTTTTAAAGACCTTCTCTGATAATTTCAACATACAATCTCCATGTCTGATTCTCTGTTGACCATTTCATTAAAAAAAATAGAACATAATTTTCTTGCTTGTTTGTGTATCTCATTTTTTAATTGAACACTGGACATTGTACAGATTAAAAAGTGGTGTAACTCAACATCATGTACAAACATAAGAATGAGAAATTATGCTCCATTTATGCATGATGTGTCAAAATGCTTTCTACTGTCATGTATATCTAATTAGAACAAATAAAAAATTATTAAGAATAAAAGAGTAGAACATGAGTCAGTGATATTACCAGGAACTAGGAAAGCATCTTCTCTGTTAGGTCTTTGGTGTTGAGGTTGGGTAATATAAAAAATAAAAATTCAGCTGGGTTTATTGTGGGTTCCCTTCAGTGCACTACAGTTTTGAAATTTCTTCTGCAATGAACTTGCCACCTTATGCTTAGTGAGGCTGGAGTGCTAGGGGATCTTTCTCAGTGTTCCTGCTCCAACCTCAGCTTTTGGAAAGTTCTGCAGCTCTGAGTAATAGAGGGTCTCTCCCTATGATCCCATTACATGTTACTTGATGCAAAGGTTTCGGTGATTTTTCTTGATTCTTCTGGTTTTACACTTAGGCAGATGCTTGCACTTGAACTCCAAGATGATATTTTCAGTTTTTCTGTCTTTCCATTGGTGGTGGACAGCCTCTGTCTCTTACTTTTTATGAAAAGTTAGAGAACAGGCAGTATTTTTCTCTCCTTTCTTCACTGGAGATTCAAACTCTACCTTTTATTGGTAAGGGATCTTCCATACAAGTGGGTTCCCTGCTCTTTCCTGAATGTCAGAAGACTTGTCTTTGTATCAGAACAGGATTCTGGACAGGAGTGAGCATCTTGCTCTCCACCAGAAACAGATCTCTTTTAACTTAGTTTTTCAGAGCAGGGGTTTAGGGGAAAATTTTCTATCTTTCCCCACTGACAGTTGACCTTTCCTGGGAAGAGGTGAATGAGGTACTTTCTTGCTTCTTCCCCTAAAACTAGTAACTTTTCCTCATTTTAAAGCAGGATCAAGTTGAGGGTTTGAACGAGGTTTTCCTTTCTTTTTTTTTTTTTCCAGATGATATTACTTTTGTCAGAAAAATGTCTAGGGCGCAGGTGGGTTTTGTGCCTCTCCTCTTGGGGAAGCTGTTCACTGCTCTGTGGAGTTCTCTCTTCCACCCTCAAACTTCAGCTGACTTGAATTTCTTCACCTCTAATGGTGGCTCTCTCAAGTCTCATGCCTTGCCTTTTTTCTCTTCTTTTTGGTGAACACCCAGTGCAGTCATGTCTAAAAAAAGGAATTTGTTTATAAAATATTTTTTTTTTCTCATTAGAATCTCAGAGATTCTAAACTGTCAGGCTAACCCACCTTTGAATTTTAAAATTACTTAGAATTTTAGTTGTCATTGTTGGATTTTCTCCTATCTAATGTTATAATCGTAATGTTTATTCTCCTAATCTCTGCCAAAAGTGAAACAGTTTGTGTGCCCCATCTGTGGAAACTTGGTACACAGTTCCCCTGATTTCCCCATGAAGTAGCTCTTTAATGGGCAAGAACAATTTATGACATTGTAGATGGCTAGGCTTTACTTCCACTCAGGTACCAGAGGAAATCTGATTCTCTCTTGTTTTTCAACACCCTCAGGATCAGTGGAATTTCCCATTTGCTTTTATATTTTCAAAAGCAGAATAAATAAAATTCTTAGGTGGAGATATTTTCTTTTAGCACTTTTTAGACAATAACCAAGATCTTCTTATTTCTTTAATTAGTCTTTAAATATCTTAGTCATATTATCATCACTTTTAAGTATATGTGCCTATTTCTCTAAATGTCTTTAGGAAATTTTCCTCGAGTTATTCCGCAGTTTTACTTAAATGCTCTTAAATTTGGCTGATTTTTAATTCTTACTCTCTTAGAGTTCACTGGTCTTCTGCAATAGTAGATTAATTAATAAGTTTTGAAAAATTCTCAGTCATTTCCCCTTCATGTATTGCCTTGCCCATCCCCTCCTGGGAATTCAATTGCTGATATGCTGCATGTTTTCATTATCTCCTTCTGAATTTTTGTATTTGGTCATTGTTGTTTCTCTCTGTACTTAATTTGTGTATTTCCTCTTGACTTGTTCTTCAGTTCACTAATCATGCTCTTTGCTTTTTCTGATATTAAGTTCATCTATTGAGTTCTGACTTTAGATATTGTAAATATTTTATTTCTAGAATTTTCTTTTTCTCTTTCTATGTATTCTACTTATCTTGTCAAATTCTCATATTTTCATCTGTATTCTTTATTATCTTTCATTGTGTATTCTTAACCACATTGATCAGTCACAGGGATATTGAATTCCTTGTCACTAAACTCTGAGATCTGGATCACCCATGACTCTCCACCACCTACTGATTCTCCTGGCTTTTCATGATATGGTTCTGGGGCTTTACATTGCTAACAATGATTTAAAATCGAATGCCATACCTAATGTATACCAAGTCATGGAGGATTCAGATGGTGCTCTTTTCTTTTAAAAAAATCTTCACTATTTCCTCGTGAGCAGACAGAGTGAGGGCTAATCACTTTAATCCAACAGTAAAATTAAGTCTGCCTGTTTGTTGGATGGAAGCAATTAGCTATGCCCTGTTAATGGGGTATAGCTCTCCAGTGTTTCCAACTGAATGTGTATTTTCCAGGTCCCCTTCCATAGTGGATTCTTACTGCAAACTTTGTCTTTTTTGGAATCTGAAACTTGTCAATATCTCCACTGTGCTTTTCACGTTTTTTTTTTCTTCCTTTGTTTTAAAATCTTTATCTCCTTCCCCATGAAGTGTGAGAATTCAGTCCATGGCTTAAGGAAAAAATTCCAAGTGTGAAATCTCCTTCAAGTGCTTACATGGTCCCTCTAGTCTTTGAGAGACTCTAAAAGCTCTGTAAGTTTTTGTTCTCTAAAAGTAGCTTTCTGCCAGTGCAGAGCTAGATTCTCAATTTCTTGTCCACATCCAGCTTGACATTTTGCCCCCATGAGAAAATCCCCTGAAGACCATCAATTAGTTCACCTTTCCACAGTGCTTTCTTTGAGAAATCATGTTCTCTCTTATCTTTTTACTTCGGCAGCTTTCTTGATGTTTTTAAATGGTTATTTTAAATTTTATCCAACTCATCTGTTTATCCTTAGTGGAATCATTGAGAGTTATAAGATGCTCCATTATATGTTTCATATTATAACTAAGTTACATGCTAGATCATGCCTTAATATACCTTAAAATATTTTAAGTGATGTTTAAGAACCCAAATTTGAATGAAAATTGAACTTTGAAGGATACTGCAAATTCAAAGGACGCAATCTTATGAATTATAATATTCTACATATCAATAAATTCATACAAGCACAGGTGATGACAACTCACTAGAACCCACTATTACAAATAATAGTAGAGGATAGGAAGGGCAGCAGAATACAATAGACACTAGTATGGCAGTATGTAAAAAAGTGGATGTGTAACCGATGTGAATCCGCAATATGTGTACGGGGTAAAAATGGGAGTTCATAATCTGCTTGAATCAAATGTATGAAATATGATATGTCAAGAGTTTTGTAATGTTTTGAACAACTAATAATAAAAAATAAATTAAAAAAAAACAAAAAAAAAACAAAGATAATCCTTCCTCAAAGATCAAGTTACATAGCACCTATAAAACAATGATGAGAAATCAAGTCAATAAAGCAGTATTACAAGAAAAAAAAAATAGCAGGAAAATTTCTTTTGAAATCTCTCAAAAAACACATTCTGATAACTAATATTAATAATATGTGGTTTTCAATGGAGAAAATATGGTATTATTAGTACCCAGACATGTAATTTTTTAGTCTGATTTTAATGTTGTTGAAAAATCAATTAATCACAATATTATGTCTCATAGAAACATTATTCAGTAAGGTTTGTCCTTTATGGAATATTTGTTAGCCTTGCTTCCCATTCCCTGTACAACACATCCATAAAGTTGTCATTTTCAGTTTATATTGTTTCTGTTTTTCCAGATAGTTCTTCAAATGTCTTAAAATAGTTAGAATATGATCCAGAATTCACCCCGACACTACTCAAAGTCTTATTTGTGACAACATGATTATTACACATCTTTAATCTAAACCAGGGATGGCAAATGAATTTCATCTTGTATGGCAATTCAAATGAAATGAAGAAATATCCTAAGTTGTTTGAAAAGATTTTAAAGGCATATCTAAGGCCAATGTGAAAATGTACCAAGCTAATTTAGTGAGATCCGTCAGGCCTGGGAAGAAGGACTATAACTGGCAAGCTTGTTGGATCTTGATTTCACAAGTCAGACAAATATTGAAAATATAGAAAGATTTTTTAATTGATTAATTGAATTTTAATGAAAAAAATAATTAACCATAACTTAAAGACTTCTGGTTCTAGTAATAACTATTTTACAAAAAATGGGATTATTCTCTAAGTGTATGTGAGTGGCACAGCAGAATTCTTCTCTTGAGCTCATGACTTATTCATCTTTGTATATGATTTGTTACTGAGTCCAGTGGAAAATGCTAATTACTTTTTGAGTGAATTTATTATTTATATTAACATGAAGTATAAATAACCTAAACTTTCTGAAATGCTTATTATTAGTGTTTACAATAATCTTATATTTGATAAAGAATATAAGTAAAAAAGATACAGGACAAAAAAAATTTTGTTGATGCAATGTGGATATGTGATACAAGTGGAAATAGATATAAAGTATCTACTTTATAAAATTTTTAATGGTTTTTATGTTCTGTCCAACTTATTGGTGAACATAAATTGTTAACTGAAAGTTTTGAATTATACAATGAGCTTCCATTGGAACTCTTACATGATCATCTTAATGGGAAACATTTTTGAACAAGGTTCATGTAGATACCAGGTAAGATAGCAGCTTTGAGGAACAGTCATAACCGTTGGATGTTTTGGGAGTTAGTTTGTTTGCCTCTATCTTTCTTCATAGCAATTATCCAAATATTCTAGATACTGGATATATCTTGGAGTTGAGTACAAAAGACAGCAAATTGTGAATTTTCTGTATAATTTGATTTCACTCAACTAGTATCAAATTAGAATTAAGCACCAAAGAGAATGCATAATAGAACACAGGGGTCCTGCCACATGATTGCCCACAATGTGGAGGAGAACACATGTGCACAAATCTAATTATAATAAAGTGTCTTGTAAGAAAGGTTGCAAGATGTGGAGTTATGTTTCCCAACATTTTCCCTAATATTTAACAATCAATTAATTTTATCTATTGAATTAATTAATCCAAAAGAAAGAAAGGGTTGCTATCTTTATATATGAAATATACTTTAAAACAAAAGCAGTAAAAAGAGATGAGAAAAATAATAAAGGAGTCAAGTTAGCAAGAGGAAATCATTATAAATATGTACACAGGATATTTAAAAATATAAATATCAATTGACCTGAAGGGAGAGATAGACTCTAATACAAAAGTAGTATAGGAATTATAACACCCTACTTTTGCAATGGACCATCAGCTATAGAATATGCATTCTTCTGATCAGCACCCAGAATATTCTCCAGCATAAATCATAAGATATGCCACAAAATAAATCCCCACAAATAAAGAATTGAAATCATAGTAAGTATCCTTTCTGACCACAATGATATAAAACTAAAAACCAGTAACAAGAAAAACTTTGGAAACCATGAAAATACATCATGAAAATTAAATATTTTACTCTTGAACAATCAATGCATAAGTAAGAAGTCAAGATGACAATTTAAAAATTTATTGAAACACATGAAAATAAAGCTACATCATGCCAAAACCTGTGGGATACAGTAAAGCCCAGGACATCCTAAGCAGGACGATTATGGCAATCAATGCCTGCATCAGAAAAGTAGGAAAAGCTCAGATGACTGCAACTCAAGGAACTAGAAAAACAAATCAAGTTCAAAATTAGAATAAGGAAGGACATAATAAAGATCAGAGCAGAAATAAATATAATAGAAACTTCAAAAATAATACATTAATGAAACAGAGTTGGTTCTCCAAAGGGGTAAAAAATTGACAAACCCTAGGCTAGGAAAAGAAAAGACTCAAATAAATAAATGCAGTGATAAAAAGGGGAGCATTATAACTGATAACATAGAAATGAAAAGGATCAGTAACTATTATTATGAACAACTGTATTCCAATGAGTTTGAAAACCTAGAAAATTGAATCATTAAGAAACAGAACACCTGAACAGCCGAATAACTCAAGAGATTGAATCAAGTGAAAGAAGTCTTCCAAATAACCAAAGCAATTTTGAGCAAAGAGAAAAAAACAGGAGTCATTATACTTCCTGACTTTAAAACATATTACAAAGATATAGTTTTCAAAAATAGCACGGTATGGTCAAAAACAACCATATAGACCAATGAAACAGAATTGAAAGCCCAGAAGTAAGCCCAGGTCTTTATAGCCAGCTGAATGTTCACAAGTAAGTCAAGATGACAGTTTAAAAATGCATGTAAGAACATGCATTTAAGGAAAGACCATTTCTTCAATAAATTGTTATGGAAAAACTGCATTTTTCACACAAAAAGAATGAATCTAGATCCCTATCTTTTATCATGGATGAAAAATCAATGCAAGATAGATTAAAGACTTAAATATAAGAATTAAAACTACAAAGCACATAAAAACATAGGGGAAATGCTTCCTGACGGTGCAACGAGCAAGAATTTTTTGTTGTTGTTAAGACCTAAAGCATGGAAAACAAGAGTAAAAATAGAAAAATGGGATTATATCAGACTAAAGTCTTCTGCACAGAAAACAATATATAATATAAGAGATAATCTACAGAATAAAAGAAAACATGTGCAAACTATACATGAGATAAGGGGCTAGTATCTAGAATATGTAGGGAACAAAAATATCCCCAAATCAAATAATCCATTTTAAATGGACAATAGATCTAAATAGACCTCTTATAATTGTCAACTGGTATATGAAAAAATTCTCAACATTGCTAGGCATCATGGTAATGCAAATCAAAACCACAATGAGATCATTTCACTTAAATCAGAGTAGTTATTATCAAAAGATAACATATGATAGTGAGGATGTGGAGAAAAGGTAACCCTTGTCCACTGTTGATGGTAATGTAAATTAACAGGGCCCTGCAGAAAACACTATGTAAGTTCCTCAAAAAAATTAAGAATAGAACTATAATATGATCCAGCAATACCACTACTGGGTATAGGAACTCAGATGTTGAGACCTCTATATTCTTATATTTACTACAACACTATTCACAATAGTGTTGCAAAATGGAATCAACTTAACTGTTCATCAGCCGATGGATGGGTAAAGAAATGTGGTATGTACATAAAATAGAATACTATTAAGCCATAAAAGAGTGAAATCTTGTCACAACATGTGCAACTGGAGTTTGACTATGTTAAGTGAAATTAATCAGGCATAGAAATATAAATACTGAATTATCTCAGTTATATGTGCAATCTAAAAATATTGATAACATAGAAGGTGGGAGAAGAATAGTGGTTACCAGAGACTGGGAAGAGTAGAGGGTAGAGAGGGATTGGAAATGGTTGGTTAACAGGTACTAAGTTATACTTAGGGGAAATACATTCTGCTGTTCTAGTACACTGTAGGATGACTACAGATAAAGATAGTGTACCATATATTTCCAAGAAACAAGACAAAGGATTTTTGAATGTTTGAATGTTTTTGCCCCAAAGGAATTAAAAATGTTTGAGGATGTAATGGATATGCTAACCTTGATTTGAACATTGCACAATGTATAAATGTATCAAAATATCACAATAGCATTCTAAAAATGTGTATAATTTTTATGCATCAATTAAAAAAGTTAAGTCACACAAAAAAAGTCTCCTGTTGGAGTCAGCATTAGTTTTGATTCTATCCTCTGCCCTCCCTTTTAACATCTTTGAAGTAGAAATGCAACATTAGACAGACTATAATTGGAGCATGTAACACTCATGAATTCAGTGCATAAGATCGCAGGCTGCACAAAGTTTGGGACAGAGTGTGAAATGTGTAGCGGGCCAGATCTACCACTAATATCAGGTGCTAAATATAAGCAACAGATTAACAGATTTCTTGAAGAAATCCACATGACCAATTTTTTGTTTTCTTTTTTCTTCAGATTTGGCAGTTAAATTCATTCCAATGCTATCTGAGAATTACTTTGATTCACTAAAATTTGATGAAGATCCATTGAATATGTGGGTATAAATCTGCTAGTAGTTGAAGAATTCTTCATGGTAAAGATGGTTTTGATTTCAAATTTATAGTCCCACTCTAGTGCAAAAGTAGAGCACACCTTTGGTAAACCCCATCTGTTGCACATTCTGTTAGATTTAATAATATGGTGAGAATCCCTTTTGCTAGAAGCATAAATTGATCATTCACATTATAGAAGAGGAGAGGTCAATGCTTGTCTGGCTAAATGAATGTAATGATATAGTCAAGAAACAAAAGAAAAAGAAGTTAAAATAATCTTGGGATTGTTGAAAACATATTTTTAAGAAGATTCTAAAAATTTATTTGTCCTTCTATGACTTTATAGTTGATCCACATCTTTTTCCATATACCATAAAAACCAAATTTCGTGTTTTCTTCATTATAAAAAGTGATTTTGCAAGAATAATACTTGACCAAAATAAGCTGCCAATAAAAAAACTTGATACTAAACAACAAAGCAAGAAAATTGACCTAAACACCAAAATTGGGAACCAAGAAATTTAAGTTATTAGGAATAAGGAATTCATGTTGTTTTGAAATTTCACTTCTTGTTATTACTTCAAATCAAAGTTAGCAAAAACTAACTGCCTAAGGAAAGCTATTTCTAATATTCTAAGGTTTCAAATATATAGGGAAATCCAAAGGAAAGGAAAAACATATTCTTTATATTGTATAATAAAACTTTTTCTCCTAGAATAAACAATTTATTTTATTTAACACACATTCTGATACAGAATGAATTCGCCATGAATTTGAGTAAAAGAAATTCTCTGCCAAATATATTTAAAAACAACAAAATTCTATTCAGCTAATAATGAAGCAGGCTGATTAATATACAAAATTGTAGTTTTGAAGACCCTGCTAGCAAGTTGAGAATGCTATTCAGCATTGCACTGGCAATCCTAATCTATGTAGTAGACATAAAATAAAGTAGGGAATGAAGCCCTTGGAAGTGAAAAAGTAGAAGCCAAGTCATCTTTCCTGTAAACAATTGATTCTTTCATTGAAAATCTCAATCTCACAAAAGCTATTACAACTAAGAATTAATTTTGAAAAGATCATGTTAATGATCAATCTTAAAAGCTACTTATATTTTTATATGCCAAACAGTCGGAGTCAATACTTTTGAAATTAAACTTAAAAATATTATTTAATATAGCATTTGAAAACAAGAATTTTAGGGAAAATATAACAAAAAATGCATGAGACCTCCAGAGTAAAAATTATGATGTTGCAGAGAGAAATTAACTGTGACCTAATAAACTTACAGATATGCCAAGTTCATGGGGCAGGACAGTCAACATTATTGACATGTCATTTTTCCATGATTAAAATATAGTTATATTAAATTATATTTATGATATCAGAAGAGATTAAACTTATGTTTAAGATGTAGAAAGCCAGAAGAGAATTTTCTTCCACCTTAACAATGATAAAATAATAACTGTTCTTAGACCTATCACACAGCTGAGGTTTCAAATCAATCATGTGACATAAGTTTCAAATAATAACAAGTGTCTTCAAGACAGATGAAACACACAAACTATTTTGACTTTGGAAGAGACTAGAAGGAAGAGTAGGCAAGTGAAAAAAAAATCAGATAAAATTTTAACATTTTTACTGAAGTTTAAGCATGGCCTATCATATCAGTTTAGAATTCCTGGAGTTGCAAACATAAGGACAGTTCATGTTCACTTACAAGCTTTTTAAACTTTTTCTATAATTGATTGCTTACAAGAATATTGGGGTATGGAAGATAGCTGGAGAGACCCTTTCCTGTGGTATAGACAGGCAGAGGGGGGACATCCATGTGACTATGCAGGGGGACAAACATCAAGTTATATAAAATCTTTTTTTTAATTAACTTTATTTTAACTGGTACATTAAAATATAAAATTATACATATTGAGGGGATAATGATATTTTGACTCATGAATACATGGTTCAAGTTTTAAACATATCTACCTCCTCATTTATTATTTCTTTATAGTAAAAACTTTGAAATTTCTTTCTTCTACGTTTTTTAATGTACAGTATATTATCCTTATCTATAATCACCCAATGGCATAATAGCACATCAGAGCTTCTTGCTCCTACCCAATTGTAACTTGATCACCATTGATCAATCTTTCCCCTGTCTTTCATGTGAAACAAAAATTCTTCACACCGAGAAAGAGCAGGAAATGCCCCTTCCCTCAGGGCTTAGAAAAAGATCTCTGCTTCTGGTGGCCAAGAGGTAGAAGTAAACCCCATCTTCATCAGTGCTACAAAGCGCTCCATTTCCAAAGCATAGATGAAATGCCATGGTTTCCATAAAGGTACATATATCTGATAACAGAGAACTCATACAGACTATAGAGAGAAGGCCTTCCAGATCTTGAATAAAAAGATGACAACATTAAAAGGGACAAGATTCCTGAACAGACACTTTAGAAAGTAAAAAATGTCAATGGGTAAACAGTGGAAAACTGCTTAATATCATTAGTGATCAGGAAAATGTTATAAAAATTGTGGTAATATTAAATGTTTATAATATAAAACGTATAAAACAAAATGGCAAATTCAATCAGGTAGTGTATTAAAATAATTCTAACATTTGCAATTAAATAACATCAGATTAAGAAAATAAAGGAAAAAATTAATCAGATGCAGAAAAAGCATCCGGCACAATTGGACAGCATATTATGATAAAAAATTTTATCAGATTAGATGTAGAAGGACCATACCTCCACATAATAAAAGCCATATATGACAAACACATAGTTAACATCATTCTTAAAAGTTGAAAGTTTTTCCTTTAAGATCAGGTACAAGACAAGGATGCCCATTCTCACCACTTCTTTCCAACATAGCTCTGAAATCCTGGACAAAACCATTAGGCAATAGAAGCAAATAAAAGGCATCTTATTTTCTCTATTTTCTGACAACACTATCTTGTATATAGAAAATTCTAAAAACTCCATTAAAAACTATTAGAAAAAAATAAGAAAATTCAGTGAATTTTCAAGATACAAAATCACACATAAAAATCAATAGCATTTCCATACACTAATAACAACATCCAAGAAATAAAATTTAAAAGCCCCATTTATGATAATAGCAAAAACATTGAACAGTTAGGTATAAACTTAACCAAGAATGTAAAATTTACTTTAAGAAATAAATTAAATGATGATTGAAGAAAACATAAATAAATGGGGAAAGCCTATATTTATGAATTAGAAGAGTTAATATTGTGAAAATATCCTAACTACCCCAAATTATCTTCAATTCAGTGCAATCCCTATAAAAATTCCAACTTCATTTTTCATTGAAATAGGAGGAAAAATCCTTTAAATTAGTATGCAACCACAGAAGACTCAGAATAGCTAAATCAATCTCAGGCAAAAGAACAAAGCTTGAGATATCAAATTTTCTGATCTCAAGATATATTACAAAGCAAATGTAATCAGAACATCATGACATTGGCATAAAGATAGACACATCAGTCAATGGAACAGGAGGGAAAGCCCAGAAATAAATTCACACATTTGCAGTCAATTGATTTTTTTTTTTTTTTTTTTTTTGCTAAATGCAACAAGAATACACAATGGGAAAAGGACAACCTCTTCAATAAATGGTGTTGAGAAAACTGTACGTCCATAAGCAGAATGAAATGGGTTCATCATCTCATACCATATACGAAAATTAACTTAGACACATATAAGACCTAAACATATAAAATTTCTGGAGGAAAACTTGGAGGGAAAGCTCTAGGACAGTGGTCTAGGCAATAATTTTTTGACATGACCCCAAAGCACAGGCAACAAAAATTAAAAATAGGCACCCCAAAATATAAGAAAACAGTATCATATCAGAAATATTCTGCACAACAAAGACCCAATCAACAGAGTGAAGAGACAACCCACAAAAAAAAGGAGAAAATATTTGCAAACTACACATCTGGTGAAGGGGTAATGTGCAAAACACCTAAGGAACTCAACTCAATAGCAAGAATACTATAATCTTGTGTTAGTCAAGTTTGTGTCAGTGTGACAAATATCTGAGAAAAATAACAGAAAGAAAGATGTGTCTTGGTTCATAGTTTCAGAGGTTTCAGTCCATGGTGGACTGGTTCTGTTGCTTTAAGCCTGAAGTGAGATAAAACATCATAGGGGAAGGGCATAGCAGAGGAAGGCTGCTCAGCTCTTGGTGTCCAGGAAACAGAGAGAGGGAGAAAGAAAGAAAGAAAGAAAGAAAGAAACAAGAAATGCCCCTCCAGGGCATGCCCCCAGTGACCCACTTTCTTCAATTGCGTCCCACCTCCTTAATTTTCCACTGCCTCCCAGGAGTCCATTCAATTATTAATGAATTCCTCAAGATCCAATCATTTCTCAAAACTATCACCTCTGAACATTGTTGGGATTAAGGCTTCAACATGTGAGTCTTTGAGGAATATTCAAATCCCAAGCATAATAGACCTGAACAGATATTTCTTGAAAGAAGTCATGCATATGACCAACAGATACATGAAAAACTGATCAGCATCACTAATCATTTCAGAAATACAAATTAAAACCACAATGAAATATAACCTCATACTTGTTAGAAGGGCTATTAGCAAAAAATGAAAGATGGCAAGTGTTGAAGAGGATGTGGGGAGAGGGAATTCTTGCACATTGTCAGTGAGATTGTAAACTAGTACAACCGTCATGAAAAATGTCATGTGGTTCTTCAAATTTAATATAATTCATTTAAAAATCTAATAAATACAACTTGACAAATCGATAACTAAAAATTCAAATGAAAGTGAATCAGACAATAAGTCCAAAGAGTTTTAAAAAGGATATAATATAAATTGTCTTACCCTAGCAGATATCAAGGTATACAAAAAATCTATGGTACTATGATAATAAAAACATGAGTAGGAAATCAACTATAAAATAAAATGTAGAAATATACTTACATGAACATTGAGATTTGGTAGATAATTAAGTTTCTTTTAGAAATCTTTGGATATAAATTGGACATGAATGCTACTTGAATAATTAGCTATAAGTTAGATTCTTAGTTTAGAATACCCTAAAATAACTGTGAATTAAAAATCTGATACAAAAATAGCACTTTGACTTTTCTAGAAGAAAGTATTGAAGTATATCTTCATTATTTCAAAGAACAAAGGTTTCTGAAGACATGAAACACAAATCATAGAAGAAAAACCTATTATATTTTATTGCAGCAAAATAAAAAGCCCTGTATGACAAAAGACCTCATAAACAATTCGAAAAGACAAGCTACAAAACTGGCAAGACCTATGAAAATGTTTAAGTGATGAAGGATGTATATATAGAATCTACAAATTAGTTCCATAAATCAGTAAGAAAGAGAAAATTACATAGAAAATGGGTAAAAGCATAGGGTTTGAACTTTGGCAGAATGGGAAACCCAAAATGGCTAATAAATGCAGATGTTCAATGTAACTGAAATGAGGAATGATTAGATGACTGGAAATGACTGGAAAACTAAACTGTGATGAATGGAAAGATTAATGTAAAATGGAAGACTGATGATTCTGAGGGAAATCAAAGATTGCAGAGAAAGAAGGAGGCATGGAAACTAGAGGGCAGATGGAAGGAAAACTTTAGGTAGGAGGGGCACACCCCAGAGTAATAGACAGAGGAGAACAGGCACGCAGATTCAGGTAGGTTTGTGAGTCACATAGCCAGGAATTTAGTTCATTCTTTTCAGGTAAATTTTATGATTCTCTGTAAAGCTAATGGTAATATCATCATTTAAGATATATAGTTGTAGTATGGGGTTGAGCGAGAAGCTGAGAAGTGTGAAAATTGTCTTACTTCAGGTTACTAAAACCAAAATACCATAAGTTGGGTAGCTTATAACAAGATAAATTGGTCTCAGTTCTAGAGACTGGAAACCCCAGGTCAAGGTGCCAGTAGATCCAATGTCTGAGGAAGGCTTCCTTTCTAACAGATGACAGGGTCTAGCTGTCCTCACATGGTGGAAGAGCCAAAAAAGTCTCCCTCGGGCCTCATAATAATTCCCTCTCGTAATAATTCTACCTTCATGATCTGATCACCCAAAGGCCCACCTGATAATACCATTGCCTTGGTCATTTGGTTTCAACCTATGAATTTAAGAGACAGGGACACATTCAGACCATAACAAGGATAGAAAAGGAAGTTTGAAATAGTCTTTGAAGAAAATGGTAGGGCAAGTTGACCCGCGAAAGACATAAGGTTTGTTATTGCCTTATCTTAAATTTATAATGTAGCCTTTTTTAAAATTTTCAAAGCAGATAATTGATTGATACAGGATTATCAAAAACGGGCACAAGATATGTCATGGTGTTACCAAAGTAGTTACTGGGTCATATAATCTCACCTACAAATGGAGAACAAAGGGCAAAACAATGAGAGGAAATTAGAGGAGTCAATGAACTGGAGACCCCCAGAAGGGAGAATAACGTCCATGAAAATGTGCCAGAAAGTTTAGAGATTGTGATGGGAGAAACTTGAATTAGTGATTTTCAGATTTTATAGCAAATTGTATAGTGGCATATTCCAGAGTGTGGCACATGGAGACATTTCTTTATAGAGATGGAAAAATAAAACAACTCAGGGATCTAAGGTTTGGATAAATTGTTCACATAATCATTTAATGAATTGGAAAGACATGCATGAGTCTAGCATCAAAGACTCAAAGAATATGGGAAAATGATGAAGATGTGAGCACAATGCAGGGACAATAAAGTGGAGAGGGTTACACAACATCTGAAATACTCTCTCCAAAAATACAGAATTGTGGTACACACGTGAGGGAGTCACTTCAATGGATCTTTGGTAATACATTTATGTTTATAAACTACATTCTGAAATACTGCCATATGTACAGAACAATAAAACCTTCATAATATTTAAAGAAAAACATTTAAATTCCACATAGGCATGGCTAATAAGAAAGTGGCATCAGCACTGCAGAAAATGAGATCAAGAATCTAATGTTCTTTTAGTTATTAAAATTTCTTGATGGGTCCAATTTCCGGCTAGCGTCTTCTACTGGTTTGAAGCAAGCAAGACTTCTGAGTGTTTTGCTGTTGAGAAGAATTTGGCTTGAGACAATTTTTGGCTGTGCTCAAAGTTGAGTAACTGGGACATGAAAGTAGTGTTGTTCCAAAGAGGACCAAGGAACCCAGCCTGCAGCCTTAGGCAATGTGTGTCCTAGTCAGAGTTGTATTCAAGAATTCATGTCATCGGAAACAAGGGGCTAGTTAGTGCTTATTGAAATTGCTGCTCACAAAGACATCCCAAGTAGTGTTTGAAGAAATTAATCAAGGTATAAAACCTGGGCAGTCCTTCAAGTACATCTTGCACATAGGACAAAGGATGCATTTGTAAGGTGGCACAGCATTGTGAAGGGAATTATTTTGCAATTCTGCAGACTGGGGGGCCACTGGCATTTGCAAGGAGATCACTCAGAAGCCCTGGGATTTGTACGGCTCTATCTTTTTGCCAGGAAATATTTACCTAATAGTCTAACACTGTCTCTTGCTAAATTAGGACAGACAGTTACTATAATTTTATGGTATTAAATAGACTTCTTTTAGGAGAATAAGTGTTCTGGAGATGTATTGACATAGCTTACCACAGAGCATCCTCTCTAAAGGAAACCCTATGGATGAGAAACTGAGCTTGGTCACAAAAAGTTTAGTCCCAAATTTATATTCCTGCAAAACTTTAGTCCAGATTGCTTTTAGTAGCTAATCTCCCCTGTCTAAGCTCTAGAGCTATCTTTTAGCCACAAAAGAGGTGGGGGTGGTTTTAAGTCAAAGTCAAGGCTTATGGAGGTAGGATGTATGCAAGTGTGCATGCTCGGAGGGGGAGGGGGGGAGGATGTGAACACATATGCACAAGTTCCTTGGATATGATCACCTATCACAAGAAGATGAACTCTGTAAAACTATTCATATTTTAGTGTTAAAGGACCATAATGCATATAAAAGCCATCTGATAAGGTATCTTCTGATTACAACAAGTTTAAGGATGTTTTGATTCAATGTGGCCAAGTTTAAGATGGAGAAACAGAGATATGATTTGATTCAATAATTTGCACAAAGTTAAGAAGTTAGATAGTGAATGAGCCAAAATTAAAATGCAGCTCTTCTGACTTAGCCTAGAGCCTTTTCATCAGTATGAACTAATTCAAGCTTAATACCATGTTTTCTTCTTCTTAGCTTTTGCTTCCGACACAGGTGTCTTCATTGAGTTCAGTGTTCTAACCCTCAAACGTACCAACTTTTAATGTAAAATACTTAAAGAATTAAAAAAGTATAGAGACTATTTTAAGGAAAACACATGTATTTTTCTATCTTTAACAAGTGTAGACATTATGCCTTCCCTGTGTGTCTTTTCTTGACCTGTCTTACTTCCCAGACATGACCAAAATATCAAATATTGAATTTGTTGTGTCACTGAAAGTTAAGTTCTGTATCTGTCAATTTATCTACCTATTTATCGATTTGCACACACATAATTAATAATTATGCACCTTTATTTTGTTTAATATTGTTTTTAAAATTTGTCTTACTTGTATACAGTGTTCAATTGTATTAATGCACCAATGTTGTTTATCCATTTTCTTATGGATAAATAAATGCAGCTTGAAAATCTTTCATAACAAACACAATGTTCTGAAACATCTTTGATTATCTCTTCAAGTGCATTTGGAACATTACTTTGGGCCTTAGAAGAAGAATTGATGGTTCAAAGAATGTATGTATTATGTGTTAGGTAGAATAAAGGCTTTCCCAGAGTTTCCCTGGAATCTGTGAAAAGGTTACTAAACATGGAATTTAGTGGTGTGATTAAAATTAAGGATTTTCAGAAAGGCAGTTTATCTTGGTTTATCCACAGGGACCTAATCTAATCACATGAGTCCTTGAAATTGGTAGAAGAGGTAGAATAGATGGCCAGAGAAATAAGATATGAAAAAGACTATCAGCTCTTGCTAGTCTTGAAGATGTAGAAAGGGAGACTTGGGCTCAGAAATGTGGATGAACTGGGAAAAGGTAAGGAAAACAGATTCCCACCCCAGAGCCTCCAGGAAGTAATGCAGCCCTAGACAGAAAACTTGATCTTAACTTAATGACAATCATGGTGATCTTCTGACTTTTACATCTATAAAGCAACAAATTTGTGCTATTTTAAACCATGAATTTTGTAATCATTTGTTATAGCAGCAATAGAAACAAACATAGCACATTAAACTTTACTATAACTAAATTTCCTTCCAAAGTAGCTATATTGATTGATGTGCTCACTATCAGTGCATAAACCTGTAGTTCTGCCAGACTTTAAAAGCTCTTATATTTGCTGACTTTAGAAGTTATGTGATTTTAATAAGCATATGGTTTTAACTTTCATAATAACTTGTGGGGTTGAGAATTTCACTTTAGCATTATTAGTCATTCAAGCTCATCCCTTTTCTTAAGTATCCTTCTCTTGCATACTAACCTTTATTTGTATTGGGTTATTATTCTTTTCTTATTCAATTTTATTCATTTACATATCCTGAATTTAAAGATCTATTTTGGAGATGCCCTTTGAAGATATGAAATGACATTCTGGGGCTTCCTTTAATTTTCTTTATGGTATTTTATTAAATACAAAATTTTAATTTTAATGTAGGCAAATTATCATTTTTACTCAATGAGTCTTATATAATATCTCCTTTCTAACTTCCAAATTATAAACTTAGTCTACATTTTCTTTCAGTATTTTTAAAATTTTGCTTCTCGTATTTGGAGCTGTCAATTATTTGGAATTGCCTTTTCTTTTGATACTTTGTTGTTGTAATACCAGTTATTGAAAAAGTCATTCTGAATTTAAAAATCTATTCATTTTTTATTAAAAACTTCATTTGCACTGATTCATAAGACCAGTCTTCTTCCATATATCAATTCTTGTATACACCTTGTATTGGAGTTCTCCAGAGGAACAGAACTAACTAATATATATATATATATATATATATATATATATATATATATATATATATATATATATGATTATAAAAAGGGGATTCATTAGATTGGCTTACACAACCAGAAGCTGGATAGTTCCACAATGGCCATCTGCACCTGGAGTCCTGGAAGAACCAGTAGCCACATAACATAGTTCAAGAAGCTGAAGCCTCAGAGCAAGAGGGATAAATAATGCTCACCAGTCCACATCTGAAGGCCTGGAAACTTCCTACAAGTCACTGGGCAGGGTCGCTTTGGAAGAGTGAAGGAGCTGGAGTCTGGTGGCCTCAGGTGATCACAGCAGCAATCAAGAACCCTTTTCCTAGAAGACCCAAAAGGGTCTACAAAGAAACTATTAGAGCTAATAAATGAATTCAGCAAAGTGGCAGGATATAAAATCAACATGCATAAATCAAAGGCATTCCTGTATATCAGCGACAAATCCTCTGAAATGGAAATGAGGACAACCACTCCATTCACAATATCTTCAAAAAAAATAAAATACTTGGGAATCAACCTAACAAAAGAGGTGAAAGACTTATACAATGAAAACTACAGAACCCTAAAGAGAGAAATAGAAGAAGATCTTAGAAGATGGAAAAATATACCCTGTTCATGGATAGGCAGAACTAACATCATCAAAATGGCGATATTACCAAAAGTTCTCTATAGGTTTAATGCAATGCCAATCAAAATCCCAACGGCATTTCTTGTAGAAATAGAGAAAGCAATCATGAAATTCATATGGAAAAATAAAAGACCCAGAATAGCAAAAACAATGCTAAGCAGGAAGTGTGAATCAGGCGGTATAGCGATACCAGACTTCAAACTATACTACAGAGCAATAATAACAAAAACAGCATGGTACTGGTACCAAAACAGGCGGGTGGACCAATGGTACAGAATAGAGGACACAGAAACCAATCCACAAAACTACAACTATCTTATATTTGATAAAGGGGCTAAAAGCATGCAATGGAGGAAGGATAGCATCTTCAACAAATGGTGCTGGGAAAACTGGAAATCCATATGCAACAAAATGAAACTGAATCCCTTTCTCTCGCCATGCACAAAAGTGAATTCAAAATGGATCAAGGAGCTTGATATCAAATCAGAGACACGCCGTCTGATAGAAGAAAAAGTTGGCTACGATCTACATACTGTGGGGTCGGGCTCCAAATTCCTCAATAGGACACCCATAGCACAAAAGTTAATAACTAGAATCAACAAATGGGACTTACTCAAACTAAAAAGTTTTTTCTCAGCAAAAGAAACAATAAGAGAGGTAAATAGAGAGCCTACATCCTGGGAACAAATCTTTACTCCTCACACTTCAGATAGAGCCCTAATATCCAGAGTATACAAAGAACTCCAAAAATTAGACAATAAGAGAACAAACAACCCAATTAACAAATGGGCCAAGGACCTGAACAGACACTTCTCAGAGGAGGACATACAATCAATCAACAAGTACATGAAAAAATGCTCACCATCTCTAGCAGTCATAGAAATGCAAATCAAAACCACCCTAAGATACCATCTCACTCCAGTTAGATTGGCAGCCATTATGAAGTCAAACAACAACAAGTGCTGGCGAGGATGTGGGGAAAAGGGTACACTTGTACATTGCTGGTGGGACTGCAAATTGGTGCAGCCAATTTGGAAAGCAGTATGGAGATTTCTTGGAAAGCTGGGAATGGAGCCACCATTTGACCCAGCTATTCCCCTTCTCGGTCTATTCCCTAAAGACCTAAAAAGAGCATGCTACAGGGACACTGCTACATCGATGTTCATAGCAGCACAATTCACAATAGCTAGACTGTGGAACCAACCTAGATGCCCTTCAATAGATGAATGGATAAAAAAAAAATGTGGCATTTATACACAATGGAGTATTACTCTGCATTAAAAAATGACAAAATCATAGAATTTACAGGGAAATGGATGGCATTAGAGCAGATTATGCTAAGTGAAGCTAGCCGATCCCTAAAAAACAAATGCCAAATGTCTTCTTTGATGTAAGGAGAGTAACTAAGAACAGAGTAGGGTCGAAGAGCATGAGAAGAAGATTAACATTAAACAGGGATGAGAGGTGGGAGGGAAAGGGAGAGAGAAGGGAAATTGCATGGAAATGGAAGGAGACCCTCAGAGTTATACAAAAGTACATACAAGCGGAAGTGAGGGGAAAGGGAAAAATAATACAAGGGGGACAAATGAATGTCAGTAGAGGGGGCAGAGAGAGAAGAGGGGAGGGGAGTGGAGGGGAGGGGGGATAGTAGAGGATAGGAAAGGCAGCAGAACACAACAGACACTAGTATGGCAATATGTAAATCAATGGATGTGTAACTGATGTGATTCTGCAATCTGTATATGGGGTAAAAATGGGAGCTCATAACCCACTTGAATCAAAGTGTGAAATATGATATATCAAGAACTATGTAATGTTTTGAACAGCCAGCAATAAAAAATTAAAAAAAAAAAAACCCAAAAAAAGAACCCTTTTCAGAAGAAAGCTTGGATCTGCTGCTACTTCCTTGTTCTTCCAACTTTTTGTTCCATCCAAGCCTCCAACCCATTGGAGCATGCTACCGACACTTAGGTGCATCTCAGCTTCAGTTAACCATCACACATGCCAATCATCACTAGAAACAGCCTCCTTGACACACCCAGAAGCCTCTTATCTTAGGCATCTCTTAATCTAGTGGATTTGACAGTTCAGATTACCCACTACAGAACTGTTACAAGTTCTTTTTTCTGGTTATTTTGTCTGTTCATTAATTTTTTAATTGATTGTTTTAATTAAATATGTCTTATTATGTTAATTAAATATGACTTGATATACTCTTTCATATTTTCCTTCTCATTTATTATTTAATCTTGAATTTTTTTTTCATTTATATGAATTTTAGGATAAGCTTGTCCAATTCCATTAATCTCTCTCTCTCTCTCTCACACACACACACACACACACACACACACACACCCTCTCTGGCACTATTGTTGAAAATATATAAAAAGCATAGAATGGGTTAAAGAGAACTGATACCTTCTGGATGGCAGATCTCCATCTATTATCACAGCATTGCCCATGTATTCAGTACTTAACCAACATCATTAAAATTTGAAGGCTTTTTTAAATCAAAATATCACCGTACAACTTTTTCCAGAAATGGCTAAATATGTTATTATTTTTGTTGTCATTGTTTTACTAATTGATGACTGCCTATATGTCAGAATGGGTGCCATTGAGTTCACATATTGATCTAGGGAACCTGTTTTATATTCTGTTACACCCAATGGTTAGTAAATTCCCTTGAATTTTATAAAGTTTGTTGTCTCAATAAGAGATGTTTGCTAGTTTTCATACTTCTGTACCTCTTAATTTTTTCCCTTCTTATTTGCCTATACACATTTATTAGAGACCATTGTAGTAGGTATCCTCATACTGACTTACATTGGAACCCTTCTTAATTTGCATATTTAAATATGGTGTTAAGTATAAAAAATACTTCAGAAATTATTCTTATATTCCTAATATGCTAAAATTTGTCAAAAATGAGTATTGAAATTTATTGACTTTTTAAAATCCTATCCACATATTATTTCTTTTAATATTTACATCTACTTTTAGTGAAAAAAAAATATGTTTGCTTCTTAAAAGTGGTTGGGTAGCTTCCACTTATTTTGAATTTTCTGGAATATCTGTATGTAGTTTGAAGTATTTGTTCTTTGATCCTTGGTATTTTTTCAGTTAAGATTTGTTTAATTTATTAGATCTAATGGTTATTATTTCTTCCCTAGGCAATTTGGGTAACTTATTTCTCAGGAAAGTTGTCAATTTCATCTAGATTCTCAAGTTTTTTGGCATAAATTTCTTTATAATTTTCTTATTATTTAAAAAATGTTCATAGAGAAATAATTATTTTTCTTTTCATTTTATGCTCTTTTATTCATTTTATTTTCTTTCTTAAAATGTTTGGTTTATTTTTTTTTCTTGTTACTATCATTATTTTTTCTTTGCTTCTCCTTTTATGTGCTTTATTCTATTATTCTCTTATCTTACTAAGGTAAATATTGTCTTACTTATTTTCAAACATTTTTATTTTTAATGAATGCACATCTACAAATTTTTCTCAAATATGCAGTATTTTAGTTTTTATTCAGTTATAAATGTTCTCTATTAGAACATTTTCTTTTACTCATATTTTGCATATAAACTCATTTCAGCATTTCAACTTTCCCAAAGTAATTATACATTTTTTATTAATTAATGTATAGTAGTGTAAAGATTGATTTTGTAATGTAAGTTATTTGAAAATAGATGAGACCTGCATTTGACCTAATATGTAACTAATTGTTTAATGTTTCAACAAAGTTAAAAATGCATATTTTTGGAATGAAGTGAAGGGGGAGAGAGATGGGCATAGGAAAGACAGTAGAATAAATCACATATGACTCTCCTATGTTCATATATGAATATGCAACTAGTGTAACTCCACATCATGTACAACCACAAGAATAGAAAGTTATACTTCATGTATGTATATGTCAAAATATACTCTACCACCATGTATGTTTAAAAAGAACAAATAAAAATAAATAAATAAAAGAAAAATATTCTTTCATTGTTGTTGATAGGGTTCTATACATCACAGAAAATTTGTCAATCAAAATTCTCTCCACATAAACTATTCTGATTATCAATTTTTATATTATTATTGGAAATTCATATATGTTAAGGCTATGTTATTAGATAAACCTGAACTTATACATATTATTATTTGTTGTGGAAATATGTTTTTTGCTTGTGCTTGGATTCTATTCATTTTTATCAGTAATTTTTGCCTTTAATTCTATTTTATATAATATTCTATACCAGTATTCTTTAGTATTGGACTGATTATTGTTTTACCTTTATTGTAGCCAATTTGCATCATTCTTTTCATCTGATGGTTTGGACACCAAGTGCTATATTTTTATTTTTTAGTTGTTGCCCTCACTATCTTAAATTTTTTTGATGACACAATACCTTTATTTATTTATCTTTAGGGGTGCCAATGATCAAACCCAGTGCCTCACAAGTGCAAGACGAGCACATTGAGCCATAACCCCATCCCTGTATTTACTATTTTTTTATAACAATATAACAATATGGACAGTGTTTTTCTTTTCTCCACAACTTATGGACCTTACTTCCCTCTAAGGATCCATTTAAATTCTATTACATTTTAATTTTTGCAAAGCATATAAGTTTTGTCATTTATGAAAAAATCCAAGAAAATGTTATGTAGATATTTTTGAAGCAATTATATTTATCAATAATTATTAAAATTCATGTTGAACTTTGATTTTGCTGTGTTTGTCCTTCCCCTGCAAATTTGCCTTTCTCCTTGCTGAAGCATCTCTTTGACTGTTTTTAAAAATTAAGGATCTATCTGGTAAATTTTGAAAGTCATGTTATATTTGCATATATCTTCTGTTTGTGCTCACTACTAAAAAATATTTAAACCGGTTACTCAGTTCTAGATTGACAGTTATTATCCCATAGCCTTTTGAGAATTTGCTTCAAATTTTACTAGCCTCTGTTGTTTTGGAATGAGAATTATGAAATCAGACTTTTAAAATTTTTCTTCTTATCCTTGATGCTCTGAAGTTTTATTGAAATGTTTTTAGGTAGAGAGTTTTTTAAGTCCTCTTTGCCATTTGGATACATTTTGATTTGACATGTCATAATGTCAAATTTCTTGTATTTTGAAAATTCTGAGGAAAATAATCCTAAAGTCAAAAGACAAAGGTAAATATCTAACTCTGGAACATTCAGTCAGATGTGATCTTGGGAAAAGCATCTTATTTCTCTGAAGCTCAGAGTTCTCATCACCATCCCAGCATTATGATGTCAATCGACTGAGGAAACAGATGATATAAATAATGATGAAAAGTAACAAAGAATTTTCAGTATGCAACATGTGGAAAATTATGAAGATAGAGACACATATACTCATATGCACCCTTTTTAAACTTCAAAACAAAACAATGTTACAGATGAGAAAACTGAGTTACAGTAAGTTAAATACCTCCCCACTTAAATTATAAAGGCAAAATATAAATTAGAAATTTTGAAAAAAAAATGCTGATATGTTTTATCCTTCTTATTCCACTAAAATCAACTGGAGAAGAAAGACTCTCTGAATATATCACAGAGTCTTAGCTAATGTCTGAATAAATGAATGAAGGACCTATATACCACAAATAAATCTGTAGTGTACAGAAAAATATTAATAATGAAATTATGATTTGTTTATGGTAATGAATTCATCTTTTCTGACTGTAAACACATGGGAAGGAATCAATCTTCTCTTTATATATAACTGCAAACATACCAAATAGACAAAGATTGACTACCAATTTTTTGACCATCCAAGATTTTACTATCAATAATGTTAGGATATTTAATGATCACCTATTTGAATTTTTAACTTCATATTTTTAAAAAGTGGTTTTAAAAAAGCATAGAACATATTTGCCATCTTAACCATTTTTAAGTGTCCCATTCATGAGTGTTGTTTATATTGATATAGTTGTATTCAAGTCTCCAGAATAGTTTTATTTCAAAATCCAAACTCTGTCATCACTAAACAAGACTCCATTTCATTTTTCTCCACCCCTGTTCCTGGTAATAACCATTCTACTTTCTGTTTCTATGAATTTGACTACTTAGATAACTCATTATCTTTATTTTTGACCATTCAATATTTATAAAACATTTTAGGTAGTGTAAGTCTGGAGTATATTAAAGGATGTATGTTTTATGATAGACACATGTAAATCCCATTTTCATCCCTCTCCCCCTCCACATATATATGAAAGAAAAAGAATTTTTTTTGTAGAAATATGCTTCCTAATTTCAGTTTAAGAGCAGTGTATCCTTGATTAACAGCATTGTTGTCTTTGCAACATAAATTACAACCTATGGGCCGTGTGAGAGAACGGCTGGGTTTCTTTTCTTCTTGGTTTTGATTATTATTAGGAGGAAGTGGAAAATAGAAGCATTATTAGGATACTAAGAGTCTTTCCCACTTGAAGATCATTTAAAGATGCCTCTGGAAGAACTTCAGATTTCCCCTATAGCTGATTAAAGGCCAAATTAAATACAAATTAATTAATGTATTCTGTCTTGATGTTCCATTTGTGTATATTGAGGTCAAAATGGCTCTCCTTAGTCAAAAACAGATTCTATTTTTTCAGATTCCAATTTAAATAGCTCTAAAACGTCTCAAAGTATAGATTGAGGAAGTATCCCCTTGACATAGAGGTGCCACAAAAGGATGTAGACACTAAAATATTGTTCTTTGGGATCCCTATATGAGATCAGATAAAACATCCCATTGGTTTGGCCCAATCCTCTGAGAGTGTTTAGCTTTCTAGAAATCCACAAGAGCAGATGGTCCCTGATTTACAATGTTTCAACTTATGACTTTTTGTCTTTACAATGATGTGAAATCCATATACATCAGTGGAATCCTTCAGATTTTGAATTTTGGTCTTTCAGATATTGAATTTTGGTCTTTCCGAGGCTAGCAATATGCTCTAGGATATTCTCTTGCTATACTAGGCAGCATCAAGTGGTATTAATGATATAACAAGTGTAATAGTTCAGTGGAGGCCAAATTCTAATGAACTTGAGTGGTGCCTTCAGTAGCACGCTTACTTTGTAACTCTCTCGGCCAATTCTCTTGGCATAGGGATTGCATTGGGATATACTGTGTATTATTGTGCCTTAATTTTCACTGTGGATATTATGTATAAAACAAGTAATTCATGCTGTTTACTTTCAAAAATCCAAATTGAGTCTTTACAGTTTGCTTCTTTATTTAAAAAATGGTTACTACTCATTACAAGGTCTATTACATTAAGAAGGGTAACTGTGCTATCAATTGTAACTGGAGTTAGCAAGTATTCTGTGTAGAAAGTTCCTCTAGATCTTTATACAATACTCCGACTATTTTAAGAGGAGAAATAAGCACCCAGGAAGATTACATAGCTTGACCCTGATCACCTAGCTGGACTTGAAACTCAAACTTCTTTATCTTCATCCCAAGTCCTCTGCTCCTTTTACTTCTACATGTTTTTCTCCAGAATTCAAAACTTTGACTTTAATATGAAAGTATTATATGAAATAAAATATGAAAATGTTCTATAAAATATAAACATGCTCAGAAATGACAAAGGTCAGTGGTAAAAATTCTGGCACTCTCTGTTTTTACATTAGCATTTAAACAGCAGTTCATAAGTTTGCGTTTTTTTCCTTTTCTTTTTTTTCCCCCTCTTTTTTAGCAAGTCACATAATGGACTTAAAGGAAGCATTTACTTTTTTACAAAGTGTAAAAAGTTCTTTTATTCCTTTGAATTGTCTTGGACATAGCCTAAATGGCTGTCCTGAGGTGAGAACAATGTAGATTTCAATTTGACACGCTGGTAGTGTTACCATCTGAGCTTTCTCTGGAAAGTCTGAGAATAAAATGTCTAGACTGATTTTCTATCCAGAAGCTCAAACTTCAAGAAACTTGGGGCAGTCACAGCAGCCTAAGGAGATGGAGTGCGCCCAGCTGGGCAGCACAGTCATCTATTTCCATCAGATGAAACACCAATTCCAGCTTTTTCTCTCCTGCCAGAATAAGAATCAACTCTTGCTGCAGCAGGGACCTAGAAACTACTTTTGCTAAAAGCCCTGATGCTTCATTTGGGCCTGAAGACACCTGATGTAACTTAAAGCAGGATGAAAGCTTGGCATCTCTGTGTTCATTCTGTATCTGTCTCCTTAACACTTCAATTAGGTTTCCTGCTCAGCTCTGCATGTAGACATGTTAATCACTTAAGAATTGATAATACAAGGTTGATCAGCCCTAAATTTACCTAACTTCTCTCATGTCCCTTTGAGGATGAAGGCACTAAGACAAGAGTAACTAAGGTATTTTCAGGAACATAATAAATAGATTGTCAACTGTTGGCTTTTATAATATCTTGTTCCAGACTCCTGGAGTGACTCTTGGAGGTCTCCAGTTATTGACGGAAACCTGCCAGGAATAGTGAGCTTTGCAGGCAGATTGTCCCTGTTGAGGCTGCTCACCTAAGCAGGAGCTATCATCTCAAGATAGGAACTGGATTTTCTCATCAAATGTTAATGACTTTTCCAGGGTTTTTCAGAACCAGAACTGAGATA
This sequence comes from Marmota flaviventris, assembly GCF_047511675.1. Lineage (NCBI taxonomy): Eukaryota > Metazoa > Chordata > Mammalia > Rodentia > Sciuridae > Marmota > Marmota flaviventris. The sequence continues at coordinate 78,939,238 of NC_092505.1, forward strand.
ATGATCAACCAGACCACAGTTTGACCAAAGCTGCTTAATTAAACATATGCCTTTCCCCTACCCTAATTCCTTAATAATTTTAACCTGTAGCTCATGTTAACACCCTTCAAGACAGGGTGGTCCCCATTATCTTACCAGTATAGCTATTGAAAAAATTCCTTTCCTGCCTTTTATTATTATTATTATTAGTTTCTGGGGTGAATGGCCAAATCTGATTACTGGGACTCCCTAAAACTGTACCTTCCCACACACACCTTTTGACTCAGACACTGGTAACAATTCTTCCCATACTGCCTCCTCACCAAAATCTCTTTCTTTTTTCAATTTTTTTCTGGTCCTTTTATGGTTCTAGTTTCAACCATATTTCTTTCCTTTTAATTTCATGCTGAATTATTGACTAAACAGGGACATAACTATTTTTCTTAACTTCATTTTCCTTTCAACTCTCAGTGGGTACATCAAGTGGATACTATCTTTGTTGGACTCATTCATTCATTCATGCCATAGATATGTACTAAACACTCATTGCATATAATATACAAAATAAATGAGAGATGAAATTCATTCATGTGCATAACTTCAGTTGGTTCCACTCACTTAGTGGCTTTATTAGCCAGCTTTCCACCACTGTGATAAAATACCTGTGATAAACAACTTAAAAGGAGAAAATATTTATTTTGGCTTATGGTTTCAGTCATGGTCACTTGGCCCTGTTCCTTTGGGCCTGTGCTAGCATATTACATTATTGCAAGAGTGTGCAAATATTTTAACCAGCTTTTTCACTGCTGTCATTAAAGACCTGACCAGTACAATTCTAAGGGAAGAAAAGTTTATTTAAGGACTCACAGTTTCAGAGGTCTCAGTCGATAGAGAGCTGGCTCCATTCTTCAGGTCTCAGTTTGAGTCAGGACATTGTGGTAGAAGAGTGTAGTGGAGGGGAAGCAGCTCACATGATGATCAGAAAGCAGAGAGAGAGACTCCACTAGCTTGATACAAAATACATACCCCAAAGCCACACCCCCAATAGCCCACCTCCTTCAGCCACACCCCACCTGCCTTCAGTTACCACTCAGTTAATCCTATCAAGTGAACAAGTCACTAAATAGGTTAAGGTCCTGTAACCCAATCATTTATTCTCTGAACATTCCTGCATTGTCTCACACATGAGATTTTGGGAGACACCTCACATCTGAACCATAGCAGTGACAGAAGAGCTGCTTACCTCATGGCACCTGGAAGCAAATACAGAGACAAGAAGAATCTGAGGTTCCAATATTCCTTTCAAAGCCGTGCCTCCAATGACCTCACTTCCTTCCACATGGGCCCCACTTCCTAGAGGTTATACCACCTCCCAATAGCACCATGGACTGGTGACCAAACACATAGGTCTTTGGGAGACCTTTTAAGTTCGAATTCTGTCAATGGCCCTGCTCCATGTCAGTAGTGAGAGCTTATGCATCCATTCATCTCCATAGCCTAGCTACTGCAATTGGCTTTCATCTTCCTGCTCTCTGATACTGAGGGAGCCCTGCTAGGTCAAAGGATGTGGCATTTGTATCTGGTAGGGCCACACTCATGATTGTACTCTTTCAGTTTTTTTTTTTTTCTTTCCAAATAATAGTGTTTACTAGAGGACAAACATAAAACTGAGCATTATTAGGTAAGCTTGGAGATCAGGTGACCAAGGTGAACCCTTTATGTTTTATAAGGCTGGCATCTGTCATTAGAGTTATAATACCCTTGATAGCAGTTTGTGGGCTTTGCCTAGAAAGGCAGTATTCCAGGCTGACTTAACAATAAACAACTCAGCAAACAGCCCACACCAGAGACCACAAGATAAAAAATATAGACAAAAACTGATATACTTAGTGAGTGCTGGATCTAACTATGAGTCTGTGGGGCTCCTCTGACAAAGTCTGGGAAACCAAGGGAAATCTCTTGACCTACAGACATGCAAAGACGTATAAAGATAGGGACATCTAGGAGAGTGCTCTACCACTGAGCCAAGTTAGCCAATCCCCCAAAAAACAAAGGCCAAGTGTTTTCTCTGATATAAGGAGAATGATTCATAATGGGGTAGGGAGGGAGAACATGGGAGAAATAGATGAGCTCTAGATAGGAACGAGGGATAGGAGGGGAAGGGAGGGGCATGAGGTTAGAAATAATGGTGGAATGTCATGGGCATCATTATCCAAAGTACATGTATGAAGAAACAACTTCGTGTGAATATACTTTATATACAACCAGAGATATGAAAAATTGTGCTCTATATGTGTAATAAGAATTGTAATGCATTCTGCTGTCATTTATTTTTAAAAAATCAATTAAAAATTAAAAAAAAATAAAAAATAAAAATATTAAACTAATGAATAGACCTTGAAAAAAAATAAAGATAGAGACATCTACCAAAGAGTTCAATGGAAATTTCTAAATATCTTTTGGTTTCATCTACTAGTATTTTTACCAATTCTGTAAGCATCACAACCATGATATCTTGACTCTAATAATAGAATCCTGATTGATCTTTTTTTCTACAAATTTAGTCTTTTCAATTTGTACACAAAGTGATCCTTAAAAATCCAACAGTACACAAGTTTGATCATGGTAACCATAGTCCTTAACTCTTCCTCACTGTTTTCTCATTTTAAAGTAAAGCAAAATTCCTCAATAGATCCTCCAATTCCTTATAGGTCCTCAATTTTAAGCCTCACTTTCTAGGGATTTCCCATGTTCTCTCTAGTCTCACTACCAAACTGAGCTTCTTTCAGACCTTGCCACCTAGCAAACTTCCTAATGACACAGCATATTTACATTAATGGTCCTTTTGGGTAGAATGCTCTCCCTCCCATCATTGCCTAGTCAGTTGCTACTCAACTACCAGCAGTAGTACAAGTTTTTCTCCCTTGGGCAAGCTCTTCTCAACTCCCTGAGATCAGATCCTTGGGTAAAAATTTTCATGCATCTCTCTTTGACAATACTCAACACAATGATAATTTTACTTCTCTTTATGTGTAATTACCTGATAAATGTCTGTCATCCTACCCAGCATGGACCTGGCACATTGTGAGATATATAATACATAGATCACTGAAGTTCATGGGCAAGAGATTATGCTAACCTCTGTTTTTCTTTACACTTTAAGGGTGAGGATGCAAGGGGGCTAAAAAATGGAATATGTTGAATAAATAAGTGTGACTCAACAATGTGACACCTGCCTTTTTCTGATTGTTTCTTTTAATGAAACTTTATTGGGCCATAATGCTTAGCTGTCAGAAACTCTGGGATCTTGATATTTCTCAGTGAGGGATCAAACCAAATTAGATGGGAACTCTGATGGGAAGGGTCTACATACTGGGTTTCAGTGACACTAAACTGATGACAGGAATAGACAACCTTCCCACCATCGTTTCCCCTGTAGACCTCAAATTTAAAAATATTTCTGTATGTCTTCCAACTTGCCATATGTATTAAGTAATTAATGTGTTTCTTTTTTTTTTTTTTTAAGACACAAATAATATCCAGCTGAGGTGGTTAGCCAGCTTGGGATTTAGTGTCACTATACTATGCTGAAATTATTACAAAATAAAATAAGGATATGAAAATATGTGAGACACATAAGACTTCTAAATGCATTAAAATTAACTCTGGGTTTTCATTTTTGCCTTTGAGAACTTCTAGAAATCTAATCGTCTCTAATTGGAAAACACTATACTAACTCCTATAAAGAAAGCACATAAGAATTAGGATATGGAGAGATTTTGCTCTCTGCTCTGTTATTGCTGTCTCCTTCTGGTAGGTTATCATAGGGAATATTTGGTATAGAGGCCACAGGTAGCCAAATCATTAATGTGAGGTGATAAGTCAAGGTGATGTTTCAGGCAGAAACACATGCTAAGTATGAAGACAGTGGTCCATGTCCTCAGAAACACTTTTCAAAATGTCAGCATCATTAAGCTTACCCTTTCTTAGATGTAAACTGACATTAGAATCCAATGGCTACATTTAGTAATAATTCCAGACATACATGGTTGGATTCTTAAAGCCAAATAAGTGTTTAGATAAAGAACAAAAGGTCAGTCACAGGCCTGCCAAAGCTGCATGGCAACGCATGTATTCAGAAAGGGAAACAGTGACTTCCTTTATTTTACTTTGAGACAATATCTTCGAAGTCTTCACTTACCATAAAATAATAGCATATCATTTGCATGGAACATGAGGAAAAAATTAAAACCAACCTTGACTTATATTACAACAGTTGGATAAAGAAAATTAAATTTTACATATAAAAGTGCTTTGAGCTTTTAGGTGGAAGGCTCTAGACAAAATCTACATAAAGAATGCTCTCTCTAGATGGTCCTGTAAGATATAATTACATGTAAATCACATGCAATTATGAAATCTGAAGCTACTTCTAGTTGGAAACTGATCAGATGTAACTCTTTCGGGGAAACACTGCTCTAGGTACTCTCTAAAATATTGGTATTGCAGGTAGACATAAAAATCTCAGTGAAAACTGAGACTGGGGCTGAGAGGTTCACTTAAGGTGAGTCAACAGTAGAATTCCCCTGCTCAGCTCCCTTTTGAATTAAGTGAAAAATAGTGCTATTATGCTTGTGTCCAGAACAACCTCTAATACCATTCTCCTGCATCATTCAAGCTACACCCACCACTGAATTGCTCTTTAAAACCACTAAACTGCAGCCCTGTCTAAGGACTAATGATGCAAACTCATAATATAACACTCATAAACAAATAATCTCAGAAAGAGAAGGGTAAGTTTTAAACAGCAAGCAAAAATAATATTTACAATACTATTTGTAATTTGTAAGTATTTGGAGCACAAGCAACAAAGTATATTCCTTCGTTTTTTTTTGTTTTGTTTGTTTTTTGTTTTTTTTTGTAAGACCAATTGAGAAAGTACTGCACTATGACTCAGAACTGACTTTTCTTTTAATCTGATATTTAGACATTAGTGATGGTGCCAGCACGTTTTGTGGTGAGGCTTGTCTACCTATAGGTTTGCTTGGAGTGTCCTTATTCTTTGGGAACAGATGTAAAGATAGTGATAAGTGGGGAGAAGGAATCCCTCTCAGTTCAAACCACACCAAACCTGGACTTGTAATACAGTATCCAGTGCAGGATTGACTTCTGGCCAGTGAACTCATGAGCCATTAGGGAAATGAGAAGCCCAAGGGAGGCTGTGGCTCTGGTATCTGTTCCAACTCTCTCCAACCATAGTGTTTCCAATGGTTAAAGTGGTACGTGGATGCCATTGCCTTGGAATATAAAATGTAGAGTGACCAACATAGTTGCAGCTTCTTGGAATATTTGTTTTGGTTAGACTTCCTGAATATTAATGACAGAAAATAACCAGGCAGAAGGCCCTCAGTAAAGAACATGCCACTTTTCTAACAGCATGAAGCTTTAATGGCCCAACTAAAGATGTTTTTCTCATTAGGCCCCATCTGGCAAAAAGAGAGATCGCTGAAGTTCATGGGCAAGAGATTATGCTAACCTCTGCTTTTCTTTACACTGTAAAAGTGAGGATGCAAGGGGACTAAAAAATGGAAAGTGCTTGTTTATCAAATGAAGGGACTGGGTTCAATATCCAGCAGTAAAAATAACAACAATGAAAAGAAAGGCAAGGTAGGAACTGTGTTCAGAATCAACTAAGATATTTTTCCCAGGGCTTAAGCCTGGGTCCTGCCCATATATCCCCTTTCAGGGTGTGTACATAAGTGGGGTTAGTGTAGGAAGGAAACAGAAGCTTACCTGTTCCCCAGTGCTTTATATGAATGAATTACCCAAAACAAACCCAGTAATTAAAAAAAAAAAAAAGCCAAAAACCACACTCACATTTGTCTGGGAATTCATGTTGGGGAATGGCTTTTTTGGAATTGTTAACAATGAAATGGCAACATTTTAATCATCATTCATAAATCTCGGACAGTTTTGCCAAAGTAAATATATTTGCTTTGGGTTAAAATGTACCAATTTTGTACTTTGAAATACTGTTTTCCTTTTTTTCAAAAAGCCAGATAATCAACACACAAGAATTTGAACACAACCTAGTGTACCCTGGACTTCAGCTCCAAAACAATTTTATGTTTAAAATGATGGATTTCATTTGCCTCTCAGAGTTATCAAATTTTAGCATATTGTTATATTTGTGCCTTTGTTAAAAGAAATAAAATATGTAGCTGTTGCTGACGCCTCCTTCCACATCTTGCTCCCGTTTATCTTTTCTTAAAGAAAACTCCCAGGCCACTGAGTCGGGTGCACTGCTAAGGGATGCAAACTGCACTGTAGAATTCCAGCTGTGCAGTGGGGCGGCCCAGTAACCACTATATAAAATATCTACTTTTGATTTGGACCATTAGCTATGTGTGTCTATAACTTTACACAGTATTACTGTTGTTTTTAATACTTTAAAATGAAACAGATTAAAAATGGTAAATATCTTTCTACTCCTTGCATTATTTTCTGTATATCTTTACACAGTATTAGTATTGTTTTTAATACTTTAAAATGGAACAGATTAAAAATGGTAAATATCTTTCTACTCCTTCCATTATTTTCATTACAGATTATAGAGTTCACAGTTGCCTGCCCATTAACTATTTCTTCTCTATTCCTTGTTAATAGAGTCCTTATTCTGTTGAGATTTCCATTCTTCAGGGAGGAGAACCTGTCTCCATGTCAAAGTTAAAGACTAATTTGTCAAAGCAATCATAATAATTTTGTTCTTTTCCAATGAGTGGACTATGCAGGGCCATGTGACATAATTTTACTCAATGAAAGGAGCAAAATCCTGCCAGGAGGTTCTGGCAATGATTTCTTATTTATGAAAGCACAGAACGAAATGGCCTCTTCTTCTGCCACATGCTGTCATATCTGAACAGAACACCCAGAACGAGGTGACTGTTTTGTTGCCTTGAGGGAGCTGGCCTCCACGTAAGTCCAAATATAGGAGATGGCAGAGCTGAAATATAGGCAAAACAGGAAGAGGTTGCATTAGCCGATCTTCAGGCCATACCGCCTTGGGCTTCTTTTCATAAGAGTGAATGCATTTCTTCTTTATAAGCCACATTTATCATATTTTTCTTACTTTTAGCAAAAAGCATTTGCTTTTTCCCTTGTTGGGAAACACAGACTTCTTTTTGAATATTCATCCATTTCTTTAATAATGAGTATTCATACCATTTTAAGTTTTTTTTTCCTATTACTAACAATGTTGTCTCAATCACCTTAGCTCATGTCTCCTTATACACATGGCACCACTAAGTTTTGAGAGTGTGTACATAGGATATTCACATCTATACCTATATTGATATTCAAAATTGTTCTCTAAGAATTTGAAACATTTTATATTACAGGGGGATATAGAAACATCTTTCCCAACAGTACTGCCAATACTACCTGTCATTTTCAGACTTTTAAGTTTTCCTTCATGATAAAATGGTGTCTTCCTGTTGCTTCTTCTATTTGCATTTCTATGTTTACAAGTGAAGTTCAGAAAGTTTTAATGTATCTGTTAGTCATTGAGGTTTTCTTTTTCAAAGTTATTTAAATAATTGATTCATTTTTCCATTAGAATGTTTTTTATTAGTTGTGAGAATTATTTAATATTCTGGGTTTTATTGCTTTATCATTTATGTGTACTATAAATATCTTCTCCCAGTGTATTACTTCTCTTTTATTTATGGTATCTTTTGTGACACAGGCATTTTTATATGTGAACGCAGTAACATCTATCAAGTGTTTCATTTGTGACTTGTAATTTTTATTTCCTCTTTAAAAATTCTTTCCCATGAGTTCATAAAAGTATGACCCTAAATTTTCTTAAAAATCACAAACTTTTGTTTTTAATATTTAAATTTTTAATATAGTCAGTCATCTTCATTTTGCTACTATAATTAATGAGGTAGGAATTTTTTTTTTATTGTCTAAATCAGTTGGGTCAGCTAAAGTCCAGTCAGGAAACAGAAACCTTGCTAGGAATTTGAAGAAAGAACTGTAATATAAAGAATTGGTTACATGGGTGTTGAAGGAGTGAGAGGACAAAAGTGGAACACTTTAACCCACGAGTAATAGTGTGAAGAAGCAGATATCATCCTTCCTAAGCATGAGAGAACAGTGAGAAAAGTTGGGGCTGCCAAATTCTAGAAATTCAGAGCAATCTCTTGTAGAGATTGCTTTATCTTTAATAAAGAAATACCACCCAATTCCTGGTGGGCCCTCTGATGGGTATGGTGAGTGTGGATATGGGCTGGCTCTAGGAATATTGAAAGAAACTGAAAATTCAAATGAATTGAGCTTCTGTGCTAAACTGCTGCTGCCTTGATGAGTTGCTACTGTTGAGTAAATGTTAAAGAGTAAATCAAGAAAAAAATAATAAATTTTTCTCCTCTACTTTCATTCCAATCTGCCTCCATTCCCCAGGGGAAGCCAGCTAGCAAGGGAACATGGGAAATATAGACTGTGTTTTCCCAGGGACAGTTTTACTAAGCAGAGTATAGCAGAGTGATTTAAATCCAAGAGACAACACAGGTAAATAACCAGAATATGTATGCAAAGGGACGTGTAATCTGACCCATTGGGTAGGGACCAAAATATTAACTATCAATTAATTTTTTAATCTAAAGAAAGAAAAAATTATTTAGTTTTGCTAATATTTAATAAGACTAATGTAGAGGTTTTTATGCTGATGCCCTCACTTATCCTATATAAATGTTGTTGTGTTTAAAGATAAGCTAAACACTTTTACCAAAAAGACATATATCCCATAGTTGGCTTTAGATAAGAGTTAGAGTTGGTCTTATTCTACTTAACATATTTTTTTAAAAAATAAATATACTTAATTTGACCCTTCAAGATGAAGGTGACATTTTAGCAATAAGTGAAAAAAAAAAGTTAATAAGAGCAGTCTCTTATATAAAGAGGATTTGACTTTGGGGAGGATGTTTCCATTATTATGTTACTTTGTTCATTGATATATATTGTCAACTGCACAAAAATAGTCTTGAAATTACAATATTCTAGTCAAAACATTTTCCAGATGAAAGATTCCAGTGCATTTTTAATCCATTTTCTAAAATTACAAATATAAGCCACTTTCTAATTACTTTTCATAAACAATTGATTGATATAAAGAAAATAAAAATCTACTAGCTGAATTTTAACAAAAGTCATTCATAATTGGTGGATCAGACTAAAAAATTAATCTCAAGACTTAACTAATGCAATCATTGATATATACTTTTTTTTGCATTTAAGACCTTTGGGCTGTTATTAATCTTTGAAAAACTAAAGTACCTATTAGTACCAAATATAAAATAAGCTGAGCAAAAACCCAGATTATGAATCACTGAAGAATAAAGCTATAAACTAAGATTTAAACAAAAAGAATATTTTTAACAAAAAAATTAAATGAAAACAAAACAATTTTATACTGTTATTATAAAATGATTCATTTCTCTTTTGCTTTATTTTTAAAGTTATATATATTTTAAAAGTTTTGAAATTACATGTTAGTTCAGTAAAATGTGTCTGTATAATTTATGAGCTATTATATGTATTGGGTTCGTGCATTTTCATCAGTTTTCCAACTACTGTTTGTTCATTCCTAAAAGAACAAATTAGTCACCTATTCAGGCATCAGGGTTCAAAAATCATTTTCCAGAAGTTCTTTGAATTGAAAGAAGCCCTCAAAAAGAAAGATCACTTTTATCTTCCCATACCGTTCTGTGTGAAGCATGGTCATAGAACATTCTAGAAGATTCTGCCTCATACCTGGGAAAAGAAATATGATACAAAGGGCAAGAAGAATCTGAACAAACAGGTCTTACTGAGACCCTCTTTTCCTTAATTCATCACCATTAGATAATACCCTTTTTATCCAATCATACTTTTACACAATGGACTCTTGACACTTCAACAAATCTAAGAATAAAAATCCTCAGTTTGGGTCTTCATTTCTGAAGTCTCTCCTGTCATGGAAAACTTTGTTAAATAAATTCGACAACTCTGATTATTGCTAAACTTTCTTTTATTACAAAAGTGTTGGCAATGCATGAGGAAGAGGAGTTATTTTTTGTCTTTTTCTTTCTAGACTGAACCCAGGGCCTCATACATGCTAGGCAAATGCTCTACCACTGAGCTACTTCCCCCACCCCCAAAGTTATTACTTTTCATCCCTCTATCAGCTTTAATAGTTTCATTTGTGCAGTAAAGGGATTGACATAGATGTTATCAAAAAACACTTCAGGCCTTCATTTTTTGATATTACACAAAAAAATGAATGTGGAATTGGGCTTTTAAAATTTTCATTTAATTTCAAAAATCTAGTTATCTGATTTTCAAAGTTTAGTGACTGGCTATATTCTCAGGGACTGCAATAGACACAGATTTTCTCCTGGTTCAGAAAGGACTCTGAATTTATCACTGCTATATATTCTTAGAAGCCAGGAGGAGAATACACAGAACTGATCCATGAGTCTTAATGGATTATTTCACAATAATCTAAAGACACCATCTGTGCCAGGCAGTACTTAGACCTGTCCTGAATATTGCAATTTTTATTTGTTTTCATCTGTTCCATCTACAGACGACTTTGTTAGTCAGCTTCTCTCTGTCTTCCACCACCCTGAGTCTGTCTGCCTGGCACTGAGGTTTGTACACTTGAAGGGAATGGATGTGGTCTTCCTTCCTGTCTTTCTGCTCTAACAATACCCCTAAGGGTTCCTTGAAAGAAAAATAACATGGCCTTTTGGGTTATGTTTGTTTTGTGTCTGCTCCACCAGAGCCAGGTCTGCCCCAGTCCTGAAATGAGGGTTTGGAGTCCAAGACATGAAAAATAGCCCATAGGAATTTCAGAGACTCATAAAGTTTGTAAACTAATGATCTAGGCCTTTCATTTTCTTTGGATAGGTGGCAATTCAATGTGTTGCATAGAGCCAAAGGGAATTGTTAAAGCACAAGGAAAAGCCTTTATTTAGACTTTCATTCCTTGAAATGCTAGACAACTTGTCACTCTCCAATAAAAAAAATAAAAAATAAAAAGACCTCTGTGTATTGGATGAAATGGCCTTCAGATGGGCAACAGCCAGACAAGCTGATCCATGACAGGGGTAGAACGACATGGCCAGGAAGCAATGGCAGACAACAACTGCAGCAAGAGAGACAGGATGGAATGAGGACATGGCCAAAAAGACAAAAGAGAAACAACTCACCAGGGAGTGGTTAAAAGTCCTTTCCTGTGCACTACAGTGGAAAAAGCCAGAGGCACCAAGAGCCCAGGAGACAGATTTAGATTGAGAACTCTATAAAAGAAATTCCAAACAGAGCCAAACTCTAGAGCAGCCTGGGTGATGAACCATGGCCTAGTCCCAAATATCTCACTTCTTTCTTTGGTATTTGAAAGAATGTCTGCTATTATTCACTTAGGTGATGATATTATCTCTAGAGTGCAAACATTAAAAATTACATTAATTAAAAGGCAGGTGAGAAGGAAAGAAAGTTGTTAACAGGGGAATATGGATTAATTTTTCAGATCAGTTGATATTTTGGAAATCTGTGGGTGTAGTCCCAAGAGGGACAAACAGCATGGGAAAATGTGTTCCTGTGACAGCACCCAGTCACCTACAGATATATAATCTTATCTAATTGTCTTAATTTCACTTTCTGATAGCTTCCTTTTTTATTATTTTGTTCTCTTTTTTATTTTTCCACTCCTTTTACTAGCACCCATGAAAACAGAAACATTTGCCTGTTTGACAATGTGTGCTCAAAGCTTGGCACATTGCTGAGCAGACAGTAAGCTCTGAAGAAATATATGTTCAATGACTGATGACTTCTTGAATGAATAAATGCAGGAGGGGAAAAATAATGTAGGAAAGATCCAGAGATATATTCATGCATGTGTGAAAGAAGATAGGCAAGGTAAGAAGGTAAGGTATTAGAAACATGGGCAAGAAGAGAAAAGTGAGGCGTTGGGGCAAATGGATACCTAAACTCAGAATAGAAAGAGGATTAACAAAAGTGAACTTCTCACTATTACCTAACATGGGCCCTGGAAATAAAACACTTATGATGTCCTAATCTGAAGGGGGAAAGGAACAATGAGCTTTTACTATATTTCAGGACTCATGAAAGACCCTTAAAAGGAGGCATGAGTAGTGCCTACCATTTCTGTATTTGGCTTAAGCTTCTACAAATACTCTTTGTAAAAAAAAAAGTGATACAGAACTGGGCACTCTGAAATACCTGTTTTTAATTTACAGAAATAACAGTATTTTGCTGAACTCCATGGTGGTCCTTGTTAAGCAAGTATAAGCATTGGATGCTAGTAAAATAACATAACTGTTGAGAACACAGTATCTAACAGAGACCTCAACCTAGGTTGCTCCCACATCCTTTCAAAGTGTATGTTGCTGATAAAACTGGAGGAGGAACCAGAGAAAGTGCACCCCATGTACTCTATTCTCTATGGCACACTTGCCAGAACTGCCGGGGACCCCACTCTTGTGAGGTCTATGGAGAAAGCGGGTCCCACACACGGTGTGCACAGTGTTAAACCCCACCAATCATAGCCTGAGAAGCCAAGGGAAACTATACCATGAAGTCCACTTTGAATTAATCTCAACACAACAAACTAATATCTCAGAGCTCACTGTGAAGACAAATAAGAAGGTCCTCATTTTAAAATGGGAGAGATAGCCATTCCAACAGATGTATAAACCTCAACACAGAATCACAAGAAACATGAAAAACAAGATAACACAGTTGCTAGTAAAATCCTGTGTGTAAGCCGTGGTGGTGCCATTCAAGACTGGCTCCAAACTTTGCCTATAGAAATAGACAAAAAGATTCCCTGAGAATTTAAAATTCTTTATTACTTCATTTCACTAAGAAATGAGGGAGTAAAAAAGCTTTTCTAGGAATAATTTCATATGTCTGCCTCACCTACACAGAAACTGAGTCAGATGAAGGTGAAGGAATGATAATGATTGTCCTAAATGTTTCCAATATTTTATAGCTGAAATTTTTTAATCCCTTGCTGCATTTGCTTGTTTTTTTTTTTTTTTTTTTTTTTGTCTCTCCCACACTGTTCTTTTTCATTTAGTCTTATTTTGGAGAATGGAAAGAAGGCTGCATTCACTCAAAGGCAAGATAAGGACCCAGGCCTGTCCCCACCAACTAATGTTGCTTTAAGGAGAATTATTCTGCATGTTCTATCCTTATTATTCTCTTCAGAATATGACCTCTGCTATTTTTTATGTTTCCTGACTAAGCAGTCAGGAGCTGGGTGTAGCTCAGTAGTACAGTGTTTACCTAGCCAGTGAAGCACTGGGTTCAATCCTCGGCACCCCATAAAAAAATAAATAAACAAAATAAAGATATTGTGGGCATATATAACTAAAAATAAAAAAATAAAAAAGACTAAGCAGTCATCACATAATTTTAAAAGACACAATCAGCCGGAAATGTTGTCTAATACCTTGTGGAAGAAAAAGTCAACAATGGAGGAAATAGTATCTGTGGATTTGTGAAGGCAAAATGAAGAACCTAAGATCACTCAGATTTTATTTCCTGCTATAATGAAAATTGCCAGGTGACATCTCAAGAATAAGGACAGCTTGTAGGCTAAACCCTCTATTTTTCTGAATTGTTATCACATTTCCCAAAGTTATCAAAAAGGTACTGTAATACTTTGAAAAATTAAGGTATTCAATTTTGTGTACCACCCACTATGTGAGAAAAATGTTCATTCCTAGGAGAAAAGAGATGTCTTCCTGTTTTGAAGGCTTATGACTAGCTATAGCATTTCAAAGGGGTGTCACCAGAAAGGTTACAAGTTGTGGATAGTAACAGGAAGAACTGTTTCTTTGGGTTCAGACTTCTGAGTATACATTTATATATTATTAAAAGAAATACAAATTTTAAGTCATAACTTCAAGCAAGTGATTTTATGGAATGAATTGGCTATTACAAAAAATTCTACTCAAAAATGCTTTGTTCATTCCATAGCAGTGCCACCCAGACACTGTACCAGGTAATGACCCTACTGTACAATCTAATAACCTTTATCCATACAAGTGTTTATTTCCTATCTCCTGACATACGCCCTTCCTTGAATGTCAGAACAACTATTCTCTATTCTTCTTCTTTTTCCTTTACTGGCTCTTTCTCTGTGGGAGCTTATTAATCTCCCTTACTGGGCACTCACACTCTGCTGGCCATTATCACTTAAGTGAATTGAATACATTAATACCTCCTAAATTTATACCTACATTTCTGCCCTTTACCTGAGATCTAGACTCTGATATCCAACTGACTTTTCAACTGAACTCCCCAGGGTGGCTAATACACATCTCAAAATACACCATGTCCAAAGCAGAATTTGTGACCTCCCCAATACACATCCCTAAATCTGTTCTTTCCCTCAGCCTCCTTAACATTCAATAAACACCAAGCTATTCTTCTACTTGCTAAAGGCAAATCTTGGAACCTTCTGTGCTTCTGCTCTTCCTCCCACACCCCTCATTCCATTTGTCAGCAAATTCTTCCAGGTGTTCTTGTCAATTCACCCACACGGGTCAAGTCTTCATCATCACAAACTTGCTCCTGCCAGTAGTGTTTGTCCTATATCATCTTTGGCACAGAGTGAGTGATATTTTTTAAGAACTAGTCAGATCATGTTTTTCTCTGTTTGAAACTCATTTATGGTTTCCAATTTCAGTGTGAATCCAAATAGTTGTAAGGACCATGTCCATCCAGGCCCAGTAGGATCTCCAACTCATCTCCAATCACATCCTCCTCCTATCCCTTCTCTCTCTCTCCGAGCTCTCAAGCCCCTCTCCCTCTGTTCCAGGTGGACTTGCTTCCTTGTTATTTCGGGAACTCTTGGAGATGAATCCATATTAAGGTCTTTACACCCGGATTTCCTCACAATGGAATGTTTTTCTATCAGGTATCCACATGGCTACTCTCATTTCCTTTCAATCTCCTTTCAAATGTTATCTTATTAGGCACTCCTGTCCACTTTATTTAAAAGTATCAGAAACCTCCCCATTGCCCTATTATCTATCTCCATTGGTCTGTATCATTTTTTCACTGATTTATTTTTACCTCTTTATAGATATTTTTTTATTTCTATCTCCCTTCACTAGAAGACAAAGAAAAAAAACAGACACAAAACACTACATGCTATTAAATCAGGAACTGTTGTTGTTCTTCATTGCTCTAATGTCAATGTTGAAACATAGCCTGACCTTCCTGGCACATCTCTTGCACATCTATGGCACTCAAAAAGCATTTGATGAATTGAATTATAATGGACCATATAGATTATATAGTTATTTAATGCATAGGTGAATTTAAAATTCTAAGTGCATTCATAACCAAATTCTGTTTGGGGTTAATAATTCATTTATCAAATAAATTATGACTTTAAAGTAAAAATGATACTGATATCCATTTTTAGCATGGAAAGAACAGGTTCAAATTTTGGTTCTCCCTCTTACATTAGCAAGTTCTTACTTTTGACAAGTAACTTATTTTCTTAGAATGTCACTCTTCCAATGTGTTAAAACAGAAACCAACCTCAGTTGTGAAGATTAATCATATTCATTTAAAGGTTGGCACAGTCTAGGATGGTATTAGCAGTAGCAGCAGCAATAATAATTTCTCCTTAAGTCACACAGTAGTACTTCCCCTTTGGAAGTCAAACATTGTAAGATTTTTCAGCAGGACATTCAAGTGGACTTCCCCAGAATCCCTTCCTGGGCTAAGACCTAAAATAAACAGAGGTGGTGAGAATAGCTTATGCTAAGAATTTCTCCCACCCCAGGCTAGCATTATTCAGAGAGGAACTCATTCTCATAATAATTCCAAAGGCAACTGAGACGGATCAGGATGTCCTATATCACAGAGAGAACACAAATTTCAGGGGAGAATAAGAACCAGGCCTCTAATTCTTCCCAGAAGCCTGGACCATACCCAGTGAGCATTCTCTGAATGGGCAATTAAATGGAATTTGGTGTCTACAAATGTGAAAATGTTGCTTTGCCATGTATATTCAAAGTAGTCAAAAAATGCTTCCTGACAGTAAGTATGAAATAACAAACAATTCATGATTCTCCTTAAAGTCAATTCTTACTCCTTATGTATCACTCCTCATTGTTTCTTAGGTGGATCTCTTTCTCCTCTTTTTAAATTCCCTTTCCACCATTGAAGAGCAGAAGGCTGAAGCTCAGAACATGGTCAATGTATACCTTTTAGAATGTGTATTTACCCTTTGTGAGACAAATGGATACATTAGAAGGTAACATTTTTAAATAAATAATTACACATACTCTTAGCAGATAGTAAAAAAAAAAATGATCTTCACTTTTCTTGACCATTTCTATTCCAGGGAACAAAGTACCAGCCTTAGTCAACAGTGTTGATCTGTCTCAGGAAAAAGCCAGAAGAGTTCCAAGGCAACCTTATAAAACTCCCAACTGGGAGAGGGTAGAGACATAGGTTGTATGGTTTGATTTTATTTCAGATGGGGTTGGGGTGTATAGGTGGAGAAACAGTCATTGGGCACAACTCAAAGCACCATTTCATAGAATATAAATAACTCTGGCAATGGTCACGAGTGTACCCTGGAAGGACTCACCATGACTGCCTGCCACCCCAAAGCCAAACCTTTTTTAAAAAAATAAAAAATAATACACAAATGTTACTATAGAGTTATGACTTACATAGCGAGGCTCATCCAGTCATTTTACCTTCCTGAGCCAGTCATTAGAGGGCCAAAAATGTCCCGACTCCAAGGTAATGCGTAATGCTGCCGTAGGCTGTGCAGGACTGCCCAGGCTCACCCTTGTCCAAGAGCCAGACCAAACTTCACCTGGCCAGAATCTCACAAGAATTAATGGTGTTTTAGAGAAGGTCACTGGCAGGACCTTAGGAAATGAGAGCCCAAGACATGGAATTAATTGTCCAACAGAAGATTTCACATAAGGAAAGAGGTACTTCCTTGTCTGGCTGTAGGATATGTGGAGGGAATGGAGCCCAGGAATGCGCAAATGTTTTTGAAAGTTCTTGATGTGGTTTGAGTTAGGTGAAAGAGTTTTTTGTCTCCTATCACTTAGGATTAAATAAATTTCTACATAAATTTTATTTCTTTTTTTTTCTTCAAAGAGGTTTTGTATGTTTACTGGAACTTTATACCAAGAGTAAATGAGAGAGACATATAAAGAAAAATCACTGCAATGGTTTGGCTAGAAAATATAGCAGGGACCTCTTTTGCTAATGGACAGCACCATGTTTGTTTGGTCATACCATAGCCTGAAAAATAGAAAGCTTATTTTTTCAATTAAGATGTGGATGTTGCTAGCTATATGGCAAGATCCTTGTAAATTGGGTATTCACCTTCTGGCTTTTTTTTAACTGTTACGTTCCCTATAACAACATTGGGTGTCCAATATGTCTCCATGGAATGACCATCTTGTAGGTAGATTAAATCAGTGTATAAAAGAATCTGAAGGGCTGGGGTTGTAGCTCAGTGGTAGAATGCTTGCCTAGCACTGTGAGGCCCTGGGTTAGATCCTCAGCATCATATAAAGATAAATAAATAAAATAAAGGTATTATATCCATATGCAACTACAAAAAATATTTTTAAAAAATCTGAAGTTGAAGCTTCCTGAATATATTGATACCCAAAGGGAAGCAGGAAAAGTCCTCTTCATTAATTCAGCTTTTACTTATTTGTCCAAGACGTGTTTCACGTGCTCACTCTGTGCCAGGGATTATGGGATGTAACTCAGCTAAGGACTGGGATATAAAAAAGAATGATTCAATTTCTGTCTTGAACAGTTTAAGTCTGATATGGGGTAAGGATAAGCGGAGGAGAAGGGGAGAAGAGTAATGTCATATTTGTATATTCAGTTGGTGGTTAAAACAGTAAAGAAAGAATGAAAGAAAAATGGCAAATAATTTACTCTTCCCATTGATTCTAAAAGATTCTAATGATATATCTCTTCAGGAGCCACAACTCATCAAACCTCAGTATCAGAAGAAGTAATGTTTACTCAATAAAGGGAAATATCCACATCACTAAGCTTGTTTCTCATTTGAGATGATCTTTACAAAGCTTTTCCTTTCCAGGGAAAAAACACATGGCACTGAAGAAGCATCTTTGACCTTAAAAAGTAAAATCTATTTCTCACCTATTGTTTGTCAACTCACCAGTCCTTAACAATAAGAAAATAAACTTTCTTTTATTTCCTTAAAACTTACCCCCAAACTTAGTGGTGTAATACGTACACATTTATTATATCCCAGTTACCATGTGTCAAGACTCCCAGGATGGTTGAATGGGGAGACTTTAGCTCAAGGCAAAAAGTCAGGCTCTCATGAGGCTGCAGTCAAGGTTTTGTTATGGCCATGACTGTAACATAACTGTTTATCACTTTGACTATAATCTATTTGTTAGATGTAGTAGTTGCATCACAGGCAAAGAGAGGATTATACAAAATTGTGAATACTAGAAGGCTAGATCACTGGGGACCATCTTAGAGTTTGCCTACCAGCAGAAAGAGGTTGAAGTAACATATGAATGGTATTATAACTCACCTTATTAACACATGAACAGAACTTAGTTGTGAAGTAAATCTTACTTCCCATATGGATTGACTATTTTTTCCCTCCAGAGATTTGTGAATTATTGACATATAACAGTAGTTTGAAGAGGAGACTTCTTCCTCAAGCACATCATCAGTGAAATAATGGAGCACTTCAAGGTAAATCAGTGCATTCACATACTCAGCTATAGATACCGAAAAATTACATTTCTAAATGTGACTATAAAGAAATCAAAACGTTCCAGACTTATTTTTTGTCTGTGTGCTTCACACTATTTTCTAAAAAGCCAGCTGAAAAAGTACACACAGGAGAATAGAAACTTTATTTCTCCCTGTTCTAGGCCTTTTGATATTGATGCCTGGAACATTGAGCAATTTCAATTTGTGGTCTCCAATTTTCTCTTTAATAAACAAAGATGGGAATGAGAAGGAAGAATATATTTTCTCAGTTTATCATATTTCCTTATTTGTGTCCCTTCCATTACTTCTTCCTGTCTGTTGGTTCATTCACCTCAGTGAAATTTTTAAAAAGTGAGCTTCCATTCTTCCATTTGAGGCAGTTTTATGAAAATGGCCTTGCTTTCTCAACAAGATTATTTTTCAATGGTAACAATGGCTTTATTAATAAGTAATAAATTCTTCAGGGATAGCTTGACACCTGTGAAGCTTCAACTTTTAAACTCTCACCATAAATTATGCACCAAAAGTAACTTTATATCATTTAACAACAGTAAAGGATACTTTTCACCTGCTTCTAACTCAAACATAGTTTAACATATTTGTATCATTTTTCAAAATAAATAAATTTTGGGGGTACAAGCCAATTGTACTGAATGTCTGCCAAAAGATAGGTTTCTACAACATTTTGTACAAATTAAAATAGGTCTGCATGGCTTTGAGTATGTTTTAAGTGGTCTGCATCTTCATATTTGCTAATTCCAGTCTCAAAGTTTTCTTGCATGCTGGATATAGCCCATAGGTATTCCACAGGTATTGCAAACTCAAGATCCTCCAAAATAAACTCATCTCTTCCCCCAAAATTCAACTCATAGAGGTATATGAATCATGAGCAATTATTTAAGAATCCCAACTCTCTTAATTTGCAGGAGTTATAGGAAATTTAGAGTATTCAGATTATTTTTCTAAGATATTTTGGGTTAGAAACCAGTATCTTTTCCTTCCTGGTTCCTCATTCTTTTGATTCCCCTGTTTTTATTAGTGACGTTGTACAAACTCCTTCTCACTATTGCTCAAACCATCAAAATCACATTTGTTATGTGCCCTTTATCTATTGTTAATCACCTGATAATCTTTCAACTCACAGTATTTTTAATTCCTTCTGCCACCATGCTCATTGGAATCCTCATATCTTTCCTGGGGCTGTTGAAATGAATTCCTTTCTGATTTCCTTGATCTCTAGTCTTCACATATTCTATGCTACTCCAGATGGCAATTAGAGTAGTGTTTTCCTTAAATAGTTCTGATCATGTTGCAGAGAGTTCTCAAGCCCAGATAATCTTCCATGTCAAGCTGCAATACATTCACCACAGGCTGGCATTCAAGGGTCAGTATAATCCAACTCTTGCAGACATTCTCAGCCTCATCCCTAATGGTTCAGTGGCTTTTTTTTTCTCTGTCTAAACTGGTACACTCTTTTTCCATACTATAACTTATACTTCTCATTTTAGTCATCTTTTTCACTTCTAAGACCAAAAGACCTGGCAAGAACAATTTTAGACGAGGAAAATTTTATTTGGGGCTCAGAATTTCAAAGATCTCAGTCCACAGATGGCTGACTCCATGCCTTAGGACCTGAGGTGAGGCAGGACATCATGGAAGAAGGATGTATTAGAGGAAAGCATTTGGGGACATGGCCACCAAGAAGCAGACAAAGAAGGAGCTTCACTTTCCAGTGACAAAATATATATGCCAAAGGCATGCCCCAAATGACCCACCTGCAGCCACATCCTACTTGCTTGCCTACAGTGACCATCCAGTTAATCCCTGTCAGGGGATTAATGTACTGGTTAGGTTAAAGCTCCCATAATCCAATCATTTAACTCTGAACTTTCTTGCATTGTCTCACAAATGAGCTTTTGGGGGACACCTTACATCTAAACCATAATACTCCGTCATCTACATTTGTCATCTTTTCTGCCTGGAATAATACCTATTTTTAATGAGATAACAAATCCTGACCATCCTTGACCCCAGTAAACAACTTTTTCATTAAAACTTTGATGATTTATTCAATTAATATGAGCATTAATTCATCTGAAACTTCCTCAGCATTGTTTCTGCCTTATTTTTGCCCTAATTAAATTCTGTTTAGTTTTTGAGGCATACAACTACTTCTTTTCTTTTTGCAATATTATGAGGTTCATAAGGGTAAAGCCCATGGATCATTCAGTTGTGTGCTCCCTATGCATAACTAGTTGGTTCTTATACCCAAAAGGGCTCAATAAAGGTTCATCAAGTTAATGAACTTTACCTCTCCATGAAATGGAGTCTAAACCTGTCAACTTCATTTTCATGCATCCCCATTAGAGGTATTAGCAACTTCTTTTACAGTCCTCTTGAAAGCATTTGATGAAGACAGCTGTTCTTTTATTTGCCTCTGTCTTATTCATGGTCTTATCTATGAGAAGGCCAAGGTTTGCAGATTGGTGGACAAGGCTGATAATGTGATAAGACTAGGACAGTATGTGTGTACTTCCTTCCCTCTTAATATTATTATGTAAGTCATATCAAGGTTAGCACTAAAAATGAGGTATAGAGCAGAATCTCTATTTATGTTCTATAGGTTTTGATTTTATTATCAAATTTTATTATTATTGATTTTATTATATTCCTCCTGTATTTATTAATTAACCTATAAGCATTTTCCCAGGACTGTCACTCAGTAGGAATATCATTCACGAGGACTATCACTACAGCCCCTCCAGTACTTAAGTTCAACCTTGACCCTATCACTCCATTTACCTTTTGAAAGGAATAGTTAGTTCTGTTCCATATAACTTGGTTGTCTTTCTCACTCCACCCTCAGTGAAATTATAGAATACCAAATCAACAATTTTTAAATCTAAGATTTTCTCTTCAATCCACAAAGAATCATTTCTTTCGTCATTCCTTTTTATTTCCCAAGCTTCTCGTAAACCTGAAGATGAAACAATAGGAGCTGTCACATACATATTTCTTTAAAATATTTAAATATTCTTGTAGGAGGCCAAGAATTATATCTTGTCAATAACATCTTGTGAGAAGATGATCCAGGCAAACCTGGGGCAAGTCTTCCCCCATACATTTTACCTAATTTCATTCAGATTTATTCAAAGTAGAATAAATGAGGTCGAATTTTCCAAAATGTTACATGAGCCAGTGAGAAGAAAAGAAAATGAATCTCAAGTTAGCTCAATTACCTAGTTAAAACAAGGTCATTACTTGCAATTTGGTGGTGTGTTATATTATTGGCCATAATGTCATCATAAATATATTTCATTTGTCTTGAAATTTGAAGCATGAATGGAGAATATCCCACAATGATGGGTTACAATATGAATATGCAGCTAACTTTTACTGGGCTTTCAATGCTGTTCAACAAGTTCCTTTATTTTTAAATTAGCACTGTATTGAATTACCCATCTATAACAAATTTATAAATGTTTTATGTATACTCAGGGGCCCCTCACCTTCTATGTTCATAGCAAATGACCTCATCATTCACTCTACTATGAGGCTTAAGGCTATTTAATGGAAATACTCTTAACTATAACCTTAATAGGAAAATTCTCAAATTTTATTTACAAGGTATTGCCATTCACAAATCAAATATTCAGTTCCTTCTCCTACTCACTTTCCCATCCCTTTAAAGTTAGCCGTGTGATTTTTCTCTGGCTGCTAAAATACTAATGGGTCACTTTCAGCAGGAAGATAGAAGACTCAGTAGATCATTTGTTGTGTTCTCTTTCTCTCAGTTACAGCCTTTGACCTTGCTCTGAATTTTGGCTATTCTGTCATATTGATTCTTAAGGTAGAGGTAGACATGAAGCAGCCTAGCCACAATGAATGTGAACCATGAGCTACAAGTAAATGTTAGTGTTGTTAAATTGCTAGAAAAACCTAGTCTAGGAGTGACATCAGGAAAAATTGTGGAGTAGATATCTCCAAAGCTTACATCTCCACAACAGTAATCAGGAAAGTGCTAAACCAAAAAAAAAAAAAAAAAAAAAAAAAAAAATCCGAATCTCAGTAGAAGTGCTTTGTGGCATTTTAACTTACCCTGTTCACATCGCCCATTCCCAAGATCAGAGACAGCCTTGGAGATGACTGCTACATTCTTGGTACCAGAGGTTGTAAAATAGAACTTATTCCCAGAAAATTGTGGTGGCTTGTTTTGACTTGTCTGGTGGCTGATTGGAGGAACAGCTCCAATGATTTGCCTTTACCTTACCTAATGAAGAGCAACCAGGGCTGAGGCACTGCCAGAAGACATTTGTCAAAACCATTTAAAGCAAATGTATTAGTATATGCTGTCTGAGACACAGGATAACAGTTAGGCAAAAAACAAACTGAAAAGCTTGGCAGAAAAGGCAAAGAAATGAGATATTTTGTAGAAAAATAAATATATTAAAGAAATTCCAAATAACTAGAAAGTTTCCGTGTTCATACATTGAAACACTTAATATTGTTAACAATGGCAATATTTGCCAAATTGATCTACAAACTGCAAAAAAATCCCTATCAAAATTTCAAACTTCTTTTCTTTTTTATTGATATGGACAAAATTAACATAAAATTTGTATGTTATTTCAGGGATACCAAATAGCCAAAACAATCTTGAAAAGAAAGTACAAACTTGGAGGTCTCACACTTCCCAACTTCAAAACTTATTTACAGAAGTACAGTAATCAAAACAGTGGGTACTGGCATAAGGATAGGCATATAAACCAATGGAATAAAATCAAGAGTCCAAAAGTAAACTCTTACATCTCTGGACAATTAACTTTTGACAAGATTGCCAAGACAATTCAAAGGGGAAAGAGTAGTCTTTTTCAATAAATAGTGCTGGAAAACAAAATAACCACACACAGAAGAATGATCTTAGATCCTTAGTCTTAAGTTGGACACCCAAAGCACAAATAACAAAAAATAGATAAATTATACTTCATCAGAATTATAAGTTTATTCAAATTATCACTATTTGCCAATGATAAGATTCTATGTCTAGAAGATCCAAAAAATTACACCAGGAAAATTCTAGAACTAATAAATGAATTTGACAAAGTACCAGGATATAAAATCAATACCCATAAAACAAAGGCATTTCTGTACATTAGTGACAAATCCTCTGAAAGAGAAACTAGGAAAACTACCCCATTTACAATAACCTAAAAAAAAAATACTTGGGAATCAATCTAATGAAAGAGGTGAAAGACCTCTACAATGAAAACTACAGAATGGTAGAGAAAGAAATTAAAGAAGACTTTAGAAGATGGAAAGATCTACTTTGTTCTTGGATAGGCAGAATTAATATTGTCAAAATAACCAAACTACCAAAAGCACTATACAGGTTTAATGCAATTTCTATCAAAATCCCAATAACAGTCCTCATAGAAAAAGAAGTCATGAAATTCATCTGGAAAAATAAGAGACATAGAATAGCTAAAGCCATCCTTAACAAGAAGAGTAACGCAGGTGTCATCACTATACCAGACTTTAAATGTACTATGGAGCAATAGTAACAAAAATGGCATGGTATTGGCACCAAAATAGACTTGTAGACCAATGGTGCAGAATAAAGGGCACAGAGACTAACCCACATAAATACGGCTATCTCATCCTGGACAAAGGCATCAAAAACATACACTGGAGAAAAGATAGCCTCTTCAACAAATGGTGCCAGGAAAATTGGAAATCCATATGCAACAAAACAAAATTAAACTCCTATCTCTCATCATGCATAAAACTCAACTTGAAGTGGATCAAGAACTTAGGAATTAAACCAGAGACCTGTGCCTAATAGAAGAAAAAGTAGGACCAAATCTTCATATCGTTAGATTAGGCCCCAACTTCCTTAATAAGACTCCTATAATACAGGAGATAATATCAAGAATTGATAAATAGGGCTAGGGTTGTGGCTCAAGCGGTAGAGTGTTCACCTAGCATATGTGAGGCACTGGGTTCAATCCTCAGCACCACATAAAAATAAAATAAAGATATTGTATTCACTTAAAACTATATATATATATATATATATATATATATATATATATATATATATATATATATATCGATAAGAGGAGGAATTCAAATTCAAAAGCTTCTTCTCAGCAAAAGAAACAAATCTGTGAGGTAAACAGAGAGCCTATAGAATGGGAGCAAATTTTTACCACACACATCAGATAGAGCACTAATCTCTAGGATATATAAAGAACTCAAAAATCTTAACACCAAAAAACAAAAAAACAAATAACCCAATCAATGAATGGGCCAAGGAATTGAACAGACACTTCAAGAAGAAGATATATAGAAGAAGGTATCAACAAATATATGAAAAAATGTTCAACATCTCTAGCAACTATAGAAATGCAAATCAAAACTATTCCAAGATTTCATCGCACTGTAGTCAGAATGGCAGATATTAAGAATATAAACAACCATAATTGTTGGTGAGGATGTGGGGGAAAAGGCACACTCATATATTGCTGGTGGGATTGCAAATTGGTGCAGCCAATATGGAAAGCAGTATGGAGAATCCTTGGAAAACTGGAAATGGAACCTCCATTTGACCCAGCTATCCCACTCCTCAGTCTATACCCAAAGGACTTAAAAACAACATACTACAGGGACACAGCCACATCAATGTTAATAGCAGCACAATTCACAATAGCTAAATTGTGGAACCAACCTAGATGGCCTCCAATAGATGAATGGATAAAGAAAATATGGGATGGATGGATATATATATATATATATATATATATATATATATATATACACACACACACAATGGAATATTATTCAGACTTAAAAGAGAAATAAAATCATGACATTTGCAGGTAAATGGATGGAGTTGGAGGATATTATGCTAAGTGAAGTAAGTCAATCCCCAAAAAACAAATGCCAAATATTTTCTCTGATTTAAGGATGCTGATTCATAATGTGGTTGAGGGTGGGCATGGGAGGATTAGATAAACTCTAGACAGAGGAGAGGGAAGGGAGGGGAAAGGAGGCGGAATAAGGGTAGGAAAGATGATGGAATGAGATGGACATCATTACCTTAATACATGTATGAGGATGTGAATGGTGTGACTCTACTTTGTGGACAACCAGAGATATAAAAAATTGTGCTTTATATGTGTAATATAAATTTTAATGTATTCTTCTGTCATATATAACAAATCATGATTATGATTTGTTATATATGATAAATAAAAAAACCAAATAACCCAATCAATAAATGGGCTAAGGAACTAAACAGACATTTCTCAGAAGAAGATATACCATCGATCAATAAATATATAAAAAAATTCAACATCTTTAGTAATTAGAAAAGTGCAAATCAAAACTACTCTAAGATTTCGGGCTGGAGTTGAGGCTTAGTGATACAGTGATTGCCTAGCATGCATGAGGCACTGGGATCAATCCTTAGTACTACATAAAAATTTTAAATAAATAAAATATTGTATCCATCTACAACTAAAAATATTTTTAAAAAATTAAGATTTCATCTCGTGCCAATCAGAATGGAAATTATAAAGAATACAAACAACAATTAGTGTTGTCTAGGATATGGGGTAAAAGGCACACTCAAACATTGCTGGTGGGATTACATTGCTGGTACAACCTATATGGAAAGCAGTAAGGAGATTCCTTTAAAAAGAATTGGAATGGAACCACCATTTGACCTATCTATCCCACTCCTTGGTTTATAACCAAAGGACTTAAAAACAGCAAACTAGAGTGATTCAGTCATATCAATGTTTATAGCAGCACAATTTAGAATAGCCAAACTGTGGAACCAACCTAGATGCCCTTCGATAGATGAATGGATAAATAAACTGTAGTATATACACAAAATGGAATATTACTCAGCATTAAAAGAGAATGAAATTGTAGCATTTGCAGGTAAATGAATGGAGTTGGAGAATATCACGGTAAGCGAAGTAAGCCAATCCCCAAAAAACTAAGTTTTCTCTTGATAACTGGATGCTAATCCATAATGGGGTTGGGGGGTGGGGTAATGGGACAAGTGGAGGAACTTTGGATTGGGCAAAGGGGAGGGAGGGGCTGAGAGGGGTCATGGGGATAGGAAACATGGTGAAATGAGATGGACATCATTACCCTAGGTACATGTATGATTGCATGAATGGTGTGACCCTACTTTGTGTACAACCAGAGAAGTAAAAATTTGTGCTCCATTTGTGTACAATGAATTGAAGAGAATTCTGCTGTCATGTATAACTAATTAGAACAAATTAAAAAAAACCCACAATCACTTTTGTACAGTTACATCTTATTTGTAATTCACAATTAAAAGCTATTTCTTAATTATATTAGTGTGGTTGTTTGTCATTTAAAGCAGAAAAAAGGAAACAAAACAACAAAAAATGTCATTTGTTTCAACAGCTTTGCTGTTTGGCAGGTTTTTAAAATTCACATGTGCTAATGTTTTTGTTAATTGCTTAATACCAGAGTACTTGTCAGAACCAAATAATTTTGTCATTAATTATTTAAAACCCATCAAGTATTAAAGCATAAATGGTTTAAGAGTTTTGTATGTGATATTATTCTCATTTTTAATAAACATATTTTAATAATAATTAATTTGGATAGAAGGACTATTAAATGACATAACTTATACATAAAATGATTATTTGCTATGACAAAGATTAATTTATGAGTAAATTAACAAACATTTTAAATCTTTGCCATGTGATTGGGAGGTGGCAAACACAACAAAAACGTATAAGTCTATCGGTCCCCAAAGATATGATATTTATTATGTATAGCAGTAATATGTCTTTAATGCAGCAAACCTGTGTTTGTCTTAAACCTTTCAAGATTAAAATGGCTAAAATTTAACCTGAGATTCCCATGATCTCTCATGTTTTCTGCCCAGGTTCTCCTCACTCAATGCAATAATCATCTCAGATAGATTAAGCAGAAAAAGCAATCTGTGTGCTCAGACACTGGCAAACATGATTTTCCTGGATGTAATCCTCCTGTGCCTCTGAATGTGAGCTTCCCTTGAAGTCATACATATCTCATTCAGCTGCAGTAATGAAGCTGAACCTTTTTTTAACTTTAATTTAATTAATTTATTTATATGTGCTGTTGAGAATTGAACCCAGTGCCTCACACATGCCAGCCAAGTGCTCTACCACTGGGCCACAACCCCTGCCCAAAGCTGAACTTCTTACTCTCAGGACCTCCCTGGGCATATCTGTCAGCTCGGGACTAAGCAAATAAAGATATAGGAACCATGTTTTCCTCTTTGGTTGATATCCCAGGTAAAGCATGGGGCTGAAGAGCTAAAAACAAGAGGTGAATCCTGTCCTGAAACACGCCACTGATGACATTGTCACCAACTAGGATGGCTTGGAGAAAACCTGGCATATACCTTCTACAATAATCCTTACGAGTATCCCTTAAACTCCATAATCAACAAGGAAGAGGTACTACAGGCTGTGTTTGAGCCCTTTGGTGGACCCTCTATGTACACTGCTATGGCAGCTTTACTGTCCCTGGATACCTTTAGTACACCACTGTTAGTATGCACTCTGGTAATAATAACATTGACAGTGCCTATTTTTGAGGGGTATGCCTGCCAATGTCATCATTTTTTCATTTGTTAACTGAGTTATTTGTTTGTTTTTAAGGTTTTTGAGTTCTTTATATATCCTGGATATTAATCCTCTGTGAGAAGAGTAGCGAGCCCATTCTGTAGGCTCTCTTTTCACTTTCTTTTGCTATGCAGAAACTTTTTAATTTTATGCCATCCCACTTATTAAATCTTGGCACTATTTTCTGAGCTTTAGGTGTCCTATTGAGAAAGTATTGCCTGTTCCTATGTGTTAGAGTGTCGACCCTATGTTTTTTTTTTTTTTCCTAGGAGTTGCATAGTTTCTGTTCTAATTCTTAAGTCTTTGATCCATTTTTGAGTTGATTTTTGTGTGGGTAAGAGATAGGATTTAATCTGATTCTTCCACATATGGACAACAAGTTTTTCTAGCACCATTGGTTAAAAAGGCTGGTTTTCCTTCCATGTATGTTTTTGACACCTTTGTCAAGGATCAGATGAATGTATCTCTGTCAGTTTATCTCTGTGTCTTCTATCCTGTATCATTGGTCTCTGTGTCTGTTTTTTTTTTTTTGCCACTATTATGACATTTTTGTTACTATAGCTCTGTAGTATAATTTGAAGTCATATATTGTGATGCCTCCAGCATTGGTATTTTGGCTTAGGATTGCATTTGGTATTCTACATCTCTTATTCTTCTAAATGGATTTTGGATGGTTATTCTGTTGCTGTTTGTTTTGTTTTGTTTTTGTTTTAGTATTTTTAGTCCTTTGGAGAATATCATTGGTATTTTGATAAGAATTGCATTAAATCTGCATATTGCTTTTAAAAGTATGGCAATCTTAACAAAATTAATTTTTCCTATTCATATACATGGGGTGTGTTCACATATTCTTGTATCTTCTTCAATTTCTTTCTTCAGTGTTCTATAGTTTTCATGGTAGAGGTCTTTTACCTCCTTGGTTAGGTTTATTCCTATTATTTTATTTTATTGAAGCTATTGTGAATGGTATTTTTTCTGATTTCTCTCTTAGCAGATTCATTATTATTATACAAGAAAGATTGACTTTTGCATCTTGATTTTGTAACCTGCTACTTTGCTGAATTGTTCATTAGCTCCAGCAGTCTCTGGTGGAACTTTTTAGATCTTCTAAGAATAGGATCATATTGCCTGCAAACAGTGATAATTTGACTTCTTTCTTTTCTATTTTTATCCCTTTTATTTCCTTCTCTTCCCTAATTGATATGGCTAAAATTTCTAGTATTATATTAAATAAGAGTGGTAAGAATGGACGTCTTTGTCTTGTTCTAGATTTTAAAGGCAATGCCTTCAGATTTGCCCCATTTATTATGAGGTTGGCTTTAAGTTTTTCATATATAGCCTCCATGATATTGAGGTATGTTCCTTCTATCACTAGTTTCTTGCTAGTTTTTCAGTGTTTTTCTCATGAATGGGTGTTGAATTTGATTGAGGCTTTCTCTGCATCTATTGAGATGTCTAAATGATTTTTGTCCTTGATTGTTTTTAAGTAATGAGTTATATTTATTGATTTTTGTATGTCAAACTATCCTAGCATCTCTGGTCTGAAACCAACTAGATCATGATGTACAATCTTATTGTTGAATGTGATTTGCTAATTTTTTTAAGGATTTCTTGTGTCTAAGTTCATTGGAGATATTGGTCTGTGTTTTCTTTCCTTGATGTGTCCTTACCTGGTTTTGGTATGAGGGTAATGCTGGCTTTTTAGAATGATTTTTGAAGTGTTCCATTCCTTTCTAATTCATGGAATAATTTCAGAAGCATTGAAATTGGTTCTCCTTTAAAGGTCTGGTAGAATCCAGCTGAGAATCCATCTGGTCTTGCTTTTCTTTGTTGAAAGGCAGAAACTTAAAGAGTCTCCTTATGGTATGTTCTTTTATTCTTCTTAAGTGTTCTACATATTTTACACATTTCTTTCCAAAGAATACACACCACAAAAACAAGAAAAAAAATCTCTTGTACTCTATCCTGATATCATTAGTTGTTAATATTTATTGAGTATAGAATACAATGATCAATAATCACATGAAATACAAATGAGAAAGCTATAATAAATAAAATCATAGTTTTCACATTTCATGGTTATCTATATAGTTATTCTAGTTGAAAACCAATCTAACTCACAATGTTTATCTCCTAAACAATATAGTTACACTGTACCTAACCTCTATCCATACACTGTCATGAAATAATCTCTCTGGAAATGGCCAGTTTTCTCCTTACTTCTCATGACTTCCCTAGAATAAAGTTGACCATATATAAAGTTAGGAATTTCCCCTAGGTATTCCACTTTTATAAAATGTGTAGTTCTTTGAATTCCAAAAGGCCTGTATCACATCTCCTCATAGAAGAAGAATTGTATGCAGAAATAAAAATGGAACTTTTTTTCCAAAAATGTAAACTTGGAAATGTAACAACAAGTTACACAACTATCTATTGAAAGTAGGTCTATTATTCCTCCAACCATTTAAATGCAGATGGTAGCACTTGAAGTCAATAAAACTGTTGGAATTAGTGTACTTATTATTCATTGATAATTTGTTTATGATTATAAACAAGTGACAATCAATCACACTCACTAAATCTGAAAGCTCTTTTATACCAAATTTCATTTTTCAATGATCCATTAAATATTTTATGCTGCTTCTTTGTCTAAAGACATTTTGACATTTATTAAAACCCACAACCTACTGAATATGGAACACTTCGCAATACACTTCCTTACCATGGCACCCAAATAGGGAAGCATCTTGTCAGCATAGTCCTGAATGCAGCATGACTTAAAATAAATATGACAGATTATTCTAATTCATTTACCATTATAGTTGGCTATGAAAACTCACTTGTGTATTTATACATCTACCCTTAGCAGTGCATTCAAGTAATCAGAAGTGTAAATGAAAATATATTATCTTCAATGACTAAGGTAAGTATCAGTGTGGAATTTGAACCAGAAAGAACAGAGTTCATGCCCTAGGTCTTTCAATAGATGGACTGAAATTTTACTAAACTCTGAACATCAACTTTTTATATGTAAACTGGAGATAGCAATGCTTGCTCCCTGAAGTGGTAAAAGAATAAATGAAATTATGCTTATAAATGCACATCCGAGGTACTCCAAGCCTGGTAGTAATTAGTATTCTTTTTCTAACCTTGCTTTCTTTATGCCTTGCCAACATGCATAAAGACTTTGCCTACTTCTCCCATACACTTTCTTCTTTAAATTGATTCTCTCTCTCCTAGGAGAGACACAGATTGCAAAGTAGGTAAAAAAAAATTTTTGGCATTTATTGGAACTTGACCCCTCTCTTTATCACAGCAGTTCTAATATTTGGAGACTCCTGACTCCTAAACTAAGAATGGGCTGCTTCTAGCATAATCAAAAAGAAAAGTGAGTCTGAAAAGAAAAGGGGTCTGTCTACACTTCCAGTCAGCAAGTCACCAGAAGTTCTTACCTGTTGGAATATTAAATAGGGGAAAAGGTAAAATCTTTAAGGTCAATAGGGCTCAATACCAAGGAAAAACAGAATATTAATTTTCTTTCTTTTTATTATTTTAAGAAGAAACTTAAAATACAGCTTTGTTTCTGATTTTCTAAACACAGACTAACGTATATCTGTTTCCAGCTCTGTGATCTTTTGTTGATACACAGGAACCCTAAGGGAAAGAAGAACTCATGTGTTTTTAGGGCTCTACGTTCCTACATAAAGCAGAAATAATAATAGTGAAATAAATTGGCTAAAATAAATTTAGGAAGCAAGACTTAATCTCAAACTGTGTGTTCTTGTGTTTGACTATATTATCTCAACTAATTTAAAAAAGAAAATTCAGAGGATGTCATGGCACAGTCATATAATCCCACCTTCTCAAGAGGCTGAGATAGGAAGATTCAACTTTTAATTGGGACTCTGTCTCAAAACTATTATGCATAGCTTTCTCTGTCAAAACTTGGAGAATATTTGGGAAAAATATAAAGTAGAAAAATCTTAACTCTTTAAAAGTATACTTATAGTGGATGTCAGTATCTCTTTAACAAGACTTTCCATTTACATTGGATTTGCTAGTGATAAAACTGAATGACTAATAACCAAAAATTTGCTTTCAGAGTTGACATGGCCCAAATCCTGATCTATGTCACTTGAAAACTTCGGGACGTGACCTCATCCTTCCCTCTGGGACGATCCAATGAACAAGAGAAAAAGTGAAGTTGTCATTTACCACATTTGCTCATAAGAGAATAAAATATGTTTATCTTAGCAGCTTCAGAAAGAAAAATTCAATATTGATTCTTGATAAAAACTCTTAGCAAATGAGGTCCAGGAAAAAACATTCATCGCTGACAAAGAGCATCTGTAAAAAGCCTCCTGCCAACACTACAATTGAAAAGTTGAGAGCATGTCCTGAATATCAGGGACAGAGTATCTATTGTCACCATTCCTTCAATGTTGTGCTGGAGGTCCTGAACAGAAGAACCAGAAACAAAATACTTTTTAGTGCAGATATTGTGTTTGAATTTATGGAAATCACCCCCCACAAAAAAAATCCTGTGAACAAATTATTAGAATTAATAAGACAGTTTTTAAAAATGCTGGATAAAAAAATAGCTCTTTGTATTTGTACCTGGATCCAACTAACTACAAATTGAAAATATTTTTTGAAGGTGTGTCTGTACTGAACATGCACAGATTTTTTTTCCTTGTCATCATTCCTTAATCAGTACAGAGCAACTATTTACATAGCATTTATACTGTGTTACTATAAATGCTTAACTATATAAGAGAATGTGCATAGGTTATATGCAAATATTACACAGTTTTATATAAAGGGCTTGAATACCTGCAGATTTTGGTATCTATGGGGGTCCTGGAACCAATCCCCATGGACATGGAGAAACAATAGTACACAAAAATGAGACATATACACTAACATCCAAACTGTCAAACAATCTGTTTATAATTCTATAAAGTTACAATGCACATATATTACTTATTTTGCATCAAAGATTGTTCTATATACCTTACATAGGTAAAGCTTTGCAAATGTCATAAATAAATTGGCATGCCTCCATTTGCCTCCATTCTTCCTTTCCCTCAAATGTGCCCTGTCTGAATGAGTTATTCTATTTGAGTAGAAGAGATCAGAGTGATGCCGTGTAAATCTGAGACTAGATCATAAAGATCTAGTCCTGAACAGATCTTCTAGATCATAAAGAGGATAGCTTCTGCCAGGCTCTTCCTCTCAGAATCATTTGCTCTGGGGAAAGCCAGTCACTGTCTTATAAGGACACTTAAGACCGTTAGTAAAAATCCCCATCAGCAGGAACTGAGGCCTCTTGTCAATACCTACCTTGAATTTGCTAGCCAGTGAGTAGTCCAGAAGAGCCTCCAAATCTTGACTGCAACACCATCAGAGGCTTGAGTCAGACATCAACGCCGAGCCTCTCCAATGTTCTTGACCCTCAGAAACTGTGAGGGATATTAAATATTTATCATTGGGTTTTAAGTTTTGCAACAGAGCAATAGGTCATGCACATTGCATGATCAGCACAACATCTCTACAACATAGGTTCTAGTCCCAATATCGCTTTAAAGGTGAGACAAGAGAGGCAGAAGAAGTATATGTTTGAGGTCACAAAGTGGAGATGTGTGACCAATGGAGACAGGACTCAAGTGCAACTGGTCAGGTTCCAGAGTTTGTGTTTTCAACTGGGATATGATGCTGCATTGCCTTTCCCTCTTCAAACTTTCAACATATTTTATCTCACTCAATCCCTTTTTGTTCTAAATAACACTCTCCAGTAGAATTTCAATCTACAGACTGAATAGAGCTAAGTACTTCTATAGATCATCTGAGAGCCACTTCTATCTGGATCTTTTTCCTCTTTCGTGGACCCACCTTTTGTGGACCCACCTTTTGTGGGACCCATATTACCCTCTTTATTTTATGAATAAAATCTCCTCTATGCTAATATCAAGAAAAGAAAATGCTGATTGATTGCTCTGATTTGTTATATTGTGAAAACCTGAGTAATAAAGAAGACATCTCAGAATATATTTCAAACCTATCCCTGGCAGTCAACAATAGGTTCATAGAAGTATTCAGGACTCTCATTGTCAGATAATAAGTAAGTGCTTCACTCTGGATGCTTCTGACATTCAGTCAGTATCTAAACTCCATCATGTAGAGCCTATCTAAAATTTGTTCTTTACTTCATCCAGAATCCTCATCCTGCTTGGCAAGTAATAAATATTCAACTTTCTTGTTTCAGATATATGTAAAGTGTAGTGTTAGTCAATTTTCCCATCACTTTAACAGAATTCCTAAGATAATCAACTTATAAAAAGATTCATTTAGCTCACAGTTTCGGAGATTCTTGCCCATGATTGTTTGACCTAATTGTTATGAGCCTGTGGTGAGGCAGCATATCATGGAATCCATACTGGAGACAAAGCCTTTAACATATGGAGCTTTGGGGGGTATTTAAGATCCAAACTATAGCAAGAAATTTTTTTTTAATTTTTCTACATTCTTGATTTGCTGAAATAAATCTTCTAGTAGCTGTGTATTCAAGAGTAAACAAGAGAAAAACTTCTTGAAGCATCACATATGTTAAAATTTTTTCTTTCATGACTTCTTATTGGTTGATAGTTTGCCATGATAAAGAATTTATTATCACATTTTTCCTAATATTTGAGGGGATTATATTCTTTTAACATCCAGTGGTTCCTAAAGAGACCTCCAATGCCAATATGACTCATATTCTTTTGGAAATAATTACTCTTCTATGTGAAAAATTGTTGAATACTTTCTTTACTTGGGATTTGAAATTTCAGAACTTTTTTATATCTCTCTTCTTTGCTTTTTATTGACCATGCTATTTTGCAATCTGAAGACTTATAGACTTTATTGTTTTATATACATCCCATCATTTTTCTTTTGTGCACATTCTAGGTTTTCTAAACTTTATTCTCTAGTCCTGCTGAATATTTATGATGATTAATTTTATGTGATAACTTGGCTAGGCCTGGGTATCCAAATAATTGGTAAAACATTAGCTTCAATGTTGTGAAGGTATTTTTATTTAACATTTAAATATTCAACTTTTTTGGGGGGGGGGGGTGTCCGAGTTTGAGGGTGGGGGAAGAACGCTTATCCAATCTGTTGAAGGCCTAAACAGAAAAAAGACTGACCTCCCCCAAGAAAAGGGAAATTCCTCCTCCTGCCTGTCCTTGGATTCAAGCTGCAATATCAACTCTTCCCTGAGCCTCTAGCCTGCTGGCATAACTTGCAGATTTTGGATTTTCCAACCTCCACATGTAAGCCAAATTCCTTAAAATATCTCTCTCCCTCCATCCCTTCCTCTGCCCCCTACCCTTGTTGTTCTCATTGCTCTTGCTATTTTGCTTTCTCTTTCATGCTACACTCTTCTAATATAGCTATGGTTCTTAGTTATTCATTTGTAATGACGAAGAAAAAATAAGACAAATGAGCAAGTGTCTACTATATTAAATCTTTCTATTCTATCCTCAAAGGAAACTTAGCTACTGGCACATAGCTCCTCCTCAGAGGCATACAGTCATCTGTCTTTCATCTCTCACTGCAAGTCAGAGTAGTTTCTTAGGGTGAGGAGGGGAATGACCCTTTGAATGATCTGTATTGTCTGCCTTTTGCCTTTTTTATTATAAACTCAAATTTTGCAATTAAAAACCTAAGGGCATGAATTTTAAATCCTCTAATTTTGCTAACGTATTTCTTTGGCGCAATGGACATCTTGTGGCTTCATATTCATGTTAAGAGCCACAAGTAAAAATGATATTGGGGATAGTAGCAACAAAACCTCACATGCTTTCTAGATCTAAATATCATCCCAACCATGGGATTAAACATCAGGATTGAATAGAGACAGTCCAGTCTTCTCTACTTCATATTTTGCCACCTATTTCTTCCAATGCTTCCAAAGATGCCTATTTTCCAAAATGTGCAGTTGCTATCCCATTGCTTTTCACATTTTAGCTAGAATAGGGAGGCAGGAAACTGTAATTCAAATTTGGTTTTTCCTTACTCAAAATGCAAGAGCATCATCCAGTGGCAAAACTCTAACTACAAAATTTTCAATTTACATATAAGGGATACTATTTCAACATAGGAAAAAAATATTTTCCTGTTCTATTTTCCTAATGAGATTTCCAGACAAAACTGTAGGAAATTTAGATGGCTGCTTATTTCTCAGCTTCCTTTGAAACTTCCAGGCCTAGTTTCCTAGTCCTGAATCTTGAAGACTGATGTTAGGAATTACTGTCTTAGAAGGATAGGTTGTTGGCTATAACTCAACACTGGGGGTCAGGGTTTCAAGTGAGCCAGGCCATGAAAGCTCTAACTCCTTTGAATAATTGTTATTCTTTCTCCTGAAAACAGCATCTAAGTATCTTTCCCTCATTGCCCTGGCCATCAGGACACTCAAAATTAAATGTAAATCCATTTTAAACAGTACAGTAAGCTGTAAGTCTCCTCTTAAAGATTTCTTCCTTTTAGTTTTGAAGGAATATGTGTGTGTGCACACACATACATATTCTGAAATTCTCTGTTATGGCTGTTACTCTAATTATTTGTATACTATGGATTTATCTTGATATGTTTAGTATAATTTATATGTTTTCTAGAATGTTATATAGTCAATTCTCTTGGAAAACCCCACTGAGCCTAGAAATTATAGTATACTAAAAACAATCACTAGACCTTGTCGAAATGTATAGATTCTCCCCAATTTTTTACTACCTTATTGTAATCTAACAGTAGTTTCACCTAAACTCCCTGACTTAAACAAAAAATACATAAGCCAAACCATCTGAAATTCATGAAATTATCTAAACTCACCATGAGATTCCAATGGGCTAGGAATATTTAAGGTCAAAATGTACTGACCACTTTGGTAGACATTTAAGGTCTGAAAGAATATATTTTGGGCCATGACCATCTTTCTTTGAGACATGTCCCGTAGTTTTCCTTAGTGAATTGGGTGTAGCATGAAAGAAATCTTAGAATTGTCAGGTTGTGAGTTGGGGTGAAGAACATGGGTGGTAGTATGAATGTCTACTCTGGCCATTTAATTAGTATACAAATGTTTAAAAACAAAGTGCGTCTACTTACTATAATTTTGCAAAGTTAAATTATCCAGAGGATTCAGGGACAATAGATTCTCTGGAAGGGTCGACATAGATCTCCTCAACATACTGCTGGTTATGTCTTGAACTACCTTCTAATATTTGGGCCAAGAGTTAACAATGTCCATGTTTCAGTGAAAGCTATTTGAAAACATGCCTGTGAACTTCGTCTGCACTCTTCCTTTTGTACAATGTGTCATGACATTGGGAAAGTTCTGAGTAAATAAATCCATCAATACCATAGGAATCTCATATTTTTCATCTGGATTTTATGTAGTCTTTTACTTGTCTTTTCATTTCCATTCTTCTGGAAAGCACTTGAAACATTTATTTGCACACAAATAAGGACACATCAGCTATGAAGTTGGTTTTCACACTTATGCCAGACCATCTCTCCTATGATTCCTATTACTGATGAAACCTTCATATCACTTAAAGTTGCTGGCATGTTATTTTTTCTTTGAAGACTTTCAGAGATGCAGGCCAGAATGTGTAATAGTGTATACTGTGGGGAGAAAAAAAAAAACAAATAAGTTCTCTCCTTGCTGGTTTCCAAATAAGGAAGAAAAAGGATGTCAAGTACTTTTGAACTTCCTTTAATTACAAAGTCACTAGAAATATGATATAATTAAATGACCCCTATGCTCTGTCATGCTGTAATTTGTTGCCTCGGGGCATATATGCTCACTGGGAAGAAGGCAGAGTTAGAGGTGCTCATGGAATTCTACATGACTCTACTCTACCAATATGACCAGCCTTGCTTTTCCAAAGTGGTGTTATTTTTGTCAATTATGTGACATTTCCCATTTTATTATGAAGAGTCTCCTGACTCAACTCTTTTGTTACTTCCCCACTTGTAAATCTTCTGAAAGCCTGTACACTTGTTTCCTACACTCTCAACATTTCATTGTGCACTTTTTTTTGAAAATTTTGTTCCTACTTTACTAAACCCAGGAGACTTATTTGGTGCAATAAATAGCAAGCAGTTAATTATTAAATCTGATATAACCCCATTGAAAAGAGTTATGGAGAACTTTGTTTTACAGGAAAAAAACACAGCAAGAAGTTTTTAATATTTTAACTCTTTTGTTCACCTTCAAGTAAATTATTTTATTATCTTTTATTTAAAACCAGGAACCTTTAGGGATTAATTTAGGAAATTGCTTTCTTTAGAAGAAATTAAAATATATTTTTTTGGTTGTTCAAAACATTACAAAGCTCTTGACATATCATATTTCATACATTAGATTCAAGTTGGTTATGAACTCCCAATTTTACCCCAAATATAGATTGCAGAATCACATCGGTTACACATCCACATTTTACATAATGCCCTATTAGTAACTGTTGTATTCTGCTACCTTTCCTATCCTCTACTATCCCCCCTCCCCTCCCCTCCCATCTTCTCTCTCTACCCCATCTACTGTAATTCATTTCTCTCCTTGTTTATTTTCCCATTCCCCTCACAACCTCTTATATGTAATTTTGTTGCATGGTAATGGAGGGAGACCCTCATTGTTATACAAAATTAAAATATATTTTTTAAACATGATGATATGTTATATTGTCACATCTTGCCTTCTGTTGAGGAATATCCCTTTTGGTCACTTCAATGTCCATAGATTTCTTAGATCTTATTTACTGAGATCCTATTGTGTGCTATGCACTTCTATAGCAAGGAGTAATTAGCTGACAGATTAAAAATTGTAGAACCTATCCTAAACAAGATAAAAGGGGTACACAGAATCAATCCTGTTCGAGAAAATATATATGCATACTTTTTTCTCCAAGTTTGAAATTCTTTTAGATTTGAAATTACTGGGACTACCTTAAAAAATCAGACTTCTACCCCACCTTTCTTGGAAATATAACTAAGTGTAGACATTGATGAAATGCTTTTGGTAATGTCAGTGACATAGGCAATTTTTCATATTGAACTGGAGATGAGTCAAATTAAAAACAATACAGCATTTGTACCATGACACTCAAGCCAAATTACCCATTTCCATGTGAGAACAATGAGTAGGCACTGTAGATTTCATTTCTAAAAATGTTAATTGAAGTGACACTATAAAAAGCCTCACTAGCTATGTCCTGTTGTGTATGAGACTCTCTCTCTCTCTCTCTCTCTCTCTCTCTCTCTCTCTCTCTCTCACACACACACACACACACACACACATACACACACACACACACACACACACAAAGGCAACTGAATAAGAAGATGCCTAAATAAATTCCCATGTAGTTCTACAATTCCACAATTAAGGGTCAAAATTATAATGCTTCTGTAACTAGATGATACCTAATTTTAGTGAATCCTGGTTAATGTTTCCTAGTTTTTTGCTAGCCATCTGCTACAGAATTTGTACTAAAATTGTGCAATGAATGTATACACTATAGCTTCCTAAGTTAGGAAGTTATTATAATTTCTCATTTATTTTATGGTTTAGGTAGCTTTTCATCACTGTGACCAAATATACAACAAGAACAATTTAGAGAAGGGAAACTTTATTTGGGCTCATGATTTCAGAGAACTCAGTCCATAGATGTCAGTTCTACTGCTCTGGGCCCAAGGTAAAGCAGCACATCATGGGGAAAGTGCCCAGTGAAAGAAAGCTGCTCAGCTCATGATAGCAAGGAAGCAGAAAGAGTTAACAAGAGGGAAGAGGGCCTCTGGGAAGATCAACCATTCCAGGACACACTCCAGTGATCCACCTCCTCCAATCACACCCTACCTGCCTACAGTTACCATCCAGTCAGTCCATTCAAATTAGGATGGACCCAACTCTTTCATCTCTGAATTTCCTGCATTAACTGGAGGTTTGGAGGACCTCTCATACCCAAACCATAACACTTTATATACTCCTTTTCAACTGCTTTCCTACATTCTACTTACCTACACTCAAATCTCTCAATTGGTCCTTGGTGGACCCAAATTTAAGCTGATAACTGAAAACATAAGTAAAATATGGAAAAGACCCAAGAAGAATAAAATAATATCCAGAGAAAGGGAATAGAATATTGAAAAATTAGATAGAACATATTAGATCAATAAATTGAGACAGTTCAAGAGTATTGGATGATAGAGTTAAAAAATTATGAAAGAATGACAATGGATTCAACACAGCTTTGGGTAAGGGCTAGATTGTAGGGAGATTTATAAGCCAAGTTAAGCAGCTTGGTCTGGAGTTTGAAGCAACCCAGCAGTGACAATAGAGACCATAGCAATGACAAACAGAAGGGAGAAGCAATGATTTGGAGGAAATCTGGGTCCTTGAAATAAATTTCCCAGCAGCCTAAAATAGTTGCTTTGAACCATTATGTGACATTAAAATTTCCTTTGTTCTTCAAGTGATTGTTTGGCTGTCTGTGTTACATTATCCTTTCACCCTTCTAAATAGATGTGACTTTTCTACTTTTCTACTGGTGACTGTGCTTTTGTGCAAGGGGAATGTGTGAAACAAAAAATAAGCAGAGAATCTAGAAACACAAACATTCACGGAATGATAGTGGGAAAACAATAGCAGAGGATGTCAAACTGTTAGTAAGGGAAGAAGAAAATTTAGGAACTAAAGAAAGAGTGTTTTAAGAATTGTGCAAATGGTAAATTGTTAAATCAAAATAGAAACAAAAGAGTGTCCATTCAATTTGGGCTCATGACTTCAGAAAGCTCAGTCCACAGATGGCAGGTTCTAGTGCTCTGGGCCCAAGGTGAAGTAGCACATCATGGGGAAAGTGCCCAGTGAAAGAAATAAATATGTTGGTGGGACAGAGATGTGTCAAGAGAGTTTGGTGTATTATCAAAAGAGGGTTTGTGAAAGAGTGTGGAAACTTAGCATGTTGGAAAGGAAGTAAGATACAGAGGTTGCTTATGGGTACTGAAAAGAACACAGGATCAAATGACCCAGAGGATTTCTGGATCTGATTTACTTAATGAGAAGGAAGGAAACTTTGGACGAGAGAATAGTATATATGAATTGTATTTCCAAAAATTAGTGAAGTTTTGGATTAAAAGGAGTTCTAAGAATGTGCCATAAACCTTGTTACACTATAGAATCACTTGTGACAGTTTTGGAAGCACATTGGAAACTTTTGCTTTTAGCCCTGATTTGGTTGCAGACTTACCCTTCTACTGTAAACAGCTCTAAAACCGGGTGAAGTAACATTGCAATTGCTTCTAATATGTACAACACACAGTGTGAGTCTGTGATTCTTGAGAAAAAGGAGCTATCCGACAGGAGCTTTACTTCTTTCCTACCTTTTGTACTGGGGGAACTTTCACAATTGCATCATAGGTTGGAGAGGCTCAGGTGGATTCAGCAGTCACTGAACTGAGGAGAAAGAGGAGAGCAGCCCTGTCAATGTGGAGAAACTTGCAGGATTAGACTACTAAAGAAGCAAAGAAGTCTAGGGAAGACATGGGTCAATGTGGTAGTTGTAGAAGAAGAATCAGGGGTTTGGTAAAGAGTGGCTGTGAAAATCAGAACTGAACAAACCAATGTGAATTACTATATATAGATGGACAAAAAAACATAAAAATATTAAAATATACCTGGGGGGGGGGGGGAAGCACACCATTAATTGCCTCTAAGAAGGGAGAAAAGTAAGTGGTTTGGAATCAAATGAAGCTTTAACTACAAAATCTGCAAAATTTCATTTCTCTCAAACCATATAATCTGGGCCACTATAGAAAAACAGTGTTTAATCTGGTTAAAATGTGTACACAATCCTATACATTTTATATGCTTTTCCAAGTGCCTGTAATACTAGTGGCTCAAGAGGCTGAGGCAGGAGGATGATAAGTTCAAAGCCAGCCCCAGCAACTTAGTGAGGCCCTAAGCAACTTGGTGAGACCCTGTCTCTAAATAAAATATAAAAAAGGACTGGGGATGTGGTTCTGTGGTTAAGCACCCTGGGTTCGATTCCTGACCAAAAAAAAAAAAAAAAAAAAAAAAGTATACTTTTAAGTATTGTGTAATCTTAGATGTAAAATCATCTTAGTAGTTGTTTGTTCCAGGATTTATAATATATGACTTTCAGTACTCACCGTCTACCCCCAAATATATTAGCATGTCCTTTATAATGCAAGAAAAAATTGGTTTTAGCATAAAGTTAAGTTCAGGGCTTGTTATTCTGTCAAAAGGTCTTATTCTGTCAAAATTTCACACTTCAATAGACAAAAAAAAAAAAAAATCAATGACTAGAGTATACTTGAACAATGTTGTCAAATGACTTGGCCTTACTGATATTACAGAACATTCCCAAAATCTCACATCAAACTGAAAAGGAGATTGAGTAGTTAAAACTACTTTAGAACTATTAAACTACAGAATTTAAGATAGGATGGTAATGGCAGAAAATTTTACATATTATTCAGATTTGTGGAATGAAACAGAAAGTCCAAGTATGTGTATGTGTGTGTGTAAAATTTTATATACGTATATATAATTTTATTATTATAAAATATAATTATATTCAACAAAGGTGTCAAGGTAATTCTTGAGGAAAGGGTTGTCTTTTCAAAAATTCTGTTAGAATGCATAGCAAAACAGAACTCAAAAAACTAAAAAATAAATTCTTACCTGACATTATCTGAAAAATTAACTCAAAATTAATTATGGTCATAATTGTAGAAGTTAAATGTATATAACTTTGAGGAGAAAACTGAAGAAATTCTTCATTATATTGGGATGGTTGAGGATTTTTAAATTAGTGTATAAAGTCACTAACTTTTATATAAAAAAGAAGTGAAAATTGGGCTTTAACAAGTTAAAATCTTCTGATCTTTGAAATATATTGTTAAGATAAAAAAATTCAAACTACAGCCTTGGAAAATTTATTAGGTATACAGATATTGATGACATAGTTATAAATGATATACATAAAATACACATATAGGTAACACACAAATATTTGCATATATAATTAATATAATTATATTAGTGAATAGTGTTCCACCAAAAGATTTGAAAAATCAACATATATTTATGATAGAAGGTCTCAGCAAACTAGGTTTGTTCAACTTTATAAAAACATATACCCATAGCTAACATCCGATTTGTATACTTAATGGTGAGAAACTAAATGCTTTCTCACTAAAGATTGGGAACAAGTATATATTTAAATACAAAAACCAAAACAAAAATTTATATATCAACAATCTGATATCGAATAAGTGAAAACATTTTACAGAAACACTTCATGAAAAAAGATGTACAGATCATCAATGAATGCATGAAAGCATGTTTAACATAATTGGTCATCAAGAAAACACAAGTTAAAGCACAGTAGCATTCCACAATGTACTTTTTAAGTAGTTAAACGTTTACCATGTAAGTAGATATTGACTTTCAAATTGAAAA
Source organism: Marmota flaviventris (assembly GCF_047511675.1). NCBI lineage: Eukaryota > Metazoa > Chordata > Mammalia > Rodentia > Sciuridae > Marmota > Marmota flaviventris. Next base: position 78,983,239 of record NC_092505.1, read on the forward strand.
TTTATGTCCACACAGATTCACACAAATTAAAAAATTATGGCAGTTCTATTCAATTTTACAACCCAAATTGAACATAATCCAAAATATATATATATTTCAACAAGAGGAAGGACAAAGGAATAAAGTTATTGAACCACATGACAGTATGGCTCAATCCCAAAATACTAGACTGAGAAAAGGAAGGACACAAAATAGTCCATACGATATGATTACATTTATTTATATTTTTAAAATCTCATGTGTAGTGTCAAAAGTAGATTGGTTATTACCTGAGCCTGGACAGTAGGGGATGATTTCTGGGAAAGGGTACAAGAGAACTTGTTAAAATGATGAAAATATTCTGAATCTTTATCGTGATGGTGGCTACACAGATGTTATATTCCTGTTAAATTTCAATGAATTGTACACTTATATGGGTGTATTTTATCTTATGTGAATTATAACTCAATAAAGTTAATTTAGGAATCATTTTTACCATATTTTTAAAACTCATACAGGAAGAAGAATAGAACTGCTCTCTTCCCTGACAGTTCTGGTACTAACTCTAAAACTTCCATATAAAAAGTTGGAAAGATTAATATACAAATACAGCTAGGCAATAGTCTCTGTTTTAGTCCTGATCTGAATCCTCCTTTTCTGCTATTATGCTACACCCTGGTTGATGGATTCCTGTTGTTTCTAGTTTGCATTATCTATGTTTCAAGTTATTCCTTTCTCTTCCAGACAGTGGAGAAAAGAAACATTTCAATCACACTGACTTGATTAACTCAGAGCTGTTTCATCTCGTAACTGTCACTAAGAAAAATGCGGGAATATCAGGAAAACATGAGAGTGGATTTTCTTCCACTCTGTCAAATGCCTTCCTATTATGACAATGGGACCAAAGAATCACAACATGTGATTCTTTAAAGATTATGTTTTTAGCTCAATTTGGGGAAGAGTTCAATGCTTTTAAAAGAAAAATAGATACTCTAGAAACTTTTTTTTTTTGCTTTAGAGTGACATAAAACTCATTACCTTGTATTTATGTAATATGTTAATAGACGCTTTTCTTTAATCCAAATGAATAAATGTCATGAATATGTTACCAAGAAAGCTTGTACAATCAGCTTTTATAGGATTCATATGGTTGGATGTGAGCTCCCTCAACTATTAAATATTTATAATAGCCATTTATATAGTTCCTTCTTCTAGACCTCAATATTTTTATGCTAGAGTTTATAAATTCTTCATTTGATCTAGTCTATACTTCTTTTGTTGAACTTTGAAATAATTGTCTTACATGCAGAACATATTGGAGCTAGAGAACAGCTGGTCAACATCCTCCAAATAATAATATCATGTTTAAAGACACATGGCCTGTCAATTCCCAACTGTGCTTTCTCCAAAACAAATAATCCTAATTCCTTTAATCTTTAATCATGCATCCAATTGCTTAGGCTTTCTCTCAAGCCCCAACAACTAGATATAAGATAGTTCCAAGCATGTGTTTAGATCAGAGATTGCAATTCCCTTTAACTTTGATTAGAATCAGCTTCTCCAGGAAACACAAGTATATTTTCCATGTCTCATGACATAAGATAAATTCTTCTGAAGTGTATAAATGGATGTTCCATCATGCACCCAGCTGTTCTTTCTATTACCTGGATTCTAGCCAGTTCATGAATAAGTGAAACACTATTGTGTATTGTCTATACAAGCATCATTTAAAGAGAATAGATTAATCATCTTCAACTCACACTTTCTTTTGGACCAGGTAAAGATTGATTTTAGTAATGTAAATTTCTTCCTGATGAATTTCATTCCTATCCTTGGATAGAGATGAGTATCTTCAAAGTACACACGGTGCTACTAGTATTACTATTAGCGTAAACACTAAGTTTGTAATGATACATGTTCTATGAAATCTTTGCTCTTCAGTTCTCCAGGTTTTCATGAATCAAATAGAAATTATATTGGGCTGAAAAATCAAGAATCACAAGAGCATGATGGACTTTTACAAGCCTAAATAAACTCAATTGAAATTTTCTCTTCTCTGTCTAAAGAGGTTCTCCTTTATGGTAATTCATTAATATTTTTATTTTTTACTTTTTCAGAACCAAGTAACTATATGAGCATAACTTTGGGTTAAGGTAAATTTTGCTACTGTAATGAAATTACTTATAGATAACTCTGGTTTCTAGTAACAGAGTTAATATTTTGCTAATAGTTAGAAGAAAATGATTCTTTGTAATATGAGTACTCCAATGGTTTGGATTTTTGATGTTCCCCTCTACAGCCCATGGGTTAGACCATTGTAGCAATGTTCAGAGGTGAAATGATTAGATTATGAGAGCTGTAACCTCATCAGTGAATTATTTAGTTTCAATGGATTATTGGGGGGGGGGGTAACTGTAGGCAGGTAAGACGTAGCTGAAGGAAGTAGGTCACTGGGAGTATGCCCTTGAATATATCTGTCTCAAGCTCTCCACTACCCCACTCCACCCTCTCTGCTTCCTGTCTTCCATGACCCAAGCAGCTTTCCTCTACCACACCTTCTGCCATGTTCTGTCTCACCTGGGACCCCAAAAAATGGATCTGGCCAATCATGGATTGAACCTCTGAAACAATAAACCCCAAATAAAAATTTTCAGCTCTAAGTTTTTCTTTTAAGGTATTTTGAAATTTGTCAAGAAAAGCAGACTGACATGAATATATTAAGGTTTTGGATGTAATCAGAATCAGTTACCATACGAGTCATTCTGTCTGAACAATGTAATATTGGACAAGCACAGAAAATTAGATATTCAAAAATAGCTGTGTATCTAGAAGATAATATGTAGAAAATTTTCACTGAATTAGTTGTCTAGAATACAGTATATAGCTGAATGCTTTGTAAGTAGTATATATACTTGATAATTATTTTGATCATTACTTTAGATCAGAAGTAGTACTTTTATTTTTATGTGGCTCCTAATAATTAAAATCAATCTCTAAACAACTAAAATTATTTCTAATATTTTAGATGCCCTTGGTATTGTGAAGGAAAATCCTATAACTCAATAAATGGCTCTTTTTGCTGTCTTGAAGTTAAGGTCAATGGTGCCAAACTTTATTGTAAAAATTAATGTTGATAATTAGTTGCTATAAGCTTACTTTTTAAAAGATAATTTTTCCTCTTTCATTTTAATAGAATTTTACCTGTTTATTACAGAGATACATGGGAACTTTAGATACTTTAAATGAACAAAATAAAAATTCATCTTGCTATAGACTGCTAACCTTCATTGGAGACCCTGTCAAATAAAAAGCTAATGTGGTTTTTACTAGAAAAGTTTAAATAATAAAGAAAAGTAGATATCACTAAAACAATCATGTGTTCTCCAGCCAGAATTTTCACAATGTTCACAATTAGTCTTTGGTCATTGTTATAATGATACATAATTATATTTATATGCATTTATGAACAATAAGACTTGACAGGTGGGATTTCAATTTTCTTTGTTCTCTTTGAAAGCTTTCTTCCCTTTCTCTCTGCTCAGAAGCAATGGAAGTCATTAATTTGATCATAGTCCTTCCAATAATGCTTTATATTTTGCTACTTTTGATTCACATGACATTTCAATAAAAATATTTATTAGTTCACAAATTGTTGAAATTATGTTGAAAACTACTTTAATATTATGCATTCATTTGCATAAATTATTTCTTTATTTTATTAAATTATATAATTTTTAGCATTAAGTCCTATCTTAAACAATATTTTCCTATTTATACAAGTTGTTCTTTATGTCCTTAAATTTTTTCCATAACATTCTACAAATATTTTTGCTAATTTTTTATTGTAATTCAAGATTTTTATTGCCATTAATTTCAGAATTAAGTTATTGCTAAATTTTCTAGATAATTTTAAAATAATGCAAATAGTGTCCCATCAAAAGAACAATAGTGATTTTTGTACATTATGTATCAGTAGTTTTTCCTGGTTTTTAAGATTTTCTGAGAATGTCAATTAAAAATAGTGGCAATTTACACTCATAGGTTGCTGGTGGGACTGCAAATTGGTGCAGCCAATATGGAAAGCAGTATGGAGAATCATTGGAAAACTGGAAATGGAGCTACCATTTGACCGAGCTATCCCACTCCTCAGTCTATACCCAAAGGACTTAAAAACAGCATACTTCAGGGACACAGCCACATGAATGTTTATAGCAGCACAATTCACAATAACGAAACTGTGGAACCAACCTAGATGCCCTTCAATAGATGAATGGAAAAAGAAAATGTGGTATATATACACAATAGAATATTATTCAGCAATAAAAGAGAATAAAATCATGGCATTTGCAGGTGAATGGATGGGGTTAGAGAATATAATGCTAAGTGAAGCTAGCCAATCCCCCCAAAACAAATGCCAAATATTTTCTCTGATTTAAGGATGCTGATTCATAATGTGGTGGGGGAGCATGGGATGATTAGATGAACTCTAGATAAGGCAAAGGGGAAAAGGGAAGGGGGGGCAAGGGAGATGGAATGGGGGTAGGAAATATGGTGGAATGAAATGGACATCATTACCCTAAGTACATGTATGATTGCATGAATGGTGTGACTCTACTTTGTGTACAACCAGAGATATGAAAAATTGTGCTCTATATGTGTAATATGAATTGTAATGCATTCTGCTGTCATATATAACAAATTAAAATTTTAAAAATTGAAAGAAAAATAAACAATGGCTTCAAAAAAAAAAGTAGTGGCAATTTTACCTTATCCTTTACAATTCTTAAACTTCTTACTTTTTCTGTCTTAATTAATTATCCAAGAACATCTCGTAGAGTACTGTGGTGATAGTAGTGGTCTTAGTACTTATTCTTGTCTCTTGAAATTATTGTTAATAAAGATTACTATCTTAAGTATGATGCTTGAAATTGGTCTTTGGTAGATAAATTTTATCAATGTAAGGAAATTCTTTTTAATTCCTAGTTTACTAAGATTTTTTTTGAAGATCGTGAATTATTACTTAATTTTCCAAATTTTACTGCATCTAATGAAATTATCACAATTTTTTTCAATCTGTTACTGTGATGAGTTACATAAATATTTTTAATGTTATGCTGTCCTAAATTCCTGGTGTAAGCCCAAATTAGTCAAACTGTATGGTTTTAAATATCAAAAAGTTTTACTGGGGGGAGGGGAGAATTGTAGAATTATCATTGACAACAAATTTTCTTTGAATTTTTTTAATTCATAATTTTATATCCTCTATATTTAAATCTTCTTTTTCCTGTTTATTTTATATGTCTTTTGTAAACTGTGGCTATTCCAGGTTTATCCAGTCTTAATAAAAATTATCTGGCTTTTATTGGATGTATTAAGTCAATGAAAATTTGATGGGCTTACTGATACATTTAGATTTATTTCTATCATTTTTCTAATGAATTATGTTTTTAAAATTTTCATTAATTTCTTGTTGAGTTAAGGTTTTCTTTTCTCTCTTCTTCTATTAACCTACAAGTTACCATTTTTTGTGTGTTGGCTTTTCATGTTTTCCCTTAAAGTTTTAAAAAATCTGTTTAGTTTTATGCTTTTCTCAAAAAGTAAGACAATTAGCTAACATTTTTATTCTTCTCCTAAGCAAAGCAAAAACCATAACTTGATGGAGGGAAGAGCAAGCTGTCTTTAAGAGAAGCCCAATGCCCATATCCCACCCCTTCATGCACACAGAATGATCATAACAATGAATGTTCCAAGAGGAGTGTCTTAAGGGGCATGCTGCATTACAGCACGAATGTGGAGACCATGGGGAGCATGCAGGCTTGGGATGGCCACACAGAGAAGGGAACAAACTCCCCTGCTTCTGCACTATCTCCCAGAGACAGAGATAGCTCAAAACCAGTGAGGTTGTCTCCTGGAGGGGAAAAGACAAGCAAGTGTCACGTAGTAGTTTCCATTAAAACCATAGACACCTAAATAGTTTTTGCCGCTGGATAATTCTGCATCCTCATGGTCCCCAAACCCATTTAAGGAGCACCTTGGACCACACATGGATGCATTGCTCCAAAGAGGACCCCATGTTTTGTCCCTACTCCCCATGGCCCCGGATGCTGCTGCAGGACACCATGTTGAGACCAGGGGCACTGCTAAGAGTGTGTCCTGCTCTGGGAGTCACTAAATTGCAACTCCCCATCCCTGAGACTCCACCATCACTATCATGCAGTCATTTTAGGTGGTTGCAACACCCTGACTTCTATTGTTAGATGTATGAACAATTAAGATTGCTTTGTCTTAATGTTAAACTAACCCTTTTATAATTTGGATATGTCATTTTATGCCTACAGTGATACTTACTGTTTTGAAGTCTATTTCTTCAATCACATAGCTTTCTTATGTTAATATGGCACATCTTTTTCCATCTCTTTCAGTTTTGTTGTAACTTTAAGTTGATTTCCTATAATGAACATATAGTTGGCTCCTTTTAAACAATTCTGATCATCTCTGCATTTTATTAGGTGTTGTACTTAATAAAATTCTAATCATCTCTGCCTTTTATTGGCCCATTTATATTTAATAAAATATTATTATGTTTACTTTTACATTTATATGTTTCTTATGTGTTTTTTATTAGTCTCTTCTGTTATTTGTACTTTTGACCCTGCTTTCTTGCATCTTTAGTGATTGAGCATTTTTTTCTTCTGTTTTATCTCCTTTACTAGATTTTTGTTTTATACTGGTATTTGAGTCTACTATACACATACTTCTTTTTTTTTTCAACCTTAACTTCTAACTTGAATAAACATTACCACTATATGTGAAGTGTAAGAACCCTACAAATACACACATTCATTTATCCTATCTAACATCCCATTTAATAATGGTTGCCATTATTAAATTTTTTTTTTTTACTATGTGTATATCTTACAATGCATGGCTGTTAATTTTACATCAATCAAATGACTTTCAAAGAAATTGGAAAAAGTTAAAAAGAGAAAGAGTCTTGCAAATAAACCATTCTTGACCATTTCTAATATTCTTCAATCTTTCCGAAAATGCTTTTATTTCACCTTCATTTCCAAAGAATATATTTCTTGCTAAATGTAGGATTCAACATTGATATTTTTTACCCTCAACACTAAAAATACCAATCTATTTTTTTTCTGGATGGCATCACTTCAATTGAGAAGTGAGCAATTATATTTATTGTGGCTACCCTCATATCATGGGTTTTTTTTTTTTTGATTATCAAATACTTTTGTGCTACTTTTTCTCTTTCCTATATCTTTGGAATTTTGAAACATATATTAGATTATATTATCTCATAAGGCATTGATGTTTGCTTCAGGCTTCATCAATAAATTTTCCTTTTTATTTGGAGTAAATTATTTTAGATAATTTTTATTAATTTGTCTTCTCATCTTTTGATCCTTTCTTATGTAGTGTGTATTCTGATATTAATCACATTTAATTATTTTTCTTTCATATGTTATACTTTTTCAGTTCAAAAATTGTTTGATTCTATTTTATAGTTTTAATTTCTTTGCTGACATTTTTAAATTGCTTGCCCTTTTTACTCTCTTTTTCCTGGAAATCCTTGGACATATTTCTAAAAACTATTTTACAGTCCTTGAGTGTGTCTTCCACTATTTCAGGCATCTGTGATTCTTCCTTTGTTGTCATTTATTATTTTCTTGGTTATGGACCCCATTTTACTGCTTCTTTACATGTCTCACATAGGGTTGTGTTTCCCTCAAACAAAATATCCCACAGTTTCAAATCATTTTAAATTCTATTTTCTCAAATTGACACCCTTTCCCTATTTTTCTAATGGTTGTTAAATTTTATGAAAAAGATCATATACTATTTATTTCACTGATTATCCTACCACATCAGTCAGTTTTAAATGTAGCTAAGACTCCTAACATCCCAATGAGTCTCTCTCATTCTTAGGCTCTCTTATTACTGAAAATGCACCACCATCTTCCTGCCATCTACACTTTAACCTTATCAGTCACCTCTGATTATAGTGGAAACTCCTCCTCACCATGTTTTAATTGTCAAACTGTATAATTTTTCCCAAAGTAGTTTATCCTTTTTTATTTTCTCCTAAATTATTCCATTTTGAAAACTTATTTTTCTATTGAGTCATCAGTCTTACTGAAATTCAGCCCTGTCATCCCACTGATACTCTTGAAAAGTGACAATGATTTTCCTCTTCTTGCAAAATTTCATAAACTTCTTGGCTATACTCAAATCACTATATAGTCTGGCTAAAGGTCATATATGCTTGTTACCCACTGTACTAGACTAATGTGTCAAACAAACTGAATTTCTAACTGTTTGCATACTGCCTTGTGATAAACTTGAGATGAATCTCTTATGTAGGGAAAGCATTTGTTCTACTATAATAAGCACCTTAAAGTTATTTTCTGCATGCTGTTCCATTTCCTACAAGATTCCCTTAGCTTATACTTGCAATCATTTATAGTATTCACCACTTACTAATGTACGTGAGAATCATTTCCATGCTTATTTGTCTCTCCTACTAGATTCTAACCTTTTTAGCAAAGGTTAGCTTTACTTTGTCTCCATATCTCCTAGCATATTTCTTGCTTTTGTAGGATCTCAAATATATATATTGGATCAAATTTTGTTATCAAACAAAAAGGCCCAAACATGTTCAAGTATAAAATATATTTAAAAAAGAAGGAATGGGAGATATAGTTTGGGAAACTTTTTATCTAAATGATAATTAATAAAATTAAGATTGTTAAAGGATGAAACTTTTAGCTGAGTGAAAACCTGGCTATGTAGAATCTTAGAATTTCAAGGGAAATAAAGTTGCATCTCTATTTCTAGTTAAATTAGATTTTTCCCTTAGATAAAGAATCCGTGGATCAATGACAAAACAATTATCACACAAAAAAATTAAAAATAAAACAATAAAAATGCAAATCTATACTTCTGAAAGCTCCACCTTTGCTTTGTCCTTATGCCCAGAGTCTAGTCTACAAGGAAATACAGATCAAGAGACATAAATATGATGACAACCAACACAATTCAGTTGTAGGGATTATTGAAGTAGACTGATTCATGAAAAGCTGTAGAATATTTTAGAGATAATCGGGAAAATGATTAAAGGACTAGAAGCTAAAACTGACATTGTGAAGTTAATAAAGCTGGAATGACCCAAGAGTCATTTCATGCCAGATTTAAATGCACAAGAGACTTTATTCTGTGAGTAGTCACCAGCTGTTTTCAAACTTGGATGTGCACAAACCACAATAAAAATATTTAAACCAAATTAGGAGGGGTATAACATTGTTTGGAATAATTTACCATAAGCAATGAAATTATTAAATAAATCTTCTCTGGAAGAGACAGAGTTCATCCTCTGTATTTATGGAGCTCTATGTACTGCTGCTGGGGGGAAATACAAATTATATATCTCCAGGGCTCTTCCCATAATTTTATACTGTTGAAATTTTGAGAGATGAGGTCACCCTAAAAGAAATTTCTCTTTCCTTGTTAACTTTTCACTTGTCCCAAATACAAAGTTATTTTTTAAATGTTTTATAACTGTAAGAAATTTTTATTATAGCGGTCGAAGTTGACTGTGAGCTAGTGGGTTTGTCAATAAGGCAGATGAGATTGTGGGTTCCGATCAGCTTACCCATGGGGGGAAAAATTCTCTACACTTAAAGGAATAAGTATAAACTATAATTATTTATATTTTATTATAGTATCTTTTCTTAAAATAGTTCATCTTCAATTAAATTTTTTAAGACATGTTTCAGACATTGGCAGTTGGTCCCACTTTTGTATAACTTTGAATTACACAAGGAAATAGATGATATGTGACTATTGTATAAGTGACTGTTGTATACCCAATTTTTTTTCTAAGATTCAAAGAACAGATTTACTGAATAGCTTTTTTAAAATAGCTCTAAAAAAATCTATAAATCCATACTTATTCTGTCATGGCTGGTCTTACAAAAATGACAATGAACTGATTGGGTTTGTTAATTAAGTAAAATTGAATGGCCCACATCAAACAACAGTTTATTCCATTTGTGATATTAAGAATCATAGTGTGGCAGTTTAGTCAGTCTCATATTATAAACAATAACACTGAGATTAATTCATTTTTCCAGTATTACTCACTGAGTCAATGAGGCCGAGCCACGATTGAATCCGAGTCCTCTCTATTTCCTGGTTAGCACAATTTCTACCAAATACAGGTATATGTCTCCTACAAATAACTAACCCATCAACATTGAGCTATGTTATTTAAATCATCCCACAGCCAAAATAACTTCGAAGGAAACATCTCTTGGAAGATTTCTAATGCTTGTTTTTTAATATTTTTTGTTTATCCTGAATGCAAAACAGATTTGCTATGAAAATATTCTTTCCATAATCATTGATCTTCAAAGCCTCGCTATTCTGAAATCAATTTATTTAGTAGCATTAATAGGGAGGTTAGCTAGCCATGAACAGGTGGGTAGAAGAAAAGAATGAAGACAGACATTAGGCTTATGCATTAAGAAAAATCCAGGAGTTACAAGACTAAAACCACAGGGAACCTTATCAGAATGGGCAAGCATTTGGGGAATGAGAGCTGGAATGCCCTACCTCCCCAAGCTGTCAATAATTATAATCCCTTCAGGGAAATTTTATTTTAAATTATGGAAAGCTTTATAGAAGCAGAGGAGCTTTTGAAAAGCAGGGTCTGGTATGTCAAAACCTCCAGAGTAATAGTTAATTATAATCCCTCAAGAGAACTACAATCTCCAGACTGTGTCATTTTTATCTCTTGTAACTAGGTTGCCAGGACCCCCCCGCCCCCTCATCTCAGAAACTATGCAGCAACACCAAATCACCTGGGCAAAACAAGACATCAAGACACTCATCAAAAAAAAGTGCTGAGGGATACTGGAAGGGTAATAAACTGATGAAGGGTGCAGAAAAATTGAGGCAAGAACAGGGGAGCTCAATATCCTTAAAGACTCCAACTTAGGGCACCACACTATCCTCTTTTAGAGAGGGTTACGCTGTATGTTATGCTTGCTTCTCATTCTATTGAACTTTTGCTTGCTACTCTGTGTTTCCCTAGAACTCTTTCCAATGGAGTCATAAGAATCTGTAACCAAGGGCATTGTGGCTCTGCAGTGAGCCCTTGCTAGGTAACAGCATGGAAAAAGGTTCATAATAAATTGTTTTGTAAGAGAAAACATAAAATGAAATATAAATACACACACACACACTTGTCTAAAAGACAAACTAAAACATTAATTATATCCATTCCTGAGTGGTCATCTTTTGGACAGTGTTTTCCCTTTACCTTACTTTTGTGACGAGAAAAATGTCCAAAGGTTTTCAGGTCAATTTTATTGTGCTGTGGCTTGCGAGGTGCATGACATAATTTTAAATAAATGTGTTAGGAGGCTCCTCAGCATTAGGTAAGTCATATCTAGAACAACAATGAGCAGCTAACATTTGAAGCTATCATCAGCCTCCTAAAAATCAATATGATCTTAAACCTACTTTTACAGTGAAAACTTACAGGGCTGGAGATGTCGCTCAGTTGGAAGAATGCTTTCCTAGCATGCCCTGGGTTCAGTCCCCAACACCTTTCCCCCTGCCCTGCCAACACACACACACACACACACACACACACACACACACATACACACACACAAATATAAAGTTTCCTGGTACTTAACAGCTCCAAAAAATGTCCTCCAAAATTAACAAGTTAGTGACTGAAAAACTATTCAGACTTGCCACTCAATATATTAGAAAATCAACACTAGAAGCACTGTTATCTATAAAAGTTTAATATTTGCCAGGACAAAAGCAACCCACTAGAAATTCCTGTTATTCAAGGTATTATTTATTTCTATTGTATAACTGTCATCATTTTGAATATAATAGTGTAAACACTCACTATTTCATTATTTATTTAAGTCATTCAATGCAAATCTCTATTTTACCAGGTAGGCTAAATGGAATAAACTAAAAAGTATAAAAGGAATATAAAACATTATTCTTGTTCTTACTCTGCCATCAGTAAGGGTATACTCATATAATCCTCTACTGTGCTGTTGAATATATTTTAGGAATATATTTCCTTCCAAACCTTCTTGGATTCTACTAGTATTTAATTAATCACCTGTGGAATTAAGGATGTTTTCTTTAAATCTAACTAAACATTATATCTTTAGTGCAAGTTTACTTGTAATATGTGGGTTTAAGTATGAAACAATAGACCAGTACCATGTTTAAAATTGCTTTACTTATTGTTTAAGCAGAGCTTATTTTAGGTCTTCTGTTTTGCCTAAGATCATTATTGAGTCTAAAAAGAAAGACTCTTCATAATCATTTTTTAAGCACTCCAAATCTAATTCTACCAATGATTGATAGTCAATTAGTAAATTAACCATGGGATTAATTTTCTCTGGCACAAAAAGAAGCAAAACTAAAACAAAACAACCAAAATCCTATGACCCTTATTTAACTGAACAAATTATCATCCCATTAATCATTCTTACTGTTAATTCCTGATTGTTCTTTATTCTTCCCAATAGAGTTCATCTGAAGTTATTTCTGTTTTACTATCATGATCAGCTGTGAATGTGACTAGAGTTGTTAAGGCCTCTTGAGTCTTGCTAACTCTTCACTTTGTAATCTGGAGAGCATGGGAGGTTTGGAGGGGCAAGATGCACATTTTCCCAGAGGAGTAGAAATAATAAGGTCTGAATTTGAGGAATTCAGTCTCTCAGCATGATGTTGATTTGGGCTTTGGTGTGAAGATCATATCTAGGAATATGAACATCTGGACTTAACAAGATATCAACACACATTTGGATCATGCATAAATATTGTTTCTCCAACCTGGTCATTTTTGGCTGCATCAATAAAGGCCTTGTCGATGATAAGAAAAATTATTCTCTGACACCTCTTGGCCAACAGTGTACCCAAACAGGGCAGATTTAATCACACTGGAAAACAGTATCATTCGTGGGTTATTGTAGAGATGAGATACAAAAGGCCAGTTTCCAGCTGTTGTTTTTGTTTTCCCAAGACAGTTTTACACACACACACACACACACACACGTACACAGAGCTGTGTATTTTGTGCAGAAAGTTAGTCTGCTTCTTGTCCTACCTATGAGCCTCACGCATGATGACTAATGAGGGGTGCTAGAAGGATCTCACACAGTAAATGAAAAATCCCTTTAATTCAAGGTGCTTACTACTATTTCGGGCATCTTATAAAATGCAAATGTTATTCTAAATGAGAAATATTTTCTGCTTTTAACAGACATTTTCTCCTTTGTTAAATCTGGTTGTTTTAGGCAAAGCCCAGAAAACACAGACATTTTAAAGACAGGAAGAGAGGAAGGTCAGACTTATAGTGTGTTGTTGCCACAGACCATAGGAGTTTAGAAAGCCCTGGAAGCCAAGGGAGAAGTCAAAGGGAGGGACAAATGCCAGCTGGATGCTACCAACTTATGTATTTGCCCAGCCCAAGTCCAATCTGATACAAAAATATGTAATAGTATACTCAGTTGTTTCCTATTTGTTTTTCTGTGAACGACTTTGTATTAATGGAGCTTGGGAGTAAATCCTTCCCCTCTTTCTTTGCACTTGATAGTTAACCTGAGTGGGGGGATTAAACCTATCCTTTGTTTTAGTAATATTAGGAAATTCACTGGAACTAGATATGCTAAAATATTATCCACCTTTAAATCAAACAGGTATTAAAGTACACAGGCAAATAAGAGTTGTCCAAGATTAAAAGCACTGGCTATCATTCTGAAACTTGAGAATGACCTCTCCTCTCTGCCATAAAAAGTCACCAAGGACTGGGTCTGCATTACTGCAAATCCATTTTAGCCCCAGGATTCCATAGGCCCACAGAGAAAGAAACTGAGGCTGAGGGATTCTGAATGGGTTTCCCAAAGGCATGAACTACTTGTCATGTTTGAGTTCTGATTATGATCTAGGTTTCCTGACTCTCCATCCAATGTTTTACTGCCTTCAATTCACACAATACCACATGCAAAAATATGAGATAGGTTATACAGCACTTTGGAATGCCTCTCTGCTAAGATGTGGTTCTAAACAAGCATATTTGTGCAGATAAATTCACTAAAACTGTTTTTATTCTGTTGCCTTATTAGCATGACAAAATGTGGTGGACATATGGTTCCTGCCTTTAAGAATCTTTATTCTTAAAAACAATGAAATTGTAAATCAGTTTATTTTCTACCTATTTTATAAAATTTCAACTTTCAAGAAGCACAAACTCTTGGGTTTCATCTAAGGAGTAGAGTTTGTAGCTGGGATATCAAAAGTAAGAAAGACCAACCATGGTTTCAACACTTTAAGGAGAACTAAGGTCTGCATCATTTTAGTTCAAAATTGATAAAAGCTGGAGAAACCAGAGAGCATCTCTAGAAGCCATGGAGAACATTCATCTCCAATGCCCAGGACTCCAGGCTTCTTTGTCTAGGTGTTTCTTTTTTTGGAGGGTGGTGGGTACTGGGGATTGAACTCAGGGGCGCTCAACCACTGAGCCACATCCACAACCCTATTTTGTATTTTATTTAGAGACAGGTTATCACTGACTTGCTTAGAGCCTTGCCATTGCAGAGGCTGGCTTTGAACTCTCAAACCTCCTGCCTCAGCCACCCTAGCTGCTGGGATAGGTGTTTCTTTTTATTCCATTAAAATTGGCCTGTCATCTGCATGTCTTTCCTCTATCTCATATCGTTTATTAATTAGAGTTACTTGTTATTACCTTCTTGGCTTTTTTCTTGTATCTTTCTGAATTATTTTATTTTTCACTTTCTCTCTTCTGAGAGGATCAGGCTGAACATACTAGTCTCTAGGACAGACTGGATGGGACCACCTTTATAAGCTGATTGCCTGCCTGTGGGTCATGTTCCCACCAGCCCTGATCCAATCAGTTTTCCCAAGGGTTGTAAGGGTCCTGGTTATGAACAAGGTGACCCAATAAGGACTGTTTCTCAAGGGGAGGAGCCAGTTCTAGCAGCTAAGGATCTTTGACTACTGTTAAACATTTCATTTTATTTTGAGCTTTTCAATGTATTGCTTCCTATCTATTCCTTTGGAAAGATTTTCAAAAAAATATAAACATTTTAGTAACACTTCAGCCAGTAAGAAAATTGGGTAGTCACAATACTGAAATCAAATAAAGTAGAAGACCTATTATAAGTGACATGTTTTTGAAGATCATATTCTAATTCAAAACAAGTAAATATCTTTAACTAGAGTGTCCCATAAAAGTACATATTGCTTAATGACCATTACCCCTAATGTAATATCTACAATTCCTAATTTTGGTTTCTTTAAAATGAGAATTTAAACACATTTTCAAATTAGTATTAATACATAAGTCTTAAAGTTTTAAGGATATTTTTCCAGTTCTTTATAATTCTCCTATCTATACCTAATTTAAAAAGAAAGATTTACCTAGAAACATAATGTTATCAGGGAACTAAATTTAATTTTGACAGAAATTACCTTTTATTCATATTTTATTAATATTTATTATATTATTTATAATACTTATAATATTTGTTGTGTTATTTACAATATTTATAATATTTATTATAATATTTTAATTATTAAATAAATTAAATAACATATGATATTAAATAATTAAAATAGCAATATAAGACAACAGCAAAAAACAAACTGACTCTTTTCAAGTCTACACAACAATTGGTGGAACAGAAGAGCCAGTGTTCATTGGAGAATAAAATATTCTCCTAGCCATGAATATCTGTGTGAATGAGCATCACTCACTATGATTTATAAAGGGAAAATAAAGAATGCACTAGTTTAGTTGGTGAGCAAGGAATTTTCCTCATTCACAATTTCTTTCAGATAAGAATAATTAGAAAGCTTTAAGTGGGGGGCTGGGGTTGCGGTTCAGTGATAGAGCATTTGCCTAGCATGTGTGAGGCACTGGGTGAGGATCCTGATCCTCAGCACCACATAAAATAAATAAATAAAGTAAAGGCATGTGTCCATCTACAACTGAAAAAAAAAATTTAAAAAGAGAAAGTTTTAAGTGATTTGAAATGGAGGAGAGAAAATTGCATTGGAGAATTTTAAGTAAAGGTAATTTCAGATAGAAAAATATAAAATAACTTAGAATTAAAACTGGTGGGTATAGGTAAATAAACAAGAAACAGAAATAGGCACCTTCTCAGAAAATGCACAAAAATTAATCCCAAACAAATAGAGGTAGACTTTTGTTTGCCAAAATATAGGGATAGAGAACACAAACAAATTTCATATCGTTAAGCTATGGGGAAAACAGAAATATCAGGGTACAGAAAGGGAGAACAGGTAGCAAACACAGGAGCTGAGGTTTTGCCTGCTCTTGGGAATGTGCTAATCTTGGGTTTGCACCTTTGAACAGGAGCAGAGACTGTGGTCCTTACAAAAGGATGGAGCTGAGACTACCAACACGAAGTTGGGAACTCAAAAGTCTGCACTCGATGAAAAATTTAACATAGGAAAAGAAAGCCCACTGGCATAGGGAGAATACAAGGAAGTTTGCTTTAGCCTGAATATTAAGTGACTTAAAAAAATATATCTCTGTTTTGGGTCTGTACCAAACATTGTCTGATTTGGAAGAGAAATTACCATAAAAATTTGCTCTTAAAACAGTCATATTCCTGAAAGTCCTGGAATAAGAAAACACAAAAGTTGCTTGATAGGAATTCTTTCAACCTAAGCTGCACAGGATTCCCATAAGAGTGAAAAGGTCTTAGAGTGAAATTATAAAATAAAAGAAACAATGTAACCTGAATGAGACAGCATCCATAACAAATAGATTTCTAATCTCAATAATGGTAGAAAATAGAAAAATATCAAATAATGAAATACATATGGTAAGGTGATTAAAGAGAAAAAAGACTTAAAGATACAAAGAAAACAGATACAGAAGCATCAAAAAGTAAAATGTACTGATGAATGTATAGAGGGTGGATAGATATGTATACATCAAATGCAGTATTATGGGTAAAGAACAGGAGATGAGTAGACAGTGATCACATAAAATTCTTCCAATTCTTATGTTGGAAAATTTTTATAATAAAATATTGGAAGAAATATACCTAAGTAAGAGTAGTTAGACATAAAAAGAATAAACCAGAGGAAAAGAACTATAAAACCTGGAAAGATAAGGTATTCATAAAAGCATTGGCAGGTATAAGCCATTCATGAGTGGCCACAATATTTGGAGAGTAGCAGGAGGTGAATGTCACATTCACTCTGGTTATCTCCTTGAAAACATGGAAATAGAATACAAATAAAGCTGGTATCAGCAAGTTTAGGAACAAATAAAAACCAGCTCACATAACTGTTCCCAACAGATAAATACAGAAGTTTAAGGGTAACAGAATAGTGGTGGTATTCAGTGTTGTCCAGCAACTTAGCAATATCAGCATCACATAGAAGCTTATTAGAAACGTGCATTTGGAGCTATCCCAAACCTACTGAACCAGAAACTCCAGGATAGGGTCTAACACTCTCTTTTAATAAGATCTTGAGTTGGTTCTGATGCTTTGTTAATCATCAGAGAATTATTCATCACAGGGGAACAGAGCTTCCAATATAAGATAGCTAATGACAATCTAATTAACTGTAAAAATTTAAGATAATTACTTGATTGTAAAATAATTCCCTTTCAAGTCCAAACTGAATAGTATGATTGATTTTCTCCAATGGGGTACTTGTTAATGATTTTATTATTTACATATGTATTATCTAAATCAAATCAGGCGATTTTATAATCAAATGGTTAAAAATCAATAAGAAAGTTCAGCAAGGTCATACTGGATATAGGATTAATATATCAAATTATATAAAGTTTAAATGTGCTCCTAGAAAGAAAAAAACAAATATTTATAAAATGTTATTTTTAAATGTATTTTGGAAATAAAGATAAGGTACCTACAAGCTTAAAGATTCAAATATTTTATGGAGAAAATATATAATTCTACTGCAAATTATAGAAAAACTTAAATAAATTTAGAGCTATCTTAATTGGATGGAAAGAGTTCATATAAGAATGCAAGGCTCCCAGAATGTGTATGTGTTCATACATGTAAGTATATCATGTATGTATATATGTGTAAATATATATAAATTACATTATATACATATGTATATATTTCAATTTTCAGGTAATTCTAATCAAATTCTCAGATAGATTTTTAATGTGAAAAGCTGATCATGAAATGAATATGAAACAAGAATCAAGAACAAGAAAAAAATTTTTGAAAAAAAGAGTTAACTTACCATCAAGATTTGTCATAATTGAAACAATGTGATATTGATGCAAGAATACCAAAAATGACAATAAGACAGAGCCTAGACTTGACCTTTGTAGACAGACTTGGAAAATGATAAGGACATTATTCATTGCCAGAGAAATGATGTGCTATCCTAGTAAGCATGACACTATCATTTATAGTATAAAATAAGACTGCTTCCCTACCCCCCATAATACCACTGCTATAGGTTGGATCTGGAATGTTTCTCAAAGTTGCATGTGTTGAAGGTTTGATTCACAGAGCAGCACTATTGGGAGGTGGTGGAAGATCTGAGGTGGGGCCTTGTGGGACCCTGAGGGCATATCTTCCAAGGGGATTGTGGGACCTCATTACTTCCTCTTTCTTTTGCTTCCAGGTCATGAGGTGAGCAGTTTTGCTTTGCCATGCACTCCCACCCACCATAATGTGCTGCCTTACTACAGGCCTGAAGCAATAGAGTCAAGTAATCATGAATTGAAACACCAAAAACTCTAATCAAAATGAACCTTCTCTCTTTATAAGTTTATTATCTCAAGTATTTGTTATAGAAACCTGACTAGCACAACTACATGTAAAAATAGATACATAGATGATTTAAATAGATGATAAATAGGTTGATGATTTAAAACCTAAATGTGAAAGTCAAATTTTAAATTTTTTTAAAGAAAGCATGGGAAAATATTTTTTTGGCATCTAGTAGTAAAGAATTACTTAATTATGATGCATAAAGCAAAAACATGAAGTTAATTATTGATGCACTTAACTACTGAGATTATTATTTTTTATTTGACAAAAGACACCATAAAGTGAAATGCCAAATCACAGGTTGGGATAAAATATTTATAATTGTTAGAACCAACAATGAAATACAAAATACATAAAAAACTCTTACAAAGTAATGAGAAAAAAAATTTAGATTGAAAGCTGGACAAAGGCCAAGAACAGATTATTCACAGGAGAAAACCACTGAATGGAATGATTCATATTTGGAAATAAAATGAGACATAGTTTTATAGATTATTTGTCCTTTCAGTTGAATATGGAGAGTGTACAGAATGGCAAAAAAAAAAAAAAAAAAAAAACTATAGTTGATCTTCTACTGTCAACTTCAAATCTATTATTTTACATCAATAATTTGAATACTTTTGTAAAGTACAGAACCACAAGATTATCTACCTATTGAATTTTGATTTAGAGGCATAGCTGGGATGGATATATACTAATCCTGCTTTAACTTTTTGTTAGTCCCCCAAATAAACCATTTGCATCTTAATTCCTATAGAACACACTGAAATAAGAATGCTTCTTTTCTCACACAACCTCATAATAGCATCAGTTAAAAGCAGGGAGAATTCAGATTTTTTAAAATTATTTTCTTATGCATCTCACAATTAAGATTCATCCCTCAGCAACACTAAAAACTTTGAGCATATAAAAATGTGTAAAAATGTTTATACCTAGATAAGCTAAGGAAGTACGGTATCTAAAAATATTCTAAATCAGGAGATTAGGTTATATTCAAAGGTAGTGTTCTATGAAGGTCAAGATTAAATCTGAAAATTAAGTAGAGTTTGATAAGAGCTAAAGCTTAAGAGAATAACTCATGGAAATTTTGCTTTAATAAAGTAGCATTTCAGGACTGATTTACCTCTTATTTTTGAAGTCTAGAAATTCTAATAAATAATTTTCTACATTAAAAATTATTGAGTGGAAAGTTGTTCGTATTTCTCTTGCAGAGGTTTAGCTTTGGCATCAGACTATATGGGTTCAAATGCAGGGTTGCTGGATGCCTTTGAGCAATTACATGGCCTGTCTCCATTCCTTTATCTGTAAAATGGAGTGGTTAATATCATCTACCTCAGGGGATTAGTATAAGGATTAGAGCAAATACCTTTTTTACACAGTCTGAAAAAAATGCTAAATATTGAATAAAGTGTATCTATAAATATCACACCATACCTAAAGGAGGCACTTGTTGGAATGTCCAGTATATAACTAATGTACTATAGTTTACTACTGCTAATTTTAGTGCCCATAAAGTACTAACTGTGCTTAAAATATATATACATATTTTCCCAGTTATCCATGGACACAATATCCCCATTTTGTTTACCTATTTTCATATGGTACTGAGGATCAAACGCAGTGCCCACACATGCAAGGCAAGCACTTCGCCACTGAGCCACAATGGCTTGAATTTAAGGACTTGGAAATTAAATGTTAAAGAAAAATCAGAGACATCAATGAAGATAATATATTCTATCAAATGATTTTGTAGTTAATATGGATGAACACCTAGCACATGTATTCCTGAGGTGTATTCCCTTCACCTCGGGGATTATATTAGATCTAACCACTGATATTGAACACATGCATACGCACAGACACACACTCACACACACAGACACAGACACCAAATATTTAGGTCAGCTGAAACCTGAGTGCACATTATTTGCATTCCTAAATGCCATGGAATAAAATTGCTATGCTGAAGTTGACATTCCGCATATTCTTTGGTGTTAGCTAGAACTGAAAGTATTTTCCAACATAATTAAAACACAATTAGAACTACAAGATGTGGGTTGTACATTTTTAAACCATTTTAATCTCTAACCATTAAAACAATTCTAAAACCAAGCTTTTAAATTTATAGGTGAGTGATGGAGTATCCTAGAAGACTAGATGGAGTATCCAAAGAGGACTAGAACATAGGTATCTTAACTCTGTGTCCATTTGAGTGTTTATTATAAGTTTAAGAAACACATTCATATGGCTTCTTTCAAGGAAACAGCTTTTAATTATGGAGCAACTTTCTCTATGTACTGAGCATAAGCTTTGTGCCCAGCTAAAGTTTTTGTGGAGATGTATAGTGTATATATGTGGCAGTCTTAATTACTAGTGCTGGGGCTGTTTTGCAAAAGATGCCTGATTTTAAAATAATGTGTGATGTTTTTACTATCAAATACAGGGCTGTGGTGAAAAGTGAAGGGTCTGAACTCATGCAGAGTTCCAATATAGGTTTTTACTAACTCCAACCTATGAAACATGGAGCCAGTTATTTTACCTCCCTAAACCTCAGAAAAAAAGGGTTTGCACTTCCCTGTAAGTGACATTGTGAGTATAAAATGGCATAAAATAGAAAGCACTTGTGATCCATTGCCTAGTATAGAAAGTAAGTGGTCAATAAACCTTATATCACCGTTTTTATTATCACTCACAATGTTATTTAAAGTCAGCAATTCTTCCTTAAATGTAAAGAATGCCAGAGATCCTCTCTCCTTGGTTAATGTTTATGATCAGTAGTAAATTCTTCAGCTCATCTCCAGTTAGTTCATAAACTTAGGTAAAAATACCTCAGGGTCATCATAAGATTCAAACAGAATAATCTATGTAGAATGTCTAGCAAAGGGCCTGGTATTTGATAAATCTTAGGTCCTATCTCTTGCTTTCCTCCATTACAAAGAATGGTCCTAGATATCTCTGTGAATAGCAAAAATAAGAATATTTTTCTCCAAGTAAAGTATTTAAAATAGATGCCCACAATTTCTTCTAGGTACAGCAGAAAAGAGAGATACATCAAAGGAACAAATTATAGTGACTACTGAGAGTGAGGTGTTGAAGATAGAAGAAGAGAAGAGTTAAGCAGGCCTCCAAGTTTTCCTTGGACCCAGAAAAAAAAAGAAAGAAATCATAGGTCACAGAAATGAGGAGCTTACTAAAATGCTTACTCTGTTAAGAAAGTAAAGAATTTTTTATTAATATTTTATTTATATATGACAGCAGAATGAGTTACAATTCTTACTACACATATAGAGCACAATTTTTCATATCTCTGGTTGTATACAAAGTATATTAACAGCAATTCATGTCTTTATACATGTACTGTGGATAATAATGTCCATCACATTCCACCATCATTTCTAACCCCATGCCCCCTCCCATCCCCTCCCACCCCTCTGCCCTATCTAAAGTTTGTCTATTCCTCCCATTATCCCCCTCCCTACCCCACTATGAATCAGCCTCCTTATATCAGAGAAAACATTTGGTTTGGGGGGATTGGCTAACTTCATTTAGCATTACCTTCTCTAACTCCATCCATTTACCTGCAAATGCCATGATTTTATTCTCTTTTATTGCTGAGTAATATTCCATTGTGTGTGTATATATATATATATATATATATATATATATATATATATATATATATATATATCACATTTGTTTTCTATCCATTCATTAATTAAAGGGTATCTAGGTTGGTTCCACAGTTTAGCAATTGTGAATTGTGCTGCTATAAACATTCATGGGGCTGTGTCCCTGTAGTATGCTGCTTTTAAATCCTTTGGCTATAGACTGAGGACTGAGGAGAGGGATAGCTGGGTCGAATGGTGTTTCCATTCCCAGTTTTCCAAGAAATCTCCATACTGCTTTTCATATTGGCTGCACCAATTTGCAGTCCCACCAGCAGTGTATGAGTGTGCCCTTTTCCCCACATCCTCGCCAACACTTATTGTTGTTTGTATTCATAATAGCTGGAGTGAGATGAAATCTTAAGAGTAGTTTTGATTTGCATTTCTCTAATTGCTAGAGATTTTGAACATTTTTTCATACATTTGTTGATTGATTGTATATCATCTTCTGAAAAGTGTCTGAATTTTGTTGGAAATGAAAAATTAAAAGAAAATTTTTAAAATCTAATCTTTGTTATTCTGGGAGCATGTCAGAGAGTGATTAGCTGAGAAGCTATACAGACCATTCTGCACTGATAGGCAAAAGGAACCAGAGATGTTCCCTAAAGAAGTAAAGGCTGTGAGAGAAATTTAATTTTAAATTTCACATCTATTCTAAAGGACAGACAAACAGAATGACAAAGGGTAGGAAAATCACCAAGGACAAATGGACACAGAAGCAGCATAATACTTCTATAAACGAAGGAACACCAGGTTGCCTACAACCACCAGAAAGTAAACAGAAGGCATGAAACAGGTGATCCTCACAGCCCCCAGAAGGAACCAACCTTGCTCACACCTTCAGATTTTTAACCTCTAAAACACTAAGACAGTAGATTCCCATTGTCCCATTACCACCCAGTTTAGTGGTACTTGGTTATAGTGGCTTTAACAAACTAATACAGATTAACTTTATGGTTTTTACTACTTGATACAGAGAACTTTGTCTTTTCTTACAAACAAAATTCTTTAATGTAACCAGAAGAATACAAAGAGTACTTAAAAACAAATATTTTTCTGGGTTTAAGGGAGGCCTAATACATCTGAGAAGCAAATAATGTACAAGGAATTCCTAAACCAGTGAGCATGGCTTAAAAGGCCAGAAGAAATACAAAGATGGGGGCTGATTTACACATGTTAAAAAACATTGACAACATTTATATAATGACAAGAAGTAGTGCATGTGATTAATTTTGCAAAGAGTACACATTTAGAGATAAATTG
Source organism: Marmota flaviventris (assembly GCF_047511675.1). Taxonomy (NCBI): domain Eukaryota; kingdom Metazoa; phylum Chordata; class Mammalia; order Rodentia; family Sciuridae; genus Marmota; species Marmota flaviventris. Next base: position 79,007,027 of record NC_092505.1, read on the forward strand.
ATCTTTGGTTTTATCCTCGGACCCAAATAGATCTTTAGATAGATCTATAGAATAGCAGAACAGTATAGGACTTTAGACAGCACCTTATCTTATAAAGGGGGAACAGAGCAAGAGTTAGTGACCTGTGCAAAGTTAATAAGTTGGATCAAGCTTCTGTCATCAAGACTGAGAAGAGATTAAAGTCCTAGGATTGAGTCAGAATCTCTGTTCCTAAAACTTGTTTTGTGTCAAAAGCATGCTTATTTAAGGTACCTGAGTCTCGAATCTAGCTAGTTCCTGCCATTCTTTTTGGTTCCTGACCCAGCCAGAGGAATGCTGAGTTTGAGTGAAAACTGTGTTACTGATGAAAATGGTTTTCATTTGGGAGATGCAAAATCTGGAAAGTCATCTCGTTATTAATTATAGTTTCTCCCTTTTCATTTTTCCTTTTAGCATTTTCTTCAAATTAAGAACTATACATTGGGATATATCCTAGAGAAAGTCAAACTTTGATCTGCAAATAAGAAGACTGAGACCCACATTAATTATGCCATGTCTATTGTTACACAATGAGTTTGTAGAACTGGGCTAGACTAGGTTTCCTGGATTTCTGGTTCTGATTTCCTTTATATAACACTATGCTGCCATCACACATGTGTGTGAGTTTGTATGTGTATGTGTGTGTATGTGTGTGTGTGTGTTTGTGCTCGTGAGTGTGAATTGGAACAAGCATCCCTCACTTGCTACTATTTGGTTTAGAAATGGATAATTCCTACATGTAAAGTATAAAAGATAAACAAAGCAAAAGTCATTCAATAATTATGCAAGTTTGGCTAACCCCTGACCCTTTTATGCATTTTATTATCATAGTCCTAGTGTACAGAAGAACTTGATTTTCTTCCAATCACTTCCATTTAAGGATATTATATTTCTGTATAAAAGCTTAGACGTACTGATAGGTTCCATGAAAATATACAAATGAATGTGGTAGATAAACCTGTGCCAAACACACATTTGGCCTTGCTCTATGACTCTGTATGTTTTCAAAGTACTCTGAAAGTAAAGTAATTCTTTTGGGACTAGCCAACACATAGTTTTAAACCCTCAATGCCAAGATCTCTGAAATTTAGCTACTAACTGACAATGGTTGGCAGTCCTAAATTCATTCAATCCAAGTATAGAAGTGCCCCATTTTCAATATACTGGCTGGCTCAGCCGTATAGTGCAGTGCTAGCAAGAATTCTGAAGTTAAGAGGTCATACTCAGTGTGGAGATGAACAAAACCAACAGCCAGGGTCTACTGAATTCATAAACTGTACAGATGACTTCAGTGTCAATTACTGAATGTGTGGATCATAAATTTTGAGTCTTAAGAAGCATTTCTGGAGTTTTATTAACCTCTTTTATTCTAACTGCTCTTCTGCCACAAATCTGCACTTCAATTAGATTGTAAGGGATTAATTGATAGACTGGCAGAATGCAGACATCAAAAGGAGAAACGAAAACCAAATCCTGTCTGACTGTTTAGGCTAGAATGTAACCAGATTAGCTGTTCTGTTATTTATAAAATCTGATCCTAATTTAAATGAAAAAGATACATTTTTGTCAACAATGAACAAGATATAAGCATCTTCTTTCTCCCAGTTGTCTATCAAAGAAACATTGATTTCATTTGGCACCTGAGATTTGCTGCTTTTCAAGCCTAGCTATGTTTCTCTTCTTCATTTTTAGATTTCTCTACCTACTTTCAGATGCCTGAAAATTCTGGAGAAACAAAACTTTTTTTTTTCCCCATAGTCATGGACTAAAGATTTAAAATACTTTTGAATATGTTAAACAACTCAACAAATGTTAAGTGAATGGCATTTCTAAGGAAAATACTTTCCATGTAAATTATTTGTAACTAATTTGTGAAAAAGATTCAATTTTAATAAATTTAAATTCAAATGTAACCTTTAAAATATTTTGCACTAAAAATCTGAAAACATACACTATCACTATTTTTTTTATTTTCAATATTGAGGTTTGAACCCAGGGACACTTTACCACTGAGCTACAACCCTACCCTCCACCTTTTTCTTTTCTTTCTTTCTTTTTTTTTCTTTTTCTTTCTTTCTTTTCTTTTCTTTTTTTTTTTTAGACAGGGTCTTGCTAAATTGCCCAGACCCGTCTTTAGCTTGTGATCCTCCTGCCTTAGCTTCCCCTGTAGCTGGGGTTACAGGGGTGGCCACCCCACCCAGCTTATTGTAGCAATATTTTAAAAGACTCATTTCAGGGATGGTGACTGGGCCCTTAACAAGCATCCCACTATTGTGGAAAAAAGAGCATAAGGAAATTTGGTTCTGAAACCTACTGGCGACCAGCATAAGAGCAACAGAGCCTTGACTTCCAAAAAGAATAAACTCCATTTCCAATATTAACAATTGTTAAGCCGAATCCTCTACCACATTTAAATAAGATAGTTCTTCATCTAATGAATTTGTATAGAGATACAATAATTAACCTAGAAAAAAAAGAAAATTTGAAAAATACTCTGGTCTCAATTTCTTATAAACATGTATTCTCTTCCTTTCAAAACCTCACATAACTGTATTCAAAAATATCCACGTCCTTTCTCTATGTGTTTGACTTTACTGCAATTTTTTTAAACCACCTGTGGTCTTCTTAGAAGTCAGATGTGTCTAGAATGTAGAGTTTCCATCTTAGCAAAGTTCTCTTTCTTGAAGATTACAAAATATATATAGTTCTTGCCATTCTTGTTTCTGATTGGGGGAAGAAGCCAAGAATTTTCAGAGGTAGACTCCTTTGGTCAGCTTGCTAAACTTTTGGAATCAAAATGTGCCTTTGCTGAACTAGACTGCGAACGTGATGTTTGTTCAGTTCTCACATTTGGGGCAAGTGGATGCCCCAGTAGGAAATGTGAATGTCTGTCCAAGAGGTGTGGGAGCGTCTGCTACCACTTCCTTTCCAGAGCTTTTCTCTCCCCAGGTTGGTGCATGTGGAATTCCTCAGCTTCCTTATGAAAACGTTGATGTTTATTCAGACTCTCTGAATCTTGACAATAAGAGTCAGCTGCCTATGACCACCTAGGTCTCGGGATGGGAAGCCTGCAGTCCTTAGGACCAATGACTGCCATCTGCCATGTATTGCCAGAGATTTAAGAACACTCTGGTCAAAGTCAAGTCCAGATAGAGGATATATAAATGTTTAGTCTGATGGCCTGAGGTATTTTTTATTTATGTCTTTTATTTTCTTTTTGACAACTTAAACACACCCACCCAGGTTTGTTAGTCCAGCTTAGATCTGACAAAATGAAGCATAGATTATTTTTATTTCTTGGCCCAGCAAAAAGTAAGATTCCTTTCTAAAAGGAATATGAAGCAAAGTTGTGAAAAACTTAGCACAACTTAAATTGTTAGAGTAATTTCATTGTGTCTTTTAGGAAGATAAATAATTCATTCAAAATGGCAATGCATGAGACCTGACTGGGACAAAATATGCGTCTCATGTACACATCCTAATATACCAGTACAATCAACTTGCATCTTTCCCACTGTGGCCCTGAACACAAGGGGACAATTGTGTGAACAAAAAGCTAAATGGAGAAATAAATACCTGCTGCTAGTCAGAGGAGGTCCATGGCTTATCCCCCATACCTGAATAACTTTCTTCTTAAATTGCAGTTTATATTTGTTCCAGAATTGTATTTGTTCCAAGGGAAAAAATGAACTTTAAAATCTTTAAAATCAAGCCAGTACTATTTTTTTCCCAGCTTCTTCTGCAACAGACTTGTTGCAGATGTAAGTATTTCAATATAGTGGATCAATATGATGCTCTCTGAGCGTCAGGACAGAAGAGTTCAGACTTTCAAAGCAAGGGTAAAGGACAATCCCAAGAAAGGAAACTCTGCTACTGTTACAGTTTAGATATGGGGTATCCCTTAAAATCTCATGTGAAAGACAATGCAAGAAAGTTTGGAGGTGAAATGATTAGGTTTATGAGAGCCTAAACCTACAGTGCATTGATCCACTTGAATGAATTAACTGAGTGGTAACTATGGGCAGGTAGGATGTGGCTACAGGAGGAAAATTGCAGGGGGTGTCCTTTAGGGTATATATTTTGATCCTGGTGAGCCGAGCTTCATCTCTCTCTGCTCCCTCATTCTCATGTCCTGAGCTGTTTTCCTTCTCCACTCCTTTGTCCATGGTGTGCTGCTTCACCTTGGGCCCAGAGCAATCGAGTCAGCCATCTACAGACTGAGACCTCTGAAACCATGAGTGCCAAATAAACTTTTCCTCCTCTAAAATTTTTCTTGTCAGGTCTTTTTGGTCAGAGCAATAAAAAAGCTGTCTAAATAAGCCACAGAGTCAATTCTGCAGTTCAGGCAGTATCTGGAAAGCAACTATGTAAATGAAGCACTTTGACTTACTCAACCTTTTGGTATTTCATAATTCCAGCCTATATATATATATATATATATATATATATATATATATATATATATATATATCTTAGAGTTAAAAGATGAGGCATAAAATTCTGTTGGCGAAGAAACAGATATTTCTAACTTATTAAATATCAGTCCACCAAGAAAGAATGTGACAGGAAACATCTTAGAGTTGCTTATGTTGGGCAGCAGCCAAAACAAAAGACCCATTATTATTGGGTAAACCTTTGTATATCTAAGCAGACTAATTTTCAGATAGAATGTGTATTTAGACTCAGCAGCTGGAAAGTTTCTAATGATCTTCCATCGTGGTACAATTCTTGGCATGGTAGATTAACCACAGATATGGAAATGCTTGGACTGCACTTCCTCAGAGGATGCTCTGGATGAAGTAAGACTAGCCCTGTCAGACTTCACTTCAGACCTGGCCATGCTTCTCCTAACCAGCAGGTGTTGGAACTCACAACAGAATCAATCAACAAAATCAGTTGGGCATTTCAACATAAAGGTAACGGAGCTCCACTGTTCCTATTGGTGTGTCTGGTGACAAGCACAGTCTCTGGACACATACATTTTCATCAGTGTTTCATTTTTCATTTTTTCAAGTCGTCGTCATCGTCCTCCTCCTCCTCCTCCTCCTCCTCCTCCTCCTCCTCCTCCTCCTCCTCCTCCTCCTCTTCCTCCTCCTCCTTCATACCAGGGATTGTACCCAGAGGCACTTAAACACTGAGCCACATCCCCAGTCCTTTTTTTTTTTTTTTTTGTGGTGCAGGGGATTAAACCCAGGGCTTTGTATATATGAGGCAAGCACTCTACCAACTGAGCTATATTCCTCCCTCCAAAAAAAATGTGTGATATATAAATACATACGTTTAAAAGGATTTATTTTCAAAATAAAATTAATATAATTAATTTGAGAAAGAAAAGGAAACTCCATTTACCTGTATTAGGATTCACCAAGGAAAGAGTTTTAGTAGAATGTAAACACATACATAGTCCTACATAAAAGAGAAAATATGGCAAGTCTGAAATCTGCAGGATAGGTCAGCTGCTTGGAAATTCTGGCAGGAGTTGAAGTCAGAGTCCTGATTCAGAGACAGTCTGGAAGCAGAATTCCTTCCTCTTTGAAGGTCTTTAAGACCTTCAACTGATTAGATTAGGCTCATTCACATTGTGAAGTATAAGCTATCACTCTAAGGGTACTTATTGATTTAAATGTTAATCACATCTAAAATACATCTTCATAGCAACATTTAAACTGCTATTTGACCAAGAAATTGGGCAACATGGCCCAGTCAACTTGACATATAAACTTAACTGACAGTGCAGGATATCCTACTCTAAAATGTGGCACCTTGGATGTCACTCTCTGACCATATGACTGAATGTGTAAGATCTGTCCACCAAAGAATTCTCCGATCTACTTTCCCTAAAAGTAAGTCAAGAGACTCTCATATGACAGGTGTCCTATCCCACACCTGAGGAGGAAGGACTGCTATACAGTGATACAGGAAATAATCTGAACAAATAAGCTTTCTAACTCCTCCCCACACTTATTGTTATTAGGTCATACCCGTTTTGTCCATTCATGTTGCCACAGCTAAACACTTCCTTCACCAGAGTTAACTAAGAATACACAACTTTCCCTGGTCTTTGGGTCTTAACTTATGAAGAGGACTCCTGTGTCACTTAAAATTGGTCAAGTAAATGTTTAATTCTTTCCTCTTGTTAATCTGTCTTTTGTTGTAAGAGTATCAGCTGTGGTACTTGCAATGGGTGAGGAAAAGATATTACTTTTTATTTCCTACATAACTCTTTTATACATAAATCATGTTTTTATCTCTTAAGTATGCTTAGATTAGTTTGTTGAAAACTACAAACCTACAAATATATAAAATATGTCTGTTGGCTTATCATAAATTATTTCAGTATCATACTTCTAGTTATCATTTGGCCCCTTATCTAGATTTTGCTTAGGAAAAAATAGTATCTGGAAATTACTATACTTGGGCTTATATGTCTGCCAAAATGGGGCAAAGTTACTTGAATCTAAGTCAACACTGTACATAAATTTTTTAATAATACAGTGAGGAAATAAAAAAAAGAAATAAAAATTTCAACTAAAAATTAGTACAGTATAAAAATGATATGAACATTCAGTACAAATTCAATTATAGGTTTTTAGATTAGATTTGATTATGTCTCACTGGAAAGGTCAGATTTTGACTGATGGGACGTTTCTGGATGCAGTAGTAATTGCTGGAGTAAAAGGTGATATCTTTGGTGAGTAGAATTTGCCACTTTAACCCTGAAAATTAATAATAGGCAAATACTATAACTACATGGAAATCTGGCAATGCATTTCTGTTTAACTCTTCAGTTAAAACATAGCCTCTAGGAAGTTTTTGACCAGAAAGAAATTCTTGGCATGGAGCTGTTCACACACATAGAATCCAAAAGATGATGTGAATGCAAAGCTTATTTTAACCTTTTCCTGATGATTCACCTTTAATTCATGAAGAATCCAGTGTAGATGATTGTATAGCCATTTTTTTAGGCCCCGGTTTTCTACCTGTGCTTCCACTCTCAGCTCAGTTCTCCTGATCATTTCTTCCCATCCCACGCACTCCCCAGGACCCTGGCTTGGCCTTCACAGAGGAACGTTTAGAAAATGGGCCTTTCCTTGCTAATAAAGTACACTTCTCACACATACCATCAAGGCAAAGAGCTGTATCTCCTCTCTTTTTTACTGAATAATCCCACTCTCACTTCAATTAGAAAACAAAGAGAAAACTCTTAACCTTTCACATGAGCTATAAATTCTGTCTTCTAGAAGCCTATAGATGGACAGCATACGAAGATGAATTTGTTGCTATTCAATTGATTAATGCTAATATCATCTTCATTATTATTAAGCTGTAACAACAGCAAGAGTTTTTCAATGTTTAGAACAAGATGCTTTCTGTCTTCTGTATTGTTTACCTACATTAAATATGAGAGAGGGGAAAACAAAAAGAAAGCATGAGTGCTTTAGCCTTAGTAATCAGAAGACTTTTTAAAAGATTTTGTGTGCATGTGGCTTATTAGAAATGAAACATTAGAACATCTAAAGACCACTGGGTTAAGGAGGGGAAAAAAAGGTTGATTCTTCTTTACAGAAATGTTTTATTTCATACCTGAAGTTTTTATATGCTATGATTGGTCATTGATGACCAAGAATCTTTGGTCTGGAAAAGCAATCAAATAAAATATTTATTGAGTTCCACTGTTCCCAGCTTCATAAAGTTCACCTCATTAAGAAAGAAATAAAGGTTTCAGGAAAGCACAAATAAAATGAGATTTTTTTTTAAAAAAAGTAAAGCTTCTTTCACATTAGGGTACACCAGTTTCCACTGTTTTATTTTTACTTTGCCAAAACATTCTGCTTTCATGTGGTGGATTCTATGATGCTTATTGTAATGTTGGCTTTTAGAGGATGAGCATATTGCTCCCTTGATACGTTAGCACTTTAGAACTGTGGCCTCAAACGTTTGTGATCACTTACTCTTATCAATAAATTATTTTAACACACATCCATGATATATTTGTATTTATTTATAAATTACACAATTGTAATACTTACACAACATACATGCATTATAAAACTACATTAAGATATAATTTAAAGTGAGAAAAACTGTAAATAGAAGTTCTAACATCCTTCTTGTACCTTAGAGAATCATTTTGTATTTCATAGAGTACAAAATAGCCCTACCCTCCACTTTGAAAAAACATTGCTTCTGCAAATATTCCCTTTCTATTGGCTCTTTGCTCCCAGCAAATTTTTCTTAATATTACTTTTTTTGAACTGCATCTTTGTGCCTTCCTAATCCTCACTCTTCTCCCAGAAGCCAGATTTCCTCAATTTCATTCTTCCAGCTGCCACATAAATCTCTGTTGCTAGCAATATTTTGCAATATGTCCTTATTGCTACTCCAAAGGGATGCTTATGTTTTGGTCTGAGCACTTACCTTGCTGCAGCACTAAATACTACTAACTACAGTCTCCTTAAAAATGCATTTCTCCCTTGACTTCTGCCTCAGTGTAGAATCACCAGCTGCTGAGAACAAACAATTCAAGGCAGCCTACACGGAAGAGCCCATAAGTAGGTCCTCTATGGACCTCTGAGGCACTGGACAGAGAGTAACAAACTGCAATCTATGTTCCTTTATCAAGCACCCAAAACCCAATGAGTCTCTCATCACTTCTTCATAAATTTGTTTCAGTCATCTCTCTGGAGACTGACTTTCTCTGCTTCCACATTGCATGGCTGTCCTGACCTGGAACTAGAGTTTCCCCATTAAGTTTACACCCAATAAAGAGCAGGAATTCATTGGACCCTGCTTAGGTCTTGTATTGAGTTCTGGTTACCAATCAGCTGTAGGCAAGAGTTTATGAGATTTTTAAGGGAGCAGACATGGATTATGATTGAAGGGTGGAGGCAGGTTCCCTTAACATGGTGTCAGGGAGAACATAATTTGCATCTTCTGAATAGCTTCTGCAGCTCCCTTCCCTATTCTTGTCCTCTCCTTTATACCCTTTCTTCCTTTGCAGACTCCTTCTTTCTACCCAGTCTTTAATGGAAATGTTTTCACAAAGATTATGTCCCTGGTCCTTTCTTCATAGTACATACTGATTCTAAACACCTGGCTTCTGTAGCCATCCCAAACTGATGATTTCCATATCCGTGTCTTCAGCTCTGCAATCTGTTCGGATCTCAGGCCACTGTTTATGCCTGCCTGATCTCTCTCTACCTGAAGCCCCCCAACCACCTCAAGCCCAGCACATCCTGGCTGAGCTCACTATTTTTATCCCAACCATGAACTTCCCTCACACAGGCAAAGGCAACACCTCCCATAGCCAGATACCAAAACCTAAGAAGTATCCTAATTAGGATACTTTCATCTAGATTATATATTGGCTTTTGGTTCAGATTTCACTGGAAATATAAACTTCTATTTCTTGAAAAACAGCTAAAGTTTCACAGTTTTCAAAATCCCTCTGCTTAAATAGCATAGTAAATTAATATTGATTATTAGCTCTATTTTAAATGAATTCAGCAAATATCTTTCCAAATAAAAAATAGTTGTGGCCATGGCACAAAGTCATTGTGGAAAATGATCTGAAGAATTCCTTGGAGAGCCCTGGAATATAATCTCTCATTTGCTATTCACTCCAACAAGATGTTGTTGTTGTTGTTGTTATTATTATTATTATCATCATTTTTAGTAAAGAAAGATATTGATATGCACAGTTCAAATAACATCTTCATTGTTGCAGATATAGTAGGAGATTGATTCAGAATTTTAACTCATATCCAGAGTCCAAGCTCCTAATTACTACAAGCTGCTTCCTCTTTCTCTTACAGAGTTTGGTATATTGCTAAGAGTATAGACTCAGAGATCAGGCAAAATTCATACAAGTTACCACTTACCTAGTTAGGCTACTTGCAAAATTCTCTGTGTACATGAGGGGCATAAAGCATTTGGATATGCATTGAAGAGCACAAGGTTTGGCACATAGTTAATTTTCAATAAGTCATACCTTTTAAATGAAGACATGTAATAGATGGGTGTACAACATGAGTCACAGTATCTGTTCAACCACTTAAAATAGTGAGGGTTCTCCCCCCAAAAAACATAATAGTATATATGTTATATATACTATATAGATATAGATATAGATATAGATATATCTATACACACACACATATATGTAAGTGTACATATATAGGAAGAGATTATGAATTATTTATTTACATGATTATGGAAGCAAAGAAGTCCTATGATCTGCCATTTGCAAGCAAGAGGCCAAGGAAAGACAGGTGAGATCCAAAGGGGCTGTCAGTCAGCTTTTCATTGATGTGACCCAGATACCTGATATGAACAATTGAAAGGAAGAGAGGTTTACTTTGACTTAAAGTTTCAGAGATTTTAGCCTATGGTCATCTAATTATTATTTTTGGCCTGAGCTGAGGCAAACATCATGGCAGAAGGGCATGGTAAAGGAAAGCTATTCAGCTTACAGCATCTGACAACAGAAAGAAAGAGTAAGGAAGGGGCCAGGAACAAGATATATACCCTTCCCTAGCAAGTCTCCAGTTACCCACTTTCTCCAATTAGACCCTACCTCCTACAGTTTCTACCACCTTACAAAAATGCCATTAAATTTTTGATCCCTCAATGGATTAATCCACTGATAAAGTAAGAATCCTCATGATCCAATTATTTACCCCAAATTTGGGGACCAAGTCTTCAAAACATGAGACTTTGGGAGACAGTCCAGATTCACACCATAACAGAGACCAACGATATAAGTTCCAGTCTGAGTCCAAAATCCCAAGAACTAGAAATGCACATGTCCAAGGACAGGAGAATATTGATGTCTCAGCTCATACACAGAGTGAATTTGTATTCTCTGCCTTTTCATTCTATTCAAGCCCTCAGTAGATTGGATGATACTACAGCATGGTTGAGGGTTATGTTCTTTACCCAGTTTTCTGACTTAAATACTAACCTCTTCTGGAAACATCCTCACAGACACACCTAGAAATAATGTTTTACCAGATATCTAGGTCTTCCTTAGCCCAGTTAACTTGACACGTAAAATTAACCATCATAGTTACTAATACTTTGGGTGTTCTTGGCGAAAAATTCTTAATTCCAGGATTAAGTTCCCAGGTCGTTACATTCTAAAAGGAGATGCTTATCATATGAAATAAGCTTTCTAGTGAGAAAATACCAATCAATTTTGATGGGAAAAAAGGGTCTTAGACCTATTAGTGAGACACATTGATGAATATTATTTCCTTTCACCTTTCATATGGTGATAGAAAAATAACAGAAGCAGCTCCTAAAATTTGGTTGTGTAACATGTGGAAATGCATTCATTAATTGAAATGCATTCATTAATTGTAACAGTGCTGCAAAGTTAATGACATGACAGCCAGTCAACGGGGAATACCAGGGAATAGGTTTCTCCATTCAAATCTATCCAAGTCACACTAAAAAGTGATGGATATCCACTCCTGTTTAAACATGGAAAGCACTCTAGATCTTTGTGGTTAACTAGGAATTCCAGGATGGTGACAACATTTCAGGACTTTCCCAGTTAGTTTTAAAAAGTTTTGTGGACTCAAACCCATAAAACTGCTATAGGCAAATACTAGAGTGCACAGGTCTATCCTGTACATCTCCAGTTCAGAAAATTGATTTTTCTATTCTGCCCCATCCTCTCAGAAGATGATATCTTTTAATCTACCTCACTTTGAGATGTAGTACTATAGTCTGATTTGATTTACCTAAATGGATTATGGTAAGTGTAGAATAGTCAACTTTTCTGAAATGAGAGGTACACAGAGATTTTCATCTTCAATAGGAATATCTAGTTAATATTGTCTTGCCTGGGAGACAAAGGAAAAAATGCTCTGAATACTTTCCCAGGAATGTTATAAAATATTGTTCCATCCAATTCTTTAATCAAATTATAGTAGCATTTAAAACATTCTGTACTTCAACATTTTTATTGTCTGGGTCCTTGTCTATATTACCAAGTGACAACTCAGTTTATGAATTCAGTGTAGCACAGATTACCACCTCATTCAGCCAGAACAGACTTTCCATCCAAAAATCACAACTGTCATCACAGATCATGAAGACATTGTAGTAGGAACTACTAGAAGAAGACAAATTCCATTTTTACCATATTCCTCACAAATAGAAAATAATTTTATTTTAGGTGGCAATGTAACCAGCTTACAAACTACCTTTACCAGCCTTACTTGAAGCCAGGGATGGCAGAAATACTTAGGTGGATAACTGAGAAATCTGACTTATATAGGAGAGAGAAGTTATTGCAATCTTTCTTCCTTCTTCCTACCTTTGCTGAAGCTCAGGTGTCACCAATGTTGTTCCAACAGTCATTTTATACCAGAGGGAGAACTTGAAGCCAAGAGTGGTGTCAGCTCAGGTTGCCATAACAAGATACCAAATTAGATGCTTAGACAACAGATTCTTATTTCCTCATAGTCCTGGAGGATGGAAGTCTGAGATCAGGGTATCAAGATGGTCAATTCCACTGAAGCCTCTCTTGGCTTGTAGATATTTGCCATCTCATTGTGTGCTCATGTGACTTCTTCATCTGTTTCAGGAGAGGAGCATGAAAAGAGAGAGAGAAAAAGGACTTTCTGGTGTCTCCTTTTATAAGGACATTTATTCTACAACATCAGGGTTGTCTTAGTTTGACTCCCACAAAAAATCATAGACTGGCTTAAATAACATGTATTACTTTCTCAAAGGTCTGGAGGCCATAAGTCCAAGATAAAGGTTCTAGCAGGTTTGGTGTCTGGTAAGGTCCCTCTTCTTAGTTTCTTAAGAAGAAATACACTGTCACCTGTCTTCTTATAAGGCCACTAATCCAGTTCATGGTTCCAATCTCAAGACTTAGTTACCTACCAAAGGCCCTATCATTTAATTTACAATTAAAAGCATCAGTATATAAATTTTACGGAAAACAGACCTGCAGTTCATAGTGTAGCTCCACTCTTATGACCTCATGCTACCATAATTACCTCCATAAAGTTCTATTTCCAAGCACAATCACATTGGGGGCTGGGGTTTCAACATATGAATTTGGCAGGCATAATTAAAATTAATAGATGGATATCAGAATTTCTCTTGTCACACTGATGTCAACATTGAGCAACTAAATAGTCTAGATTCTTTCTTAATCTCTGTGTTGAAAAAAAAATCCTTTTTTTTTTTTTTTGGTACTAGAGATTAAAGCCAGAGACACTTAACTAATGAGTCACACCCCCACCCTTTTTATTTTTTATTTCAGACAGGGTCTCTCTAGGTTTCTTAAGACCTCACTTGGTTGCTAAGGCTGACCTCAAAATTGCAATCCTCCTCAGCCTCTTGAGTCACTGGGATTAAAGGTGTGTGCTACCATACTTGACTTCTATCCTTTTTGAGTTAAGTATTTAGAGTTGCTATTTTATTGAATTAAACCTAATCCTATATAACACAATATATATTCATTTATTTGTTCAACAACAAAAAATTGAAAATATACTGTGTTCTGGGTACCATGAAGTACTGAGAACTGGTGATGACAAGACAAGACATAGATTCCCTGCCTCTAATGAGGTCACCAATTAGTAAAGGAGACAATTATGAATATATAATTCACATTTTTAGGGTTATATAATGGTCAAAAAGAGAATATGAACAAATTGCTCAAAGAAAGCTTAAAGTTTGGGCTACACTACCTACAAACAAAATTTAAATCTGTCCTTGAGAGGTATAAAATGTTCTAGGCACAGAAAACAGTAAAAGCCAAGGAATGGAGGGAGAGGTAGGGAGGAGCATGGATTTGGAGAGTGGAAAGTTTCCTGTGATGAGAGGAAAGGAATGGGAAGATAGCTAGAGAGGAGGCTGGAAAAGTAAATAGGGAAAGGGCCTTATTATATGTTACCTAGATTTCTGGGATTAACTCCATGGCAATGGTACACACTGAGGGTTTTTTAAACAATGATATTAAGGAGCGATATTGTTAGATTTATATTTAGGAAGATTATTGTGGAAACAGAAAGAAAGAGTGGGCAGAGGTGCATTATAATAAATGGGCAAGAGAAGTTTGACAAACCCAGTTTATCAAATTAGCCATCAACCATCTTCATATTAGCCTGCGTGAACCAACAGACTCCAACCTAGCACTGAGGCAAAACTTATCTAATTCAATAGTAGCTCTTGAGAATGATATTGGATACTGTCATTTAGGTATACATAGAAAGACTATTGGTGAGATTTTTATGTGACAGACATTCTGAACATGCCTTGGGAAAGGGAAGCCTACTACTTGTTGCCTAGCTTTGAGCATTGGGTTTTCTCCAAACTGACTTTTTCCCACCAAGACCATAGGACTCTAGAAATATTACTGTATACCTTAGTCTGCTACCTTGGAGCTGTTCCCCTGCCTCCTGTCTGCCTATGTCCAAATTGTGCTTCTTGGGCATTATACCTCTCAGACTAATGTTATGTCATTTTGGTGTCAAACTTATAAAGTGCTTTAGCTAGCTTTTTTAAAAAAAAATATGTTTTTAGTCATAGATGGACACAATACATTTATTTGTTTATGTTTATATGGTGCCAGGGATCAAATCCAGAGCCTCATGCTTACTAGGCAAGCACTCTACCGCTGAGCTACAACCTTGGCCCCTAGTTAGCTTTTTCATCGCTGCATCTAACATATCTTAAAGAAAGAAAAGTTTATTTGGAGCTCATAGTTCCAGAGGTCTCAGTCCATAAATGACTGACTGCGTTGCTCTGGGTCCAAGATGAGGCAGCACATCATGGAGGAAGGGCATCATATCATGTCAGAATCAGGAAGCAGAGAGAGTAAGATGGGGAAGGGGACACAGGGAAATGCATCCTTCCAGGGCACTCCCCCAGTGACCCACCTGTTCCAACCACAACAGACCTGTATACAGTTATCACCCGTCCATGCATTCAAACTCGTATGGGCTGATTATGTCACAGCTCTTATAATTTACTTCTGTTAGTTCATTAACAGGAACTTTGGGGGGACACCTCATATCCAGACCATAATATGAAGCTACAAATATTCTGACTTGTATTCTTTGAACAGAGTTCTTTCTAATGGTATCTTTTTTTTATTTTTATTTTTTTTAGAAGTTGATGGATAATTATTTTATTCATTTATTTATATGTGGTGCTGGGACTTGAACCCAGTGCCTCACACACGCTAGGCAAGCGCTCTACCACTGAGCCACAACCCCAGCCCCTCTAATGGTATCTTGATGCCTGCTTGACTCTGAATAGTAAAAACTTTATTGGTATAAGCAACATCTCTCTGGGGGTGCTGTTTTTTCTCCTCCTTTTTGCCTTATCGTCATCACCCTTTCTTGCCCAAATGCACTCACCAGCTGTGGATGTGAACAGATTTTGATCCCTTCCAGAAAATGGCAGAAGGGGACATAGCAGAGGTAGGATGAAGAAGAGTTGGTGATGGTTAGTTAAGAGGCCAACTTGCAACACAAGTTTCACTTCTCCTTGACACCAACACTGAGGGCAAATTTTCTTACCTCTGGAACTTTACATTTCTTTGAAATTGTAAAGGCAGACTAAAAAATGCAAGCCCTTTACTTATTCTCATCAACTGAGTTAGCAAGCAGTATTTTTTTTCCTAATTTAAAATTTGTGCCTCACTTTTGGATTATAGATTTATTTATTTATTTTCTTTTACTGATTTTATTTTTTTTATAAATACACAACAGCAGTGGAATGCATTACAATTCTTACTACATATACAGAGCACAATTTTTCCTATCTCTGTATATAAAGTATGTTCATGCCAATTTTTGCCTTTATACATGTGCTTTTTTGTATTACAATTCTTAATACACATTTTTATACAATTTTTCATATCTCTGTTTGTACACAAAGTATGTTGATACCCAATCTCCATAATGTCTGAATGTGTACATCACTTACATACACACACCCACACCCACACACAGATTGTATTCAAAGTTATACCTTCTAAATAATAAAAATGGGAGATTCCAAAAACAAAATGTGATTACTTTCTAAGAATTTCATTTCAATGGGCTCTGACTTTAAATACTAACTATTTTTTTTCCTGGAAGTCTGTTGTTTAAATTATCTATTCATCAAGCTGTGTTCTAAGCTGAAACACTCAAAATCAGGGCCATGTTTATGTGCGTATTTTTAAGGTTTATTCACATTTTATTTGAAAGTTGCAATAAATCAACTTAATTTGAATCACCCTATAGGCTCATGCATTCCTATAAACTTTCCCTTTGAATATAAACCGTAAGGATGTACTTTTCTTTAATCTCTTTTTCTGTTTCAATGCTGTTTCAGAAGCTCCATGTGTGTTTATTTGCATTGTACATTTAATCATCCATTTACCTTTTGGCAAAAGTATATTGGATTTCTATCATGTGGCAAATCTTATGCTGGAAAATATGGAGACAAAGATAAATAAGACATGATATATATATGCTCAAAGGGTTCTCAGTCTGACTGTTACTGTGCATTTTTAATGGGATTCATAATGTACAAATCATTTTCAAATAATGTACAAATAATTTACATTCAAATGTTATCATACAACCTGATAAGTTAGACAAGGTAGGTGTTATTAGTATTCTTCTAGAGATGGGCAAATGTCACCTCTTGTGAAGTCCTACTTCACCTTCTAGACAATTACAGTGGGTTTTAGTTAGCTTTCTCATTGCAGTGATCAAAACACCTGACAAGAATAACCTAGAGGAGAAAAACAATTTATTTGGGCATATGGTTTCAGAGGTCTCAGTCCATACATATCTGCCTCCATTTCTCTGGGCCTAAGGTGAAGCAGCCCATCATGGTAGAAGCATTCAGCAGAGGAAAGTTGCTCCGCTCTTGGCAGAGTGTGGAGGAGGGGGAGGAATATGAAGGGTCTCAGAACACAAATGCATATTTTCAGAGCATGTCCCCAGTGACCCATCTCCTCCAGCCATGCCTCACATGCCTAGAGTTACTACCCAGTAAATCGATTCAAAATAGGACAGACTGATTTGGTTATAGCTCTTATAATATGATCATTTACTTCTGAATATTCCTGCATTAACAGGAGATTTGAGGGATGCCTCATATTTAAAAGATAACATTTCACCCTGGTCCCCCAAAACTCATACCCTTCTCACAATGCAAAATGCATTTCATCAATTTCTAAGAGTTCCATAGTCTTCAGAATTTTAGTCTTACTCAAAAAATTCAAGTCCAAAGTCTTCTCTGAGACTCAAGGCAAATTCTTTGTTTTGTGTCCCTATAAAAATCCAAGCCAAGTTACATATATTCAATATACAGTGGCATAGAGTAGACATTTTCATTAAAGGGAGAGAAATATGGACATATAAAGAAAGGATGGGGCCAAACCAAGACCAAAGTGGGGTAAGCAGGTGTGAAGCTACCTCTGCATATAGCATCTAAGAAACATAGTGGTATGATGTGTTCTCCAAAAGGCTAGGGTAGCCCCACCCCTTTGGCCTTGCTGTTTGTAAGCCACGTGACCTCCTTTAGCCTGGTTCTCTCCAAAGCCAGTATTTTTTCTTGCTGGATAGTACATGGTACTGGCATCTCTTTTTTTTTTTTTTTTTTTTTTTTTTTTTTTTTTTTTTGTGTGTGTGTGTATCCCTTTATTTGATTCATTACTTATATGTGGTGCTGAGAATCGAACCCAGTGCCTCACACATGTCATGCAAGTGCTCTACCACTGAGCCACAATACCAGTCCACTGGCATATCTTAATTCCTGGGGTCTCCATGGAAGCTTTGGCTTTACCTTCACAGCTTTATACAAACCCTCTCAGGGGCAGACTTCAGGGTCTTTGACCCCACTACACTTTGCCTGGCCTCCCTGACCTTTCTTTGAAATCTCAGAAGAAGCCTCCATGACCCCTTAACTCTAGCATCCTGTGTTCCTATAACACATATGGATCATGCCAATGCCTGCTGAGAGCTTGCGCAATACCTAGGCACCCTAGAGTCACAGCTGCAGTGACCTCTGAGTACCTGTGAGGTTAAGCATGATAAAACAACTTTTAGATGCCCCTGTACAAGCAGGGTATACTCAGTATCTTTTCCCAAAGGAATTTTTTCTTCTCTACCTTGAAGCCTTTAGTGGGTGTAGTCTTATAAATTCCTTATGTGCCTTCAAGATGTTGTTCTCTGTATAAAGTACTTAGCACCTCTTTAGGGGCTATAAACTCTCAAACAAACAGAACCTCCTTGGCCCCAGATTTACATGCACCTTTCTGGCCAAACTTCAGATTTTTAAAATCCTTCAGCTCTTCTTTTTGCTCCCAATTGTCACAGTATACCTTGTTAAGGGTTCCCAGCACTTGTTAAGAGTTGCCATTCCACTGATTGAATGCTGTGCTGCCTTGAACTTTCCTCCTCCAGATTAATTAGTCAGTCCATTACTTATAAAGTCAACCTCACACAAAGTCTCAATATATGGAGAAAATATTGATAATTTATTTGCCAAAATATAACACAAGTGACCTCTACTCCAGTTATCAAAAAAGTCCTCATCTTCCTCTGAAATCTAATGCACAGTCTGCATTCCTATCATCATTCTTGTCTTCTGAGTTCCCACCAGAGTCACCTGTTAAGCTCCACTTACAGCATTCTAAATCTTTTTCAGTCTGCATCTCTAAACTTGTCAAAATTCCTCTCACAAACCAGCTTCAAAGACTTCTGAACTACATGGTCACGTTAGTGATAGCTATGACCCCACTTCTCAGTAATATTTTCTGTTTAGTTAGCTTTTTGTCACTGTGACCATAATACCTGATGAGAACAACTTAGAGGAGGAGAATTGTTTTAGAGGCTCACATTTTCAGAGGTTTCAGTCTATAAACAGTTTATTCCATTGTTCTAGGCCTAAGTGAGGGAGCATATCAGGGAGTAATGGGCTGGTGGAGGAAAGCTGCAACACTTGAAAGTATCAGAAAGCTGAAGAGAGGGGGAGAGTAGGGGTCACAGAGCAGATGCACCCTTTCAGTGCATACCCGCAGTGAACTACCTTCTCCAGTCCATTCAAACTAGAATGGACTGATTAGGTTACAGATCTGATAATCTATTCATTTACCTCTGAATGTTCCTGCATTAAAAGGTCTTTGGTCATGGGGGCACCTCATATCAAAACCATAACACAGTGAGTTTCAACTAGAATTCAGTGAGAATCACCATGGAAGCTTTAAAACAGTGACCAGTGCCTGGCCCCACCTCCAGAAATTGAGGTTTTTCTTTGTCTTAATGGAAACTGGGAATATGCATTTTTTGAAAGTTCTTAAGATGATTCTACTGTGTAGCCTAAGCTGAAAAACACTATTCTAGCATCACTATGTATAATTACAATACACTAATAAGCAAATTTATTTATTAACGTGAATAAGTAAATAAACTGGTTGTACTTCTCCTTGAACACTTGTTTCTTATCTCTAAGCCTTTTTGGTCCTTTATCCCTGCATTTATTACTTCATGCTAAAATCTTTTTTTTTCTGATTTTAAGCACCCTCCCCAATACACACATATAGTTTTGAACTGTACCTTATTCATCTTTTGAGTTTGAGTGCCTTATACCTGGTAGGAGCTTTGTGTTTGCTGAACAAACTCCAAGTAGATCAGAGGATAAAATCTGCCATTTGATTAGCTCAGTTCATTCATTTTTATGCTCCCCTCTTTAAGGATTTGATCAAGTTTTCTGGGGCAAAGCAGGATAACAAATTAAGTGGTACTGTGATACAATAGAATCATCTTTCCTCATTGATTTCTATTTCATATGCCAACTTTCCACATGTATCATTTAGCAGGAAAGTAAGGGATATAGCCCTTGAACTCAAGCACATCCACCCAAGGTTACTGTCAGGAACCTCATTAGATGCTCATTCAAACACAAATTGTCCTAGTGGCCCTTACACATACATCCAGCTGGGTCAAAATTCAGAACATGAACTTAAATTTAGGCGTTAATGTGAAATCTAAAACTTCACCCAATGTTTAGGAAATTTCTGCCTCAATAAAAATCATTACAATGTGTTTTTTAATATAATTAATATTGTTCAGATGTGTTTAGACTAAAATCAAGGGCTTTATTTTGCAGAAAAATTAAACTATCAATATTACTAAAAATATCATTATTACAAAAATTATCGATATTACTAAAATAATTTCTAAAAAATAATACAAATGTAGAAATAATGTATAAAAGGCTTTATACTAGTTTCTAGACTCAAAATTTACTATTTATTTGGTTGTTAATGTCAATTTTTATAAATCTCAGCAGGATAAAGTTAGTAAGTATCATAATTGTCTAATACTTTTAATAACTTTATTCTGTCATTTATAAAAATAGGGATATAGAACACACATATATACATAATATGTATGACAGAAAACGTGAGATCTCTGGATCAGAGAATAGCCAGATTATTGTCATAGAACATTTTAGTCCCAAGTACCCTACAGGTCACCAAGATGAGAGCATATTGTTCACCTGGGCACGTAGTAGGGTTCGCACCACAAGAGAACAGTGAAATCATGGCTGAACTTATACAGGGTGGTTGATAACTCTGTCTTTCCTCCTCTCCAGATTTAGAGATGAGAGAGAAAGCTTCACCTGGAATGGAACCAAATTTTCTGGGGAGTGGAGGGGAAGGACTTTCCACAGGAATGTCAGCAAATGGCTCTTGGGAGATAAGTCTCTAAATCTTTCTGGAGAAGCACACAGCCTTTACCTCCTGGAACATATTTGCTATTCAATTAAGAAACCTGGACTATGCAAAAATATGAAAATATTCATGGAGAATTATTTCGCAATAAAAATATATCTAAATATTTTCTGGAGATAACTTTGAACAGCAGATCAGCATCCTTTCCTTTCTGTGAAAGCAAGTCTTTCATGAATTTCCACAAATTGTAGATGCTAAGCTAGAAGTAGGCACTTATCTATTGGACAGTGACAGGTACAGTGTCATCTGCAACAAGTCTGAGTTTATCACAAATAAGATTTTTAGATATAGGCATTAGAATAATCTGGCTGCCAAGTTGCTGAACATTCTGGATTCATTGGAATACAAAAATAAAATGATTTTCAATTTTTTTTTAAATTACTTTCACTCTGCCAGGAGGACTGTACTTGCTGTTTCTTTCTGAAAACTCAGTTAGTTTCCAAGGCTTTCCAGTCATATTCAGTTACCAAAAATGTCCAATTAATAAATAGATAAATCTGGTTTATTATTTCAAACCTTAACCTTATATCCTTCCTTCCCAGCTCAAGTTAGCTTTGGCTTGGAGATTGGGGAATTAAGAAGGAGCATGGAGTACTCCATTAACTCCTCCTTGTCCCCTTTCTGGGTCTCTTTCTGTTTGGGAACAGGGAGGAGAAAGGGCAGACTCTAGCAAAATGTTTCTTACTTTTCTCTTTATACAGAATGCCTCCCCATGGGATGATATCTATATGATGCCTCTCTACAGGACACATAAAAAGATTCTTCAGAGGACTCTTGGAGCACCTATAACTGCACAGTTTCTGCCTCTGAAGATTTGTTCCACATTTTTAAACTCCTCAATTTCCTTTCCATACTTACACATGGTACAGACACTAGCTGCTGGGTTGCCCTTCCCGGAAGAACTTTGAACCATAGATATATCATCCATTCTGCCATGACAGAGAGCAGTTGTGAAGTGTTCTCCTTCTTCACTCCTCCTCCCTCACTCAGTTCTGCCCAATCTTTCCAGTTCCTTTTCCCCTGCTCAATTCCACACAGACAGGTTCAGCAAGTTCTCTACCTGCATACATGTTTCACAGATAATGAGATGTCAGGGTCCCATTGTGGCTGACTCCTGCAGTCTCTAGGAATGATTCTTTTAGATCCTTTATTAATGAAGGAAGTGTCTGAACATGGAAGCATTGTCCACCTCCTCCGCGGAGGGAAAACAGAAGTTCTGACTCTCTCTGTTTAGACTCTAGGCATTCTCAAATTCTCTAGTTTTCTGCTCATGTAGATAAGTGATTATAATGTTTAGAGAAAATGATTCAGTTTTTTCACCTTTTCATAACACCTGAAGAGGTCTGGCTTCAATAGGATTCATTAAGTAACCTTAGAACATGAGCATGCTTAGTCTCCTTTTGGTTTCACCTCTGGACCTTTGTTTCCAGTTCTGAAATAACAGCAAAAGTCTTACTTGACAACTATTTGGAATTGTTCTCTATATTGAAATTTTTATTAGACTTTGCTTTAACACATATAAATGTTTTCTTTTTTCTTAGGTCAACAAGTAATCTGCCTTCTGCCATTCA
Organism: Marmota flaviventris; assembly: GCF_047511675.1. Classification (NCBI taxonomy): domain Eukaryota; kingdom Metazoa; phylum Chordata; class Mammalia; order Rodentia; family Sciuridae; genus Marmota; species Marmota flaviventris. The sequence continues at coordinate 79,029,386 of NC_092505.1, forward strand.
AAACTTTCTCAACACGCCGTGCCCTTCCCAGACAAAGTAATTAATCAACTTTTTGCTATTAATGCTAAACGTGGTTAGCACTAAAAACTTTTCTGGCTGGAAAAAAAATCATAAAGTCAGCTCAATTCTCTTCATTAACTGGTAAGAACAGTGGATTTCAAAAGGTGAAATAATTTATCCAAGGTTTTAGAATTAATTAGTGGTCAAGTTGAAATCAGAATTCTGCCCTCCTGATTTCTGAGAAAGATGCTTGCCCTGATACAACATGATACTTCTCAGGCACAAAGCAATATCACCCAGAGATTAAACTCAAATGCAAAACTAAAAGCTACTTAGGCTTCTTTGATGCTGTATTTACTGGGAGCATATCATGATCTTAAAGGGGCATGAAAAGATCATGACATACCATCAATGATCAAATCATCCCTTTCTGTATTTTATGCCCATGCTATGTGTTCTTTGAAGTCAGGAGAGCTCAATATTCACACTGAGTCATACTTGAAGGTTGGCACAATGTGTTTGGAATGCACTTGGGAAAGCATCATTGCACAGAAGTGTGCATTCAGAACAAATAGCAAGTTTGGCTTAAGACCATAGAAAACAAGTTTCTGGGCAAAGTTTGTCATTTTACAGCTGTTTCCTGCATCTGTAACAATGTCATCATAGCTAACTATATTAGGCTGGATGTGTCAGGGCATAACCTGGGAGCGTGATTCTTGACAAGTCCTCCAGGGTGCTGGGGAATTTTTACTACAAGCAATTACTAAAACATCCATCTTAAGATGTCATAAGATAAGTGAATAAAAAAATCCTATAGCTTTAAACCATCTTTTCCATAAACTTCAAGAAGTGGGACTAAATTTGCCAAAACATTTATGGGAAATACACTTTTCTTAGGAAAATTGAGGTATGCATATCTTTCAGGAATGTCTTTGGAAATATTTATGGGAGGGTAAGCATGACACCAGGGATAAGGAGCGCAGCCCAAGAAAACTAATTTAGTTTCACAGAGTGGGCATTCCAAAGTCCTAAAGTAGAAAGACACAGGACAGGGGGTGGGGGGATTAGGGAGCTATATATATGGACTAGGAGATCTATAGAGTGTTTATATGTATAGTGATACAGTTCCTCAGCTCACTTCCCTATTTGGGCTCATTCGTATAACTAATAATTATTGAGCTCATAACTTCTGCCAATGGTGGGAATATGAGAATATTATACAAGACATGGTTTCTACCATTCAGGAATTTATTGTCCATTTGGGAAATGAATACACCAATCACTACAATGCAGAATGACATTAATAGTAGCACGTCCTGCATCTCTTGGACCTTGATTTAGAGTTTCTTTGGTATGCCAGTATCACTCCTGCTGTAGTCAGGGAATACCGATTGAATCTTATTGATTTGGGGGATCCTTGTAGTGTCTGAAAAGACAAACATTTCATAAACAAAAGGGATCAGTCTACATATGAGCAAAGCTTTGTAATTTGCAAAATCTTTTAAGTCCATAAAGCTACTTGGCTAAGGGCTAACATAATCCCATGAGATGGTCCAAGTCTATATGATTTCCCCATTTCACCATCAATAACAATGAGGTTTGAAGAACTACAATTGCTTTCTAAATAGAATAAGTGGCAGGAGTACAGCTAGCTAGGCTTCGTCTTCCCAGTTCTCACTGTTCTTCCTATGTCCCCGTGCTGCCTCTTGAGGATGAGATAAATGATCTGTAAGTGTGATCAATGCTAAGAAAAGAGATAATATACACTTCAATTTTAAAAATGGAATTGAACTTAAGTACACTTCAGGACTTCTTCATTGTTAACATTAACTATCTTAGAGAAGTTCTCTCTCACTAATTTTATTAATTATTATTTTTATTCTAATTTATTCTTCTGATTCAAATTGAAGGTATGAATTCTAATTTGAAAACTTGTAGAGCTATGGTAATTTGTTTTGTATATGGTGAACACTATTATGAATAACTGTTGGTAATGCATACTTTTTCAACTACTGGGAAATCGCCTATCTTAAAATTATAAGAATGATATTATGTTAAGTAAAATAGCCAGAAAGAGAAAGATAAATACCACATGTTCTCATTCACATGTGAACACTGAAAAGATTTAAATTTTATAGAATTATAGAGTATAATAATGGCCACCAGAGGCTAAGAAAGTCAGGGGTATAGAGAAAAACCAAAATCACTTAGATAGGAGGAACAAGTTATATATAGTGTTCTATAGCGCAGCATGGTGACTAGAGTTTACAACAATTTACTATATATACATATTTTTAAGGTATGATAGAAAAATCCCAGATTAACTTTTGAAAAAAAGATCTTCTTAAAAGTGAAAATTGCTCAATTTAACTGAGAAATGTTAAGTGTTTTAAGGATTAAGATCATTTGAGGGTTATAAGGAAAATTAAAGTACTCCTTGTCATTTATCCTTTTAAACTTCCCAAAGACATCTAACATGACCCCCCACACCACCACTCTCGGGAGATTTAACCATGAGAAAGAACTGATGCATAGGTTGTTGTCAACTTCATAATTATAAACATAAGTTTTAAATGGAAAGTTTTTTCATGGCAGTCTATGTACCCTTCTCTCAATTCTTAGAAATTCAAGGTGTTCAGAATTTTACTACAATTTCTGACAATTTCGACCTTTCTCCCCACACCTCAGTACAAAACTCTTTTCCTCCTATAACAGCTGTTCAGTATTTGAAAGTAGGTATAGCCTGACCTCTGGTTAGGATTCTCATTCCAGCACTCCTTGGCTAAGTGGGTATCCTTGAACAAAAGTATATAATCTCTGTAAGAATCATTTCCTCACCAATTTACTAGGATAACTGATCTACATTGTATGGTTGCTTTGAGAACTATATGAGATACTCCAAGGAAGATCCTTAGTTCCATAGCTGGTTCAAAAAGTTTAAATACATTGTTTAAAATAATTCCTCTGAACCCTAATTAAGAAGGATTGGCCAACTTCATATTTCCAGAATACACCTGCACTTTAAAATTGGAGTCAATACCTAATTAGTTTAATAGCAGAATGAATAATAACAAACATTCATTGTGTGATCTGTATGTGCCATTTCAGGATTTACCTATAATGTCTCATGTAATCCTTAAACAATTCAATAAAAGAAGTTCTAATATTTTATAAATTTTACAGATAAGGAAACTGAGATACAAACAGGTTAAGTGACTTGCCTGAATTTATACATCTAACAAGTGATAGGCAAGACTGATAGGCAAGCCATCTGGCTCCATTTGAAACTGAGAATTTTTCCATCTTCCTTTTATCTTCTTTCTACATTACCCTTGTTTTAGTCAAATTCTTTGTCATTGTGAGCAAAAGTCCTGACAAAAACAATGTAGAGAAAGAAAATTTTATTTTGGCTCAGAATTTCAGTTCAGTCCATGGTCAACCAATTCCAGAGTTCTGGATTCGAGGTGAGGCAGAGAACCTCATTACTGAAGGTCATGGCAGAGGAAACCACTCAGGACATGGCAACTAGGAAGCAGAGCTTTACTCGCCAGGGACAAAATACAAACCCCAAAGACACGACTCCAGTGACCTACTTTCTCTGAAAATGTTTGTATTGTCTTATAAATGAGCTCTGGGGAGATGCCCTATATCTAAACCATAAAACACCAAAACAGAAAGTAAAAGTGAAGCAGGAGTTTTCCATCCCAGACCCAAGAGTTGTTAATGACAAAAGAATCTTCAGAGAGAAAAAGCAAATAGCACCCCTTGGCACTCAAATGTTTCACTTGTCATATGGGCAGAAATTCCTTGAGATAAATTTCTGAGGTTCTTTAAGGTTTTGTTGTTTGATGATAATTTCAAGAGTTAGTGAAATTCTATAAAGAGAGAATATTTTAGGAAATACATTTATACCAAAAGATTTGTATTGCAGTGTAATTTGTAATTTATAATAGTAAGAATTTGTTGACAATCAAAATATCAAAAAGTAGATGTTGAATAATGTATCGTATGTCCATATGATACAGTGCTAGGCAGTCATTATTTAAAAATTTCAATTATAGTTAAGAAAAGATTATAGGACATGGATTAATTTTTAAATTATGATGTAAACAAATATAAATTCAAATATAAAATTTTATATATAATATAACAAGCATGATTGAAAGGCATAGGGAAAAAATTTGGCTAGATATAAAAAAACTATTGATGTTGATTATCGATAAGTGGTAGGAATATGTATGATTTTATTTCTGTTCTTCTAATTTCTAATTTTTCTGAGTGTGTTATTTTTATAAAAACAAAAAATAAAATAAATGTTTTGATCATCTGTATATATTTGGGAATTTTCCCCCAATGTTAAAATTAATTTATATTGCATCCAGCACTGAGTAAACAGGGAACAATCAGGTGCCTATGAGCTACACATACTAGAAACCTCACCAGTTAAACTGATTATATGGCTATAGTCATGTCACCCAGGGGATGTAGACTGAATTAATTGCAATAAAGAACTCAGAAAATTCCAATCCTCTCTTCTCTTTGTTGACAATTTATTGTTTATTAGTGACGTTATTCTTACTGACATTTTACCAGTATGACAGTTTTATGTATTATACTGACTTGAATCATGGGATGTCCAGATAGCTGATTAAATGTTATTTTCTGGTATATCCATGAGAGTATTTCTGGAGGGGATAAGCATTTGAATCAGTAGCTTGAATGAAGCAGATTGCCTTCCTCTATGTGAGTGGGTATCATCTAAACTGTTAAGGGCCTGAATGGAACAAAAAGGTGGAGGAGGGAGGATTCACTGGTCTCTGCTTGAGATACATCTTTCTTCCATCCACAGCACTCCTGACTCTCTGGCCTTCAGATTCAGACTGAAATCTGTAACATTTTCTCTTCAACCTTCCAACATACCACTTTCTTTCCAAATCTCTAGATGGCATATGGCAGATTGTAGGATTTAGCGTCCATAATTTCATGAACCAACACCTTATTATGTATCATATTAATATATATCATATATATTTTATGTATACAAAGCATATATTATACCATATATTTTATATATGTGCATATATATGCACATATATACATATATACATGTATGTGGATCCATCTGTCTTATTGATTCTGTTTCTCTTGAGAACTCTATTATGAACAGATATCAAACAGTCTTCATGCTATTAAGGAATCCTGAGATCATTTTCTCCCTTATGATAACCTACGCTACCTATGTCCTGATGTTTAACCAATGACAAGTTTAAATTCATCAGTGTTATACCATGCCTTTATTCAAGCTAATATATAAAGTTTCTTATCTTCTTATAAACTTATTTGTATTTTTAAAAGGTCACTTCTGGCCTTATGAGAGATGAGTACAAATAGTGAAACTAAATTTTGTCATCATTTAAACCTTGAAGAACTTTCAAACCATCTCCTTACAAATCTTGAAAAAGAGTAACAAATTTTAAGAGAAGAAAAATATTGTCATTCATTACTTTGCTTAATTCTGTCAGCTAACTCCTAGAGTGAATGGAAGTGGAGTTAGAAGAATTGATTCCAAGAGGAATAGAGAGATGTGAATGCATGACCTCAGTCCCAAAACCACATTCCCTGGCAGCCATTGTGGGTTTGTTTTATACCTTATGCACCAGCAATCTCTATCTTGGAAAATCCTGCTTACGCATCAATCAAGCAGCAGGAGATGGTCTCTTTGCTCCAGCAAAGCCTTAAGAGAAAAATTTGAGTTGTCATGAAGTAAGAAATCCTAACATCCCATATCCAGGAGCCTTCCCAGACTTGCTGAGGGCAGAAATCAGGTGCCAAGACAAGCCTTCAGAGTTCAATTAAGAGCAACAAATGTTGGAAAATACTTAACAAAAACCAATCTCCAACCCAGCATCGAAGGTGAAAATCCTGAACACTGTGGGCAATATATTCTGCCAGATCCTTTTGATCATGTTTGGTACATAATTGGGACTTCATCAGAAAATTTTGGCCTTCCTTTGAAGTAGGAAAGAGCACAAGATTCCTAAAGCTTACCCAAAAGAACCCAGGTTAGATGAGAACAGAAATTATTTTTGAGAAGAAAGACCTACTGTTTAAAATAACAAATATCCCAAGCCCAATGACTTTAAGAAATAATTTCAGGAATAACTACTGTTGGGATTTTTTTAAAGAAAGGACTTGAATTAACTGAAAAGAAAGACTCTTTAAGTTATAGAATGTTAGAACTAGAAGTGACCCTCAAGATCATTCAAACCAACTCCTCATTTCCTTATGAAGTCTCTGAGATCTAGTGAGGTTAATGACTGTCCTAAAATGAAACGTCTCATTAGGATTGAAGACTGAAATAATCTCTCACTTTCAAAAAGAACTTTGGGATTCTCAAGCACTTTTTCATCTGATGGCATATTTGACCCTCAACGACCTCTTAGAGGCATGATGATAGAGACTACCCAATGGGTTGGCACCTGCATTTATAATGCTTTTTCAGGAAACTATTGCTTGTCGAAGGAAAAGGATTCCAAAAACTGAAAAATATTCCTGATTCAATTTGTCAGTTCATTTATAATAACATCCATGAGCTTTAATTTTTTATTTGTACTCTGTCTCAGAATTACATAGGATGGATGACCAGCTACTTGTGAACTCTACTAAAACAAAAGGGATTTGGAGTTTGAAATAAAAATTTCTTCCAGTGGCATCATTTTTATTAATCAAGGAATGAAACAGAATTTTTTTCTGAAGAGATTTTTCAGACGTGGGTAAATATTTGCCTGCAGGTAAGAGCTGAAGCAGAGTCTTTCCTGAAGTTGAGGGTGAGAACCATCTTTAGCTTAAAGTCCCCCTCCAATCCCCACTGCCATTGTTGGAAATTAGGATTTTTTAGCTTTAGTCTTTTCAATTCAACAGCATGGTCTTATTTTTAGTCTTAAAACTTCTCAGAAACCGTTTGATTCTAAAGTCCATTAAAATCTGAATTCACCTAAAAGTACCTAGTTTGGCTTTGATATTATCTATTAAGCACAAAATTTAAATTGGGCTTAGCCAGGGACTCTTGTTCTAGGCATGATTAATGTGACTTCCATTCCTTTCCCACTTCCTCTCTGAGGACTGATGTGGAAAGCAAGACCACACTGATGCCTAAATAAACAGAAACTTTCTTCTTTCCACTTTTAAACATCATAGTTTTTATAATGTATTGATTAAAAACATGTTTTAATCATACTTAAAGTGATGTCTTTAACCTTTTCCCAAATAAAATAATAACAGTCTCCAATTCCTGGTTAAACTCTTTTCGTCCAAAAGATACTAACCCAACAGCCAGTCTGGAATAAACCAACAGCTTCCTGCTTTGCATGGAAGTAGAACTAGAATGTATACTGAGTCTGATTTGAATAAGCAGGGAAATTTAATGAAATTAGGCACAGATGTGTGATTACAAACACTCCTGTTTCTCAGACCTGGCACATTATAGAAAGCTTCTTTCGTCTTTCCTAATTTGGGAGGTTTTGCTGGCATCACTCATTGTTAAATCATGTGAGGTATAATTGGTCCAAAGCTCACACTTCTCTAATTGTCGCTGTTGGCCTGTATGTCTTCAAATATATGTCCTAGAGGGGATGATAAACCGCATATAGGCTGAAGGACACTAAACAGAAGCTTCAGGTTTCTCATCAGACCACCTTTCACGAAAAGCTTTTCTATCTTTTATTGTCCATAAAATAAACTGAGAGTTTTATTTTTGAGGAAAAAAAATTGAGCCTTAATCACACTACTGAATTGCAACATCTGTGCTTCTGTGAAGGCTAGATAAGTCTGTTCAAGGCCAAAAAAAAAAGAAAAACATTAATCCATAGAAAACACCAGTCAATTTTCCTTCTCTCAAATTCATACCTGGATGAAACTGTAAATAATAAACCCAGAGGCAATTTATCTGGAAAGGAACAGTTAAAAGCACATCAACTGCTTTCCCATTTCTTTCTTCCAATTGAACGTGACCTAGGCATTCTGTACAACATAGTAGATCATTATTTCATATAATAAATATAATACCATTCCCTCCATTTCACTTTTCCTTTCTACAATTCATCATCCATCACTATTTTTTAAATATTTTGAATATATAGTATTTCTGGGAAAAAAAAAGATCAATACAAGGAATCTCATAGTTGCAAGTATCCAAACACTACTTCTTACCTATTCTTCATTTTCACATGTAAATATTTCACTGGATTGCAGTTACAAAGAGCATGACTTGTTCTAAATCCTTTATTAATCACCAGCATATTATACTGCCTAAAATTGAAAATATTTATAATTACAAAATCTAATATCAGATAAAAAATAACAAAAAAAGATTATTAAATCTCCTGTTACATTGACAGGGATTGGAGATATTTCCAATTTCCAAATTTATTATTGAAGACAAACTAATAAAAAGGGATATTTAAAACTTTCTAAATAAGAAGCTACGATGTTAGGCAAACTGTGCAGTTTAATACAAGAACAAATCCAAACTGATGTCAGATATTGTTTTATTTTACTCTATTTGTAGGGGAATGCAGTACTAGGGATTTAACCCAGAGGCAATTTACCACTGAGCTACACTTCAGCCCTTTTTATACTTATTTTTATTTTTTTTTATTTTGAGACAGGGTCTTGCTGATTTGCTTAGGGCCATGCTAAATTGCTGAGGCTGGCCTTGAAGCTACAATCCTTGTGCCTCAGCCTCCCAATCTGCTGGGATTATAGTGTGTGCTATTGCACCTGACCAGATTTTTTTTTATTTATTTTTATTTTTTTAAATTTTTATTGTTGGCTGTTCAAAACATTACATAGTTCTTGATATATCATATTTCACACTTTGATTCAAGTGGGTTATGAGCTCCCATTTTTACCCCATATACAGATTGCAGAATCACATCAGTTACACATCCATTGATTTATATATTGCCGTACTAGTGTCTGTTGTGTTCAGCTGCCTTTCCTATCCTCTACTATCCCCCCCTCCCCTCTTCTCTCTCTGCCCCCTCTACTGATAATTCATTTGTCCCCCTTGTATTATTTTTCCCTTTCCCCTCACTTCCTCTTGTATGTACTTTTGTATAACTCTGAGGGTCTCCTTCCATTTCCATGCAATTTCCCTTCTCTCTCCCTTTCCCTCCCACCTCTCATCCCTGTTTAATGTTAATCTTCTTCTCATGCTCTTCGACCCTACTCTGTTCTTAGTTACTCTCCTTATATCAAAGAAGACATTTGGCATTTGTTTTTTAGGGATTGGCTAGCTTCACTTAGCATAATCTGCTCTAATGCCATCCATTTCCCTGTAAATTCTATGATGTTGTCATTTTTTAATGCAGAGTAATACTCCATTGTGTATAAATGCCACATTTTTTTTATCCATTCATCTATTGAAGGGCATCTAGGTTGGTTCCACAGTCTTGCTATTGTGAATTGTGCTGCTATGAACATCGATGTAGCAGTGTCCCTGTAGCATGCTCTTTTTAGGTCTTTAGGGAATAGACCAAGAAGGGGAATAGCTGGGTCAAATGGTGGCTCCATTCCCAGCTTTCCAAGAAATCTCCATACTGCTTTCCAAATTGGCTGCACCAATTTGCAGTCCCACCAGCAATGTACAAGTGTACCCTTTTCCCCACATCCTGGCCAGCACTTGTTGTTGTTTGACTTCATAATGGCTGCCAATCTTACTGGAGTGAGATGGTATCTTAGGGTGGTTTTGATTTGCATTTCTCTGACTGCTAGAGATGGTGAGCATTTTTTCATGTACTTGTTGATTGATTGTATGTCCTCCTCTGAGAAGTGTTTGTTCAGGTCCTTGGCCCATTTGTTGATTGGGTTGTTTGTTCTCTTATTGTCTAATTTTTGGAGTTCTTTGTATACTCTGGATATTAGGGCTCTATCTGAAGTGTGAGGAGTAAAGATTTGTTCCCAGGATGTAGGCTCTCTATTTACCTCTCTTATTGTTTCTTTTGCTGAGAAAAAACTTTTTAGTTTGAGTAAGTCCCATTTGTTGATTCTAGTTATTAACTTTTGTGCTATGGGTGTCCTATTGAGGAATTTGGAGCCCGACCCCACAGTATGTAGATCGTAGCCAACTTTTTCTTCTATCAGACGGTGGGTCTCTGATTTGATATCAAGCTCCTTGATCCATTTTGAATTAACTTTTGTGCATGGCGAGAGAAAGGGATTCAGTTTCATTTTGTTGCATATGGATTTCCAGTTTTCCCAGCACCATTTGTTGAAGATGCTATCCTTCCTCCATTGCATGCTTTTAGACCCTTTATCAAATATAAGATAGTTGTAGTTTTGTGGATTGGTTTCTGTGTCCTCTATTCTGTACCATTGGTCCACCCGCCTGTTTTGGTACCAGTACCATGCTGTTTTTGTTACTATTGCTCTGTAGTATAGTTTGAAGTCTGATATCGCTATACCGCCTGATTCACACTTCCTGCTTAGCATTGTTTTTGCTATTCTGGGTCATTTATTTTTCCATATGAATTTCATGATTGCTTTCTCTATTTCTACAAGAAATGCCGTTGGGATTTTGATTGGCATTGCATTAAACCTATAGAGAACTTTTGGTAATATCGCCATTTTGATGATGTTAGTTCTGCCTATCCATGAACAGGGTATATTTTTCCATCTTCTAAGATCTTCTTCTATTTCTCTCTTTAGGGTTCTGTAGTTTTCATTGTATAAGTCTTTCACCTCTTTTGTTAGGTTGATTCCCAAGTATTTTATTTTTTTTGAAGATATTGTGAATGTTGTCGTTGTCCTCATTTCCATTTCAGAGGATTTGTCGCTGATATACAGGAATGCCTTTGATTTATGCGTGTTGATTTTATAGCCTGCCACTTTGCTGAATTCATTTATTAGCTCTAATAGTTTCTTTGTAGACCCTTTTGGGTCTGCTAGGTATAGAATCATGTCATCTGCAAATAGTGATAATTTAAGTTCTTCTTTTCCTATTTTGATGCCTTTAATTTCTTTCGTCTGTCTAATTGCTCTGGCCAGTGTTTCGAGAACTATGTTGAACAGAAGTGGTGAGAGAGGGCATCCCTGTCTTGTTCCAGATTTTAGAGGGAATGACTTCAATTTTTCTCCATTCAGAATGATGCTAGCCTGAGGCTTAGCATAGATTGCTTTTACAATATTGAGGTATGTTCCTATCCCTAGTTTTTCTAGAGTTTTGAACATAAAGGGATGCTGTACTTTGTCGAATGCTTTTTCCGCATCTATCGAGATGATCATATGGTTCTTATTTTTAAGTCTATTGATGTGGTGAATAACATTTATTGATTTCTGTATATTGAACCAGCCTTGCATCCCAGGGATGAATCCTACTTGATCATGGTGCACAATTTTTTTGATATGTTTTTGTATCCGATTCGCCAGAATTTTATTGAGGATTTTTGCATCTAGGTTCATTAGAGATATTGGTCTGTAGTTTTCTTTCTTTGAAGTGTCTTTGTCTGGTTTAGGTATCAGGGTGATGTTGGCCTCGTAGAATGAATTTGGAAGTTCTCCCTCTTTTTCTATTTCCTGAAGTAGCTTGAAAAGTATTGGTATTAGTTCCTCTTTAAAGTTTTATAAAACTCTGCTGTATACCCATCCGGTCCTGGGCTTTTCTTAGTTGGTAGTCTTTTGATGGTTTCTTCTATTTCCTCAATTGATATTGGTCTGTTTAGGTTGTCTATATCCTCCTGACTCAATCTGGGCAGATCATATGACTTAAGAAATTTATCGATGCCTTCACTATCTTCTAGTTTATTGGAGTATAAGGATTCAAAATAATTTTTGATTATCTTTTGTATATCTGAAGTGTCTGTTGTGATATTGCCTTTTTCATCCTGTATGCTAGTAATTTGAGTTCTCTTTCTTCTTCTCTTCGCTAGCATGGCTAAGGGTCTGTCAATTTTGTTTATTTTTTCAAAGAACCAACTTTTAGTTTTGTCAATTTTTTCAATTGTTTCTTTTGTTTCAATTTCATTAATTTCAGCTCTGATTTTAATTATTTCTTGCCTTCTACTTCTTTTGCTGTTGTTTTGCTCTTCTTTTTCTAGGATTTTGAGATGAAGTATGAGATCATTTATTTGTTGGTTTTTTCTTTTTTTAAGGAATGAACTCCAAGCAATGAATTTTCCTCTTAGAACTGCTTTCAATGTGTCCCATAGATTCCGATATGTTGTGTCTGTGTTTTCATTAATCTCTAAGAATTTTTTAATTTCCTCCTTGATGTCTTCTATAACCCATTGATCATTCAGTAACCTATTGTTCATTCTCCAAGTAATGTATTCTTTTTCCTTCCTTCTTTTATCGTTGATTTTCAGTTCCATTCCATTATGATCAGATAGGATGCATGGTATTATCTCTACTCCTTTATATTGTCTAAGAGCTGCCCTGTGACATAATATATGATCTATTTTTGAGAAGGATCCATGTGCTGTTGAGAAAAAAGTGTAACTGCTTGATGTTGGGTGGTATATTCTATATATGTCAATTAAGTCTAGGTTATTAATTGTGTTATTGAGTTCTATAGTTTCCTTATTCAACTTTTGTTTGGAAGATCTGTCCAGTGGCGAGAGGAGGTGTGTTGAAGTCTCCCATGATTATTGTATGGTGGTCTCTTAGACTCTTGAACTTGAGAAGAGTTTGTTTGATGAACATAGCTGCACCATTGTTTGGGGCATATATATTTATGATTGTTATGTCTTGTTGGTGTATGGTTCCCTTAAGCAGTATGTAGTGTCCCTCTTTATCCCTTTTGATTAACTTTGGCTTGAAATCTATTTTATTTGATATGAGTATGGACACTCCTGCTTGTTTCCGAAGTCCATATGAGTGATATGATTTTTCCCAACCTTTCACCTTCAGCCTATGTATGTCTTTTCCTATCAAATGCATCTCCTGTAGGCAGCATATTGTTGGGTCTTGTTTTGTGATCCATTCTACTAGCCTGTGTCTCTTGATTGGTGAGTTTAAGCCATTAACATTTAGGGTTATTGTTGAGATATGGGTTGTTCTTCCAGCCATATTTGTTTATTTATGTTACTAAACATGGTTTGTTTTCCTCTTTGATTATTTTTCCCCCCTTTACTGTCCTACCTCCCACTGTTGGTTTTCATTGTTATTTTCCATTTCCTCTTCCTGTAATGTTTTGCAGGGGATGTTTTGAAGAGATGGTTTTCTAGCTGCAAATTCTTTTAACTTTTGTTTATCGTGGAAGGTTTTAATTTCATCTTCCATCCTGAAGCTTAATTTTGCTGGAAACACAATTCTTGGTTGGAACCCATTTTCTTTCAGTGTTTGAAATATGTTATTCCAGGATCTTCTAGCTTTCAGAGTCTGTGTTGAAAGATCAGCTGTTATCCTGATTGGCTTACCCCTAAATGTGATCTGCTTCCTTTCTCTTGTAGCTTTTAAAATTCTCTCCTTATGCTGTATGTTGGGCATCTTCATTATAATGTGTCTAGGTGTGGGTCTCTTATGATTTTGCACATTCGGCGTCCTGTAGGCTTCTAGGATTTGGGATTCTGTCTCATTCTTCAAGTCTGGGAAGTTTTCTCATATTATTTCATTGAATAGATTGCTCATTCCTTTGGTTTGAAACTCTGTCCCTTCCTGTATCCCAATGACTCTTAAATTTGGTCTCTTGATGTTATCCCATATTTCTTGGATGTTCTGCTCATGGTTTCTTAACAGTCTTGCTGAGCTGTCTATGTTCTTTTCAAGTTGAAATACTTTATCTTCATTGTCTGATGTTCTATCTTCTAAGTGTTCTACTCTGCTGGTAGTATTCTCAATTGAGTTTTTAAGTTGGTTTATTGCTTCCTGCATTTCTAGGATTTCTGTTTGTTTGTTTTTTATAACCTCTATCTCCCTGTATAGTTGATCTTTTGCTTCTTGGATTTGTTTATGTAATTCATTGTTGAAGTGATCTTTCATTGTCTGATTTTGCTGTCTGATGTCTTCCTTGAGACTCCAGATCATCTGAAGCATGTATATCCTGAATTCTTTATCTGACATTCCATCTGCTGCAGCTATTACCTCTTCTAACGTTGAGTTGACCTGCATTGCTTGTGGTCTTTTCTTTCCTTGTCTCTTCATACTGTTCGCGTTCCTTTCTACTTGGTGAAACTGTTGTGCTATTGAATTTTCCCCCTATATATTTATATTGGTCTTGTATAGTTGCAAAGTCTCCCTCGCAGGCGCGGGCGGCGGCTCTGCCCCTCCTCCAATTGGGGCAATGTGCCTACCACGCCGGCAGGCCGCTGGGCCTGCTCTGCCGGTCAGTAGCAGGTCCGCCTACCTTGCAGGCGCGGGCGGCGGCTCTGTCCCTCTGTGGGCCGCTAGGCTTGTTCTGTCGGTGGTCGCAGTTCTGCCTACTTTGCAGGCACAGGCAGCGGCACTGCCCCTCTGTAGGCCTCTGGGGCTGTTCTGCCAGTGGGTCGCAGGTCCGCCTACCTTGCAGGTGCGGGGGGGGGGGGGGCTCTACCCTTCCTCAGGCCACTGGACCTGTTCTCCTGTCGGTTGCAGGTCTGGCCTGTTCTGTCGGTGGTCACAGTTCCACCTACCTGGCAGGCGCGGGGGGTGGGGGGCGGCTCTGCCCCTCAGCAGGCTGCTGGGCCTGCTCTGTGGGTGGTCACAGTTCCGTCTACCTTGCCGGCGCAGGGGGAGGGGCCGGCTCTCCTGACCAGATTTTTTAATCCTTAAAATGCTTCTTGAAACGGGATCTAACCCTTTCAAAAATTTAAATGCAATTTAAATCTTAAGTTTCTTTAAGATATTCAAAGAGAACTCTACTCATAATACATAGATTTTTTTTCCCCAGTGCCCCCCATCAAACAGATCCAGCTATCCCAATTTCCCCTGTTCCTTCTATAAAATAGCCCTGAATACTTCTTGGAAGTACAGCAACCCAAGCTTTCTTTTTTTGGCCTTCATACCTGTATTTCTCCCATAAACAAGGTACTCTACGCTGTGGAGAAATGGCTGATTCAAGTTTAGTCTTTAAACATTTTATAAGACAATGCCTCAATTCCTTAACAAACCTGAATGAAGAAGCTACTGGTGGCCGAGACAAACTGATTCAACCCTTCTTTCTGTGTCCCAACAATCCTATGGAAATTCAAACCAAGCATTTTCAACTTACACTATTGGCACTGATTTTCTAGGGCTTGAATTTCAGGGTTTCAAAATAAGACTTTGGTGCCAGCTTGTCCCATGGCGGGAAGAAAAGCAAACGAAAACCACAGAGACGTGCCAGTTTTAATTTGATTTCCGGCTCAGCAACCCAACCCTGGTATGAAAATAAAACTCAAAACCCCAATCCCTCCTGTAGTAACCAACAAAAAATGCTACCCCCACCCCTGACTCAAAAAGTAGCCATCAAAATTCTTCCAAATGCAACTAGTGGATGTAATAAGGTTCTCAGAAGGAGGGCTGCAAATCACTGTGTCTTTCAGGGTAGACAGCATGGCGGGACCTACAGCCTCAGTGGCAGAATACATGTGTGAGTACAAGGAAGAACAAAGGGAACCGAGCTTTGACTTGGAATATAAAACTTTAATCCTGAAGACAGAATTTGTATTTAATTGAATCTAACAGCTTTAGCAGGACCTTTGGGTAGAAATGCTTTTGCTTCTACCCTGTGCTTCCATAATTGATTTAACATGCGTTGGGATGGGCGCTAAAAGTCCTGAATCCTGAACATAGTCTGGTTAACCAAAACAGAAACACCAACACAGGATACAACGCAATGCTGTCAGGTCCAAAATATACAGGACATAGGAAAAATTAAGGAAACACAATAAAGGATTTATCCTGCCTTTGGGGCAGGATAAAAGATGTGTGCTAATTTCCAAATAGCAGGGTCTTTTCATTTTATGTGCAAATATTTTCTTAACAAAAACTTCCAAGAGCTAAACTAACTACACATTGCAGTGACTTCTTATATGGAGTGTGTTTACAGGAGAAAACTAGGAAATGGCACATAAGTGAAAAAAGAAGTGTTATTTGGATGAGCTCTGATAAATATATTTGAACTACCTATTAATCACAGACATTAATGTGGTAAATGGTCACCAGTCCTGGAATTCTGTCCAGCTGAGACTGCCCCCATATTCTTGGGATTTCAAATATGCTATTCAGAATGTTTCTCACTTCACCCCCATTAAAGCAACTCTTATTCATTTTCCTCCTAGAAAATAAGTTTAAGGTGAATCAATGGTCAAAGCCTTCATTTGGAGGAAGTAGGTTAGTGATGCAGGGTTGGTCGGGGGATAGCTTAAGCAATGGCTGAGGAATTATAGTGCAGTAAACCAGTAGGGATTACACAAGCAAAGAGATGGAATTTTTCAGGAGTCTCACTTGTCACTAATTGTATTATCTAATCTTCAAAAAATGGCCAACTAAACTTTTTGAACATTTTATATTAGCAAAATAAATTGAAACTTTTAGAAACCCAGAATCATGCAAAAGAATATATGTGTTAATTAACCTCCTTAAATAGTCTATTTTTAATTCCTTTCTGTGTTCACCTAAGTATCCTTGTCCCAATGGCTTTAAGATAATGTATTCTCTCTGAATTAAAAATAGGTATATGCTTTTGGTTTGGGGGGATTGGCTAACTTCACTTAGCATTATCTTCTCTAACTCCATCCATTTACCTGCAAATATCATGATTTTATTCTCTTTTAATGCTGAATAATATTCCATTGTGTACATATGCCACATTTATTTTTATCCATTCATCTATTGAAGGGCATCTATATTGGTTCCACAATTTAGCTATTGTGAATTGTGCAGCTATAAACATTGATGTGGCTGTGTCCCTGTAGTATGCTGTTTTTAAGTCCTTTGGGTATAGTCCAAGGAGAGGGATAGCTGGGTCAAATGGTGGTTTCATTCCCAATTTTCAAAGACATCTCCATACTGCTTCCCATATTGGCTGCACCAATTTTCAGTCCCACCAGCAGTGTATGAGTGTGCCTTTTTCCCCACATCTTCGCCAACACTTATTATTGTTTGTATTCATAATAGCTGCCTTGAGTGAGATGAAATCTTAGAGTGGTTTTGATTTGCATTTCTCTAGTTGCTAGTGATGATGAACATTTTTTCATGTGTTTGTTGATTGATTGCACATCATTTTCTGAGAAGTGTCTCTTAGGTTCTTGGCCCATTTATAAATTGGGTTATTTGGTTTTTTGGTGTTTAGCTTTTTGAGTTCTTAATATACCCTAGTGATTTGTGCTCTATCTGATGTGTGTGGGGTAAAGATTTCCTCCCAAGATGTAGGCTCTCTATTCACCTCACAGATTGTTTTTTTTTTTTTTGCTGAGAAGAAACAATGCCGAATGTTTTCTTGGACATAAGAAAGCTGATTCATAGTGGGCTAGGGAGGGGGAGCATGGGAGAAATAGAGGAACTCTAGATAGGACAGAGGGGTGGGAGGGAAGGGGGGGGGCATGAGTAATTAATATGGTTGAATGTGATGGTCATTATTATCCAGGGTAGAAGATTAAGACATGAATTGGTATGAGTATACTATGTATACAACCAGAGATATGAAAAATTGAGCTCTATATATGTAATAAGAATTATAATATATTCCATTGTTATATATAAATTAAATAAATAAAAATAAATGAATTAATAAAGGTTAAATAAAGTAAAAAAATTTAATAAAAGACTAAGTCTGAAAATATATATATAAAAGAAAGAGAGCTATCCAGCTGAATTGTATTTGAAATTGTAATGGATGCTTAGTTCACAGAGGCTAGTCCAAATATACTTGGATACTCTACCGATTAAAGTAGAAATTTAAAAATGTATATGCATGCTACCTTATATCTGGATTCAACATATATCAAGATTTTCCCACATTTGTTTTGTTTATCCTTTTAATGCTTTTATTTTCTTCTTAATGCTTAAGTATTTTCAAAGAATCCCAGATATCATAATTTCCTCTTAGCATATTTCAGTATGCCCCTCTAAAATTGAAAAAACAAAGATAGTAAAAACAATACTTCCCTTCAAATTTTTTAATAAAAAAATAAGTTAAGCAAATAGTAAAAATTAGAATGGACAACCAGCAAGATAAAATAACACCTGGCCTTATTCAATTAGTTAAGTTTTTGTTGTTGTTGTTGTTGTTGTTTAGTTTTTCTTTTTCCAAAAAACACAGGATTACAAATGCATTCAAGTTTTTTCTTTTTCACTGCTTTTCCAAGTATGTAATACCTCTTAACTAGGATATTAAAAGGCTTTATATATCAATCCACATCAAATTTCCACATAACTTCCACAATTATATTATGTTGTAACAAAGCTTCTACTATGATTTTTGTCATTGAGTCACTTGAAAAAGACTTCCTAGATCTAGATTGTTCTAGATTGTTCCACTGATTTAGTTTTTAACCCTTAGACATTGTCTGAAGTTTAAGCTTTGTAGTTTATCCCATGCCTGAGCATCATAATCATTCTAGTATATACAAAAATAGAGATGAAACTAATAGGAAGAAAAGTTGCTGGAGGAAAAGTTGTTGGTGGGTTTGATTTTTTAAATTAATTTATAGTAGTTTTGGAAACATTGAGAACTACAGACCATTCATACACTTTATCATCTGATCTCCCATTAACTTGGAAATGAAGTGTCCCACAAACGCTCCTTTGTTCATGCAGAAGTATTAGAGGAAACATGGGTTATTTGTTAACAATTAATGAATCAATATTGATACATTTTTATTAACTAAGGTTCATAGTTGATAGTGGGTTTCATTCTGTGCTGGACAGTCCTATGTGTTTGAAAAAATGTGTGATGTTGTATCCACAATTGCAGTATCATATAGTACAGTTTTTCTGCCCTAAAAGTTTCCTATTCTCCATCTGTTCATTCCTCCCTTCCTCCTCTCACCCCACCAGTCTCTTTTCCTGTATCTATAGATTTGTCTTTCTAGGATATCTAATAGTTGGAATCATATTGAATGTAACCTTTGTAGAATGGCTTCTTTCATGGAATAAGCATTTATTATATCTTTATATCTTTTATTATATATATTTATCATATCTTATATCTTTTGTGGCTTAATATTTCATTTCTTTTTATCATTGAATAATATTCCACTGTATGGATATAACAATGTTTGCTTATCCATTCAATTCTCAAAGGACTGTTTCTAATGTTTGGCAATTATGAATAAAGCTGCCATGAAAATTCAAAAAAAAAAAAAGAAACTAATAATAGTAGCACTAATTTACAAGGATTACCACCATAACTTTTTGCATACAAGGTTAGAGAAATTTAATTCATTTTGGCTTGAACTTAATACAAACAGAAATTAAGTATTCACATCTAATTTATTCAATCGGGAGGTATATGCCCAAACTGAGAGACTTTTATGAAATATAGGGGTTTATGTAAACCTACTTAAAGATAATAAATGGTGTGTGTGTGTGTGTTGCTGAGGATTGAACCCAGGGCCTTGTTCATGCAAGGCAAGAACTCTCCCAACTGAGTTATATCTCCAACCCTAAATAGAATTCTTTTTGTCTTTCCTTTACCGAGTATACCTCATATTTTTTACATGACCTCATTTATTACATAAGCAATAATGTGAAGGTGATGGCATAAGAAAAGAGGAAAATGAGCCTGATTCGTTTAACAGTTTTGCATTCATGGTTTAGGCAGGACCTATTCTCCTTGTCACTTTTTATGTGATGAATCTAGTTATTAAGAAGAGAATCAACAGCTGAGTGCATTGGCAAACACCTGTAATCCCAGCAACTGAGCAGTTTGTGCAGAAGGGTGTAAGTGTAAAACAAGTCTCAGCAATTTAGCAATACCCTGTCTCAAAATAATAAATTAAACAGGGCTGGGGACGTAGCTCAGTAGTAGAATGCACCTGGGTTCAATCCTTGGTACTGAGAAAAGGAAAAAAAGAAAAAGAGAGGGAAACAAAAAGACTTCAGGTGTAAGTTACCCAGGAATTTTTTTAACTTTAATACCCATTTTCCTTTATGAGTGTGACAGGATATTTGCATAGTTTTTCTCAAAGATGAACAGAAGTTAAGTATGAATCTATAATTTCTGGAAATGATAAACAGAGTGGTTAACAACAACAAAAAAGTACTGACAACAAAAATCACAGCCAAACCATGGAATCACAGATGTTTCAAGATCTAATTTTCATTTTTGTTTGTTTGTTTTCCTCCTGTCTTTGGTAGTTTGCCATTTGCCTAACTTGTCGTATTTAATGACAGGGATAAACTGTACCTCACTGAGGTCACTTATATGCAGAATTGAGGAAAGAGAGTAGTTCAATGAAATGAGGCATTTAGAAAATAGGGTACTGTATTGGGGTGGAGAGGCAGCAACATTTATATATTAACAGAATAAGATAGCCACAATTAAGATAAGACTTCCAGTCAGTAGCGATAGATGACTGTTTTTGGAGTTTGAGGACAATCTTAAAACAACACTTATTTATCTAGCTGGTTCAGGAAGAAGGCTAGCCTTACCTTCAACATTGTGTGAAACTCTGTACTTGCCATCCTTACCTCAGCTGCATCCTCCGTTTCCTGAGGTTTAAATACCCTGGTCTAGCCATAGTTATCAAAAGGAGGAGAAGCCAAAAACAACTAGGGTCCCAGAAAGGAAACAGTCTTTTCTAACAGCCTCACCTTTCTCTCTGCCTATTTATATTGCTGTTACATTACAAAAAGGCTAAAGATCTGCATATTAATTCACTAATTTTTTTCCCTTGATACTTGAGAAAATAAACTTATGGTACAAAATGCTGTTCTAAACCATCTAAATATTTCTATGGCTGGTCCCATAATAATCAACCTCAACCTGTTCTTTATGAAATAGTATTCAGGATAAACAGATCTCATGAGTTTTTAACCTGATGTTACAAACCATGCTTATTTAAATTTTGAAATATACCTAATTAAAAATGGGCAAATATCCCATAATTTTATTGTGGTATTTCACAATGTTCTGTGAGTGGGAAAGCATCAAAGAGGTAATCAGCAGAAGTGTTTTGATAGTGTCCTACTAACTAGTGTTTTTCTCTCTATGTTTTAGGTTTATTTGTAAAATAAAAGGCTTGGACCACATAATCTATAAATTATCTTTATTAGTGTTTGACAGGCAAGAATTATATATTTATCCCTAATGTACAATCTTCAAATCTCTTTTCATAACATGTAATATAATCATTTTGCCTAACAAATACCTATCCACTTCTGTCCATCTCCACCTCCTCCTCCTGCTCCAGGCCAACATCATCTCTTATCTGGATGACAGGACAGCTTTCTTACAGTTCCATATTCCTCCATTCTTGTCTTTCAGTCCATTTCCCATATAGAAACAAGAGAGATTTTAAAACAAAAGTTGAATTAAATTAATCTCCAACTTAAAACTCTCAATGATTCCCAATTGAATTTAAATAAGATGCAAGGAAAGAACCTGTAAGGGCCCATGTGACAAGCCCAGCCAGGCTCCAGTCTCAAATCTTCCTGACATCTTTTCCCTTGTTTACAATGCACCAGCTACACTGGTCTGTTTTCACTTCTAAAAATTCAATCAGATCTTTCCTTCTTTTGAGAGATTTTTTTTTTCATTTGCCCTCTGCCTGACCCACCCTTCCACGTAGTGCTGGTTTTTGTCATCTCAGCTAAAACATTGTCTCCATGTCTCCTCCATAGGCAAGGCTGCCTAAAACTATTTCCCCTCTCAATGTTTTCAGTCAACATCTTATTTATTTCCTTCATCAATTTTATCTAAATCTGCTATTATTTAAGTTATTTAATCACGTTTGGTTTTGACTCCCTCCCCACTGTCTTTGTGTGATTCTGTCCTATTCACACATCCTCACTGCATAGCAGGTTTTCTAGCACTTATTCTACATTCAATAAATATCTGCTTAACAAATTAATAAATCTGGCCTGAAACTGGGGCTGCTGTCCTCTGTGTAGTACCTGTGCAGCAATGTGCATCATTTGCACAAAATCCTTAATACACACAGAGAGACAATAGATGTAGAAGAAGGTTAATGCTAAGGTAGCTAAAGAGAATTGTTCTACCTGCACAGGTAGGGGGCAATCTTGCTCCAAGCATAGGAACATGGAGCCCACCTGAGTCCTGATCCATACATTCCATGACATGCCTGGTTTTAAGCTTCCGGAAATGCCCCATAAACTAAAAATTCTGAAAGAAGAAATCACTTCAAAGCTATCTCCAGAGTCTCCCTTTATCTTTTGCAGGATAGAGAAAACATAGAAGTGGGACAAGGGAGCCTCCTTTTCCAGGCAGAGCTTTGTCAAGGCCTATTGCATAGCACAGAAGGATAATTAGAATACATTTTACATGAAACAAATAATGGCATGAATCCTCTCTCTGCACAACATGAAGGTTCTCTAGAAACAAGAGTGCAACAGCTCCCTCCACATTTCTTAAAACAAACAAAACAACAACAACAACAACAACAAAAACTTCCCACGCATTTAACAATGATTGCCCTGGGGAAATGTTCCTCCTTTACCTCCAACTCCACATATTTGAATGAGGAAATATTTTTTTCCTTTTCATCATCAGAGTCAATTTTATTCATCTAGCTAGTCCTTTAAAATTGAAATGTGACCATTTTATTTTATTAGCCTTCATCAACAAATGACTGCCATTTCATTGCTGTCATAAATCATTCAATTGTTTCCTGATAAATGTTTGCACAAGTGTTTTTGAAGTTTGACTGACTTTGATTGATTGAAATCACCAACTCATTTTGATTGATTGAAATGAGTAGATACTTTTTTTGTGCAAGTTGCTTCCAGTTTAAAGACACACAATTTCGTTTCTCTTGTCCTGATATGATACCAACAATGGCCTTTCATTCAAGAGATGTTGAAAGCAAAAACTCCCAGTCGTTCCAATGACCTTAGTGAAATCTCCCCATCTCTCTGTGAATATGTTTTATTAGTAGTTCAACTTCTGTCACATCTCAACAGAAAACAAGACTGGTTTTGTTTTGTTTTGGTATAATTATGATTTGTTCTACTAGAACCTACTTAATTGGTAGTCTCTTGAAGCTTAGTATTAGTCTATGAGCTTGTTGCTGCCATAGATCTAGTTTGACTTAGCCACTCCATCTCCAGAGCTCTGTAGTTGTCAGAATAATGTGATAGGTTACTCATTAAATATTTGAGGAATGAGCCAGGCACGTTGGCGCATACCTGTAATCCCAGCAGATTGGGAGGCTGAGGCAGGAAGGTCATAAGTTACAGAGCCTGCTTCAGCAACAGCAAGGCATCAAGCAACTCAGTGA
Source organism: Marmota flaviventris (assembly GCF_047511675.1). Lineage (NCBI taxonomy): Eukaryota > Metazoa > Chordata > Mammalia > Rodentia > Sciuridae > Marmota > Marmota flaviventris. Next base: position 79,052,743 of record NC_092505.1, read on the forward strand.
GACCCTGTCTCATAAAACACAAAATAGGGCTGGGGATGTGGCTCAGTGGTTGAGTGCCTCTTAGTTCAATCCCCAGTACCAAAAAAAAAAAAAAACAAAAAACTGAGGAATGAACAAATAAGTCACATAAATGTGATCACATTAATTATAAGATCATTCCTACAATGATATGGAATTGAAATTATTAAACATCTTTATTAAAAATTCAGGGGTTGGTTTAAAATTCAACATTTTTATAAGTGAAAAATAAGACCCCAAAATATAACAGATTTAACTAAGTTTATACTTTCACTGACTAGAATTAAAATCCCAGTTTCAAGGTCCCTTCAGTTTTTCTCAATTATTTGAGGTCTTGAGCACCAATACTATATTTTCAGTGTGTTCATTATTAATGCAAAAACAGTTCTAATGCAAAGATAGAAATGTAAAGGCTAGGAGTCCCATAAAATAGAACAAAAATAAAGAAGTCAGCGATTGTTCTAAACATTATGTTTCCTGATATAAAGCATTCAAAACCACTAGCTATCATTAATTTTTAAAATTTCCAGACATTATCCAATAGCTAGGAAACAGAGTAATTAATATTCATTAGTCTCAATATAACCACTGAGATAATTGAATCTCTCAATGAAAATTTCTGAGATAAAGCATTTAATCATTTAATTCTTTACATGTCCCCTGATCCCAGACATAATCAAAAGTACAGTAATACATGTATATTGGGGATCTTATACATAAATAACACAAACAGATTAACATAAGCAATAAAACTATCACTCATTTAATTTGAACTCCCATGACTTTTCTGTTGTTAAATTTTAGGCTACCAATATCACATGAAAAAAGAAGTCCATTTTTGTTTGCTGCTACTACTGTTATCATCATTGTTTTGATAAATCTGATAGAAGTCTGTGGCAGACATTGCTTTAATTCACTGACAATAAGCTACCCTTTCCTTCAAGGTACCTGCAAGGATTCCCTAAAAGGTGACCTGTGACCATGTAAATGGAAGTGATTGATACCTGGAATTTCCATACAGAGCACTCATTTGATAGGACTCCACTTCCAACTTACTTTTTATTTTTTTTTTCCAGGAATTATGAGTACCTTGATTAAAAAAAAAATGCTTGACTAGTGATTCCTTCTTACAGAATGTCACTTTTAACCTATTAAACACATTTAGAAGCTCTTCACAAGGGGGAAACAAACTGTTTAACATGAAATTAATAATTTAATTTGACCCCAATCTTTTTCTTGCCTGACATTTGTTATTCCTTAAGGTCGGACCCTGTCTGACAATTATCGGTCCATTCCTTAGGTATTGGTAATTGACTCAGCAGAGATTAACTGGTGGGCAAATGGATTAAACGATAAGTGGTTAGAGAATAAGTTGCAGAGTTGAGCACTAGCCATTGAATGTTTCCACAGGGAGATGGTATTCATTTCTTCCGGTCATATGTTTGACTTCAAGGGAATCCTTCCCAGTACCCTGATGTGGAGAAAAATTAGGTATCAGAACCTGTCACAAACTGTTGCCAAAGTTTATTTTTAAAAGGGAGAGGAGGTAAATTTGTTGATATGAATAGTCTAAATGATATTCTTTGAAAATGGAAAAGTCATTGAAAATGAAATTAAATACTAAGGTTCTGTCAGGAGATGGAAACCACATCAGTAATTTGAACAGGGAAAATTTAATGTAATGACTTAACTAACAAAAAGTTCTCAACTACTAAAGAGGTCAAGAGGACTCTAGAGAATGCAGAAAGGAACAATTCAAAACACCCACTAGGTCTGGGACAGAGGGAGAGCACTTACAGAGCTACGTAACAACCTAGAGAAACATACTCCAACACACACAAGGGTTTTGAAGGGTGAGTAGCTGTGGCTGCTGGCAAGAGTGAAAGTTTGAGGCTGGGATTGTGGCTCAGCGGCAGAGCACTTGCCTAGCATGTGTGAGGCCCTGGGTTCCATGCTCAGCACCACATATAAATAAATAAAATAAAGGTATTGTATCTACCTACAACTAAGAAAAAGAGTGGAAGTTTGCTGGGGGGCCAGCAGGCTGGAGTTGCTGTGCAGAAAGCTATCTGCTGGAAGTCAGAAAATTTCACTGCAGAATGAATGTCATTGGGCCTCCCAAACACCACTGTCATACAATGTCATACAATGGAAGAAACATGCAATGCACCAGAAACAAAAAGAGAAGCCCCTTTCTGTTTAGGTCTTGAAGCATCCTACCAGCCTTCTTTATCAGTAAAACCCAACATCACACTGACCAGCAAAAGAGAAATTCTATGGAGTCCAGCTATAAAAGCACAAAGAAGAACATATTTGGATGAGGAACCATAAATTGATAACCAGTATACCTAGGGAATGCCAAGACAGAGAAAAAAAAAAGCACTGTTGATGTAAATTGAATCACAAAGGCAATACAGACACCAAATTAGTTTTTCAACTCTGCCTCCACAGGGAAATTGAAGCTGAATCAAGGTGCATGCTAGCCTTCAAATAACATGAACCTATTGAGGGGAAAAAAAAACCCTGGGGAATTAGGGGAACTATATCACACCTTTCTTCATATTTTCAGAGAAATCTATAACTCCATAAAGATCATGAACAATTAGAGCTGGACGTGGTAACACACCTATATCCCAGCTATGCATGAGGTTGAGGCAGGAGGTCAAGGCCAGCTTGGCAACTTAGCGAGATCTGCCTCAAAAATAAAAAGGACTGCAGATGCAGCTCAATGACAGAGTGAGGCTGGGTTCAATCTCTAGAACCAAAGGAAAAAAAAAAAAAGCCTATAAAGCCTATAATGGAGATTCATCAAACAGCAAGAGAAATAAGTAAAAAAGCATTTTTTTCTATATCAGTTATTCAAGAGTCTCTAGACTGGGCCTACAAAAATAATCCTTAACCAAATTTTTAAAATGAATTCTCCAATGAAATGTTGGAGAAAACAGAGATGTATCAAACAAAATTTAGAAGGAATAAAATTAAAGAAGGTCAGATTCTGCAGACAAAACATTTAGGCTGAGTGCCGTCCCCACTGCTCTGGACTTCCAGCTGGTTTTGGATACCTGTCCCAGGGTTTTGCATAATTTTTTCCAATGGAATGATTCCACAAGTACGAAATTAGAAATATATTTATTATTTTCCTTGGAAGATTGTTTTTTACATATAATAAAACTGAGCCACTTTTAAAACCAGCATGTACCACAAGCAAAAAGCTCAGACCACAAGACTATTTAGGAAAGACCTATTTTTTTTAATGAAATTTAAATTCCTCTCAAATGAGGAGAATACCTTTCTTTTGTGTGATGGTCTATAACTTCAGCCAAACCTCCGGCGAGGTCTGGAAAGTTCAGAAGATCCTGTCTACTCTGAAGCTGAATATATTTTTGTTTGTTACCCAGACAATGGAAGAACATGGGCTATTTTATACTTGGAGGGCCAACTCACATGAGATTCTGAAGGAGACTGGAGGAAATCTTAGGAAACCATCCACTTTACACTCACAAAAGGAGCATACACATTATATCTTTTACTTTTCAAATAAAATGCAGACATTTTTATAGGTAGTTATTTGTTAGTCCTATCCCCATGTAGGATCCTGTTTACTGAAGAGTCGTTTCCTCTTAACCTGTAAAGTAGGGCATTTTTATTCAGTTGCATGGAACTCCGGGATTTTATTTTAAATTTTATTTTATAGGAGGACCCCACTTTCCTGTATAACTTATTCCTGAGAAGGGCTTAAAATTCAAGCATCTAAAACTTGCCCAGTAGACATTTATAGTATAACACTGGTTCTATTCCTGTAGAGTAAAAATGTTATAAATCCTGAAGTTATGATTCCTGAGTAGTTACTACTTCCCTCTAACAGAGATAGTCCAGTGGATTTTCTAACCTTACTGCATGCTGCCCATTGATGTTGTGAGTGTGGGTGTATAATGGGTGAGGATGATGGAGGGCAGCGATTTTGTCATCCTGGACTCTGGAGTTTTTGAGCCAGGCATGTCCCTTTTCATAGAACACCACCTCATCTCTCCTCAAAGATGATGACAGATATTGGGGTATGCTTTATTGTTGCAAACTCAATCTGGTGGGTTCCTGGAAAGACAAGGAAGAAAGAAAGCTTTTATTTTACTGACACTGAAGAGTGACCCAGGTAGAGCATTGGCCTGTTGAAATTCCATATAGATCTCCCTGCCTAGCTTGAAAGCTTAATCCAACACGACCTGATGCTTCAAACCCGCCCCTATACCCTCATAACCATAGGAAATAAGGGAAGCCAAGAGAGTGGTAGCCTCAGAGGAAGTGGCAAAGTAGTTAAGTGACACTGATTAGTAGCTTGTCTTTCGTTTCTACAGTGAAACAGAGCCAATAGACAAATAGATAGGTAAGTAGAGAAATAAAGAGAGGATTGATTGTGGGAATTGGTTCATGTGATTATGGAATCCCAAAAGTCCCGTGATACACCATTGCAAACCAGGAAGCAGGTGGTACAATTCAGTTGAAATCCAAAGGCCTGAAAACCAGGGGGATTCGATGATGGAAGCCCTGGTGCAAGGCCAAAGCATAAGAACCTGGAGCTCCAGTGTCTCAAGAGAAGATGGATGTGTCAGCCCAAGAAAAAGAGAATGAATTCACCCTTCTTCTTGGTGGCTAATTTTAGAATGCTGTATATACATCAATGACCTGAAGGACTCACTTCAGTTTTGGAGCAACATTTACATTTTTTTTTTCTACTCTGTGGTAGTCTAATCCAGCTATCCATTTGGGGATTTAGCTTTCTAAAACTATTAAATGGGAAAAAGAGTTTTATTAAGAGAATTAAATATGCAAAAATGCTGTCCGTACATGAACATAACTATTGAAGACTGTAGAAGAGCAGGCTTGAAAGAAACATGATAACTGTCTTTCTCCAACTATGTGAAGGGCTTTTGTATGAATTCATTTGTTTATTCATTTACTTATCATGAATCTTCTCCTAAAGTGATTATTTAGTGCTATGTGAGCCAGACACTGTGCCAAGGTCACCATCATACCTACCTGGAACCCTTCAACACTTCCACACTGCATCTCTAGCTTCTACTTTTGGTCCTCCATGATGCATTTTCTGCCCAGGAGCCACCATGGTTTCTTGAGATATATATGAGATCATGTAAATCCCTGATTAAAACTCTTCAATAATCTTTCATCATAATGAGAAACAAAACAAAACAAAAAACCCTAATGTGACCTACCTACAAGTCTTATAAAATCAAGACCCCAAATTTCCTTTCAATATCATCACTCTCTCCTTGACAACTTTGCTTCAGCTGGACTTACCTTTCTACTGTGCCTTAAACATGTGAAGATTATACTAATCAATATTCTTTTGAACTTTCCAGAGAGAAAAATAGGGTGAATGGATAGAGATAAGGGTGAAGATTTATTACAGGAATTGGTTCACATGATTATGGAGGTTAAGAATTCTCATGATAGACCATCAGCAGGCTGGAGGCCCAGGGAAAATGGTAGCATGGTTCCATCCGTCCAAGCCCCATAATCAGAAAAGCTATAATCTAACCTATGGAAGTAATTTCAATACCTTTCATCCCTCTAATACACATTCTCTCCACTCTGTTCTTATTCTCATTGTTGTTCAGCTATTCACAATCTCTCACCTTGCTATTCCAATAGTCTCAGTCTCCCTATCTCTCACCTATCCAATTATTCAATTAAATTTGTATTGTCCCTTTTTTCCCAAAACAAATGTCTCTCTTATACAATGATCTATAGTGAGTTTCTGTAAATCTCTGAATAAAATTTAAGCTCTTGGTTCTGAAATTCAAGACCTTCCTAAAGCATACTTCAAAACTATGATTAAAATTTACCTTTAATTACTGATTTATAGAAAATTATATGTCATTTAGATGAGTGTCCTTCAGGAAAACTTTTTCATATCATTTATTTTCCTTGGAACTCTTTCTGCCAAGTTATTGAAGATCTATCCTGCCCTGTCCAGCTCCTAAAATTTTATGCATGCCTGTATTTATTAAATAATTGAATTCATGAATGAACTATCACTGATTCTATTAGATTCACATTCATTCTCAAGCTAAATATTTCTCTTTTCTTTAAACTATGAGCTTCATATTTTGTTATCACATTTTACATATGCTCCTAAAAATTACAAGTAAAAGAAGAGTTGTCTCAATCCACACTTTAGAACATAATCTGTTGTGTTGAGGAAGTGTGTTTCACTCATCTTTTTTCCACAGAACTTCTAACTTTGCGTGTAGTAAACCCTCACAACAATTTTTGGAAGCATATGTAGATGTTTCATTAAAATATCTTAAGGACAAAGGGATGAGGCTATGTAGAAGACTGGTAAGAATTTGGTAAAATATAATTTGCCTCTCTTGGTATAAGTTCAGGTCACACCCTGAAATTGTTGGAAAAAACAATTTACTTGTTTAAAATAATGTTGACAACAATATTTTGAGTTCAGTTGTATAGACCATGTGACTCATCTGATTTTTTATGCAAATTTAGCATAATAATAGCTCAGACAATTAAATAGGAAAGATACAACAAAAAATGAGTTATGCATTGTGTGCACTATGTAGGCACTACAGCCTTTGCATTTCTATTTTTGCAATATACAAATGATCATTCTGTGCTGATGAATAAAGATATAAGTTCACAAGGTAAAAGTATCCTTTAATTGTTAGTGTGAAAGATAACAAGTACACTAATTCCTTGTTTTAAACTTTTGTACTTATCTTCATTGCATGCGTAATTTCAATGGTGCCTTTTTATACTTTATACTTTCTTGAAAGATATAACATACTTCTGCAAGAACTGAGCAATATTCCATTACTAATATGAATATTTACCAATCCTTAATTTTACAATAACATGGAAAATTATTGACATGCACTTCATCAATTAAGTTGAACTTTTATAAACATATAATTAATTTCTAGATCATATCAATGAATGCATTATTAAACATTTCAAAGGGTTCCAAGGAATGAAAAGAAGAAATCTTGATATTCTTGGAAAATAGCCTTTAAAATATGAGACTCTTAAGAACATATCATTATGATAAAATATACTTTTGGTTAAAAAAAAAAGCCATTTCAGTTGGGCTTTGTAAAAACCATTTTGTATTTGAAATATATTGTTAAATGTTTATAGCACGTGCTTAATTATGACAGCCTAGTAAACCAAGATTTCTGTAATTAAGGATTTAAGCTGAAGCAGGGTATTTCTGCATCCCTAGGATAGATCTGATTGACAGGAGTGCCAGCACACATAAATGCACAGAAAATACCAGATGAGAGGAACATGAACTGGGGGAAGTACTCAAATAAAAACAGTATCCCATAGGAGGGGAAACAATGACTAGTTTTACCAAGGTCAAAAGTATATAACTTTTCTCTGTGGTTTTTTTTTTTTCTTTCTCCAGCTGAAATCAGATAGGGGAAAAGTGCTAAGAAACTGAAAAAACCAAACAAATGTCTTCTCTATGAAAGTATTACACGGTTGTTAGGAGAATTAAAATCTGGATTAAAAGCTTCAGTAATTTTAACCTGTAGGGGAGATCTCAAAATTTGAAAAACATCTGAGATTGGTACATAACCCACTTTGAGTAAGACAAATGAGCTAATTCTGCATGAACATGAGAAAAACAGAACTATATTAAGTAATCTTTAACAATAACTCAGCTTAATAAAGAACTAAAATGATCTAGGTGTTTGCTTTAAACTTAGTTAACACTTGCTCTAATATTGTATGATTTATTTTAAATATGTACACTTGCCTGGTTCACTCAAAAAAAGAATTACTTTCAGGATAATTAGAAATAAAACAAATGTGTTGAGTGCTTTATTAATCATACCTCTGGGAAATCGTAGCATTTCAAGGAGAAGCTCCCTGGGAAGCAGTGTCTCCCAATAGCAAGAAGATAGCCTCTAGCCTGTTGGCATATCAAGCCCAAACCTTTCAGTAATCAGCACTTATCACAGGAATAGCTAGACTGAGTTAACTTTCTCGGACAAATAAGGAAAAAAATTAGTGATTCCTAAATGTTCATATAGCGGGAAGGATAATGTGCCCCCATCTGTTACAAATCTAAGGAGATTATGGTTATGAACATAACCTTTGACTCTAATGAAATACAGATACATTTTCATGTACCTTTGTACACATTACATATAATTTGTCCTAACCTTCACTTAGGTGAATTTGTATTCTGATCTAAGCCTTATTTTTTAATAAACTCAATAAACTCCTAAAAAAACAAATCTAAGGAGATTATTATATACAACATATGGTAACATATATATTATAAAATGCAGATAATGTGTGTGTATATATTTGCAGATAATGTGTGTGTATATGTGTGTGTGTGTGTGTATACGTGTGTGTACACACATATCAATTCCTGAGCCCTATCCCCATCTTGATATAATTGATTTGGGGTGGATCCCAGGCATCAACATATTTTCAGCTCTATTTCTTGAAATGATTCTAATGTGAAGACAGAATTACAAACTGCAACATGCGTGGAAGCTTCCTTATTTCAAAAACAACTGGAGACAAAGACATCGTTGCCTTAAGCTTGAAATTAACACTAAAAGCTCCTAAAATCTGATAGAAAGAATAGAAAGAAAATGATAATTTCATAGCAATAAACTGTCCTCTCAGTAGAAATGGTGGGTGGGTGCTCAAATTCATCTTTGGAGCAGATCTTCCTTTAATCTGGGAAAACCACCCTAAAAGGCCTCATAGAGAGGTGAAGCAAAGACTCCCTGGTCCATGTGTAGAGATGATGATTTCAGTATTTTTAAAACTGCTTTGTGGAGAGAGTACTGCATATAGAGTAAATTAGGGTGCTTGGTAGAAAGAAGAATAGGTTAAGGCTGGGGAGAGAGGGATGGAGACAAGAGAAGCATGTTCTATATACCATCTGGCTGCTTAAACTGGGTATGAACCTCAGTGATTAGAGTGATGATGCCCTAAAAAGCCCAACTGTTCTTGAAAGAAACTGAAACTCTGTGACCCACGGAAAATGTGGTTGATAAGCAGAAAGAGCTGACTTTTCATCTCTCAATGCAATCCAGCTCAGCCACCTGATGGTTGGCAAACATGGGAACATCCAGGCATAGCTGCGTCTGCAGCCCCACAAGAATTCTGATCATGGGCACTGTCAGCTGAGCTAGTCATGAGCCTTTTCTATGGATTTTTGAGGACAACAGACAGGGGCTATTAGAAGCCATCAGGAAAACAATGATGTCCCACAAAAATATGATAGCTGTAGCTGACATACTGGTTTGGTGAGAGATAACCCTTGGAGACAAATAATTGGGGTGTACTTGGAACATTTATGTTGTCTTATAGCAGCAGGGATTAACAGTCAACGTGGCCTCTTTTTCTTAGTCACAGATAGAGAAGACAAGAACATAAGGTTCTACAGAGAATAATGCAAGGCAAAAGGAAACATGTTGGGGACTACAAGGTTGCTACCATGACTAACATAATAGAAGGACAAATATGGTTTTACAGTGATCTAAGAGACCACAGGGTTGAACTGATTTCTCTCCTTGACTACACAAGTATTTCTGTCTTAATACTTTATATCTTTTTCTTTCAAAGCTGCAAACGCAATTGGAAAATTGGCTATTTGGGTGGAAGGTAAGAGTACTACTAATTGGCCCAAAGTACATACAGTTTCACCCACTTATCAGAAATGCCAAAGAAGTAATCATGAGCTTTTGGTATGAAATAAATAAATAAATACATGCTTACTCCTTGCCCCCCCTCAAAGACCTCATAATGTACCTATAAAGAACTTGTAAAATGATCTATATAACATCTTAAACTTGATGTGAATTATAAGCATTCATCCAGGTCCTCTGTGACTTACACAGTGGAAGTTTGTAAGTATGAATATTTATGGCCCAGGAAGATTAATAGAACCCACAGACAATAAGGTCAACCGATGTCAAAGCTGAACCTTGATATAACTAATTAGAACAAATATTTAAAAAAAAAAAAAAGCTGAACATTGAAACCAGATTATATGCCTAACTCCCATTTAACTTCACTCAACATAGTCTTTAATAATAATCAGGTAAACTGTTTTATTTAATTACTATGAGATACTACCTAGGACTTTATCCACTTGCACTTTGGATTTTTTGATGTCTTGTCAAGGTTTCTATCAGCAGTGAGTTCTGCCTCCATCTTGGTGACCAGGCCACTGCACCCTCAACCAACCACATCACTCCAGGATGCAAAAGCTGCAGTTTAATTTTATAAGCAAATTTATGCCCTTGAAAATTTAACAATATATAAGACAGCACCACAAAAGAAGCCCCAAGGAAGTTTTTAATGAAGTGCCAATTAGAAGAGCAGGCAACACTTGTGCACACCATGGTCTGGGAAGGTGCCATTGAGGAGGCAGGATATGAGTGAGGTCTTTAAAAGTGGGTAGTATTTAAAGGAAAAAAAACAGATCTGGGACATAGGTGGAGGGGAGAGGACAAGGAAAGAGAACAGTAGTACCAGGACACACAAAGCAAAGCTCATGTGGAAGAGAGGTGTAATACAAGCTTTGAGGGAGAGGCTGTAGAGGTCTTGCTTCCTGGTCACGTTTCTGGATGCATCAGAAGAAGGACAATGGCATTATAAAATTGGGGTTTGGGAAGATTGACTTCATGTTACCAAATTCTCCAGGTATCTCTGTTAGATCCAAATGCCCTCTGTTCCCTCATCCAATAGACTCAGAACTAGTTCACCATCCTCATCTCCCCCCACCTCCATTCATAGCCCAACAGAAAGGTATCACCACAAACCTGAAATACACCAGGCTATCATCCCTATAGTCATCTGTACCTCTTCTTCCTCTAGCCCCACATTCTACTCCTCTTTTTCCTTGTCTCCTATGAGACAACTCCCTATGACCTTCTCCAATGGTGGCTGTATCTTCTGCATCACTACCACTTCCCCACCTACTGGGTTCAAGATTGGGAGAGGTAGCTAATATCACCTATAAAAGTCTTCTTAGATCATTATGCTTTCATAATTGACCCTATAATTTAAAAACATAGATGAGACATTCATGCATGCTTCACACACATGTACCTTCCTTCTAAGGCTTGTGACATTAGCCAACTAGCCAGACTCCCAATACACTTATCACTGTCATCAACAAAACTGCCACGCTCTACCCTCATTTCTGAAAATATTAGTCCAGTCTTCTATTTCATCCTAATCCCTGCCATTATCCTGACTAAATTCAGAATCTACTCTTCTCCTGCTAAAAATGATTCAGTGTTTCCCACTGCTTTTGATTTTGAATGTGGTCTACATAACCCAGAAAGATAGGTATTCCTTTCAAATCTGGCAGTAGTTGCTCTGAGCCCACTCTATATACTAGTCCAGACTGGCCTTCTTTGAGTTCCTGGAATATCTTAGGTTCATTCCCTCTTCAGAGCCTTGGAGGTATTAGGCTTTCTTTCTAGAACACTGAGACCCCTCCTCTATCCCTGGAAGGTTCCTTCCCAGCTTCCTTCCACAACACTAATTCCTACCAATTCTGATTCATCCTTACACTCTCAATCCAAATGATTTGTTCACAGGGAAATGTTTCCACACTAAACTCACAGCAACCCACCTAGATTAGAGTTGACCAGGGATTCTTAACTTGGGACCATTTTGCACCCCAAGGAATATTGGACAATATCAGAAGATGCTTTTGCTTGTTACAACTGAGGAGTGTTGCAGCATGCATGCATAAGCATAGGCCAGGGATGCCACTAAACATCCTACAATGCACAGGACAGTCCTCCACAACACAATTATCAGGCACAAAATGTCAATAGTGACATTGGCATCTAGTGCCCTGCACTGGATCAAGAGCAGTGCTCTGTACATTTCTGTTGCAGTATTCCTTACATGTATAGCATGTCTGTCTTTCAGGTCTATCTTGATTGTCATTAAATCACAAGCACACAACAATTGGAACACAGTGGTGACCAACACCATTTATAGGTAGGATGGAGGGGAAGAGCTTTTAATAATTCAATAATGAGGTAAGTTTAGACTAGAATGCTATAAGTGGACATGGTGAGAGGAAGAAGAAAAGGGATATTGAAAGAAAGAATGAAAAGAGTATATGAATAATTAAATATGAGCGATAAAAGGAAGTATCAGAAAAAAAAACTTCAAGACAATTAGTCTTAAATGGAACAAATAGAAAACGTTTTATTTTTAATGACAGTATTTACAGTCCTTGTATGTAAAAAAAAAAAAGTTGAGATTGCTTAAAATCAATGACATATGAAACAACATTAAATTAAGAACAAAAGATCAAGTGTCCAATAATGGGAGCAACTGAAAGATCATTCTTATCAGCAATGTAAGAGAAAGTTAAGTGCTGCAATTTAATATGAAATATAAACCTGTGCTTTCTGAGAACAAAGACACAAAGAAAACCTTAAACATGATTGGCTTCCAATTTTGCTAAGCTTTCTACCATTCTCCATGCTGTTTTCTTTGCAGTTGTTATTAATATTCTTAATTTTTCTATTTTTCTTAATTTTTAAGATATTTTAACTAAGAAAAACAAATGTTTTAGTCAGCATTGCATCACTATGTCCAATATACCTGAAAGAACAACTTAGAGGAGGAAAAGTTTATTTTGGCTAAGAGTTTCAGAGGTTCAGTCCATGGTCAGCCAGCTCTATAGCTGTAGGCCTATGGTGAGGTAGACCATCACTTTGGTATCACCTACAAAGGTCTTCTGAGATCATTACACTTTCAAAATTGACCCTATAGTTAAAAAACATAGATAAGACATTCATACATGAGTTTGCACACACACACACACACAAGAGTGTGGTGGAGGAAAGCTTCTCACTGCATGACAGCCAAAAGACAGAGAAAGCTTGAGTGCAAGGAGCAGGATAATGTAATCAATAATGTAACCCCCAAGAGTACACCCCCAGTAACCTACTGCCTCTAGCCACACCCTACCTGCCTACAGTTACTACTCATTAATCCATTTAAATTATTAATACATCAAATGGATTAATTCACTGATTAGGCTACAGCTCTCATAATCTAATCATGTCATCTCTAAATATTTCTTCATTGTTTCACACGTGAACTTTCTTGGGCACACCTCATATCCAAATCATAACAACAAATTTTCCTTGAACTGAAACCTAATAAGAACATTTTTAAGTGAGTCTTAAGAAACATTGAGTTACAGTGTGAAATATTTTCAGTAATAAATTTATAGAGGTGTTGCTTAACCCTTTATATATAGGCTCATGATTAGTTAGGAAATTATAATTCTATACAAATATCTGTACAACAGTCATTCTCAGCTATTTGAAGGGCTACTGGTATGGGGGAGTAACAGAGAATTTATTTTCAAACAATTTGCATGTCCTCCTGCACCAGGGATCCTCAGGTCGGGGGTCCTCTTGATTTACTAGACTCTCATGGAGCCTGAGACAGTTGTTTTTCATTGGTTAAGATCATTGTCACTAAATTTCAATGGAAAATTAAGGAGAAAGCTTGGTGCTATTATTGGTGGGGGGTGTGTGTAGCAGTACATAGAGGGGATAGTAGTACAGAGAATCCTCTTTCCACCAGCTCCCACAGTTCTAAGCAGACATTTTCTTAATAAACTTCAGTGATATTTTTCTGATTTGTCTCTTTTCTCTGGCATGGCATTGACTGTAGTCTAATGGGTGATACTATGAAAAATATCTTTTCCCTATTTCCCCAAAGGTTGGTTTGGCAATCCTGATCTGAAGAAGGAATCAAAATAATTAGGTACAATTATTATTAAAATGAAGTTTTAGGGCTGGGGATGTGGCTCAGTGGTAGTGTTTGCCCAGCATGCATGAAACCCTGGGTTTGATTCTCAGCACCATAAACACACACACACACACACACACACACACACAAAACGAAGTTGTAGATCAAGCTAAGATGTAACAGAAAACAAGTACTGTAGATAATTTTAAACCCATAACAACGTGTGGCACACTCATATCGATATTTCCAAAGGGCCATCAACAATGTCATGGCCTAATTTTAATCATTGTTCAGGCTATCTGAATATTTCAGTGATCCCTTAACAACAGTCTAAAATAATTTCTCATTGTATGTTAATGTGGGTTTGGGGCAACGATTTTTCCTTTAAAAAGTGTCTAAAGCAAAAGTGTTCCATTTCTATAATCTGAGTATTGGCTGGCACATTGCTGACATTTAGAAAGAATGCAACTGTTAAATATCATGTGCAATTTCTCAAGTCACCGAATTGAGAGATGGTTTACATCATGTCCTAAGGAGGACATTTTTGGAAAAACAAAACATTCTTTCATCATAACTTGAGCAGCTAATAAAATCCTAGGCCAGTAAAGACGGCTGTCTTTCATTGGTTAAAATCATTATCAGTAGATGTTTTTTGTTGAGAGAAAAAGAAGGGTTGAGAGCAGACAAGTTGGGAACATGGGAGGGGTGGTGGTACAGAGAACTCTGTTTCCCCCGGTCTAAGCAGATATTTTCTTATTAAATTCAGATGTTATTTTTCTAATTTGCCTCTGGATTTTTAATGACATTTACTCCAAACACGACATTTAATAGTTCAGTGAAAATAATAAAGTTGAACAGAAAGGAAATGTTTAGTAAGAAAAAGTTGGATTTAAACTCATTTTCCCAGTCCCCTCCTTCCCTTTTGTGTTTTGCCATTGACAATAATTCCAGGGTCTTAACAGTGAAAGCCTTAAGGATGAGTCAAAATATAAATGATCCATATTTATTGGACTAACTGCTGGAGAAAAGACAACATCCCCATTTGAAGTTCAATATTAATTGAGATTAGATCTAAACCTCCCAGATAAAACTGATTCATGTAGGCTATTCTGCCTTCCAAAATCAACTTGGCAAATTTATGATACTATTGTTTGAAAATAGAGACATAATTTATGGAAACATTTGTATTCTAACGCTGGGTTGGATTTACATAGTGATGTGTGCTAGTTGCTCTCTGGTAGGAAACAAAAACATGCAAGGTCAAGATTTAGGCATTGTGGTTTATGGCCTGCCTTTCTGGTACCCAAAGCTCTTGTGTTCCTGACAGACCTAAGCATCCTCTATGGCTCTAGTGTGCTCCTACCTCATGACAGATACCCTCTGATTACCAGGGTTGGCAGCTAGGATCTTCCTCCCAGCCACCCCTTTTTATCTAGAGTTCCAAATAACACCACCCTTCCTTCTTATACTCCAGCAAATCTCCTGAGCTTGAATGCACTGACCAGCACAGCTCTGTCATATGCTTACTTCCCTACTCTATCCTTGGACTAATGTCCAGTTGCCTCTTTATTACTATGAGGTTACCTGAGTGGTCATAGTCATCCTTGTACCTGCAGCTTCACAGAGTACTTGTCACATCATAAAGTCTCATTATGTATGGAAGAAAGGAAAATGGGAAAAAAGGAAAGAAGGCACAAAGGAAGGGGGAGAGGAAGGAAAGGAGGGAGGATGGAAGAAAAAGAACTAAGGAAGGAAGAAAAGATTCTAAGAGAAATTTAATACTACATAAGTATTTACTAAAATAAAAGATTTTGTAGTAAACCTTCAAAAGTCAAACCTTTTGTACTTCTAAAAGTCACTTGGGAAAACAAAATATAAACTCTTAAAAGTAAGATTGGATTCTCTCTTACATTGGTGGAACAAATATTTGGAGGCAGGAAACCTTCCAAATGCTACATGTTTAGTTTCCTACAGTAAATAAGTCTAAGCAAATAGGACCCTGCCTATGTTCCTTGTTCATACCTGTTTTCAATGGTGTTTTTAGAGAGTTGTAGGAGAGGATATTAACGGTGTTGATCATCACACACAGAATAAACTAGCAAAGTCCTAAACAGAGATAACAAGGAGATGAGCAATTGAATATTGCAAAGTCAAACTTCAAATCAATGGAACTACTCTTGAGAAGTGCTAAGAACAAGAACTGGAAGTGCTCTGACATTAGCTGGCTCAATTATCCTCAATTTCATTTTTATCCTTCACTTAGTCTCAGAGAAAAAAGCTTCCCTCCTCAATCTTAAAGATAAGATTTCATCTCATCCTTTAAATTCCAACTCTTTTCAGTTCCACAAATGCCTTTTCCGTGCAATTAAAACTGCAGGAAAATTCTTTCACTTGTCAGGATCCCTCTCCAAGCCAGACTCTTTTTTTCTGACTTCAAACATTCACAGGTCTCTCCCATCAGATGTATAAGTGGCTCAATGTAGCCGTCCCTCCCGTTGATCCACCCCAGATCTCACCTGGTTTTCACAAACCACTTTGTGTTGCTATTTATGCTACCAAATTATCACCTATCTATAAAGCTGTCATTAATATTACTCCTAACTAATATCACTCCTAACAAATCCAAATGCCTCATTTGAGTAATATTTTGCATATTTGACCTTTCTCTTCAACCGTAAAGC
Organism: Marmota flaviventris; assembly: GCF_047511675.1. Classification (NCBI taxonomy): domain Eukaryota; kingdom Metazoa; phylum Chordata; class Mammalia; order Rodentia; family Sciuridae; genus Marmota; species Marmota flaviventris. The sequence goes on from NC_092505.1 coordinate 79,069,251, forward strand.
GTCGTCTTGGTTTCCTTTGCATTCTATTTTGTTTCTCTTTCCTCACTGACCAATTAATCTTTATTTTAGTCCTTTTCTACCTCTACTGTCTTAACTACAAGGCCTCTGGGGTTTTCCCCAATATGATTTCAATATCCTTTCCATATCTAACCTTAACCTCTCACCCAGGCTACAATTACCACCCATTTTCAGTTTTAGACTCACTTGTTTCAGCCTCCTGGAGAGCTGGAGATGAAGGACCCAGGGGAAGGCTAAGGCCAGGGTTAGGAAGTGATCCATCATAAATGAAAAAATTCTGTATTTCTCTGTACTTTCTAATTCAAATGGAATTGACATTCATAATAATGTCCCTTGTTCTATATTAAATGCTACCTGAGATATAATGTTATAAAAATTTCAATGGAAACAACTCAAATTATTACTTTTCACACCCTATGCACATTAGAATCTTAGATGCCCATCCAAAATTTCTCATTTTGAGTCATTTTGGATTCCCCCTTAAAGTGAAAAAAAAAAAAAAAAGAAAAGCTCTGTTGATTTTTCCTTCTAATAGGCATAATATTTCCTTCACCCTTTCCACTTTTACTCCACACACCTTATTTGGGGGCTTTCAGCTTTCATTACCTATTGCTTATCCTGTGTCAATGACTTTCCCTCTTGTGTCCCAGGTATACTGACCACTTTGTCTTACAAGGAGGTTTACCATGTTTTACTCTATCTTAATAACAAAATGATCTATCCTCCGTTCTAAGCTGAAATTACTTTAAATTAATATCATTTACAATTTTGAAGAACAAAATTTTGATAAAAGAGGCTATTTTTTAAAAGCATTTGGAGAAAAAAAAGAAACTTTCAAAAGAAGCTTATAGATAAAGTGAAGAAATGTAAGCTAGGTGTTGGCAGAGTTAGGGGGATTTGTGCCTGACCGCAAAGATAATGTGCTTCAGGATTTGTGTTTGGCCTTATCCTGTCCTACATGTCTCAGTGATTTGCATGAAGACAAAAGCATGCTTATAAAATCTTTAGAGACCAATATTTTGGAGATCTACATCAATAGAGCAGAAATTCAAAACATTCTCTCTGGGCTTAAAAATAAGACATGAAGTTTTATGAGGATGAAGTAAACAGTACTTAGGATAAAAATAAAATCAATGTACACATTCAAGAAAGAAGCAATGTGGCCTAACAGCAATTCTTATGAAAAGGTGAAAGATAATAGTTGATGGTGAACTTAATTCAGCTAATAACATGACCTTGATAATGGAATCTAAGGCTACCCTGATACAATATTAATTTTTAATGTATAGGAAACACAAAACTAATTTGATGGTCCCTAAATTAGGAGATGATGACTAGCCTATTTTGTAATAAAGGAAGATTTCAATGTAAATGAAGCTAAGAGATATTTTTCCAAATTCTTAAAAGCCTAGCCTTTGGAAATCTAAATCCATAATGAAGTAGTGTAGCATGATAGATCAACTCCGAAGCTACACAAGAGTAATCATGTGGCATTGGATTCTACATCATTCCATTAAGAGTAGACTTCCTGATTTCCCCCTAACGTAGGTGGGGAGCAGAATCTCTCATTAAAATGAGGTCTGAATTGTATAGAATTATACTTTCTGAACACCATTTATTATCAGTGATGATGTGATAAGTTGGAGCAAATTATATGAACAAGTATTTATTGAGTGCCTAAAGTCCTCTACATTCAAATAAAAGATTCGAAATTTCTAAAGTACTGTGAAAAGAATGACGTGATGTGCTATATCAGGGAAACCCTTCCAAGTTGGTTAATCTCCAGCCAAGTGTACTCCAAAGTATGGGCCAAAAAGTGGCACTAACAATGAAAAGGATCTCAGTTTGACAGACGTTTTGTGAGTGCTATTAACCAGAGATCCCTTAGAGGATAACTTATCAGTAATACCACATATAGGTCTTGGCCTCCAATCATCAGAGATGATAAGTGAGATTTTTAAACTCATGTGCCAACTGTGGTCATTTGCTGATGGCTGCTAAAAGTACTGCAATGAGGAGGATTCTAAAGCCAAGTCTAAGCTTATCCAGAAAAAGTAGCATGATAAATTGTTGTATCTGGTACGGATGGTAAAGTGACAGCATATTTGGTGTAGTAGTTTTAAACCTGTAACATGCTGGTGAGTAATGAAATCAACAAACTCCAACCATCAGAAACAGCTCCCCTAAGTTTTGCCAACCAGGCTAATCCTAATTGAAAATTGAAAAATAAAAAGTATAAGGAAAGATTTGACCTGTATCTGTCCACAATCTTCCTCTTGAAGTATCCCCTCCCTTCCCACCTCTACTACCCATATCTACTGGCTGATATCTCTAATTCCAGTAACCCACCTAGAAATCTTTTGGACTGGACTTCATGCTTCTAGGATTTTGCAACAACCTCCATTCATATGGCCTATCATGTATGCTCTATCATTTAACATAGTCCCCACTTATCTATGAGGGATATTTTGAAGATCTTCAGGGATGCCTGAAACTGCAGGTAGTACCAAACCCTATACATACTATGTTTTTCCTCACATATAGATACCCATGATAGTTTACTTTATAAAATTTCATATGATAGTTAATAAAATTAGACAACATAAGAGATTAACAACAATAACCATAGAATAAAATAATTGTAAGAGTATTCTATAATAATAAAAGTGATGTGATTGTGGTCTTTCTTAAAATCTTGTACTCTTACCTTTTCATTAAAAAAAAAGCATTTTCCAACTTGTCTTTGTCATAAACAAATTATAAGTATTACTATGCTTGTATTTAGATTAAATACAATGAGGGCTGGGGATGTGGCTCAAGCAGTAGCGCGCTTGCCTGGCATGCGTACGGCCCGGGTTCGATCCTCAGCACCACATACAACAAAGATGTTGTGTCCGCCGAGAACTAAAAAATAAATATTAAAATAAAATTCTCTCTCTCTCTCTCTCTCTCTCTCTCTCTCTCTCTCTCTTTAAAAATAAATAAATAAATACAATGAGGACTACTTGAATACAAGCCCTGCCATACCACAACAGTCAATCACTACCAAGTGACTGATGGGCAGGTAGAATACATACTGTGGATATGCTAGACGAAGTAATGAATCACATCCTAGGCTGGATAGAGCTAGATGATGCAAGAAGAGTGTGTAATTTAAAACTTGTGAATTATTTACTTCTGAAATTTTTCCTTTTAGTATTTTTGAACCATGATTGACCACGGATAACTGAAACTGCTCAAAGCAAAATTGGGGAGAAGGTAAGCTACTTTAATTTCATTACCGTAAACCTTGCTTTAGTTTAAAATGTACTTACATTTTAGTGACATCCCAGAATGCTTTTTCTCATAAATGATGCTTCTGTCTTTTCAGAGACTATGTTTTCTCCCACCTTTTCCTCCCAATCTTAGTACAAAGGAATCAATCTACTGGTGGAACTTTAGAAGTATTTCCAGACAAGTAAAGTCCTAGAATATTTTTCTTTTCCTTTCTACATCTTTTCAACTATATTTCTCCTACCCCTACAAACTTCCCAAATAAAATGTTCATATATTAACTGGAATACAATGTGTACCATAGCATTTCTTCACCTGCTGGATCTAAATACATGCTATTCTTATAATTAATATGGGCAAATTATAAAGAATATGTCAATGAAGGAGATCAAGCAAGGATAATTTCATCTAAGAAGATACTATCTGTTACTTTACCTTAAAGACCCAGTTATTACTATAATGTAGGTGTGGGAAGCATGATTACTCAAAAATGCTTCTGACACATATGCTTGCTTTGTGAATGCATGCATAAAACATGAGAAGAAATGAGATCTTATGTTTTCTTTACCTCAAAAAAAAAATGACACCAACATACCTGTTACTTTATCCTTCTTAAGAGACACACCTTCTTACATGCCTACTGAGATACCTTTCTGATAAGGCATCTCAGTAGGCATGTAAGAAGGAAAGACACTTGAGAAACTAAGGGAACAAACATGGTAGGTCCCTTCACTGCTACTCTGATAGCTAATTCAGTGACAAAGTTTGTTATGTTTGACAGCTTCACTGTTTTCCAAAATCATGTTTAAGGGTATTCTTTCTTAAATACATTCAAATAATTTGAGTATAAATATTTTATGAATATGTTTGGATATATATAATACATGGATATATTCTTGAAAATTCATTTAATGTGTTCAGAAAGAATATTTCTTAAAATAACTCTTTGTGAATTCAGTAAATATGGTAAATTTGGTAAGTCAGTCATTTTATATTTGTTCCTTTGGCAAGTGGATTTTGCTGAAATTGGCTTACATCAAACTGACTTGGAGTGGATCAAATGACTTCCACATAACAGAGACCATTCTCTGCTATATCAAATGTGATAGAATAGTATAAAACCAAGATTCCTCTAACATAGGACAGTGGTCTCAACCAAGGAAGATCATGTCACATACTGGACATTTGGCAATGTCTGGAGACATTTTGGATTGTCATAACTGGGGAATAAAAATTTTGTTGACATCTAGGGGATAAAATGCAGGACGGCTGCTAAACATCCTTCAATGCACATGGATCACACGTGTGCGTACACACACACCATGAAAAAACTATTCAATATAAAACATTAGCAGTGCCTAAATTGAGAAATCACAGCTATGAAAGACATCTTCCTCTAAATATCTTCTATTCTATATCAATTTAGTGTGGGAGAAATGAAACAAAATAATTTTCTTTCACTTAATTATTTTTTAAACCTACTAAGTTCTCAACTTAGGCAATGAGCAGGGAATGTGTGCTGAGCAACTGTGTTATGTTCTTGAGATTGACCATCTCAAACAGCTTTCAAATTCCTGGCCCCAAGGGAAGAATGCCTAGAGTCAAAGCCAAGGCTATAAAAGTCAGGATTCTCGGAGCATACTCCAACTCCCTTCTGACTATATGTGGCTTTTTGGACACAGATGTGGGTTTTTACAATTTTTAAGGGGGAATATCTTTTTTCATATGCCCCACCAATATGACATATATACATTATGTATTTGTATATATATATATATATATATATATATATACATACACACAGACACACACACAACCTGGGAATGAAGTGGGAGTGGTTCATTTTCTCTTCTCTTTCCTCCCTTCCCTTTCTCTGCAAGATACATAATTCCTTTCATAATAACTTATAGATTGTTCTAGCAAAAACACAGAACCAAAGATACTTGGGGAGAAACCCCTAAAAGAACATGTTATTGTGAACACAATATTGCACTGTTTGAACAAGCCCTGTAATCCAAAAAAAAGAAGGAGTTACTACTTAGAAAACAAGAATATCCCTGTTTTCAAAGAAAAGGGTGTTCCCTAATCCATGTCCCCAGTGGAGAGCCTTTGACAGAGTCTTTAGGAGGATCCGTCTGCTGGAGGTAGAAGAGCCATATAGCCCACGTCCTCCAGAGATCAACTTGTCAATCCCTTCCCGTCCCTTACAGGACCACACCACTTGAAATTGGCCAAAGAAACTTTGTGCCCTGAAAAACAATTCTCTTTACTGCCTGGGCGTCAAAGCAAAGATCCTGGAGTGGAAACAGAAATATGATTTTATGGTACTGGTGGAAGGAACAAACAGCTTGACTGAGTAGAAGAAAGTCCAATGCCTTCTTTTATAGATTCCAGCTACTCAGGACACCAGCTAGGATTTCCTAAGATTAAAAAAAGAAATGATCAGACAAGTGTGAGATAAATCCGTTGAGCAAGAGAGGAGACAGTGACGTTATCCTGACCTGTCTCCAGCCTGTCTGAATGGAGGAACAGAGAATGAGGCAAACATCAAGAGTTGGAAGAAACTTCAAAAGTTGTCTAAATCCAAGCTCTTCATCTTGGAATTGAGGAAACAGATATCCAGAGGTTAAGCACTCATGTGTTCTCACACACTATTAAAAGTCATAGCCAAGCCTCCCTAATCCCAAAATGGTGACCTTTTGACCACACCACCATCTGGGGGCAAAACACCCAATGTGCTCTTGACCAAGTCACCTCCACTCTCTCTGCCATGGCTGTTTCGTAGGGTGGACAGAATTTCATACCTAACACATTGGCATGCAAAGATGAAATAGAAAGTAAGAGATATTAGCAATATTTATGTGTTTTACTGACCAATACTGTAAGCTGTTAACCTTACGGAAAACTTTGAGAGTTTAACATACAAATATATCTGACTTTTTATAAGCTTTTTATAAGCCAGTCTTCAAATTAGCATACTAGTAGCCTTCAGACATGATGTTGGTGTTTTAGAATAATTAAAAGAGGTTTTTATAAAAAAAAAATGTGACATGAATTTTACAAGAAAATGTGTCTGTATGGAATCTATTGTTCAATTGGTCAGTTGGTTGCAGCATCCAGAATCTTGTGAGAATATAATTATGACTGGGCTAAGCAGAGACAATCAAATCAATCCAAAACCTTTCATAAATACTCATATAATCTTTCCTTAATAAGGCTCATGAGATTATCCCCAGACTAACACCACATGTTCTCTGGGACATGATAGTCAACTGCTCTCTTTTTCCAATTTCATTTAGCTGTATGAACAATAAAATAAAATTTAAATGTTGACTTCTCAAATTTTCAGCTGTCCTATTAATACTTTCTAGTACCATTTCCATCCCATTTAAGGTAGCCAAAGAGTAGATTATAATTAAATAATGTTCACCAAGTTGGTTCAAAGTCAAAATGTCTTCAAAAATCTCACTGAAAAGAGTGACCAAAGACACATATATATGCTTAAATATTTTTTTAAAAATATCAACTAGATTAGTTCCTTTTTATTCTGAAAAAGTAGTCAATTTACCTGCAGGTCTTAATTAATATAATTTTTTGAATTTTATTTCATGTTTTATTGGTTTTTTAGTTATACATAACAGTATAGTCCATTTTGACAAAATTATATAAACATGGACTATATCATATTCTAATTAGGGCCGCAGTCTTGTGGATGGATGTACACCATGGAGGAATTCACTATGGTGTATTCGTGCATGTACATTGAAAAGTTATGTCCAATTCATTCCACTGTCTTTCTTATTCTTGCTCATCTCCTTCCCTTACCTTCATTCCCCTTTGTCTAATCCTCTGAACTTCTATCCAACCCCACCACCACCGCCCCACTGTGGTTTATCTTCCTCTTTTTAACTCATCTGATTATTTCTAATGCTTTGTAAGATACATGAACAAAAACTAGCATCTTTTTTGTGAGTCCCAGAGGTCAAAGAAAAATTTATCATTTCCAAGGAAGCCAGATTACTGGGTAAAGCTGTAGCAAAGGCACTGAGGACATTGATTTTGAGTTGCAAAGATCAAGTGTTATGTAGTTTTAGGCAATGGACAGTGTTTTCCAAGGAGCAAAGAGAGTGTCAATTTTTTTTCTCCAACACTGCCCTTCTCCATTTCTCATGTCCTCTCTACAATAATAAATTGTGAGCTCCAGTGGCTAAACAATAAATCCTTTTACTGGCCATAAGACATTATTAAGATCTTCCATACATGCTCTCCTAGATTTAGAAGGGCATTTAGAATTAGAATTGTCAGACCTCGTTTCTGTTAGAATGGCTATTTTTAAAAAAAGACAAAAGTTAACAATGTTTACAGAGAGCTGAAGAAAAGAAAAACTTACACACTGTTGGTTTCAATGTCATCAACAGTATAGTACAGTTATTATGAAGAATAGTATGAAGGTCCCTCAAAAAAAAGTGGAATTATCATATGGTTCAACAATCTCACTTCTAGTTATGTATCCAAAAGAACTGAAATCAGTATGTTGACAAGGTATTTATACTTCTATGTTTAGTGTAGCATGATTCACAATGATCAAAATATAGCATAATTAACCTAAGTGTCCAATGGTGGATGAATGGATAAAGAAAATATGGTACATATACACAACAGAATACTACTTATCCTTTAAAAAGAAGGAAATTTTGTCATATATGACAACATGGATGAGCCTGGAAGATATTATGCTAAAGCAGGCACAAAAAGACAAATACCACACAATCTCATTTATATGTTAAATCTAAAATGTTGAACTTAAAGAAGTAGAAAGTGAAATGGGTTACCAAAAACTGGAAGTAAGGTGATGAGGGTTGATATATATATATACATAAATTCTATTACATATATATAATATGTATCACATTTTACCTCATAAATATATATAATTAATACTTGTCAAAAAAATTTTAAATTTTTAATGTTTTCATGAGTGCATTATAGTTATACATAAACAATAGTGAGGTTTATTTTGACATAATCATACATGCACAGAATATAATTTTCTCCATTTCAGTTTCCCTTATTTCCCTCCCCTCCTCCCTCCTCTTGTTCCCCTTCCTCTACTCTGATGGTCTTCTCTCTATTCTTTTAATTAGTGCTTTATAGATATAAATAAGGTGAAATTAACTGTGGTATATTTATATATGTACACAGCATAATTTGTTCAATTTCATTTCTCATTTCCCATTTCTTCTCTCCTTTTCTTTCCTTTCCTCTCCTCTTCTCTCCTTTCTCTCTCTCTCTCTCTCTCTCTCTCTTCCCCTTCCACTGATTTCCTCTCTATTTTCATGGAAGTCCCATCCCCATTTCCCTAATTTTGGTCTAGCTTCCACATATGAGAGAAAATATTTGACCTTGACTTTCTGAGTCTTGCTTATTTCACTTAACACTATATTCTCCAGTTCCATCCATTTATCAGAAAATGCCATAATTTTATTCTTCTTTATTGCTAAGTAAAACTCCATTGTGTGTGTGTGTGTGTGTGTGTGTGTGTGTGTGTGTGTGTGTGTATGCCACATTTGCTTCATCTGTTCGTCTACTGATGGGCACCTGGGATGGTTCCATAACTTGCCTATTATTAATTGCTCTGTTATAAGCCACTATCGTATGCCAATTTTAGTTCTTTTGGATATACCAAGGAGTGCAGGAGTGCTATAGCTGGGTCCATTACTAGTCTTTTGAGGAATCTCCATACTGCTTTCCAAAGTGAGTGTACTAATTTTCAGTCCCCACAATTTCAGTCCCCACAATTTCCCCACATTTTCACCAGTCTTTATTATTATTTATATTCTTATTCTTTTTTTTACATTACATAGTTCTTGATATATCATATTTCACACTTTGATTCAAGTGGGTTATGAACTCCCATTTTTTTTTTAATTTTTTATTGTTGGCTGTTCAAAACATTACATAGTTCTTGATATATCATATTTCACACTTTGATTCAAGTGGGTTATGAGCTCCCATTTTTTACCCCATATATGTAAATCAATGGATGTGTAACTGATGTAATGAACTCCCATTTTTACCCCGTATACAGATTGCAGAATCACATCAGTTACACATCCATTGATTTACATATTGCCATACTAGTGTCTGTTGTATTCTGCTGCCTTTCCTATCCCCTCCCCTCCCCTCCCCTCTTCTCTCTCTACCCCTTTACTGTCATTCATTTCTCCCCTTGTATTCTTATTCTTGATCATTGCTTCTTCTTCTTCTTTTTTTTTTTTTAGTACTGGGGATTGAACTAAGGGACGCTCAACCACTGAGCCATATCCCCAGCCCTATTTTGTATTTTATTTAGAGACAGGGTTGCACTGATTTGCTTAGCACCTCTCTTTTGCTGAAGCTGGCTTTGAACTCGTGATCCTCCTGCCTCAGCCTCCTGTTGTATTTGTTACAGAAACAGTAGAAAACTAAAGCCAATGGGGATTATAGGCACGCACTATCATGCTCAGCTTGATCATTGCCATTCTGACTGAAGTGAGAAAAAATTTCAATGTAGTTTTAATTTGCATTTTTCTGATTGCTAGAGATTTTGAACAATTTTTCTAATAAAATAACATGGGAACTACCATTCACGATCTTCCATGTAATATCAGGAATTTTGGCCCTGGGGCAGCCCTTAAGCAATTGCTGATCACTGCACAGATATAAAAGCCCAAGTTCCCTTTCTTTACAGTGGGATATCTATAAAAGATAACTTTCCCTGAGATCCCTTGTAGAATCAGTCTGTAGGGATATTGCCTGAGATTGTACCTATAAATTGTTAAGTTTCTTCCCCTTCCTCATCCTAATTCTTCCATTTCCTACTCAGGGTACTTGGCAGACTTCCTAAATAAGCTACTTATGTAACACTATTCAACTTAGGGTCTGCTTCTAGGGAACCAACCTAAAGACAGGGTCTCAACATTTAAAAGCTGATAGATTTCACATAATCCAAATTTCTCACTTTTTTTGAAGTAGGGAAATATATGGCAGCATGGAGCTCCTATTCTCATGAGCTAACAATCAGCATGAATGCTCCAATTTGTCACTGCTTTCACTCAGCCTGTCTCACTCATTTAAGTCACCCACCTGTTCTTTTTGACATTTGTTTGTCCCTCATGCACTAGACGGTAAGCTCCATATAAGAAGCAGAATAACGACCCCTGAAGCTGTCCATGCCCTGCTCTCATTACATTACAAGGTAAAAGGGACTTGGAAAACAAAATAAAGGGTGCAGACCTTGAGATCCAAGGATTAGCCTGAGCCAGTCTAATCACATGAGTTCTTCAAAGTGCAGAACCTTTTCAACTGTGGTCACTGAAAAACACAATGAAGGACAAAAGGTCGGAGAGGTGCACCATTGCTGGCTTCCAGGATGGAGGAAGGAACCACAAACCAAGCTCCTGAATGCTGGAAAGGGCAGGAATCAGAATACTTCCCTACAGGCTCCAGAAAGGAATACAGCCTTTCCAGTCCCTTGATTATATCCCAGTGAGGTTTATGTAGGACTTCTGACTTGCATAACTATAAAATTATAAATAATAAATTTGTACCATTTGAAGTCACTAAGTTTGCTGTAATTTGTTACAGAAACAGTAGAAAAATAAATATATATATGTGTGTGTGTTTGTGTGTTTGTGTGTGTGTGTGTGTGTGTGTGTATATATATATATATATATATATATATATATATATATATATATATATATATATATCTTACATTCCATGCAGACAGTGATTTTTGTCTTGCTTTTTACTGTATTCTCAATACCTACTACAGTGTCTGATATATAAAAAGCATTACATGTTTGTTGAATTAATTCATGAAAGAATTAGTGAATGGCTATTCCTTTTCTAAGGTTTAATGAGGAAACCTCTAGTGAGTGATTGAAGTTCCATTTGCTGTTAGCATTTGCTATGAATATAGAAACTTATATTTGAACTCAGCCAGTATCTATTTTTTAAACTGAGAAGTTATAATATTTTCTATTGAATTTCTATTATCAATACACTATCTTCACTCTTTATTAGCCCTTTGTACTCTAAACTCTTTTCTAGCTCTTTGTCCATTTTTAAACTCTTTATTAATTATAATTATCAGAATGGGGGGACAGTATTCTGTTTTTATTTTCCTTAAGGCTAAAAAGTAGAAATGTTTTCCTCATAGGATGAGTAATAGGATTGTATTTTAGGATAGATCTTTAAGGCACAAGGGATTAGAAGAATATGAAGGTTTGTACAATAACTTCACATGGCTAATACAAAGATACAGGCATGTATCTGACATAGAGACTGCCAACATTTTTTAAGTTCACCACTGATCCTTATTTTTCTGTAGAAAGAGAATAATATGAGAAGTGAATATCTGGTAACAAAATTAGTAGAAAAAAATGTGATTCGTAAGCATAGAGACTTGTCTCCTCATATTATGCCTCATGTTTAATTGTAATCTTCCTGAGGTTAGAATTTTATATTCTAAAACTTTTGGCACAGTCTAATATGTAGCATATAAATTTCTGAACTTAATTTTCTGCACCTTAACTGTAATATAAAAAATAATAGACTGGGGATAGCTTTCATTTATGACTATGTCTGACGAAAAATACTGATCTGAACAAAAGATTTTAAAACACTAATTTGAAATAAAACTAGATCCCATGCTGGACAACAATGTGGTAGAGACAGAAATACAGGAACATTCTGGGGAATTACTTGGGGAAAAAAAACACAAATGACATGACTTCAGGCATCTATATGACAATGCTTAGGAAATAAGAATGGACTCAAAATCTTTTAAAAGATGAGACCAAATGCAATCATGTAGCAATTAGTCAATGCTGGTAAGATAAAGTCTATGTGTTGATGTTTTCTGATAAAATAGAATAAAATGTGAAATATATTTGAGAGAGATATAGAGTGGATAGTAATAACAATACTTAGTAAAAAACTGTTAATGTAAGCATTAAGAACTTTTACCAATATCTTATATAAAACTTCCTATGATGGTATGAAGTGGAATTACTCTTAGCTTCTTTTTTTTTTTTTTTTAACTGATTCAAAATTATCCCAAAGAACAAAGTAACTTCCAGGTTGACTCAGCTACTATATAATTAGTTCACTGCAGACTTCACTTAAAATGTAGACTCTCAAATATCTAATTTTTGAGAACACCACAGGTTGCCTAACTAACTGACCATAAGGACAAAATATTGGTCATGAATCTGTTAAATGAGCAATAGAAGTGTTGATCTGGATTAAAGTCAATAAAACAATCTCTGGTTGTGTAATGACCTCTCTTTTTTCCCCACTGTTTTATCCTTTGCCATAAAATTAATGATCCTGAAATCACATAATTAGTGTGTGATAGCAGCAAACTAAGATGAAAATTGGCATTCAGCAGGCAACCAGGCTGGGGCTGAAACTTTGAGAAATACAGCCACCTGTTGGATTTTGTTGGGTATCACACTCTCTTCACCATTCGTTTTTGAATATTCTTTGGGAAAAAGCTGGACCTTTTTTTTTTTCCCTTGAGCAAAATTTAAAAATTAAATGTAAGCATGATTGCAATTTTTAGGAGAAATAAAATGTTAAAAAGTATCCGGGCACAGGCCCACAACTTTAATGACTTGGGAGGCTGAAATAGGAGGATCACAAGTTTGAGGACAGCTTCAGAAAATCAGTTAAGCTTCTCAATGATTTAGCCAAACCCTTTCTCAAAATAAAGAATACAAAGGACTGGCAATGTAGCTCAGTGATAAAACGTCCATGGGTTCAATCCCAAGGGTTAAAAAATAAATGATAGGTAGTTGAGTCTTTGCCTTTTAGAAGAATGGATTTATATATTAACAATGTGCTTTTCTAGTTTAAGATTATTAGGATATTCCATTAAAAATTAATAAATAACATTTTTACAAAATTTTTTCCCTCACAAAACAAGAAAAAGTTGAAATTTATTGTTTGTTAGCCTCACTCTAGTGCTTGCCTCTGGAGCAGGGATTGGGAAACTTTTTTGGTAAAATTTCTCAGTAAATACTCTAGGCTTTGAAAGCTATAGGTGTCCTTTTTTTCTTTCGGAGGAGGGCAGGGGAATCAAATGTCTTTATTTTGCTTAATAAAGATGTATATGTCTAAGATGTACAATGCTATGTAATGCTATGTTCTCATCTGCATATGCAATGGTCACTAGTTACCAAGGTCAAGCTAATATCCTCTTCATACAGTAAACTCTTTTTTGTTTTTGTTTTGTTTTGGTTTTGTTGTTGTTGTTGTTGTATTAGCATACAAAGTAGGGCTTACTTAAAAAGGGGTAACATAGACTTCTCCCAGGAGGTAGAAGGGGGCCTTAGCTGGTATCCCAAGAAGCGAGGGTGTTTTGCCTTTTTATATGCCTATGTTTCCTTTGTTCTCCTGTTTGCTTGCTCCCTCGCCTTCCTGCCCAGGAGATGCTCAGGTGAGATGGCCAAAAGGTGAGAAGCAGATGGACTGGAGGGGCCAAGATGGAGTGATCTGGGCAGGAAGGGGGTGTAATTAACAACTCCCCAATAAGGAAACAAATGGGCGCGACTATGTGACAATAAAAGTTTATTAACAAAAACAGTTGGAAGGGAACCAAAGGTATAACTCAGTGTGATTTGTCTAGCATTCATGAGGCTCTGGGTTTGATACCCAGCCCTGCAAAACAACAAAAGCAAAAACAAATACAAATAAACAAAAAGCAGTTGGTAGATCAGATTTGGTCCATAACCTGTAGCTTTCCTAAGGCCTTTTCACAGGCTATTCCCTCTGCACGGAATACTCTTCCCGCCTCCCCCCCATGGCTAGGTGCCTCATTCACTCACTTCAAGACCTTGCTTTTGTTTTAAATATCACCTTTTTTATGAGGCTGACCCTAACTACACTATTTTAAATTGCAACTCTATTTCTCCTGCCTTATTTTTTCCATAGCACTCGGCACATTCTGATAATTCATTATGGCCATTGTATGTAGCCTATCTCCCTCTACCAGAATGTAATCTCCACAATAACAGAGATTTTTGTTAGATTAATTTATGAAATATCAGCAGCCCTTAGAACAGTGTCTGGCACATGGTAAATACTCAACAGGTATTTGTTGAATGACAGGATGATTAGTTCACATTTGCTCAAAAATTAAAAAATAAAAAGGCTAATTTTGTTTAAAACAGTAACACCCAAAGACAGTAAGTTAAATCAATAAATAAATCAGCCTTTCCCATAGTTTCAAAATTTTCAAATTTTTCTTTCCTTTCCTTACACATGAAAGTAGTAGAAATAGTTCTTTTTTTTTAATCAGTGAGAATATTACTATGGTTTCCAAAGCCATATATAATTTAACTTAAAGCTTACCTTATTATTACATATCATCCTTACCTTACAGATGAGGAAATTGATTCTCAAAAACATCAATAACTTGCTTCCAGTCACAAGGTAGTATAGGGCTGGTCTAGATTCGAGGTACGTTGACTTCAAAGCCAGTATTTTTTTTCCCCTCACAACACAGATATCAGCCAACCTTGCCTCATTCCCAGCCTCTGAAGAACTCTTTTCTCCATAGCTGAATTAGCTTCAGCAACTTTTCAATCTCTAGGACAGACTTAACTTCAGGTGGAAAGGTCTAACAAACTTTGACCCAAGTTTGTGGATCAGCATCATTTTGCTTTAAAGATACTAGGTTATTTTCCTCAGTTTGGATAAATTGGCTTCTATTTTGGTTCAACAACCTCATCTCCTGGTCAACTCTTGTATGGTTGATTCTGAACACCTGGTTGACTCTTATACGCACCAATCTGGTTGGTTCTGAATGGTAGGTAAACTCTTGGGTACTCAGTTCCTCATCTCTGGCTGGGAATACTACCAGCTCTTAACAGTGCCTCTCCCAGGGTCTGCACTCCTCCCTCCTAGCTGAGCCACTGCTCTCTGATAACAGATTTTCTAATTGCTGTTTCCCACTCGAGATTTCTAAATGTCACCCATTACCAGAATCTCTAACCTTGCTCTCTGTTCATAAGTGAGACAATCTCAGCTTTTTGGAGAACTTCTCTATCAACTTTAAATAAATACCAACTCATTTCTTGTGTTTCTTTATATATCTTCATATGTGTGTGTGTGTGTGTGTATGCGTATACATATATACACATATATGTTTGGAGATATATATAGATGGTCATGGCCATGCTATCTGGATATCATATTCTCCTTTAATGAAAGTTCAGGTGTCCCCAAAATATCTGCACCAAAGCAGGACTTGGAATATAAGGCCTAAAATATAAGGCCTCTGCTTTCTTTTGGTAAATTTTAGCTAAAATGTGGCTAGTAAAGAACTTTTCTGTGAGTTAAGAGTCTTACATGGAGGAAGTGGTTCTTATTATACTATGTCCTGAATTATGACTAAAGAGAAAGTTGGGCATAGATTGAAAGCAATGATGATATAATGACATCGTAATAGTGAGCTATTTATTACATGATGGGAGAAATTATAAAATTTGTTGACAAATTGGAGAAGGCAAGAAAAAGAAGCGTTAAAATAGAATAGGTCCATCCACAAAATCTCCAGCCTATATGGAAAAAGGAATCATGTTGCCAACGCTGAGAAAAAAGAAGTGGTTGGAAAGTGGAGATATGGGGATGAAGATAGATTTGCTTGACATGTAGATCACCATAGAAGCAATTGAAGGTAAAATATTAGAGTTGTAAAATTCTAAACATGACTTCTTCATTTGTTTAGTGCTGCACAAAGCAACCTGAGGTGGATAGATCCTATATAGTCATCCCCCACTTAATAAGTGAACTGAGGCCCAGAAAGGAGAATAACACAGCTAAGTGTCCACAGAGCTGGATCATGAGCCCCATTCTTAGGACACCTTGTTCTGTCTGCTTTTTACTTGATTGTTTCTTCTTCCAGCCCGACTTTAACAATTGATAACTCAATCTCAATTTAATTCAGCCAAAGTCATTCAAGTCAATAAAATTCAGAGAGAATTGAGCTAAGTGACTTGTTGGGAACAGAACTAATAGTTTATAATAATAGCTACAGCTATAAATTTTGAACTTAAAAACCCCGATATTTTATTTGATGAAAGAGAATAAAATAGACCTGGAAAAAATATGAAGTAAAATTATTCCAGAACTAACTTGGTCAATGTGTCTTTCTCTAAGCATCCCCAAATTCCTATTAACTTTATTAAAACTCCATGACCAAGAAGCCAATCTCGGTACTTTCCCATCACAAATAACCAAAACATTCATTTTTTTTTTTGCATGATTATTTTATTTCAAATGTCAGTTTCATGAATGATTGTCTTAAAAATCGTCTAGATGGTTAATTTTTAAGCCAATATTTGCTGGCATTTTTGTTTAATTTCCAAAGCAATGAAAGTATTTTGCCCTCTGGAGTGTTTCTAATAAAGATAATGATATTTTAGAAATAAATCAATACTTGGTTTTCACCTGGGAAGTACAGCATGTCTTGGTTTTAAATTTTTTATTTCACTGACCTCTGCTTATTTTGGCCAGTGGGAAATGCCATTCTAACTTTACCAAAAAAGAAACCAAACTCCAGGACTTGTCTAATGAAACAATGAATTAATGACAGTTCTTGGAAGAGAATCAGAATGTCCGATTTCCAAGTTTAAATAGATTTTTGATGCCAGAGTATAATCCCTATCCAACATTGAAAAGTAGCCTTTCTACCCCATGGGCCCAAGACACTGGAGAAGTTGACATTCTTAGGACATTTTAGAAAAAAAAAAGATTTTCTTTTTCATTATAAAATTCCAAGCCTTTACAACTCCAAATAAAAATTATTTTTAAGGCACTTAGTATAGTGAGAAACCCCATGGACATGGGAAATTTTTACAAAATTTTTTTTTCTAACTAGTGGTTAGCAAATATGCTTACTGATGATAATTTTCTTTTTAACTAAAGAGGTTAGGAGTAGGAGAACATTATACCAGAAAGATGGGGAATTTTGATTTGAACAAGGCCTCTCCTGACCAACTCTTCTTCATTCCATCTGACCTCTACATCAGTCAACGTTCCATCGCTGTCACCAAAATACTTGACAAGAACAACTTAGAAAAGTCAAATTTATTGGGGTCTCACAGTTTCATAGTTTCAACCCATGGTCAGCTGATTCCATGGCTCAGAGTTTGAGGTGATGCTGAACATCATGGTGGAAAAGTGTAGTGGAGGAAAGCTGTTCATTTTGTGGCAGTCAGAAAACACAGAGGAAAGATTTTTAAAACTTGTAGTTTGACCAGAAAATCACTGTAAAATTGGGACTAAAGAAGATGTGGTTGCTAAAGAGATGATTACCACTTAAAGAGAACCTGAGTATTCAGCACAGAGATGATGGGAATTAAAAAAAAAATCACATCCACCACAGGTTTAAGGATATAAAAGTGAAATCTCTTTTTAACGATCATGGGGTCACCCTGCTTGCACATGGGGGCCTAGAAGTTTGTTTCACCAGGTCCAGGCACTCAGAAGCCACTGCAGCTGTGGTCCCAGGACATCTGGTTACTGCTCAAGCTGGTGGTAAACCTTGATATCATGCACATAGTACTGGTTCCACAGGAATGAAGGATGCTGGAGTTAGGGGGTCACAAAGGCTTCCACTGAGATTTCAAGGAAGGCCGAGGAGCCCAGGCAAAGAGTAGCTGGGTTGCAAACCTTGTGGACTTCTCCTGAGAAGGTATTGTATGAAGCTCTGACAGTGAAGCCAAAGCTGCAGTGGAGACCCCAGGAATTAAGAAATGTCAGGCATGTGGAATGTCTGACAAGGAAAGCTGCAGGAAGTGAGCAGAGCCAGGCTAATAGAGAGGCCATATGGATTACAACTGACAAGGCCAAAGGGGTAGGGCATCTCAAGCCTTTTCAGTCTCATATCGCACCAGCATGTGTCTCAGATGCCAGATAAGGAGTTACAGAATCTAATGTTTGCTCTGCTGGGTTTTGGTTTTGTTTTGCTTCTATTCCTTCTTTCTATGTCTCATTCCTCTCCTTTGGAATGGATATTTTTATTCTGTGCCATTGTACATTGGCTATATGTAACTGGCTTTTAAAAATCGGTGCATTATAATTATACATAATAGTGGATGTAACTTGCTTTTGATTTTTACAGGGGTTCACAGCTGAGTTTTCTTAGTCTCAGAGAAGACTTTGGACTTGGATTTTGGAGCAGTGATAGAACTGTTATAACTATGGGGATTCTTGGAGGTGGAATAAATGCATTTTGCATTGTGGATGGACATGAGTTTGGGGGGACAGATCTGGGATGTTGTGGTTTGGATCTAAAAATATTTCTCCAAAGCTTATAGTTTAGAAGCATGGTCCCCAATAGAGCAAGGTTCAGAGGTAGAAATTTTAAGCAACTATAATAACTATAACATCATCAGTGAATTAATCCATTTGATGAGTTGAGCACTTACCTTGCACGTATGAGGCACTAGGTTTCATCCTTAGCATCACATATAAATAAATAAATAAATATAGATAGATAGATAGATAGATAAAGAGAGAGAGAGAGAGGGAGAGAGAAAGGTATTGTATCCCTCTACAACTAAAAAAAAATGTGAATGGATGACTGAGTGGTAACTGTAGGCAGGTAGGACATAGCTGGAGGCACTAGGTCACTGGAGGCATGACCTTTAGTGTTATATCTTATCCCCTGCTCCTTGTGTCAGTGCCCCCCCACCTCATCTCTCTGTTTCCTGTCTGCTATGAGCTGAAAAGATTCCATCCACCATACCCTTTCTCCATGATGTTCTGCCTCACCTCAGCCCCAGAGTCATGGGATCCCCTGATCAAGGACTGGAATTCTGAAGTCATGAGTCCCAAATAACTCTAAGTTGTTCTTGTCAGATATTTTAGTCACAGTGACAAAAAAAAAAAAAAAAAAAAAAAACATCTTCAAGAGTCTTTATGCGTCTAACCCCCTTCCTTTACTTGCCTGAAAATATCAGAACAGTCATTAGATAGGCTGAGCAAGATAGGTGTACATGCCAGGGGGGGTGGGTAATGCACAGATATGGTAGTCTGAGTGGACACAAAGATCATCCATGTAGGATATCAGACCATCAGGAGCTAGCAGATCTCAAGAAAGATCAGGAGAGTATCAGTGACTACATTTGGAAATGGGACCTCTAAAGAAGTGATTAAGTTAAAAATGAGATCATTCTGGTGAGTCCTGATCCAAAACCAGTGGGGTGCTTACAATAAGAATAAATTTAAATATGGAGAGAGACTCCAGGAATATGCTTGGAAAGACATTCAAAGCACAAGATGAAAGACCATGTGAGGACAAAGCCTGAAGATGGCCATCTGCAAACAAACGAGAGAGGACTCAGAAAAAACCAAACACCTTGGATTTCTAACCTCCATAACTGTGAGAAAATAAATTTCTGTTGTTTAAACCCTCCAGTCTGTTGTATTTTGTTATGGTAGCCCTATCAAACTAATACAATTACTATGTTGGCAAGGTTAGGAACTCTGCAACATATCCAAAAGATATTTACACATAACAAAAGATATGTGAATGATTAATAAACATAATAAATTCTCAACGTCATTAGTTATCAACAAGATGAAAACTAAAACTATAATGAGATATCACTCCATACCTATTAGGATGACTGAAATTAACAGTGTCAGCAAGTATACAGCACCTGAAATGCATCATTGCTGGTGAGAAAATATGAAATGTTACAATCATTTGGCAAAAGAGTTTGCCACTTTCTCATAATGTTAACTAAGCTAACCATGTGACAAGCACTTCCACTTTTAGAATTTACCCAAAAGAAATGTAAATGTATGTATACAAAAGCATTTGTATTTGCATTCCTGGAAACTTGACATACAACAGTAAAACCTTGACACAAATCTTCATCAATGGAAGGCAACATATACATATCATGGTTTATTCAAACAAAGAAATGCTACTCAACAATAAGAAGGAACAAACTAGTGATATATGCAATAACATTAATGAATCTCATCAATATTATGCCAAGTTAAGAAAGCCAAATACAAGAGTATATACTATATGATTGTATTTAAATAAAACTTTAGAACAAATAAGACCACTTACAGTGATAGAAATAAAGCATCTGTCTGGGGTTGAGGGCAATGACTAGAAAGGGGCTTGGGGAGCTTCATGGGAGAGTAGCTACAAGGTTGTTTACACTTATCAAAACTCATTTTACTGTAATTTATTTTCTTTACCTTATTTAATTTAATTGGTAATAATCTTTGCTGTGATTAAAATTTAAGATGGCTGCATTTTATGGTGTGTAAATGATACTTCAATAAAGCTGATTTTAATGATTTAGAGAAACAATTTTATGAATGTAAATACAGTCAATCTTTCATATCCTTGAGTTCCACATACTTGGATTCAACTGACCACAGATCAAAAATATTGGGAAGAAAATTTCATCTGAATTAAACGAGTACAGATTTTTTTTCTTGTCATTATTTCCTAAGTAATACATTATAACAACTATTTGCATTATATTAAATATGTAAACTAGAGATGATTTAAAGACAATGGGAAGATGTGTACAGGTTATATGCAAATACTATGCCATTTCATACAAGGCACCTTGGATTTTGGTACCTGTGGGAGTCCTAGAATCAATTTCTCACAGATGACAAGGGACTATATGTTTACATGGGATCACTGAAGGGGCCTGTAAACCCCAAATCAGTGAGCATACCTACTACCCAGATCATGTTGTTTAAAGATAATTCTCCATTATAAAGAAGTAGGGGTGCTCCACACAATGGCTAATTTCAGAGATTGGAAAGAACAAACAACTAGAGTATCTTGTTGGGGTAGAAAGTCATCAAATAATTACAGAAAAATAGTCCACGTTTAAAGGACAAAGACACCAGCTGAAGGAACTTTCAATGGCCAACTATGGGAGAGTTTGAGTATCAAAACGCATAATCACAGCAAAGATTATTACCAATTAAATTAAATAAGATAAAGTAAATAAATGACTACATTGAAATGGACGAAGAAAGAAATTTTATATAAAGTATCTTCCCATAAAGTATTTTCAACTACAAAGTGAAAAGGTACGATGCTACAGTGGAGAATCATGGTAGATACAGCTGTAAGCAAGTGATCCAAGTAACCATCATTACTAATTATATTTCATTTATAAATCAAAATTGTGTCTCATCTAATAAGGTGTTCCATTCACCCCTTCCAGTACTAAGGACCTCTCAGATTCATCTTGTCACTCAATTATTTCCTGATCATTTTTACATTTTTAGATACACTGCACATTTTTTTTCTAATTAAATCACTTTCCATTTCCTCAGCATTTGGATAAAAACAGATAGCAACATAAATATCATGGGAAGATTTTATCTGGAGATTCAACCTCACATCTTTTTAAAATATCAGACCTCTGTTAACGAGAAAGCTTCCATCAGACAGTGGATTATAAACATCTGGCACCCCAAGGCCAGTGACTCAGTTACTGGCTGACATTTCAGCCTCGGAACTCATCCAGCGAGTAGCCTCTAAACTATAATTTCTGCTAAACCTCTGAAGCAAAGAGACATACGTCTACACCTGGAGACTCAAAGTACAGCCTGGGGGCTTCTGTCATGCTTGGTAACAGCACAAAAGCTTTGTAGGAAACTTAGCCACCTGGAGGTCAGAGCAAAATGACAGTGACAGCTGCAATCACTCAAGTACAGAGAGGAGAAATGTTTCTTTTCTTGCTGGACTGCATGGCCGGCTGGGCACTGGCCACTTGTGACGAGAGGAGAATTCAATTCATAACCTCACTGTGTTCCTTGGGCAACACATGCATACTTGCTGACTTCTGTAAGGGTTTCTAGTAGCTCTGCTTCTCAGCCCTTTGTCCTTATTTGAACATAGAGCACTAATTCCTGCTTTAACACCCTTCGTCAAAGAAAATTAAATCTCGGGTCTCTGGGGTATTCCACAGGCCTGAGAACAATGATCCCAGTCTGGAAAAGAATCATTCTTACCTGATGATGCAAAGACTGTAACAGACAAAAATATGTTATTTAACTTTTAAGCTCTAAAATAGGTCAAAATGTTTAAACATCCCATCTTTACTAATCGATTTTAGAAATGGAGTGATGAACCAAATACCTAAGACTAAGATGAATCTTATGCAACAGAGCCCAGTTAATGCATTACGTTAAAAGCAGGATTCATATTTTGTTATAAATCAAAGAATGTTTGCATCATTGTTCTACTGTACGTTAAATGACATATATACTATTATTCATGAAGCAGGGTATGTTTATACTAATTTAATTTCTTTAAAGGCTTGTTTCAGAACTAGAAAGTCCATAAAACAGATCCTTTCAGAATTATTGTCAAGAATAGTCTGACTTTAAAATCACTCTGTCATTCACTCGACCCATGTGGTGAGATGGCCAGAATGTGCTTTCCATTAGCCTACACTTCTCTACTGCTCAGTGTGCTTATTTATGACTGAATACATCATAATTCAGAGCTCTACTGTACAAAAGGCCTTAAAAACTTTTGAAACAAGAAAATTGGTAAAGTCAGGGGAAAGTAAATGTGACTGGCCAAAAATATATTGAGTACTAAACCTAACTAATAATTAAGAAAATGAAAACTAAAAAAATGGTATGATTAGAATTGACAAAAGGAGCATTCAATGATAATATTCAGTGGGTAAGATGTGAAAAAATAGGCTGTGGTAGTGAAAAATGATAAAATCTCCGGGAGCAATTTGACATTATGTTTTAAAATATAACACTCATATCTCCTTTGCTTAGTCTTCCATTTGCAGAAATTTATTCTATAAACTCTCATATCCACATACTGATATATATGTACATATATATGTATACACGCACATGCTAATTGTCATTGGAATTTTTTAAAAATTGAAAGCAACCTAAATGCTCATTAACAAGAAGCATATTAAAGATAATATATAACATGTATCATGTCTATTATATTATACAAAGAGGTATAGTATATTAGCACATTCATCCATTAGAATGCTATAATGTGAAAAAAAAGAGCTGTCTCAAATGTATCAAGATGAAGAACATATTTGGGTAAAAACTGGTTATGTGTGTCTATATATAGCTATATATGCTTGCACAAGCAGAGAATGTTTTTAAAAGCACCATAAAAGTCTCTTTACAGTAGTAATTTCTGGCAAAAGAGAAGAAGGTTTCAAAATTAAAGAACAACTTGCTTTTGTCATTGTATACTTTTTTGAACTATTTGGATTTTTATAATATATACATATATTACTTCCTTAATTAAAGAACTGGTATAGTTGTTGAAAATTTTGAAAGAAATAAAATTAATAACATCTAGCAGTTTTGTAATGGTTACATGTAATTAAAGAATCTATCGCTCAAAGGAAACAATAGGTCAAATCTAAATTCAAATCATCAAAGGTTTTTATATGAAATATGGTCCAAAATGTTCCAGGGCAATCTACTAATTTATGTGAAAGATTATCTCTTACAAGTCATCATTTTTTCATTTTCTAAGCTGTGTTCTCCAGGGGCAATTTTTTTCTGAAAAGCAGCTCAATACACATATATGTAAATGACTTTTAAACTTTTCACAGCTTGTTAAGTCCCAATTGTTCTTTTTTCATGTATTTTTTTTCTAAAAAAAGAAAAGAAAATTAACATTAAATAAAGAAAGGATATTATAACAACATTGTTCATATTATCATTAAGGAAAATCATTTATTTTGAATGATGTAGATATTTGGATATGCTTCTGTTAGTGGACACCTGGGTGTTTCCAGTTTGGGCAAACCTGATTAAAGTTCTACTAATATTATTGTATAAATCTAACAGTGAACATAAGCACTGTTTTCAACACATTCCAAATTTAATGAACTCAAAAGACTATCTGATTTACTTCTCTCATTCACTTTATTTTCTCATTCCTTTTCCTGTTCACAGGAAAAGGGCTCAGCTAGGGAGGTCTCATTTAGGGTCCCTCAAATAGTTGCAATCAAACATCAGCTGGTGTCTCAGGCATCTAGAATTAACTAGCCTGGATATCCTAGACAGTTCCTTCACATAGTGGGAGTTCTCTGTGTGTGTCCTCTCCATCATGGTGAACTTAAGGTACTCAGATTTCCCACAAAGTAGCTCATCTCCTCTAGAGCAAAGTAGCAGTCAGAAGCAATACAGTCTTTCAAGACCTCTCCTATGTCTTTAGCCAGTTGTTAAACACTGACCCAAACACTACTGACTTAGCCTTTCCTGCTTTGCTTTCTATGTTTGTCTCTATGTTGAAAACTGCTTTGAAAAACTATGAAGTGTTTCACAAAAAATTAGAAAATAAAAACAATAAGAAAAATTTGACTTCACCTCTATGACAGAAGAGCTTACTAAGATATAAGTTAGTCTTTGAACCTTACTGTATTATACCTTTCGGTTTTCATCCGGGTAGCCAGTCATCTTGCTCTTTGATTCAGGGTCACTATGAAACTGAAGCAAAAATTCCTAACAATTTGCCCCTTGTTTTTCATTTTCATAAAAAGAAATACTTTATGACAAAATTATGCTATAGAACATCAAGAAAAAAGCCAAATGCCTTTTGAGAGGCAAATAATGGACTGGAGAGAGACATACAAATGATGGGCCCCTACATATTCTCTTTGTGCTTTCCAAAGCTAATTACTACCAAGCCACCATCATATACATCTGGAGTTGTTAAACTACAGCACTTGTGTTGGCACATGTTTTGGTAAATAATGTTTCTTTGGAACATAGCAATGTCCATTCATTAAGCTATTGTCTGTGGCTACTTTGGGGCTAAAATAATAGAGTACTTACTACCTAAAAAGTCTTAACCCTTGTCTATGTGAATGGCAAAACTAGAATTAGCTATTACAAAACTGGCATAATTACTCAGCAGCCCTGAAACTACAACTCCCTGGCAAGGGTTACCAACCCAGCTGAGGAGAGGAAGCTGCTTTATATGATATGTGAACTTCAGTGGGGACTGCATTAGTTGGATGTAAGAGGATGCATTTTAAAAGAGACAAAATCATGACCCATATAAAAATTAAATGAATATGTCAATAATTTTATTAAAGTGAGAACCCGTCACATATGATAATCTATTCAAATGGGAGATTGGACTTCTAGGCACTTATATTCTTTATTTTGTCAAAGAAAACCAGAGAAAGATAGTAGCTGAAGTGGTAAAAACAGATTTTAATCAAGAATCATTGCAATAGGGGAAAAAGAAAACTCAGTGCAGAACTGGGATCCATTCTGAATACAACATGGACAAGTAGAAATATATTGCCAAGGGGTGGGGAAGGGGGATTATTGGGTAGAAAATTACAAATAGGATACATCAGGGTAAAAAGCGATCTTGGCTAAATAGATCTCACAGAATTCCTGCTGAAAGCTAGCCCAGAGTGTAGACAGGAATGAGGAATGTGATCAGTCATTCAGAAAGGGATTCTGGCTAAAGTAACTTTGCAAGATTATTGCAGACCTGATAAGGATAGAGGCTGAAGGTTGAGGCACAGAGGGCTTAGAAGAGCCCGACCAGAGTTTGATGAGGGAGAGTCTGACAAAGAAGTCCCCTTCTTGTTCATGGGAAGAAGAAGCATTTTTCTTGAACAATAAAACGTCCATTTTACATCTGGTCACCTTTTGTTTATCAAGGACCTTCTGAACCAGCTGTTAAGACTTGGTAGTGGAGGATAGTTCCTGGATGGTACTTGAAGTCAGGCATTTAATGAGGAAATTTTCTATAAAAACAAGAAAGACAAATATTAACATTTGGAGCAGATTTTAAACCTGATTTTTGAGTCCAGAGGGTACGAGGTTGAGAATAATTCTACTTGTTGAGCTCAAAGCACCTTCATACAATGAGGATGAGAATAGTGATCGGACAGATTTCCCAGTTGTAGTTTGAAGTCTTTAGTGTTAGCACCTACATCAATGTCACAGTGCCATGAAAATATTTGTATATTTGGTAAGTTTTGGAATCCTGGAGGGTTCAGGCAGGAAGAAAAGATGTTTTATTTTTATTTACAATAACATAATTTACCAAATGGGAAATTCTAAGAGAAAAACATAAGATAGAACATTAAAGAAGCACCAATGTTTCAATCAAATACCATCCTTCCAAATACTAACTTTCATCAGTTAATTCAATCCCATGTAATTAATACTTGTTCTTCTCAATCCTGAGCTAACAGATTTATGAGCCTCTCCAGAAGCATTCTGGAAATTCTTCCTCAGTACAGTGGTATGGTCTCAAACTTATTTAAGCAATTCCATCAGGAAACATTCTGGCCTATAGCTCATAGAAAACACATTCAAGAAAAGAATGGGAGTAAAATGAAAACTAACTATAAATGATGAAAGACTTGAAAGGGCTATGGTTAAGTATGATGAGAATTCATTTGATAAGAAAACTAGATTATTCTCATGGTATATATTTTTAAATAATAACCAAATGCTTGACTAACACTATACCAGGACATATTGTAACAGGGCTCCCTTTAGAATTAAGAGGATTTAAAAGAAGTATCCAATCTGAACAACCTGAACTTTGAAAGTTTTCTTATTGCCAGCTCCACCTCATTTTGGGAATGGAAACAGCACCAAACCCCTAGTACCAGGGAAAACTGGATTTACAAACCAGACTTACAACATACTATGCATATTTCTTGGATTTTGATCTCCTCTTATAAAATTCTGATGCTATTGTGAGTTCAAGAAGACAAGGACTAGCTGTCTTTCCAGTTTGAGCCAAACTATGAATAAATCATGTATTTATTTCACCACTGCTTTTCTCTTGCAGGATTTTTTTTTTTTTTTTTTTTTTTTTTTTTTTTTTTGCAACTAAGCAATGCAGACCCAATCAGGAGGGACATTGAAGGTCCAGGTCTAGAGGGGTTAGAAGAGCTCAACTGGAGTTGAGCCAAGGAGAGAGTCTGTCAATCTGATAAAGTTTGTATTGCCATGAACAGGAATCATTTCCTCAGCTATATTCAGGAAACATTTGCATTTCTATTAGTGTTCTATAAGTTAACTTTTATCTCTACTGAGTTGTAAAATAGTCCGAAGTCAAAACTACAACCAAGAGAGGACCATGGATGAGCTAACCAGAATGCTTACTAAATTTTAAAGTCTTGCACACTTCCCCCTAAAACCAAAGGCCACAGAAAAATCCCACAAAAGATTTGCTTTTACTGCAGCAAAATAACCGGGGGGTGACGAGCAACTTGTGTAGATTGATACAGCTGAAGTGGGAGCCGTTTATTGTAGGACAGGAGGGGTATATATACATTCCACACAGCTTATCTTAATTAACATAAACTAGATACAGCAGTCAACCAATAAGGAATCTCCACACTTAATGGCTCGCTGGTGTTACTTCACAAACCACTCCCTCTGGCAAAATGCCAGGCGCCATCTTGACTTGTTTACAGACCCTAACACAAAAGATTTGCTTTTTATAAGCATTTGGGATTTTCAATGACCCCAAGGAAGCCAGATAATAACTGAGACCAGGTGGTTGGATCTCAGATTCAGAATATCTTTGGTTTAAAGAAAATAAAGTTGTTGATATTTCTTGTACCTTGGGGTTAGTGTAATAACATTCATTTAAGTTATAATTCAACTTCCTTAAAGATAGAGACTTTTCTGATCTACTTCTATTTTCTTAGAACTGACACCAGGTAAATAAATGAATAGAAAATCTTTGCTAAATGAACAGAATATCAATGAGCAAAATAAATATAACAGAAACTTGATTATTTCTCAGAGTTAAATACAACTTCTTTGGGGGAAATAACATCTCACTATGAACTGTCTCACATAAGCATTGTGCAAATTCTTACCTAAAGTCATTGGATCCTGTGTGAGATCTAATTTGGAAGCCCAGGGATTACAGAGTGAGCTGTGGGTCTGTCTGTTTTCTAAGAAAACTAAAGAGCCTCAAGCAGAGAATTATTTTCTCTTGTCAAAAAATATTTATGCTTTAACTGAAAAAATAGACCTCAGAAAATACCTTCAGAATTTTCTCATTCTACTCTTTTAATGTCTTTGAGCTATTTTGTAATTCCATAAGTTAGAGACAAATGGCAACAATACAAATAATTCTGGTCTATTGGTTTTTTAATTAGGTTCTGTCCACTGGAGTTCAATTGCCCCCTTCTTGTGGAAAATCCAATTTTGCCTCCACTGCACATTTAGCTCAACATTCCTGATTTATAAATATGTCTGTTCTTCAGATTCTCTTTTGAATCAGTTATAATATCTGCCTGGTTCCCTCATTGGTAAATGAGTAGATTAAAGCCTTTAACACCCATTTATTTGTATCTCTATGAAAGTCATGATTTCATCCTTTTTAAAAACATATTTTTTAACTAACACTCTCCAAAGTAGTATTTAGGAGAAAGTAAATATTCCATTCAAAACATAAGAGAAAAAAATAGAAAATGAGAAAGAAGACACCTGGGCTGTCAAAATAAATTGGAAGCTGAGTTTGGAATAATTACCAGTGTGTTCAAAGGATAGATTTCATTAACATTCATGCATATAATATATGATATAAACTTTCTGAGGTTACAATAGTATTTAGGTAATACTCTGAAAACTACTTGTAAATATTTTATTTTAATTATTGGCCCTATTGCCTTCATCTAAATGTAGAGAGGAGTGTAATCTAAAGTCAATTTCCTTTTTCTCCTCCTTACATTTATTTTCTCCTCCCTCAGTTAGTTAAATATCAATGCAAAATTCACATAAGTGTTAAGATGTATACATATTGTAGAACTTAGTTATCCTCCTTGAATATGGTAAGACATAGCCTTTGGGTCATTCCCAAGTGAGATCCTGTGACAGCCTACTTCCTCCAGAATGGAGTTAACCTTCTCCAGAAGAGAGAAATCTATGGTAGAGTTTCAAGTTTAGGTCATAGGATCTTATTATATTAATCAAATTTAATGCAAGTTACATATCATTCCTATACTCAGGAATACAATTATATGATTAATTCTCTGGAGAAACAGAGAAGAATCTCCAGGGATAAACAGAGCTTCCCTCTAAATTCTAATTAGTTGAGCTTGGGAGAGGACACAGGGACAAGCTAAAAGAGCTGAACTCATTCAGTAAAATGAATGCAGTGTCTTTCCAGATCCCAGAGCATTGTTTGGGGAAGGAAATTTTAAGACTGAACATGTGAGAATGTTTTTTTTAAAAAAGGAGACAACACATAAATACCTTGGAGTTTTTGCATGTTCTAAAAGCAACACAGTACGTGCAAGTAGACACCAAATGTTTCCCTAGAATCCAAAAACAATCCTGGTTGATTCTTTTTAGTGCTGCATTAAGTAGAGGGGGAAAAAAGTTACAGGCTTTCACCAGCAGAGGGAAATACTGTCCTAAGGAAAAATATGTAATCTCCTGCCCATATCTCATCATAATTCTTCTGTATAAGCAAAAGATGAATGGTTCTCCTTGGTTTTCTCATTTACACTGTGCTCAACAGCAGGGAATTTGCTATTCTATACCTATGGCATATTTGTTTTGAGAGCGCAGAAAGAGGATCGTGGGAAGCTGTGAGCTCAGGGGAGAGTCAACTGAGAACTGTAGGGTTTTAGGAGACAGAAGGCTGAATTATAGAACAGTTCCATGTACAAAGGAAATAAAAGCTTTCCTTACCTACTCATGACTCACTCTTTCCTCAAACCCCCAAACCTAAAGCTTATTCTGGAATCTCAGTGGTTGCTTATTGGCTTTTCCCTATGGGAGACTATTAGCCATTCTCAATCAATAGAAACCTCTAATGCACAGGCATTCATAATTGGTCCTTCAGGAGCTATGGATTTTAAAGTGTCTAGCTGGTTTCTACTGAATATTGTCATAACCCTGTGGCTTAAAGCATTCCCAGCACTGCCAAGATTAAGACACTGATTGTATGAAGGGAAGCTGAATTCTGCAAAGGAATTAACACAGCAAGTACCATGTGCAGAGTAAATGGAGGATCTGTTTTGTTGTAAGACACCATGCCTGAAGAATTTCCCTGTAAAACCAGCTTTAGAACCCCTCCTGTAGTCACAGCAAGCAGAGGCTACTTTGTCACAGGAAAAAGGAAAAAAGTCTTTAACAATAGTATAGCACTCTCAGGTTAGAGAGAGTGAAATGTTGCCTTAAACAGCTCTCTTTATTGTTGACAGAAGGAGAAAAAATTATTTCCCCCAAATATCTTCCATCCATAATCCCTGGGTTTAACTCCTTGGTTGAATCTCAGATAATTGATGGAGAAGGAAGGTCAACTGAAAACCTTTCCTTTCTGTTTCATAGAAGCATAATATAAAAGTTCAAGTCCAATCAGAAGTCAGAAATCACTCACTAGTTTAAATAGGGTTAGTTTAATATAAGAATTTCTAAAATATGATCAGAGAGTAGTTGTAAGAAATTTCACTAACTACAATATGCCACTCCAGGACTCAGAGAAAGCATATCTAGGAAGGAGATCCTGTTCCCTGAAACTGAATTCAGACATCATTGAAAAAGGTGAGGTCTTAGCCCAGTATGTGGTTGAGGGGGTAGCTAGTTTGCCTGGGCCAGATCTGGCCTGTGGTCACTGGGCAAGCTAGAAGCAACTCTTTGAGGATCAGGCCTCACACAGCCAGTGGCCAGAATGCCAGCAGGTAGAAATCACCCCCAGGCATGGCAGAGTACAGATTAATCTCAGCCAATGGTCAGGGATGTGGGCATGCTGAGCAGGTGAAGGCACCCCAAGGTAGGAGACCTTGAGTAGGTAGTGTCATGTCAAGAAAAATGCAAGAAACTGATCACCATGTCCAGGTGGAACTATAAGGTCATGGAGGGTCCACATATTCTGAGCTCTTATCTGAGGCAGAACAAGCATAGTTCAGTCTTCACACCACTGACTGACCCTGCAATCTCTAGAAACAGCAGGAGATCTTCTTCCTCCTGCTGTGTCCTTCTAGCACCCTCTACTGAACATCATCTTCAATGCAAAACTAAGATGCTTACAGGAATTCAATCTTTATCCCAGAGTAGGTATTGAAGAGTAAACTAGGGCTGGGGTTGTGGCTCAGTGTTAGTGTGTTTGCCTAGCAAGTGTGAGGTGCTGCGTTCAATCCCTCACATCACATAAAAATAAACAAATAAAATAAAGATACAAAATATAGAAGAGCTATGTAGGAAATAGAACAGTAAATTAAGGATATGATTACAAAGTATGCCAAAAGGGAGAATAATTGAAAAAAAAAAGACTAAACTAGCTAAGAAGGAATAACTTGATAATTGGCACATCTGAATAATAAGCAATATGTAATAAGTACAACATGTGCATGCAAAGATTCCTTGAAAAAATGTACTCCTAAAATCCCAAGATCAAGAACCACTCCAGTACTGTTAAATAGATCCCTAAACTGGCTTTATTTAAACTGATCCTTAAAGTTAAGATTCTAGAATCTAAAATACCAAATGAAGCCTCATCACAGAAATCGAAATGGGAGAGTCTATTGGGATTCTGGGAAAGTTAAGTCCATGGTGATAGGGTTAGAAAATACCTAGAAATTAACAAGGCTTCAAAAACACTTTTAGCATTTGTTTCTTGTTTGTTGTAAGAAATGAAGTCTTTCTAAACACAAGGGAAGAAATGGCCTAGGCTAAAGATAGCAATTAAATAACCTATCAAGTCTGATAAGGTGAGAGCAGAATAGCCAGTGGTTGAAAGCAAGATTTTGAAACCAGACTACCTGGATTGAAGTCAGGGCTCTGCTACTTACTATAAAGGCAACCTAGGGCAAGGTGCTTAATCTCTATTGACTCAGGTTAGTCACTTTTAAGTCAGAGATGATACATAAAGCATTCCTCTTACAGATTCTGTGAGTTTGAATGAGTGGATACTTGTGAAGCACCAGAACAGTGCCTGACACAGTGTCCGTGCTATGTAAGCAGGGTTATTTTTATTATTAAACTTGTTGAGCAGAAGTAGCAGGCAAAATTGAGAGAGGATTTGGAGAGCAAAAGTAAAACCATCATAAGAGATTGGACAAAGGAAGATCTTGACTGAAGGATATGGAAAAACAACCCTCAAGGAGAAAAAAAAAAAAAAAAAAATCTCCCAGGGAGAGAAAGAAAACAATGAGCTCTGGACTTTCACCATTTCCCAGTAACCATGGGCTCTGAACCAGAGCCTGGATCTATAATTGTTCCTCTGACTGCCCAACCCACACATTCTGCTACGATTCAGTCTCACTAAACCCTATAAAACTCAGACCCCTACTGTAACCAGTTGCCATTTTCTCTCTTGAAAATGTGCTCCTCCGGTGCTTAATATAGCATCGCTGATCCCTTGTCTGTCTCCATTTCCTTTTCTTTCTCTTTCATTTTTCTTTCAATGACAAAAAAAAAAAAAAAAAAAATGAAACAAATGTTTAGAAGTTCCACGATGTTGGTCTGGGGCTGTGGCTTAGTAATAAAGACTTGCCTAGCAGGCACAAGGCCCTGGGTTCAACTCCTTGGTACTAAAAAAAGAAAAAAAAAAGAAAGAGAGAAAGAAAAGAAAGACAGTCAACATCTCTAGACATTGTAAGACAGGGGCAAAGGACAGGTAGTCGGGGTAGATAAAAGATGATCAGGTCAGGAAGACAGAAGTTAATTCAAAGAAAAGGAAATGAAATGCTAACACCTCCAGAGCACTTCCCCACTCTCAACCTGTTATCAAGGTTATCAACACCTCAGAATCACGCCTCCCGACACAAGGAGTTGCTAATGGGCAGCTCTTTTCAGGCCTTTTGGACAGGTATGGAGGATAGGGAGAGGTACCTTCCTGGGCAGTTCTTTTCCTGCCTTTTGGTCACTAGGCAACTTAGGAAGAGGAGGGGGTGGGAAGAAAGGAAACCTGAGATATATAAAGGGGCAAGACACACCCCCTCCCAGGGATACCAGTTCTGGGTCCTGGGCTCCTCTCCAGAGGAGTCTACTATCTAGGTTCTCTCTCTTAAGTGCTCGCCTCGGCGTTTCTCAGGTGTTAATCTTCAACACCAGGGAAACAAGGACCTGATCCTTATTTCCAAGACAAGTATCAATTGCGAACCATAAAAATTGAGTACCGAATCTTGAAGGAAATCATGACACCCCACACTTACAGCAGATAATGCAGGGGGCTAGGTACAGTGGTGCATGCCTCTAATCCCAGAGACTCAGTAGGCTGAGGCAGGAGGATCCAGAGTTCAAAGCCAGCCTCAGCAATTTAGCAAGGCCCTAAGCAACTTAGCAAGACTTGTCTCTAAATAAAAATATATATTTTAAAAAAGGAAGGGAGGTACTGCAGATGAAGCTCAGTGGTTAAGCATTCCTGGGTTCAATTCCTGGTACCAATAAATAAATAAATAAATGCCACCAGCAGTTGTGAGGATTCCGTTATTCTCTGAGGAATATAAGATTAGAGGTGAGCAGGAGGTACTTACTTAGGGTAGGACAGAAGGAATAAGATGCAGCTAAGCCTAGGTAGAAACAAAGGCTCTAAAGGCTCTTTTCATTGGAGAAGAGCAGTATTTATCTATTTGGTTGTTTTACTTAACTCTCTTGGCACCTATTGACTTTTAAAAATCTCTAACTTTACTGAATGAATGAAATTACCAGAATGGGTGAATGTGTGCAAACTGAGACCTTGAAGGGGAAGAAGTGACAGAAACTACTAATCTGCACCTTCCAAGATTAGGAGTAAAGCATGAAGTTAAATGGGCACCTACCAAAGAAGAGTCTCCTGTGGCCTTGAAGCCTGGCATTTTATGATAAAATGTTATTATTTCATGGGTATTTTTAAAAGACCTTCTGCTATTGTTGATATTAATATAATTATATAAGGCTTATTGTTGGGATTTATGTTATTGGTATAAAATTTGTAATTCATTCAAACTTCTCTCTCACAGAAAGAGTAGCCATGTTTGGTTCTTGTCAAATACCCCTTCTCAGTCTCAATGATCATATTGTTTATGTTCATTTCTGCTTATTAAAAGCATGACATGTTGAAATGCTTTGCATCTATAATTTGGATATTTTAAGGCACATAAACTCATTTCTGAATATTTCCAGTCACTCTAACAATCTAATTGTTTCAACTGGAAATTTCTTGGTGTGTCTCAACCATAGGAAGATACTTTCCTTTTTAGAACTTCCATTGAGCTATAGCAAATTGCACATACTGCTTGCAAAAAATAATTGGAGTTAACTCTTTCATGCTTTCCTTCTTTGGCAGCCTCATTTTCTAGGAAGCAAATGAGTGGAATATAGGTCCTGCCCTTAATTTCCACATGTTTGAAATGATTGCATGGTCTCAAGATCTACTAGGACAATTTCATTAAGTGTCTTATTGTTTATTCTGTAAGGGCATTTAACCATAGCACTTTTTTCCTGGTGCGTGTCTGTGCATCTGTTTTTGCTCATTTCTGTTTTTCAGTTTTCCATTAAAATCCTATCCTCTTAAACTTTTAAAAATTCTGCCCACTTATTTTATATCCTAGTAAGATTATATAATTAATAATAAGACATATTACACATATCAAAATAATCTGATTTCTTTCTGCACTGTGAGGAAAATCAACTTGGTCTTGTAAGACTGCTTGCTCCAGGGATCATTTCTCCGGTCATTCAGGATTATATGTGTCTGTATAGCTTCTGATAATGCCTCATAGATGCTCATGGGAAGCCCAAATCCAAACCCCTACTATTCGTGCATGCAATTGCCCATTGTTCAAAAGACTTAATTGTAAGTAAGTGGTACCTATTATTATTATTATTATTATTATTATTATTATTATTATTATTCCAGACTCAAACTTTAGCCAAGGACAGAGATAGAGTAATTGCTCAGACAGGAGCACAATTACACATCCTGAGCACATTCCTTTGATCACATTTTTAAAGAAAATGTGCTAGGTGACTGTTGTTAGCACCATGATGAAAAGACATTACAGGAAAGAAAGACTCCAAATAGAAGGTTAAGCCAAATTGTAGGATGGGCTCTTCTATTTTTGTTATTATTAGATGCTTCTTGCTCATTCATCTACCAATAAATCAAGGCTTTGATTTCCCTCTCATTCATCATCTCCCTCATCCTAGGCTCCTAGAGAACAACACTATATCTCTGACACCAATTTTCTTGCCTAAACTCTCACAACTACTGTTATGTCAATACAGGACTGGAGTCCATTCTTCTTGGCTTTAATATTTTCTGGCTGTTCTTTAAATCATTCACATAAATGCCCAGTGACTTGTCTTGGAAAGACAATGAAAATTCCACTATGAACCCTTATCTTGAATTACAAAGTACAAAATGCTTTTGAGAATTGTGAATTTTGAACAAGTTCGTGTAAATTCATTTGGTATAGTAAACCTGAACTAACAAGAGAAAACCTACAGTCTTTTACATATCTTAACGGCATGAATATTCATACATTTCACAAGAGAAACATTAATGTGTTTGATTTTTCTTCTCAGACTTTGAGGTGGGTAAAGATTGAGATTCTGTATAAGCAGGGAAGTCACACAGAACTCCACACTTGCAAAGGCTCTACACTTTTCTAAAACTCTGCTATTGCTATCTTGAGATCCTCAATTTTTGACTGAGAGGACTTGTGTTTTTCATTTTGCATGAGATCCTGCGTATTATGCAGCTAGTCATGAGTATGAGCACTGTAGTACCTTTCTAAAATCAGAAAACTTATAAGTTCTGAAGCACATGTGACCCTTGGGCTTTGGCTAAGGGATCTATCTGTGCTATGGTACTACCAGTATCATTATAGCTGGTATTACTTTCATCATGCATCGAATGTCTCCAATAGGCAAGTGACCTTCAAAGGACTTTATGTATGTTACATATAACCCTGTGCTGTAAATATTATGCTTTTCATTTCAAAAAAGGGAGTAAAGTGAGATTTAGCAAGTTACTGTAAAATTTTAAGGTCACTCAACTAGTAAATGGCAGAGTTGGAATTTAGACTATTTTGGAATAGTCTAAATAATAATTCCAGAGCATCAGGGGTCAGGTGCTCTGGAATTATTATGATGAGCCATATGAGGTTACCCATTATTCAAACATTTTGACTGAGGAAAATTGTGATTTCATAGGTCTCCACTTAATAGGCAGGAATAAATACATGTAAAATGTAATATTCCTCTATTTCATTTATATATTTTTTACTTTTTACTTTGAAATGATCAAACTAATTCTTCTGTTAAAATAAATAAAAAGTTACAGTAAAGTCAAAAGAAAGATTTATGTAGTGCAATTTAAAACAAGTTGTATGTCTCATCCTGTCTCAACAGAGATGACATCACTGCCCCTAAATGGGGAGGACTAGTCACATGGGAGACCCTGTTTTTATTGTGATCAGCTGCAGGAGATCAGCAGAAATGACCTCATTTGCAGCTGAGGAGGTTTGACCTTTGCCCCTTTAGGCATGTGAAGCAGGAAAAAAAAAAATCCTTCACAGGCTGAGGAATGTCAAACAGACAAGCATCCTCCAGCCCGGCAGAGTTTATCAAGCATGTGTTAAGTGCAAATGCTCAGACTTGGACATGACGTAAAAGCAATTAAGGGGAAGAACAGTGAGTAGCCTGGGAGTTGGGTGGGTCCTTTGGCATTGCTCGGTAACATGAGCAAAATATGTTTTTCATTTTCCAATAATAAAAGATAAGAAATGAGCCTTTTAGACAAATGATGTTTTTACTAATTTTCCATAAAGAGATATGACAACTTAAATGCTTATTGTAATCAGTTTCCCTTGAGAATATCTTACCTGATCAAATCAATAGGTCTACCAATGGATAGATTAATTGCCTACTTTAAAAAAAAAAAAAAAGAAAGAAAAGAAAAAAGAGGCAGCTAAAATGTTTAACTGATGCCAGGATGTGAACATTCCACAATAAAGGCCCACATTATACAGTCTCACATGTCTGGGAATGTGTCCTTTCCCTGTCCTGCCTCTCCTGAACAGCTCCCAGACTGAAAAGCTTCCAGTGTGGAAGATTTCCTTCTGTTCAAAAACTCTGTAGAAACCAGAAATTGCTTCATATTTTAGGGTTTTGGATGCATACACTTTGATGTAACACGGGTACCATGACTAGAAGCTCTTAAAGTCTGTTTAAAGGTGAACTAGCAAAGAAAATAATAATAATAATAATAAAAGATTGTTCCCATCTCCTGGCTGGTAATTGTTAATCAATATCTTTCAAATCAAACAGCCAGTGGGAAGCAGATTCTTTGTGTTTCACTGACGACTAATTAGAGAAATGGAAGCTTTCCAAAAGAGTGCTATAATGCTGAAATCTGAACCATGAGAAATATTTCATCCAGGTAAGAAGGCAGTTCATTATTCTAAGTTTGAGCTGGGCAGTTACCCAATTTAAAAAGCCAAGTTCTTTATGTTTCCTGAGTAATTTTTATCTTTCCTACTGCTTCCCACTCTCCAAGTGGAATAGAATCTCATTCCCTCAAGCTGAGAATCTGAGAAGAACAATTACTTTAAAAGATGTGAGAAAAGCAGCTGATGATTTAGACAGTATTTTCATTGTTTCCTCCTTTTTTAATTTTTTTTTTTTTTTTTTTTTGGTGCTAGTGGTGGTCATTTTAATGTTTGTCTTGTATATTTCTACTTCATGAAGATATTTGTCAACTTCTAAAAATAAATAAGATTCCCTTGTGTTCCAGCAACATTTTTTTTAAGTAAAAATTAAGATTTTAGAGGAGTTTTCCTGATTACCTTTCAGTATACCAGGAAAAATGGTCACTACAAATTACCATCTGGGTCCAAATGTCACTCATAATTTTTTTTAGCTGAAGTTAGACACAACACCTTTATTTTATATACTTATTTTTATGTGGTGCTGAGGATCAAACTCAGCACCTTGCACATGCTAGGAGGGCACTCTACCACTGAGCCAAAACCCTCAAATGTCACTCTTGATTTATATATTTTAAATTCATTTTCACTCACGGAGTAAGCATGAAGAAATAGTGAAAAAATTTATTAAAGAAAAAGAAGTTCAAAAGTTATTGTATGTTAATGTCACCACTAAATGAATGGGTAAATAAATTGTAGGTTATTCGTACAACAGAACACTATTGAGCTACCAATAAACACACAAGATAAATATGTCTCAACTAATTCTTCTAAGTGGAAAAAAAGAGACTCAAAAAGAAGATTCTTTCTGCAGTGGTTTGGATATGAGGTGTCCCCACAAAGCTCCTGTGTTAATGCAGTAATGTTCAGAGGTGAAATGATTGAATGCTGAGTTGGAACAATCAGTTCATCCTAGTTTGAATGGACTGATTGGATAGTAACTGTAGGCAGATGGGTGTGGCCAGAGGAGGTGGTTCACTAGAGGCTGACCTGGAAGTGTTCATCCTTCCTGTGCCCTTTTTCTTTCTCTGCTCCCTGGACGCCATGAATGGATCAGTGCTCCTCCACCACCATGTTGTTCTGCCTTATGTTGAAGAACAATTGACTTGGCTGACCATGGACTAAGCTTCTGGAACCATGAGCCAAAATGAACTGTTCTTACCCTAAATTGTTCTTGTTGGGTGTTTTGATCACAGCAACAAAACACTAGCACACTTCTAATTATATAAAATTTGTAGAAAATTCAAATTAATATACAGTGACAGAAAGTAGATCAATGGTTGCTTGAATCTGAGGGAATGGGGCAGGGAGGGACAAGGGGGAGGGGCTATGAAGGGACAAATGAAGCTTTTGCAGGTGATGAACATGTTTATTATTTTCATTGTGGTAAAGGTTTTATAAGTATCAAAACTTATTAAATTGTGTACTTTGTGTGTGCAGTTTATGTCAATTATATTGCAGTAAGTTTATAGTTTTTAATGAAATCAAGCATGAAAAGAAAAACTATTATAATTCACCTAAGTCACAGAGCTGATCACAGAGAAACCACGACTTATAACTTCTGACAATAAAGCCCACAGTAGAAAGGTAGCCTTGCCAGTCAGAGTATTGAGTGAGGAGGTTGCCTGGAGATTAGGAGAAGGCACAGAATATTCCAAAGAGGAGTCTTCCAGAGGAGTATTGCTAGTTTGAATGATTTAATGTAAGAGCCAATCTTACATTTTGACCTGTTTTCTCCAAGAGACCTCTAAAAATCATAATGGTGGCCTTGATGAATCCGAGAACCAAAGAAAGATATATCAGAATGATATAATCAGGCTTTCTTCAACCAGACTACTTTAAGAAAATAAGTCTCACCAGGTGTGGTGGCTCACGCT
The DNA here is from genome assembly GCF_047511675.1 of Marmota flaviventris. Taxonomy (NCBI): domain Eukaryota; kingdom Metazoa; phylum Chordata; class Mammalia; order Rodentia; family Sciuridae; genus Marmota; species Marmota flaviventris. The sequence goes on from NC_092505.1 coordinate 79,108,894, forward strand.
GATAATCCCAGCTTCTTGGAAGACTGAGTCATGAGTATCTCAAATTTAAGTCCAACCTAGGCAATTTAGTGAGACTGTCTCAAAATAAAAAAAAGGACTAGGGATGTAGCTCAGTGGTAAAGTGCCTCTGGGTTCAATCCTCAGCATGAATGAATGAATGAATGAATGAATCTTGGAAAATCTTCATACTCTCTTTTATAAACAGGGGATCCACTGGGGGGAAAGTACACCTTGACAGTGATTCTTTAGACCAGGAGTTTATGTTTTTCTTTCTTTTTTTATTAAACTTATTGATTCTTTTAGGTATACATGACAGTAGAATCATTTTGATGAGATTATACAAGCATGGGATATGTCTTATTCTAGTTTATTAGAGTCTCATTGTTATGGTTGTACATGGTGGTGGGAGTCACTGTGTTATTTCATATATGTATAAGGGAAAATTATGTCAGATTAATTCCACTGTCTTTCCTTTTCTTATCTCCCCTTTCATTCCCATTGTCTAATCTACTGAACTTCTAGTCTTCTCCTCACCCCACACTTTTCTATGTTAGCATTATTGACAAATGTTTGCTTTATTGTGGGAGGCAAATTGTGCACTACAGGATGCTTAGCAGATTTCCTTATCTCTAACAACTAAATGCTCATAGCATACTCCTGCAAGTTGTGACAACTAAAACTGTCTCCAGTGAAATGTTCTTTGAGGTACAAAATCACCCCTGGTTGAGAACCACTGCATCAGATTCACCATCACTTTGGATAAAAATTCAGAAATTGTAATAATGAAGAAAAAAATTTTAAAAAATGCTTGTTTCATATCAGAAAGGTTGAAATCATTTATATAAAAAAAGTTTTTGCATTCATCACATCAATACACTCAAAGATAAGAATCATATGATCATCTCAATAGATGCAGAAAAAGCATTTGACAAAATACAGAACCCCTTCACATTCAAAACACTAGAAAAATTAGGGATAACAAGAACATATCTCAACATCGTAAAGGCTATGTATGCTAAGCCCCAGGCCAACATCATTCTAAGTAGAAAAAAATTGAAGGCATTCCCTCTAAAAACTGGAACAAGACAGGGAGGCCCTCTTTCACCACTTCTATTTAATATTGTTCTTAAAACACTGGCCAGAGCAATTAGACAGACTAAAGAAATTTAAGGGATACACATAGGAAAAGAAGAACTTAAATTAGAACTATTTGCTGACAATATGATTCTATACCTAGAAGACCCAAAAAGTTCCACCAGAAAACTTCTGGAATTAGTAAATGAATTCAGCAAAGTAGCAGGATATAAAATCAACACACATAAATTGAAGGCATTTCCATATATCAGTGACAAATCCTCTAAAAGGAAAATGAGGAAAACTACCCCATTTATAATAGCCTCAAAAAAAATACTTGGGAATCAACTTAACAAAAGAGGTGAAAGAGCTATACAATGAAAACTATAGAACCCTAAAGAAATAAATCAAAGAAGACCTTAGAAGATGGAACGATCTACCTCACTCTTGGATAGTCAGAAATAATATTATCAAAATGACCATACTACCAAAAGCACTATACAGATATAATGCAATTCTGATCAAAACCCCAATGGCACTTCTCATAGAAATAGAAAAAGCAATTATGAAATTCATCTGGAAAAATAAGAGACCTAGAATAGCTAAAGCAATCCTTAGCAGGAAGAGTGAAGCAGGTGACATCACTATACCAGACCTTAAACTATACTACAGAGCAATAATAACAAAAACAGCATGGTATTGGCACCAAAACAGATGGGTAGACCAGTGGTACAGAATAGAGAACATAGAGACTAACTCACAAAATTACAATTATCTTATTTTAGACAAAAGTGCCAAAAACATACATTCGAGAAAAGATAGCCTCTTCAACAAATGGTGCTGGGGAAACTGGAAATCCATATGCAACAAAATGAAATTAAACCCCTATTTTTCACCATGAACAAAACTCAACTCAAAGTGTATCAAGAATCTAGGAATTAAATCAGAGACCCTGCATCTAATTGAAGAAGAAAGTAGGCCCTAATCTTCATTGTGTCAGATCAGGCCCCAACTTCCTTAATAAGATTCCTATAGCACAAGAATTAAAATCAAGAATCAATAAATGGTATAGATGCAAATTAAAAAGTTTCTTCTCAGCAAAAGAAACAATCTGTGAGGTGAATAGAGAGCCTACATCTTGGGAGCAAATCTTTACCCCTCACACATCAGATAGAGCACTAATTTCTAGGATATATAAAGAACTCAAAAAGCTAAACACACACACACACACACACACAAATTACCCAATAAATGGGCCAAGGACCTGAACAGACACTTCTTAGAAGAGAATATACAATCAATCAACAAATATAAGAAAAAATGTTCATCATCTCCAGTAACTAGAGAAACGCAAATCAAAACTACCCTAAGATTTCATCTCACTCCTGTTAAAATGGCAGCTATTATGAATATAAACAACAATAAGTGTTGGCAAGGATGTGAGGGAAAAGGTACACTCATACATTGCTGATGGGACTACAAATTGGTGCAGCCAATATGGAAAGCAGTATCGAGATTCTTTGGAAAACTGGGAATGAAACTACCGTTTGACCCAGCTCGCTCTCTCTCTCTCTCTCTCTCTCTCTCTCTCTCTCTCTCTCCTCGATCTATACCCAAAGGACTTAAAAACAGCATACTACAGGGACACAGCCACATCAATGTTTATAGCAGCACAAGTCACAATAGCTTTTGTGGAACCAACCTAGATGCCTTCACTAGGATTAAAAAAAAATATGGCATATATACACAATGGAATATTACTCCGCAATAAAAGAGAATAGATTTGCAGGTAAATGGATAGAGTTGGAGAATATAATGCTAAGTTAGTCAATCTCAAAACAACAAATGCCAAATGTGTTCTCTACTATAAGGAGACTGATTCATAGTGGGATGTGGGGGGGGGGGGGAGCATGGGAGCAATAGATGAACTCTAGATAGGGCAGAGGAGTGGGAGGGGAAGGGAAGGGGCAGGGGGTTAGAAATGATGGTGTAATGTGATGGACATTATTATCCAAAGTACATGTATGAAGACATGAATTGGTGTGAATATACTTTGTATACAACCAGAGATATGAAAAATTTGTGCTCTATATGTCTAATATGAAAAAAGAAGTTTTTCCAAATCAGTGATGCTGAGAGCCATTGCCAAGTAGGAATGACGCATGGCAATTTCTTTGTCAGCCTACCCCATGTTGCTTAGAGGAAGGACTCTCCATTGTGGAAATGGGCTTGCCTTTGGACCCAGGTCATTTACAGTGACATTGCATGTATGTTTGAGTAAGGTGACCCTGCTCAAGGACCAGGGTGGATCCGGGTTTAGGGAGGATCCTGCTGGATTAGGGTGGGTCCAGGTTTAGGGTGTATCCTGCTGGGAATAGGGAGTATCCCGCTCCTTGGGTTTAGGGCGGTTCCAGGTTTAAGGTGGACCCTGCTGGGAATAGGGCGTATCCTGCTGCCTCAAGCGCCCGCCTGCTCCTTGAGTTCCCGTTGAGTTCTCGCGGGATTCAGAGAGTATTTTGGGATGCAGAGCCCAGTGGAAGTGTGGATTTCCCCAACGTGCGTGTAGAGTACCGGTAGATTTCGCCAGAACGTGCTTGTAGGGTGCCGGTGTGAGTTCGGGAATAAAGAATTGCTGTTTGAATCTACAAGGCTGTGAGTGGCTCGTGATTTTGTGCCCAGCCAGACTGCGGAAAGTAAAAATGCACAGCTAGAGAGAGAAACATAAAACCAAAAATAATTTTTAAAATACAAAATTATCTTGCTGCTGGTAAACAGTTTTGAAATTTGGATTACTAAGATATTTTGTCCTCTTCTAGTGTTTTGGGCAAATATTCCCAAATTTTATTGCCTACGGTATGCAGCATAATGGTCAGTAGTGCCAGCTGATCATTTCTCAGCCAATAAACATCTGGTAGCATTGAGTCTTTCTTTAACCATCAAACAATAACCATTGTCTTGGACTGGGAATCTAACTCAGTAACAGAGCACTTGCCTAGCATACTCAAGATCCAGGGTTCAATCTACAGGACTAAGTAATACTAATACCACTACAACTAATAATAATCATTGTCTTTAAACAATGCTTATACCCCATTATGAAACAGTCACTTGGAATAAATTCATTAAAAATTAGTTCAGGAAAAGTGTACAAGACTTGAAATTATCTTGTTTCCATTAATTAAATGAAATTCAAGTTTCTATTAATTAAATAAGATTCCATATGAATTTGACCTAGACTGCAAAACACCCAGAGCTAAAGAAAAGATCAATCATATAACCTTGTGAATTGAACCTTGTGCGGGCTATAACAGTACTTTCTTTTTGTGGTTATGACTTTTTCTGTTAAATGTAAAGCTTCCTTGTAGAGATGCATACACTGTTGTTTATGCTGCAAGCCATATTAAAACATTTAGGAGAGACTGTGGAGGCGTTAAGAATTAATAAATAAATGAAGAAATTCATATTTTTCTTTTTGTTAGAATGACAGTAAACAGAAGTTCTAATCCTAAGGAAAAAAAGCACTGTAAATGTTTGGAGAAGGCCACTAAATGTGGATTCTTCAGAGCAACATTTGTATGCAGGACCATTGATAAAAGATATATTGTATATGTGATAATTTTAGACTCTTCTAATGTAGAAAAAGAACTTATTTGCATGTTAATGTATTCCAAACTCATAAGTAATTCCTCCCCTTCTTCTCCTGCTAACTACTAGTCACAAAGCTTAGATTCAATGTCAAATAAATCTTTGAAAGCTGGTACTCAAAGTCACTGCTTGGCAAGAGAAAAGCTTTGTGTCCCTAGTTGGGCCCATGGACAAAGCCAAGGATTCAGGCAGGGACTGAGGCTTCCATTCCAGCTATGCACTCCTTCCCCTCTGTGGACTCAAACAAAGGGCTAGACTTCCACATTCCTATATCTTCATCTATAAAAGATGACAAGGAAGGTTTGGGGTTGGTGATCTCAGTGTTCATACTCAATCTATATATCAAATTGTTATAATTTAAACAATAACACAACACAGACCTACAAACCTGGAATAAGTATCATGATATCATGTCACTAAAAATCTGTTTATATTCCATATAATACAGATACAAAGGTGATATAGTCTTTAACAGGCAAAATAAATCCCAGTATGTGCCTGGCATTTTTCATTCCCTGCATTCAATTCCTTCCCAATTCAATGCTTCCCCAAAATTCATTCATATATGTCTTACTATGTAGAGTGTGTGAGGTTCTTCTTTAGGAATGAATAATTTTAAGCAAAATTTAATTCCACTTTTAATATTGCCCTTCGAAAACTTACTTGGATTATGCCTTCAGTTGACTAAGAGAATTGTTTTTAATCCTAATTCTGTAAATAACCAAATATGTGACCTTGGATAAGTATGGCTGACCAGTAGAAAAATCTACCAAAATGTTGGCAGCCATTGTCATTTTTAGTGTGACTGAATTTTTTTTTCAAAAATTTTGTTATAACGTTCGCTAACACCCATATATATTATTTTCCAATCATAAAACAGTTTCTAAAGTCAGTAAACTGTTTCTAAAACAAAATATACGAGTCCCATTACAAAAGAAGTACTTTAGTCTCCATCTGTTAATTCTGCAAACAGTAGTGACAATTTATGGCTGAGATTGCTCAGATAATCTTTCATTAAAACATTTCAAAATTAAAGGATTAGTTATATTCTCTTCCTTCCAAAAATCGATTTGTGGGTACTACATATTTCCTCTGCTCCTTACTGCAGTCCAGTGATCTGGAGACCTGGGTCGTTGGTAGGCAGTTGAAGGAACAGTTGTCCTCAGCTACAGACCAAGAGGTATTCACTCCAGTGTAAGGGTGACAGGGAGGCAGTGATGCAACTGGGAAATACCTTATTGATGAAGCTACCAAATGATTTTCTATATGACCAGAAACCATGTCTAGCAAATAAATCAGCAAGTCTCTGTGGTTTTATTGCCCAACCCTCTTCCTGCAAGAAACCACCTCCTCCCACAGAGGACTCATAAGCAGTCATTGTCAATTTAGTAGTGGCCAGAACTGCACACATGCTCCAGAGAGCTTTCCAGTGTCTTTCTGAAATAGATACACAAAGCTCTTTCCTAGTGCAACTAGGACACCATTTTTTTTTTTTTTTTTTTTTTTTGCTTATTCTATATTTATCGAGCTCCATATATGTGCCAAACCCAAGAAACAAAAATATCTCCTTATTTAAAACATGTAAGTTTAAGACAAGCAAATTTGACCCTTACTGGGCAAGTAGTATTTTGAAGTTATAATTTGAAATGTGCCTGAAGGTATTATGGAGTTTGCATGTTACACTAAAGCAGAACTAGGCTTGAATTCTCATAGGAAAAAAAATATTAATGATTATAGCTGGTAAATATACTAAATTTCCCTGAACTTTGATTACTTTTCTTCAATGGAAATAGTAACATTGATAACATTTAGGACTTCTGTTATGTAATTGTGATTCTCAATAAATATTATTTGCCTTTGTTGTTAATAATGCTTATTAACAAACAACATTATCATAGTAGCAGTAGCATCTGAAGTAAAAAACCAGATGCATACAAAAATATAGAATAATCAATATATGTGATTGGAACAGTATATCCCTGAGGAACTTTGATGGAGGATAGCTCCTTAGTTCCTCAGTTAACTAACTGAAATGATTCTAGACTTCTAGATTTTATCTTTAGCTATTTCTGACAGCAACACTAATTTCAGCATAGAAGCCCCCCCAAACAAGCTGTTGACTGGAAAATAAGGAATACTACTAAATCCTGCCTCTCATCAAGCAAATTACAAAGAAACAGAGAGAAACACGTGCTATTAAATTTTAAGCTAAGCCACGTGTTCCAGGTAAAAAGCCACCAGCTCCTCTCCTTAGACCATCCAGGAAACAGAAGTCACCTTGCAGGGCCAAAATCTTACACTGGAGAAAAGAGTCTTTTTAGCAAGCGATGCTGGGAAAACTGGTTATCCATACATAAAAGAACAAAATGAGACCCTTATTTTTCACCCTGAAAAAAGTCAACTCAAAATGAATCAAAGACCTAGGAATTAGACCAGAAACTCTCCAACTCTTAGAGGAATTAGTATTAGGATTTAGTAGTATTCCTTATTTTCCAGTCAGCAGCTTGTTTGAAGGGCTTCTATGCTGAAATTAGTGTTGCTGTCAGAAATAAGGTCTACACTCCAGCCTGTAGGCACGGGCAACAATTTTCTCAATAGGATGCCTACAACTCAGAAATAATGTCAAGAGTTAATAAATGGGAGAGTATCAAATGAAAAAGCTTCTGCACAGCAAAGGAAACAAGTAGAAATGTGAAGAGAGAACTTATAGAATGGAAGAAAATCTTGGCTAGCTACTCTTCTGACAGATTATTAATATCTAGAATGTATAAAGAACTCATAAAACAACACCAAAAAAAAAAAATCCCAGCTAATAATTAGGCAAATGAATTAAACAGACACTTCTCAAAAGAAGTAATACATTTATGTGGCTGTGTCACTGATTAGCATGCTGATTTTAACTCCTTAGGGTATAGACCGAGGAGTGGGATAAATGGGTCAAATTGTGGTTCCATTCTAAGTTTTTGAGAAATCTCCATACTGCTTTTCCCAATTTGCAGTCCCACCAGCAGTGTATGAGTGAAACTTTTTCTGCACAACCTCGCCAACATTTATTGTTACTTGCATTCTTGATAATTGCCATTCTGACTGGAATGAGATGAAATCTCAGTATAGTTTTAATTTTCATTTCTCTAATAGCTAGAGATGTGGAACATTTTTTCATGTATTTCTTGGCCACTCATATTTCTTCTTCTGTGAAGTGTCTGTTTAGTCCCATTGTCTATTTATTGATTGGGTTGTTTATTTTTGGGGGTGTTAAGTTTTTTGGGTTTTTTACATATCTTGGAACTTAATGCTCTGAGGTTCAGTTGGCAATGATTTTCTCCCATTCTGTAGGCTCTCTCTTCAAATTCTTGATTGTTTCCTTTGTAATGAAGAAGATCTTTTAGTTTGATAACATCCATTTCTTGATTCTTGATTTTACTTCTTTTGCTTTAGGAATCTTGTTGAGAGAAAGTCAGTTCCTAAGCCAACATGATGGAGAGTTGGGCCTACTTTTTCTTCTAGTAGGTGCAGGGTCTCTGGCCTAATGCCTAGATCCTTGATCCACTTTGAGTTGAGTTTTGTGTAGGGTGAGAGATAGATGTCTGATTTCATTTTGCTACATATAGATTTCCAGTTTTTCCAGCACCAGTTGTTGAAGAGGTTATCTTTTCTCCAATGTATGTTTATGGTGCCTTTGTCTAGCATGAGATAGGGGTGTGTGTGTGTGTGTGTGTGAACAGTAATAAATACTGGAGAGGATGTGGAGAAAAAGAAACATTTACAGTGTTGTTAGGATTGTAAATTAGTGCAACCACTATGGAAATCAGTAGGGAGATTCCTCAAAAGACTAGGCATAGAACCACCATATGACCCAGCTATACTACTCCTCAATATTTATCCTAAAATCATCATACTATAGTAGTACATGTATACCTATGTTTATAGCAGCACAATTCACAATAGCCAAACTATGGAACCAGCCTAGGTGTCCATCAACAGATGAATGGATAAAGAATGTGGTATGTATACACAATGGAGTTTTATTTATTTATTTATTCAGTCATTAAGAAAAATAAAATTTATGTCATTTGTAGGAAAATGGATGAAACCTGAGACCATTATGTTAAGCAAAAGAAGTCAAACTCAGAAAGTCAAGGGTCATATGTTTTATTTCAGAAGTGGAGCTAGAGAAAAAAAGGAAAAGAAAGGTAAACAGGGAGGAGAGATGGGGGTAGGATTTCATGAAAATCAAAGAGAGATTAGTAGAATAGAGAAAAAATGACTAGGAGGTAGGAGGAGGGTACAGAGTGGGGAAATGCTGGGGAGTAATATTGGCCAAATTATATTGTTATATTGTGTGCATGTATGAATATGTAATAACAAATCCTACCATTATTTATAATTATAATGCATCAATTAAAAATGTAGGAAAAAAAAGAGTTACTTTGCATCCTTATTCACAGTCTCTTAGATAGCAAGAGATAGCAAAAATATTCCTGAATGAAAATAGAAGGAAAAAGCTCTGAACAAGAGATTCCCTCAAAAATCTTATTTTATCATGCTGGAGGTGAAGACATAGAGAGATCTTCGGGTAGGGCTGGGAGTAAATGGTTGAATGATGTTTGGAGGGACTATGGATTCCAAACTGAGGCATTTATATGAATATCATCACTGTTTCTTTTAAAACTAAAAACCTCTGCATAACCCAAGCATTTCGGGGAACGAGGCTACACCAGCAGATAAGCATCTACAGACAGAAAGGGAAAGGCAGGGTCTGAAATCCAATTTCCTGACTCCTAAGCTAATTTTGACTGACATCCTCTCATGCTACCTAATATTCTCCTTACCAAAGGCCTAAGCTCAATATTTGGCAGACTAGAAAAAAAAAATTGTCTGTATCTCTTACATTGTTTTGTTATCCCATCCTATATCCAGTGAAATGACAAATTTGTTTTGGTTGCATCTTGAGAATTAGTATAAAAAAAGTTGTCAACAAAGTACCATAAGGAAATGTACACAGAAATCATATCTTGTACTAACTATTAAAGAATCCCTAAGGAGACAAGTAAATCAAGATTTCCCATACCAGAGAAATGACCCAATAGAGGGAAAATATGGTTTACCAGTTACCCTATTTGTTTTTCCTAGAATAGCTTCCCCTCAACCTCAACAGGATTGTTTTGCTTTCTATAAACTCTCCCCCCTGAAAACCTTTAAGAGTTAGATTAATTCAAATGTGTGAAGTCCACTGATTTTTTAGGGTAATGGAGAATTCCACCTCTGTTCACAGTTCTTTCTCTGCTCTTTTAAAGAGACAATGGGATCTAGAGCAAGGATATGTCAGCCAAGGCTGTGAAAATTCCTCCAAATTCTCCTGCAAACACTAAGTAGTGGCAAGCCCTGGCTCTTCCTTACTGCTACAAATACTTCCTTTATTCATAGTTATAACTACTTGATCCCCATCTATAAACGCTACCCCTTTTCCCCATTTCTAAGTTCAGTCCTGTCATATGATAGAAAAGTGGTCAATAATGCTGGTACTCTTTTCTAGCATTTGTTACGCTGTTGCTTGCTCCTTGTTACCTTTTAAATTGTGTCCCTGCCTCTTAGTCTCTTATTGTGACATTGGCAGTCTCAAAGGACAGCAACGAGGTCACATTTTCCTTTGTGACACCAGAACTTGGTACATTGGTGGCACACACAATAGTCAATAAATGTTTGCAGACTGAAGCCTCCTTGTGGTGAAACTCAGTTCTGTGCTCTGATCCCTTTGTTGAATCTCTTGCTTTGTTTGCCTTCTTAATAGTCTATCCCTTCTAGAACTTGGGTACTTTCCTGCTCCTGGAAATTCAGTTTCCAGACACTGATTCCCTGTCCCAGGCATTCTAATTGCAAATTTTTGACCATGATGCAATTATTTTCACTTACTGGGTTTCTACATGTCATCTCTCCCTGGTTCTACCTTTGCTTTTTTGGCATACTGACTTGCCATAGCACTGTGTTACTCTGGGTAGGATCTCTGCACTGTTTGCCTGGACTATCACTTGGTTAGTATAATGTGTATTACTAGATGTCTTCTGTTTATTAATTACTCAGTGGTTAATGGATCATTTTTTTAAAAAGTGATTCACGTCTTAGTACAGATTCATTTCATTTACCTATAAAATCTGTGACTATCCAAATCAACCAGAGTTCCTGGAAATAATCTGTAAGATGAAAAAGAAAAAAAAATAGGTAGAATAAATTTTATTAAGCCAAACAGTAATTAAGTTACCTCAAAATACCTTATTTTCCTTAATAAAGTAGGGAAATTTGTTTGGGGTTTTTGTTTGACTAAGTTAAACTTAACTGAACTTAATAAACTGAACTTAATAGATCACTTCCCTTGGACTTTAAATGAAAGTTATTACTAAAACTACTCAGTTGTTAACATCCTGTGACCCAATTAGATTTGTGGAGTTGGAGAAAATTAACCTAATTAAAATTTTGTTTGGGGTTTTTGTTTGACTAAGTTAAACAAGTGCTCCTGCCCTCTATGTTTCTTTCATATTTTAACAGATCAGTCAACAATATCATTTCATGTTAAAAGTTATCATCTTCACCTCCTGCTTCATTTTATTTCCCAGAGATCCAAACAACCTAAATGGGTTGAAGCAAGTCACAATCTAGAAAGTTCCTTTATTTTAATTCACCAGTGGTTCAATTCATCCAGGAACCTAGAGACGCAATGTTCGGGGCATGACCAATAGAACCTCACCCCAAGACATCACAACAACAACAGCAACAAAACAAAACAGAAACAGCTATGCCAGCTCATGGGTCCACAAACAAAAATCATGAAGACTTAACAGAGACCCCTCAAACCTAGGAAAATCAGAGGAGTTTAACTACACAAAATAATTGAAAACATTGTCATCAATTTTCCAAAATTCTTTCAGAGTCACTAGCCAACAAGTTGTTTTAAGAGCATTTTCACTTGCTAGGAGAAAGATAATGTAGTTTCAAAAACAAGTTGGTGAGTATCAAGGTGAGGCAGGGTTGCAATCCATTTTATCTACCTCAAAGCTTTTAAGACTTAAAACAGTTGTTAGGAAAATCTGCTTAATCTTCCTCAAAGGTCCACATCAGCAGAGGGATCACCAGGTCATGTTTGTCCTTTTAACACCACATCCTGCCTACAGCAATGGCCAAAGAATTCCTCAGAGGAAATGATGTTCATTTCATAACATTCCTTGTTAACAGTGAGATGAAACACTCAAGTGCAAATATTTTCTTCTGACATTCTTTACCACATGAGAAAATGTCACCACATGATATTAAATAAGGATATTAGGTCAATTTTCTCTTTTCTCCAACTCCACAAATCTAATTGGGTCACAGGATGTTAACAACTGAGTGGTTTTAGTAATAACTTTCATTTAAGTCCAAGGGAAGTGATCTATTAAGTTCAGATGTTTTATGGTAGAATGTAATAATCACATTTAAATTAAACTCTGTAGCTGATTTGCACAGAAAATCATAAGAGTAGAAATACAGATGTTATGGAATCAATGTGTCCTATCATAGTTCATAATGTTAAAAGCCTAATCTTCGATGTGATGGCCTTTGGAGGTGGACTTTGGGAGGTAATTAGGTTTAGATGAGGTTATGAGAGTGAGACACCCAAGATAAAGTTAGTGTTCTAATAAGAATGGAAAGAGATCAGAACTCACTCTGTCACCACCTCTGAGGGCACAGGGAGAAGGCAGAATCTTCGAGCCAGGTAGTGGGTCCTCCCCAGAACCAACCACAATGGCACCTGATCTCAGACTTCCACCCTCTAGAACAGTGAGAGATAAATGTCTGTTGTTAAGTTACCCAGTCAATGGTATTTTGTTTTGCCTGCCCAAGCTAAGACGATGGGTATAATTCAATAGTTATTTGATTGCTTATACTTGCCATATGCTTCCTTCTGGAACAAATAATACCTTTCTCTCAGATGTGGATAAAGAAAAGGGCCATTTTCCCTTTTTTAATGTGAGGGCAAAGAGTTTACCACTGAACTGGGTTTGGGGAAATATTCCAAAGCAGTTAGTTATGTCTGCTAAAACTCAAAAACCGGGCAAAAAAGCTACCACAATCTATAATTCTTGTCCCTAAGATTATTATATTATATATTTTAAATATCTTGATATTGATCATTCAGAGTAGTAAGATGTCATAATTTACCTAGTGGTTGACTTTTGGCCTTGAAAACTGAGCTAATAGGTACATTGTAGCAGCTCCCTAAGTAGCTGATAGTCTTTCTCCAAAGAAAATGCTTTAAAATGCTCAACAAACAAATGACACCAATATCTCTCAATCTCTACAGGAGGTTGGTTCTCTAAAGACCGAAGCAAAATATAGGGTCAGGGACTTCACTTTTTGTGCATTCCACCCATTTTCTCATGGTTATGAAAGAAATTCCTGTTCGAACTAGGAGAACTAATTAGGATAAGATTAGAGATGATGAAAAGACTGGACTTTATTAAAAAGAATGGACTTTTGAGAAGATAATAAAAAATGCTGGTTTTATGAGAGTGGAATTGTCAAATGTATTGAGAGGAGGAATATAATGGTTAAGAGGAAAAAAACATCATGATGAGAATGGGAAAGCAAGAAGGATGAAGTTTATAAAAAATATTAATTAATGTACTCTGCTAAATGCCATACATGTATTGCCACTTGAAATCCTCAAAATAACCTGAAGAGGCAAATTCTTAGATGTGGCCCTTCCAAAATTCAGGTGTTGCCAATGTGATAGCATTAGGAGGTGGACTTTAAGAGTTGATTAGGTCATCGAGTTTCCTCCCTTGTGATGGGACTGGACACCCTTGTAGAAGGGTTTCAAGGAGTTCATCCTTCTCTTGCCCTTCTGCCTTCCATCATGTGAGAACACATTAAGAAGGCCCTCATTAGATGCTGTGTTTTAACCCTGGATTTTTCAGCCTCCAGAACTAAGAAATATATTTCCATTCTTGTAAGTTACTCAGTCCGTGCTATTCTGCTACAGAAGCACAAATGGAATGAAACAGTAGGTATTACTATTAGCTCCATTTATATATGAGGAACTAGAGACAAAAGGTAATTTATTTACCCTTAAATTATCTGGTAGTTAGTGTAGCTGGGATTTGGATTCATGCTGCCTGAATGTAGAGCTACACCTTGATTCATGATACCATATTGACTCTCAGAGTTACTTGTTTTCAAACTAATAAGCTGTATGACCCTACCCACCTTACTAACTTCTTGTCATAAAATGCATGGACATACATTTTTTGTTTTTGTTTCTGTTTCTGAGTTTGAACAGGCTAAGACAGTGTGCTAAAAAGGCAGTGAAGAGTAGTGGTTAAAAAAAAATCAGACATTAGGCTGACAGAGTCCAATTCCTAAGTGTCCTCCTTACCCTCTACCTGTTAGGGGCAAGTTACATAGCCTTTCTGTGCCTCATCTTCCTCCATGGCAAAAAGAAGAAGTCAGTAATACCTATATCATGAGATTGTTATGAGGATTGAGTTGCTATTGGTAACACGGTTAAAAAAGTGGCTGGTACATAATAAGTACAAAAATTTTAGTTAATAAATTTTAAAAATCTTCATACACTGATGAAGGCTAAAAAAATTGTTTAAAATTCACTATGAATTGACTGTGGCTTTACAATCACTTTTGACTTTCATAGAGCACATATTTACCCTCTACTAATTTTAAATCAGAAATGTGACGTTAAAAAGCCAAGCTAATCATTAAAAAAAAAAATTAGTTATAATTCTGTGAAAGAACTCAAAAAATGGCCTCTGTATTCAGTCTTTTCCCCCCCTCAATGGCACTTTCTTCTCTGTTGCCTCTATTATCAGGTTGATTCTGCCTCAGTAGGCAGTTCCTAGCACCTCCAGACCTCCCTCATTATCCTACAGCTAAAAATCCCAGAAAAAAGTTTCTTATTACCAATATGTCCAAATACCTCCCCAAATTGATTCTCATGGACCTGAATTGGGTCCACATGATGAATCCTGAACCAATCACTGCCATCAGGGGATAGAATGTACTGACTGGCCAGACTCAGGGACCCCAGCTGAGGAGAGGGAGAGCTGGCCTCACTGATACCCACATAAATTGACAGTGAAAGATGGTAGCTTAAGGACTACAAAAGTACTGTTCTGAGAAGAAGGAATAACTGTTGCTAGAGAGACCAAGACAGAATGTCTCTATGTTAATGAGAAATAATATTTTTGTGCCACACACACACACACAAAAAAAAAACTGAATTGGGAAACAGAAAAAAAATGTTTGTTTCCATATTTTAAAAAACAATGAGAAATTTGAATTATGAGGCTAAGAAACTAATGATTTTGTTCTTACAGAATTTTCCCTCTGTTAAACAATAAAATTTTTCTTTCCTATGAAGGAAAGATTGCTGTTATGGTTTGGATATGAAATGTCCCCTCCCCCAAAGCTCCTATGTTAATGCAGGAATGTTCAGAGGTGAAATGATTGATATGGTTGGACTGTGATAGCTGTAACCTAATCAGTCCATCACAGTTTGAGTGGACTTCAGGGTCACTGTTGGTAGTGATCTGGCTGGAGGAGGTGAGTCACCGAGGGCATGCCCTGGAAGGGTCCATCTTCCTCCCTCTTCTTTCCCCTGCTTCCTGACCACCATGCATCAGCACTCCTCCATCATGCCTTCCATCCTGATGTTCTGCTTCACCTTAAGCCCAGAGCAATGGACTTGGCCCATCATGCACTGAACTCCTGAAACTGTGAGCCAAAATAAACTTTCCCTCCTCTAACTTGTTCTTGTCTAGTGTTTTGGTCACAGATACACAAAGCTGACACAATTCCTTTCATAAACACAATATTTTTAACATATATTGTTTTTTTACCTCTTGGTTTCCTTAACCATTTGCAAATCTTATTTGGAAACTCCATCAATCTTGTTCCTTTCAGTTCTCTTATGAAGACAAAAGAATGAACAAATACCCAAGAAAAAGAGAATTACTGTCCAATTTGAAAATTAATAAAATGAAGTTTGAATTTATTTTTTGTATTTGATGATTCCTAGAGAAAACCCTCTGGTATTTGTATTCCTTTCCAATCTTTCCTTCCCCAGAGTAAGATCATAGCTCCTTCTGTCCTTTTATATTTTCTTTACATTAATGTACTTCTTTCTACTTAACTAAACGCATTAAACACATCTAGAGGAACTAAAGTTAGGATGATTAAAGAAAAGAATTTTAATGTCAAAATTCATATTGAAGAAATGTTGCTCTTTGGTTATCTCCAAGAAAAATTCACAAAGAAGAGTGACAAAAAGTCAGTTTTAGTTTCATTTTACAAAATCTTTGTGCAGTTAGACAAAAACCCAAGATAGAAGTGAAATTTGGAAACTCCCTGTATTCTATTACTGTAGTTAGTGTTGTCATACTATCTCATCTAGAAATATTTCTGTGCTCCTGTAAAGTGCCAATTATCACATTTTAAAATGTTTATTTTCTTTTTTAAAAAATTATTTTTTAGTTATAGGTGGACACAATACCTTTATTTTATTTTTATGTGGTGCTGAGGATCGAACCTGGTACCCCACGCATGGTAGGCAAGCGCTCTACCCCAGCCCAAAATGTTATTTTCTTTTACGTGTATTTTTACTGCATCCTTTTCCTAGTTTTCTGGAATTATTTTTCAAAGAGTTACTTTAGATAAAATTTGGCATTGGACTTCCTTTAAGAACTGTACGCAATTTTGTAAACTGTAGTGAAATCTTTCACAGGACAAAACTGATATGACATTGTAGTCATGTGTAAGAGACTATGAAGTATATTTAAAAAATAATAGTCTGGTCACATTTCCTGAGCTACCTACTCAAGCATGCATTCTTCATGTGCACAATCTGAGGGTAGTTCTTCCTCTGACGTGCCTCACATCTTACTCCCAAGTGAGGGGCCAGAATTGTCAAGCTCAGAGGTGACACTACCCTCGATCTGGCATGTGCGTGTTACTAACCCTACCATATATCATTCCATAGTTAGGGCATAACAAACTGACACTTCCATGAATAAAGAAAAAATTCATATCCAAATTTCTTAAATCTCATGTAATTCTGTGAGTAATTTAGCCAAGACTAATCTCCACATTCAAATCTTGCCAAAAAACAAAACTAAAGAAATAAATTAAAACTTTGTCTCATGATTCTCAGGGAATGTCTCATCTGGCAAATCACCCTAATTTCTGGGGATATAAAATGATCAGAGCAGGAATGATGCTTGGTGTGATTCATTTGCATGTAATTTAGAGAAGACATATTGTTAGGAAGATCATTAATTGTGTATTAAAAATCCTGCCCTGCTTCTTTATATTTTTGATTCTGAAATTGAAGTCCTCACATCATTAGTAAGATCTTTAGCAGAGACATAAGAAAAATGGTAACTTTGAAAAGTCTACTGCCATATTCTCAAAGGAAGCATTCTTATAGAAAGCAGAGAGTTAAAACGTAGAAAGATCACTCTAATATATTCAATTTCTTTTTAATGAAGTATCAGTGAAGGCTGCTTTTCTAGCACTACACATCTGACCCCCCGAGGGTTTCCTGTGAGAATAAGCAATGTTTTTGAATGTGCCAATAGATATTAGTGCCAAGCTTGAAGCTATTTATGTGGATAAACAGAAGCAGGGGTGATGGGAGAAGATAGAGGCTCTGGGACAGGAAGAGGAAAGAACAGGGATGAAAAAGAAAGGAAGGAGGGGGAGGAAAATGAAGGAAAGAAGGTAAAATACTTAGGTAGGGCCTTCATAAAAGTATCCTTGACAGGTCAGACAAGCAAATGTTCAGAGAGAGAATAAGTGCCTGAGCAACATAAAGGGAAAACCTGAACATCGCAGATCTCAGCATAGATGTGAGGAGGCTTTGTCTGTTTAGACTCCATATGGAGATAGTTTTCTCAAGTCCAAATCTAAGTATTATAAATTCTTCCTATTTCCACGTTACAATTCACAACAACAACAACAACAAATGGTCTTACCTTCCTTGCCTTTCTCCTGCACAACTCAGTCCTTAGACCATTGTGAGCTGCTACTCCTTGCAGGGTGGGGAAGCAGAAGCCACAGTGGCCTGCCTGGCTAAGATAAGAGTCCACATGAGGTGAAGGGAGCATTTGCACAGGGGCTGGTGGTAGCCGGGCACAGGCCAGGTGTATTAGTCAGGGTTCTCTAGAAGAACAGAATCAAGAGCAAGTATGATTATAAAAAGGGGTTTTATTAGATTGGCTTACTCCACCAAAAGCATAGTCCACAATGGCCATCTGCAGGATGGAGAGCTGGAGGAACCAGTTGCTACACAGTCCAACACACTGAAGCCTCGGAATAAGAGGGATGATGGGTGCTACCCTAGTCTGAGACTGAAGTCTAAGAGGTATTCTCCCTGGAGACACTCGCAGTGTCCGCTTTGGAAGAGTGAAAAAGCGAGTGTCTGATACCCTCAGAGGGTCACAGCAGCAATCAAGAGCCCATTCAAGAAAAACTGAGCTTGCATCTACTGCTGCTTCCTTGTACTTCCAACTTTTATTCCATCTAAGCTACCGTCCTACTGGATAGTGCTGCCCACGCTTAGGGAGGGTCTCCAGTTTGTTTGTTATCCCACATGCCAATCATTCCTAGACACATCCTCATGACACACCCAGAAGCCTCTTAATCATCAGCATCTCTTAATCCAATCAAGTTGACAATTCAAATTAACCATTACACGAGGAGACTCGTGTAATACGTGAGAAAAATGATATTAAGCTTTCTCACTGTCATGGGAAGGGCAAAAACTAGACTGAATCTTGTGGCATTAGATTGGATTTGAAGAGGTATGCATCCATAGTTTTAATAGATAGATGTAAGAATAGAGATAGAGTAATACTACAGTTATCATGGTGGTCAGCCTCTAAAATGGTCCCCAATTTTTCTTGCCTCCTGCCACTCACACCTCTGTGGAGTCTTCTCCCATATGAATAGTGTTGATTGTAACCAGTAGGATGTTATGGAAATGATGAAATGAGATTTTTGAGCCCAAGAAAGAAAAGATTATCTGGCTTCCTCTTTGCTGTCACTCACTCCCGGACAAGTCAGTCACCACATTATAAGGATACTCAAGCCAATGCAGAAGTCATTAACATGAGGAAATTAAGCCTCCTGCCAACAAACAGTTCTAACTTGCTAGACATGTGAGTCACCATGAAAGTGAATCCTCCAGCCAGCCCCAGTCAAGACTTGGGAAAAACCACAGTCCTTCTGACATCTTGATGGCCACCTTGTGAAGGTCACAACTAATCCACTTGTGAATTCTGGGCAAAACTGAGAAGTAAATAATACCCATGTAAGCCACTAAGTTTCAGAATAGTTTGTTATATAGCAATAAGTAACTAACGTGTGCACCAACAGGTAACTAATATATTTCTGAATATATGTATGCATAGAAAACATAAACATATACATTTTCTAGCTCTAGTCATTGTCGGTCTTGGTGCAAAAAAAAAAAAAAAAATCAAAACCACTGAGCATACCAGTGCCCAGATCATGGCTTCTAAATACAAATTTTACTAAAAGAAATCAGGGCTTCTCAGAGGGCTTACTTGAGGTATAAAGCAGGGAAAATTAAAGATGAACTTGAATATTTTATTCAATATATCAAAGAAATGGTCAAATAATTATAGAAGCCAGCTTGAAAAGGCTCTCAAAGGCAAATATGGAAGAAAACAAAAATTAATTAGTTCATACTGATGGGAATAATAAACAGGTGAAAAAAATGAATTGAAGGGAATAATTCCCTACTATACAATGCTAACTAATAAAATGCAGAAGACATGATAAAATTAAAAGTAACTATTTGAGGCTGGGACTGTAGCTCAGTGGTAGAGCGCTTGCCTTGCACTTGTGAGGCACTGGGTTTGATCCTCGGCACCATATAAAAATAAACCAATAAAATAAAGGCATGCTGTCCAACTACAAAATTTTTTTTAAAAAAGTAACCATTTGGCAACCACCATGAAAATAATTAATTTAGCCAAGAAACATAATGGTTGCTCATCTTAGTAAGCACAATTTTGATAAGGAATGAAGTAGTCATATAGTCTCACCTATCTACAAAATGGTTAATTGCAATGAAGAAGAAACTGTACAGTGGAGAAATTCAGCACATACTACCAAAGCAAAATATTAAGTCAATATCACCAGTAATGGGGTAAATTGAAAGCATACCACCTAATTGGAGCAAAAAGAAGAAAACAAATCAGATGCTAATATTCTAGTCCTGGAAGAAGCACAACTTGAATCTAATCATAAGGAAACATTTGATAAACTTGATTTAGGGACATTTTATAAGTTAATTGACAAAATTGTAAAAATCACAAAATGTTTTTAAAAGAATGAGGACCATTCCTGATTTAAGGAGACAACAGAGATATGACAGCTAATTGCAACATGTGATCTTGAATTAAGTTCTTTTATAAGGGCTATTAGTGGGGCAATTGACAAAAACCTTTATAATGTCTGCAATTTAGGTAATAGTAATTTATCACTGTTAATTTCCTAATTTTGAAGGTGTTATGTGGTTATGCAGAAAACTGTTCATATCTGTAGAAAATATCCACTTAAGTATTTGGAATTGTGAGGATTTTTTTATTTTATTATTTATTTGTTTGTTTATTTAGTACTAAGGATTGAACCCTGGGACACTCTACCACTGAGCTACATCCCCAATCCACTTATATTTTTACTCTGAGATAGGGTCTTGCTAAATTGCAGAGGCTGGTGTTGAACTTGCAATCCTTCTACCTCAGCCTCCTGGGTCACTGGGATTACAGGTGTGAGCTACCATGCCCAACTTTTGGAGTTACCAATATTCTTATCTGCAACTTTTCAAATGTTTCTCAATCAAAAAACTCTTCAACCTATATTTGTTACTTTTTTGTAAGTGACTAATTATTTAAAAAGATAAGAAAACTACTAATCTGAAAAGTGCAGCACTCATTTAGCAGAGAACTTAAAGGCAATTCAGAGATACATAATATCAAATAGAAAAAATACAGAGTGGACATGCATAGTATTCATCATGTGCAGCAAATAAAGTGCCAGCAACAGCAACAAAAAAAGATAAAGTACATGGAGAGCAAATTCAAACAGAGATATCCATTCAATTACTTACTTTCCCAAGAGGAAACAGATGGCATAGTTCAAAATGGAACTATGAGGGTTTATTTACAAAAAAGACTATCTACAAATATGTAGATTGTAGAAGACACACATCCAAGAGTTAGCAATAGCCTAATACTCAAGCCTTTAGGATGGAAGGACACAGTACAGGAACCCACAGAAAGAGTCATGCCTGCTGCCTCCAAAAATCAACACAGGAAGGACTCAGCCAGTAAGGCTTCAGGACTTCACCTCTCCTCATCTACTGTAATGGCTCCCCACTGGGAAACTGGCCAAACAACAGGAAATGAAAGGGTGTGGGTGCCCATGATGTGGTCCACATGAGTCAGCCTGTCTGGCAGAAAGCAAAGTACAGAAGAGTTGAGAGTAGATATTAGGGACTAATATAAGAGACCTGGGCTTCCCACTTTACATGATATGAAATCAAGAACAGCAATGTTTATTAACTCCCCATCAATAAGGACTCTATGCCTTTGAGAAAATTTCAGAGACTAAAATTGAGAAGAATTTGCAAGAAAAACAATCACTGTAAGACAGTCACAGACATGAAGGTCATTGGATCCCCACTTTGTACACAAAGTTTGCTAACATTATGGATGGGAATTTTTACTAAGAAGATGTTTTGATTGTTAGCTATTAGTCACTTTTTGTAAGTTAACTTAACATTTTTCTACAGTGTAGCCTTACACCAACACAGAGAATGGTGGGGAGAATTAGTGCAAAAAAGATAAGTATGTAGTACACTATGTATTTTCAGTGAGTTAAAAGAGCAATCATATGAAGGTAAGGCTGGTTGATGAAAGAATGAAGCATACATTTCCAAGAATCCACATTTGGCTCAGCCAAGAGCCTGACATTTAAAAATAAAAATTAAAAAAAAAAAAAATAATCGGATGATTCAAAATCATACAATGAAAAAAAAAAACAAAAAAGAACCCAGAAAGCAACAGGAAGGAACGATTAGCCATAGTTCCTTTAAGGACTCATGACTGTGCCCCTTTCCCTGGGGAGAAGAATTGAAAGTATATATAAAAAATATCATTAAAAAGTTTTGCTTAAGTTATCTGTTGGTGAACTATATATAATTTTTGTAACTTTGTGCAAACTCAATCCTTTCCCTTTAATCTTTTTGTTTTTGCATAAAGTTCAAAAGCTAAAAGCTGACTAGATATATAAATCTACAACAAGTAAATTCCATACTAGGATTTAACCTCAAATTTTTGTTCTCAAATATATTACCTCAACAAAGGTTTCTTCCTGGATGTTGAGAACACAGTTTGAAATCGAATAAAATTTTCTAGATGGTTTGCTTAAACTTTTTATTAGACATGCATGTTTTATGTAAACTTGGCATAATAAAAATGTTGTCAATTTACATATGTATATATGTATATGGATATATGTGTGTATATATATATGCTAAAGGATATTCACTGAAACACAAGAGACTGGTTTTAAGCAATTTTTCATTTTTTATAACATTTTCTGGTACAGTGTTCTAAAAATACATGAAATATATTTCAAGCACACTTATGTCGTTTTCTCATTTTGTGTTAAATTTGTTACATACATTAAGGTGAAAAGAAAAGTTCTACTTTATAACATGATTATCTCATATTTTTAGTTCCACTTGACTCTGTAGAAGATAGTTTTTCCTTGTTATTGGTGCATTATAATTATACCTAACAATGGGTTTCTTTGTTACATATTGGTATTTGCACACAATATAACAGTATAATTTGGTCAATTTCATTCCCCAGTAACTTCTCTGGTTTCCTCGAACTTAAAATAATTTAATACAAATCAGTATATAAAGTATATAAGTTATATAAAAAAATTCTTCTATTATAATATAACTTTGCTTTCATAGTGATCTCAAAAGAGCTTTCACAACCATCATATTGAATTTCATTATACTTTCATTTTCATAAAATGCTGTACAAGATCCAGCACATGTTTGACCCCATTTTACTGATGAAGAGACCAACTATAATTCCCACAGCTAGTAAGTAGCAGAGACAAGATTCAAACCTAAATTCCTGAACCCAAATCTAGGGACTTTGTTGTGATATAATTCTATCTATAATTAAATCCATATGTATAAAGAAGCTGCTTCAAATACTTTCTATGAATACTTGAATATTCATTGCTCTATTATATGAAGAAAGAGTTTCCTTCAGCAAAATGGAGGAAGGACAAGGAGCAGGAAAAGGAGGAGAAAGTGAGGAAGTGAAGCAACACTTGGGTTTGTATTCGAGTGAAATGTTTGCTTTGAAAGCAAGAGTTGCTGGTAGTCTTTCCCAATACACTATACTATAGTTCCGGGTATGAATTCCACTGGCTTGAATTATATTTAAGGAATTTTTATAAAATTTGTTCTATTGCTTGGGAATGCCATTTCTAATAAGACATACAGAAGTACACAAAGAAAAACAGTAGTAAAACATGCAGAAGAATCACTTGGAATTCCTTTGTTGAATCTCTGGCATTAAGAAACAAGGATGAGAAAAATGCAATATCAGTTAGAACAGAATGAAATATATTTCAGTGATAAGCAACCAGCCACATCCCAGTGACTTAAAACTGGGATTTCTTTTGCATTCTTGCTACAAGTCTATTGTGATTTGGCGGGGTCTCTGCTTCCAGTCATCCTCACTTGGTATCCAGGCTAATGAATAACAACTTGTCTGGAACAGCAGGGCATGGAGGCAAATGGAAAGAGAGTAGACAACAAACTGGATACTGGGCTTAAAGAGACCAAGCACATGACCACTCTAATTCCTGGGAAATAGAAAGAAGTACAACATGCTGGGGAAGAGAACTGGGAATCTTTGTTGTTCAAAAAAAAATGACCAACAGATTTTCCTGCAGGATATTCCTTCCTGATACCTCACCTTCTCTCATTTGCATATTTCTACTTTATTGTCTTGGGGCAGTTGCCTCCTGTCCCCTTGTATTTCCCAGCATTCTTTGCAATCAGTGTTACAGTTTAGATCTGGAATATCTTCCAGAATCCTGATGTTAAAGGCTTGACACTCATTTGACATCATAGAAAGTTGGTGGAGACTTTAAGAGGTGAAGCCTTGTGGGAAGTTTTAGGTCACGAGATGGGGCAGGGTACATGCCCCCAAAGGGAATTGTGAGATCATGATTTCTTTTTTTTTTTGCACCAGGGATTGAACTCCGGGGCACTCTACCTCTGAGCCACATCCCCAGCCTTATTTTATATTTTTATTTAGAGACAGGGTCTCTGTGAGTTGCTTAGGGCCCCACTAAATTGCTGGCTTTTAACTTGCAATCCTCCTGCCTCAGCCTCCCAAGCCACTGGGATTACAGGCCTGAGGAATGAAGAATTGGTATGCCCCTCCTATGTTTTTCTTCCTGTACCAAGGAGAGCTCAAAGGTCAGCTGCTCCATGGGTGTCCCTATAAGATGAGCAAAGACTCCATTAGCCTAGGTTATGAGTGACTGTGGAACCACCACACTTACCCCATGTCCTGTTCACTGAACCTTTCTGAACATGTAACATGAACACTATTAAACATTTTTTTTTTCAATTTTTTAATATTTATTTTTTAGTTTTCGGTGGACACAACATCTTTATTTTATTTTTATGTGTTGCTGAGGATTGAACCCAGTGCCCCACGCATGCCAGGTGAGCACGCTACCGCTTGAGCCACATCCCCAGCCCAAAACATTTTTTTTTTATATAAGCACTGAGATTTCAGAATGCCTATTATGGCAGCTAGCATTAATTATCCTAATTAAGAAACTAGTACCTGAGTGAAGGGTATTGGTATAAGGTAACTAAAATATGTGAGCTTGCCTATTGGGTAACGAACAGCAAGGAAACTGATATCAGCTGCTGAAGCAGCAATGATATGTTTTGCAATGACAAAATAATTAGCAAAACTATCACAAAATAATTAGCAAGGCTATCACAAAATAATTAGCAAAACTATCACAAAATTATTTTGCTTGCTAATTACAATTCACATGGATATTCATTTAGGAATTTAGAGTAAAAGAGAGGAAAACAGAGATTTAGTGCTACGTATGTATTGATGGCTTTGTGCCACATTTAGCAAGGTGTTATGAATAGGAAATGAACTCAGAAAGAATGGACTATCTTGTCGGAACTGCCCTCCTACAGAGGTAGTGAAGAGCACTAGACCAGCTAGTGTCTCTGGGGCTGAGCGAGATGATGAGTGTTGTGACCTGGCCCGCCACCCAGCCTGGCCCAGAATCACATCGAGTTGGGAGTTGAGTCAACCATAGAGGTGCAGCAATCTCAACTTTATTGTGTCAGGAACAAGGTTATTTAGTGATGGGGGGGGGGGGGTAAGAAGAGACAGTAGCGAGAACCAATGAGGGGCAGTTACGACACTATCACTAAGGGGCCTAGGCAGATTTCAGATTAAACCATTAGGCGGGGCTAAAGTCAAAAAAGCCCACACGCGGGCTAAAAGCCCGCCAATGCCAATCCAGCCAGGTCACGTATATGGAAATGCTCTGGAAGAACCCACGAGGCCACCTCAGCCAACAACCAATAATGGCCGGTCCCAAAGGACGTAAAAGGTCCCAACACTATCTAATAGCAGGCTGGCAGGGAAGACACAAATCCAGGACCTTACAGGCTGGAAAGTCAACTGTCTACACCTCAATAGTAGAAACAGTATTAAAAAGGCTTTGAATGGCAAAAACCCAATAAAACTCTTTGTTTAGCAAGGCCAGATTAAGGCTATAATCTTCCTGTTTAAGCTCCATAGCCTAACCCAACCTAGAGAATGTAAAGCCAGGGAATGAAGATGCATGGGAGTGAAGTCAAAGTGAGAATCTTATTTCAAAAGGCACTTTAAGCATGATCACTGAAACATGAAATTTACTAGAGGTAAACAGATCGGAAGCCTACTCTCAATGGATTGAACTGACAAAGAAACTGGAACTTTGACCAAAAATAGCATTGAACAGATGACAAGTCTTGAACCTCCAACTTCCTTCCTGAGAATGGACTGAGAAAACTATTAAGCCTCAAAGAGCATATGCTTCCAATGTCCATTTTATATCCACTGGAGAATAGAGGACTGGAGACACAGAGGTTCCTCTAGAGAACAGTATCATGGCCCAGAGAAGCACTCTCACACCAGTATACTCACAAGGTCTCCTCAAATTTCAGAACTCCCAATGTTTCTAGCTTTCTCCATTTTCTGCAAATCAGAGTTGTGTGCTTCTATTATCATGTCCTTTTTTCCATTGTTCTTTATTGAGAAATGGAGAGATGGGGAGAAAAATCTTACTCTGTAGTTCTTAAGTGTCCAAACAAGAAGAGCTGGACCCAGTAGACCCATGATGTTGTGATGGTGTAATATACAGGAAGAACCAACTTTTTATTCATATTTTGAATGTTTTTAACTCTATTTGAATTTAGAACTTTGATGTTTAATTTTTAATAATGTTACTTTATATTGACCATATTTTAGAAATGGTGAGAATCCAAAGTAAATTATTCCTAACTTTTAGTCACTGGTAAGTAGTAAAGGAAATTTTGTGTGTGGCAATGAGTGCATATTTCACCTTCCATCTGACTGCACTGTATTCTTATACCTTTAGGTAAGGGGTAAACCTATTAAATTCCTTTGATTACATATGACCATAACTCCCCCAAAATTAAGTTAAGCAAAAATAAAATGAATTGACTCATCTGATTAGGAAGCACACTATGATAAGTCATAAACTTTCAAGGGAAGCTACAGAGCCCAGTGATTCAGTGGCTGGTCAGGACCTTAATGTCACCACAATGTTTGTCTCCCTCCAGCTCTTATTTTGCTGGTATCTACTTCTCTGTGCATGTTTGCAACTTTTTCATATACTCTATATGCTGGCTTCCTCCATGCACTGGAGAGCATAGCCACTGATGGTCCAAACCCACATCCACACAGTGGGCATGTTAAGTGGGAAAAACGGGTTTCTCTCTCCATCTGTAACTATAAAGTGCTGGGGAAGAATTCTGTTTGGCCTGGTGTTGTTGGTAGGTGCGCCCTGAGGATAGTAACTGTCCCGATGCATGTGATATGATTAGCTTCGCCTGAATCAAATTTCAAACATGTGCCTGGGAAGGTAGAGAATAGAGGTATAATGATCAATACGTGTACCAGGGAAGAATCCCTCAAAGAGGAGGAAATGTAGCTCTAAAAAGGAAGATGGAAAAGATGAGTGGAAAGAAATAAGAGCTGCAAGATTCCTCTATGATAACCTAGATACCAATGGCAATGCTTCCTATGGAATATGCCAAGAAAATGCATCTTTCAGGAAAAGATACTTCCATCCAGGCCAACCCCAACCTTTGTCATTTCCAGTGGTTAGCCAGGCGCCTTATCATGGTGTCCACATTTTGATCCATTCCCACTCTTCAGCAGAATGCATGGATCCCCTGGGACAGTGGTGTGTGATGATAGTAATATTCCACTGCCTCCTTCTCATCAGTCTTCCAAGCTTGGGAGTGACCCCAGATTGAGTTCACATGCTCCTCTCAGTAACAAACCCACAATATTTACATAAGCCTCATATACATTATGATCAAATGCTTTGAAATTACCAAATACTTTCTAATATTTCCACCAGACTAATGTTTCTACAGTGCCACTTAGAGTCACCTCTTAATTAAAAAAGAAAGACAATTCTATTGTTTCTAAATACGGTAAGCCACAAACTCCAGGCCTTTAAAGCACTCTGTTATCTAACCCCCAAATGCCTCTGCAGCCTGAACTTTTATTACTCTTTCATTCATATCTGACTTTTCACCCAAAATAGATTGTTCTCCTTTCCCAGTATACATGTCATTTTTTCAGCTTTCCTCATTCATTTACTAAACAAACATATATTGGTTGCTTTTTTAATGTACAAGATGCTGTGATAAGTACTGGGGATGTAAAGATGAATGAGACATAACTCAATCTTCAAAGAGCTCGCTCTAACTGTAGAAGAAACATATATTACAAATAATTATAATTCTCTGTAAAGCATTTTGCAAGTGAGGTATGAAGAAATTGCTAAACAAACTGACAGTATGGACAATTAGGGAAAGTTTCCCCTGGAAAGTGATATTTAATCTGGAACATGAGATGTAAGTTTCAGTTTGTCAGGTGACAAAGTAGGAAAGGGAATCCCAGGTATAAAGAAGAACAAGAACATAAGTCCACTAAAAATCTCTCATGACCAAATAGTGCAATGCAAGCTTTTATAAATATATTGGCTATTGCATATAACATAAAAAACAATTACAGCTTAAAGATTCCTCTCTCTTCACCCGAAGAATGCAACTGCCTCAGGTTGAGTTTGTTTATTAAGAGTCTCTTTTCCAAAATTGGTTGGACTTGTTTTTATAATTACACAATTGCATTAAATGTTAGATAAACAAGGGCTTCTTAACCTCAGTATTATTGGCATTGGAGCCAGATAATTATTTTTTTTGTAGGAAGCTATCATGTGCTTTATAAGATATTTATCAACATCCCTGACTTCTACAAGATGCCAGGAGCATCCTCCCCTGAGTTGTAAAGACCTAAAATGTTTCCAAGCATTGCATTGCTATATGTTCCCTAGAGGGGAGGAGGGTGCAAAAGTGCCTCTGGTATAATTGGGCCTAATTATGAAGAACCTTGTGTATGGGGTTGTTTTTGTGTGTAGAGGGTGTGTACTGGGGATTGAACCCAGAGGCGCTTAACCACTGAGCCACTTCCCCAGCCCTTTTTATTTTTATTTTTTTTATTTTGAGACAAGGTCTCACTAAGTTACCTAGGGCCTTGCTAAGTTACTGAGGCTGGCTTTGAACTCTCAATCCTCCTGCCTCAGCCTCCCAAAACACTGGGATTACAGGCATGTGCCACCATGCCCAACTGGTATTTTCTAGGCACACAATGAGAAACCATTAAAACTTTTGTAGTTGAGAAACATATGTGGCAATATATTTTTAAGGATAAGTTAGAAGAGGCAAGACAGGGAGACCTTTTAAGGAGGCAGTTGCCATAGAGTAAGTGAAAAGTAACCAGGGTCTCAATGATTACAATGGCAGGTGATGGTCAGAGACAAGTTGAAGAGAGATTTTGGTGGCCAACAGATGTCATTCACTCCATCTGGGAGTCCCTTTCACTTTCTCCTTCTCTCTGTACTCACCTACTAATTGAACCCAACCTCAAGGTGCAACTCAAATCTCGTGTCCCTGGATCAAAGCACCGTAAATGATGTGTCTCCTCTGAAACTTGTAGATCATTATTTGAGCTTCTCTCAGGGAGCTTTCCAATGTTATTACTTTAATGCTTACATTACTAGATTTTAAGTCTAAATTATAAAATTCTTAAATATAGAACTACATTTTATTCTTACTTTCTGCTCTATATACAGTACTATGCTTTCCAAACGGCAGCTGATGAATATTATTTTTGAGGGAATTATGGGACTTGAGCCTAATTTGCATTAATAGTTTTATACTAAGTGTCCCTTGAATTCTTCTAGAAGGAAGCATTCAAGGCTGAGGAGAGTCTGGGCTTGATTTAACCAGTACTGCATTCTTTATAGGTCTGCTTCCCACAGTTCCTATCTACTCATATCACTAGAGGAAGTTCATATTCATTAATCTTACAGCTTTTCTTATAAACCATTCCCTGGAGACACTCAGCAAAACAACATCCACATGCCCCCTCAAGGGGAGGAGGGAAGTAACTAGAGGCTAGATGGCATCAAACTACTGAACAATGACATGGAACTATGTCAAGGAAGATATGAATGTTAAGAAAAAAACGACCATCTGGATTTTTCTCAACATAAATGACTTCCTGCTCATATAAAACATCAAAACTATTGGTCACGACAGTCTCTCAACTATATTCTTATTCAGTTGCTCACAACTCTCCTACTAGATTCCACCAGCAAGCAAGTGGCAGAGAATAGTAATTGTGAATAAAGCTGTAGTCACATGTTAAGAAATATTAGAGATAACTCTAGTGATAAAAATTGGCACAAATATATAAGATTAAAATTCGGTCACATCATATATCTGATGTGATATATGATGTGACCGAATTTTAATCTTATATATTTGTGCCAATTTTTATCTTCTGGCATCAACTAAAGTGGTTAAATTTTCAAGCTGACATTTATTTGAATGTGTATCTTGAGTTTCAGATTCTATTGACAGTGCAAGAAGTGCGAAAAGAACAAAAGTCAAGGTTTTTTCTAACAAGAATCTTACAGAAGAGACAAAGGGAATAGACGTACCTGCCATCAGTGGCAGCCTGGGGAGCAGGGTGGGGTGACTGTGTGGCTATGTCTGCTTCAAGCTTATTTTTCACTCTTTTGACTTATAACCATCTTGAAGCATCACATATGTTATCCCATTTCATATCAGATAACCAAGATGTCATATCTATGTGATTTGGATGAAATTAACCCCAACCCACTCAAAGCTGCATTGGTACATGGAGGGAACATCCATGGGCTAAGGTGATAGCAATGGACACACACACACACACACACACACACACACACACACATATCTCTGAAATTTTTTAAATTACAGAAATATTAGACATATCAGTGTTTTTAGAGTCTCTTGGCCACTTCCATCAACCTGTTTAAGTCTTAAACCTTTAGCCTGCCCTGCAGCCTCCTGCTTAAGGTTCTCTTCCTCTTTTTGTTTCTCAAAGTTGAAAGGAAGGAAGAAAAGAAAAAAGAGAAAGAAAGAAAGAGAGAGAGAGAGAGAAAGAGAAAAGGAAAGAGAGGAAAGGAAGGAGGGAGGAAAGGAAGGAAGAGAAAGAGCATGACATTTGTGCTTTCTTTTTATTCTGCCTTCTCTTCCATACTCTGCTCAGATGCATCTTTTTACACATTCAGGAGGGTATTTTGCTAAACACGTACAGTCCTTGAGTGTGTGAAGTTCTGTTACTAGCTGCTAAGATATTTATTGTTTGTTTGTTTTACAGAAAATCTAGTTGTAAATTAGCAAGTGGTATGAAATACCAAGCTACTGATAATCAAAGAACTGAGGAGACAGAAAGATAGGTGGGGCATGATCCCAGTCTGGAAGGCAAATATCATCCAAAACAAAGCCAAAGAAGGCTGAGAGATGGATTTACATGATTAGGAACATAAAGAAACTAAAGGCACTAAAAGAGCAGAGTTTCATCATGCACAAAAGACGATAAGTGAATGAGGTAATAATGGGTGTTTTAATCAGCTTGATTTAGACATACCACATGTGTGTATCACACATATATCCAGACACCATGCCATATACCATAAATATATATTATTTCTTAAAGTGAAAATTCTAAGTTTTAAGAAGACTATATGGTTTTTAAATGAGATAAATAAAATCAAGAACCAAAGACTTTGCCTATAAACTTGACATAATAGTATTCAATTTTTATCAATTAATATTTTTACTTGGCAATGTTAATATTAACAATAAAAATAACCAATAACATTCGCTATGTGATAGGCATTGGGCCAGTTTTTAGAATTGTAGAGATATGGTTTGGGAGGCTGAGGCAGGATACTTGCGAGTTCAATTCTTAGAAAGGCCCTAAGCAACTCAGTGAGACCTTGTCTCTAAATAAAATACAAAAAGGGCCGGTGCTATGGCTCAGTGACTCAGTGGTTAAGCACCATAGAGTTCAATCCCCAATACAAAAAAAGAAAAAAAAGTATATATATGGAATACTATAACATGAGAGTAGTTTCAGGTAATGTATCTGAGAATTGCAGCTAAAAATGATCAGAAGTTAGAAGGTAGCAGCAGAGCTATGTGGTTGTGAAGTAGTAAATTGGGACCAAGATTGTGATACAGCAATAAAAAGGCAAGAATGAGAATAATGAATAAGTGTGTGTGTGTGTGTGTGTGTTATTGCAAAGAACAAATTAGCAGATCTCACTGAATTTTTAATAATTTAAATGAAATCTGAGAAAACCTGGTCAAAGGCACTCTTAAAGCCTCAAACTTAGCTAACCAGAAGGCTGATAGCCATTGAGAACTACAGAGAAACTGGATTCAGCAAATGGGGCATTGAGGAATGGGCATTTGCTCACATATAGTGAATAATCAAGAGGAACAACCCAAGAAGAAATCAAAATATATTAGGATACAAAGATCAAGAAATAAAATAATGTAAAGGTTATGATTGTTTTCAAAACTCTTTGTCTCTTTGTATTATCCTAACATGTAAGTTAATTTCTAGAAAATCATCATTATCATTATTTTTCTTTACTAAAATTCAAAATGGTGGTGTTTCTGATATACCACCCAGTTGGAGAAAATGTCTTTTTCCTAAATAAAAAAATAAATGTATAAAACTTTACCACAACAAGACTGGAGCATAAATAACAATAATAATAATTATTATTATTATTAATATTAATATAATAATTATTGTAATTATTTTAATAATAATAATTAATAATAATAAAAATATTATTATTATTCTCCAAACAGTTTAGGTGCCAGGCATTGGAACTTGTGTTTGGGATAGAATGATGAAACAAATCTATGCCAAAACCACTGGTTAAAAGTTAGGAAATGTAAGGTTTTTTGTTTTTTAAATGCAGGAGGATTTTACATGCCCAAATCAATAGGCTACAACCATAGGCCATTTTTAGCCATCAACTCAGGTGATTCCATTACTTTGTCAATAATGAGCTGTCCAAGAGGGCTTCTTTACAAATTTATTGGGATTGATAAAAACAACATTAGTGTGTAATAACCAACATGAATAGTTTTACTAGGCAATTATCTCAAAAGAGTATATAGTTTATTGAATGAGACTAAACTTACCAACCTTAAAAACTCAAGTCCTAATATTAAATCTTTTTGAAAGAAGAAAAGTAAACTTTAGTCAATCTACCCTGCTTCCTCACAGAAATGGAACACTGAGCTTTATATTTTCGAGAAGCCTATAATGTGCATGTTGATATACAAATTACCAATTAGATTAATTACCAATTACCTATTAGATTAATATGTCTATTTGATTAAACATTTTAAAAATTACCTGGATACCTATTAATCTTTTCAGGAACAATAGCACCATGATTTGAGCAAGATAAGTTGAATGAGCATCTCCAGCAATCAGAGAAATGCAAATCAAAACTACTGTAAGATTTCATCTCACTCCAGTCAGAGTGGCAATTATCAAGAATACAAGCAACAATAAATGTTGAAGAGGAAGTGGGGGAAAATGTTCACTTATACATTGCTGGTAGGATTGAAAATTGGTGCAACCACTTTGGAAAGCAGTATGGATAGTCCTTAGAAAACATGGGATGGAACCACCATTTGACCCAATTAGTCCACTCCTTCATTAATACCCCAAAATGGAGCATACTACAGTGACATAGCCACAGGAATGTTTATAGAAGCTCAATTCACAACCCCCGAGCTATGAAACCAAACTAGGTGCCCTACAATTGATAAATAGATAAAGAAAATGTTTTATATATATACAATGGAATATTAATCAGCCTTAAAGAAGAATGAAATTATGGCACTTGCTGGTAAATGGATGGACCTGGAGAATATCATGCTAAGCAAAATAAGTGAATTCCAAAAAACCAAGGCAGAATGTTTTCTCTGACATATGGATGCTAATTTACAATGGTCGGTGGGGAGGCTAGGGAAAAATAGAGTTACTTTGGATTAGGCAGAGGGAAGGGAGAGGAAGGATTATAGAAGTAGGAAGGATAGTAGAATAAATCGGACATTATTACTATATGTGATTACATGACTGGTGTGATTCTACATCATGTACAACCAGAAGAATGAGAAGTTATACTCCATTTATGTATGATGTGTCAAAAATGCATTCTGCTGACATGTATAACTAATCAGAACAAATTTTTAAAAAAATTTTTAAATGTCACAATCCTTACAAATAAGTAACTCTACTCTTGTATTGAATGTGTTCCTAAAATAGCCATGTTGAACATTCAGCAGTATTGAATTAGAATAAAACTTTGCTCAATTTTAATAATTCTGTTAAAATGTTTTATACTATTCTCTATAACTTGAAACTAATAATGCTATAACTTATGCTAACCTTTTATTCGATTTTAATAAATAAACAAAGGGGGGGGGGGAACAGGACCCTACATGCACATACTAAATCTTACAAAATATTTCAAAAAATTTTTTTAATTGTGATATTAAAAACCTTACTACTGCTAAACATGATTTAGTAAGTTAAATCAGATTTCAAAGGATAAAGTTTAACCTGTCATTGTGGAAATGGCTGAAAAACCTGACTTTGGAAGTTAAATCTCCAGCTGCAGAGTTTACAGCCATGCAAGATTCATGAGCTTGTCAGGTACTTAAAACTTATGAAGAGACTTCTGTGGACCCATTTCCCAAGTCCACCTCTTGATGTACTTTACAATGAGGACTGGAAATCCATTCATGTGACTAGATTGATTGTACTAGCCATAGAGGTCAGCTGCCTATATGTTGATCCTATGTTAAACACCTAAGAGTATCTTTTGAAAAAAAGACAGCAAGCATATGGGTAACCTAAACCAGCCAATCATGCTGGTCCTTAGAATTTAAGACTATACCTGTACAGTTGTCAAAATAGAAAGTTTATTGAAATAGAATTTTCCCATGCAGGCCAGTTATTTACATAAAATATCCACCAATGTATTATTGCCCTAATCATTCTAGAATAAAAATTGACACCTTTTCTAAGTGGATGGATTGTGTATATGTCTTGCCAGTATAACATAAGGTATCTACAAATAGTGGATATATTTTAGGCTGGTATCCTGGAATTGACAAAAACAATTACATGAGGATGCCATGACTCCTAGAGGCTTTAACTTTCAGCAAGATGGCATCCAGAAGGATGTTTGGTGCTTAACTTCTGCCCACAGAATTTTTGCATTACTGACAGACCTGTACTTGATTTTACAGGTAGGGATTATATGTTCAGGCTTTGCAACAGGTGCATGCCGATTAAACAGACCTAGGCAAGCTCTTGGTCTCATGATCCTTGAAATGACTACTTTAATTTTATTCATTGTTTCTACAATTAAAGCCTTTGTGGCTATGTTTTAAAACCTACAACATGTGGATTTTCTTAATACTTTGGCTTAAATTATTTCCAGGATCCTCCATAGTCAGATGAATATTGATGGAAGGATTGAAACTAAGTTGAACACTCTGGAAGCCACTGTAATAAATAATGAAAATGAGTTCTGCTCTACGGTTTAGTGAAAGGCTTGAATGCCATGCTAATTATAAATATGTCTGTGTTACTATGGCCAAATACAATACTTCCCACTAGGATTGGGAAAACATTAAAAATCTTCTGATGAGTGTTTGGCAGAGTAATAATCATAACCTGGATCTTTCATAGTTAATTGAATGGCTTTAGTCCTAAAAATATGTTAAAACATTCCACATGGTATGTTATTGAAATGATATGTTTTCTACTAATTCTTTTCGTGTCACAATAGTAGTTAGTGACATCCTCAGATCAAGAATCCAGTGACTGAAAGTTATAACCCCTCGATTCCATTTCTAAATTAAGAAAGGGGGGAGATGTGGGGGGGGGGCTACCATAAACAGGAGCTGAGCACATAGGAACTGAGCACGTACCCTTAGCCTTGAACAATGAAGGTGTGGAACTGGCTTCTGCTCACAGCATGAAAACAGGAGGACCTCATCTTCCTTGGGTAAGGAATTACAGCTTGGGTAAGGGAGTGGGCATCACCCAATGGGACTGGGCTACACCTCCCTGAAACCCAATCCCTGGCCTCATTTGAGTGGAACTTTCTTGAGTGTCTTCCCCACAATAAATAGAGTTTCAGGTGTTCTCCCCCACCCCCTCCTTCTTTTGCCTCCCTAGTGAGAGCGCAGGCAGAGGAGCCATCACTGAACCCCAAGAAAAAGGTACTTAGTGCCAACCTAATTCACCTAGAGTGACCCTGAATGATTTAGTCACTGAAGGCAGGTAGGGTCTGGCTGGAAGAGGTGGATCCCTGGAGGTGTGCCTTTGAGGTTTATATTTTGACATGGTGAGAAGAGTCAGTCGCACGCTCTTGCGCTCTCTCTCTCTCTCTCTCTCTCTCTCTCTCTCTCTCTCTCTCCTTCCTGGTGCAATGTCTTGAGCCACTTCCCTCCACTACACTCTTCCACTATGATGTTCTGCCTCACCTCCAGCCCACTCTGAGGAATGGAGTAGGCTATGAACTGAGATGTCTGAAACCATGAAATTTTCCTCTAATTGTTCTTGTCAGGTCTTTTGATCACACCAGTGAAAAAGCCAATTAAAACCTTAGCTAAGGGGTTGTATTGCTTCAAGTTCCATAATATTGCATATATGCACTTGCTTTCGACCTCAGCAAATACATATGCAAATCATGTAACCTTCCTTATACAAGTTACTGAAACATTGATAGTCGGAGTTTCCTCATTGTAAAATAAGCATAGTAATAACTGCATCCACCCCATAGTGTCTCTGTCATCATTGACAAGTACTTAGCACAGAGCTTGGTAAATAGTATATGGAATACTTAGCACTGTCTGGCACATACAGAACACTCCATAAATATGTATTATTAAAATCTTTGTGTTAATAAAGAACTATTTGCCATATCTGCATTTCCCTTGGGGGAATTCCTTTCTGATCATATATTTTTTAAAATACTTTTTAGTTGTAGATGGACATGATACCTTTATTTAATTTATTTATTTTTATGTGGTGCTGAGGACCAAACCCAGGGCATCACATATGCAAGGTGAGTGCTCTACTACTGAGCTGCAACCCCAGCCCTTTGATCATATTTTTTAATTTGGGAATTCTACTAATGAAAATATGATTTTATGTGGGACTATTTTACTAAAATAATGGGACTGTTTTACAATATTTATATGATAAATTCTACAGATTCATTGAAAGATGACTCAGTTTCCTCTTCCAATTAAGCTGCTGATCACTGATGAATTTCCAAAAGATTTATTAATTTTTTTTATTTTTTAAAAAAAATCATATTTTCTTCTCAACCATCTCCATATGACATTAGATTGAAAACAATTTCTATATACTCCAAACTTTCACCTTTATAAATAGCCAGTAAAGAAAGATGGACAATAAAGTTTGTCATTTCTAGAGCATTTACATTTGTAATTTAAAAGATTTTAGGGAAAAAAAAGGCATTAAATAAACTTGTCTTTTATTCTGATTGTATAGAAGTGCTTCAATTTTCCTTTTGCTTTTTTTCTGTGAATATAAATTCATATTTGTGTTTCAGACACCAGTTTTTCATCCCAATCATTATAATAAGATGGACATGCACAAGTTCAAGAATTTACTCTTTGGCCAAGTATAGCATTATTGATGTCAACAAATTCAGTTCACCTTCTTAGAGACAGGAATACAATTTTTTTCAAGCTTCATATATTTTCCTCATAGAGGAATGGATTATATTGGAAGCTACTAGTAACTCTCCTCTTACCAATCTTGATAAAGGGCAGAGAGAGAGAAGAAGCCCAATATCCCCCATGCCTCTCTTTCACCAGCAGACACCCTCCTTTGCAGATCCCTTGGTTCACCACTAATTTTTAGCCTGGATCATTGGTTTCTCATTTCTACAAATCCAAATCACCCATAGATATTTCCTGTGAGATTTCATCTTGATTAATCACCATATGTGACTCAGGCCCCAGGAGCCCAACACAGCCAGTGTGTGTAGCTAAATCATTTAATAAATGAGAATTTCTAATGAGAAAACCCTGTTGTGGTAAACCCTGTGTTGTAATCCACAGCTCTCCCTCTGAGCAGGCAAACCTCAAGTGTTTTTGTTCATCCCTAATAACATCGGCCCTGAAGATTTGTGAGACTAATGGAATGGGCTCCAGTTTTATAGAAATGATTCACATAAACCTGTCATCTTGGGCATGCATGTTACCTATTTGACTTTCTTTGAGTCCTTTCCTTAAATTAATGAATTCATCAAGACAGATGCATCCAGGTTAGATTTTTTTTTTCTTTAGGAAATGTCTTATTTCATCTTTGCACTTTAACGCCAAGTTGGTCAATTGTATCAGCACAGTTG
Organism: Marmota flaviventris; assembly: GCF_047511675.1. Taxonomy (NCBI): domain Eukaryota; kingdom Metazoa; phylum Chordata; class Mammalia; order Rodentia; family Sciuridae; genus Marmota; species Marmota flaviventris. The sequence continues at coordinate 79,146,901 of NC_092505.1, forward strand.
AAAAAGGCAAGCTGCTTTGCACACTGAGCTGATGATTCATCGGTTTGCCTCCATATTTTTATGTAAAAAGAATTCTATAAATTTACAATATATGAGTTTTTATATTGAAAAATGATGCACATTTGCTGTTAAACCCAACAGTATTTACAGAAGGACACAAAAAATGACTTAATGGCACTGAGGGTTGGATACCTCCAAAGAAACCAGAAGAATCACATTTTGTACAGAAACAACAAAATGACATTTGCCCCAGTGTGTTCCAAAGCTGTTTAGTATGAGGATAGAGCACACTGGCATGTAACATTCTTTTCACAGTTCATTATATGACTTAAACCGTAATAAAAACAAGATGGGGTATACAGTTATTTTGTGAGCAGAAAATTTATTCTCCAGAGAAAAAAGACTGGTTAGGATATTGTTTTATTTTTTTATATAGAAAAAAATATGACTTTATTTCAGATTCTATTTCTGTGAATGAGTCTCTAATATTATTTTAAGAATATTCTTGCACCAGGTGTGGTGGTGCACACCTGTATTTCCAGCAGCTCGGGAGGCAGAGATAGGAGAATCTAGAGTTCAAAGCCAGCCTTAGCAATTTATCGAGGCCCTTAGCAACTCAGTGAGACCCTGTCTCTAAATAAAAATTTTAAAAAGGCTGTATTAGAAGACACAGAGACAAACCCACATAAATACAGTTATTTCATACTAGACAAAGACATTAAAAAACCTACATTGGAGAAAAGATAGCCTCTTCAACAAATGGTGCTGGGAGAACTGGAAATCCATACGCAGCAAAATAAAACTAAATCTCTATATTTCACCACACACAAAACTCAACTCAAAGTGAATCAAGGACCCAGGAATTAAACCAGAGACCCTGCACATAATAGAGAAAAAAGTAGGTATAAATCATCATCATGTTGTGCTAGGCCCTGGCTTTCTTAGCAAGACTCCTAAAGTGAGAAAATCAAGAATTAATAAGTGGGATGGACTCAAACTAAAAAGCTTCTTCTCAGTAAAATAAACAACCAATGAAGTGAAGAGAGAACCTACATTTTGGGAGCAAATTTTGGCCACACACGTCAGAGAGAGCACTAATCTCCAGGATATATAAAGAACTCAAAAAACTTAACACCCAAAACACAAACAACCCAACAAATAAATGGGCTAAGGAACTGAACAGACAATTCTCAGAAGATATACATTTGATCAACAAATATATGAAAATACGTTCAACATCTCTAGTAATTAGAGAAATGCAAATCAAAACTACTCTAAGATTTAATCTCACTCCAGTCAGAATGGCAATTATCAAGAATGCAAACAAAATGATGAGGATGTGGGGGGAAAGGCACACTCATACATTGCTGGTGGGACTGAAAATTGGTGTAGCCAATAGGGAAAGCAGTATGGAGATTCCTTGGAAAACTGGGAGTGGAACCACCATACCTGGAATGACCCTAAGTATCCCTCTCTTTGGTTTATACCCAAAGGACTTAAACTCGTCATACTATAGTAATACAGCCACATAAATGTTTGTAGAAGCTCAATTCACAATAGCTAAACTGTGGAACCAACCTAGATGCTCTTCAATAGATGAATGGGTAAAAAAACTGTGATATATATACAAATGGGCTATTACTCAGCATTAATAGAGAATAAGATTATGACATTTGCAGGTTAAATGGGTGGAGTTGGAGAATATCATGCTCAGCAAAGTAAGCCAATTCCAAAAAACCAAAGGCTGAATCTTCTCTCTGATCAGTGGATGCTGATCCATAATTTAAAGGCTAGGGGGCATGGGGAAAATGGAGGAACTTTGATGGGGCAAAGGAGAGGGTGGGTGAGGAGGGGGCATGGGGGCAGCAGGAAAGATGGTGGAATGGGATGATCATCAATACCCTGTGTATATGTATGACTGCACTTATGGTGTGACGCTATATTGTGTACAACCAGAGAAATGAAAAGTTGTGCTGCAATTGTGTACAATGAATCAAAATGCCTTCTGCTGTCATATATACCTAATTTAAAAAAAATTAAAAATAAATAAATAAATAAAATAAGGCTGGGGATGTGGCTCAATGGCCAAATGCCCCTGACTGAGTTCAATCCCCAGTATCCACCCCCTAAAAAAAGAATATTCTTTATTCTCAAAAAAAAAAAAATTTAAATTTATTTTAGTTGTAGTTGGACACAATACCTTTATTTTACTTGTTTATTTTTATGTCGTGGTGAGGATCGAACCCAGCGCCTTGCATGTGCTAGGCGAGTGCTCTACCACTAAGCCCCAGCCCCAGCCCCTTTATTCTCAAATTAATAAGAAAAAACAGTGAGGCAAATGAGGTAACTTATTTGAGAAAAGCCTGTTATAAATTAATCCAATGTCTTTAGCTCATGATCCTACATCTCTCAAAGTGATAATGGGGTAGAGAGGGAAGATGAGAGGGAAGGGGAGGGGGGATAGTAGGGGATAGGAAAGGTAGCAGAATACAACAGTCACTAATATGGTATTATGTAAAAATGTGGATGTGTAACCGATGTGATTCTGCAACTTGTATTTGGGGTAAAAAATGGGAGTTCATAACCCACTTGAATCAAATGTATGGAAGATGATATGTCATGAGCTGTGTAATGTTTTGAACAACCAATAAAAAAAAAAAAAGATGGTTAAAAAAAAAAGTGATAATGGAATAAGATTATACTTCTATTAATTTATACACATAAATGCATATCTTACAGACAAAAATAATGTTTGATATGTTTGCTTGGTGCTGGTGTTAATGCCACTTCCTCTCTAGAAATTAGATGAAAAGAGTAACTAGATGTACCTCAAGAAAATATGGCCTGATGCTATAGGAATCTCTTTCTTTTCTTATATTATCTTTTCCAGTTATTCATTTTTTTATGGTAGACTGAAAATCTGATAACAGAATATCACTGTTCTTTTCTGCACATGGTCAATACTCAGTTTAAGTAAAGTTTCTTTTTTTCTATGAATCCTGAAAATGTCCCTCAAATGGTGCAGACATCCCCGGCTTCACATGTCTTCCCCTAGCCCTGTTGGCAATTCCGTATGGCAGCAACAGATGAGATTTTACTTTTTAAATATTTCATACCTGCTTATCTATGGGCTACAAGTGTAGGGCTAAAAATTCTCACTGGAATGATCAAAGACATCTCTTAAAACAACTTTTTTTCTGTACTTTCAGCAATAAATCTAGATTTAAAAAAAAAATACTGTAATCTAGATCTAAATGTCCAAATTTATTTTGTTCCTTAATGAATGTAATCACAGCAATACATTTAAATAGAATACACAGTAGGTTATTCTGTCAAACTGTAATGTTGGTCTATGAGTCCAATCTATTATTGTAAAAAAGAAGAGAGAGGTTATTAACTATAAATAAATATGGACATATCATTTCAGGTATAAAAACATTTGTAAGACAATGGTGAATGTTATATTTGAAAATCCAGCTTAGACCTTAGGTAGGGAATTATAAAGCAGTTCCAAAGTTCCTTTCTGCTTTAAAATTATATCATTTTAATTTTTAGATTATACTCTACTTTGAAAATCCTGACGCAGCTTTGCAAGTTTTTTCAATTCATCCCATGTTACAACGTTCTTTCACATTCAAATCTGGTTTGTGGGCAGGAATTAATTTGGCTGACCTCCCTTCTGGAGGCAGAACAACCCATCCTATTTCACTTCTCCTGTCCATTTCATATTCATACCAGGATTTATACACCAGCCTCTGAACCATTCTCCTAACATGAGGTTGTCCCTTTCAAATTCATTCTCCACAACCTTGCTATTCCCATCCTAAACCCTTTACATATACCTAAAATCTCTCGGAATTCCTTACTGTTATAGGATATAGTCCAAACTCCTAAGATGAAGTGTACTTAAGTTGACGTACATAACTATTCTCTGTAACTCCTCTGTTCCTGATACAACCATCTCCTCATTGTCACTAGACATATCAAGCTGATTTCACATCCCTTGCCTGCTTTGCTTTGCTACTCTCTTAATTCATCTCGTCTTCAAGTAGCTTCTTGTGAATTGTCCACATTGTCTATCCATACTTGAATACACCGAGGACTTGGAGACTGCAAGGGGGAATGATGTCTCTAGTATTCATTGTGGTAATACTTGATTAAGAGAAAGAGAGAGAGAGAGAGAGAGAGAGAGAGAGAGAGAGAGAGAGAGAGAGAGAGAACGCGAGCGAGCCCAGTAATTCAAATGACTTTCAGGATTGTTGTTTTAGTCATTCTTTGAAGACAAAGAATATGCTAAATTATCTTAGAAAGTACTCTCTACTTCTGTATTTCTCAGATATCCTGAGGTTTTACTTTAAGGAAAATGTAATTACAATCCTTGTTTTCAAACAACCTGATGGACTAATTCTAATGCAACTGGCATATTTCTCATTTTGCATGGGTTTTTAATTTTCATAAGTTAATGATTTGGGTTCATACTAATTGCAGTTTGAAAAAAAAATATTTTTAACCTGAACTTTGATGAAGAGGAAGAAGAGCAGAATGATTAAGGTCTGGAATTAATCCCAACTCTGCCAAGTATGAGCTATTTAATCTTAAGCAAATTGGTTAACATCGCTCTACATTACTGCATCATCTGTAAAATGGAAATGTTAGTAATAAGTATAATGTCTTACTGGGTGGCTTTAGTCACTTATTTTCTTTCAGCAATATATACAAAATATATTCAAAGACATGTTACATACTACTGTCATCAATTATTTCCCTATAAAGCAAAGAATCAAACATGGAGACAACATATATGCTTTGATATAATTTTTTTTTTCTGGAGCAGACTTAGCTGTTATCAATAGTTTTTCATTGTCTGATTGGATTCATGATTTGGAAGCAAATTAAAGATGATGAGCTCGATTCTTCTCTTAGTTACAGATAGGGAAGGAAGTAAATTCCCCTCACCCAAATGGTTATAAAGCCGAGAGACAAGGGAACAAAGCCAAGTGACAAAATGAGAACAGAGAAGATGGTTTTCTGGCATTCTCTTAGAGGTCTCCATATCTCGGTGGTATGTCTAAACTTACATAGAAATTGAGGAGATAAAACACCAATATTTCTCACTTCAGTCATCTGATTTTATTGTGCTTTTTAAAATTAAACTGGTATGTTGGTAAACTGGCTTTAATAAGTTTGCTTTTCCCTAAGTTCATTCAGTCATATTTTAGGAGGGCTGCAAACTTATCAAGATGAAAACAGGTTGTATAAAGCCAAATTTTTTGCCAGTATTTTAACAACCTAATTGTTCATTATAACTCAACTCAAAAAATAAAAATCAACATTTTGAATGGTTTTGAAATCACATTATCATTAATTATATTCAATTAAAATAATATTAATTTGCCATGAAGTTATATTATTGCCATTAGTGCTAGTATTTATCCACATGTGTCTTAAGCCACAGGGGCAACAATATAGAGTAAAGGAAAATACAAGACCAAATAATAAATGTAGACATTGAGATATTAAGAATGCTAAATGTGAAGAAAGTTATTAAAGAAAAAGCTTATTCCAAACACTTTCCAACAGGGCCATCTGTCTCTCCTGTGGCTTCTGTTTAGCATCTTCATCCCTTTTCCATTTTCCTTGTTACACTTACTTAAACCTCCTCATGAATCAACAGGAATATACCACCAAAGATCAGTTTTACTTGGTTCAGATCAAATACTGCAAGGAACTACTAAATTGTTTGAAAGTACATACACACACTGTGGAGTGAATTATTTTTCTTTTAAAATGTATTTGAATTTGAAGGTTTCAAATTGTATTTTTAATTCTTTTATTGGTGCATTATAATTATACATAATAGTGGTATTCATTTGTACATGAACATAATTTATTCCCCCTTTCCCTTCCTGATCCACTTGCTTTTCTCTAGCATTTTCCTTCTATCATTATTATTACTATTATTTTAATTAGCACATTATAGTTATATATAAAGTGGGATTCATTGTGGCATAATTGTATACATAGCATAATTTGGTGGATTTTGTTCCCAGTACTTCCCCATGCCTTTCCCTCTCTGTCCTTCTTGATTTCCTTCCTCAATTGGTTTGAAAACCATGGTTAGATGCCAGGTTAGAGGCCAGGAAGTAGATAACAAGGCCTTAACCTGTTTTCAAGCCCAAGGGCCTCTTCCATCCTTGCCAAGGGGAATACCGACCACCTCTCCTTTCATAAAACACACGGGAGCTTTTTTTTTTTTTTTTTTTAATACTTATCAAATAGGCCTAAAATAATTGTAATACTTCACACACCCTTTTAAATGTTGAGATTATGTTAATGTCATTTGATATTAACTTTACAAAGCCCTGATATTAACTTTCTAAAGCTGGCTCAATCTTCAGTTTGATTGTATGACCTTGAGCAAGTTATTTACCTCTCTAAATCTCATTTTTTTTTTAAATCTGTGAACAGAATGGCTAACTCAAATAAATTTCCTACTAATTTATGTCCTTCCCTTTCTCATAGAATATTTAATAATTTCAACTCATAATAAAATACAACCTGTCCTTAATTTGGGATTATGCCTCATCTACCCTAATTTCCATGACTGCAAAATTTGAGGTGAGAGGATGAAAAGTTTGCACTCAGATGTGCTTTATTTGAGAAAAATTCTACTTAAATAGAAATGAGAACCAATAAAAGCAACTGAACAATTAAGAATAAAATACCAGAGTAGATAAATGACAACTTAAATATTGACAATATGCCATGTCATCTTTAGGGAAAAGGTGACTGTTATGAAATCATCCATGTACAAATTTTCCTGGCAGCCAAATATTTATTTTCAACCACATACATTCTAATTCCTTGAATGTCAAGCACAAGAAAAGGAAAGAGATCACTGGAGTCAGGAATATCAGTTAAAGCAATTCTCATGTAGTTGAAATGTAGCTGAGAAGAATCTCTACATCAGGGACTGAATGTTCTCCAGGAACATTGTGACAGAAATTCGTCCCTATCATGAAACCCTCCAGGGGATTAGAGGAGGGCATGTGGCTCCACTGTGCCACTAAAAGAAGAAAGTTCCTGTATGTTCTACATTAGAGACTGGGTCTGATAGGATGCTTCTACCGTGGAATAACCAAAACATCTGCCAGAAATCAGTATATTTAATGAAGGCCTAAAGAAAAGTAAGCAATGACCTTGAAGAAGTACCATACATTGTTTCTTATCCTTCCTGTCCCTTTCTGCAGCTTTGCCTAGACCCTTAAATTAGCAGAGTTAACCCGAAATCGTGGTGCCATGCCTAAAACAAGGGGCATACATATAACAGAATGGTTCATTTTGCCTTTCTCTCTGTAAAAAGAGAATGTGGTTGAACACATCTTTAAGGGTGGGGCCCGACAATCTGTGCTTTAATAAAACTCTCCTTGTGAGGTAATGTACACTAATGTTTGAAATCCATAACAACTGAGGCTCCAATTTCACTACACTCTCCCCACTCCAATCCACAAGAATCAAGGCTTAAATTCACTGAAGATATAAGGTCTAGCTTCTAATTTCAGTTGGTTCCATTTTATAAAAAGAACCCAGCAAGCTATGACACCTTGACATTTTATCATTATTTAAGTCCCCCAAAGCATTACTATTACATCTAAGCATTTTTTCCAAAAATCAATTGAATGAATATTTCCATAAATATCTGTTGATCTTAGCCACCTTATCTTTCAAATACTCTCTGAATTAAAAAGAAAGGTTATATTAGCAAATTTATTCTTTTGTATTTAGAAGAACCCTAGCAATATGTCATCACAGATATGAAAGGAAGAAAAATCTCCCCATGTTCTCGCTTTTGCTTAACTAAAAGCAGAAATAACTCTCCAGAAAGTATAACTTCCAGATAGCTGACAAGAGAGCTATATATAACAAAAATCAGATAATATTTTCACCTATCCTACAAAGACTAAAAAAGAATGATGTCTCTGTAAGGACATATTCAGCAGCAAATAGATTAAACAGGTTTGAAAAGCAACCCAGTGCCAGGTAACAACCTGATAGCAGGAAGCCCAGAGTGCACAGTGGAAGAACCCAGGTCCTCTCTATTTGCTCTGGCTCTGCAGATGGCTTTAAAACAGTAGGAATCTTGGGCCAGAATGACTGCTGGACCATCAATCACATCTACATTCTTAGTAGTAGGTACAAAGACGTCCCTTGCTTCAAGGAAACATTCTAGAAACTGTGCATACTACTTCTGCTATAGATCCCATTTACTAGACCTCAGTTACATTGTCACAAGAGATGCTGAAGAAGAAATCTTTATTCCAAGCAAATTGGGTCTAGTTAAAAGAAAGTAGGGAAGAAATGGTTTTTGTGCTGTACCACAAATGATAATGCCCAAATGCTAACAAAATTGGAAAAAAGGAGTCTTTTTAAAACATTGTTGGTAAGAGTATAAGTGGCTATAGTGTTTTTCACGGACGACTTGATAATAGCATCCAACACATTTAGACATGATCCCAACACTTTAAGGAAGTCATTCTTAAAAAATATTGTGTTAGTCAGGGTTCTCCAGAGAAACAATACTGATAGGAGAAAATTAATTATAAATAATTGCCTCACATGATTATGGAGACTAACTAAGATGTCCCAAGATCTGCAATCTAAAGACCTGAAAATGAAGAGGGACCTTGGAAGTCTACTCCATGTCCAAATCTGAAGGCATGAGACTGATGTCCCAGGAAAAAACAGGGAGGCAGAGAGAAAATTCTTTCTTGCTCAGCCTATTGTTCTATTTAGGCTTTTAATATACTGGATGAGGCCTGCCCACTTCAAGCAGGGAAATCTGCTTTACTCAGTCTACAGATTCAAATGTTAATCTCATCCAGAAACACCCCCACAGTCAAAGTCAGAATAATGTTCAATATCTGAGCATCCCAAGGTCCAATTAAGCTGACACATAAAATTAACCATCATGCATATGCATTTGTATTAGTAATATATAAACTATAGTGATTTAAGTATATAGTAGTATTAAATATATTCATTGTGCAATCAATTTCAATGACTTGTCATTTTGCAAAATTAAAACTCTATACCTATTAAATAACAACTCCCTATTCCCCATAACACCAATGTACTTCCTGTAACCACCATGCTACCTCCTGCCTACATGAACTTGAAAACCCTAGGTACCTCTTATAAGTGGAATGTAAGTGGAATTTAAGTGGAATCATACAGTATCTGTCCTTTCATCTGTCTTACTTTACTTAGTATAATATCCATGTTCAGCATGTGTCAGAATTCCCTTCCTTTTGGGGCTATATGATATTTCATTGTATATTTATTTACCTATTCATCTATCAGAGGACACTTGGGTTGCTTTCATTCTTTGGATGTTGTGATTGATGCTGAATATCATGTTAATTCTATAGGTTTCTTAGTATTACTGCATGGAGTACATGTTATTATAAAATAACAAAAGCTAAACTATATTAATTATTTGTACTAAATATATTTTATGTTTATTTTCTCAAAATATCAACCCAAGAATAATCATTTTGGGGGGTCTGATCTGGCTTTCTTAGACACATCTGGCCAATCCTATCTGGACAGCAACCTATCAGGAATATAAATAAGGATTTATATATCTAGAAAGAATTGGATAAAATAAAATTATAAGATCCTATGAAATGCCTTCTCAGAGAAAGCTGCAACTGATCCTAGATGTCATCTGAGCATAGAAGTCATATAATTTTAGAGCTGAAAGTGATTCTAAAAATAATCCAGAACAACAGCTCATTTTAAAAGTGAAGATGTTGAATTTGAAGACAGTGAATGGATTTCCCAAAGCCAAGGGAATTTCCATTGGCTCTAGTACCTCTCTAAATTAGATTTGAATTATTTATGGATAGACAAGCTGACTGTAATAGAGCATCTCTAAATTAGAGGAACCAGCTTGAAGTTCATGCACAGTTCTATAGAAACTTACACAAGACCTTTCACGTAATTATGGAAAAATTTTATACTTACAAAAACTTTTTAAGGTTTAAAATTATTTTAAATTTACACACAGTAGAGTTGGCTTCTTTATATACAATTCTGTAAGTTTAAAAATATAGAGAGATTTGTGAACACAATAAGGACCACAGTCAGAATACAGAACAAAAATATTCCTGCTTCCTCTTTGTAGTCAAACTGGCTCCCACACCTAGGCTCTGGTGTGGCAATTAGGAATCTGTTTTATATCCTATAATTTGTCTCTTATAGAATATCGTATAAATAAACTCATAAAGTAAATAATATTTTCAACTTGTTTTTTTCACTCAGCAGAGTTTCAAATTTATCTTTTTATTATAGAAATAGTTCATTCCTTTTTATTTTGAGGAGTACCCCATTGTATGGATGTGCTATTGCTAATCTATTTTGCCCATTAATGGTCACCTGGAATGTTTACTAGTTTGGTACAGTTATAATAAAACTGCCATCAACATTGATGAACCAAACAAAACATTTTTGTGTGTGAACATATGCTTTAATTTTTATGTCTTTGTGTAAACTCAAGTTTTCATACTCAGAAGGCTGAGGCAGAAGGGTCATGAGTTCAAGACTAGCCTGGGCAACCAACTCACAAAGAAAAAAATGTATTTCTCAAACACCTACAAGATTCCTAGAATTAATGATAAATGTGTATCTTGACACGTATTTAATTTTATAAGAAACTGCAACACTCTCTTCCAAAGTGGTTCTACTATTTGGCATTCCCATCAACATATACAGAAGTTGCAGTTGTTTTGAATGTCTTTGCCAGCATATGAAATTGTCCTTTTAAAAAAAGTCTTTTTTAAACATGAGCAGTGTTACCCCATTCTGCATTTAGTTTGGATTAGCCTCATGGTTAACAACATTGAGCCTTTCTCAAGCATTTATTTACCATTCATATGACTTTGTTGAATTCTTAAATCTTTTCTTCATTTGTTAATTTAGCTGATTGTTTTCTTATTGTTGAGTTTTGAGAATTCTTTTTATATTCTGGATGTTGAATATGTGATTTGCAAATATCCCCTTCCAGATCATATCTTGTCTTTTCATTCTCTTGAGTATCTTTCATAAAGAAAAAGTTTTTAATTTTGTAAAATCCAATTTATCAATATTTTCTTCTATTGATGATGCTTGTAATGTTATATCTAATAATTCTTTGCCTAGCCCCAGGTCATTAAGATATTTTCCTATGCTTTCTTCTAAGAATCTTACAGGTTTTGTTTGTTTGTTTGTTTTATATTCAGACATATAACTCATTTTGAGTTAATTATTATATAAGGTATAATATTGAAGCCAAAGTCTTTTCTTTGCTGATGGCTGTCCACTTGCTCCAGTACAAATTGGTGAAAGGGTAATGCCTATTCAATTGAGTTCTCTTTGTGCCTGAAACTAGATCAGCTATATTTGTATAGGTAAATTTTGAACTTTATTCTGCTTCATTGATTTATCAATGTCACACTTTTTTGATTATTATAACTTTATAGTATGACTTAAAGTTGGGTAGTGTACATCTCCTACTTTATTGTTTAAAATTGAAATATTCTAGTTTCTTTGTCTTTCTATATAAATTTTAATATCCGTTTGTCTGGGTAGATAAAAATCCTGCCAGAATTTTTTTTTTAATTATGTTAAAGCTATGGGTCAATTTGAAGAGACTAAACACCTTAAATTTATGAGTCTTCCAATTTATGAACACAGTATATCTCTTTGTTTATTTAATTTTTAAAAAATGATTTCACCAGCATTTTGTAGTTTCTACCATACAGATCCTATATGATGTCTTGTTAGATTTATATTTAAATAGTTCCATTTTAATAGTTGTCATATATGTTGTTGCTTTTTACTGTTGGTTTTCAGTTGTTACTGTTAGTACATAGAAATATTATTGGCATTTATATGTTTTCTTTTCAACCTCTAACATTGCTAAGTTCAATTATTTATCCTAGGAACTATTTTTGTAGTTTTTTTTTTTTTTTTTTTTTTTTTTTTTTTTAAGAGAGAGAGAGAGAGAGAGAGAGAATTTTTAAATATTTATTTTTTAGTTTTCGGTGGACACAACATCTTTGTATGTGGTGCTGAGGATTGAACCCGGGCCGCACGCATGCCACGCGAGCGCACTACCGCTTGAGCCACATCCCCAGCCCTATTTTTGTAGTTTTTATGGAATTTTCTATATAGATATTCAAATCATCTAAAAATAGGATTGTTTTTTCATTTCCAATTTATGTGTTTATTTTATTTGTCTTATTGTATGGCCAGAACTTTTAGAATGATGTTCAATAAAGAGTTGAAATTACACACCCTTACCATTTTTTAAAAGCATTTATTCTTTCACCATTAAGTACTAAGTTAACTATGGCATTTTTATTGATCCCTTTTATCAAGTTAAGGAAGTTCCCTTCTTTCTGAGTTTGCTGACTTGTTATAAAAATGAATATTGAATTTTTCAAATGCTTTTGCAAAATCAATTGCTATCATGTGTTTTCCTTCTTTAACAAGTTAATATAGAGGATTACATTGATTGATGTTCAAAACTTGAACCAACATTGCATTCCTATAATTGACCTTATTTTATGACTCTTTTTTACATATTGCAGGGTTTAATTCACTAACATTTATTGAGCATGCTTACGTATATGTATGTGTGAGATTTTGTAGGGTATGTTTCCCCTAATCTCTTTCCCAGAATTTCAAGTTAAGTTAGAGGTGATCACGTAAAATGAATTGGACAGTTTTCTTTTTTCTGAAAAATTTTGTAGAGAATTGACATTCATTCTTATTTAAATGTTTGAAAGAATTCATCAGTGCTACTATTTGGATGAAAGGAAGGACATTAGGTTATGGTAGTTTTTGCTTTTAAAAAAATTGGTTCATTTCAACTAAGCTGTGAAATTTACGTGTATAGAGTTGCTGGTAATCTGTCCTTATTATTCTTTTGATGTTTTCTAGGTCTGTAGTGACTTCCCTTGCCATTCCTATTACAGGTAATATTATTTTTATTTTTACATTGTTAGTTTAGCTAGAGGTTTACCCATTTTACTGATCTTTTCAAACAATTAGTTCTTTGTTTCACTGTTTTCTCTATTGCTGATCTGTTTTCAAATTCATTGATTTTTGTTCTTCATCTTTTTTGTACTGTGCTTTCTTTGGGGTTATCTTGTTTTTCTTTTCCCAGTTGTTTAAGAGAAGAATTTCGATTATTGATTTGAGATTTTTCTTCTTTGTTAATGTAAGCATTTAGTGCTATAAATTTCCCTCTCAGCATTGCATTTCATAAATTTTCATATATTGTGTTTTCACTCTAATACTCCAATGTATTTTTTATTTTCTTTAAGAAGTAGCAGCATGGTCAACATTAGCTGCCAGGGCTATTTGGTCCACACTTATGGTTTAGACAAGAAACAAAATTATATAAACACACTGGCAATTATATATTGGCAATAAGTGTATGTTTGCCTTAAAAATAGACTTATTTTCTATAGTAATTTCATATAAATTTTGGAAATCAAAATGGGGATTATGAAACTTAAATGACACTGACCCATATAAAATTACACTGTTAGAATTTATTATATACAAAAAAATTAATTTCATATGATTCCACTTAATAATTCTCACAAGATGATACATCTAGCTCTCCTTTAAATAATGCTTGCTCCTCAATATCCCATTCAGGATTTCAGTTAACACAGAAAGAAAAGAAATGGGTAGTACAAATCAGAGTCAGCAGCATGACTCAGGTTCAGATGAAGCTTCCAGGGTTCTGTGAGTCTGAAAAGAGAATGAATTCTTTACATCAAGTTGAAGGAGGAAGATGAAGCCTTGGCTGGTTCAACTTCTCTAGAGTGTTCAGGAGTTCAAGGTGTCAGAATCAGCCAAAAATCAATGCCAAAGATGACACCTTAGATAAGGCCCATTTGCATCACTGCCAGCAACAGGTGATAATCTAGTATGTCTTTGTGTTAGTCAGTTTTTCATCACTGTAACCAAAATACCTGACAAGAACAACTTAGAGGAGGAGAAGTTTATTTTGTCTCATGGTTTCAGAGGTCCAATTCATGGTTAGCCAAATCTATAGCTCTGGGCCCAAGGTGAGGCAGAAGTACATCATGGCAGAAGGTGCGGCCAAGGAAAACAGCTCAGGATAAGACAGTTGATAAGTAGAGAAAGGCATGTCCCCAATGAACTGCTTCCTCCCATTACATACATCCTGCCCAGTTAAGCTATATAAGTGGATTAATCCACAGATTAGGTTCTAGCTCTCATAGTCTGATCATTTCACCTCTGAACATTCTTACGTTGCCTCACATTTGAGCTTTTGGGAGACACCTCATACCTAAATTATAACAGCATTAAAGAGAATAACTTAAGAGAATCAGCTAGTATCAGCCTGTTTCAGTGGCTCACAGTGTGACATTGGGCAAGGGTTTTTTTAACCTTGTCTGTAAAGTGGGAATAATCATGCCTAAACTGTAGTGTTGTTCATAGATCTCTCTAGATAGCACATATCAAGTACTGGCACAAAACAGTGGCACAGCATATGTCAATTCTTTTTTTTTTTTTCCTTAATCAAAGAAGTTTCTTCTTTGGAAGAACCTAGAGTTGGAGGAGTACTCTATCACTGCTTCTGGCGTGGACTGTGAAATCATGGTGCCATGTTTAGGCCTTATTATCCTTGAGGCCATTAGCAAATTAGATAAACTCCTGATGACTCTGTTGTATTCCCAAGGAAAAAAAAATTAACAATACTAGCTACCTCCTAGAGATGTTAAAAGGAGTACATGAGTCAACATATGTAATGTGCTTACAGCACTGCAGGACACACAGCACACACTATAATGAGGGCTGTCTTATTAATAGTATTGGAAAACTGATTGGGATTAAATTTTCCATTTGAAAGAAAAAAGGAGTAAGAGGAGGTGAGAAGAAGAAAAGGTGGAGGAGAAAGAGGAGGAAGGAGGGAGAACAGAAGAAAGAGAATGGAAGAAAAGAGAAAATATATATTTAGGACATTTCCTTCTTTTTCTAAGAAGTTGGGAGGGATGTTTTTGCTATCACTGACAGGATGGTTGCTACATGAAATGTCTCTAGCAACAAAAATCTTAGAGTACTTTTATTGTTCATTTTCAAAGAATAAAAGCAGTCAATGAGGAAAGTCCAGAGGGGGGAGAAAAGGCTTTCACCATCAATGAGTGAGAAGTAAGTAAAATAGCAAAAGGAGAGAGGAAGCTGTTATACAACAATATCACAGACATCGTGGATTCCATTTCAGGGAAGAAAAATTGTGAGTGACAGATAATTACTTCATTTACTTCTTGGGTCTCTGGAGATAGTACTTGATTCAAAAGTATCTTTGAGGAGCTGCTTAGTGATTTTTCCCCTTAATGGATTGATGTCTCCATAGTTTATATTGTGAAAACTGGCTTTGCTTTGTCTCCTAAACATAACCGTATGGATTTCTCTTTAATAATTGTTGGCAACCAGCTCTACATGACAGCATTGAACACAAATACCACCGATGATGATGAATGGATCGAGGAATGTGGGATGCATTGTACTAAAAGGGTCAGACATTATGTCTATGTGATTGCTTCATCTCCCTTTAGGATAAACAAAGTTCAAAGAAATGTGAGCATGGATGACTCACAAGACATGTTCTTTGGAGTTACCCAGAATTCACCTCACTAATTACATTAACCTTGTCTTCCTTCCTCACTTATCACATGTGCACTCACTGTATAAGGCATCTTGACAGGGCATTTAGCCACTTAACTTTCAAACTTTTATTTATTGCAACATCTTTCCAAAGACCAAGTACTTAAAAGCACTAAAGTGGCAGGAAAATATCCAGCTGAAATAGAATTTCCAACATTTTTTCAAAGTGTATGATAAACAGTTTAGAAGTTTCATTAAGTATTACTCTTTTCATATTGTATTGGTAATATTGCACATCAGTATGTGCTAATGTGAGTTTTAAGAAACCTGTACTAACTTGATGCATCCAGTTAACAACTGTGTGAGAAACTTGTTTTATTTAATGTATTTTTAAAGCTAACAATTACCTTTGGAAAGCCAGGTTCTCAAAACAATTTTGTTGGAATGGTATTCCAGTTCATGTATCACAAATTGTCATCCAAAGCCTTTTTAAAACTTTTGTTATCTGGGAGCTCACTCAATGAGGTAGCCCTATTTTCTTTGAACATTTTGAGTACTTTGAATGTTTAGAGGGTTTTACCCTGTCTTCACCAGAGATATCATCCTTGCAACTTCACAGTCCTTACTTCCTGCTGGTGATGATTTTAGGAATATTTGAAAACTGGCATTATATGCTGTCTTCACCAAGATTCTGTGTGATTTAACATGAAGCTAACACTAGCCTTTTGGTTAATGTCCTAGACATCTTGAGCCCAAAATTATTGCTCGCTGATACCAGGTTTAGGTAAAATGATCCAGCATTATTCTGTGGGTCAGAGTAGCTAGAGTGTGATAGAATATTTACCTTCACTTTCCTGAACCAAAATGTACTTCTCTTTTAAAAGCATCCAGCTTCTCTACTTTTGAGATCCATATTATAACTAATAATCCTTGTCCTTTATTATAAAACTATTATTAAGTCAGTTCCCTCCTTGTTTCCAGCCCCTTATTTTGGCAAATCTAAAGAATCCATTCTACTGACTTCACTCATATACCATGCCGAGAGCTTCAAAACCCAAGGCTAAGAGAATGTATTTTCGAGCCAATCTTCTTGGATTAAAACCTTAAATTTATTGTTTCCTTTCTGTGTGACCTTGGGCCAGTGACTTGATATCCCTATGCCAAGTCCATTATCTATCAAATAAGAATTTAATGAGCTAGTCTATGTAAAGCACATGAAGAGCGACTATAGTAAGCACTAGACAAGTGTTGAAGCTTCTATTATATGCCAATGTCAGCCATTTCTCCTAGCATCTCCTATCACCTTCAGTCTAGGATACCATACTATGTATGCATTAACCCAGGTTATTGATAAAAATGCAAATAGGACAGCAGCAAGGACAGACCTGCAGAATTCTCCACTGATTTCCCTTTAAGTTTTGGTTCCAAGAGTAGAATAGACATTTGCTTGGCTTTCTGTCAGAACTGTTGGAAGAAGCAGACTTGCAAAGTCAAGGAAGGGCTAAGGAGATAACAGCATGCAAAATCTAGCCACCAGAGGACCAAAGATTACCCTCTTCATCCTCCTAAATTTTGCATAACAAAAACTGGTAGAAAACATTCAAAAGTGCCTGTGAGCTCCAAGTGGAATGTGGGGGTTAGATGAGAGGGCTCTGGAGAGAATGGAAGATGATGTACCTTATTCAGAGTTCTGCAGTCTGGACAAGAGGTGCTTATCTGTAATCTAGGGCTGATAGTACACCATTAAAGTTTGCAGATTGCAAAGGCAAGAACAGAGCACCAGCTGAGTTAGTATCTATGTACCATGTGATTGCCAAAACAGGGGAAGCACTATAATCACTCATGATAAACACCAAAACAGATGGGTAACTTCTACAAGCCAAAGGTTATCAAAGGACACTGTCAATCAAGATCTAAAAGCAGACAGCTTCCTCCTCAGTGATGCCTTGAGGCAGTTACTTTATAACCCCCCTCCCAACTGCATTTCTGTAAACCTGGTTTTTTCAGAACTGTGATTTCATAAAATAGGTACACTGAATAGTTGAAGACATATACATATACATCTTGCCTTTTCTGTCCTTAGTTCTTTTTATATGGTAATGCTTGTTTATCTCCTTACCACTATAAAAGGATTCAAGGGCATTCCTATGAAAAGCACAAATTATTTAACCACTGCAGATGAGGTAAAGAACACAAATAAATCATGTTATCCGATTATACTGAAACAACTTTAAAACATTAAACAGTTTGTATGAGCGCTCTTTTCCTTTTAGTGTAATATGAACTACTGGTTCTCAAACCTTGGTGGCCATTTGGAAATGTTTGGCTGCTAAAGAAAGAAAGCACTATTCTGGTTGGTTTAAATAGTTAGCACATTATTAGCTCATAGGAGAGAAAGTCCAGGCATAGACAGGCCAAGTTTAAGGGCATTGTTAACCAGAGGCTCAACAATGTCCTGAGGCCTTCAGTCCTTTCCCTCTCCTTTTCCCTTCACAGGATCAGATTCCTCTTATGATTGTAGGGTGCTTTCTTTCCAGGCTAGACTACATGCTTCCTCAAGCATGTGTATTTAGAGGAAGAACAGCTATTGCTCCTCACTCTAGGTCCAGAAATACCCTTTGAATCTTCCGAGAAATAAAGGCATCATGTATATTCCAGATTGCTCTTTGATTGTGACCTGAAGTCACCTGCTGTCCACTGGCACCTCCTCTGGACCTAGAGTGAGGAGGAGAAAGGCACACTATTAGAACAATTGTGCCCTTTGGGTCATTCTATAGCCTTGTGGTTTATGTATTCCAGATGCGGAAAAAGCATTTGACAAAGTACAGCATCCCTTTATGTTCAAAACTCTAGAAAAACTAGGGATAACAGGAACATACCTCAATATTGTAAAAGCAATCTATGCTAAGCCTCAGGCTAGCATCATTCTGAATGGAGAAAAACTGAAGGCATTCCCTCTAAAATCTGGAACTAGACAGGGATGCCCTCTCTCTCCACTTCTGTTCAACATAGTTCTCGAAACACTGGCCAGAGCAATTAGACAGACGAAAGAAATTAAAGGCATAAAAATAGGAAAAGAAGAACTTAAATTATCACTATTTGCAGATGATATGATTCTATACCTAGCAGACCCAAAAGGCTCTACAAAGAAACTATTAGAGCTAATAAATGAATTCAGCAAAGTGGCAGGATATAAAATCAACACACATAAATCAAAGGCATTCCTGTATATCAGCGACAAATCCTCTGAATTGGAAATGAGGACAACCACTCCATTCAAAATATCTTCAAAAAAAATAAAATACTTCAAATAAAATAAAATACTATTGCTAAGCCTCAGGCTAGCATCATTCTGAATGGAGAAAAACTGAAGGCATTCCCTCTAAAATCTGGAACTAGACAGGGATGCCCTCTCTCTCCACTTCTGTTCAACATAGTTCTCGAAACACTGGCCAGAGCAATTAGACAGACGAAAGAAATTAAAGGCATAAAAATAGGAAAAGAAGAACTTAAATTATCACTATTTGCAGATGATATGATTCTATACCTAGCAGACCCAAAAGGCTCTACAAAGAAACTATTAGAGCTAATAAATGAATTCAGCAAAGTGGCAGGATATAAAATCAACACACATAAATCAAAGGCATTCCTGTATATCAGCGACAAATCCTCTGAATTGGAAATGAGGACAACCACTCCATTCAAAATATCTTCAAAAAAAATAAAATACTTGGGAATCAACCTAACAAAAGAGGTGAAAGACTTATACAATGAAAACTACAGAACCCTAAAGAGAGAAATAGAAGAAGATCTTAGAAGATGGAAAAATATACCCTGTTCATGGATAGGCAGAACTAACATCATCAAAATGGCGATATTACCAAAAGTTCTCTATAGGTTTAATGCAATGCCAATCAAAATCCCATCGGCATTTCTTATAGAAATAGAGAAAGCAATCATGAAATTCATATGGAAAAATAAAAGACCCAGAATAGCAAAAACAATGCTAAGCAGGAAGTGTGAATCAGGCGGTATAGCGATACCAGACTTCAAACTATACTACAGAGCAATAGTAACAAAAACAGCATGGTACTGGTACCAAAACAGGCGGGTGGACCAATGGTACAGAATAGAGGACACAGAAACCAATCCACAAAACTACAACTATCTTATATTTGATAAAGGGGCTAAAAGCATGCAATGGAGGAAGGATAGCATCTTCAACAAATGGTGCTGGGAAAACTGGAAATCCATATGCAACAAAATGAAACTGAATCCCTTTCTCTCGCCATGCACAAAAGTGAATTCAAAATGGATCAAGGAGCTTGATATCAAATCAGAGACGCGCCGTCTGATAGAAGAAAAAGTTGGCTACGATCTACAGTCGGTGGGGTCGGGCTCCAAATTCCTCAATAGGACACCCATAGCACAAAAGTTAATAACTAGAATCAACAAATGGGACTTACTCAAACTAAAAAGTTTTTTCTCAGCAAAAGAAACAATAAGAGAGGTAAATAGGGAGCCTACACCCTGGGAACAAATCTTTACTCCTCACACTTCAGATAGAGCCCTAATATCCAGAGTATACAAAGAACTCAAAAAATTAGACAATAAGAAAACAAACAACCCAATCAACAAATGGGCCAAGGACCTGAACAGACACTTCTCAGAGGAGGACACACAGTCAATCAACAAGTACATGAAAAAATGCTCAACATCTCTAGCTGTCAGAGAAATGCAAATCAAAACCACCCTAAGATACCATCTCACTCCAGTAAGATTGTCAGCCATTAGGAAGTCAAACAACAACAAGTGCTGGCGAGGATGTGGGGAAAAGGGTACACTTGTACATTGCTGGTGGGACTGCAGATTGGTGCAGCCAATTTGGAAAGCAGTATGGAGATTTCTTGGAAAGCTGGGAATGGAGCCACCATTTGACCCAGCTATTCCCCTTCTTGGTCTATTCCCTAAAGACCTAAAAAGAGCATGCTACAGGGACACTGCTACATCGATGTTCATAGCAGCACAGTTCACAATAGCAAGACTGTGGAACCAACCTAGATGCCCTTCAATAGACGAATGGATAAAAAAAATGTGGCATTTATACACAATGGAGTATTACTCTGCATTAAAAAATGACAAAATCATAGAATTTACAGGGAAATGGATGGTATTAGAGCAGATTATGCTAAGTGAAGCTAGCCAATCCCTAAAAAACAAATGCCAAATGTCTTCTTTGATATAAGGAGAGTAACTAAGAACAGTGTAGGGACGAAGAACAGGAGAAGAAGATTAACATTTAACAGGGATGAGAGGTGGGAGGGAAAGGGAGAGAGAAGGGAAATTGCATGGTAATGGAAGGAGACCCTCAGGGTTATACAGTGGAGGAGGTAGAGAGAGAAGAGGGGAGGGGAGGGGAGAGGTGGGGAGGGGGGAGGGTGGAGGATGGGAAAGGCAGCGGAGCACAACAGACACTAGTATGGCAATTTGTAAATCAATGGATGTGTAACTGATGTGATTCTGCAATCTGTGTATGGGGTGAAGGTGGGAGTTCATAACCCACTTGAATCAAAGTGTGGAATATGATATGTCAAGAAATTTGTAATGTTTTGAACAACCCACAATAAAAAATTAAAAAAAATAAATAAATAAATAAATAATAAAGTGCAAATTTACTAAGCACTTGCTGTGGAGTAGCATGCAAGTAGGCATTTTGCTTACTTTTGATTGTTAAATGTCAACAGCAACATCTTAGGGAAAGTATTCTTTGCCTTGTTGTATATAAGGAAGTTACTGTATGAGAAAGTGAGTTAGTAAGGGGCAGAATTTGGATTTAAACCCAGATCTGCCTTGCTCCAGATCATATTCTCTTTGTACAGTTCCATCATGTCCTTAGACTTCCTGTGTTCCTTATGCCATTCTTAATCTTAATTCTATGTATGATAAAAAAAATAAAACAAACTAATAACTAATTAAAACAAATTTAAAATTAAAAAATAAAATAAAAAATAAAACCATCCAGTCCCATCATGAAAAAATAAAATAAAATAAAACAAAAAACAAAAGAAAAGAAAAAACAAAGAAAACCAAAGAAATCCTTTTCCATTGTGTCTTAGAATTTTTAGATTTCAGATCCCACATTTTTAAAAAACCATCAATATATCAGCTCTTAATCTAGAGTTCACCCTTCAATTCTCACTTGCTTTTTATGGGAGAGGGATTTTCATGCTTATTTTGTATTTAATGCTCTCCCAAAGGGAGACTCTTTTTCATCTTCTTATTTTTCTCTAAAACTCTTAAAATCTTAATCTGACCCAATAAAAGAAAATAACATGGCATATGATTTTTAATCAAAAGAGAGTGGTTTTCTACCTTTTCTTTAGTCCTAACCTTCTTTGAAATACTTCTCTAGTTTTTCTAATCTTATTCATGTAACCAGTCCTCTTCCTCACATTCCATTCAGGGGAGTGGAATCACAGACAGAAACAATCTTCCTACAATGCTGTGGTTGTGAAAAGAGACAGAGCTCTCCTTTCAAAGTGGCTTGCTTAGTGTAACTGTAATCCCTCTACATTTCTGTGAGGCTGATAACAAACTCACATACCTTCTTCTCCCTGAGTCAGAAAAATATCTTGCTATTTATGACAAGTGTATAAATAACATCTAGAAAATTGAACATGGTGCACATACATGTGGGGATGAGATAGCAAACCAAAACATAGTGTCTCTACAGTTTGGGGATTGGACCCTGTAGAAAAATAATAGAGAAAAGGGGCTTTATAGATAGATGGGGATGAAGGTAGAGTACTATCAAGAATATTTAATGCCTATTATGTCTCAGGCCATTGCAGGGCCCCAGAGGCCTCCAGTCATGTTAAAATTTGCCAATTTAGATGCTAGAGAGTAAGGAGGTCTATGGGAAGGACCACAATGGTGAAGGCACACTCAGGGGCAGCAAGTTAGCAGCTATTTACTTACAGAATGGAAATATTCTAAATCTATAGCATCTGCCCATACAGGTGTGAAGCTACTGCACACCAACTGAGAGAAGAGACAGGTAGTAACTAAACCCTGGAGTTTTTCAATACAGACCAGGGATTCCAGTATTATTAGCAATAGCTCCTCCTTAGAGAATCATGTTTGTCCTTTGAGCCCTTGTTTTATAATGACCATATAATATGTATCATAAAGTGTCCCTGACTGGACAGCATATTATATCATCAGAAAAGTCATAGATCAGGGAAGACATTGACATCCAAAAGGAGAAAAATTGGTAACACAGAGGAAATTTAACCACTAATCCCCAAAGACTGTGGTTATATGCATGCAAATTTTTAGGATATTCTAGGGAGTCAAGGACATAGCCTCAAACAACCCAAGATAACAGAGATGCCAATGAATCCCATTGCTAAGGCTCCAGGAAAAGTAAGAGCTGGAGGAAAGACAAAAATAAGTGCAGGGATATTTGGCAAGGAGACTACATTAGCCACAATAAGCAAAACAAAAGACACCCAAAGAGTGGCTTGGGTGGCCTTGTATGGTCATGGAGTTGTGTGCTGCCCAGCAACAAGGGTGTCATTCCATAGACTATGATGTGAGTGCCAGTCTTTAGAGCTGGACGGTGCACAGTCCACATGTCATGTAGCAGGCTCAAGAGTAGCATTGTTCCAGCTTTGGTGTGCCCACACATTGACCTAATTTTTTATGTATACAGTTTTCTTTAATTAAATTTACTTTCTGAAACCATTACAGTCTATTCAGTCACTCAGATGGTATGTTCAGTATGGTTATGAATAGGTATGTGCAAATAATTCCATGGTATTAATTACTTCAAAAAATTCTAAAAGTTAATCTCTCGTTTCTGTTGTCAAGGAACAAAGTATGTCATAGACTGCATTTTTAAAATACAGGAGATAAAGTGGTGAACAAAGATTCCTTCAGGACTCACCACACTGTGGAACGATTCACAAAGTACACATTCTTACCAGTTCACAGGCTCTTCACTGCCTTTGTGTGTATAATAATTTTTTTTTTAATAACAATGTGGTTAAAGACCTTCTTCATACATTATACAGTGAGCAAGGATAGGCAAGAGGACTGTAATTAATATAATTCTGATATCATTAAAATAGGCATCTTTCACATCATTATGAAAAATAAGGATGTACTAGTATATTCCATAGTCTCCTGGGGACTGTGGATATAAATAAGGAATTCACATGTACATTACTAACCCCAAATTGCAGTGTCTTCAAGTTTCTACCTTTGTTATTAGAATCCAAAGGAGAAACAAAATGTTTTTCTGACAAGAGTCTGAGGTGGTTGAATTAAATGCAAATGTGGTGCCAAAATCATCTACAATGCTATTTTGACAGTTATTAGTAGTTGAAAAAATTAGTATGTTTCATATGGCAACTAGTAACTCTTAAGATCAAACTTTGCTTCTTCCCACCTTCATGCTTTTATTCATGTAATTCTTTTCTGTCTTTTGATCTACTGAAATCCTAACTGAAAGCCCTCTTCTACCAAACTTTCCAGATTCCCCCAACAAACACACACACACACACACATCAAGGAAGAGAGAATAGCAGTCCTACTATAATTCTATACTTGGCATCCATGGAAAGGACTGTTGTACCAACTTACAGTAAAGTATTCTTATTTAAAAAATTCTCAGAATGTGTTCAGTGTGGACCTGCTTTATGTTAGGTACAGCTGGCCATGTTGGATTGCATTTATTTGCAAATAACAGAAATTTGATATGTAGAATTAACTAAGCAGGGTTTGGTTTTGCTTTTGCTTTCGCCTACTGTAATGTGAATTTATTGATAAGAAATTATTACATGCCAAGTCCAGGAGGCCATCAGGATCCAGGATCTTATTTTTCTATTCTGTTATTCTTATCACAGATCTTGTCTTTATGTTCCAAACTGTATCTTGTACCTCTAGGATATTACTACTATGTTCTAGACAGGAAGAAAAGGAAAGACCAAATACCCAATGTCACACAAGCCTATCTCTTTTTTAAAAGCTTTTCTGGAATCTTACTTGATGGATTCTTATATTTCATTTGCCATATATAGGGTTATGGTTTGGATTTGAAGTGTCCCCCAAATGCTCATGTGTGAAACAATGCAAGAGGGTTTAAAGGAGAAATGACTGGGTTATGAGAGCCTTAACCCAACCAGTGAATTAATCACCTGATGAGACTAATTGAGTGGTAATTAAAGCCATGTGGCTGGAGGATGTGGGCATTGGGGGTGTAGCTTTGGGTTATATACTTGTATTTGACAAGTGGAGATCTCTCTCTCTCTCTCTTTCTGCTCTCTGATCATCATGTGAGCT
The DNA here is from genome assembly GCF_047511675.1 of Marmota flaviventris. Taxonomy (NCBI): domain Eukaryota; kingdom Metazoa; phylum Chordata; class Mammalia; order Rodentia; family Sciuridae; genus Marmota; species Marmota flaviventris. Next base: position 79,171,936 of record NC_092505.1, read on the forward strand.
GCTTCCCTCTGTCATACTCTTCTGCAAAGACATTTAGCCTTACCTTAAGCCCCAAGGAATGGAGCCTGCTGTCTATGGATTGAATCCTCGGAAACCATGAGCCCCCAAATAAACTTTTTTGCCCCTAAAATTGTTCTGCTCAGGACTTTAGTCACAGCTGTCATCACCTGTGAAAAAGCTGACTAAAACATGTAGGTCACTTGGCCATATGTAAGACTTTGCATACATTCATATATTTAATAGGGCATTTTGCTCTCCCAAATGAACATAGAACTCTGTTAGAAAATAAAGAAGTAAAAATGAACATTAGATGGTCACTGGACTTGATTGGTATGTTTTGTCATTGACCAATAACAAAATGTGGGGAGAGAGGCTTACAATAAGGGAAGAGAAAATGTCTGTGTTAAACATTAATGTGAGATCTTATCTAGTCATTAAACTGCTACTAAAAAGAGCAAGTGATGACTCTCAGGGCTGAGGATATGGTTTATACAGGTGTATGCAACATATTCATATGAGAGAGAGAGAGAGAGAGATTGATTCTTAACTTTCACTGCATGGAGTTACACAGAGTTTAATGGTACCTAAAATAATACCTATGACTAACATTGATTAATGAGTGACTGTCTATAAGGCACCACACTAAACCTTTTACATGTGTCTCTAATTTAATCCTCAGCAATTCTCTAAAGAGATCCTATTACTAATCTGATTTTATAGATTAAGAAACCAGAGCCTGGATGTGAACCTAGGAAATCCAATTCAGGATCTGCACACTTAACCAGAGAGGATGGCAGGATATTTTAAGATCAGGAAAGGAGAAATAATTGAACATGACTGTGTAAGTTGTTTCAACCTACAGTGGCAGCCAAAACATCTCCTGGAAGCACAGCCCATATTTAGAACTAAGGAAAAGAAAGAAATACAAGGGTCTTAGGACAGAAGCTAATCGCAAAATCTGGAAATAGAAGGGTGGTGCCTGAAACCTAAACAAAAATAGAATGTTTCTCAGTCCAAAAGGATCATGATTCGTTTGTCCATACATTAGTCATTTACCAGACCTTTAATGTAAACCACTATGGTTTTGTCTACTGGCAAAAGACAATAAAATTAATGTAAAATAGGGCCTGGTCTCTATCAGAAAACAATGCAATAATTAAGATTTAAGCATTTATTTAGGATGACATATAGTTAAGATAAGCCTAGGTCATAAGATCCCTATGATCTTAAAAAAATTGTCTATGGATTACTTCAAAATTAAAAAGAAATATGTTCCTGGAAGAGACTCTCTAAAACCTTAAACCTATGTTAAGAGAATCAGCAGTGTAGAGCTGTGTGATTTGTAATAATGCTGTGGTGGATTCCACATAGTCGGATGTACCAAACCATTCTGAAAGCATACTTTTGACAGAGTAATTGTCCTTTTGGAGGTAATGGTAGTGTAAGGTGGTTGGTGGTTCAGAAGAAATGTCACTGGGACCCAGTTCATTTTGCAGTGAAATTCTAGAATGTTTCATCAGAAAATTTCATGCTTTTATGTTGCCAAACTAGCTCAGTAGAAATTAGCTCACTGCTTCTCAGACTAGCTTGGCATCAAGTCAACGTATGGTCTTCTTGCCCATGAAGAAAGTATCTGTTAAAACAAATCCAATCGATGTGTACAACTATAATACTCCAATTTTAAAAAAAGTGGAAAAAAAGAAAGCAGCTGTTAAAATGCAAAGAGGGTCTTGTGACATTAGGGATACAGAATGGGAGTATCCACTGACCAAGCCTAGCATTCTAAAACCCACAGTAGGCCCAAGACAGAATTCAAGCATTACAGATAGTACTAACATAGCACAATGCTTCAGAAGCACGGTGAAATTTCAGAATGATGCACGTATATTTTTAGATATCCACTGTTGACTGGTCTTTGTAATTGTGAGAGCAGGGCAGAGAAAAGATACAGGGTCCTTCCTTGAATTCAACCTATAGACATTAACTTGTTCATCCCAGCTTTATTTTCACTTGTGTTAAATTCCTTTTGCCTGATAATCCTGTATAAAACTGTAACCCTTATCCTTACTGGTAGAAACCTTTTAAATTCTTCTAATTTTGTTACTTAATTTAACATCATTTCAGGGAAGAAATCTCCAATGTGATCAAGCCTCTGTATTTAACTCTAAATTAAGTTCTCTGATCCTTCAAGCCTTTTCAATACTAGGGAAAGATGAGGAATCAAATTCATTTGCTAAACTATAAATTCAAGGCCATACAACCCCAGACCTGAGCTTGTACACCTTTTCAAAATATTCAGGACCTGAATTTTTAAATGAAATTTTAGAAAATGTAAAATACTGTTTAGGGTCTGAATCTGGAATATCTCCCAAATGCTCATGTGCTGAAAGCTTGGTCTCCAATGTTGCAATGTACAAAGGTGAAGCTTTAGAGAAGTGATTGGATCATGTGAGTTCTGATAGATATCATCAGTGAATTAATCCACTGACAGCTGAATGGACTACTGAGAGGTGATGGAAACAATAGGGAGGTGGAACATGGTTAGAGGAAGTGAGTCACAGGTTGTGTGTTCTTGGGGACTATATCATGTCCCTGGTTTCTCTCATATTCTCATTCTCTCTCTCTCTCTCTCTCTCTCTCTCTCTCTCTCTCTCTCTCTCTCTCTCTCTCTCCCTCCCTCCCTCCCTCCCTCCCTCCCTCCCTCCCTTCCTCCCTCCCTCCCTTTCTTCCCTTCCTGGCTGTCATGAGCTGAGAGCCTTTCCTTCACCAGGCCTTCCTCCATGATGATCAGTCACATCTCTCATCTTAGGCCCAAAGCAGTGGGGTCAGCTAACCATGGACTGATATCTATGAAACCATGAGCAGAACAAAATCCTTCCTTCTCTAAGTTGTTTTTCTCAGGTATTTGTCACAGCAATGAAAAGCTGTGATAAACTAACATTATTTTCAAGACAGCCATTTGTACTAGATAACAATTTTGTAACTGAAAAAATAAAGCACTCTATTTGGGGTACTTCACTTGTTGCCAGTGGGGAGCCGGCTTTAGAATGAATCTTGGTCACTGAGTGATGCAAGCAAAATTCCCCAAGTAAGAGGGAAGCAATATGGAAAACAAAAACGTTGACAAAAACCCTAAAGTCTCAAGTACTCACACTAGAAAGGTCTGGAGTATCAACCCAGCTGAGCCTTAGCCTAATCATCAAACAAGTGTGTTCATATGAGGAAAGTAACTCAACCTGATCACAGACAGCCTTCTGAGGAATCCTGGTGACAGAAGATTGTATGCAAGTAATTGCTAAGATGAGAAAGCTGCACCCACTGTGGAGGGCAATCTGCTTGCTCAAGACAGAGAGGACTATTAAGCAAGCAGCACGTTTGACCTGTTGCCAGGGTTTAGACACTATTTGCAGTCTGGCTTGCTGCCCACTGCTCCTTGTGGCTGTGCATCAACATTGTGACAGAAAGAGCACTGGGTCAACTACATTCCACTAATGGATCAAAGTGTTTCATTTAGACTCTTGAAGCATATGAGAGATATACAGCCTAGGATGGACACAAACTTAGTTGGCAGAAAACAACATGTAGGATTTTTAAATGTAGATTTGAAAAAGCCAAAGACTTTCCTGGACTACACAGCTTGGTTGTCATAATTAAACCTCCAGCTGTATTGTTCTCAACATTTTCCCAACTACTAATCAAGAAGGCCACAGTTTTCCTTAAAAGGACTCTCAGGACTTGGAAAGCTGTGATTCTCTTGCTACTTACTATCTCAGTAGAGTAGCTCATATTATGTCATAGTTCACAAATTTAGTGTCATAATTTTTGTGTAGTTTTATTTTTGTTCAATCAATTTGGAAACCTGATGTAGAAAAAGAATATTGTGCAGAATGTGAAATTCTGAGCTTCTTGGCTTTATCTTTCAAAGACATTTTACATTCCCAGGATATCTTTCGTGTCAATTCATAATGTTCCCTCTTAATATATTTTTCTTATCTTTTACCAACATCAATAAGTCTATAAAGCAGATTTTAAAGGAAGATATTTAGAGGGTAGTCACTGAACCTTCAATGAATGTTAGCTACCTGCCATATTGTTAGGGTTCAGAAAATAAAAATAGGGATTATTTCATATAATAGAACAAAATATGAGAACTTCAATTATGGAAATTATTCTAGGACCAGGAAAAAATCTTGTTTAGTAAAGAATTTAAATTATCTACACACAGAATACATAGATATTTTCAAAGAAAAGATCTTATTACAGATGGGATTTGTGGATAATATTTTAATACATCCTTAAATATGGCTTATTTGTTTCATTTTATTTTCTGTAAGGGCACAGATGGTATTCAAAATTTCCTTCTGAGCTATGTACAACTATCGTTTTCCTAAATGGGTGGCTGCCATAAACATCATGAAAGATTGTATGAGTTTATTCACTTGGAGAGAATTTCAATTTAATTATATAGTATTATAGTTTTTATTAAAATAAAATGAGAGGACTGATTTAGCCTGGCTTTGTTCTAAGGATACCATTTTATAGGTGATTTAATTAATTGCATGCATATGTAACTAACAGCATCTAGAGAGACTATATTTATGAGTGCATATATTCCTTCTGAGTAATGAAATACTCTCTTAATATTACTTACTTACCAATATGATAGTAGTAGCAAATGGCAAAAAGACTGAAGTGAATCCTGAATTACCTATGTCCAGTAATTTATTTTTGGAAAAATAGTGCTTACTGTTTCTAATCAAACAGCTAAGAAAATAGATTTTGTCATTAAATGGGGCTGTTAACATCTGGATGCCTTCCACATGAGTTCTAAATATACAGAAAATCCATGCAATTTTTTGTTAACTACATGTCTTTTGTGACTCAATAATTTATGGCTTTTACAAAGGCCTTGCATGCTCTTATCCTTCATTTTTAGTCAATAGTACAAGCCATGTGCATCAAATATACTGATTATGTTCACACACACACACAAAAAGAATACAGACCTCCAAATAGAAACCAAGCACAGATTTAGAGGGAGCACCAGAGAATAACACCAGATATACAGTAAGAAATGGTTTTATTTGTTCAAAATTATGTAAGTGCTACTCATGTCCAGTCCTTTAAGATTAAAAAAGAATAGCTAGCTTAAGGAAATTATATTCTTTTTTGTTTCTCTCGGGAGTTATCTCACTCTGCAATTAATCCTTCAGAAAAATCTTTCACATCTTTGCTTTTGTGCAGTATGTTAACTACGAACAAAATGATAGTGTATGTCAGTCAAATGTAAGACTTAATATTGGTATTAAAACCTAATGGTTACTGCAGAAGCTCATGAAAGTTCAGGTTAATCTGAATAATGTATTATTTCCTATCATTTCACAAACAATGGTTAATAGAATGCCAAAAATAAAAAGACTGGCTTAAATGGAAATGTATAATAAATATCTCTGCATCTCATTTATATCTTACTCTGTTAGGCAAGCTTACGTTACTTGGACCATGAACGTAATACAAAGGAAATGAAACAGTTCTTTTCTTCAAAATCCTTGGCTTTCCTTTTAAACACTGAATTTTTAAAATCTTGCTATTTTTAAATTTTAGTTTCTATTTTACTTACTTCCTAATGTTACAGATTTAAATAAAAATTTAATTAAAGGATTCAAAAGGAACAGTTGAAAGAAATGATCTTTACACTTTAAAAATTCTCAATTCCTATTTCTAGAGTTTGCTTCTTAAGAAAAAGAAAAAATAAATAAATTAATTTCTTTATCCTTGTACAGCAGATATCAGTTACCTGGGTGATTTCAAATCCTCTAACTAGCTTTGGCCACCTTTTTATATATCCTGACCTAACTAAGTTTTTTTGTCAAAGATGTGAGGTGTGGCATGGAAGTTTAAGTTCCTTAGAACCTCTGGTTCTAGTAGTTTCCTGCTTTCTCTGAGTCCTTGCTCTCTACTATCATTTCACCTCCCAAGGATGTTGCCCTTTTCTCTGCAGAATAAATAAGCTAAATAAGCTAAACCTGATTGCATCCCACACCCCTACCACTGTCCAAAGTTTCACCCAATCAAGGGTGTAGTAAACTTAATGGAGTGTTTGGAAGGTAGGCCTGGGAAAGGTTACAATATAGCATATATAACAAATGAGATTATTTATTAGATATTTCTAAGATGCATCCTTGCATTCATACAATGTGGAAATTCTATTTCTTGTGTCTTGGCAGCTCCATCTTCTTACTAATTTGCCATTAGCTCTATCTCCTCTCAACTCCCTCATTCTCTTCTTGATAATGTTACCCTCTCAGTCTGTGGTCCTATTTGCATCTTTCACCAAATGCCTTTCATAAAGGCATTACTAGAGTGGGGTTAGGAGGCTTGAAGGTTATTTTTCACATGAAACACCACTTTAAATGAATTTGTGTTCAGCAGATAGTTATTACCCAGAAAACAATTCTTTTTAAATTTCTTTTAAATTTTTTTTCTTATTAGTTATACATGACAATAGAATGTATTTTGACCTACCATACCAATATAGAGTAAAACTCCTCATTCTTCTGGTTGTGCATGATGTAGAATTACGTTGGTTGTGTAATTATATATGCACATAGGAAAGTGATTTCCGAATCATTCTACTATCTCTCCTATTTCCATTTCCCCTCCCTTCCCTTCATTCCCCTTTGTCTAATCCAAAGTACTTCTATTCTTCACTACCCTACCTCCCTTATTGTGAGTTAGCATCCACATGTCAGAGAGAATATTCAGCCTTTGATTTTTTGGTATTGACTTATTTCACTTAGCATGATAGTGTCCAGTTCCATATATTTACTGGCAAATGCCATAATTTCATTCTTTTTACTGCAAAGCAGTAACATCTCATTATGTATATATACACATTTTCTTTATCCATTCAACTGTTGAAGGGTACCTAGACTGGTTCCTTAATTTAGCTGTTGTGGATTGAGCTGCTGTAAACATTGATGTGGCTGTATCACTGTAGTATGCTGATTTTAAGTCCTTTGAGTATAATGGAGGAGTAGCATAACTGGGTCAAATGGTGGTTTCATTCCAAGTTTTCTGGGGAATCTCCCTATTTCTTTCCATAGTGATTGCACCAATTTGCAGTCCCACCAGCAATGCATGAGTGAAACTTCCCACATCCTTGCCAACATTTATTGTTACTTATATTCTTGATAATTGCCATTCTGACTGGTGTGAGATGAGATCTCAGTGTAGTTTTAATTCACATTTCTCTGTTAGAGATGTCGAACATTTTTTCATTTATTTGTTGACTGATTGTATTTTTTTCTGTGAAATGCCTGTTCAGTTACCTTACCCATTTATTAATTGGGTTTTTGTTTTTGGTGTTAAGTTTTTTGAGTTCTTTATATATCCTGGAGATTAATGCTATATCTGAGGTGCATGTGGGTAAAGATTTTGTCCCATTCTATAGGCTCTTTGTTCACATTCTTAATTGTTTCCTTTGCTGTGAAGAAGCTCTTTAGTCTGATACCATCCCATTTGTTGATTCTCACTCCTTCTTGCACTTTAGGAGTGTTGTTAAGGAAGTTGGTTCCTAAGCCAACGTGATGGAGAGTTGGGCCTACTTTTTCTTCTATTAGGAAAGAGTCTCTGGCCTAATGCCTAGGTCCTTGATCCACTTTGAGTTTTGTTCAGGGTGAAAGGGATTTAATCTCATTTTGCTACGTATGGATTTCCAGTTTTCCCAGCACCATTTGTTGAAGAGGATACCTTTTCTCCAATGTATGTTTTTGGTGCCTTTATCTAATATAACTATATTTATGTGGGTTTGTCTCTGTGTCTTATTTTGTTCCATTGGTCTACATGTCTGTTTTGATGCCAATACCATGCTATTTTTGTTACTATAGCAAATAGGATATTTTAAGGTCTGGTATTGTGATGCCCCCTGCTTCACTTTTTGTGCTAAGGTTTGCTTTGGCTATTCTGAATCTTTTATTTTTCCAGATGAATTTCATGATTGCTTTTTCTATTTCTATGAAGAATGTCATTGGGATTTTAATAAGAGTCACATTAAATCTATATAGTACTTTCGGTAGTATGGCCATTTTGACAATGTTAATTCCCAGAGACCAATTCTAGTGTCATTAGTTTTTGTTTCTTGTTCCCATATTTGGTGGGAATTTAGAAATTAAGGACTTAGAATTTGTAGATGAAATGAAAGGTAGCAGCAGATATTGAAAAATTGGAAGAATTAAACTTTAAACTTATAATAGAATCCAGTCATTTTCTGTTAATGGACAAAGAAATTGAGACTTATAGATTTGGGGAGCCTTGCAGAAGATTCTAACAGCATTTTCTAACAGGAGTCCTGATGAGCCTGGCTGTTTCCATGATCTCACTAAACAACTCAATTTCTCAGATGCCAAACAACATTTCAACTCTGTACATTTAATTCCCACCATGTTGTCAGCAAAGGTCCCACAGGAAAGAATACAGGCATAAAACAGGGGAGGCATGCAGCTACTGCACACCTAAATCATATTATCTCAGATGCTCTGGTCTGTTTATTACTCATATTTTAGTGCTGTGTTGACCATTCATGTATAATTAATTCTTTAATTTCTAGGCATGATGTTGATTTTATAGGAGGGAGATTTCACATGTTTTTATAAAATTCTTTGAAGCCTCCATCTTGTTCTGACCCACAAGAGAATGAATTGTATATACTTTTTTTTTCTTTGCTTCACTTTCGCATGTTACTTTTTAAAAACTTTATTTTTTTATTCTAATTTGTTACATATGACAGCAGAATGCATTACAATTCATATTACACATATAGAGCACAATTTTTCATATCTCTGGTTGTATACAAAATATATTCATTCCATTTGTGTCTTCATTCATGTACTTAGGGTAACTAAATTCTTATGTTCCTAGAAAAAGGGGTGTGAGAGAGACCAGAATGGGAGATGGACAGAGAGAGAAAGAGAGAAGATGGTTGTAGTAGATGAAGATATAAATAGAAAATGATCAAAGTAGTCACTGATATGTTAATATTCCAAAACAAAAATCTAACCTGGGCTGGGGATATAGCTCAGTTGGTAGAGCATTTGCCTGGTGTGCATGAGGGTTCAATCCCTGGCACCACCACCACCACCACCACACACACACACACACACACACACACACACACACATCCTTTAACAATACTTAACATGTTATCACTAGAAATTAAATACTTTAAATAATAAATTTTCTAGGGTTTTTAGCATTCCTGCATTAAATTTGCTGTTACAAATGTCTTTTAAAATAGTTTCTAAATGTTCAGAAAATATGAGTAATAAACCTGAGAGTTAGGTTTGACTAAAATGATTTGCTGAAAGGAGTTCATAAGACAAAGAAAAATGTATCCAAACCACCTCTGATAACAAGGGAAGAAAGTCTCTTCAGCAGAATTCAGACTTTTAGCAACAAACTGGACTATAAACATTTGTCCTGTCAACAGGACAAAGAAAATGCTCCTGTGAGAATAGTAACCAGATCTTAGGGCTCCGGTCTTTGAAATTTGAAATGTTTCCCCAGAACTTGTGCAGTCTTCTTTCTCATCCCTTTCGAAGATCACAAAAGTAAATTCTCCTATGTTCCCTCTTTCTGTTATCCTGCCAAAAATACACACTTACTGATAAAGCCCACCAGTGATTCATTACATACCATCATCCTCAGGTTTCCAGTATAAATGCCATTTTAAATGAGCCTCTTCTGTTTTATTAATGCTTAACAGACATTTAATAGCAACTATGGTGCCAAATGATTCTTACCATATCATACCATTAAAACCCAGATGTCTCTGCACTGACAGAAGCAGAGGCACCAGCCCCAGGGGTTTTTCCTCCATTCTCATTTCCTTAGCACTTGACTGAGCTGGAATTCATTTGAAAGTAGAAATTGTGGGATATAATTCTCCTTTTTTCATATCTCTCCTTTTCTCTATAGATCAATTCCATGTTTTCTATTTCTCTACTCTTATTTAATCAATTCTTTATTGAAATAAACAGAAGAGAAAGAGAGGGAAAGAAATTGAGAAAAGACAAAAAGAGAGAAAGGTCTGGTGAGTTAAAATTTAAGGTCTTTTTATTTTTAAATATGAACCTGGAGTAAGCAACCACAAACACATTAAAAAGCTACATATTTTAATTGCTAGTATTTCATATTTAACCATTGCAAGTGGTCCTTTCCTGAAGCCCCAGGCTTCCCTAGAGACCACATCCAAAGAATTTTACTAACTAGCAAATAAATGGAGTCAACACGGTTGCTATAAATCCAGTGAGCAGTTCTTCACTGTGAGTGCCTGTCATGGACTCACAGTGAAGAACTGCTCACTTTGGACTTGCTGTTGGTCTTGCCCCAAGGGAATCTCTGAAGCCCCAATCTTTTTTCAGAATTAGGAAGGAGTTGGGACTTGGGCTTGCTCTGTGGAGGCACTTTAGCTTCTGTGGACCTCTGGATGTATGATGGTGGCTCCTTTGAACTTATCCACCTTGAGTCCTGATTAGAATCACCAGTTCTCTCTCAGCTCTAGGCATCTGGATCTTGTGCATAAAATGGTCCTGAACAAGTATTGTTCCCACTGCTTCAACAAATGTCAACTCCCAAATAAACTAAGTCCCAGAGGTGACAAAGTTGTCTAGAGCAGCATGTAGAGAGCAAATGGGGCAATACAAACTAGAATTCCACTCCATCAGTTATTTTTCTAGAAATAAATACCTATTATGCTCCTTTGGTGTGAAATTCCATGAGATAATTTTGATCATCTCAGAGCAGCCTTCTGTCATTGTTTTTGTTACTTGGTAGAGGGACAATGATCAGGAGAAGTAGAGGGAGAATAAGGGTGGCAATAGCATTAATCCTCTCCCACATCTGTGCTGTAACATACTTCCCTGTGTACATATTGCAATAGGGTGCTCCACAGGCCTTTAAATTAGTTGATATTTTCCAGCCAAAGTTCCAGACCCTGAAATCCAAAGCAAAATTCAGGAAACTGAAGCATAAAACTATGCAGAAATAAACAAATGACATCTGTCCCCAACTCTTTTAGATTTTAGTGTTTTATTTCCTCTTACTTCCCTCTTTCTTCCTTGACCAGACTTCCTTCAGAACATCTTCACCACTCTATTCTCCACTTCAAAAACACTTTAAAATATGAATACTAAATGTGCATGAGAAAATATTTGTGCTCTTTTATCTTGCTTTAGGGGTATTATCAAGGGGTAGGGAATCTTTTCAGGCTGTATTAACAAGGGGTCAGGGGGGTTATGGCCCAAGTTTTGTTTTTTTCATACCTGTGCTAGTTCACAAGTGAATTCCCTGATGCAGTTAGTTCTATGTAGTCACCCTATGTCTGCCTGTGATGCATAATACCTTGTGCTGTCTCCCTCCACATCTTGTGAACTCAAAGCACTAGAAGAAGCCTGGCCCAACAAATCAGTTGGGTTGTTTCAGAGCCTATTACTAGAAGCCTTGGTTCATGATGGACTGCTTGCCACATTAGCACATCATGTTGGATATGTTCAATACTGAATTCATCATATCTTCTACTTCCTAATCCAATCAACCCAGTTCCCCTTCTTGTATTCCTTCTAGTGTGAAAGGCATCACCTTCCAAATCTGAGGATTCCTTCTGATTTCTCACATCTGATCAGTTCCTAAATTCACAAATATTCCTCCAATCAGTACCTCCTTTCCAAGCTCATGACTAATGCAGTTCAGATTCCCCATCACTTTCTTTGACTCCAGACTGGTTCTCCTTGGCTTGTAGTCGTGGTCTTACTCCAATTCATTCCTTATCTTCCTGCATGATTGAGTTTTCCACAATTAAAGTTGATAATGTCACTTTCTTAGAAAACTTTTTTTTTTTTTTAATTCTTATTTCAAAATAAAATCCTGACTCTTAGTCCTGGTCTTGCCCCTACAAACTTTTCCATGTTAGTCTCCTGTTCCTTCCATCAAGTCCACAGTTGTCAACTCCACTCAGTACCATCAACACCCATCAGCACTGTGCCTGTGATCCAGCCTGTTTTGTCTCTGGCTTGAGATCACCTTCCTCACTTTGCTTTCTTAGTCAATATTCAGCTGGGTTTTCATACTGGCTGGGATGGGTTCATTGAACTCCTTCCACTGCTGTGTTGTGGCAACCTTCCATACCTTCAGCTTAGCACTCATAACAATGGATTTGCTTACATGTTTGCCCACTCCACCAGCACAAAATCTCCACTGATTAAACTTTTTTTTGACTAATGCCTATGTTAAGCCTAGAGCATAGCTGTATTTCTTAGGTATCCAATAAATACTTATTGAATACATTTGGTAGAAGAGCTTATTGTTTGGGAACTATGCAAAGGAATTGAAAAAGATGACTTCCAAAGTCCTTTTTAACACTCAGGTTTTACGTTGAGGATATCAGTATCATCTGTTTTTGAACATCATATCTCTTTATGACTCCCAGACCTGTAATTTCAAAGTACTCATCCATCTGACTTTTAGGTCAAAATGGTCACCTGTTATATAGCTTTATTTATTAGCTGAGTTGGCAACTCAACTTCAACACAGATGCTCCACAACTTACCATGGGTTACATCCTAGAAATTCATTGTAAATTGAAAATATTATATGCACTAATACACTTAAGGCACCATACTTTGTAACAGAGAAACACAGTACACTGTAGAATACCAATTGCTTACCCTTGTGAATGTGTAGCTAACTGGGTGCTGTGGCTTGTTATAACTAGAAGCATCAGAAAACAGTATCATAAGGTGTATTATTTGCCCAGCAAAAAAGTTAAAATTCAAAACTCCACGTACAGTTTCTATTGAATATGTATCACTTTGACAGTATTTAAAGTGAACAAATCGAGTTGGACTATTGTAAGTTAAACCACGGTAAGTTGGGACCAATTACATGCCCTAAATTAACTTCCTTTCCCACACAACCTAGTCCATCATTCTAACTTTCTGTATTTATTAATGACACCATTCTCCTCTTTAAAACATTAGCGTGGCACCTCTCTTCTTTCTAAAATCACTGCCTAATCATATGGATTCCTCTTTCTCAAAAACTTGGTTCTTTTTCTCATTCTCTGCTCCCAGTTTCCAACAGATATCTGTGACTTTAATTATCATTTATTTCATCCTGACTTGAATGATTTATTGTTATTTGTCTTCTACTCTGGATCCTGTAAGATTTCTGCATTATGGCTGCAACTCCTGGGACTTTCAGCACAATGACTGCAGATAGATAGCAGGTGCTCAACAATTCCTTGTAGCATGGTTAGAAGAATGTCCAGATGTTAGGTATCAGTGGACTTGATGGCAAGGATCTTGTTTTGCACTTTTTATTTTTCCACTCCTTTTCCTCATATAGTGAAGGGCATAGCAACGGGAAAATACGTATTTTAAAATCAAATACTGCATCTGTTATTGTAACTCGGAGTTTCTGTAACAACTAACTGGCTGCAGTTTTAAAAATAACAAGCTCAGATATTAACAACAACAACAAAACAACCACACCCCCCAGAACCACAACTGCTTTAGATTCAGCTCCCAGCTAAAACCTTCCAGGATCCAGGTTTCCCACCCCTTCCAGTGGCCTGATGTGCTGCGAGGGCGGAGCAATGAGAAAACCCAGCCTGAGGAGCTGAAAGCGAGAGCAGCGGGATGAGGAAAGTCCCGGAAGTCATTCAACAGAGCAAGCGGTCGCCTCAGCGGGATCGCTCTGGGCAGCAGTCCCAACAATAACAGGCTCTCGGGGGCGGGGTCCGGGGGCGGGAGTTTGGGGGCGGGACCCGGATTGGTGGAGGCGGGTGGGACGCTTCCGAAGGCCGAAGGTGATTGGAAGGGGAAGATAAGGGGCGGTGGCGCTCGAGGAGTGGGTCCAGGAGCTAACGGGTCGACAGAGGAGAGAGCGTTCTGATTGGGTGGTACAGAAAGAGACGGACTGGAATTGACTGTGGATTGGTTGTGGCGGGTCAAGAAGGCGTGGACCGCTCGAGCTAGAGGGAGCTCGAGGGAGCGGGCGGCTGGCCTGCCTGCCAGCTAGCCGGAGCCGCGGGCGAGCGCGGCGAGCCGGTCCGGGTGTGAAGCGAGGTGTAAAAGGCGCGTTTCTCAGCTTCGCCGCGGCCGCTCTAGGCTGCCCGAACACCCCGCTTCCTTCCCTCCCCTCCCCTGCGCTCCAGCTTGGGATCTCGGGGCGGGGAGCGGAGGGAAGGGACCAAGGAGGAGAAGGTGAAAGCGGGGTGAGTGGCGGAGGGGTCCCAGCGCGGGGCGAGGCGTGCTCTGCCTCTCGCTCTCCCGCCGCAGCTGCAGCTTTACCCGGTGCTGCGGCCCCGGGGCGCGCGTGGCTGCTGGGCGTCCGCAGTATGCAGGCGGACTGCTGGCAGCCGCGATGGCGAGCCGGGCGGTGGTGAGAGCCGGGCGCAGCCCGCGGTGTCCCCGAGTCCGGGCCGCAGCCGCCGCCCCCGCCTGGGCCCCGCTCCCCCTCTCCTGCTCCCTCCCTCCCGGTTCCAACTCCTCCTCCTCCATGCCTCTTTTCCTCCTCCTCTTACTTATCCTGCTCTTGCTGCTGGAGGACGCTGGAGCCCAGCAAGGTGAGTGGTCCCCAAGGAGTGCGCGGCTCCCGGAGCTCCTAGGGTGACTGGGTCGCGTGGGGAGCCTACTCTGAGCGCCGGGTCTTCTGGCTATTAAACACGTCTACAGAAGCGCAGGGGAGGCACGGTGCGACTCGAACGTGGCCGGACCTAGCTGGGCACTAGGAAGGTTGAATTGGAAAGGTGGGCTCTGTCAGCCTGTCGTCCAAGTTGGTGCGGCTTTACTTTTGGCCAAGCCATTCATTTCTCTGAAAAGAGCGATGTGAGACCCTGCGATGGAAGCCTCTTTGATATTGGAGCCTTCTGGGGAGATTTTTTGGGAGGAGAAAGGGAACTTTCGGACTTGTGATCCCAGAAGTTAAGCTGTGCAGATGGACCGACAGAGTAGGATCCTAAGCAAGGAAATTAAACAGCATCATAAACCTTAAAGACAACTAGTGGTAATTATCAGCTCCTTGTGAAAGTGCCCGGGTTCTGAAGGGAATTAAGTAGGTTGTGGTGATCTCTTTCTTAGTCTTGGATTTAGAACATGTTCTTTATAATCCTTGCCTATATATTGACGCCTTGGTGAAACACTGGCCCAAACTGTCATGTTGCGCAAATGGAGCGTTCCACATTAAAAGGGTAAGCCTTTCCAGAAAGTGACAAAACTTTTTTTCCATCTACGATCCTTGAGAAACCTATGCCAGAAACGAGTAAAATTGTATATTAAATAATCATTATAATGGAAAGAGAATGCAGGGTTGTTTTTTTTTTTTTAATTTTTAGTACTGTTTTAGGCAGGGTATCATCGTTTTTGTATCAGTTTGGCGTCAGTTATTGAAGACTTTTTATTGCATTTCCCTTTTTATTGCAATGAGGAAAATAAGCATTGGACTGTTACTAATTGCCTACAGGATTTTATTTTAATTGATCTTCAGGTTTAAGTCCAGCTTAATTGCTGTCGTGGCTTTGAGTGAAGTATGGGATCAGGACCAAGAGACTGTTATTGAGAAGATGCTGAAATTTTCACAGGCATGTGGAAACAATGTCTAAGAAAAAATATGTTTGGTAAACTGAACTCTAGATACAGGCCCATTTCTACATAGTGTAACTTAACATTGAGATGCTTAGCATGAAGGTTTCATGAAATCCTTTTAGCTTTAGAGCCTATGCATCATTTCCTTCCTGGTGGAATGGTAGGGGAATGGCTTATATGTGGCTAACACTAATAAGAGCTTACTTTGGGACTGGCACAGGACTAAGTCATTTATGTAAATTAACTCTTAATACTCACCTCAGGTGAGATAGGCATTGTTATCCCATTTCCAATGTAAGAAAACCGAGGAGGAATACGAGGTGCCTTGATACAGAAAAGCATATGACAAGTAGAATGCTTTCACTGTTTTACTTTTTCTAGATCTGAAAGTGTTTGTATCATGTTTTTAAAAAATATCTTGCAGTATTGGAGTCAGTTACATATCTCCTCCCCAAGAGACAACTGTCTTGCTTTTAGAATTTCTCATGCCTGTATTAACTGAATATACAACATTCCCTTATGTTTTAAAAGCATCAATTTTTTGCATCATTTTAAAATATTTTTTTTAGTTGTAGATGGACACAATACCTTTATTTTATTTATTTTTATGTAGTGCTGAGGATTGAACCCAGTGCCTCACACATGCTAAGCAAGCACTCTACCACTGAGCTACAATCCCAGCAAATGTCTTTTATAGTGTCAGCTTAAACATCAATATATATTAAAACAAATAGAAATGGTACTAGTAATTAAAAGACTTGATTTCTAGTTCTGCTAAATTGATTGAGTATATTTTGTTAAGTCATTTATTCCCTTTGCACCTCAGTTTTCAACATTGTGTATGTGAGAATTCACTCATAGCTCAATGAAAATGAAATGATAGTATTCAAAAGTTTTGCAAAGGGAAAAGCAAGTATAGTCATAAATGATTAGAATTATTAATCTTGAGTTACTAAGTTGGTGAATTAAAAGCTAGCCATCTGAAAACTATGGGATTTGAATCTCCTAAAATTTTTAAAAATATATTTTGTACACAAAAGGACCCTAGTGTGATTTCTGATGTAATTCCTTTTATGCCAATCTTAAACAGCCTAGCAGATTGCTTCAGGGTCGGCTAGTATTTCTTCACATAACCTGAAAAGAAGTCTCATTTAAAAATCAGAAGCAGCACTTTAAAAACTCCCATAGAATTTTAATAATGGGCATGTCCATATGTAATAATAAGTTACAAGGTATAGTTTTTAACTCTAAGAAATCTTAGAAGACAGGGAGGAAATAGTGTTAACAGTTGTCTTTTGGTGGTAGAATTGTGTGTAATTTCTTTTTTATGCTTTTCCAAATTCTGTGGGGTTTGTATACAGTCAGAATAAAAAAGAAATTGAAAGAGGCTGGGGTTATAGCTCAGTGGTAGAGCACTTGCCTCGCTTGCATGAGGCACTGGGTTAAATCCTCAGCACCACATAAAAATAAATAAAAATATTGTATCCATCTACGACACACACAAACACATCCTCTCTTCCAACTCTTAAAAACAAAAACACACAAAAAAACGAAATTGAGAAAGTGTTTTTTGATGAATAGATTTTTTTCTTTAGCCAACCTAGTTAGAAAAGCATTTAATGTGTCTGTTAAGGTAGGACTATGATTCAGGGTTTCTTTTCTTTTTTGTTATTTTAAAGTCTTTCCAATATTTTTTTGAAAGAGTGGAATATATTACCTTCATTCCAATTAATGCCATTCATGGCCATAGCAGAATATATTACCTTCATTCCAATTAATGCCATATGTAGATAGCTATTCCTCAGCAGATTTTTTTGCTGACAGTGATCTTTCTCTTAATTTGGCTCAGAATAGAATTTATCATTTGTTTGAAAACTGCTGGCCTCTCACAACAGAAATGTATTTTAACCATTTTATTTCACTACAACTTATAAATTAAATATACTCTGTTTGCATCTATTTACTATCTTGCTCTTTTAGATGCAGTTTATTATATATAGTTTTGAGTTCTAAATTTGATATTAAGTTCATCTTCAAAAATTTTTTAAAAAACTTTCTGTAAAATATATTTAAAAAACTTAAATTGGTTAAATTTATGCTGAATACATGTTTACTGATGTAATAAATTTAGTTGATGGTCTACTATGATTGAATTTATGTCTTCAGTTTACATTATGATTGTAGGAATTTGAGTTATCTCAGGAGTTTGACTTCCTCATTTGTATCATGGAAGTCCTGCCTACCTTCTGTGAGAACATGACTTGATTGTAGTAATATATCAGGGAATTAGTTTTTTAAACCCATTAAAACTGACTTGTTGAGCTGGGGTTGTGGCTCAGCAGCAGAGTGCTTGCCTCACACGCATGAGACACTGGTTTTGATTCTTAGCACCACAAAAAAATAAATAAATAAAAATAAAGATCTAAAAAAAAAATTGACTTGTTTTGCCTATTAATGTGACATGTTGGTGAGAGTATTGATTTTTTTCTTTGCTACCCTAATGAGCCTATGAAACAAATTGGGTACATTCTAAAAAGGAATTGCTTGGTTCTACAATGATACTGGAATTAAATGTTCAGAGTTTATAATCAGTCTAGTAATGTATTTACTGCCTTGTGACACAGGGAAATGTATTTTTGAACAATAGTGGTGAATTGGAAGAAGTGAAGAACTTCTCTCTGCAAAGAAACATGTATTCTAATTTTAACATTAGGCTAATTAAAATTTTTCATTCTTTTCTTGGTCTGATTAAACATAAGGGCTCTTTTATGTACTGTGTTCAGAGGCAAAAATCAAAACTTCATTTTCTGTTATATTTCTCATTAATTTTGTACAATGGTAATCAGAATCAGCACATGTTCCATGTGTGCTAATGACAGGATTTTAGTTCTACATTCTTAGGGCTTATAAAGGAAAAGTTGACTATAAAGTTACAGGTTAATGAGTCTTAGATTTTCCAGTGTTATATGCAAAAAGAAAACATATCACTCTGGAGATGGTTATAATTCCATTCAGTATCAGAACTTCATTGTTAAAGAAAAACGAGGGGAAAAAAAAAGAAAGCCTTAAAATGGTGAAGTTGGTGTAAGTGAAAGTACTTGTACTAGAATTAACATGACAGATGAATGAATTAATTTCTGAAAGGAAATGGTCAGATCATGTAAGATTGTGGTTACATAGGGTAGATTTTAAATTTAGGACTACACTTAGCAAAATGATCCTGAGATGTGAAAGCTGAGGTGATTATGATCTCCTTGAACATTGAACACATGCAAATGGACAGTTTCCACCTTCACTTCTTAATTTGTTAGAAGGATGTGGTGTGATAACATAGACTGGAAGTATTAGGAAGATCTTTAGAAAGATGGTGATATTTCCTAAATGTGATTGTTAAAATATGAATTAAGACAAGTAGATGATTTTTTTTTTCTCTTGAGGCTCCTGGATCTGGGTTACTTTATAACAACCTATGGTCATAGCATTTTTTTCATCTATTTTAAAAACAATAATAGTTATGCAGTACTAAAACTAGAATTGTGGATGATAATTATCCACAATTCTGCTTTCTAATTTATCAACCGATTTTTCTCGTTCCTGTGCATTACATGATCACATACCTTAATAGGGTGTTATGTTCTGTAGATATTATGTTGAAATTATTTTATAGACTAACATAAATAAGCATACTTGCAAAACACAACAAGATATCAATTTTAAATGTAAAATTTCATCACAAGATGGCATTCATTATTTATAAGGTAATTACTGTATCATTCAGAATTGCGACTGCATTATTTTCTTTATTTCATTTGAGTAAATTTGTTGTTCTTGATAGAATCTTTGAGGAAGTATTTCAGTTCAGAATATTAGTTTAGTAGCATGTAATGTTAATTTTCCAGATTATTATTGGGTTAAACCCGTATATAATCCTTGAAGACCAAAAATACAGATATTCAAATAAACTCTTATTTAATGAATGCCAGTGCAGTATCCATTGAAGCAGATGAGATAATGGGTGATTTTTAAAGGCTACTGAAACTTCACCTAAAATACTTGAAAGGTATTTAGTTGGAAGAGTATCAGTTACTTGAATTATAGGGAGGACCCCAATGTACAGGTTCTCTCAACTACTCTCTAAGGAGAGTGTCCCAGAATTCCCAGCAAAGCATTTGTTGAGTAGAGTATATGCAACTTTGCAGTTACAATGAATTTGCTTGGAATTAAAGAGAAGTTGTTAGCTCTTTATTATTCTCTCATCAAGAGCTATCATGAGCTCTCAGGAGAGTGCACAAGTGTCAGTACAACCCTGGGATATGCATAGGAGACTAAAACATTGACATTGTCTTAAGAGAATCTGCAGTTCAGTTAAGGAGGCAATGTTCAAGTTGGAATATAAATATGTACTTGTGTAGGCTAGCCACAGTCCATGTGATGATGGAGTATTGCCTTTCATAGTGATATCCATAGTGTGACCAGCAGTTCCTTTATCACTAATGAGATAGATTCCAAACTGATTTGCATATTGTATATAATTTTTTCACAGTCTGGTCCTTCCCTCCCATTTTGTCCTAATTTCATGCCGGCATCCCTCATATTTCATAGTTAAGATAGAAGATTGAGCTGCTTTTTATTCCTTGAGCATATTAAACTTCATGCCATTTTGCCTTTTCTTTGTACTGATTTCTTTTCATATGCAATTTTCCCTGCTTAGAATGTCCTTACATACTTTCCTTGTCTTAGTAAAACTCTAATCATCCTTCAGAATCCTTCTTAGGCATCATCACCACACATTCATCTCCAGATAGTACTTTCCACACTCTATTTTAAGTTATTTGTTCTTGTCAGTGGAGAGAGTTTTAAGTCATTTTCTTATTTCTAATATTTATCATGCTGTCTGTAGGGAAGACTGGGACACAATTTTTATTCACATGCTGATTCACTCATAAAAATAGGTGTAGTAAGAATTCCATTTCTGGACTGGATCTTTGCCCTGAGCTCATTATGTGGTGTTAGTCCTTGGGTACCTGCATGTGCTTTGTGCTGTTGGCCTTTGTCTAATCCCCTAGTGAGCCAACAGTGCAGGAGACTGGGCTTCTCAGTCCCCGAGGAATAGAGCCCTCTCTTGAACTTTACTGCCTGCTTGCTCATGGCCAAGTAATCTGCTTTGTCTTTTCTGGCCCTTCTCTCCCCAGGAGCTAACCCTTTGCTGTACTCCCATGTCTAAAGAGGAGTTTTCCTTCAAGCTGGAATTCTGAAAACAGGCATGGCTAATTTAGAAAACTCTGCTCCTCTTAAACAGGTGATTATAAAAACAGCCACAAAACCTAATCAATGCCAGAAAGTTGAACGAACTCCTTTGCACACTATCCCAAATTCTGGCTTAAAGAGCCATCTCCAACATGAGGAAAGTGCCCCTAGTTTTGATTCTAGTAGTAGCCCTCCTTCTTTTTCCTTGCCAGGTTAGTAGGGAAAACTGGGACACAATTTTCATTTGCATGCTGATTCACTCATAAAATTTTACTTTCTAAACAGATTTGATACCAATATTCAATATTTTCTAAAAAGAGAGGTGAGTTAAACATTTTAAAACATTTAGAATGGTGACTAGATCTTAAAATATGACATGGCTAGCATTACTGTCCTGGTATGTCTGAATCCAAAGCCTCCATGCTTTTAGAGAGTATTCAGGTAGTTTCAATAATCTGATATCAGGGTAGTATATAGAGGAGACAGGCTGGAAAAGTCAATGGGGACCATATTATGGAAGACTTTCTATTGAGGGGCTGAGTAAGGAGTTTATACCTGAGAGATTAGGCATATATGCTACTTTCACACAGTCCATTGTCCATCTCTAGGTGTATTCTCTTTTAAGCTCAGGCATCCAGGTGCATTTTCTCATCAGTGTTCTTGACCTGGATCCTTGGCAAATCCCAAACTTGAGCCTGCCTATGCTAAAAGCTCCACTGTCTGCTTTCTCTGGCTACTGGAGACAGTCATGTGGCCATCAGATCTGGCATAAATGAGTGCTATCCTATCAAATCTCAAATGGAGAATTCAGCTTAGCAGCATTTTGTAGAGCTGAGCTCTTGCTATGCTCCTTATTCCTGTAAAATATGACTCTGCCTGACACCTCCCCTTTTCTCCTTCCTGAAACCTTGTCCTCCTCCAGTTGTCCAGCATGATGTTTCATGTGGGAGTGGAAGTTTCACTTTTATCTGTCCCTCTCTTTTTTTTTTTTTTTTTTCCTTTTTACTTTCCAGGTGGCTATTGCCTCCTTTTTTAATGACTCACTTTGTAAAAGGTAGACTACCTCTGTGCTGAACGTTTTCTTAGTGTTGGCGTATAGTAGACTTTTGCTACATGATGAATTTCTTGTTTTAGTCCCTCGTAGTCTTGGTTCTGCTGTATTGAAACTGTCATCTAAACTGTTGGATTTTTGGTTTGGTTCGGTTTTTGTTTGATCTGAAAAACCTGGGAGCTTTGTCCATATTCATTATTTTTTACCTCAGAGGTCTTTGAAGATATGGAGATTTTGAACTCAGATGTACCTGGATTTAAATACTGACTCTGTCAAGTTTTGAAGTCCACATACTATTCTAAATGTTTTAAAATACATAACTCTTTAGAATGTACTGAGGGTTGGGATAAAATTATTCATATAGTCAGTACATTTTTTGTTCAAAAGAGTGAATCAACATATGAAATGAGATTTTTTTCCCCCTACTTTACAGTTCAATCTCCTGTTTTCATGTGTTTGCTTTCTAATGAGAATTTTTCATCTTCTGCTTCTTATTCCATGCCAGTTATTGATTAGAGAAGTTCCATCCTGGCTTAATGAGGGGAGTCAGACCCTACTGTAGAGGACAGTGACAGCAAGGCATGATTATCCATATTATTTTCTCTTAATTGGCCTCTAACACACCCAAACTTTAATACTACTTTTGTTCCTTCTGTTTTGATCTTTGCTCTGACTTTCCTGCTTTTTAATTTTTTATATATTTCACCTTCTTTCTCCACTCTCTCTACTCATTTTTGTTTGTGGTTTATCTCTTCACTCCTGACTTGCCCTTGTTTCTCAGGGTTGGGCTCTGCATCCGACAAGCTCATTCTCTGAATGCACAACATACATTCTGTTGCATGGGTAAAGGAAGACTTTTCTGGTTAGGACTCCTAATGTTATAGGCGACAGGAATCCAAGTCTGCTGAAGGTAGAAGGGGATAATGTTGGGAGGATACTGAGGTAACTTATAGAGTAGAACTGGACTACCCTAAGCCAAGGGGAAAACAGGAATGCAGCTGGACTTCAGGAACGAAAGACTCAGTGTAGTTCTTTCTTTGCTTCATTTTTGCTTTTTCTGCATAGGAAAAGTCATGGCTACTGGCAGTCCCTGAGACTTGCAGCTCTAACCAGAGAAAATTTGGGATTTTCCTTATTGTACAGGTCTCAAATTGGAGGCAAGTGTGAATTGGCTTCACATTGGCTAAGGGTTAACTAACCAGGGCTATGAGGTCATAATGAAAGGCAGGTACTAGACAGAGGCATCCTTTTTAAGGAGAAAGTCTTGCATTTATAAAGAGTCTACTGTATTTTGAATAAGTAGACCCTTGGGAACATGGGTGGTATTAACTTCATGTTCAAGTGAGATTATATGGGATTATAGAGGTTAAGTGCCTGATATTTCAAAAGTTGCCTATCTGACTCCAAAGCATTTCTAAGATATATGTGTATCTCACTGGCTTACCATTAGTCTTGTTTGGGTTTGTTTCTGAATTAAACAGCATGTGTTAAGAGCCTCATATGTTTGTTTTGTGTGTATGGCTTATAGATGAATAGAGTGCATTGCCTTCCTAACGGAGTTTTATATTTGGTGTGGTAAGCTGACATAGTATGCATAATCAAGCATATTAAACACAGTTAAGAGAGTATGATAATAGAAATAAGAAAGACTAGGGCTTCAGAAAGGTTCCACAGAGAAGATTACATTGAGTAGGATTTGCCTTGGATGGAGGAGGAAAGGCATGATCCTCAGCAGAGGGGAACAGCATGCATAGTGACAGGTGAGAGTGTGAAGAGGAGAAATCGCCCACAGTTCCACAGCTGGAGCAGAGAGGTCATGTGACTACTCAGGAGATGACACCAAAACTGGAAACAGGGGCTGGAGTATAATATAGACTGTATGTCCTTGCTGAAGTGTTTGAACTTCATTATACAGTGAAAAACAGTTGAAGAATTTTCAAAAAAGGAACCTATGTGGCCCTAATATTACTAATGTTAAAGTTAACACTAGCAGGAGTGCAGGTAATAGGTTAGAGGAAGAAAACAGCAGAGTGAATATATCTGTTGCAGAACAGGGCCTGCATTGGTCAGAGGAACAAAAGTTAGAGATACTTAGGAGATAGAAGTCATCAAATTTAATGACCGCTTGAGTGTGAGAGCAGGAGCTCATTAAAAAAAATCTTCTCTCCACTTATGTTAGTTCATGAGGATTTCTTGCCTCTTTACCACTATTTCTCTCTCACACACACATACACAATAAAACACCCATAACTTCTCTGTATAACTCATTATCCCTGGAATTACTTGCCACGTCTGCCCTCCTATATTGTAAACTCTCAAGACAGGGTTCTTGCCTGTCATTTTCACTGCGTTGCCTAATTCAGAGTCTAATATGGGGAAAATGTTCATTGGATGCTTGGAACATGTTTTGTTTGAAAAGCTGTGAAATTTGAGTAATATTCTAAGTAGATAACATGTTCAAGGATTGAGAGAGAGAGATTGGGGACTTTGGAGCTTTGTGTACTTGGTGGCAACTGAAGTTGGGGTTGCAGATGAGATTGCCCACACAGAATACAGAGTGGAGGAAAACTCTGAACAGCAGCAGTACCAACAGTCAGTGGAAAGGTTATAGGAAGGTATCCAAGAGGAGGTGGTTAGAGAGCTACAAGACGTATTAAGAGTTTTAAGAATGAGGAAGAAAAAATAAGAAAGGAAAGAAGAACAGTGAGGAGAAGGAAGTAGCAGCCGTGTCAGATGTTGTAGAAATGTCACTGAAGATAAAGGTGGAAAGGTATCCATTGGTTTTGGCAGCTTAAAAACAGCTTTAGTGACTATTTTCAATGGATAGATCTCTGTTGGTTCCCTAGGGCTACTGTAACTAATTGCCATTAGAATGGCTTAAAACAGATATCGTCTCATAGTTAGGGAGGCCAGAATTCTGACATCAGGGTATCAGTAGGGCTATGCTATCTCTGAAGTGTCTAAAAGATACTACCTTGCCCCTTCCTTGCTTCTGGTGGATGCAGTCCTTAGCATCCTTTGGCCTATTGATGATGCTTCATTCCTTTGTGTCTCTGTGGTTACATATGTTTCCCAGTGTCTGTGCTCACATTTTCTTACTCTTATCAGGATACCAGGCCTACCCTAATTCAGCTTGACATTGTTTTAACTTGTTTACATCTGTGAAGACCCCTTTCCAAATATAAGGTCATCTCAGAGGTAGCAGAAATCAGGACTTATCTAAATATCTTTCTAGGAGTCACAAAAATTCAATTTGTCACAGTCTTCAAGTTGAATTGCAATGTGTTGAATTAGATTGGGAGGCATAGAAGTGAGACATTAAGTATAAACAAGTGCAGAAATTTCTCTATAAAAGAAAAGTGAGCAATATGATAAATTTCAGAAGACACAGATTGGAGCAAAGTTTCTTAGTGTTTTTAATTGTTGCAGTTATTGTTAGTGTTTTAAAATTTGTTAAAGTGCAGGTCTTAGGTCCCACTGAAGATCTACCTGACGGAGTAAAATTTGCAAAAAAGGCAAAATCATAACTGTCATGCAAATATAGAATGAAAAGTCAAATATTTTATTCAGCTCATTTATTAATGAGAGAACTAGTAAAATATTTAAGCTGAACCATAAGTATTTGAAAAAGTAGGTGTTTATAGGTAGTGTTAAGATATGGTAGCTAGGTTATTTGGCCAGAACTGCTTAAAAGCCAACAAGACCCTAAATTATAATCTTCAGTTATTTTTTCAAGTACACAGAAATTATGTCTCTACCTGATGGCAGTCTACACATTAGAATGTAAATAATACTTGGACTTTTAATTAAGGATAAATAGCAAGTTGAGCAGTTATTTTGCCATATAGTTCTTGGGTAGCTTTTGCACTGAATGCCATTTAAAGGATGTGCTTCTCACCTTTGTTGACAGTTTTCAAGTTTCAGACAGTTTTTCTGACATACATATTAGAATCTGTGCAAGTGGAGATGAGGGCCTGAAAAATCTTTAATTGGCTCTTCAGTGATTCTAATATAAATTTAATTTTGAGAACTATTAAAGAAGACAAAACTAAGTGACGTGGAGTGCCCCTCTGAGACTGGAACCCATTATTTTCTAATGGCACCCTTCCCTGGGTTTGTGCTTATTAGTATTATTATTTTAAATATTTTTAGTTGTAGATGGACACAGTGCCTTTATTTATTTATTTTATGTGGTGCAGAGAATAAAACCCAGTGCCTCCCAGTGCTAGGCAAGTACTCTACCACTGAGCCACAATCCCAGCCCTTATTATTATTTTTTCAGTAGTGCTCAGCTCTTGGTAAAGAGAGACATTTGATCTAGGTGGAGAGTTTGCCAGGCAGATGCTCTAGAAGTACACAGTGACTAGGAAGAAAAAATGTTAGAAAGAGGCTAGTTAATGTATTGGAAACAAGGTACAGCCTGGGTAGGGAGAGAAATGAGGCGAGGATGAGCTTAATGGAGAAACAGAGAAGTAAGTCTTAAGAAAATATATAGTGGTTATAAGAAAACTGAGTGATCAGGTGACTGAGCAGAAGAGAGGGCTGTTAAAGTTTTTAAGATTGCAAAGATGGAAGTAGTTTCTAATAATGGCAAAAAGTCCATATTGTGCGGGTTGCAGTGGTGCACACCTGTAAATCCAGTGGCTCTGGAGACTGAGGCAGGAGGATGGAGAGCTCAAAGCCAGCCTCAGCAAAAGCGAGGCACTAAACAACTCGGTGAAACCCCTGTCTCTAAATAAAACACAAAATAGGACTGGGATGTGATTGAATTCAATCCCGGTACAAAACCAACCAAACAAACAAAAAGTGCAGATTGTGATCCCAAGAGTGAGTTACTGAACTGGAATAGAGGTGATTAGTGAGGATTACTTTCTCATGAATTTATATTATTCATAAAATACTAGATAGAAGCTTTAAAATGGTTATTGAGCCATTGTTCTGTTAACTTTCTCAGTTGTAGCCAGATGTACTGGATTTACTTGTGTTTGACAAAAGCCGATCTGCTCTACTTTTAATGGTATTTATTTATTGTACTATGATGATGATACTCTTAACCACAGACATTTATTGAGCACATTAATATTCTTCCATACAGTATCTTGTTTCATTCCTTCCCCACAAGGTTTGAATTGTTAATATCCCCATTTTATAGATGGCAATATTGAGATTTAACAGCAATAGATGACCTTCTTAAGTTTATAGTGAATGATAGGGCATTTAAATTTATTGTATGGCTTTAGTTTGTTTGACAATTATGTTCTAGGTATACAGCATGTTCTTGGAGGTTGACAATTTATATAGTCCACATTCCTTCATGTAATTCAGTTTTAGAAATTATCACATATGCAGATGAGTTTGGGTTTTATTTTTTGCGGGGGGGGGGGTATCAGGGATTGAACTTGGGGGCAGTTGGACACTGAGCCACATCCCCAGGCCTATTTTGTTTTTTTGTTTTTTTAGAGACAGAGTCTCACTGAGTTGCTTAGTGCCTCAATGTTGCTGAGGCTGGCTTTGAACTCTTCATCCTCTTTTCTCAGCCTCCTGAGCCACTGGGATTAAGATGTTCGCCACAGTGCCTGGCAAGTTATTATTTTTTTAAAATATTTTTTTTTAAGTTATTCATGGGCACAATATTTTTATTTTTATGTGGTGCTGAGGATCGAACCCAGGGCCTCACATGTGCAAGGCAAGCGCTCTGCCACTGAGCCATAATCCCAGTCCCAAGTTTGGGTTTTATAAAGAATGAAGATGTGGGCCATTTCTTTTCCTAAAAATTGCCACCCTGACCCTCTTTTGACTCTAAAATCCATATCTTTCTTATATATAGTATTTACAAAAGAGAAAGGGTAGCTATATTAATTTCAGACAGTTGACTTCAGAGTAAGGAAAATAACCAGGGACAAAAAGATTACATGAAGTTAAAGCACTACTATGACATATTTGTTGGAGATTTGTAGTGATGCGTTTTAAGAAACCTCACAGATAAAGATCTAGACTTTTCTAAAAATTTACAGTGCTAAATAATACATTAAAAACTTGTGCAGCCAAATGAAATTGGGTTGTTCTATGAGTAATCCCCTAGATAAATCTGCAACCCCAGCTCAGTGTTTTGGGGGTTCCTTTTGATTGAACCCAGGGTCACTTAACCACTGAGCCATATCCCCAGCTCTTTTTATTTTTTAAATGTTTGAGACATGGTCTTGCTGAGTTTCTAAGGGCTTCCCAAATTGCTGAGACTGGCCTTGAATTTTGATCCTCTTGCCTCAGTCTTCTGAGCTGCTGGGATTATAGGCATGTGCCACCACTCCCAGAAAATTGGGTGTGAGAGTTAAGAGTTGCTCTTTGGATTCTTTTTCACTCCCTAAATGCTTCTCCTTTAAAAAAGAAATTTTTATAAGATCTCACAGACGTATTATAAGATATGATAGAAATGACACTTATTTAGGGGAAGTATAGCCAAATTCACCAGTTAGTAGTGAATAAAACAACATCCTTGAAAGCTCTCTGAAAAAATATAAACTTTTCAAAGTTTATAGTATAAAAAGCTTACATTGTTCTTCATATTTGGCATATTTTTTGTGCAAAATTCTTGTGTTGAAATTTGTTTTTTTAAAGGAATTACATAATATGAATTAGTAATAATATAACTAAAAAATGAGAGTGGATGGAGGATCATTTATAATCAGCATCAGGAGCACATACTAATCTAAAAAACACTTGATTCTGAGTTTAACTAGAATAGCCTAAAATAAACTTGCATTCCTAGTTGGATTATTACATTTTCATTTAAATATGTTTAATGTTCTTTCTGTTTTCTTTAGGGATAAGTAGTGAAAAAAAATCATTCAGTTCCTGGAACATTATCCAAATTTGTATCTGGCTTAACACATCCAACCTTGCTGTCTTCAGAGGAAGTGAACACATGTTCTATGAGTAATCCCCTAGATAAATCTGCAGCCCAGCAAAGGAGCAATAAGATCAAATTCCAGTGTTTTTTTTTTTTTTTTTTTTTTTGCACTGAAATGACATTAAATTCAAAAATTACATTAACAGGCTTCCGCCCTTTATGGTTGATAGCAGTCTGGTAGAGACTATTCAGGGGAGGAGATGTGGGAAGTTGACAGTGGTGGTGATGATGATAGTTGGTGAGAGTATACGGAATGGACCCATGATAGCCACTTTGAAAGTTTTTTCCCATTGTAGTCTGCTTTTTTTGTCAGTTCTGCCCCTTGAACATGAATAATAGTAGGTGGTTGTAGCCTTCTCTATATGTTGATGCCAATCAAAAATTTAGGAAAAAATACTCCTGATCCTTTTGGTACCTTTCCTCTTTAATGTTAATAGGTATAGGGTTGGAGGCGCAGCTCAGTGGTAGAGCACTTGCTTAGCATGGTTGAGGTCCTGGGTTTGAACCCCAGCACTGCAAAAAAAAGCAAATGAAAAACCCTAGGGGAGAAACTCAGTTGAGATCTGAAGACTAATTAAAAATACTTTTTTTCCCCCATATAGCTTAAAGAAAAATGAAGCATTCCACTTATTTTAAAAATGGGGAAGTGAGAACATAAAATTCTTTAGCTGAACTCCTGACCTTTGGGGAGAGGATTGTTCCTTGGGTTGTGCCCTTAGTGAACTAGATTACCCTTTGGGCCAAATCTTCAGTGTGTGGTTTTCTAGCCTTGACTCTAATTTAGCCCTTCTCAGCCTCAGCACCATTCATTCACATTTAGGGCTAATCATTCTTTGTTCTAGGAACTGTCCTGTTCATTGTAAGATATTTTAGCAGCATTCCTAGCCTCCACTATATGGCAGTAACAGCCCTCCTACTCCATTTGTCACAACTAAAAACGTCTCCAGATACTGTGAAGGGGGAGGGAACAGCTCTATGGGATCCCCTGCCTCTGCTTTGAGAATCATTGCTTTTGGTGGGCATTTGTTGATAAAGAATATTTTCCAAGTTTTAGTTTTATTTTTAAGCGTTTTGTCCTGTTGCAAGTATTTTGGTATAACAGACTTTAGTTTTAAGAACTGTAAAAATAACCTAGGAACACATTGCTACTTTGGAAGTGAAAGTGAGGACAGGGTCTTTCCTTGATTTGAGAATTAAACATTATGACCTTTGAGTGCTTGAGGACAGTGTTTTTCAGACTGCAGGTGGGGACCCATTTGTGTGTTATGAAATCATTTTGTGGGTCGGGACTATGTATGTTAAAGTGCATAGGGCCATAGCATAAAATGTTATTTCTTACTTTGGAATAACAAAAACATATGAAGCTAATGGCTTAGTGCATACGCCCAACCTTCTCTTTCAAATGGGAATATTCTAAACATATGAGCCTATAGTAGTATGTGTCAATTAAGCCATTTATCTAGTCAGATTAAACTTATCAAATATTCCTTGAAATATGAAACATTCAGATCTATTCATTCATCTATTCATTGAAACATTCATCTATTCATTGTAGTGGGTTAGAGACTCGTCTTTGGTTTCTGGTGCATATTGTTATTCTTACAAGATGAGGAAGCACTGAACTCCATCACATATTTTAGAACATTCTTGGCACATTACTTGTGGACTGTTCATGCCCTCTCTTCCCCTAAACAAGATTCTGCAAAAAGACAGCTCCATTTTAATTGTCCTATTCATCAGCATGCATACAAAAGTTCTGTTTACATCAGCTGGTATTTATTTTTAACATTTGTAGAAATTGGTTTTATGATAGAAAGGGCAAGAAATGTTGTTTTGAAAATCAAATATAAACAGGAGCATAAAGCCATCTAAAAATTACTTCTAACATTCTGCTTGTACTTTTTTTTTTTTTTGCAAAAGCTTATTTTTGAATAAACATAGATTGAAATTAGGGAATACATTAAATGAGATGATTTGTCATTATAATGTGATAGTTCCAGCTGTTCAGAGGTGATTCTTGACTTTGTGAGATTTATCAACACATTCAATTGCTGAAAAAGCTGCCTTAGCTTCTGTTTATGAGGAAAAAAACACCTATTTTGAGTGATTTTATTTATTGTGTGGTTTTTTTTTGAAGATTGGAACACTTTCAGTAAGCATATTTTCATTTGCTGAGTAGTAAAAAAAACATTTTAAACTAGTTTTATCTTCTTGAAAGTTCTGTGTTAGGATCATTGTTTTTTCTCTTTAAGGAAAAATGTTAATGATTGTTCAAAAGATTTTTTGTATTTCAATTTATTTTCACAGTGGAGGCTTTTATCTTATGTTTTTAATATAGTTGATATTCAGCAGAGATAGTGTTTTCATGATAGTTTTAGGAGAAATTTGTGGGGTTTTATTTTTTTCATTGTCTAAACATCCTAACTTTTATGTTTGTGAAAGATCAGTGGGTATGGTGCACAATAAACCACATTTATTTCATTCTGCCCTTGTATATATTTATATTATTGAGTTACTGTGCCTAGTTCTTATGTGTGAAATGAAAGCAAGTGTAGAAGGTAGCTGAGGTTTTATATAAGAGACACTTGAAAACAGATATCTAGTATTAGTCTTTAAAAGTACACTAAGGAGCAATAAAAATATGAATTCGGAAATATAATTTCTTTATAAGCAGAGGATATGAGTTTTTAAGTATTGTCATAAGAATTTAGGTGCAGAAGCTGGATGTGGTAGTATACACCTGTAATCCCAGCATCACTGGTGGCTGAGGTATGAGCATCGAAAGTTTGGGACCAGCCTTAGCAATTTAGCAACACCCTGTCTCAAAATAAGTAAGGGGGACTTTGGATGTAACTCAGTGTTATAATAAACTTAATCATAAAGTGCTCCTGGGTTTGATCCCTAATACTAAAGTAGGGAGGGGTGCAGAATTTAGGTGTGTATTTGTCAGCACTATACTGTTCTTAAAAACAATAAATCAAGATAATAGAAAATTTTGGTACAGCCATTTTAGTCCATAGTTAAGACCCTAGCAGTGTTATTTTATTCTTCTTCTTTTTTTTTTTTTTAAACGGGATTTGAATTCAGGGCTTTGCTAATGCAAGGCAGACACTTTGCCACTGAGCTATATCCCAGCCCCAGTGTTACTTTTAATCTACTTTTTGTGTAATTCCAAAAGGTGATTTTAAATAACTCTAAAATTTTAAAGAAGAAAATGCTATTATTTTAAAAGGATACATTCGTTATCCTACTATAAATTCATTTGAATGTGATTGTTAATGTTAAACAGTGCACTTGGAGTTGTGGCTGAAACTTCTAAGTGAACATTTAATTAATGCCTCCTTCTGGATTCTGAGTAAAAAAAAATAATAAACTTTATCATAAAGTGGAGAATGCAAATATTTCATCCTTACAAATAGTATGCTATGTTGCCTAAGTTTTTTACATCCAGTTTCTAAAGAAATTTCTGGAGCAAATAATACCTCTACCAAAGTATAAAAATCACTTTTCCTAGTTTCCAAAAAAAATCATTTAACTTTAACTTCCTTCTCATTTGATAAATAAAAAAGACTTTGGGGGAGGGGCTACCAAACAGTCAAATTTCAATATAATATAAATTAAACTTCATTAAATATTGCTTTAATGCCTTCAGAAAGGGATGGCTTGCAGTCTGTAATATAATCAATAATCTACATAATCTTTATATATTAATTTTTTTAGAAATGATTTTGGCAACTTGAGATGTTTATGATTGAAGCTGATTAAATATTTTGATTTTTACATTTACTTTGAACAAGTTCTATGAATTAATATTCTTTTGAAGTTTGAATTTATTATCGTGTTTGTATATTTAACTATTGCTATGTTGTGTTTACTTTTTATTTTGCTCAGATTAAAGAATTCTTTGAATTTATAAATTGTATTGATGATCATTAATTATTTTGACCAAATTTGACCTCTCTTGGCTCCTATGAGTGGATATGCTAGGTAGTATGTCATCTGTTGTATCTTCTGTTAAAGTATTGGTAGTATAATATATCTAACGTCATACATAGTTTTAAATCTTCACATGACTGAAGACATGAAAGATGTGAGAACAATTTCTTTCTTTTTTTTTTTTTTTTAAAGGTGATGGATGTGGACATACCGTATTAGGCCCTGAGAGTGGAACCCTTACATCCATAAACTACCCACAGACCTATCCCAATAGCACTGTTTGTGAATGGGAGATTCGTGTAAAGATAGGAGAAAGAATTCGCATCAAATTTGGTGATTTTGATATTGAAGATTCTGATTTTTGTCACTTTAATTACTTGAGGATTTATAACGGAATTGGTGTCAGCAGAACGGAAATAGGTAGGACGTTCTTAAAAATGTATTTTATACTATTTCTTCAAGTTTTAAAATTAAAGTAGTTTTTATATTCAACATTGAATAATTATGCTGCATAATATGATATGTAAAAAATTATTAAAAATGTGTAGAAATCTAAACTTTGAATCTTCTTTTGGTAAGGGAAGGTTCTTGTTTATTTACTTTCCTAATAAGCCTATGTTGGTACCTTTGCATAAGATGCTATTGTACTACTTCTAAGAAGGAAGAGGTTAATTGTCTCATTTTTTATGTTTTCTTTGATCATTTCATTTACAGTTGAAACATATAAGCATAATTCATGCTTAGGTGAATAAGAGCACGGATGGGTTTTAGATGAAGCTTCTTGAAGCTTGACACTGCTGTTAGCTTGCTGTGTGACCTTGGGCAGATTTTCTGATCTATTTTCTCACTTGCAAAATAGGAAACAAACTAGTATGTGTAAATGTGTTTAGAATAACACTTGACAGATGTTTAGTAAATAGCTGCTGTCATTGTTCCTTAAAAGCAGTGGTTCTCTAACTCGATGTTATTATAAAAACTTTCCAGGAAAATCTACTTTGCAGACAGGATTTAGAACCTTCACCATTTTCTGAAGCAATAAGGGGAAAATTTTGTAAGGCTGTCTTGGTGAACTAACATTATGAAATTAGAACTTTTGAATTCTCTGGGAGTTTATCTGGAAACATTTACTAGTTCCAGTATGTAAAGTATCTTTCAGAACTATAGTAGGAAACCAGAATCTTGTTAAGTACCATACTGTGGTTGTCATCTGACTTCTCCATCACTGCCCAAATTTTTCACCTCTCCTCTGCTTTTTGGCCTCTTATCCCCTAGAGGAAAAACTCTTGCCCCCATTTGCTTGTTGATGATTGGTAAACTCTGTTGCCTTTCAGTCAACTCTTAATTAATCTGGTAGCTTGGTCACTACCTACATAATTCTAGCTGTATGGTGCTGGGTGAATTCTCAGGAGCTGAAATTGCCTGAGAATGTAGAAATACTGTGACTTTAACATTAGAAGACAACTGGATAGTATGTACCTGCCAAGGATGCAGTCAGGACAGAGCACTACCTGGGCGGTCTCAACAGGTTATAAAGAAAGATGAGGCCTGACCTGGGCAAACCTCTAGCACTTTACAGGAAATAAAGGAGATGGAGAAATACATTATGCTGACCATAAGGACTAAATTTAAAATTGGAGAAATTTTGTAAAAGAAATGACCTAGTTTCTTCAATATATAATTGGCATTTAAAAAATGGAAAGCAGAGGAAAGAGAGGGAACTCTGTAAATTGATATGTACCTTCCAAAAGTATGGGTGAGCCTTGTTTGAATCTTGATTCAATCTAACTCACAGAAGACATTTTTAAGATTATCAGAGGGACTGTGGCTGTGGCTCAGCGGTAGAGCACTTGCCTAGCATACATGAGGACTCTGGGTTTATCCCCATCACTATTAAAAAAAGAAAAGAAAAGGAAGATTACCAGAAATTTTAAGAGGAATTGGGCATTTGGTTATAGTAAAAAATGATCATATTGGATGTGATTATGTTGTTATTGATTTTTAAAATCTGAGTTTTTAGAAGCATTCTGAAGTTCAATTGAAATGTGTAGGATTTATTTTTAAATATTTCAGGAAAAAAGGTACAAGGATAAGCAAACAATACATTGCTAAAACTCTGTAATGGATACATGGGATTTGTTATGCTCTTGTAGTTTTGAAAATTTCCACGATACAATGGTTATTTAAAAAAAAAAAAAAAGGAAACTAAAAGTGATATACATTTGGACAGTAAATAGTAGCAGAGTGACATGGGAAAATTTGGGGTGCCAATTTTAAATTGCACACTGTATGTATTCTGCTCACAGCTTCAGGAGGTCCTTCTTCTGGTAACTGAACCTGACCAGACTTCACAGGTATCTTCCGCATCTTGTGGAGGTTAAATGAAATGATACATTGCAGTTTCTGGCCTGTAACAGGTGTTTAATAAATCTCAGCTGTTTCTTATTTCCATTGCGTGTGCTTCTTTTTCTGTCTTCTCATGAGTATGTACAAACCTGCCTAAAGATCACGTGGGTTAAATTATGATAGTTCCTGTTGGATTTTAGACTGTGACACCCCTCAGCTGCCCCCATCACCACCTACCAGATACTCTCTGGCCTTCCATTTTAATACAATCTATGGTTAGTGGTAGGAAGGTAACAGATAAAGATCATTCTAGGATAGTTGTTTAACATTCTAGTTAGGGTACATCTGGAGAGAATTTTAGAATAGAAACAAATGTATTGTGAACTTTGAGGGTCTAGTGATAATGTTAGTGAATCTTTTCCCCTTCATACTCTTCTTACTGTCCCTTCAAAACAGTGGCAGGCCAAAATGAGCTCTGTTTCCCTATGTTTCCATTTCGATTTTACATGTATGGGTGTTAGTTTTATGGATTTTTCCTCCTGAGAGAGGGTATTATGGAATAATCATAAAAAGAAATGAATAGGAGAATTTCTCAAGGAATAACTTTTTAAAATCACAAACTTATTAGAATGTATTTCAGGTGGCGCGGCACAGTGGCTCACGCCTGTATCCCAACAGCTTAGGAGCTGAGGCAGGAGGATCAAAAGTTCAAAGCCAGCCAGCCTCAGCAACTTAGTGAGGCCTAAGAAACTCAGTGAGACTCTGTCACTAAAAAAAAAAAAAAAAAAAAAAAAAAAGGCTGGAGATATGGCTCAGTGGTTAAGTGTCCCTGGCTGGGTTCAATCTCTGGTACAAAACAAAACAAAACACCAAAACCAAAGCCAAAAACTATATACACAGAGCACACACACATACACATTTCAAATAATTAGGCATTTTTGGTTTACTTGGCAGTTGGGCAGTTATTTTGTGTACTCAGAGAGGGATAATGTGTTGTTTTATTTAATAACATGACTTTATTTTGATTTTATATACTAGTTTCATATAGACACATAGATAGACAAGGTGTGTTTAATGATACTTTTAGGATTGGCTCTCTATATCTGAATTCTGTCCTTTTAGCTATATCATATTAGAATGAGAATTTCATTAAGCCTTGCATTTTTATCTTTCCTTTCTGATTGTTCTTTAATTCCTATGTCTAAGTTGCTCTGTAAAGGTGGAAATTAAAGTTTAAAAATTATGAATCTTAATTTTTTCTGTGTATATGCAAATGTATATTAACTGTTTGCAACTTGCTTTCCCCTCAGTATTTAGATGTCTTTTCAAATCGGTTCACAGACAGCTATTGCCATCATTCCTCCCATATATAGTATTGATAATTAGTCCAAATTTGTACCTTTTCCCACATAATGTATGGGAATAATGTATGAGATTTGAGCTGGGGTCTGTTTGTCAGTAAAATTCATAATCTCTACCATAGATAACCTTACCAATGTTATAATCTTTACAATCTAGTTTCCTTACCCCAAACTGTTGAACTAGCAACATAGTTTAGTGAACATAACTTTTTCTTTTAGATGTTTATTTTGACATAGTTTCTGACTTAATAGAAAAGTTGCAGAATGAGATAAAGAATTTCCACATACCTTTCACCTAGATTTTCCTAATATACCATTTTATTTCTCCTGTTTTCTTCTCCCTGCCCCATAAATAGACATCTTTTTTTTCCTAGACAGTTTGAGAATAAGTTTCAGACGTGATGTCCCCTTATCTCTGGATGCTAAAGTGTTTATATCCTTAAAAGTATGACATTCTCTTTACATGACCACAGAACAGTTATTAAAATAAAGGAAATTAGCATCGATGTAGTAGTAAGCTGTAAACCTTACTTAGATTTCTTCAGTTGTTCAAATATTGTGCTAGATTGCAAAAGAAAATCCCAGATATTTTATTCAGTTTATCCCATCCTTTTAGTCTTCATTATTCTGGAGATGGTTAAAGGAGAAGACAATAGTTCCTGGGTTTCCCATTGTGTTTCATGATGTTGACATTTTTTGAGCAATGGGGGGTAATTGTTTCATAAAGTGTTCCTTAATTTGGTCTGTCGGATACTGCCTCATGTTAAATGCAGGTTATGGACTTTGGCAGGAGTAAAAGATGTTATGTTCTTGGTGCATCATATCACGGTGCATGATGTTGATTTGTCCCATTACAGGTACTATTAACTTTGATTTCTTGGCTAAGGTGATGTCTTCTAGGTTTTTACATTATACCTATGTTTTTCTTCATAATGAGTACATATCTTATGAAACTCTGAAATGATGTGAATTCCTGATAGTCATAAATTTGCACCCACTAGCTGAAGAAGAGTGCTTTCCCTTTTTCCCATTTGTTTATATCATGTGGAGTCAGTGGACTCTTGGAAATGCATGGCTACTAACCCTTTACTATTATTATTTATTTTAATGCTCAAATTGTCCCAAATTTCCAGTGGCAGCCTCTGCAAGCTAACTCATGTCCTTTTATGATGTACTGATCATGCTTTAAGTACTTCCTTACATTTTGGCCCAGGACATTCTAGATTTATCTTGTATTTTCCCTTCCCGGTCTTGCAGTTATCCATTTCCTTAAGGAACCCTATTCTTTTCTGTGTAGAATAATATTAGAAATCCATGTTTGGTTACTAGGTTTAGATCAGTAGAGATGTCGTGTCCTATTAACAGATGGATTTAGTAAATATATGTAAATACATCTATACATGTACATACATTATTATCTATATTTGTCTACTTATGTTATTAAAACAATAGTCTGTAACTTTAAACCTAACCCTTACTTTAATCCTTATCCAACATTATAGGATTCATTCTATTCTTTTCCTGTTTATATTTGTAACTCATTTCTCTGACAGTGAGATATCTAACTTCTATTATCTACAGTATATTTACTTACTTGTTCGGTGCTGTAACCAGAAAGTTCAGTATTGCTAACCCTTGGCTCCATGTGAAAGGAACTTGCTACTTAGAATTCACATTTCTGTAGTCTACACCTTGGGACATTATTGTCTCATTACTGTTTTCAAAGATTATATGGACTGATTCTATCCCACTATTTCTACACCTTCAGTATGGTTTTGTTATTCATTTGAAGTTTGGTTTGGTTCATTTGCTTCTATTCATATTCCATTATAGGTTTCTCCTTCCATTCTTGTCTTTTTCTTTTGTTGAGAATATGAAACAGTAACATGGTTTTCAAAGTTAAATCTGACTAAAAGTTATACTTAGATAAATTCATTCTATTTCTTCTATTCTTTCTACCTTACCTTTACCTACTTCTGTAGCTGACAAGTAGCATGTCTTTGTTTCATCTCTTCGCTGTTTTTTTTTGTACAAGTGACACATTGTTCATTTCTCCTTTTTTTCTACAAAGCTAACATGCTGTCAATACTCTTTTGTTCTCTGCCCACCCACCTCCTTACATACTTAATATATCCTGGAAACCACTCCTTATTGCTTTGTAGAGAGCAGCCTCATAATTTTGTGGTGAAGTAGAGCTCTGTAGTGTGGACATACCACAGTTACTCTTTTATAAATATATTGGTTGCTTCCAATGTTTTACAGTTACAGAGTTTGATTTTTGGAGGTGATTTCAGAGTAGAATCCTGACATGCAATTGCTGATCTAAAAGTAAAATGTATGTGAAGCTTTGTTAGATATTCCCCTCTATACAGTTGTGCCATTTTGCATTTCCATCAGCAATGCATAAAAATGTCATTTTCCCATCAGCCTTCCCAACACTGTATTGTCATGCTTTTTTAATTTTGCCAATTGATAGGTGAGAAATAGTATGCCAGTGTAGTTGTAATTTTCATTACCTTGAGGAAAATTGAACTTTTTTTCATATGTTGAAGGTGTCTGGGTGTGTGCATGTTCTTTTTTTTTTTTTTTTTTTTTTTGCCTATTTTCAATAGTTTCTTTTTAATCTTTGCATATCACAGGTTTTAGGAAATTATTATCTTTAATGGTTATTAGTCTATATGTGTTATGTGATGCAAATAATTTCTACTAGTTTTTCTATTATCTTTTGACTGTTTCTGGGGCTTTTGTGTTTGTAGGGGGTGTTTATCATGTAATATTCATCAATTTTGTTCTATTGCATCTGGATTCTAACTCATAATTAGAAAGCCTCTCCCTACATCCCAGTTAAAGATGAATTTGCCCATTTTTTTTAACACAACCATATTGTCTTACTTTCTTATGTTTAGATCCTTGGTACATTTGGGGTTTTTTTTCTTTGATATGAAATATAGATTTAATTGTATGTTTTCCATATACTTATCACTTGTCCCACCACCGTGCTTTTAAACTTTTATCTTTGACCTAGCAGTTACAAATACTGCCTTTATCATACACTAAGTTTCTATCTGGGTTTATTTCTGGACTTTCTTTTATTTCACTGGTTAATCTATTCACATTGCATACCAGAATCTCACAAGTTTTTAAAATGGTAACTGTTAATGTTTATTAAATGTACAGATGAATGGATTTCACTGTGATGTTTCATACATGTATATACCATGCTTTATGAGCACCTTCTCTAATACTTCCCCTTCTACTTCCAGATAATCTTTTTTTTTAAGTCTATATATATCAGAGAAGACATGCGACAACTAGTCTTTTTGTGTTTGGTTTGTTTTGCTTAACACAGTGTTCTCCAGTTCCATTCATTTTCCTGCAAATGATAGGATTTCATTCTTCTTTATGGCCAAATAATGATCCATTGTGTTTTTAAGTGCTATATTTTCTTTATTCAGTTATGTGCTCACTGACACTTAGACCATCTTGTAGAAAGTGCTGCAGTAAACATGGGCATACAGGTATCTCTCTTGTATGCTGACTTCATTTCCTTTGGGTATATACCCACAGGTTGGATAGCTGGATCATGTGATTTAAAAAAAAAAAATTGAGGAACCTTAGTATTATTTTCTATAGTGTACTAATTTATATCCCCACCAGATGTGTGTATAAGTTCCTTTTTCTCCATAGTTTCACCAGCATTTCTCATTTCTCTCTCTTTCTTGATGTACATGTGTGTACACACACACACACACAAACACTTATGATAGTTACTCTGATTGGAGTGAGTTGGCATCTCATTGTTGTTTTGATGTTCATTTTCCTGATAGGTTGAAATATTGAGCATTTTTCATATATTTATTGGCCAATTGTACGTTCTTTTAAGTTTTAATTTCATTTTTGAAATACTGGGGTTTGAACGCAGGGCACTCTTATCACTGAGCTATATCCCCAAATCTTTTTTTGAGACGGAGTCTTGCTTAGTTGCTGAAACTAGACTTGAACTTGAAATCCTCCTGTGTCAGTCTCATAAATTACTGGGATTACAGGTGTGTGCCACTGCACCTGGATCACTTATACTTATTTTGAGAAGTATCTGTTCAGGTCATGTGTCTGCTTTGTTAATTGGATTAGTTTTGTTGTTGCTATTGTTGCGGCTGCTGTTAACTTTTGGAGTTCTTTATATATTCTGGGTATTCTCTGTCAGATGAATAGCAGGCAAAGATTTTCTCTCATATTGTAGATATTCTTTTCGCTATGTTGATAGCTTTCTTTACTTGCACATGCTTTCAGTTTGATATAATCCCGTTTGTGTTAAGTCTTACTTTTGTTTCCTGAGCTGTTAGAGTCCTATTCAGGAAATTTTTTCTCCTGTGTTTTCTTTTAGTAGGTCATTTACTAAGGTCTTGGTCCATTTTGAGTTGATTTTTATACGTTGTGAGAGATAGAGGGTCTAGTTTCAATCTTCTATATATGAATAGCTATTTTTGCCCAGCACCATTCCTTAAAAGGCTGTCTTTCCTTCAATATATGTTTTTGGAACCTTCATCAAGAATCAGATGCCTGTAGATACATGGATTTATTTTGGAGTCAACTATTCCATTGTTTTTATGCTATTTTGTTAGACTGGCCTTGTGGTGTGTTTTGAAATCAGGTATTGTGATGGCCCTAACATTGCTCTTCTCCTTCAGGATTGCTTTGCCTCTTCCAGGCCTTTTCTTCCATACAAAATTTAAGACTGTTTTTTCTAGTTCTGTGAGGAATGTCATTTATATTTTGATGAGGATTGCACTGAATCTGTAGATTGCTTTTCATGATATGTCCATTTTGTGGATATTGATTCTTCATGAATATGGTAGTCTTTCCATCTTCTGAGGTCTTCTTCAATTTAGTCTGTGCTTTATAATTTTCACTACAGAAATCTTTCACCTCCTTAGTAAAATTCACTCCTAAGTGTTTTTTATTTTGTGAGATTATTGTGAATAGAGTAGTTTTCTTGATTTCTTTCTCAACAGATCAGTATTGAAGATAAGAAAGCTATTGAATTTTGTGTGTTGGTCTTGTATCATGCTTCTTTGCCGAATTTGTTTATCTAGAAGTCTTCTGGTGGAGTTTTCTGGGTCCTCTATTTATAGAATCATGTAATCAGCATAAAGAGATAGTTTGACTTTTTCTTTTCCTATTTATATCCCTTAGTTTCCTCCTCTTGCCTGATTACTCTGGCTAAACTTTCAGAAACTGTATTGTATGGGAGTGGTGAGAATGGACATCCTTGTCCTGTTCCTGATTTTAGAGGAAATACTTTTTCTCCGTTAATTATGATGTTAGTTTGGGGTTTGTTTAATGTAGTTTGCTAATATTTTATAAAGGATTTTTTTTTTTTAAATCTAAGCTCATGAGGAATACTGGTCTGTAGTTTTCTTTCCTTGATGTGTCTTTATCTGGTTTGGGTATAAGAGTGATAATGGCTTCATAGAATGAGTTTTGAAATGTTAACCTTCCTTTCTGTTTAAGGAAGATTGGCTTTAGTTCTTTAAACATCAGTTAGAATTCAACTGAGAATATCTGGTGCTGAGCTTTTATTTTCTGGAAAGCTTTTAATTATTGTTTTAATTTCATTGCTTGACTTTGGTCTGTTAAGGTTTTCTGTATCCTCTTGGTTCAATTTGGGTAGGTTATGTATACCTAGAAATTCGTCAATATCATCTAGATATTCCAACTTATTGAAATATAAATTTTCAAAATAGTTCCTAAAGATCCTCTAGATATCAGAAGTTTCTGTGATGATATCTCCTTTTTCATCTCTAATTTCATTAATTTGAGTCTTCTTTCTTTTGGTTAGTTTTGATAAGAGTATCAATCTGTTTATCTTTTACTCTTTGTTGCATTGATCTTTTGTGTTTTTTTATTCTCAATTTCATTAATTTTGACTTTGATTTTAATTATTTCATGCCTTCCACTGAATTTGAAATTAGTTTCTTCTTGTTTTTCTAAGGTCATGAATTGTAGCATAAGAATTTTTGGTTTTTTTTTTTTTGGAGGGGCTGGTTCTTTATTTCAAAAAGACAGTTGTCAATATTCAGTATCAATACAGTTACACTATTGGTTTCTCTTTCTCCAAGCTGGCCCTAAAGAGACCACAATGAAGGAGAATACATTTTAAGCCAATAAGAAACAAAGTTTTAAAATAATATAAAACTTTAAAAGTTTTGTACATAAGCCATTCAAGATTCTCCAGCACTGACTGGTACAAAGCACAAAGAGATGGCACTTTTAGATACAGCAGCTTCAGATCCAGAAAAAGATGATGAGTTGAATTTCATATGGCTAAATCAGTGGCAAAAACATAATTTTATTTCTTTTTCAAGGAGGCAGGAGAGCAATTACATGGTCACCTCAAGATTAAGTGGCTCATGATTTATTCTGTGGACACTT
The DNA here is from genome assembly GCF_047511675.1 of Marmota flaviventris. NCBI lineage: Eukaryota > Metazoa > Chordata > Mammalia > Rodentia > Sciuridae > Marmota > Marmota flaviventris. Next base: position 79,214,854 of record NC_092505.1, read on the forward strand.
GGGAAGGGGGTAGAGATGGGATAAAAATTTGGTCTCAAGGCTAAGGATGTGCTTAATGGTAGAGGACTTACCCAAACATGCATGAGGCCCTGGGTTCGATACCCAGCACCACAGAAACAAAAAGTCTCAGAGGTCTCATCATCTTAATTTGATAATTTCTAATGAAAAATATAAAAGAAGAATAAAGTTGTCTAAAGATACCTTAAAGCTAAACAAACAACAACAACAAAAGAAAGGAAAATACATGATTCTTCTTGGAATCAGGATTTTGGTTTGCCTGGTACTTTGCACAGAACAGTGAGGTTTTCTCTGAGCTCTGTTTGACTCTCAGAAAGGCAGGCACATTCCTTTTTTTATCTTCTCTGGAGACGAAAATACGGATTATGCTGGAAAGTTACCTTCCAAAAATGAGAAGAGAATTAGATTGCTGCTTCAGAGCTATGGAAATAATTTAGAGTGTTTTACAAATGGTTACTGTAACTCCCCCCCCCCCAAAAAAAATAATAATAATAACTGCAAAATGTGTACATCACAACATGCTTTTAAAGACACTTCGCATTGTGCTCACATTCCCTTAAATGTTGTACCCAAAGATGCTTGGCCTCTAACCCAGCTGGAATCTTTGGTAAGAGGCTGAGACCCTTTGGTGAAAAAGACAAAGGGATGGGGGTAGAGGGGATGTTTAAAGGAGAAAGCAGCCTTACAGTTAAAGATCAGCCCTCAGTTTCAAGGTCAGCTTTGGGCTGGCCTCAGGTGGAGTCAGGGTCAGAAGGAGGAGCAGCAGCTCTACAGTCCCATTTAGGTCAAGCAGAGTGTGAATTGTAGGATTGGATTTTTTATTTGACATTTTTTCCATTTTTTTAAAATGTAAAGCATTCAATACTATAACCTTTCCTCTGTGTTTATGTGGTTTCTATAATTTTTTCTTTTAGTTGATTTCTAATTTCATACCATTATGATCTGATAAGATGCATGGGATAATATCCCTTTTTTTTTTTTTTTTTTTTTTTTGCATTTGCTATTACTTGTTTTGTGACCCAAAATGGCCTATTTTGGAAAAGCTCTCATGAGCTGCTGAGAAGAAATTGAATTCATCTGTTGGTGGATGAAATGTTCTATAGATGGCTGTTAGTTCATTTGAAGTATAGTATCATTTAGGTCAAATGAGTCTTTCTTGATTTTATGTGTGAATGACCTGTCTATTGGTAAGAGGCAGTTGAAATCACTCAGTATTATTGTATTAGAGTTTGTCTGGGACTTTATTGTCAAGAAGTGTTTGTTTTATGTAATTAGGTGTGCTGATATTTGGGGCATAGATGTTTACCATTTTTATATCTTCTTATTGGATTATTCCCTTTACCAGTAAGTAATGATCATCTATGTCTCTTCTGATTCTTTTTTTGGGTTGTTTGTTTTTTGAAATCTGCTTTGCCATATATGAGAATAGCTACTGCTTTTTGTTTTGAGACTCCATTTGCATGGGATACCTTTTTTTCATCTTTTATTTTCAACTTTATGAATCTCTTGCAAACAATATATGATTGGGTCTTGTTTTTTAATCTTTCTGCCAGTCTGTCTTTTAATTGGAGAATTGAGACCATTTACATTCAGAGATATTATGGAGAGATGTTTTTATTTCCAGCCATTTTAGCTTATTTCATAGAGTTAATTCATTCTTAAATTTTTATTAATTGCTCTTCTGGAAAGCTTTGTCCATTTGAGAGCTCTGGAGTTTGCTTTTGAGCTCTTTTTTTGTGTAGTATTTCTCTTCCATAGTTTTGGCTTTATATTCATGAATACCTTTAGTTTATCCTTATCATTGAAAGATTTTATTTTACCTTTGATTCTCAGAGTTTTGCTGGGTATAGCAATCTTAGCCAGCATTTTTCCCCCCTTAGCACTTGCATTATTTCATTCCTAGCCCTCCTGACTTTTAGAGTTGAGTTGAGAAGTCAGAAATGAGCCTTATTAGTTTACCTTGAAATGAGACCTGGTGTTCTTCTCTTGTGGCTTTTAATATTCTATTTTTATTCTCTGTACTAGGCATTTCAATTATAATGTGTCCTGGAGAGATTGTTTTTTATGTGTGGACATCCATCTTGTTCCTAAGATTTGGAAAATTTTCTATTTCACTGAAAAGATTTTTAATGCATTGTCTATATTTCTATGCCCTCTTCTATCCCAGTGGTTCTTAATTTTGTTCTCTTCATGTTGTCCCTGAGTATTCTTATATTCTGATCTTGGGCTTTTGTTTACTGTCTACTGAGTGTTCAAACACCTGTCTTTGAGGCCTGACATTCTATTTTCTACATAATCTAATCTGTTGGTGATACTTTCAAGTGAATTGTTTATTTGATTTATTGTGTAATTTATTTCCAGGAGTTCTGATTGGTTTTTCTTCAGTATCTCTCTCTTTCAAAATGATCTTTCATCTCCCATATTTGTTCTCTTAATTCATCCACCTTAATTCATCTTTTAGCTTATTAATAACTTTAATAATCAATAAGTTTTAATTTTTTTTCTCAGAAATTTCATCCCCTTCCACGTCTGTGAGTTCCTTTGTTGGGTGATTGTAAGTTTTAGGGGGAGACTGTTTTGCCCATTTCCTCACGTTTTCAGAGGTCTTAGACTTGGACATCTGTTGAGATGTATTCATTTTCCTCTATTGTGAGAATGTCTTTTGGTGTGTATTTATCTTTTGTAATAAGTTGTATGTTGTTGCTATCTCTTAGCTTTAACATGCAGGCTCAGTGTAATCCAACTGTAAGTTTTCACCACCAGTGCCCTTCTGTGGAAGAACTGCTTAATTCAGCTCTGGAGAGCTACTGTAACACTGTAGGTTTCCTGAGCCATTATTTTGGAATCTTTCTCTGATTTTACTGTAGAAGTCATTAGCTGTAGTGGGACCAGATGTCCTCTTTCGGTTGTTTCTATTTGGGGCCTACTGATTGGTTTGGAGTTTTTGTCTTCCTTAGTCTGCATATTAAAAGTATTGCAGCTTAAGCTGGGTTGTGTGGAGCAAGGCGCACTGTACTGGACTAACTTGTAGGTGTACTTTAGTTACAAAATTTGTATCTTGTGAACTTGCAGTGTTCCAGTCACTGCCCAGCCCCTCGCAGAAAAAGAGGAAACGAGCAACAGCAACAACAATGTTAATTTACAGCATTGAAATAAATGAACATACTTTATATACAGAGACACGAAAAATTGTGCTCTATATGTGTAATAAGGATTGTAATGCATTCCACGGTTGTCATGTATTTAAAAAATAAAAGAATAAAATAATGGTGAAAATATGCCCCCCCAAAAATGTCCAGTTCCTACTATGATGTGTATAGCACTAATTACCACAAAATGAAGAACAGTGGTTTCAGTATTAACAACTACAATAAATAACTGTAAACTAGATCTAGCATTAAAGTATACTTCAGATGCAAACTACAGCCTCCACAGTAATAGCCACAACAACATGAAAGGTGAAGGCCAGGAATTATATAAGCTAAATAGTTTTATAAAAGAGTAAAACTACAGTTCATTAAGAGGAAAAAAAATGGGTTAGGAAGGCAAAAGAAAGTTTAAAATATTTATAAAGTGAAGAGGTAAAGCAGAAGAGGTAGCAAGTGGAACAACTGAAAGAAATAAGTAACAAAAAGAAAGAACAAGCAGATCTGGCTATTGGAGGTAGAAGAAAGAATATTAAGAGAAACAAAAACAATAGCAACACAGTAAAACCAAAAGAAATAACAAAATACCTGATCCTCTAAAGTCAAAAAAGTAGAATGACAAATGGGTGGAAAAAAAAAGTGAAGGAGGGGTGGGGAATTAGTGTGTGTCCAGGAACCAACTGGCACAAGAATGCAGAGGCACACACACATGCGCTTGATGGAAAGGGGAAAAATCTGAATGAAAATAAAAGGCCTCAACTGAGGTGGTCAGAAGTGTTGACAAGGATGGAACTCCACTGCCTTTTTCATTCTTTTTCAGCATTTCATTCCCTCCAATATCTTTGGAATCAGTTGCTAGAGGGTTATAAACTTTAAGAGGTGTAATGTTTCCTTTTTTCATATTTCTTGTATTTCTCTGTTGAAATTTGAACATTCATGGAATGGTTATTCCTTCCACTTTTATTTGAGAGCCTTCCTACTAAGCAGCCTTACCTGATGAATTGGCTGGGGAATTTCTGTTTGTTGTATAGTGTTGAATTTAATTACAATTGAACTTCAGTTTTCCTATAGCTTCTTTGGATGTGAGTAGTGGCTTTTGGCACAGAGTGTACATGGCACAGCCTGAGAGACTTGCTTTTTCTTTTTTTTGGTGGGGGGGTTGTGGTTTAGACAGTGGAATAGATGGGGTATAACCCTTGTGTTCTCTCTGCTGTTACTATAGGGGTGAATGTCCAGGATTGAGATTTTGGGCCCACCTTCGCCATGTCTACTTGGGGCTGAGTTCACAACTGAGGGATTTTATTTCCCCTGTCCTTTAAAGTATCCACCATGGTTTGAAAGAGATTAGGTCATGGCTGAAGTAAGATGGAATTTCTCTGAGCTTGGGTAGGAGTATAGCTTAGTGGAAAAGCACCCACCCAATGTGGTCAATGTACCACACTGATAAACTCCCAGTGCTTGATAAACCCCCAGTACTCATAGAAAAAAAACAAACAAACAACAATAACATACAAGAAAAAAGAAAACAAATTAGACAAATAAAAATAACAATGCCAAAGCAATAGAAAAGGGGCAACAATAATAAAAATCATCTGCAAAGTTTTTAAAAAATAAAGAAAATTAATTTTTAAAAAAGAGGAAAGCAGAAGAATAGTAAATAAATGGAAAAATGAAAAGAAAAAGAATAGCAAAAAAATTAGAGAAGAAATAGAGTAATACATATATACAAAAACAGCAATGACAAAAGTATTTGTATTCATAAAAATTAAGAATTTCTCATTGCTGGGCACTGTGGCACACATCTATAATCCCATTGGCTCTGGAGGCTGAGGCAGGAGGATTGCAAGTTCAAAGCCAATCTCAGCAACAGTGAGGCACTAAGCAACTCAGTGAGACCCTGTCTCTAAATAAAATTCAAAATGGGGCTGGGGATGTGGCTCAGTGGTTGAGTTCCCCTGAATTTAATTCCAAATACCCCGCCCCCCTCCGCCCCCCAAATATTTCTCCTCCACTGAGGTGCTCAGTTGTGTGGATAAGAGTAGATATTCACAAATTGTACAGATGTCCTTTTAGGCTCAGTTCTAGGGAAGAGAACAAAGGCTAAGGTTTTTGATCCCTCTTTTCTTTTTTAGTTTGTGGCCAGAGCCAGTTAGAATATCTCTCAGCTGCCCTGCACACCACAAAAGCGAGTGGAACTCAGAGCTTCACAGGCTAAGTTTTACTCTGAAGTTATTTTGGCAGCACACTGAGAACTGGCCATATGAGTCACCAAGCTAGTGCAGAGTATAGAATTTGTTTGGAGCCATTCCCTCCAGTGCCCTTCACACTTTAAGGGCAGAGCTGATAAGGGACACTAAACATATCAGTGACTCTGAGGCCTTTTGTGCCATGTACCCTGAAGTTGGAGAGCAGCCCTGGAGTCACAAGTATTTGTGCTGGGGGCAGCAGGCCTCCTGGAAGATACCTCTCATATCTCTAGTATCCAGAGATGGCTTCTGCACAAAAATCATGTGCCAGTGCTTGTTCCCCTGGACTCCTGCATCTGGCTTCCTAGACCATAGGTTTTAAAGGGTAAGCATCCTCTATTTCCTTATGTGTCACACTTCAGTTTCCCACTGCAGAGGATTCTCAGCAGGTTTGTGTCAAACTGACTCTCAGGGCAGCTGCCTACTGCATAAATACAGTAATACTGCAAACAGGACCTGGAGAATAAAATACAGGTGCCTTTGATTCCCCAAACAGTAAGCTCCCATAAGGCTTTCTCAAGATGTCTCTTTGTTACAGTACCATGAGATGGGTGAAGTATTTCTGTAGAACCAGTTTGCTGTGCAGATCCCAGGTCTACTGTCAGTTTAGAGTTTAGCTTTGCAAGTGCTGATTTGTGTGCTAATGATGGACCCTCGGACTCTCCCTTTTCATCTCTACCCCTCACTCTCTGCCATGTGATCAGTGCTGGGATGCTCCTTTTTTCACCTTCTATTCCAATATTCAAAGTCTCAGAGTTTCTCCAAGTCTCTGTACTCTGTTGAACTTCAACTTTCTCCTGCAGTTACTGACTTTGATATCAATGCAGGTGCTTTCCAGTTATTTTGACTCCGTCTTGTGGAGGTCTTCTCCTCAGAACCTCAGTTTTAATTGCAGAGGCTTTATGGTATGTTTTAATGCCTGACAAGTCTAGTCTGTCTTTAGAGATGTTCATTTGGCTATTCTTGCCTGTTTATTTACCCATAATAAGGTTAATATCAACTTATATAAAAAAGTTTGTAGGTATTTTTATTAGGATTGTGTTGTTTATAAATTAGCTTTATGATGTCAAGTTATCCTGTTCAAGAACAACAGCTGTTTTTTGATATCTTTCAGTGTTAAGCTTTCTCATGTAGGATTTTTTCTTAAATTTATTCCTAGATATTTTTACTTTGTAAATGAAGGTGTTTTTGTGTTTGTTTTGACATTATATCTTTTAACTGGTTCCTAATTGTGTGATGATTAGGTTTCTGTATGGTGATTTTATATTCTGCTACTTTACTCATTATTTTTATTGTTTCAGTTTTATGATTCACTTTCTAGGTGTATCACAGCTGTAAATAAAGATAGTTTTAATCCCTATTTTCCAATTCTTATGCCTGTGATCGAGTTATCTAATTACATTGGCTGATACCTCAAATTAAGTACAATATTAAATACTAGTGGAAATAGTGAACATCCTTTTCTGTTTCTGATCTTAGTGGATATGTTAAGGAAGTGACTTAGCTGGGGTTGCTGTAACAAAGTACCATAGATTGGGTGCCTTAAAAAAATACCAGTTTATTTTCTCAAAAGTTCTTGAAGCTAGAAGTACTAAATCAGGGTGCTGTCCAACCTGGTTCCTGATAAGGGTCCTTTTCCTGATTTTTCAACATAAATCTACTAGAATGGTATATTATATTAATGGGTTCCCTCATAGTGAACTCTTGCCAGCTGCCTCTGCTGACGAGATGAGCTGGGTTCAAAAGAGCTGGCTGCAACATTAAGATAAGAAAATGGCAAAGAAATCACACTACACATGGACAGGGGTTTCTCAGATCAAGGGTAGGATGGCTCTGTGACCTAAAGGGTCAGCTAGGAAAGAGAGTGTGTGCACCTGGAATATCTTTATTTTTATAGGGAGTACCCACAGAGGAGATTTGATGGAATGTTCTTTACCAAATAAGGCAGGGGATAAGATTTCAAAGGTGGAGTCTTGCTTTTTGATGTCTTGTGGTCAGCAGATTGATTGACATCTTGGTAAGTTACACCCATCTTAGATGCTGTGTGGGATCACAGGCAGTACGAATGGAGAGGCACACAGCCCAATCAGCATGCAGTGCCAGACCTGTCCCCTCATATAGTTCAAATGAACATAGCTCACACGCACAGCCCATGGGATGACTCACAACAGTGAACCAAGTATGCATTTGTGAAATAAATACCACTTGGTTATGGTAAGTCAGTCTTTTAATTAGGGATTGAATATGTTTCAGAATGCTTTATTTAGTATTTTTGCATAAATATTGATAAATTAGCTTATAATTTATCAATATTTATGCAAAATCAAATTATATCATATTAGCTTATAATTTATTTTGTATTATCTTTATCAGGTTTAGTTATTGATGTGACACATACATAGAGAAACAGCTATGAAGTTTTTTCTCCTTTTGCATTCTGTGAGAAATTTTATAGAGCATTTGAATAATCTAGAGTCTTAAATGTTTCACTCTGTGGAACCATCTGAGCCTGGTGCTTTTTTGGTAGGGTAGTTATTAAATAACTTTCCTAATTTCTTCTAAGGAAATTGATCTCTTTAAGCCTTCTATTCCTAATGGATTCAGTTTTAGTAAACTGTATTAAATTACCAATTTCACCTAGGTTTTCAAATTTATTTGCAATAACATCTGAAAATGGAATCTAATAATTTTTTAATGTTTATTTTTGTATTTTCTTCAATGTTTATTTTCCTCTTATCATCACCCTTTTCCTCTCTCTTTTTTAATATTAACTAATTGTTTGCCTGTTTTGTTAACTTTTTTTAAAATATGACTTGATTTATTAGACCCTTCTTTCAGTTTTATTGATGGGCCTATGAATTTTACTTTGATTACATCATTAAGCTTTACCTTCCATGGATATTGTGTATCATTTGAATCAATACTTTTTAGGAATTTTGTAATTTGAGTTTAGGTTTCTCTTTTACCCAGTTTTTAATACATTTAATTCCAGATAGAAGGACCTTCCTTTGTTATTGTTAATAATTCCCATTTTATTATATTGCAGTCAGAGAACATTGTTTGAAATATTTCTACTTTATGGAACTTACTGATACTTTATGACCTAATCTATACTGCTTATGTGTGAATGTCCCATGTGTGCTTGATAAGTTTATTCTCTAATGTCAAGATCTAAAGTTTGATGTGTTCTATCTCAATTCTTTTATTATGTATGTCTTCTGTATCTCTATTTACTTGGTCTTCTATTTAGTATTTTTCTATTGGTGAATTTCATGGGCTTTATGCTTTTATAAAGGTTTTTGCTGTGTTACATAAATATTCATGATTTTAATATCTTCATTTTAAATTGTGACTTATAACATTAAAACATTGTCCTTTATTATGTTAATTTGAATTCTTCATTGTTTGATATCAACATTATATGCACACCTTTCTTATTTGTTATTGTTTTCTTTTCTTGGTATACTTGTCTTAGCCCATTCCTTTATTGTTAGTATTTCTAAATCATTTTATTTTGAATGTATTTCTTATATAGAGCATATTTTGGGGTCTTTCTGAATCAAAATGAAAAAAAAATTTAATAGCCAAGTTAAATCCTTTGGCATTTATTTATAAAACTGATGTGTTTTGTTTCAATTCTTTTATACTATTTTAAGTCACGTGAATTATATTAAGAGCCTATTTTTCAGTGTGTGTGTGTATGTGTTTAATGCTTATAGTCTCTGTTTATCTTTTGCTCTGACTTGTCCATTTTTAATGTATCTTTTATCTTCCTGCCTACTGTTTGTTACATTCAGTGAACTATTCTACTTTGCTCTCCCTTCTCTTCCCTATTTATTCTAGTCAGTCTATAATTGCATAACATATAGCCTATATCATGTAACATATCATTCTTCTTCAAATCCCTTGCTAACTTCTCTGGCCTGCAATTATAGTAAATGTTCACTATCAGTATTTTTGTTCAAGGTTTCCAAGTGTATATTGATTGGCTGAAGTTCAGTTTTGAATAGTTATATACCTTAAGAAAGGTTTATGGGTGCAGATTTTCTTGCATATACAAAACTGCTTAATTAAAAAAAAAAGTGACCTTGAGATTTGAGGGGGCAGTTTGATTACATATAAATCTTTGATTTACATGTTTCTAAGCAACCCTCCAGCCTCAGCCTATTGAGCCGCTGGGATTACAGGTGTGTGCCACCACGCCCAGCCCAATTGTGTAATATTTTTTTAAAAAATTAGGTCTATGCTATCCTATTATTTTCAGCTGGTGAGTCTTTGTTGAAACTGCTAAAACCAAAGCTAACTCCAGCCAAAAACAAGAGTGTATTATCAATAACAATGTAAGAGAAAGCATTATGGGAAGACCTTTTGGTCATTCAAAAAGAGAACACTGAATCACATTAAGGGGTTTAGTTTTACAACTCCACATCACTCTGGCCCACCAAGCACAAGGTGCTTTTTTTTTTATATAAAGAAACTGTTGGTGGCTGTAATTTAATCATGGCATGTACTCTAAACATTTATTGACAACTATAATGGCTTCTTTCAAGATCTAAAATTTGATGTGTTCTATCTCAATTGTAGATAGACACGTCAACTGTGCATTTGTCCTACCCCACTACACTAAGCCTTTTGAGGGCAATACTTAGTTTCATCATTGGATCCCCAGCATCTACCTTATAATATACAGCTTATAATATACACTCAATAAATTCTTTGAGAATTTCAAGTTTTGTTTTTGAGACTGGAATGTTCCTATACTAAGTACTAAGAAATTGTTTCTAAATCACTTTATTTGCAAATTATGATGGATGCTCTTTAAGCAAGCTCCATTTCCCCCTATTGAAGGTGGACAAAACTTATGTGCTTTTGTTCTAGCAAGTAACTCTGCTTCCTCCACCTCATCTTGCTAAGCTGCAATCTCCTAAGAGGAACATTGCTCCATAGTACACCTCTTAGTAGTTTGAATGAGTTTCCATTTAGTTGAGAATATAAGTAAGATTTCTTAATTTTCATAATAATATTAACTCTCATTCTGGCCTATCTGAATCCGATGCATCTTTCCTCTCTTTAACACACAGTATTTCCTTTTAGCATCTTTTCAGAGTTTACTTTGCTACTGTTTCTTATCTACTGAAAGTGGGGTGGATAATGGACATTGGAAGAGGTATGATAACCTTAGAGGTCTCTGAACTCTACAAAGTAGATAGAAACTCACTGGTAACATGGGCTAGGCAGGTAGAATAAATGAGTGGAATGGAATAGGCATGAGAAAAGTAACGGCATGATGATGAGTGAAAACTGCACTTCAGATCTGGAGACATTGTGGAATAGGTCAATGTAAAACTGGAGTGTGACTTTCTCTTTCAGCTGCTTCTTAGATACAATCATTTGGAAAACTGGCCTTGGTATTCTGTACTAATGGAATACCTGAGATAATTAGCTTTACAAACAGAAAAGATTTATTTTGGCTTGCAGTTTTGAAAGTTCTAGACCATGATCAGTTGGTCCCATTGCTTTGGACCACGGCAAGGCAGCACATCATGGTGGGAGGGCATGGTGGAACAAAACCACTTGTCTAATTGCCAGGCAGCAATAGAGAGTGAGGAGGGGGGCAGGGTCCCACAATCTTCTTTAGTAAATGCCCCCTAAAGACCTCCTACCAAGTTTTACCTATTAAAAATTCTCCTGCCTCCCTATAACACCACCCTGATTATCAAATCTTTAACACTGGGTCTTTGGGGAACATTCAACATCCAAATTATAGCAGTTTTCTTTTATTTTCCCCCATTTTTTAAAGAGAAGCTGAAAATTTAAAATTTATGTGAGGTTTCCAGATTTTTAAAATCTTGGCAATTAATTTAAACATTTTTGAAAGAACATATGGCCCAAAACTGTACAGACTATGAGGCCAAGTAAAATACATCTGTGGGCTGGTTCAGATCCTAAGCCATACATTCCATGTTCTGCTATATATTTCCATCAGATTTGCTCATCCAAAAGTGATGCAAAAAGGTATTCTAACTATAGAGTAAAGTAAGTTTCCAGTTGTATTAATTTTCTGTTTGTTTCATAACAATTACAACAAATTTTGCACCTTAAAATAGCTCAGTTTATTATCTCAGTTTCTGTAAATGAAAAGTTTGGGCACTTCATGACTGAATTCTCTGCTCAGGGTTTCACTGATGTCAACTAGGGATACAATTTTTGTCTGGGGTTCACAGTTCTCTTCCAAGTTCACTGGTTGTTAGCAGAATTCACTTGTTGCAGTTGTAAAACTGAGGTCCCATTTCCCTGGTAACTACTGGCCATGGACTGTTGTCATTTCCCAGAGGCTGCCTGCAGTGGCCCTGATGGCAGTTCACAGCACAGATGTGTGCTCTCTTCTAAGCCAGTTGGCATGTGTGTCTCTAGTTTCCACTTCTGCAACTCATTGGAGAAAACACTATGCTTTGAAAGGGCCTGATTAGGTCAGGAGTGCACCTAAATAGCTTCCTTTTGCTATATAGTTAACATAGAAATCTTAATTTTTTTTTTTAACAAAATAGGAAAATACCATAGAAACATAAAAGGATCACATGCCAGAGGAAATTTTTAAAGTAAACACACACTGGAAAAGTTCTCCTTTACTAATTAATCAAGAAAATAACAAATTACCACTTTCTTTTATCTCATCCTGCTAGAGTAGAAGGAATAAATTGGGATAGTCGTTCTAAAAATCAGTTTCATAGTCTTTAAAAAAAATTTTTTTTTTTAAAGGGGATTGAACCCAGTGGTGCTTAACCACTAAACTATGTCTCCAGTCCATTTTGTATTTTATTTTGAGACAGGGTATTGCTAAGTTGTTTAGGACCTCTCTAAGTTGCTGAGTCTGGCTTTGAACTTGAGATCCTCTTGCATTGGTCTCCTGAGCCACTGGGATTTCAGGTGTGTACCACCTTGCCTGGCTCCGGCCGTTTTTACATTTTATTTTGAGACAGATTCTAACTTAGCTGCCAAGGTTGGCCTTGAACTTGAGGTCCTCCTGCCTCAGCCTCCCAAGCCTCTGAGCTTACAGACATGTGCCACACATCCAGCTCAGTTTAGTAGTAGCATATGTTACAGATGGAGAGACAGTATGCATGAGTGGATTAATACATAGATAGATGAACAAGTGTATATACACTTGTATAAGTTTGTATTTATTTAACAATTATTATAACCCTATGACATAAATACTATTGCTGTTTTCATTTATCAGATGGAAAGAGCTGAGGCACTACAAAGTGTTATTGGTGGTTATCTCTGTAATAAGATTACATAAGGATAATAACTATTTCCTCTTTATTCTAATTTTTTTCATTTTGTAAATTTGTAACAGTTTTAAACAGGGAAAAATGGTAATAAATCTGTCTTGAAGTAAAGACTCACCATATTTATAGTTGTTGTATAAATTAGCATAATTGTTTTGAAAGCAAGAGAACTGTGTAACTTCTTTTGAATGGCCAAACTGCAGAAATGGAATTAATGAACCATTTAGAATGCCCAGATAAGGAATAATTTATTTTTCCTTTATTCTTTCCCAGAATATTTTGTCTCATGTTTAATAACATTACTTATAAGTAAAACCTATGATTAAAGGAGGTGAGAAACAGTCATCTAGGCTGGGAATAAGAGGTGAGGGCTGGAATTTCCATGGTATACATTAGATTCATTAAAATACCTAGAAGATTAGCAATTATTTTAAAAAATTAATATTGTATACCTATGTCTCACAGAACAAGTGGTTTAAAGCAACATTTTTTATTTTATTTTTTATTTCCACCACAGAAAGTACTATAATGCTTTTATCAAGTATCTATATGATTCTTTCCCCATTGAAAAAAATTTTAAACCTTAACTTTTTAAATTGTTTTTACTTCAAAATTATATTTTTGTCCAGTTATTTCTTAATTTTCCTAAAGCACTTTTAAATTTAGTCTAATAATTTATGATTCCCTAGTATTAGTATACACAACATAATTTTTATAAAGACACCTTTGTATCACATGATAGCTATTTTTTAAATGTGATCCTGTTTGGGGGGTACCAGGTATTAAACTCAGGGGCACTCAACCAGTGAGCCACATCCCCAGCCCTATTTTGTATTTTATTTAGAGACAGGGTCTCACTGAGTTGCTTAGTGCCTCACTTTTGCTGAGATTGGCTTTGAACTTGCAATCCACCTGCCTCAGCCTCCCTAGCTGCTGGGAGGGTATGCTCTTTTTAGATACCTGGAAGTATTTGTACTAAGTACCATATTCAGCCTTCTAATAAAATCACACCTACTTAGGTCCTTAAAAGGAAAAGAACAGCTAGTGCTGCTGAACCAGGGGAATCTGTTGTTCACTTTTAGAGGAGTTAATTGGAATATGTAAATATTTTCTTAATGTAATTGCTCTTGCCTTTACCTATTCCCAATTTGTCTTAAGAGTTGATGTTATGGGCACTGATTCTGCACACATTTGACTTTGCTACTAGCAAATTATTGTATATAGCTTGAGATATTTGCAGCACTTAAGAAAATATTTGGAACAGAATGAAATATGTGTTACTTTGTTTTAACATTAGGTCAGGATTTTTAAATTTTTAGTATCCAAAATATTACTGTATTTAATAATATTTGTCCTACTTACTAGACTACTTCTGAGTTAATATTAAAAACTAATTTGAAAGAGTTAACCATTTTTTTCTTCTTGTAAGTGTTCCAAGACCTCCATCTGAAACCATGGGTAGTACTGAACCCTATGTACACTATGATGTTTTTACCTATACATACAGATGTATGATAAAGTTAACTTATAATTTAGGCATAGAGATTAACAGCTAATAAAATAGAATAATGACAACAGTGTACATTAATAAAAGTTACATGAAGATTGTGTCTCTTTTAAGAGTCAAAACAGATTAATATTTTTAGATTGCAGTCAGCTGTAGGTAGCTGAAACCATGGATAGCAAAACTACAGATAATGGAGACTACTGTATCAGATGATAACTATTTGTAGGGTTCTTTTATAATGTATTGAAGCAAAAAATGGCTTAAGAATCATACACTGGAAAGAATAGAGTCAACCTCTGCAAATAGTTTTCAAAATGAAGATGGTATAAATTCAACAATAGTGCAGTTAAAGACAGAGGTAGTATTGTAAGATTGCCGCTTACAGTATGGCTATTAATTCAGAAAACCGATGAGAAGCGATGGGAAATTGAGAAAAGACAAAAAGACACATACAGAGAGAAAGCTGGAACCAGGTGGCACACTATCCTTTGATGGAGGAATAATGACCCAGAGCTAGCTCAGCACATTCATTGTATAGATTTTATCATCAAAAGATTATTTGTGGGTCTGGGGTTGTAGCTCATGGTGGCAGTGGGCTTACCTAGCATATGTGAGGCACTTGCTTCGATTCTTAGCACCACATAAAAATAAAAAATAAAATAAAGGCATCTATAACTACAAAAAAAAAAAAGGTTATTTGCAGGAAAGCAGACAGACTTTGAAGGTCACAGTGAAACTTGCGAGACATTGAGGTTATCTTGTTATGCCCAGAATTCTCTTTTCCTGGGAATTGGTGTCTGAGCTCAAGGTTCAGAGTGATATAGCTCTGTACCTTGGCATGGAGCCTTCTCAGGCTGGGCATCACCATAGCAACTGAGCCATCTTGATCTTCACCTTTACACAGGCAGTTTCCAGTGCAAAGGCAGCCATGGGGCAGTCAGAGGTCATGATTCAAATCATCACTCTCTACATAAGATGTTTTGGTGATTTATATCGAAAAACAAGCTGAAATATTTACTAATTAAGGGATGAGACCTGACGAGACAGTGAGGGAAAAAGCAAAAGGATTGTTGCTGTTTTGAAAAGGAGAGTGATTGGACCATTGTGGACCTTTATGTACTCCCTGAGTACTTCTAGGGGTCACTCACAGGAAGAGAGAAATGCTGTTATTCAACACTTCACAACTCTTTGGGAAGAATCATTTATTTTATTACTGTGAGTGGTGTGTGGAAGGGAAAAAAGTTCTAGGTAAGGCAGAGAATTTAGTTTGTGCTGTTATATAACAAAAACACTGTAGACTGGTGACTTAAACTGCAAACATTAATTTCTCATAGTTCTGAAAGCTGGTAGCCTGAGATCAGTTGAATTGTGAGAGTACCATCCTCACAACCTAATTCTCCTCAAAGGTCCCATCTCCAAATATTATAATATTGGGGCTAGAATTTTTGACATATGAATTTGGGAGGACACATTCATTCATTCACATGAGCAGGTATGAATATGTTATGACGAAGCCCACTATTATGTTAAACATAGTGCCCCAATAAAAAAGTTAATTTTTTTAAAAAGTTTCTTATGTGACCAACTTTGTTCCCCTTTTTTCCCAAGTCTGATAGCCATTGATGTTTTCCACTTTTACTTTGTTTGCCTTTTCTAGAAATATCATACAACTTCTTAGCCTAGTGTTTTTGAGGTTCATGGGTGTTGTCCTTTGTATTATTGAGGAGTAGTAGTCCAGTGTATGAGCATACACCACATTTTGTTTATCCATTAGCTAGTTGATGACCAAATTGTTTCAGTTTGAGACAGATGGAAATAGTGCTACTATGCATAGTCTTTTTGTGAACATGTTTTTCTCCCTCATGAGTAGAGAGCTAGAAGTGAATTGCTGAGCTGCGTAACTTCTTTTAGAAACAGCCAAACTATTTCAAAAATGACTGTACAATTTATATTCCGGCCATTATTGTATAAAGGTTCTGATTTCTTCACATCTTCACCAATGCTTGATGTCAATCTTTCTGACTATAACCATTCTTTTGGGTATATTGTTTAGTTTTAATGTCATTTCACTAATGATGAATGATATCCCTGAAAGTCCACATTACTTTTAATCAAGAGATATTACTGTAGCTTGAAACAGTTCTTGGGATTCTTATTCAGAATTTGTTAGATGAGTTACCAACCATATAAAGGAAATACATTTTTACCATTTATTGTTGGATATCTTGCTTTAATTCTTGTTTCTTTGAATACTTAAATATATAATGAGGATATGTTACTTTTTATATATCTGTTAGACATTTAAAGATGGAAGTTAGGTTTTTATTTGTATTGAATCTGAAGTTCAAAAGGCTGAGGGTGAAGTTTGTGAGTTGTCAAATCATAATTAAAGCCACAAGAGTGGACATGATCACCTAACAGGTTGAGTAGAAGCCTGACAATTTGTAGAAGAAAAACTTGAGTGAATCCAATAAAACATTTGAGGGGCTACCCTAAGCCACAAATCTAGGAGGTCCTCGGTGAAGCACGTTAAGAATACTGTTGATTAACAATTTATTCGTGGCTACCTGCCTGCATAGGTTAACTTTTACATTCCTTTTTATTGATTTAAAGAGAACAAGTGTGTTTTATAGAAAACTAAATCTTCACGAGGTCAGTAATGCCCTGTACTGTTTTTTCTTTTGAATCATTTGAGTATTATTTATTTTTTCCAGAGTAATATGATTTTTAATCATTAAACATCCTAGTGAGGTTTTACTAATTAATGCCCAGTTTGGTATATTATTCTGATTCTCTTATATATATTGCAAATATTATTGATTTTATAAAAGTCACACCAAATATGTTATTTTCTTTTATTTCTAGGCAAATATTGTGGTCTGGGGTTGCAAATGAACCATTCAATTGAATCAAAAAGCAATGAAATTACAGTGCTGTTCATGAGTGGAATTCATATTTCTGGACGAGGATTTTTGGCTTCATATTCAGTTATCGATAAACAAGGTAATTTTCATCTTATACAATGGTTCCCAAATTTTGCAGTTTCTGACAACAAAAAAGAAATGTTTCTCTTAGTTCCTGTTATCTGAAATTGGAATAGAATAGAAAGACTGAATAGTCAATAATATTTATACAAATTTGACAAAGTTAAATCAGTTTCAGAATTCCAGAAAAATAAGTGTCTTACCTTTTTCACCAAGTCCACATACTTCCTTTTCCTTAATAGATGAAATACTAATTTTTCACTTTTATAAGATTAAAACACAAACTTCAATAACTGTTTTTATACCTGTGAATTATTGAGATGTACCATTTTCAATTTAAGTCTCTATTACCCATGGTTGATGACTTCATATTTCTGTGTTAAAGACCCTGTTACTGTTTTTTGCAAAGAATAGGCAGGTCCTCCCACCACTAGGAGTACTCTGGTAAGTGCTGAGTTATTTTCTGAATTGTTAATTTTAGGATGCGAAGGGGAAAGAATTAAAAGCAAGGCTATTAAATAGAATAGAATAAAAAATTTGCCTGAATCTCTAAGATAAAATGGAAGTCATGCATGAAATTCCTGATGTGTTTTGGCTATTATGGCTTGCATTTATTCCCCTTTGCTATTAGGGGTACCATCATGAGAAAGTTTAAGAAGTATTTCTAGTACAAGGACATATCAAAACAATCATTTAAATCAGAAAATAGATGATTATTTTTACATTTGACACTGAATTAACCTAAGTTGATAGTTTAAAATAAAAATCAGCTTCATATTGTATATAAACATGAGACAATTATTAAGGGCCTTCTAGGTGTGAGTATATTGAATACTGGGAATGACTGAGTATAGAGAACCTGTTTCTCTTTTGCAGTGGTAGGTATTTGCACTGTATGTCTCATTAAGAGTTTCATTTAGAACATGATAGAGGCTACTCTATTTGAAGAAGAATCTGCATTCTCTTAATTCATAATTCATAATCAGTGGGACAAGGTGTGAAGGCTTATTTCTCAGAGAAAATAAGAAAACTTGTTAGAATGGAACATGGAAGGAAAATAAGTGGAAACATTATGCTAGATGAATGATTAATGTTTTGACAAAGATAGGAAAACTAAGGTAATAGTGATGTTATGGAAGGATACCAAGTGTCCCTGAAATCAAAACCTGTCTCAGCCACTTGCTAGCCTGCTGATTTGGCAAGTTATTTCACCTCAGGGTCTCATATATCCGTGAATGTGTCAGTTGTGAGGACTAAGTCTAATCAGACATATATAGTGTCTGCAGGCACACAGCATGGTAGGCACACACGGTGGTAGTTTCCCTCATGCACCATTGTAAGCACACGCAGTGCATTCTTCCCCACCCCATTGTCTACAGGGAAATTTAGAGAACAGAGTGACATGATAATAGTCACAGTTCTTTCAGTTTTACTCCTTGAAAGTCTTAGGTTGATGGGTGAGAAGATTAAAAAATATGAATGATTTGCTTCATATTCTTAAGTTTCTTCGTCTTAGTAGTGGGTTAGATATTTTGATTCATATTTTCCCCATTCTTGTTATTTATCAAGATGATTATTTCTAGAAAATAAATAACATCTCTTTCTTTTTTCTTTTTTTTTTTTTTTTTAAGCTGTTACATTAGACATTTATATATGGAGTTTTTGGCCCACAGAGACCTGAATGGCCTGCATTAAAAAATTGACAGTGCTCTCAGATAACAGGATCAGTATGTTGAAGACTTACAGATCCTTTCTGCCAAACATAAATAGCTATGCTGCTATATTTCAGGTTTTTAATCAGGAACTTCTTGATAGTAATACTTTCCGAAGTGATAATCATCTTGGGAAATCCTCATTTCACAACTGTCTCCTGAAGTCTTAATTTTTTGCTTATCCTATCCCATTCATCAAACATTTGTTTCATTTGAACATAAATAAATTGGCTAAACTATCTTTCTAGAGAACACTGGTTGAATTCTTATTACTTCTTGGGTGGCCTTTCAGTCACAATTTCTTGTAATGACTCATGTATTTTGAAGGCTGATTGGCTTTGTTTGAGCTCCTCGGTCCCCCCCCCCCCCCCCTTTCAGGAAACATAGCTACCACAATGAATTCCGTGAATATTTTCAAGTAACATGTCCCTCACTTAGCAATCTACTTGAAGATTGAAGAGTATTTGAGACTAAAAGAGTGTGAACAATCTTGCTTCAAAAGCTACTTATTTGTTGTACACTCCAGCAAAGACTCATTAATGCTACATGGTATGTGCTGTTGATAGAGTCACAGTTTTATCCAAGTAGACTAATGTTTGTTACTTTGCACAAGACTCCTTTGCAAGATTGTATTCTCTTATTTCCTGTTTATGCTTCCTACTGTGGAAACAGCAGTATTTAAGACATACACCATCATGCCTTCATAGGGCTTACAACTGATTGCTAGTTATGGTTATGATAAGTATAAATGATAGGAGGCCAGAGGGGTTTAGGGGATGGAAAATTGATAAAGAGCTGAGCTTTTCTGAGGAAGCTACTTTAGCTTAGAACTGAAGGATTCATTGGAAATTCCAGGCAGACAAGGAAGAACATTCTAGGGAAAAGAACAGTAGATGCAAAGACCTGATGGTAGGAAGCAGCTTTGGAGGAATTGCGGGGAAAAGCCCTTGTGGCAGGAGTGGAGTGAGTGGAGGAGTAGATCTTGCTTATAGTGTCATATAGAAAATAGAAGGATTAGAGCTTTTTCCCAAGAGTGCATAGAAATTGATAAAGCAGAGTAGTGATATGACTTGGTTTACATTTTTGTTTTTATAATTTTCCTTTCTCTGTGAAGAGTAGATCAAAGAGAAGAATAATATAGGAAGATCAATTAAATGGCTATTAGAAGAGACCAGATAAGAGATGATCGAAGTAAGAGGTTGTCTTATGAACAAAATACAGAATTATACCAGTTTTTAAAGATATTGCAACTGAGCATATCTTCTACAGGGAAGAATAGTCCCCTTTGAATTAGGATTCATCTTCTTTGAGGTTTTTTGTTTGTTTGTTTGTTTATTTATTTTAGCAATTTGAGTTATAATAAAAGACTTTGGACAGAAGGACACCTTCTTGAATGAAACTCAGAACTACTGTGGTGCCTTGTCATGTCTTGGGCACTGTCCTTAATGTCCTCTTCTAATTCTGTTTTGTATGCTTTTTCTTATACTTTTTAAATAGTATGTCTAGTTTTATAAAACTTTCTTTTTTTCTGTGTTATTTTTAATTATCTTTGAGCAGGAGTTTATAGCCTTTTTCTTTACCAGTTTTGCTGAGAAGTAGAATCGACCAGAATAGAATAGACCAGAATTCACTAGTTTATCTACCAGTAAAAGAAAAAATTTCTATTTCCCATTGGGTAGCAAGGAAAGAGTCATAAAAGTATGAGTCAACACTTCCAATAAATATGAGGATTAGTATTTCTAATCCCAAATGGGTATAATCCCATGAAATTTTAACTAGACTTTCTGAAAAATTAAAGATTTGTGTGGACCTTTGAGGGATCCTGAACATTCATATTAACAGCCACTGTTAAGATGTTCTATGTAGAGAAACTCCCAAGTTATTACTGGTCTTAACTGTAAGAGGCAAAGTCAACCACTCAGAGGTCCAAACTTGGTAGCTCAGACCTTTGTATCTAGTTTGATAATAACTACTACTACTTTTTCATTCTTAAAAAAACAAAAACAAACTCTTAAAAACAGCATTTACCATTAGACTCAAAGTTATAGATGTGGGATCTGAATTTCTGTTTTTTAATCTCTTCAATGATGGCCAATTTCTAGGAGCTCAACATTTCTAGGAGGATTCTGGGAAATGTTTTTTTAAAGTTATTTTATAGAACAGTGAATTTAGGAGACATGTCTGCATTTGCATTGAAAGGCTCAAGTCTTCAAGGCAGCATTTTATTTGAATGTGGCCATATTGGGTTGTTATGTGTGTTTGTATGCACAATTGTAAAGTGGTTATTCTGGAATTCTTTGTAGAATATGGAACCATCACTTTAAGAGTAACGTTCAACCTCATTACTTTAGAATTCACTTATCTAAAAATTTGTAATGGTCATTATAAAGCGTACCTTTTTTTTTTCTTTTTTTCTGGAGGAAAATAGCAAATAGTTTAAATTTTTCTGTGAAACAAAATGACCCAGTGTAGATACTAACATTCTTCCTGATTGGAACTCATAAGCACTTGTCCATTCATTGTCTCTGCCTCAGAGAGTCTGATAACAATGTGCCTAAGACTTGTCAACAGTCGAGCCTGAAAAATATTCCCATTTGACAGGGTTATTGTCGCCATATGATAGATTATTTTTAGAATTAATGGTAGTGATATAAAAATCTTGATTGCTGCATTCTTTAACTTTTTTTTTTGCAAATGTTTTCCATTTCTTCCATCTTACATCAGATTACATAAACTTATAAATGAAACAGGCAGAATAAAGAACTCCTTTCTAATAGAGTTCAAATTTCTGTAACTGATTGTCCCCCCAATACCCCTCAACCCACATGGAATGTTTTTGGTTTTGAAAACAGAGTGTGAATTTTTTAGATTGCTGCCTTAACTATGCAATAATTTTATATAGTCTGTTTTCTTTAGAGTGTTACTCTTAGCCAGATTTCTATTTGTGATTTTTATTGTGGGTTTCAAACATTTTAAAACTCTGAAACAAACTCATTTTAGTAAGATCTTATTAATGAAATTTTAGTTTGCATTCATATTTTTTTAATATTTATTTTTTAATTGTAGTTGGACACAATACCTTTGTTTTATTTATTTATTTTTATGTGGTGCTGAGGATCGAACCCAGGGCCTCTCACATACTAGGCGAGCACTCTACGGCTGAGCCACAAGCCCAACCCTGTGTTCATATCTTTATATCATCATTTACAGGAAAATGAAGACTGAATATGCATAATGTTTGTGTATATAATATAAAATACCAAAAATAACCATTTTAGTGTTAATTTATAAAATGAAGGTGTTTATGAGCAAAGTGTTACCAATTTAGCAAAGATAGAGTTTAAAACAGAATTTATCTGTTAAGGTGGTTTTAATAAAAAGAGTCACTTCAACACATGGAATGAAGTTTATATCAAGGTGGCATGTAAATATCCTGAAGCACACCCTAATGATTGCAGTCTTTCTGTGTCTTTTTTTTTTTTTTTGAGTATGTTAGGAATTATGTAAAGGAACCACACATGTGTTGTGTTTGTGCTATCTTGTGGCTGTGTCCTTCACTATTGGTTAATACTGATGTATTTGTTAAAAGTATCCTAGATACTGTGTAGGTCACCAAAGAATTGTGCTAGCTTATAATATGTCTTTTATTATATTTTTAATACAGGAAGTTACCAACAAACCAAGAATTCTTTAGCTCAGTTAGTATGGAAATCAGGAAAGGGTCAGGTGCAACTCCTTTGCTGTAACCACCTCTCCGCTCTTAGTGTTGCCAGCTCTTAGTGTTGCCAGCTTAACCTTGGGCTTCTTTAATAAATTCAAAATAACAATCTTGAGGCAAGCAGCAATTTCATTACAATGAGGCTTTATTGGGCTGTGTTTAAGCCTAAAGGAGGCAGTGCACGAGACAGGGTTCTGGGACTGGCTCTCGTAGGATGTGAGGAATGAAACTTTATAGGCATCTTAAAGAGGTGGGCTCACACAGGCCACTCAGCTGTTATACAAGTGAGTAGAATTTCTGCGGCATCTTGCCAGCTTCTGCTCTCAGCACCAGGATTTGCATTTGTTATGTCCTCCTACACTCCACTGTCATGAGATGGTGGAGGTGCTCACCACAACTGCCCCAGGAGGCTGTAGGATAATACCCTGGCAAGCCTGGAGGGTCATCACATGCCAGGTCTGGCAGTGGTGGCAGCAGCGTTGGTGCTACAGGTTGTCCTTATGTCAGTAATAAGAGAAGCAGCCTTGGATGCAGAAGTGGTAGCAAGGATTGTTACTGTTGCAGTGGCAGGAAATGCTGGCATCTGCTGACACGTCTCAACCATCCCAGCTACAGCTGTGGGAAGTGCCTGACATTACAGGTGTGACAACCCCAATTACAAGCCCAGCCTCACCTCCACCCCATCATGCAGGCTCAGAGCTGCTGCCTAGTTAAACCCTGGGACAGTGAAGGCCATCCACAAAAATAGCCGTTCAAAATACCATAGACAGGGCTTTGGGCCCCTCGTGTTCTATCTCAATAGGAATTTAAGCATAAAAAAGAGTTTGTTTTGACCCAATTAACCATATGTGGGCTTTTAGCCTATCAGTGATTTATTGCTTATACAACTGAGCCATACATACGTCACTCAGAAGAAATATATTAATTTTTTCATCTGTGATATAATCCATAGATGGATTATAATTTTTCTGAAAGGAATTTAAAATTTCATCTCCACTCTAATTATGTAAATGGAGAAGAGGAAGAATACCTAGTATAGAATCAGGCACTTTCTAAATGCTAGTTGATTCTGAATAGGTTATGTTCTGTGTATGTAAATTTTTCATAACAAAATTGCACCTGGTGCAAATCATTGCCAGATTTCTATCATGGAAAGGAGGAATTAGCCTTAAGGTCACACAGTAATATTAATAGTGTCAGGAGAATTTAGCAGCCAGACTAGCCTTATCCCACATCCTCCAGCACTTGAACAAAGGAGACATCACACAGCAAGCTTACTGACAGGGTGTGGATTGTGAAAGCAAGAGTACATATTCCTTCAGGCTTTTGAAAATTTTGTAATTAGTTATTTAAAGAACTTAGAGCAAATATAGGAATAGGATTTGTACATATATATTATCTTTATGTTTTCTCACTTCTGTTAAACACAGTAACTTAGGGGTCATACTTTATGCTTTTTGAGTTAGAATAAATACACTCAGGCTTCCCTTCCTTTATAAGTCAGTATTATCAATTGTGCAAAAATAATATGCCACAGCTAATGTAGGTGGTGTTGCATTGTTGTAATAATGGGTTCTAATACTAATGAGAGTCTTTTTCAATTCATTCAAGAATATTAAACAGTATTGATTGGGGAAAAACATAAATAATATTTTTCTCAGTTCAGCAATCTCAAAACTACCAAATGCTGTTAATCAAAAATATTTCTTGAGAGTAACCAATGTGCTGTTATTTTTTGGATTGATTTAACAAATAAAACAAGTATCATTTTTACAATATTATGTATGGATCAATTTAAGATTTCATGTTTAAGTAAATACTTCATGAAGCAATTATAAAGTTCTCTAGCCTTTGCATTTATCATGAGAATACTTTTAAATTATACTTAAATTTTAAAAAGCCTGTGTATATGAATTATGACAGATAGTAATATGGCTAAATTTGGAGTTGTCTTAGAAAACTGGTATTAGTATCTTCATTACAAAAATCATGAAACTTTTTATCCCTTTGTTGATTATTGGTTTGCTACTGTCTTTACATTCTCTCGTGCTCTTCCTCATAGTCACACCACTCTGCCTTCACAGTCACATCTTAGACTTGCCTCCTCTTGTATGGTTAAGGAAAGCAGATGAAGGGGAAGGTCAGAAGTTCTTTTTATAGGCTTTCCAGCTACTCTCCCTTTGGGTTAGATTACAGTCAAGACTGGAATGGACTCTACAGATGCTAATTCTCCTTTAGGTTGAACAAGGGAGAGAGTGAGTGCCTGTCTGCTTCAGATGTTCTGCTTAATATTGCTGCATCTCTTTGTCCAGAGGACCCTAGTGAAATGTACCATATTAGTATTTTATGTAATAACAGATGTGCTTCAGTCTTTTGTATTTATTAAATATTGGACTAAAATGACCCCCTCCCCCCAAAAAAATTCTACATAGAGGCTCATAGTTTTAAAACTGTAGTAAATTATATGCTGCCCTACATCTTGAACAGATATATCACTGTTTTTCTGGTATTATAGGACATAGTAAAGTAGATTTGGCATAATTGGGTGCTTTATACGTGTTTAGTTCTTAATGTGTAAAGTCATCTTATAAGTTGCTCAGTTCAGAAACCTTACCATTTTTCTTTGACTTTTCTCTTTGTCTCAAATTCATAGCCATCTGCCACTCTAGATGAATGTGTCTGTATATCAGAATCTAACTTCACCTGGACAGCTCCACTACTGTCTCTCTAGTTCAAGGTACCATCAACTCTTTCCTCAATTATGTCAGTAAAATCCTTAGTGACCTTTGTTTTTGCTCTTTCCCCTTCAGTCTACTCTCAATTCGCTGTTTAGAGTGATCTCATTAAAATGAAAAGTCTCATCTCTTTCTGCAAAATGTCTTTACCACCAAGACCGTATAGGATTTGTCTTCCTGTTACTTGTCTGACTTTGTCTCTTCCTTGTCTTCTCCATCTTCACTCTGGTCTTTCTGGGCATGCTTCCACCTGGGCCTTTGTGATATCCACTACTTGTTTTCACTTCCTTATATCTCATACCTCATTTCCTCGCCTATTTTCTTGTTTTATTCAGACGTCACCCTTTCAAATGAGGCCTAGCCTGACCACTAGTCTTAAAATTGTAAGTTCTTAACATCTCCTAATTTCCTCACTCTCCTTATTTTCCTTAAATACTTATCTTCTTCTACCACACTATATTTTTCTTTCTAATATTGCATATTTTCTCCACCATATTCCCTCTGGAGGTATACTTCCTATGCTCAGGGATTTTTGTCTTTCTCTCTAATGCCTAGGAAAACACCTGGTCATAATACATGGCTTAATAAATACTAAACACTAAATATTAACTGAATCATAATATGTGCTTATTAAATATTTACTGAGATTAAGTATTTACTGAAATATTTATTAAATATTTACTGAATGAATAAATGAACAAATGAATGATTGAAAGAAGTGCCAATGCTGGACCTTTTACTGGGCTTTATTTTACTCATCTATGCAGAAGTGCTATATGTTAAAGGAATTGATATTACTTCTGTGAAATCTTTTTTTTTAATTTTTAAACATTATATAATAATTTTATTGAGATGATTCACATAAAGTATGCCATATAATTCTCATAAAGTATGACATTCACCACTTTTCAGTATATTTAATTTTACAGTCTTTACCAAAGTCCATTTTAGAACATTTTCAAAAGAAGCACTATAATTAATAGCAGTCACTTTCCATTTCTTACTCTGAGCCTCACCAATCCTAGATAATGACCAAACTACCTTTTTTCTCTGTAGATATGTTTGTTCTGGATTTTTATATTGAATCAGAGTGTGTGATCTTTTGTGACTGGTTTCTTTGACTTTACAAGTTTTCAGAGTTCATTCATATTGTAGCATGTATCAATATTTCATTCCTTTTTTGTGGCCAAATAACATTCCATCACATGGATATATGTTGTTATGTTGTCACTTCTCAATATTCTTCAAGTATTCTGGATTATAGACCCTTATCAGATATGATTTGCAAATATTTTCACTGTTTCTTTAAGCTGTCTTTCTCTATCTTGATAGTGTCCTTTAAAGCACAAAAGTTTTTATTTTGATGAATTTAAGTTTATCAATTTTTATTTTGGTGCCTTTTCTTTTCATTATATCTAAGGAACCATTTCTTAATCTAAGGTCAAGATGTACTGCTGTATTTTCTTTTTCATCACAATTTTTAGTAATTTGAGTTTTCTTTCTTTCTCTTTGGTAGCTTGGCTAAGGGTTTATCAATTTATTTTTTCAAAAAACCAACTATTTTGTCAGGTTTTTTTGGATTTTTTTTGTTGTTTTTAGTTTCATTGATTTCAGCTCTGATTTTAATTATTTTCCTGTCTTTCCTGCTTTTGGTGTTGATTTGGTCTTCTTTTTCTAGGGCTTTGAGGTATAATATTAGGTTATTTATTTGTTGACTTTCTGTTCTTTTAATGAATGAGCTCAGTACATTGAACTTTCCTCCTAGCACTACCTTATATTGTCCCAGAGGTTTTGATATGTTGCATCAGTTTTCTCATTTACCTCTAAGTATTTTTTTTAATTACATCCCTGATTTCTACTCCTGTATTTTCTTATAAAAGTCTTTAGTTTTAGTTCTTAAATTTAGATCATCTTTGAATAATTCTTACATAGGGCATGAGGTACGCATCCAATTTCATTCTTGATATCAAATTGTTCCAGCATCCTTGGTTTAAAAGACTGTCTCTCTAATCCCCCCAACCCCCTTTGTCTGAGCACCTGTTTTAGTGTTTGTTTGTTTTTTAATCACTTTAACCAAAATACCCGAAAAGAGTAACTGAAGAAAAGCTTATTTGGTGCTGATGGTTTTAGAGGTCTCAACCCATAGATATCCAACTCCTTTTTTCTGGGCCCAAGATGAGGCAGCACATCGCAGGGGAAGGGCCCAGCAGAGGAAAGCTGCTCAGTTTATGGTGGTATCAGGAAGCAGGGAAGGATGGTGAGAACAGGGAAGATGCAGCCTTGCTGGAACATCTCCAGTGACTCACCTTCTCCAGCCATGCCCCACCTGCCAGCAGTTAGCATCTAGTCAATCCTTTCAAAGTAGGATGGACTGATTAGGTTAGAACTTTCTCAATCCAGTCATTTCAGCTCTGAATATCCTTGCATTAACAGAAACTTTGGGGCGACACCTCATATCTAAACTATAACAGTACCCATGTCAAAATTCAATTTTAAATTTGAGGATTTTGTTCCAGACTCTGTAGAGGGTTTAGTTCTCTTCATTTAAACACTTCAATCAGAAGTGTTGGAGACAGATTGTTTCTTTCCCGAGCTGTGTTTTCATTAGTGGGGACCCTTGTAGTAGCAACAATTTTCTGAAAGTCTGTTTACTTGGGGAAAGCTTTCAAGAAAGACACATAATCTAATTTCCTGCTTAATGTTTTACTTGCTTTTGTGAAGTTGTAAATGTCAGAGTCTGTACTTGTGGCTTGCTTTCCCTTTCTTCAGTCTTCTTGTCCCTCCTTCAACTATTTTTAATTCTTATTTTCCTCCAAAGGAGCTTTTTTGAGCCTTAATGGAATTTTAGAGCCAGGGCAATTACTTGCACATTTGCATGGCATAATGTGGAGGGTAAGTACTGCACAAATTTACAACCAAAGCCCTGTTCTGATCAAATATATCCATTGTCAACCAGCTTTCTGGCATGTGCTGTGAAGGTAACCAGGCCAGCTGGCAGTCATCTTGTGGCTTGAATGCCATGTTGGACCACACAGGTACTTTTTCATCACAAGCTATTAATCTTAGAAGCTGAATCTTAGAAGTTGGAAATTTTTTTGGTAGAGCAGGAAAGTGGAAAATTGATTTTCATTGATGCTGTGCAAAGATTGACAAGCGTAACTATAGAGTGTACGTAATTCAGTTTGTCTGCTTTTCGAAGTCGGTCAACTAAGTAGTAGTGAACCCCTGTGGAGGCTTGTTACCTCTAAAACACAGATGTAAGTTAATCATTCTAATGCCTATGATGTGTGCATATGATCCATACAATTGCTCTCATAATGCCACTTTCCAATTAGCATAATGTACTTTTTATGCTCTTTTTCAAGACGTATTTCAGTTGGATAATAAATATAAAATTTCTTTAGAATTGTAAAATAGAGTGATCAGTTATCCTGGGTTTGCTGTGGAGGACATAATGTATCAGCTTTATGCTAGGAAGTATGCTGCTCCATCAATGTACTAACCTTCTTGACAGTTTTTAACCAAACACTTATATGTAAAATATCTTACTTTTGTGATTGTCTTTGGGTCTTCTTCCTGATTTGCTTCCCTTCAGGTTAGTAAAGATTGAACTTAGCCAAACACTAATTATCAGAAACTTCATTCTCCCATCGATTCAGTAATCTTCAAGGAAAGTCTCCAGCATGTCCTTCATGCTGTAATTGCTGCTGGCAGTGCAAAGATGAAGACAGTCCCAGTTTTGTCCAGGGACTAGACATTACAAAGTCATATTGTTTATAATTAGTAATTCCATCAACAAAAGCAATCTCACATAGCATATGGTATACCGAGAACATGTAATAGTCAACTGCTCATTAAAACAAGCAAAACTTAGTACCTACTATGTGCTAATGGAGTTTGGCTTAGAAAGGTCAAGGCAGTTTCTATGAGGAATTAACAGTTAAGATCTTACAGCTAGGTTAAGGGATAATGGAAAAACCTTCCAGCCTAAAAGAGCATTCATGTGCCAGAGTCTCCAAAGAGGGCTAGTGGTGAGAAGCCAAGGTGGGTACAAGACAATAGCTGAGAGAGGAGGAACCAAACCCTTTAAGACTCTGTGAACCACATTGAGGGCTTTGTTCTCAATCCCAAGAGCAGAAGGAAGCCACTAAGTGTTATTAATTGAAAACTTCCTTTTATATAGCCTAGGAACTAGGTCTTAATTAGAGGTAGTTTAAGCTGTTATTTGGATATATTGATTTCTAGATAGGAAAAAATGTTAAAATTTGAGTTTTTATTTCTTTAGAGCAGTGATTCTTCAATTTAAGTGTGCCTAAGAATTACCTGGAATGTTTTTCAAAACAAATTCTTGAGTCCCCTCTCCAGAGATTCTGTAAGTCTGGATGGGGTTGAATATCTTCTAAGTTCTCAGAAGATGCTGATGCTGCAGTTTCTGTCTGTGGACCAGATTTCAAATGCAATTAGCTAGAGCCACAGAATTACCTCACTTCTTATTTGTCATTATTTTCCTTGTGTGTAAACATCAAAGGATCATTTTTAGTCATAATAACAACCAAGAAATGGTTTTCTTTGTTGGAGCTGTATTTTATAGAAGCCATTCTAAGAGTGTACAAATTTTACTCACGTATGTATGTTCTGCATGTATGATATGACTTCAGGAGGTGATGTAATAGAAAACAGTATTAAGGAGTTATAGCTCCCAGAATCAAACCATATCAAATGAGAGAAATAACTATGATTAACAAAAATTTATAGTTTTTTTTTTTTTTTTAACCAGGGATTAAACCCAGGGGTGCTTAACCACTTGCGCCACATCCCCAGCCCTTTTTTTTATATATATATATTTTATTTAGAGACAGGGTATCACTGAGTTGCCAAGTACTCACTAATCTGCTGAGGCTGGCTTTGAATTTGTGATCTTCCTACCTGAGCCTCCTAACCCACTGGGATTATAGGCGTACACCACCACGCCTGGTGAAAATTTGTAATTTTTAGTACTGTTGAGATTTTGAAATTTACATCAATATAATTTGAGATTCTGTAGTACTTGATGTTTAAACAAGAGTAATAAATCTGAATATCATTGAATTTTTTTTTCCCTAGATCTAATTACTTGTTTGGACACTGCATCCAATTTTTTGGAACCTGAATTCAGGTATGACCATATTAATGACTGTGTGTTTGTGCATGCACACTTTATTCTTTTACTCTGAAGATTAATGTATAATGTGTGACACAATCAGTTTCAAGAGTGGAAAATTAGAGATTATTTAAAGCCATTTAATTGCCCTGTTTAAATTTTGCTTTAATTGTAGCATAAGCCTTCAAAATGAAAGTAAAATTTTTAAATGCTTTAAAAATAGAACTAGTTGCTTTCTAAAACCTGGCAAAAGTATTTATAAGAGTAATAATACTATTTTATTTTATTTATTTCTTTTAGAGAAAAGGAATGGGGATGGTTTACGCTATTACAGAATTTTTTAGTGTTCTTTCCCAAGTAGCATTTCACTACTATTTCTCTGTTTTATTGATTTTTTTTTTTTTTTTGCTTAGACTAAGATTATCTTTTAATAGATTTCCTATTTCTCATCTTTGCTGGTTTTCTAATTTCAAACAACTTCTAAGTGGCATTCTAAAATGTGTATGTGATCTTTTACCTGCTTAAAAATCTTATGCTAAGATTAAAATCTTATGCTAAGAAGTTGTTCGTATTCCTTAGTCTAGTCTTCAAAGTCATGCACAAATAGCCGTGGGCCAATTTTCCAATCTTATCTATGTATACTATTTATTTATACTGGTTCTGACTTCTCAGACATTTTGCATAGAATGACTTTATTCCCTGTGCTAGACACAATCATTCTCATCTTTCAAGACCCATGTCACCGACCTCCTCCCAACCTGCTGTTGTGGAAAGAGTGCTGGCTTTAGCATTTGAGGGATCCTGGTCAACACTAGTAACCCAGACATCAGTTGGTGGAGAGTCTGCTTGTCTCCCTCCACTTCTAGCTCCTTCACCACCACCCCAGCTTCCTCTCATGATTTCTTGCAGTCTCTTTTCTTCTTAGGAGCTAGAATAATCTTTATTTAAAAAATATGAATCAGATTATGTATGTAAGCTGTCAAATCCTTTACTGGCTTCCTATTATTACTTAGAAACACATTCCCTAGCTCACAGGGCCTCTGCAGGATGTGATCTCTGCCCATCTCTCTGACCTTTCTTTTGCTCACTCATTGTACCTGCATCAGCCATCTGCTCTTGCATACACACACCAGGCCGTCCTGCCTCAGAGCATGCTTTTCCTAGTGCTCATTATACAGTGCCCACCTCTTACTTCTTCCATCTGCCAGATCACTGCTAAGCTTTCACTTCCTTAGAGCCCCAGTCCCTGAACTGTGCAGAGAGCCCTGTGTAACAGTACAGTCTCTGGAGCACATCTGCCTTTCAGCAGGTCTGTGTGACATGACACAGTTCTTTATTTTGCTTCTCTGCAAGGAGGATAATAATAGTATTTACCACATAGAATTCTTGTGTGGATTACTCGAAACACTTAGAATGCTCCATGACATAACAAGGTTACCAAATGTTTATATTACTTGTATTACATTAAAATTCTCCCAGTTATTTCAAAGTGCCTTTTCTTTATAGAAGAATCAAAATATAAGTAGTTGTACAAGTATTGGTTTAATGTCTTTTTCTGTCACTAGAATATTAACTTTAAGATTACAGGGGCCATATTTACTTGGGTGACCTTTGTAAACCCAGTTTCTAGCACAGCCCATATTCAACAGACAATATAATAAACATTCACATAAACATGAAATATGATGAATCTCTCTTATGGTCTGCCGTTCATTATGAAGTATCAAAGCAATATGTAGAATGTAAGAACATTTTTGTAGATAATATGAAGACATGTTGAGAGTGTGGGTAGAAGAAACTCTGAAGGGCATTTGGTAGTGGTGGTTCTGTCAGTATAGAAGGTGATACTACATTGAACTGAAACATGTATGTGTGGTATTTTTGATGTAAACCCTAGCAAGTCCAGTGTTATATAATCTTTTACTTGTTTTTATTTAACAGTAAGTACTGTCCAGCTGGTTGTCTGCTTCCTTTTGCTGAGATCTCTGGAACAATTCCTCATGGATATAGAGACGTAAGTTGGATATAGATTTAAATTTGTGATACACTTTATTTTTTAACTCTAGAATAGATAGATATGTATCTATTATATATCTTCATCCTTTCAATTTAGGAATATTTCTTTTTAGTAATATGTAATGTTTTATTCTTCTGCTAAAAAATGTGTTGTCCTATAGCATCAATCATCTGTTTTTATGAGAAAACTCCCCTGATCAACTGATTGAGGAAGTATAAGTATCTTGCTTATATAAAATTACCCCCAAAAAATGAAAAAATAAAAACTAACCTTTTCTTTTTCCCTTCTTCAAGTCCTCGCCATTGTGCATGGCTGGTGTGCATGCAGGAGTGGTGTCAAATGTGTTAGGTGGCCAAATCAGTGTTGTAATTAGTAAAGGCATCCCATACTATGAAAGTTCTTTGGCTAACAACGTCACATCTGTGGTGTAAGTATATATGCTAATTATAATAAGCATTCTGGGTAGGGGGTCTAGGAACTAGCTAGATTGCAACAAAATCACTCTTTCTTCATGGTGTTCCTGAAATAACTTTTATGCAGTAAGCATTCAACCATTTTGTTCTCCATGTCTTAGTATTTTCAGGAGTATAAGCAGTATCGCACTATTTTGATTTGTTCTACTTCAGTAAGCTAGTTGTTTGGAAGGGAAATTTGTTTCTTCTTTTGTAAGTGTTGAAATATTCTGGAGTAAAAGTTTAGAGGTTTGTTGCCAAATTCTTACTGTAAGAATCAGAAGGCAGAACTACACAAACCAAGATGGGTCAATGATAATTGAAATACTTTGAATATAAAATAAATCTTGGTATAAAGCAGAGATATTAGGAATGTCCCTCTCACCCCAAGAGAATATTCAAGAATGTAATTTCATGGTCCCTACAGTATTCTGCTGTTTTACAAAACATATTAGACATCAAATACAGGAGAAGTTGAAACATTAAGTAGAAATACATATTAGTAGGCTTTTTAAAATAAACATTGCCTTTTAGATATTCTTGGTCCTACAGACAGTATTAAGCCTAACTGAAGTCAGCTTCTCATCCTAGACCAGATTCAGATGATAGGAGCATGACCCATGCCCAGAACAGGACAGAGGAGTTAGCAAACTTTTTCCTTAAAGAGTCATCTAGTATGTACTTTAGACTTTATGGGCCTCGTGTCTCTGTCACTTATTTTTGTTCATTTGTTTTATTCACAACTTTAGCCCACTGGCCATACACAATGGGCCATGCATGGGCTTTCATTTGCCCAGCCATGGTGTGCAGTAAGCTACCTTCCTTTTCTTTAGTGTCTTGTGCATGGTGTTGGATCCCTTCTTTTATTCCTTTCCTCTGTTCTACCACTAGAAAGAAGTGTTTGTGTATGTGACTTCTGTCTTTCATACTTTAAAAACATATAGATAGATTCTGTGCTTTTGTGACAGTTTGAACGTGGTGTTAAGGGCGGGAGTCTGCATTGACAAGCTTATTCTTCCAGGTGCCCTGGAGTCTTACTACCTGCCACATGGAAAATTCCACACATATCTCATCTCCCGCCATCCTCAGCTCACCCATTCTGCTCATTCAGTGTTAGAATGCTACATTCTAACACTGAAACCTGCTCTCAGACATGTTGGTTGTCCACACATGGTTCACATGTACTTTCATCAGAAGCACAGAAAAGTTTGGGGTCTATTTATTTCATGTAAAAGAAAAAAAGTACATACTAAAGGTTACATTGACATTTGCATAATTGTATGTGAAACTGGGAGTTAGATACTTATACAGAAAGTTGTCATGCTGATTTCAAAAGTTGTTCTGCATAGAAATAAGACTGAGAACAATACCAGGTGTCTAATTTTTAACTGTGGAAACTTTAGTTCTTTAAACAGTGAAGGGAAAAAAACAAACCAAGAAAAAAAGTTTCACTGAGATAAATATGAGGAAGTCATGTGTTATGTGTCATTAAAAAAAATCTTTCTCTCTTTCAGGGGACACTTATCTACAAGTCTTTTTACATTTAAGACAAGTGGTAAGCCTTTCATGGACTTTATACTATTATAATGTGTATAATAACTAATATTTGGAGCTGGACATAGTGATCCATGTCTGGAATCCCAGCGGCTCCAGAGACTGAGGCAGGAGGATCACAAGTTTGAAACCAGCCAGGGCAACTTATGAAACCTTGTTTGAAGAATGTCTGGAGATATAGCTCAGTGGTAGAGTGACTCCTGGTTTAATCCCCAATACTAGGGGAATTAAGTAAATAAATAAACTGGGGTTGGAGTTACAGCTCAGTGGTAGAGCACTTGCCTCGCACATGTGAAGTACTGAGTTTGATCCTCAGCACCACATAAAAATAAATAAATAAAGATATTGTGTCCATCTTAAAAAAAATCTTTAAATAAATAAATAAAACAAACTAATATTTTTCAAACACCATGCCATCTGCTGGATTTTGCTTTTTCTCATTTACTTGTCATAGAAACATGATGATCAAGGTAGATGCCTGGTAGCCAGACACAGTGGTGCACAATTGTAATCCCAGCGGCTCAGGAGGCTGAGGCAGAAGGATCATGAGTTCAAAGCCAGCCTCAGCAAAAGCGAGGTGCTAAGCGACTCATCCCTGGTACCCCCCCCGCCCCCCAAAAAGGTGCCTAATAATACCATGAACAAAATAAACCACAGGCTCTGTATTAATCAGGAAATGATATTGGAAGCAAAGAAGATTGCTTAGAGAAGATGATTTTTAAACTTCTCTGAAGAAGGAATTCATTTGACCAAAAAAAATATTTACCGAGTACCACTTTTCATTTGCCAGGCACTGTTCTGCTGGTAGTGAGAACTCTCCTGCCCTCCTGTAGCTTACATTCTTGTAATGAGAGATTGACAAATAGTAAATATATTACTGTTTACAATGTACTATTTATAATCTGATAAAAATGTAGAAAAATAAGGCAAGGAAGGAGGATAGGAAATGCTGGGAGGACTTGGTTTGAAGTTTTTAGTAGATCAGGGTGGGCTTCATGGAGAATGTGACATACAAACAAAAACCTGAAGGAGGTAAAGGATTGAGTTGCCCACTTATCTGTTTAATGTCCTGGGGCAAGGTAATGTTATCTCCATTCACTAACAGTTACTGCTTGTAAATGAATGCAGTCAGTCCTTTGTATCCATGGTTCCACATCTGCTAGTTGAGAACATTGGGGGAAAAATTGCATATGTTCCAAACATGTACTGATTTTTTTTTCTTGTCATTATTCCCTAAACAATACAGTGTAACAGCTATTTACATAGTAGTTGTATTAGGCATTATAAGTAATTATTTGTAGGTTTCCTGATTATACACAAAGATATAGTTCCAAGAAGCACTTGCCTAGCAGTCTGCAATAAATATGTTTGTAAAGATCTTGAATTTACTATGTGTCTGCCTACAGAATTCTGTACAGAAACCAAATGTACTTCCTGCTTTATTTCAGGTTGTTATGGAACACTAGGGATGGAATCGGGTGTGATTGCTGATCCTCAAATAACAGCATCATCTGTACTGGAGTGGACTGACCACACAGGGCAAGAGAATAGTTGGAAACCTGAGAAGGCCAGGCTGAAAAAGCCTGGCCCTCCTTGGGCTGCTTTTGTCACTGATGAGTATCAGTGGTTACAAATAGATCTGAATAAGGAAAAGAAGATAACAGGTTAAGAGACATAATTTTGTATAGCAATTGATAATACTGATTTTATTTAGAAATCTGATGACATCTGAGATTTTCATAGAAAATTTAAGTATATGATTTTAGTTGTTTTTTTTTTTTTTTTAAACTGGCATTAATATGACTGGAGGTAGTTTTATAAAACATGGCAAAGGACAGACTCAAAGTCAAGGGTTGAATATTTTCTCTGATACGCAGAAACTAGAGCAAAGTAAGGGGAAAAGGGGGTGGTCACATCTCAGTGGAGTAGAGGAAGGAGATTGGAAGAGAGGAGGGATGGAAAAAGGGAAGAAATGTGAAATTCATTTGTCAAAATTACTGTGTGTACACACATAAATATACCGCCTTTATGTTTATCTATAAAGCACCAATTTCAAAATAAACAAAAAAACAATAAATAGAAAGAAGGCCAGAGGGAGCACTGGGGACTGAAATGGAGCAAATTAAATTCCATGCATGTTTGATTATGTCAAAATGAACCCCACTGTTATATATAACCATAATGCATTAATGAAAGCATTTTTAAAAAGGTAACAAAGGAGAGGGGTTGGTATTTGATTCTTAATAGTTTTCTTAATAATAAAATCATTTTAAATTAATTTTAATATAATTAAAATTATTTTAGAGTTTCAATAAAGTGATTTTGAGGCACCTAAACAATCATCTCTTAGAATCAATAAGAGAAATTTATGTTCAAGGAGAGTCCATTTTAAGTGCTATAAATAACAATATTTCACAAGTGCTAAGCATAGATTTATTTAATTTGGGGGAATATAGCAAATGATCAGAATAACTGATTGGGATTGGTTTAGGTAATTTTGTTAAAAGATTTATTTTGCTTTAGTATCAAGAATAATACAAGTCAGATCTTTAATTTCTTTATTCCCAGGAGGGCAGTCTTACTCAGAAGTTGAAATATATTTTATAATGATTGGAATACAGACTGCCAAAATAGAATAATTCTTTCCTTATTTGTACCCATAATTATTTCTGTCTCTTCAAAAGAATAAAACCAAGGAGTTAGTAACTACTATGATGAAAATTAGTACTTAGATGTAAATGAGCCATGGACAAAAATGTTTGTACAGTGCATCTTAGAAGTTTATGCTTTAATGTTGAATCAACCTCTGGAATCAGGCCCTTTGCACTAATGGAAGCAACTCATTCCTCAGGCATTATAACCACCGGATCCACTTTGGTGGAACACAATTACTATGTGTCTGCCTACAGAATTCTGTACAGTGACGATGGGCAGAAATGGACTGTGTACAGAGAGCCTGGTGTGGAGCAGGATAAGGTAAAATTATAACCAAGGTATTTTTTAAAAACATTTAAAAAATGAAACTTTGCCAAAAGTCACAGAAGTTCTCAAATGTAAAAGTTAAATGTCATTTTGTCTCATGTTGCCCTCTTCTGGTTATTTTAGGTAGTTTGATTATTGGCTTTACCCTTTTGACTACAGTTAGAAAATTCTCAGTGATTCTGGATCCCTTTTTGTGATTTGTTTAGTCAATACTAATTTTTATCACTGAATTTTCTAATGAATTGTTTGGCCACTTGAGAAACTACAAAGAAACTCATAAATTCTTGTCTTTCAACACTTCTCATCAATCCATCAAATGACACTAATTTATTCCCGATTTCTACTTCGTAGACAGGAGGGAAAAGACAAAAGCTGAAGGCTAAAAGTGCATTTAAGACTTGGAAGGTCATTTCAAGATCATCTTGCCAACTTTTATTTTAGAATACTTCTCTCTTTCCTGCCCGAATAATTTCTTTTAACATCTCATGATTATTAGGAAATTTTTGTTTTAGTTAGCAGAAGATTATGAAGATTGGGGCTGGGGTTGTGGCTGAGTGGTTGAGTGCTTGTCTAGGAAATGTGAGGCACTGTGTTCAATTCTCAGCTCCATAAATAATATAAATGTCCATCAACAACTAAAAAAAATAATAAAGATGATGAAGATGTTAGAATGAACCAGAGGAGATGTTAAGATGTAGAGAGAAGGCAAAAATGTATCTCATCAGGTGTTTACACCTTTCACACACGCTTCTTGCCTGTGACCACCAAAGGGATCTATCTTTAAATGGAGGAGTGAGTGCCTGTCTCCAAGGCAGATGATGCCTCCCATTTAGAATTGAAACTAGGAGCACTTTTTTTTTTCAGTTAACTTGCAATGAAATTGGTTTCAATTAGGCTGGGGTTGTGGCTCAGCAGGAGAGCACTTGCCTAGCACATGTGAGGCACTGGGTTCGATCCTCAGCACCACTTAAAAATAAATAAGTAAAGTTATTAAAGAAAAAAGAAATTGGTTTAATTACATGATATTTTCTTTCATATATATAATTTGGTAAGATATCTTCAATTACTACTTTTCTCATCTCTCTTCAAAACTCCAAGGGCTCCCAGTTACCATTTACATAGATTGAAACTCTTCTGCTGCTAGTCAAGGCCCTCTCTCCTCTCTTCCTGTTGATATCTCATGAACTTTGTCTTTGATGAACTCCCTCCTTGTTGAGGCAAATAGCAACATTGTCATACCTCTCTTCTGTTTAATGCCCCAAACTTGACTACTCTGCCATGAGAACATCCGTATTTAACTGGAATAAGTTGAATTTTTAAATGGAAAAATTATTCATGTTTATATTATAAAAACTTGTAGGGTCTGGTATTGTGGCTCAGTGGTAGAGTACTCACCTAGCACATGTGAGGCCCTGGGTTCGATCTTCAGCACCACATAAAAATAAATAAATAATGATATTGTGTTCAACTAAAAAATATTTTTTTTAAAAAAAAAAAAAACCTTCTAACAGCATTGAAATATATTTCTGAAAAAGACCTTTTCCCTTCATTTTTGAAAGATAATTTCACTAGCTATAGAATCCAAGGTTGTCTTTTTCCTTTCCAATGTTTTAAATTTATTGGTCCACTGTTTTCTAACTTGCATTATTTTTAATGAGAAATGTACTATCAGTCTTATCTTTGTTACTCAATATGTAATGTTTCTTTTTTCCTGTGGTTATAATTTAAGATTTCCTTATATTAAGCAATTTGATTATGATGTGGTTTCATGGAATTTTCTTCATATTTCTTCTGCTTAGGATTCTTTGAGCTTCTTGGATTTGTAAGCTATGATTTGCATCAAATTCACAAAATTACATGCCATTTTTTTCTTCAAATATTTTCCATTCCTAATTCTAATTTTATGAGTACTATCTATGGCCCTTATAAAGATATTTTGCAGTTCACTGGTACAGTGGGTTTTGTTTTATTTTTCAGTCTTTTTCTCTGCATGTTTTAGTTTGGAAAATTTCTATTATCTTCAAGTTTATTAATTCTACTGTAGTGTCTAATCTGCTATTAATCTTGTCCAAAATATTCTATCTCTAATATTGTATTTCTCACTTCTTATTTTCAGTTTGAGGTTTTTAAAATTTCTTTTGTGTCTCTTGTGTATCTTAGAAACATATAGAACATATAATAACTTTTAATGTCTTTACTGATTTTTATCATGTGTTTTATCTGGATTCTTTGATATTTGTTAATATCAAGGCTTACGTTTTTACATGCCTGATAATTTTTGATCAGATGTGCCATTATTATACCATTATTTGGTGCTGGATTTTTACTATTACTCCCTTATGTATTTTTGAGCTTTATTCTGTGATGCAGTTAAACTGTTAGAAAACAGTTTGTTCTTTTTAAGTCTTGCTTTTAAGCTTTGTTAAGACATGAGCAGGCATTAGTTCTAATTTTTCCCCTACTAATGAGACAGTACTCTTCTAATTCCACTCAACCCAAGGTACCATACATTGTCAAGTTTCTCCAGTCTGTGTGTTGGCAATGTGAGGTGTTCGCATATCTATAAGAATCATCTTTTCCTGGCCACAGGTTGTTTCTTTAATGTAGTTAAAGATTTAAATGAAAACCCCCTTATAGATCCTAGAAGTCAGTCTGTCCTACTTTTACTCTGTTCCTTCTTTCCGTAACTCTGCCCTACAAATTTCAACTGCCTATTGGATTGAGCTCTGTCTCCTCCACTCAGTAACTGTCAGGCTTTGTGCAGGATCTCTCTTCCTACAGTGTCTGGAAACTCTCTCTAGACAGTACTGGGGCAATAGCAGGGCTGCTTTGTTTCTCTTCTCCCAGTGATTATTCACCTATGCTGCTTGTTGACACATGGTTGAGAACCACTCTTTCTATGTTTTATCCAGGTTTTCACATTTAAAGCTGAAGAATGAGTCTAATCCCTGTTACTCTATCATAGACAGAAATGGAAATTCTCACACTGAATTATATAAAACACCAGTCTTTTCTCTCACATTTTCCCATCTGCTCTCTCACCTACCTTCTCCTTGGGAATTGGTGTTTTCATTTTCACACCTCTTCTAAGCCTGCATATGTGCATGATCACATGCATGTAGATGGGGAGAAAAATTGGTTTTATTTTCAGAAAATGGAATTAATACATATCTACAAATTTGCTATCAAGTTATTTTCTAATATTTTGCCATATTTTATATTTGATAATATCCAAGAAAATTTAAGTTCCTTGATGGGTAGGAACTTTGACTTCCCTTTCCATTTTATATTAGTCACATCTTACAAAATACACAGGAATTCTCAGTAATTGATCATAGTTTGAACATAAAAAAATCTTTACTCAATTTTTATAGAATTTTTTAAAGATCTTAGTAATAGTTTGTATGTTCTAAAATGATGTTCTGCTATATAAAGTTTCTGTTCCTTAATAAAATAAGACTGCAAATAATTGCCTTAGATATTACTTAATATCTAAAGAAATCATGGAAGCTTACAAGTGTAGAAATTATTATAACTTAAAGCAAATGTTAAGAAAATGAAGGTTATTAACACATCTTAGAGGTTTATAGTCTAACTTCTTCATAATCAACCAAGAAGAAATAGCCTTAGTATTTGGAAATAACTTGAAGTTAAACATTTACTTGCTCTCACCATAGCTGCTATTGTCTACTTATTAATTGTCTTTAGAAACTACTAACTGATTTGGCCTAGGGAACTTTTTTAGGGTTTTGGAACCCTCTACTTAAATCAGAAGATCCAGATTCAAGTCACAGCCTTGTCATTGAGTAGCTATGCAGTCTGTTTACATTTTGAGTTACAGCTTCCTGTTCCCTGCTCATTTTGTCATGAGAGCAATTGAGTTAATTACATGAAACTGCTTTTGAAACAATTAAGGGCTATTCCAGTATAAAAATGCTATTATTATTAGCTTGACATAATTGAGGGAATAAGATTGTCACTTAAAATCATATTTTTATCTAAGGATTATTTATATAGTGTATTTGTAGCTATTTAGTTTGATCATTAAATTAGGAATGGAGCAGTGTTTCAAAGTTACTTTTCTGGTTCACAAATCAATCAGTATTGAACACTAGAAATACCATATGGGAACTGCCTTGGTGAAGTTTATCCAGTAGGTGGAGGTGTATATCTGTTATGTGCTTGCTTGTATATGTTCATTTTAGCTGTGTTTTGAGGATACAATTATAAAACGGATAAAAACAAAGCATTCCCTCTGAGGCCTTGTATGATCAATTATTTTTTTTTTTTTACTTTAAAAATAAAATCAATACATTTAAATCACTGGTAATTCTGTAGGACTATAGTTGTTAATACAGTGAGCAGTCTCACTACAACTGAACCCTTTTCCCAAATTAAATAATTTTTGTGTGCAGTATTCTTTTATAATTTTTAATGGAAAATGTGCACCTTGATTTTTTTTTAATTGATTAAATTTTTTTCTTAGAAATTAACTCATATATTGCAGGTGTTGTTTAAGGCCACAGCAAAAAGCATGTTTAGGTGGAGTGATTTAGGCTCTGACCTCTGTTGATTTAAGTACCAACTTTTCTTTTTTTAAAAGATATTTCAAGGAAACAAAGATTATCACCAGGATGTGCGTAATAACTTTTTGCCACCAATTATTGCACGTTTTATTAGAGTGAACCCTACTCAATGGCAGCAGAAAATTGCCATGAAAATGGAACTGCTTGGATGTCAGTTTATTCCTAAAGGTAAAAAGACAGTATATTTCAAAAATGTTATTTTCACTAGTTTTTAAAATTTGTACATATTTGTAGGGTACATGTACCCCATACATTTCAATACTTGTATACAATGTGAAATGATCAGAGGGTAACTCTTTACCTTTAAAAATCCTGTTAGAATATATAATTAAATTTTTAAAAAATGATTTTAAAAGGTAAATAGTTACAGTATTAAAAAGTTACATATCAGAATGTTTTCCAAAATTATAATAAAAGAGGAGGTAACATCATTCTCATGGTATATGATATTATTGAGATTGCTTGCCAAAGCTAGTCTTACTAATTTTTAATCAAGTCTCATGCACTCTAACATACCATAAGCAACAAAGGTAACCTTAGAATATGTACATCTTAGTTTCAATTAATTAAAAATGGGAATAACCTCTTTCAATATTTTAATGTTTACTCTTGTATCCCCACAACTACCACAGTACTTGACATAAAATTGGCTCTGTATAAATATTAATCAAATAAACGTCAAATTGTGGTGATACCTATATAGTTCTGGAGTTCAACATCATTCTGCTCCCCAACATTCTCCTTCCTAAGATTATTTTTAGATGATTTGACTATTTAAATCAGAAAAGCCACAGTATATGTATGCATGTAATGCAGAATGCAGTATTTAAACTTCTGATATATTCTCTCTGAGACTTAAAATCTGCTCTGTAAAATTAAGTACTTTAGGAAATCTCAGACATTTATGCTTTTTAAAAACACAATGTATAAACTTTTCTAAACCATTTTTCAAGGTCGTCCTCCAAAACTTACTCAGCCTCCACCTCCTCGAAACAGCAATGACCTTAAAAATACTACAGCCCCTCCCAGAATAGCCAAAGGTATGCCTACTTTTAATGCAAGAATGTGCTATTTTCTGGATTTGTGCTATAATTTTCCATAAATATATTTTAAAATATTATAAAATAAATTTATCTTTAATATCTTAAATTATAAAATAAATTTAATATCTTAAATTTATCTTAAATGTTGGAATAGATAAAAATTAATTTAAAAACTTTTTTTCAGGTCGTGCCCCCAAATTTACTCAACCACTACAACCTCGAAGTAACAATGAATTTCCTGGACAGACAGAACAAACAACCACCACTCCTGATATCAAAAATACTACTGTAACTCCACATGTAACCAAAGGTATGCAAATGTAAAATGCTGCTTAGGAGTGTTTTGTTTTCAACAGATTTTCCAGCTTTTAAACTTTTGGTTTCTTTCTCTCTAACAATACTTTTTAAGTGTTAAAAAAAAAAAAAAAATAGTTTCCCTTAGGGGAAAGACTGACAGTATTCATCTAAGTGCTATTCTTTGGCACCATGTAAAATTGTTATTCATATAGTTAGAGCTTTCCCCTTTCCAGCTAATCACATTGGTCTCAGGCTTAGACATGCAGTATTTCTAGAAATTACTAAAATCAAAGCCAAATACCTCTTATTTTGAATTACTTAAAAATAAGGACAACTTGTCAGTATCTTATGTTAATTTTTCTTTATTGTTTTATATTACTGTAGTATCCCCCCAAATTACCACAGTGCCTGACACATTGTTGGTCTTCATAAATAGGAAATCAGGTTTTTTGCCCCTGATTATGTATTAATTTGCTGGATAGAGAAGTCATTGGCAAAAAGGGAAAATTTTTAAAAAGCTTTGGTCTTATTTATAATTATGATATTTTTCAGATTGCATATACAAATGAAGTAGAATTTGCTTTCAAATATTGTTACAAATGATAAGTAAAATTAAATCTTACATTAAAATATCAACATAATGTAGTGTTACATTCAGATACACAAAACATTTAAAATGTACAAAATTATTCCTATTAATATTTGAAAAACAAAATTTCAGTTTTACTCAGGAAGAAAACATCAGTATCATAATGGAATTAGTATCAATGCTGACAGATGGAAAGCATACTCATTTTCAGAGCAGTCAGTTCATGCAGAGTAACTTGTGCAATAGAGAACTTTAGTTATTCTGATTTTCTAAAAATTTGCCTGGACTCAGAGACTTTCTCCCTCTGTCTTATATCATTTTCTTTCTTGTCTTCTGAAGCATTTTCACAATTTCATTTTCATGCTGCAGGAAAAGCTAGAGAAGCAAGAGTTCTCAGAAGCAAGAGATCAAGAAACTCTTGATCTTCT
This sequence comes from Marmota flaviventris, assembly GCF_047511675.1. Classification (NCBI taxonomy): domain Eukaryota; kingdom Metazoa; phylum Chordata; class Mammalia; order Rodentia; family Sciuridae; genus Marmota; species Marmota flaviventris. The sequence continues at coordinate 79,259,300 of NC_092505.1, forward strand.
ACCAGTTTGTAGAAGGCATGTACATCTGCCAGGATGGAAGAATATTCTTTTGAAAGTATTACTTACCTTAAAATCTAATTATAGAATCTCAAAACCTCAAGCCTAAAAGCATCTTTAAAGTCTTTTATTCCAAAGTAGTAGCTGTGGAAGCTAAAAAAGAATAACAAAGAATGGACTAGTCTTTAATTGAAGACTCTTGTCTTCTTTTCTTTGGGATGGTGGTCTGTGGAGTTTTTCTTTTAAACCCAAGCTGATGTTTTAAAGCCTCTGATTTACACTGCATCCATGTAAACATGATTGTTCTCTCCAGTTTCACAAACTTTTAGGGAAGAAACACAATTGCTTTTCTGAATTGAGTGCTTTAGCCTGAGTCATGTGTTTTTTTTTTTTTTTTTTTTTTTTTTTAATGCACCTCTCCTCCTCCATGTTTATGACTAGGCCCAGAGTGATTGGAGAAAGTCATGTCAGGATCAGATGTGTGCTGGCAGTCTTTCTGATTTCCCTAGTGAACCTTTCTTTGTGTTCTCAACTGGAGCTATTTTAAATGTTCTCAATATTTTTGAAACACTTGACCAAGAGATCTTCACATATTCTCAGATAACTCTCCAGCTTTATACAGAAAGTAGAAGCCCATTAGAAGGAAACTCCCTTCTTGAGGAACCTACTGAGCTGAGAGGAACCTACTGCTTTACCTGTGTTCTCTGGTAACTGCACTGATAAAGAGGGTTCCTTATGCTGCCCAAGGCTCATCACATCACCTGTGCCTTGATGCCTGCCCATCCATTGACTTCATTTCTTTTTTGGTGGTGCTGGGGATTAAACCCACAGCCTTGTGCATGCGAGGCAAGCACTCTACCATCTGAGCTATACCCCCAGCCCTCCATCCATTGACTTCTGAGAGACGAATATCTTTTCCCTGTTCTCTCTTCCCTTTTGGATACAGTTTTAAGCAGTAAAGATGATGCTACATGTTAGATTCACCAAAGTGCCTGGCTCTTAGTCCCTAGTGCTGCTATTATCATCCTCATGGTTAGGAGGGGATTGTAGGATGAAGAAACTAATATTGCATGTGACCTTGGGCAGACCTTTTTCTGTATATGTGCACAAGATTCCCTATGTGTGGCATGAAATAAGGGTATTAAATGATCTCTAAGTCCTTGTCAGCTCCAGCATTATGTCCATTTCTGACGTGTTGGTGCACATATTCTGCCATTATGACACTATTTTCAATTTCTAGATGACATTCCTACTGTAAGGAGGATACCATGATTCATTTATTCTTTTCATGATTGGATATTCAAATTTTATCAGTTTTTCACTCTTATACAGAAGTAGGAATGAACATCTTTAAAGATATATCTTTGGATGTCTTCTTAATTTCTTCTCAAGAGTAAATTCTAGATGTAGACTTGCCAACTATAATAGGTTTTATACATATTACTAAAAAAAATCAACCAGAAATATAGTATCAGTTTATATTCACATTTAAAATGTTAAAAATATACCTGTTTTCTGGCATGCTCTTAAATATTAGTTTTTCTTTTAAATATTTGCCAATTTGATAAGCAAAAAAATAGTGTCTTGTTTTAACTTATTTTTGATTACTAGTGAGGTTAATGTTTATTGCTTATTTGTATTTTTTAATGTATTCTTAATTGATTTTCATTTTTTATTGTTTGCTTTTGACTTGTAAAGTCCTATATTCTTTAACCCTTTACCATATGCAGAAAATATATTTCCCCAGTTTTTCATTTGTCTTTCAATTTTTATTGGTGATTTAAAACTTATGAAAACTTATGAAAAACATACAAATGTGGAATGAATAGTGTAGTTAACACCCACGGATCTATGGTGGCTTCTGCAGTTGTTACCGCTTCCCAGTCTTGTTTCTGTAGTGATGTGTAAAGTACTTTTTAAGATAGGAAAGTGTAGAACATTGCATTGGTTAAACCTTTCTGTCTTTTCTCTTGTGATTTCTGTCTTTAGTATTAACTTGGTTTTTATGTTTTATAACTTCAGATGTAGCACTGGCTGCGGTTCTTGTCCCTGTACTAGTCATGGTCCTCACTACACTTATCCTCATATTAGTGTGCGCTTGGCATTGGAGAAACAGGTTAGTACAGAGCTAATTCATCTGGCTGTTCCAGGGGGTGAAGGTAATAGAAACTTTTAACAAGATAAACCACGTACAGTGTGATTCATCTATTTGATGAGAGGGTAATCATTAGAATAAAAATTACATGTTTCTCCTTTTTTCCCCATTAAAAACTGGTAAGTTCTGCAGTTACTAAGATAGATGGGAAGAGACAGCAAGGTTAATTAAGCCAGGCAGAAACACTGATTCTAGCGAATGGGAAGACATAAAAGAATAGATGTTTCACAGCAGCCTCAAAGGGTACATGACTGGTTACCTACTAAGAAAGGAAGGATTTAGGGAATCTGAGGTTTCTGACTTTTTCAGTTAGACTAGTAGTAATGACATGAGTGGAGAACGAGGATAACTTGTTCGGCCATTCAACAGATATTTCCAGATTTGACTGCTACTCTATGCTAAGTATTGAACCCAGAGTTGGGGATTCCAGTGATGAATCCCAAGCTTACATTACAGAAAGCTGTCAGCCATGGCCTACCAGAGAATCCATGCCATGGAAGGAAACTGGAGAAGCATCTGGATCCCAAGATGCCTGGTGTTGGGAAGGCTGAACAGAGCCCAGTCTGAGGGCACTAGGGAAAGGGAGAAGGGGAAAGGGTTTTGGCAAAGTCCAGAGAGGAGAGTGCATGATGAATTCAGTGAACTGAACAATAGTAATAGTGATGATGAGGCCAACAGCATAAATAACTTGCCCAAGGTCACTGTCTAGTACTGGCAAAGTGGAGTATTGGACCAGGCATAGGATCATGTGTTCTTATCCACTGCTGCCACCAAAGTATAACAAACAAATAAAGGATAATGCACTGATGGAAGCACAGGGCCTGAGGGTGAGGATAGGGGAGCAGAATTGTTTAGAGAGGGTCAGAGTCACATCCTGAGATCAATTTATAGTGGTGTCTAAAGGACCCTTGGATATTTAGACTCCCCAGAGGTGGTGGGATACATGCCTGGTGTTCAGGACAAAAGGGTTGAATTGGAGAACTGGAATTACTACTAAGAATGGAGTCAAAATTGCAGTGATTAGCTTCATGACAAGGAGTTAAGGAACAGATACCATTAAGGGACTGTGGAAAAGAGGAAAAAGTGAATAAATAAACACAGCTCTAACTTATTGAATCTTTAACCCATGACAACCACTGTTCTAAACAATTATATGTGATGAATAAATAATATGAAGCTCTGTGACTTGAAATTCAGTTTGTATAATCCTTTGTAGTACAACCCTTGGTAATACTCATACCATTAATTTTTGTTCTAACTATTTAAGATATCTTAACTTATATTTAGAAAAGATTATTATTAATTTTTGTTCTAATTATTTAAGATAACTTATATTTAGAAAAGATTATTGATATTTAAAAAATTAATCTTACAATAGAGGATTATCAGGGAGAATTTTGTTTAATGAACAGTCTTACTGTGGTACACCACCCGTGAAGCTAATTGAGTGGTCTTTCATTCGGTACTGAGCCTTTGGGGGACTTAGATCTCCCCTTGGGAACCATCCTGGCATCCCATGTGTAGACTGTCCAAGGTGTGAGATCTCTGCCCTAGCTCTACCGTGTAGTGTGATTTAGTGTGATTTCTTCAGGGCTTCTTTTTCTTAGCTTAATTTTGCAGCCAGCCTGCCTCTTGCCTATTCCAAATTCCATCGCCTGCGTGCGACGTGGGCAAGATCTTACTATTTATTTTTCATTCAAGTTTTGAGTAACAGTTTTAATGCATAACTTCACTTATAAGAATTTACATTATACTTTATTTTGAATTCCTGAAATATAAATATAGCCAGGCTTTAAAATGAGGAAGCACTTAATATTAACAATAAAAACATAGTAGGAAAAGCAAATGGCTTTGAGTTCTTTATAAAAGCCACTTTTGTGATACTGAGAAAATTAAAGAGCCACCTTACCCTCGTTTATAGACTAATTTCTGTTTTCTCATTATCCTGCAGAGCAACCTAGTTTAGTTAAATTAGAGTTACATACTCTAATCAGAAAATGTTCTTTCGTTTATTTTTTTCTTTGTAAAAGCCTCTTTCTAAATGTAATTCTTAACAGAGATTTCTCTTGGGGGGTACAAATCAGAATCCTGTCAGGATGACTGGAAAGCGTCTTGTTAGTTGAGCCCGTGACTCTGTAGTGCCTTCCCTCCTTCTGCCACTTGTCAGTGTTAGTGTTAGCATCAACTTACGCTGGGATGGTGGGGGAGTAAAATTTATTCATTTAAGGGTATAATACACTTTAAACTTTTCTGGGGCCAAGGGCAGTGGAAGAAAATCAAGAAAAAGGAATACAATCAAGAAAAAGGAAAAAATGCTGAATAGAATACTAGAAGATCGTTTTTTAATTCTGTGATTTTGTGGATTGATTAATTTGTTAAATTTACATTTGAAACCCAAACAGACCTAATGTGACTTGATAAGAATAGCCCATCTATCAGGGCTGAGTCTTTGATTTGATTCAGTATTTTAATATTTTTCTTCCTTTATCACTTTTGAGTGTGTAATATGTGAGTAGCAATATAACTTTAACTTATTGAGAGTCCAGAATTTATAATCCACAGCTCTGGAAACTTTGAAAGTCAAATGCAATAAAGGGCCCTCTCAGAACAAGTAGAAATGTGTACTCTTGATTAATTATTCACTCTGGACTTTATGCTGTAGTTTCAGAGATTACATTCCAGAGAATTCATTCTATTTACTTTTGTTTTGTTTTTTCTTTTCCCCTGTATTTTTCCAGAAAGAAAAAAACGGAAGGCACCTATGACTTGCCTTACTGGGACCGGGCAGGTAACTCAGGTGGAATTTGCATCTCTCTTCTGTCAGAGGGAAATCCCTCCCCTGCAGGTGGCAGTAGTGGGAGAGCATGGTTCTCAGGCCCACAGAACCCCTCCTCCCCCACCCTGTTAGAAAAGTGTCATTCTTCTTGCGATTTTTTACTGTTCTGCACAATCTTTTAGTTAATAAATAATGAAATAGAAAGTGCAAATTTCTCATAACACGTGCTCTGTTCTTTTTCTTCTGAAATGCTTGTCTGGTTTGTCCTATGTCCTCAGTTTCTCTTGAGACCAGCATTCTGTGTGTCCTATGTGATCATGAGTAAGAAACAAAGAACCATGATCCTTTTAACAGCATGTGCATGTCACTCTGCCAAGTGAAGCCAACAGTTTAGGAGTTCATGAAGTCAGCCTTCTCCATAGTGATGAGTTGTCATCTTCTGAATTACTACAAGTGATACCAGAGGCCCCCTGCTGGTCCTCCCCACTTCTACTCTCACTACTAGAACGAGACTGTTCACTGCTGGGACTAGAGTAGAAAAGGGCAGTAGTGGGACAGATTATAGTGCTGCTGGCACCCCCAGATGGATCTTGCAAATTATTTTTTGAGAAGAACTTATTAAAAACCACCCATACAACAGAAGTTCTCTCTGACTACATATGATAACAGGATTCCTTCCTCATATTTATTCAATAGATTTCTACTATGTTCTGCTTTGCACTGGATAATCTTAATCATTGCAGAAAATTAGCTTGAATTTGAAGTCTAGTTTATATTAATATATATTATACAAATAAATGGTCTCTTTGGCTTACTGTCACAATGAAGGTTGGTGGAAAGGAATGAAGCAGTTTCTCCCTGCCAAATCAGTGGAACATGAGGAGACCCCTGTGCGCTATAGCAGTAGTGAGGTGAATCATTTGAGTCCAAGAGAAGTCACTACAATGCTGCAAACTGACTCTGCAGGTAACTATATGGCAGCTGTTGGATACCAGGTAGAGGAAGAAATGGCTTAAGTTTTCTGAAAAGTGCTATAGGATTTATAGGATCTTTGATCTTTTTCATATGTTAAATATAAGCTGTATTCTAAGGGTAGACTTTTTAAAAAGATGATCTTGAGAGAACATATTACATGTTTTATTCATAAAATTGGAACATTTTGGGGCATTTTGTTTGTTGACCTGGGTTTTGGTTTTATTTTGTTTGGGGTAGGACAAAGGTGTTAAGACTGGCATTAGGAAAGACAGAGCTTTACAGTATCCTACTGTCCTAGAACACATGCACTTTAAACATTTTCTCATATTTTTGAAAAGGAAAAAAATCAGGTATTTTCTAAGACTAATACCATTCTAAAAATGAAATATTTATTTTGTAATGAAATACTACCTCAGTTGAAAGAACGTATACAGTGTATGTGAAATTACATGAATGAGACTTTCTGGCAGATTAACTTATTACTGTGAAATACTAGAAAACATTAAGTTTTTAATTTGGGTCTTGTAAGTGGGAAATCCATGACTCGTGTGTTAATAGCAATAACCATGCCATAGAGAAGTATTTTCTCTTAGTGTAACCTGCAGCTACCTCCTTAAATTACATAATCTCTGTATTAGCAAGAGAACTCTTCTGTTGTGTTTTGTGGTATCTGCAGAGTATGCACAGCCACTTGTGGGAGGAATTGTTGGTACACTTCATCAGAGATCTACTTTTAAACCAGAAGAAGGAAAAGAAGCAGGCTATGCAGACCTTGATCCTTACAACTCTCCAGTGCAAGAAGTGTATCATGCCTATGCTGAACCACTGCCAATTACTGGACCTGAGTACGCAACCCCCATCATCATGGACATGTCAGGGCACCCCACAGCTTCAGTTGGTCTGCCCTCCACATCTACTTTCAAAGCTACAGGGAACCAACCTCCTACTTTAGTGGGAACATATAATACACTTCTCTCCAGGACCGACAGCTGCTCCTCAGCCCGAGCCCAGTATGATACCCCGAAAGGTGGGAAGCCAGGACCAGCTGTCCCAGATGAATTGGTGTACCAGGTGCCCCAGAGCACGCAGGAAGTGTCGGGAGCAGACAGGGATGGGGAGTGTGATGTTTTTAAAGAAATCCTTTGAAGGTAATGCTGCTTTTTACAAAGCATCAATTTAAAGCACATGGCCTTTTTTTTTTTTTTTTAAATTAGTTGTAGTAATATATAGAATGTATTACATATCTGTCACTGAAGTGGTTGGGAAAATGTGGTGACCGAGGTACAGGAAATTACTTATCTCGCTTAAAAGGTGTTGCTGTGGCACAATTACTGCTTGCCTGATAATTTTGAACATCTGTTTGTTACTACTGTAAAACACTATTTTTAATACAGAAAAAGCTCCCTATAATGCACTTCAGAGAAACTGAAAATCACTGAGAGTATGTATTACCAATGCTGCAGGTACATTAATGAACTCAAGAGATGGTTCTATAAGCCTGATTGGCAATAACGCATGGTACTGTTCTTGAAATATCTAATGGCTTGAATTCTCCCTTTGTGAAAGGTGGGTACTCTCATGCTTTCCTCCTCTTCTGTTCCTATATTACTTTCTGTATTCTTTTTTGAAAATAATTAGTGAGATAAGGTTTGATTTGACCACAACCATATACCCTGGTATCTCCTTAGGAAGATCCATGTTGGAAAAGTGACCGACTTTCCCCTCTTGATACTTTTAAGAGTTGAAGCAGTTCATGGACCTGGTCTCATCCCTGCTTATTCTTTCTGCCCCAGGGCCCATCGTGGCTAGCCCCATTCATGTGTTTATAAAATATTTTATTTCAGTAGGTGATGCTTGCATTATCAGTCTCATGAATTCAGATCCTCTGATGTCTTCAAGTGTACTTCTTAAGGTGGAAACAGAAGAGAAACAATTTACAATTTAGAAAAGTCCTAAAGGAGACTCTCCCCTCTTCACTCAGAAGTAATATAAACTACCTTCAAAAACTACAACAAAAAGTAACCAGAACTTGTCCTCTTTGGAGATATATACATATAAAAAATATATGTGTGTGTATACACATACACATATATACACACATAGGTATACATACATACAAATTTTTTTAGTGTCTCATGGTATTTTATAATTTTAGTCAAATTAAATATTTTATATATTCACTTTTCCCCAGAAAAACTAGTATAAGAGATAGAAACCCAACATGTGTTCTTTGATACTGTGTGATTGTGTCTTGTCTATGTGGTAAGAGGTGTCAGTAGTCCTTTGTTGTCATAGCTAGGGAACAGACATCATCACATTCTGCCAATGAAATTGTTTTTGATACCTCCTGGCAACTTCTTTGTTGCCACTTGTTCATGACCTGCCCAGAACTAGTTTCAGATGGAGTAAATTAGATATCATCTGTAATATATTAGCCTATATCGCAAATCCCATTTTTAAATCTCTTTAGACTGGCAAGACAGTGTAAGCTCACCATGATAAAAATATATGAATTTGACATTCCCTTTATCGTAAACTTTAGTGTGTAGACTAAATGTTAAAATGTATTTTTCCATCAGGTTCTAGATATTTCTGTTGGCTCATGCCAGCAGATTATGATGTTTGAATAAAGTTGAACAGTATTCATTTTGCTCACTTCCACAAGTGCATCAGTATTTTTTAAAAGATTGCTTCTAAATGAGAACTGTTTATTTCTGCAGCTTCTCTGCCTTCTTCTTGTTTAATTTTGTTGGTTTTGTTTTCATTTGCTTTTTGTTTTTCAAACTTAGAGGCACAATTTTCACTCATTGAAAACTCAGTGCATATTTTTAAACAAAAAGCACAGATGTTGTACTTTTATTAAACCATAAGTGAATTTGTAAAGCACATGTATTAATGCAGTTATCCCCTTTCAGGTGGGAACAGAGTAAACCATTTTGTTGTTTATACTCATCCTTAGTACACAGGGAATATACTTTTCCTCAAGTCATATGCCTGTTTGAAGCTTTAAGAGATATGTTTCAATAACTGTTGCATTTTCCCAAAGAAACTTGCTATTTTTGTACAATTGTGCAACCTGATCATTTTCCCTGGAGCTTTTTTTTTTTTTTTTTAAATCTTTCTTTCAATGAGAGGCAAATGTTTTCTGAAATGATGCATATTTTAAGACTTGATTCATATTGCCACTGTGCTGTTGTCCTTGAACTACCAATGATTTTAATAAAATACTTTTTACTATTTTTATATATTTTACTTTCCAGATGGATTGCTGAGCCTGATTCAAATGGTTTTTCTGGTTTTGTACTTTTAGTTTGTTTTCATATTAGAATTCTTTATTTCTGGTTTTTATTACATTTATATGTCTGATATATACAGCTTTGGAGACAATCAAGTAACAACTAAAAATGTGAAAGTTAACTATTGTTGTCAAAATTCCCTTGAATTTTTTTATTCATTGCTTGAAATATTTAAGACTTAGTCACTGTGGGTTATTGGATTAAATTTTTTCCTGATAATACAAATATAGAAATAGAATCAGACAGCGATGTGGCAAGTGTGGCCATTACTGACTTCATAAAATTACACTGACTTGGCTGTTACTTGATTCTAGGAACCAGCACAGTTAAAGACATTGTGAATTATGATTTATATTTTATTAAATGCTGTAAGTCTAAATCTTGTTGAATGTGCCAGGTCTAGTCCAGTTATTTAAGTTCACGTTTCATTATTTGCACTTTGTGTTGAACAATGGGTTTACTCAATGGTGAAAATGGTTGAAGTAGAGAATTTATGCACAGGTTAAAATCACAATGTTATATGTACACTTGCCTCTCCTCTTCCCTCTCCCAGAAGGGGAGAGCGGAATGTGAGATCATCCATCTGAATGTGGCCTCAGAGCTGTGGAGAGTGATAAGTCCAGAGCATCTTTGCCTTGGTTCCATATTGTCACCTGGAGAGCTAAAGGGCTATAGAAACACCATGTCAGATGAGGCACCTAGAAAGAACTAGTATATTATGAGGGACATTGAAAGCTTTTTCAACTCTTAAGAGAACTGATGAACCTCTGCCTTTAAAAAAAGAAAACAAAAATTTATTAGCTCTGCCTTTTGATTCTGAACTTAAAGTCCCTAAACTGAAAAATGCAAATAGGCATTGGATGTTATTAAAATACTTTTTAAGTCAACTGTGGCACCAGTTCTCATTTAATTTAACTTGTGACTAGTTTCTTTTACTTTTTTCTTTTATTTGGCACTGGGAATGGTAGAAATAAAACATGTATTGCAATATATATTGGAAGTAAAAATGGTTTGGGTGTCAGTTATATTCTCCCAGAATGTACTTTTCTTACCTCGGCATGTACTGTAGTCACTCAGTATTTGTATATGTTGCTAGAATAGATTGTATAAATAGTGAGATTTTAATGTGTTAATGTGTTTTTAATAAATTGTATATTTGTGTCTTGCTCAGATTATTTGGCTTAAAGAAACTTGAGCTTTGTAGATTTTGTCACACTACACAAAATGCCAGATATCTCAATATTCACTTCAGTCATCAATTTTATGGCCGTTATTACCGTGATCATACCAACATTTGAAAATGCCACTATTTTTTTTTTCTCTTTGCCGAGCACCATCCTTTCTGAAGCTCGATTCGTTTTATATAAACTGTACTTTAGTAGCCAGGCTGCCTCCTATGGCTGTGTGTTATAAGGGAAATATCCCACAGAATGCAGAGGATTCTGGTCTATTACCACCATTTCCTCATCCGAGTTATCAGAAGAATCAAATAAAACTGAGGCACTAGGCAAACGTGTGCTGGTATTAACAGAACATAGTCCTTATAATTAGTGTCTGAACTCAAGTTAAATCAACTACTAGTTTTCTCTGTCTCCCACTGCTTTTAAGTATTTCATTTTGGCCCTTTGTATACTCAGGCAGGATGCTTGTCAGTAACATTGATGTTTCCCAATGATATCTATTTTTCAGCATAGTAATTCTTTTATAAATAAACTCAGACGTCTTCTGACAGTTTTTAATTCCATTGTTATAACCTCTGCTTTTCTCTTCCTTTCTCCTTCACCTCTTATTCTCTTACCCCCAAAGAGACTTTGGTTCTGTTCATAAAATTTGGAAAAGAAACCAGCTCACCACATTTGTAGGACTAACTTATTTGCATCCAGTTGGATGTTTTGGTGCATCCAAGATAGCCAGGTAAGCTTTTCATTTGAAGATTAATCGTGTGAAAAATTGGGATTTTTCATGAAAATACTTAAGTCTAAAAACAGCTTGACTTTTTTTTTTTTTTCCTCTCATTTGGTACTGGGGATTTAACCCAGGTTTGCTTTACCACTGAGATGCATCCCCAGCCCTATTTATTTTTTGAGACAGGGCCTTGCCATGTTGCCGAGGCTGGTTTTGAACTTGTGATTTTCTTTATCAGCCTCCTGAGTCACTGGGATTACAAGTGCGTACCACCAGCGGCATTGTGGTGCAGGCCTGTAATCTCAGCAGCTTGGGAGGCTGAGGCAAGAGGATCGTGAGGTGCAAAGCAACTCAGTGATATAAATAAAATATAAAAAGGGCTGGGGATGAGGCTCAGTGGTTGAGTGCCCCTGGGTTCAATCCCTGGTACCAAAAAAAAAAAAAAAAAAAGTGTGCACCACCACACCTGGCAGCTTGATTGTTCTTTCGGCTTAATTTGCTTTGTTGTCTTCCTTACCTTTCCCAATTTACTTCAAATAAAAACTGAAAATTTAATGGATAAATTATGCCAGGCAAAATATGTTTCAGAGTTTTTCCTTCCTTGAGCTTCCCTAGTTTGGCTTCTTTGTAGAAAGTTAGTTTTAATTGTTTAAAATAATACAAAGCAACCAGACTTAGTAATTGAATTAGTTATTTACTTATCCAGAATTTCACATTTTGCCCATTTCCTTTAACTTAAAAAGAGAAAAAAAAAAAAACACCATTTTCTTCTACCAAATTATAACTTATTATAATCATTATTTAACTAATTGCAGGGGACAAGAGGGGAAGAGTTAAGCCAGTGTGAACTTAGGTGGGTGCAGATTGCTAGAGCAAGGCACAATCATATTCCAGTTCCCCACCTGCCAGGTGTACAGTAGCCAATCACACCTCTCAGAATTCCATGGTAGTCAAAACTGTTTGGTAAACTAAATCTCCTTATTAAGAAGTCATGTCCTTTCAGAAGTCTGAGATGAAGTCAACTATAAAAAGATGTTTTAAAACATCTCAAAAACAGTAGCTTATTTTTTTAAAAAATGCAATTAAAACTTTATTTCCCTGATAACTAGCTTGACCTTTCTTGGTTTTCATAAATATATTCACAGAAATTAAGCTGATGGGTATGAGTCACCAAGCAGCCACAGACTTCATATACATAATTTGAAAAGTTTATCGAATATATTTAAAAATAAACTAAAAATTGCAGTATAAAAATAAAACTAATACTGTTAGCATCATCTTCTGAATCTGGAGGGTCAATCTTGAGTCAAGTTGATTACAAAGTTTTTTTCTATAATGTCTTTCAAAAAGAGCTGTTCTGCAGTCACATTGTGATATGCATTCTGAAGAAGAAAAACAATGTAAAATTACTATATGTTCTAATCTCAAAATATTAATACAGCAATTGAATATTCTGGATCTTAAAAATTCTATATACAAAGCTCAAGTGCTAAGTAACAAGTCACATGGACTTCTGTTACCTTCCTACTTTTTTTTTCCTTGTTCGTTCTTGTGTAAGAGCATTCCCTAAAGCCCACTCTCTCCACTTGAACTATCACTTGAGTAGAGGCCTCTTCAGACCCTGTGGTATCCTGTGATACAAATCTAGGAACCAAAATTTCAAGTCAGATGGCTTTTTTTTTTTTTTTAATAAAAGCACCAAATTAGAACTTATTTATTTTTCACAATATCTTTAATTTGTTTATTCATTTTTATGTGGTGCTGTGGATCGAACCCAGTGCCTCACATGTGAGAGGCAAGTGCTCTGTCACTGAGCCACAACCCCAGCCCCTTGGAACTCATTAAAAAAAAAAAAAAAAAAAAAACTGTCCTGGACATAAGAACCTCCTATAAAGAATGGTTCAGCTTAAGATGTTTTTTTAAAAATAATTCTGAATCTGGGGGTTGTAGCTCAGTGATAGAGCATTTGTCTAGTTATGTTCAAGGCTCTGGGTTCAAGTCCCAGCACCACAAAAAATTTAAATGATTCTATTGATATACTAATTTTTCTCAGTTTTAACATTGTTATTTATATGACACTTGTACCACAAGTGCTACAGGAAAGATTAGAGATTGGAGAAATGAGCCTAAAGTCTGTTCTAGGCACCTAAATCTTTAATATTCAAATGTTTGGTTTATGGTCAGGAGCCAAGGGTTGAAGGGACAGAAGACAGGAATAAAATCCAGCCTGAATACTACTACTAGTATAGTTTATGTATTATTTGGGGATGACTTAAGGAGATATATTTCATGAGATATATCCATATATAGCAGATCACTTCATATGTCAATGTACAGATAACATTTTAATCCTATCACTTGTGGTATCCCACTAATCTAAGAATTTTAAAAAAATAAGAAAATCCTTCTCATTCAATTGAAATCCTCAGGATTAAATTCACCACTATTGATCTCTGATCAATAGTGATCTAGCAAAAAGGCAACCTTTTTAACCATGAAATTTCTTTTGTGGGATTATGTTGTTCTAGACTATCTTCTCTAACAATACCAAAAATACATGAAGGGCAGGGCTGCAGCTCAGTGGTACAGAGCTTGCATAGCAAGCACGAAGCCCTGGGTTCAATAACTGGCACCCCAGAAAAAAGTGAAACAAATACATGAAAATAATTACTGTGAGCATAGCCCTGCTTTGGGGTAAATCTGTACATCTCAAACACAGAAGGTTGTATTTATACTTAAATAGCACAAACATGGTATAATATCTAAGGCTTGGTCCCTATATGGTTTTGATGCACTTGGTAATAATCATGAGATTCTACCAAGGATCTGAGGTCCACAATTTAGGAATTATTGCTATAGTAAAATAACCTCTGGACTTGAGTCCTAATTTCGGCCTTCAATAGCTTTGTAGCCCCCTTCAAGCTCTCGCTCTCTCTCAAAACTTATCAGTAAAGTGAAAGTGAGAAAAATAACGGGCTTTTCAACCATAACAAAGATTATACCAAAGAATGTTACTGGAAATGATGTGTATGTTACCTTAGTCATCAAAGACATGGTGGCATTTCCATAGTAGTGCAAAGGACTGTTGAGGTCAGAAAAGTTATATTTAAAACCAGCTAGGTGAACTTCGTGACATATGTGAAACGCCAACGTGATAGCAATAATTCCTGTCGTTGGGTGTTTGGGTTTCTAAGAGAGAAATGTAAATTTTTATAAAATGCAAATGAGCTCCTTATTTCCAAAACATTTTGGGTTGACCTAGTCATAAAACAAGGATTTTGGAATATTTAACCAAAAATATTAAGTTCAATCCTCCTCATGTCCTATGGCTTAGCCCTCCAGTATCATACCCATCATCCTATATGATCACGTGACACTCTTTACTCTAGTGAAAATCAATTCTCCAGTCATCCTATGCCTACACCTAAGCACCAGAATAAAACAAAAGAAAAATATACTTGTCTGATCAAATGTTAAACTTATGGTCAAAGTCAAGCAGACATTGAGTACATCTTGCAATCCTATTGCAATTGTCAAGCCCCATTCCTACTTTCCAAGATGACAGATAACTTTCTATTCAACAGCCCATCTTCCTACTTTAAATTGACAATCCTTATTGCTTTGTGTAAATGAAAGCAAACAGAGCTACATCATCTACCCAACTCCAATCTACCATCTTATCTGCATCTTTACCCACACTTGCAGGCTCACGCCTCATCACAATGGATGAGATGTCCCTATTGGTGCTACGTCTGACCCCTTTACTAGGCAGTGTGTATATCCCATCTCTACCTAACTAAGCTTCTACCCTTAACCACTTTCTCCCCTCAACATCAATATTTTTTTTCCTCTATTCAATCAGTCTCTTCAGTATATAAACAAACTTCTTGATTCTATGTCATCTTCCAACTTTTGCTCATTTCTTGAAAATTTTAGTACCAATGTTTTCTCTAATTTTTGGACTACATTATTGTCCTTCCTCACTTTTCTAGCTTTCCTGTGGTATTTTAAACTGTGTGCTGTGGTTTGGATGTGTTTCCCCCAAAGGTCCATATGTAAGGCTTTGTCACAATGGTGGCACTAGTGGGCCTTTAAGAGGTGAGGCCTGGTGGGAGGCCCCCAGGTCATTACCCTCAAAAGGGATTGTGGGACTCTGGTGTCTTCCTCTTTATATTTCCTGGCTTGAGATGTGATCATAGGCTCCAATATGCACCACGATGTGCCATCCTTGCCACAAGTTCAAAACATGGAGCCACTCAGTCTTGGACTTCTTTTCTTCCAAAAATATACCATATTTTTTTCATAAGAGGCCTATTTTGTATATTTCATTGTAGTAATATGAAGTTTCCTAATGAATGCTTCATACAATTCTTTTTAGCCTGAAAAGCCACATGCTTGTCCTAAAGCCAGTCACTCTCCTTGCTGCAGAAGACTGAAGATGAGGCTCTAAGGGATAAGTCTGAACACACAGATCCTAGGAAACCCCAGAAGGGGGCAGGAAGATAAACCCAAAAAACAACAAAAAAATCTTAGGGCTATTTTCTTTTTATCCTGAAAAACAAAGATAATGTCCGCAGGTATCAATCTTACTATTTCAAATAGAGGACTTAGAAACTACCTCATTGAGCCATGGTTCTCACACAATTTCTGAAAGGTCCCAGACCCTCTATTCTACTTCAGTTGGATATTCAGTTTGAAATCATGCAAACATACATACCTGATTTTTGGGAAATGTTTTTGGGAAATGAAGTAGTTCAAAAGCTGCCGTTCTGATAATAAAAGGATCTAATATTCTGATTTGATAAGGTTGATAGATCAAATTTAAGGCTGGTTTCTTCCAAAAACCACTAGTGTTCTGAAATAAAGGGTATAGAAAATAAAATACAGTTGTCTTATTCTTTTGAAAGAAAAACACTAAAGGAATCTGAAGGCAGATCAATTTTGCCAACTTACTATTTTGCCATCTGACAACAGTTCGAACAGCCACTTTAAGTCAAGTGGTTTAAAAGCAGCCAGAATCACCGTACTATTGGGGTCATTGTGACTTTGATCTGAAAAAACAGATTCTGGATAAAAAAGTCGGAAGGTTGTCCTTCTCCCAACTTCCTCTTCATGTTCTAAAACAGGACCATTGTTCATTCTGTGGGTAGCAAGACACACAAGATATACAGACAGGTGGAGAATAAGCCATTTTCATTATAGTTCTCAGAGGCTTCAGAATTGGACAAATAGCCATTTATCTTGTGCTCTGAAACCACACAGCAACTGATCAATCTTTTACATGCAATGGCTAAGGAGATAATTCCTCGCAAGAACTAGCTGTTTGATCAAAGGCAAAAAATATTCATTTGTATTTTAAAATTAATTGTGGAGCCAAGGATAATTCAGTTTTACCTCCAGGAAAACTGAAGACTAAATAAAAGAGATGGGAGCACAGAATACTAGACTTAAAAGAGACCTTGGGAGACAACCACAGAAACACCGTTGGATTTACCCATGAGAGCCCTGAAGACCTAAATATGCCCATGGCCACAGTGTTGTGGCAAGTGGATGTGTGTCTAAACAACTAACAGATAAGAAGAATCACATTTAAGCTGGCTTGAAGACCCATCAAAATCGTGCTTCTCTGAAGTGCAGGAGCACCATTGTACTGGAGCACCACCAATGAAGGTCTGTTGCTAGAATGAACTAAAGAACAGCAAAAGATCTACTGTTAGGTTTGTGTATGCTCAAAGCCAAGGTCAGACATGCACTATTTATGCACACACCATGAAAGCATGGCATAAAAAAAGAATACTTTGTTTCCAAAACAGTGTCCCCTAGGAGGATAAATATTGCTTTGCCCTTTGCCTCTGACTTTGTGTAATATAAGACAGTCTTAATAATATTTGAAATGACTTTCAAAAATTTACACCATGTTGTTTTCCTACAAGGGCTTGCTGTGGTTCTAAATGGTCAGATTTAGACGTTTTACAAGTACAGAAATTTGTGAATGCTTCAAAATTATTTTGTAAGTAAATTACCAAAGCTTTCTGAAAATGGAAAATAAATAAAATATGGTGACCTTGCTCTGTAGAAACCAGCTTGAAGCCAGTAAAACTCCAGAACACTGGCCCGGTCACCCTGATGCGTTACCCCAAAGCACTAGCTTTCCCACAGAAGACTATTCTTAGCTACTCCTAACACATTTAGACCAGATGATGAACTTACCTCAAACTTTCATTGAGAAAACAGAAACATTTTATTTTTCCGCCGCTACATCTAAGGGAATGTTGGTAGCTCTAGCCACAATCCTGGCTCCTCTTTCCATTACAAAATATTAACCATGCTTGCACTCTGTACCCCATTCCCCTCTCTCTCTACCACACCAGTGTCTTTCTCCACTCATTTCTATTAGTTTCTACTCCAGCAATATACTACCATCACAAAAAAACACAACAGGTCTTTCCTTGATTCTGTAACCATCTCCAACTGCCAGTTCATTTTTCAACTCCCCTTCAGAGCAAAATGTCTCAAACGAGTTGATGACACTGATTTCTCCATTTCCTCATCTGCATTCTTTCCAACCCATTCCAAGCAGGCTTTTTGCCATCTTATGCCTTTAAACTTACTTTTGTCAAAGTAATAAAGAGTTACAGATTGACCATCTAATGGTCTCCTCTCTGTCCTTGTTTTACATGAGCTCTCATCACTATTGGGATGCAGTTGATCTCTCTCTCTCTCTCTCTCTCTCTCTCTCTCTCTCTCTCTCTGACCAAAAACACTGTTCTCTTGGCTTCTGTGATCACCTTCTCATTTTCTTTTTTCTTCACTGGTACACCCTCTCCATCTCCCTTCACTTTGATCAATTTCCCTCAATGTGTTAAGCTCCATGCCCTTCCTGGGCCCTCTTTTATCCCTCAGTCTCTCCCTGGGGACTCTCACCAAGTCCATAGGATAAACATAGCTCACAGGCCTCTTCCATTGAAACTTAACTTTCTGTGTGACTTATCCACTACGTCTCTCAAAAGCATCTCAAATCTAACATGTAAATACAGAAAATCTTACTCTTCTAAATCTACTTATCCTGCTCCTATCAATAAATGATCATCACTATCCAGCCACCCTTTTAAGTTGAAAACAATAAGCAACACCCTTGGTGGTTTTATTCCCATTAGTCCTTACATCTAGTAAAGCAATAAATCCTGCTAACCCCATGTCTGTAACATGTCTCTGGTCTGACCACTTGCCTACTTCTATTCTGACCCAACCATCATCTCCTACTTGAATGTAGCAACTTAAAGAACTCAAATGCATTCCTCTCTTGCTTAACCTTCAAAAGCTTCCTGGTATACTTAAAATCCAAGCTTTTAATCCTAGTTTACAAAATCCCACACAGCCTGCTCCTTGCCACCTCTTTAGCCTCTGATCACACCTAAGCTTGCTGCCCTCAAACTTTGCTGTTTACTCAAACACAGAATCCTATCCTGAGGATCTAAAGTAAACAGTCTCTGTGTCTGGACTGCTCTTCTTTAACCTTCATATGGCTGGTCCTATATGGTCACCAAGATCCTCCTTAATATGGTCACCCATTCCCAAGTACCACTCAACCATTCTCTGTGATCTTTTTCTAATTGGATATATGACACTTAATACATTTTCTCATAATTATTGTTTTCTTCCTTCCATCAGAATGTAAGCCCCACAGGGAATAAAAGCACTATTCTTATCCACTGCTATCTCCCCTGCAGCTAAAACTGTACCTGGAATATTAAAAGGACCTAATAAATATTTGCTAAGTCAGTGACTAGAAATCTAGGCTTTACTCTAGCCAATTACTGAGTGAGAAAGTTGTGTAATCAAGTACATAAACAAATTGAAGCAACTTTTAAAACACAGCTGCCTAAAGTAGGAAGCCATATTCTCTTCAATTCTAGGTTGGCAATATATTTACCTTATTATTACATCATAGGAGTCGATTTTCTCTCCTAAGCTCTTATTCTTCAAAACTCCTCCATTGCCCACCACCACACACCTTTTACATGGCACCCTGTTGGGCAAACAGACAAGTCAGAGATTAAGCGATCTTTCATAGACTGGGGTAATTCCAAGAACCTTTTCCTACTTTTAGGAACCCTATGCCAAATTTCACAAGTAGAAAAGGAACCAATTGTTACTTATAGGTGTAGATACGTTTATACATATGTGTACATATAGATAGATATAGATATGTTTATGTATACATATACATATATATATGATTCAAGAAATAATATTCTATAGGAACAGTGTATGATCATTGTCAACAAATACCTCTCAGCAGCCCAATTTCTCATCTGATTCTTATAACCACTCATGGAGATACATAAGCCAAATATTCCCATTATATAAATGGAGAAATAGGTTCAAAAACATATAACAATTCCAAGTTACACTTCCAAGAGGTGGTACTAGCATTTAGATACAAAATTAGAGGACAATAGACCCCTCCACTTGGAGTTCTGCATGTTGTTATTGATGCCAGTGTGTTTTACATTATGTACATGTTTTGCCAGTGTTACCCATTCCTCTGAGATTCTATCTCTGGTTTTGTGTTGCATCTCACGAGTGACAAAGCAGATGGTGGATTCTGGTGGGGAAAGGGCAGCCTCTGTACTCTGCCCATTCTTACTTCAATTTCCCAAACATGGACTGGTGTTTGGAGCTTAACCAAAACAAACTACAAGTGCACTCTATGTTCCTGGCAAAGAGCTTTAAATTAGGCCACAAAGGGGGACTTCCTATTGCTGGCTAGCATCAGCCGAGAACCACAGATTGTATCCTGTTGGCTCTCAGAGCACATGGCCTTGGCCCATCTGCCTCCTAGCACTTACCACCAGCCAACCAGGCCTTACCACTAGCCAACTAGACAAATGAACAAATAAAATCCTTCTCTAGGGAGCAAAACTACAGAAGGGAAGGCTTTTGAAGCTGTCCTCCCAGGGACCTCATGATATGGGAAGTCTAAATTTAGAAAATGTGTTTCTCTGAGAACCATGAAATCAGCAGATCAGTTGAACTCATGACCTTAAAGTGTTTAGGAAATTAATGAGCAGCAAAATTGAACAAATGCTGTAGATTATTTAAAAAGAAAATGCAGGAATGCAGGAACTATTTAAAAGAGCCTGGCACTGGGCAAGTTAAGAAGAGACTGAACACATCCCCTACATTCACAAGCTACCTTTCTTACATAGAATTTGTATCCCTCATCTAATTATTTTATAAATTTTAATGCTAACATTTTAAAAACACTTATCACATTTTAATGGGAGTCCTCAGCTCTCAAATATTAATGAGTCATGTCTAAGGCAATGTCTTAGACAAGGACAAGAAGCACCAGTTTTATAGCAGGGCTTTAGGGGCGGGAGACCATCCGAAAGACATACAATGTCCAACACCACACATCATGGACATGTCACCTGTCACAGAGTGTTCTAGAGGTGTGTTTGTTTACATCTGTTTTTAACTAAGGAAGTAACCTATCTCTAAATGCTTTATTAGCAAGTGTGACTTTAGTTCCCAATCCCTGGAAGCTAAGTTTATCAAAGGCTCACTACTTAGGGCCATGACTGAAAGGGGAACATTGTTGAGTATTGAGAACTCTCTCTATCATTGTCATTATCCTCACCAGGTCCATCCCGTGAATGCTTTATGACAGGGGAAATTCCCATGCTCACAGTTTGCTTGGCCTTTCCTAATATCAGGGTCGGTTTAACGGAAATTAGAGGCTGAACCTCCTGAAGCTGGCTCTATCTCCCCACTGGGAAGGGGGCAGCTGAAAACAAACAAGATGGAAACAACAGGTCTTCCCAGGGAGATAACCAACCTCACGGAGATAGCAGAAGAATATCTATAATTATGGTACCCATTCTAAACATCTCCTTCCAATAAGGGTCAGAGGCCACTCCCTTGACAAGGGAAGGGTTGCCTTGTCCTGAGCCCAGGTACCCTAGGGGCTCCAGCATCCATCCTGGCTTACAGTCCCCAGTCTGCCAAGAAGCTGCCTGCCTCCATCTACACCAAATACACAGGGTCAAGGCCACAAGCATACTCCCAGGGGACTCCAACAAAGGACTTATGACCCACAAATCTTATCTCTAAAGTTGACCCCAGAAATAACTTGTCTCAACCTCAGACATGGCCAGTTCCATTTTGTCACTTAGCAATGAACTGATAGGTTGAATCTTAATATTTACAGAAGTTTCCCCTCTATCAGACTAGATTGCAGATGGTCATTAAGTCCTAGGTAATGTTTGGCATCATAATCTCAGGCTTAACCAAAGGGCATCTGTCATATTACATACCATCTGTTGTACTACATATGCCACATCACTGGTCTCCCTCAAGCTCCGGGTCCTGGACCTCCTCCCATAGACCCTACTGATTTGCCTCCAGCCAAGAGTAAAAGGGGAGTCTAGGACTGAAAGCAGATCTCTTTCCCAGGATCTTCCAGGACTAGCTACCTAAAGGGCCTCATTCCTTGTGCTCAGCCTCTCAACCTCCTCCTGCTGATGGTCTCAGCAGATTCAAGGACTTATGAAAAATGAAATCACACAGACACTCTCTCACTTCAGGAAACTTCCAATCCAAAGACTCTCTTCACACTTTAATGTTGCCACATTTTTAGGAGTTTCACATTCTGTTTTCTTCTCTGTCAACATCATAGGGGACAGGTAGAAGAGAGGAAGCACCCTTAAACTAAGAAAAACTGGTCAATGCCTTTGAAAGGAAACTTTTTCAGTGAATTCACATGCTTCAGTTGATTGCTACATGAGTGTGTGGAGGTCATTTTTCTCATTCATGTCTAAAATAAAGCAGGTACCTGTTACTTCAACTTGAGAACCGTTTGGGAAATGCACATGCCTCAAGCTGCTCACCCAGAAAACAAAATAATTCCAAGTGCCTGTTACCTGTTAATGGAAAATCCAAAAAGCTGCTGAACAGCAGTGGTAAAATATTACACTTCCCTCAGGTGAAAAGCATGTTTCCCACACAGTCAGGCAAAGCCAGCAGAGGGAAGCTAGGCAGAGGACAATATAGAGGAAAGAAATTTGAGTTGCCCATGTCAAATCATTCATGATATGTCTTCTTTTCTGAATGCTTTCCCTTTGGCAACAATATGTATTAAAGCACATCACTCCAACTTCAGTGAAGCACATCACGCCAACACTGGATGGCGGATGCTGTTAGTCATGTTTCAAATGAACTTCACCCTGCATGCCAGATAGCAGAGCTGTGCATTCAGAAGCCTACCTTAGTGAGCTCATTTCCTCTGTAAATAGCTGGCCTAGAGATAGCCATGTGACTCATCCCTGGGCAATAAGAGACTAGGAAAGTCTGTTAAATGATTTCCAAAGAGATTTTGCCCCACAAAAAAAAAAAAAAAAAAAAAAAAAAATTGCCACACACACACAAAAAAGTCTGAGCAGAACACTTTGTTTTTACCTGCCCCTTCCTTTCTGCCTAGACTTTCACATGTGGTGACATACAGTTAGAGTAGCTATAGCTACCTTGCAAGGAAAGAAGAGCCCCAGGAATGCTACCCTAGAGCCCTAACATCACAGAGCCGCTAATTCAATCCCACTACCACAGTCATTCTATGTTCAGGGAGCAGGCAGTCCAAATCTAGGAAGCGTCATTCAGATAACTGTGTGTGTGAACTGGCTGCCCCTAGGTAGAAGTAGGGCACCCTGAAAACTGGGACCATAAATCTGCAAATCTGAAACCACATATTTATGCAATACATACAATAATAAATGTTCAAATGAGTTTTGGTTAGGAAACTATTATTTGCATCCTGAAGAACCTAAAATGCTGTACAGGGAACTAGAGCTGGAGGTCTAGCTCCTCATTCTGGCTCCCCGACTTAGTACTTTGGGGAACTTTCCCTAGTGATCTGACCTCTGTGATCTCAATTTTCCTTTTAGTGAAGTAAGTGTCATGAATGTTGTTAATCCTTTGGATGTCATCATTTTCCTCTGATGTGTACCAGTTTCTATATCTTTATGTAATAACTGACCACAGCAATGTTAGAAAACAGATAATGGCTGAACTAGCACCTTCACCATGTATGACTCACTCTGGGGATGTCACAATTTCTTCTTACCCTCAGTTCTGTCTCTGGCCAAAAGGCTGTGGAATAAAGAAACCTTGCAAAACAGCAGGACATTAAAAATTCAGATATTGGGAGTCCTTAAAGCATTAGGATTCTCATTAACAAATACATTGCTGATGTCTAATTTTTTTTTAAAGTCTTCTAAGAGCATGCTCCTGCCTTGAATGGTAACCAATCTTACCCTGTTTGGCTGAGGCTGATGTAATAGATTCTGCTTGAGTGAGCAGCCAGGTAGATTTTACAAATCATCATCTATTTAGCAGGCAACAGACTTGACATAGGTGCTTGACACAGGTAGGTATTTATGGGTAATTATTGTATAACCATCTATGCTGCAGAACTAAAGAAGTCTTCTTAAAATCTGGTACACTTTCAGAATGCAATGCTGGTAGATGAGGGTGAGGATATAACTTGAACATTTTTGTGGGAGCTGAGATTTTTAAGCTAATGTTTCTGTTGCTTCTAACTGGGGGAGGATATACTCCCCCTGGGACCAGGGTACAGGCTGGTGCCAGGGAGCAACATGGATAACAAGGAAGGCTCATGGCTTTGGAATATTGGCATACTTTAATTATTCCTCTTCTGTACTATAATTCCCTTAAAATAGTCTCCATCTATAGTGAATTTCATTAAACATGGTAGTCTCATGTTAGATGTACTTTGGGAAAGAGGAACCTGAATCTATGAAAAATCATCATCATCAGTAGCAGCAGCTGAGCTTAGTTATTACAGAGCAGAGTTATTAATTGACTTCAGAATCCTCAGAGTGGCACAGAAACAAACGGGAACCATGGAAATGATGGAACATACTGATAAAAATAGTTAATTGTCTGTCATTAATCAGGTTTCCCTGTTCCTTAAAAATTTAAAGGTGGGTACACAGTTACCTGGAATACAAGCAATATTTTCCAGTCTACCTTCCAGCTAGGTGTTGGCTTGTGCCTGACTCCCACCCAATGGGATATCATTAGTGGTTGCTAGTAAATATTTAGCAACCAATTCTAGTGTGGTGGGGGGGGGGGCAAAGGATGAAGCTCTGGTTTGTAGCATTTGCCAAGCCTCATGGTGTAAATACTCCCACCATGGCTGATTTCAAGCTTTCACCTTGGTATCATGAATATGGAAATAGGAAGATGCAATTAAGTGTTAAAATGTGATTTCTGTGAGCTGTCGTTAAAGAGGGAGGCAAGTTTAAAGGGCGAGGTCATGCCCCTCTTCCCTTCCTCCTCCCTGCTGGCAGAAATGCAGATGTGATTGGCAGAACTCCAGCTATTGTATTAGACCCTAGGAGAAGCCACAGACCAGAGAAGAAGCCTTAGCCCTGATGATCACAGAACTGTTGAGTTAGCCCTGCAACATTTTGTAGACTTCATGTATGTGAAAACTATGAGAACTATATTTCAAGTTTTCCCATTCACAGAATCTGTCCCAACTAAGAACATCATGCATGCTGTTTGAGATTCTGAACAAAACTAGCACTTGTACCTGGTAGAATCTTAAAGGACTCAGACTTGAAACAACCACAGAAATGTCTGAATCCTTCTAGAGGATGGAGGGAATATAAAATATAGGAAATTACTTGAGCAGAAGAAATGGACACAGGCTGGTGGTGGAGAGTGGAGGCACTCCCAGTGACAAAGAGGAGAAAGGGAAGGGAATAGAAGACCAAGTCAGCAAGAAGGAAGGAAATAGTCTGGCCGAGGCACACACAAGTGGCTGAACGCCTGTGGGAGAAAACAGCTAAATAAAGCATAGTTTAGTTCTATGATAAAACTAGACAAAAATAGAACTACCAGTCATACACCCTCAATAATCTAACAGGAGTTTACATTTACAGAACCAAAGACTATAAATACTTGCAGATAACTTGCTGAAAATATTTAAGGAATAGCCATTATCACTCTTAAATAATTCAGGCACTGGAGTTAGAGTCATCTAGGTTCACATCCTAGCTTTGACACTTACCAGCTATAACAAACTGTGCATGTTTGCCTTGCCTTGGTTTCTCTGTTTGCGAAACTAGAGAATTGAGTCAATGCACATATGCCAAAGGCCTGTACAAAACAAAGATCTATAAATGAGAGCTATATAAAATATTAGGTAGAAATATATGTATATGGTTTCTGTTGATATGCAATCAAAATTGAAATGAAACGAATGGCATAGTTTTAAATAAGAAATTAGATTGATAGCCAAAATCATACTGAATGGGAAAAAACTGAGAGCAATTCCTCTAATATTACTCTCACCACTCTTATTCAATATAGTAAAGAAATCTATCCAGAGCACTCAGGCAAGAGAAAGAAAGAAAAGGCAAACACAGAGAAAAGGAGGAAGTCCAGCTATCCTTGTTTACAGATCATGATTCTGTACATAGAAAAATCAGGAGGACTCCATCAAATACTTTTAGAACTGATAAACCAATTCAGCAAAGTAACAAGATACAAAATCAACATACAAAAGTCAGTCGCTTTTTTATACACCAATAAAAGTCAGTAGCTTTTTTATACACCAATTCACTGAGAAATAAATCAGGAAAGTGAGTACATTCATAATAGCCACATAAAATAAGATATGTAGGAATAAATCTAATTAAGGAAATAAAAGACTTCTACAATGAAAATTATAAAACACTGAAGAAAGAAATTGAATACATTAGAAGAGGGAAAAACCTTTCATGAACTGGGAGAATCAATAGTGTCAAAATGGACATTCTACCCAAAGCAGTCTACAGATTCAATGCGATCCTCAATGACATTTTTCACAGAACTAGAACAAAGTCTAAAATTCAAATGGAAACAAAGGACTCCATATAGCCAAAGCAATCCTGAGAAAAGAGAACAATGCTGCAGGCATCACAATAACAGATTTCAAAACATACTACAGAGCCACTGTTACAAAACAGCATGGTATTGGCATAAAAGCAGACAACAGAAAGAGAAGAGAGAACCCAGAATCTTCAGCCAAGTGATTCTCAATGAAGGGGCCACAGACACACAGTGGGAAGAGAGCAGCACTTCAACAAGTGGTGCTTGGAGAACTGGATAGTCACATAAAGAAGACTGAAACTGGAGCACAGTCTCTCACCGTGAACAAAAATTAATTCAGAATGCATCAAAGACCTTAAATATAAGCTAAAACTTTGAAACTACTAAAAGAAAACACAGGGGAAACACTTCAAGGTCTTGGTACAAGCAATGATTTCCTAGGTAGGACTCCAACCGTCCACAAAACAAAGGCAACAGTTAAAAAATGGGATTACATCAAATTAAAAAGCTGCACAGCAAAGGAAACAATCAGCAGAGTGAAGAGACAGCCTGCAGAACGGGAGAAAAATCTCTGCCTGCTACTCATCAGAGCACTAATATCCAGGATATATAAGGGACTCAAAAAACTTAACAAAAACAAGTAATCCAACTAATAAATGTGCACATGATCTTAAAAGACACCTCACAAAAGAGTGAGTACAAACCACTATATGAAAAATCTTTAACCATCAAGGAAACGTAAGTCAAAACTACATTGAGATTCTATATTGCCCCCGATCATAATGACTATTACCAAAAAAAAAGAAAAGAAAAAGTAACAAATTTTGGTGAGTTTGTGGAATAAGAGGAAACCTTGCACACTCTTGGTGGGAATATAAATTAATATGACCACTATGGAAAACAGTATGAAGTTTCCTTAAAAAAACTAAAAATAGAACTACCAATATGATCCAGCTATCCCACTCCTGGGTATATATATATCCAAAGGAAATGAAGTCAGCACAGAAAAGAAATACCTGCATTCTTGTGCTAATTGTAGCCAAGATATAGAATCAGCTTAGGTGCTATCAAAAGATGACTGGATTACTATATATATATATATATATATATATATATATATATATATATATATATATACACACACACACACACACACACACATATATACACAATGGAGTAGTATTCAGCCATAAAGAATAATGAAATCCTTTCATTTGCAGAAGCATAGAACTGAAAGACTTCATGTTAAGTGAAATAAGCCAGACAAAGAAGAACAAGTATCATATGTTTTCTCTCATATATGGAAACTTACAGAGAAACAGAACAAACAAAAATGATGACTTGAACATAGAAGAGGGACTACTAGGTATTGGGGGATGGGTCAGGAGCAGGGGAAAGGGTGGTAGGAATGAGGAGGGAAGGAATATAGACAAGATCAAAGTTCAATATTTTGCATCTATGGAAAAACCACAGCAAAATCCATTAATTTGTACAATTAATTGGTTAATAACTATAATAAAAAAATTAATTAAAAATAACAAACAAAAATAAATCAATTATATTACATAATATACACTTCAATAATCTGGGTCCCCAACAGAAAAAAAAAAAAGACCTTAACAAAATCTAACACTGCTCCTGTAGCTCCATTGTGTAAACTCTATCTCACTTTCACTTCCTGGCCCACTACAGCTATCTTCTGCACCCACCAAATAGCACATCCAGCACATCCATTCTCTTGGGCAAGAAGGGAAATTCTGTCATTGTCCCATGTTTAATAGACACCTGACATTTTTAAACCACCCACATTCTCATGTTAGCCCACCAGCCAAATTCTAAAATGTGGCTTAAACCTTATGAAATGGGTCCACCTGCCAACAAGTCTATCTTTGGAAATTCAATTTGTACAGGGTTATCTTAGCAACAGAATTTTCTAAAAACTAAAACCTCTGTAGTCAAAAAACATATATCTAAGCAAGCTGTCTGCTTCCTTCAAAGATATTTCTAGTAGGGGGCAAGGAAGAGAACAGCTTCCAATATCCAATAGTTAACCTTTTTAACAAGAGAAACAGAAGGAGTTAGGATGACGCATGGGAAGATATGTGAAACAACCCATGAATGGTATGAATTAATTCTTAAGTAGAAACACCTTTAAAAAGGTGACCATGGGTTAAAAATGTCCTGGCTTAGTATGAGCACTATTCATCATTAAAACTTGCAAATTCAGTCAAAAAGTTACGTACTTCTAAATTGAGTTTGTAGTTCATTTATTTCAAGTGTAATAAGAACAAAAATATAAACTACTTGTCAATTACTACCTGACAGAGGATTAATATCTAGGATATACAAAGAACTCAAAAAATTAAGGCAAAAAGAACAAGCGATCCAGTTGATAAATGGACAAATGAGCTGAATAGATACTTCTCAAATGAAGTACAAATGGCCAATAAATACTGAAACACTGTTCAGCATTGTTAGCCATTAAGGAATTACAAATCAGAACTAGATATTCCTTCTCACCCAGTCAGAATATTATCAGTTGGCTATTATCAAAAACAGGAAAAGGAAAAAAAAATTATCACATGTTGTTGAGGTAGTGGAGAAAAAGGAAAAAAGAAGGCTTTAATTATACACAGGTGCTATGGAATTTTCCTGAGTAAATACATTCATCTCTTTGGGCACATCTTTTGAACCATCTTAGCTAAAGTTAAAAGTCAAAGAGAAGCAAGGAAATAAACTCACTTGTCAAACTCATCGAAGAGATCACAACTCTGCAGTTTTGAAAGAGCAAGTTTAAAATATGCCTCTAGAAAAGAAATGGAATGTTATGAGTAAGAAGATAATCATGACTTCTCAGGTAACTAATAAGCCACCTTGCTCACTACCCCCCAAATCTATTTCCAACTGGTAAGGCCACATCTGGTTTAATGTGTGAAAAATTAATGATACAACTACAATTACCCCCACACTACTCCATAAGCACATTCAAAATGGCAGTGCTCTAAATGTACTTCACCAAAACCCCAGAAAGAAATAAGATGCTTAACCTGAAAACAATCAAAAAAGTAATTAAAAATTTAACAGTATCTGATGATTCTGAAACTGACATTAAAATTAAAACCAAGAGTAAGTTTAAACCAATTCTCAAATTCTCTGCAAAATATTTTTAAAATACAAAAAAAAACCCAAAAAACCACAAAACAATCAAACAAACAAAAAATAAGCAGAATCAGTCAAAAAAAAAAATTAAAATCTGACTCAGAAAAGCATAGGCCTGTCAACTCTTCGGTTTTATATATATATATATGTGTGTGTGTGTGTGTGTGTGTGTGTGTGTGTATAAAAATTAGATGTTGATGGACCTTTATTTTATTCATTTATTTATATGTGGTGCTGAGAATCATCCCTCACACATGCTAGGAAAGTGCTCTACTGAGTCACAACCCCAGCCCCACATCTTGGGTTTTTAAGGTCTCCCAAAAATCTAGAACTTAAAGCTTGTATGGCCAATCAGTTCTCAATGAGCAAAAGCAAAAGTGCTTTGTCACTAGGAGATGGAATAATTCCCTCTAAATTTAGCAAAAGTGAAATACCCACTGATTAAATTAAAAGGCTGATCAAGAAGCTAAAACTTCCTGATGAAATAAACAAAACAAATCAGGTAAAAGAGGTGAAATGGGGAAACAGGAAAGAAGTTAACATCCAGGGTTATCCTGTTAATTCTTTTTATGGGGAGGTGGGTACTAGGGATTGAATCCAGGGACTCACACATGTTGACAAGCACTCTACCACTTAGTTATATCCTCAGCCCCTCCTGCTAATTCTAAATTGGAATAAAGTAAGGTATAGAACTCATAGGAGTCACCCTGTGGCAGAACAAAAGTAAAACACAGCATCTCAACAACAAAAATCTATCGTCTTAATTACTTAAACTCAAAAGCAAGGGATATTTCTGTTTCAAAATATAATTCCCTTTATCCCATCCCCCAGTTGTATCCCTTAGGAATCATTAGGAGGCAGAAAGATTAAAAGGCCTTGGAATTATACAAACATGTGGTTCTCATCAAAGAGGACTCAAACTTAACAGGAAAGGTTCAGAATACTGCTACTGACCTGATCTTTTTGTCCCATAGGGCAAATAAAACTGATCACTACCAGTGACTATAGCAGTATTCCTAAAATCAGACACACACAAAAAGGGGTGAATCTGAGGAAACCTGGAAGAAAGGAAAAAAAAACAAACTGATTATGAAAGAGCATTCTATATTGTCAGGCTTTTCAGACAACTACTGAAAATAACTATAGCATGTAACTGAAGTTGTATTTTTAAAATCTTTTATGTAAGACAGTATTAGATATTACATAGAATGGAATATGCAGTGGAGCTACACACTGGAATGGAAACACTTTCCAAGTACTGAGAACAAAATTTTGTTACAGTGGAGGTGAAAACAAAATTTTAAAACAGCACCAAGCAATCAAAGAATAGCCAGGAAGGAACAAAGGGAAGTAATAAAGGTACTGATACTAAGTCATTCCTAAATGTTAAAAGGACCATTTGTATGTTGTTGTCTCAGCTGTAAAAACATATTAAAAAGTAGATGGAGCTAGAACGTAACTCTTCCCTAATGTCATTAAATTAAGATTTACCCAAGAACAAGAATGTGGGCATTCATCTTCTTACTGCCTGCTTTGCACTGAAGGCAACCCCCAACCCTCTGGACAAGAGAGAAAGCTTGATCAGCATAGGAATAGCCTCTGTTTTTCTTATTTTTAGTGCCTGACACAGAGTTTAGCATATTTAACAAAATGATTAAATAAATTTCATTTTTTTTTTCCTGTGCTGGGGATTGGACCAAGGGCTTTGTGCATGCTAGGTAAGTTCTACCACTGAAGTACTTCCCCAGCCCTCCAAATCAATCTTTTGGGATTCTTATGAATCAGAAAAAAAAAAATGAGATTTTTGAAAGGATCTTAAAGTTCATATTAAAATGCTGCTTTCACCCAGCAGAAGGACTGGCTGGTACTTACACGCTGCAGGACAAATATAGCTAATCCTAACCACAGTCCCACACCTGCCATCATCTTTCCTGCCACATCATGAGTTTTGTGCTTAGTCTAAAAATTGCAGGTGGAGATCAGAGTGATACAGGGGCTTCAGAGGGCTGCATGACAAAATGTAAGACTCAGGAAGAGTGAGAGAGCCTCAATTTTATCCTGGCTTTGTCACTCAGGAGCAAGTCAAAGGAGCTTAATGTTTTCAGAGCTGAATTACGAAATTACACTGCATTCAGGAGAAGGAAAGTAGGTGAGACCAGTCCTCTCTGCTCCAGCTATGATGTCCCAGATTCAGCTGTGATAGTGATAGCAGTCTCAAGAGCCAGTCAACCTGCAAATGTCATTTCTATATCAGTGTTGATCTTAAGCCTAGGATCTGCCTTGGGAAGAGGAAATATCAGGTCACCTGATTTAACCTTGAGAGAAGGCTCCTGAGCTTCCCAGTCTTCCTTGGAAAATTGAACCCTAGTTAACTGCACCAATAAAAGACTCTTGCTTGGAGTTAGCAATAGGAACACTGATGCTAACTAATGACTAATGTCTATTTCCAGTTGGATCTTGGACTAGGTGACTTTTATTTATTTCTAAGTGAAATAATTGTTTGATATCATATTTCAGACATTTCAGGGGATCAATAAGTATTAGCTTTATCTGTAATAATTATATTACATTGCATATACTGCAGTGCATCATATCACAAAATACTGTGTTACATGTTACATTGTAAGATATCACATTGATTAGAAATTTTCCCTTTTACTGACTTTTAGTGAACTACATAGAATGCAAATAATTAATAATCTATGTACAGAGTAATGACTACTTATTGTAATTGTCACATTGTATATATTAGAGTGTATATACACTGTAACATGATACATTGTATATATATTGTACATATAAATATATACTACAGTATATAATATTATATTACAACATATTTATTACATTATATTTCCATGACAGTTATTGGTGAAAAGCCTGGCAGGGCAGGTAAAGTGCATTAGTCAATGTAGGTGAAGAAACTAAAGGTATGAAAAGTGAAGTAACTCATCTGGAGTCACTAACCTGCACACAACGAAGCTGAAATCCATGTGCAAACTGAAATCTAAAGAAAGGTGTCCACATTATAACTCTCCAGGTTTCTATGTGCAACTTCCTGATTGATACTAATAATTCCTCTTTCTGAGAAAATGGCAAGCTCTAGGGGACTATGCTCAGAGAATAATGCTCATCTGACAAGTACAAATCTACTTGTCCCTTGGATGACAGACTTACAGATCTGCTGAACATATGTACTTTGTATACACACTTTATTTAACCTTTTGGGGTTTTCTCAAGATGTAAATATCCAATTTTTAATTAAAGTTATAGAGTACCTTGATTCTAGAGTAGCATATTATCTGCCACCTATATGTGGCTTATGAAATCAATTTTTGGAGTAATGATCAGCATATTTCAAAAAATATGAACAGAACAGAACACAGTATATCTTGGATAGTAAGGGTAAAATATTGGGTTTTTTTCTTATTCTAAATACATATGTGTACTGTGTTCAAGTGAAATGTCTTTATTATGAGTCATAGTCAAAAAGCATAAACACACTCTTCTAGTTTTGTAGTGGCCCAACCTGGACATACACCCATGGAAAGACTACAAACAGCCATTGCATGTAATCATGTACAAAAAAATTTGTACGTATCTTCAGTTTTTCAGAGCTGACTGATTTCTAAGGGTCTGTGGCCCCAAAGGTTAAGAACCAGTAATGGGAAGACATAGTCTCATAATATAGTAAAAGAAATTCTGAATTCTGGGATGCTTAATGAGAAAAATGCTGAAGATTTTACATCCATTTTATACAATTAAACATGATTAATTATGTCTCTTTTTTTATTATCTAGAAGACTTTTGACCAGCACTCTATCAAAGTCAAGATACACAGAAGTACATGTGTGGATAAAAAAAAAAAAAAAAACACTGTGAAAATCCTGACAACTACAACAAAAAGTCATTATTTACATTGCATATAGATTAATTATTATTTGCATTCTATGCCATTTACTAAAAGTGAGTAGAAGTCAAGGAAAATTTTTTTTTATTGTGAAAATAAGTACTCTTATTTAAAATTTCAGAAAAACATGCCTGTTAAAACATGGTTAATTTTGAAAACTGATAGTTTGTCAGTAATCAGAAAGTGCTAGGAAAGCAAGAACATCAGTTTTAACTTCTTCAGTTATACAACTGGTTAAGTGAGATATATAGTGAAAATGCTAAAGACTTTCCACAGCTCTGTGCTTATGGCATGATTGGCCTGTCATGCTTTATTGATTTCCAACTTTAAAAGTATAGGTTCAAAGGGTAATATATTATGATATTAAATCAAATACATAGCCAAGAAAAATTTCTCCCTATTAATGTGGTTTATGGAATCTTATTTCCTGATTCAAAATATTTAGTATTTTGTCTTTTTGTTGCTTTAGAAACTTTGATTATCAATTGTCTAAACTCTCAAGGCTAAATTGTCCTTGACTTTTTCCATATCCATCCAAAATTTTGCAAGGTAATATCTTTGGATCCCTCTCAGAAAAATTACAGAAATTAAGTTTAATTAATATGATTTTTTTAATGTGCAAAGCTCTAACTCTGGTTTTTAAAGCAAATATAGGAAATAAAAGCATAGCATCATTTCAATGCCCAGATGTCAATATAAATGGCATCAGTATAAAGACTTAAGCAAATCTCAAACACAGGACATTAGTAAATAGGACATTATGCATTGATTTAATGTTAGCAAGAACAAGAAGCTTTATAATAGGTAAAAGAACCAATATACTATATTAAATTGAATATTAACCTAAGCAACTGTAATTTTTACAAATTCTCCAATTTCATAACTTGTTTTTGAATAAACTTTAGCCTCACTTTTAAAATTAAATGCCTATTCAACAAAGATTATTGAACAAACATAAATATGCAAATTTACACATTAGAAAACCAGAGTAAACAGGAGACATCATTCAAAGACAATGAATAAGTCCTATTCTTTTTCATCATCTGTGTGGTGAAGTTGCAAAGGTCATACTGTCCTCTTTGCTTTTCCTAAGCCACTGCTTCCTACCTCTTCAGGAATCTGATTCTCCTTTTCAGAATCTTTAGGGGCAGCCTGAAGAATTTTCCATTTCCTTTTTGCCACTGGGGAGTTGGACATATACAAACTAGATTCCCTCCTGCATACTTATTTCCAGCTTTCCTTGATGAAAGCAATGTAGAATTAGTGGCAGAGGTGAAGGAACCAAGGACCTTTCTTGGAGCTTGAGAAGCTACCACTTATCTGGGACACTGTCTGCTTTTGTCCACACCATGTTCAAACAGGAAGAGACGAGAAAAACACAGATTCACAGCCAAAGGTATTTCACAGAACAAGGACCAAAATTTCTAATCGTAAAGTTTGACTTAGAGGCAAAGGAGAAGAAACCACAAAATAATAAGAGTGAAAATAGCTTGGGAACAAGGTGGGGGAAATACAACCTAAAGAATACTTACCATTTTTATGACCAAACCTAAATAACACCTCTCTAATCTTAGTTGTGTGGAAAGAATACCGGTCTGATTGAGTTCTTTGGTGCCTTTTCTTAAAATGTGTGCAGAGCTCTGACTAAAAGCACAAAAAAGAGACAAGATATTCAAGCTCTTCCTTAACTATGGTGTGCCCACCTTACACTGTTAAGATTTGTATGAAAAAAAAAAATTGTAAACCAGTGTTGAAAACAATTGCAAATATGAACATTTTGTATGCCACAGGTTTTTTTTTTTAACACTTTATTTTGTCTATTTATCTTTACCTCAAGAGAGATGCAAAAGCTGGCTTTGATAAACAAGGCTGGATCTTATTTCGGTGCTTCATTTCTATAGGTGGTACCCTAGAAGACAAAAATAGTGTCTGTCAGAAAGCAAGACCTGGAAGCATGCCCAAAAGGAAGCCAAATGCCTGGGAGCCTGCTCGTTGCCACCACTGACAGGCTATTGGGCAGGGGGTCAAAAGCCTCCCTGCAGCCCTGAGTTCTGACCCTCTCTAAGTCCCATGCACACTTGAGGATCTTCGAGTATAAGGCAAGGGAGTGTGGAAAAGGCCAAGGTGACTAGCAACCCAAGAAGTGGTTCAAAGAGCAGTGAGTCAAAGGACTCTCAGAGAAGGGATAGGGTTACCGTGGTAGAAGCCAAAACCACGATCCATTTTTAGACTCTCTCAAGAGCCAGAGAAACCAAACTCACTCCAAGGGCACATGATTATCATCTACCATGCCACATCTAGGGCCGCCTACCAACAGGGAACATCACAAAAACACCTGACCTGAGCAGTTTCAATAGGCTTTTTGCCTCGTGATCCTGGGGACTCCATAAATCACAGCATTTGGAATCTTATCTAATGCTTCTCTATTCTTGGCACAGGTTAGGCCCTTGTGTGACTCCTGAATGGAGTACTTGTCTCCGAAATTTAAAAGGGTATTGTGAAACATGACAGAGAACAACAATGAAAATGAACCAAAGGGGTGGAGGGTAGCAGGATCCAGACTAGCTGGGAAAGAAGAAAATAGCTTAATATAAAATCCTAACTGACAATTATCAACGATGTGAAGAAATGATATAAAAATAATCAATTTTCTTCTATAATCAATAGGATTCAAACTGAAAGAAACAGACTAACCCATTTATGGATAAACATAATTTTCTATATTTAAA
Source organism: Marmota flaviventris (assembly GCF_047511675.1). Lineage (NCBI taxonomy): Eukaryota > Metazoa > Chordata > Mammalia > Rodentia > Sciuridae > Marmota > Marmota flaviventris. Next base: position 79,295,103 of record NC_092505.1, read on the forward strand.
TACAAAATCTCCATTGTTAGAAGATTTTATATTTAAAATATTGAAATAGGTTTCTGATCTAAAAAGCTCATAAAGTCCTTATGCAGGGAAACATCTTGTTGAGTACCACAAATGGCAAGGACCCTTTGATTAACAAATAAGAAAGATACAAACATAAATATGGTAGAACAGCACATCAGGCCACAAACACTGACTTATATTTAGAGGAAAATGGGATATATATCATTAGACTTCAAAGGTCATTAAAACCAAAAACAAACTACTTTAGGATATTGCAAAGTCAAACTTCGGGTGTCTGTTAAAGCAAAAACAATTACCATCTTAAATATTTTTTGAAGGAATCAAGCTCATGGTGCACACACACATTTGAGGTAACTCCCCTGGGTACTTTCTATGATTGTAAGAATGTGTTTGCTTAGCTTAGATACGCCTCAAGTTAGATGACAAAAGACTGTGTTGTATTTGACCCTTTTTATTATTTTGTCCTTTCCCCTGTGACAAATAATAGGATCTAGAGGAAAGTAACAATTTAATAGTTTTTTGTTTTCTCTGTTTTTTGTCTTTCACTACTAAGAGTGGGATAGAAAGGATATGACAGAGATGGAGGGAGAGACCACTGATGGGTAATCATCATGGAATGGATAATAGACTTTAGAGCTCTCTAGCCCAGGGGCATTGTTATTGTTTTTGTTTTTTTCAGTAGCCATTTGCCTAACTTCCTTCCAAGAAAAGCACTGTAATTGTTTTCCAATTAGTTAGTTATAGAAATTAGTTATAGAACCATTAATATTTTTATCTTGTAAGCATAAGCTACAAACATAATCTAAGCTCTAAGACTTAGTATTGAAAAGTTGACAAAAAATACTCCTTTGTCTAAGACAGCAAGTTGCCATGGAGTGTATTTTGAGTTAATTTTGTGTTGCCCTCCATTTAGGATTTAAAGGTCATCAAAACTTTATTCCTAGCTAAAGGACTGACAAAGGGGAGAAAGATAAAACTTACTTATGGAGATTTTTTTTTTTTTTTACAGTAAAGTTATCTGTGCCTATTCAAAGTTTGGGGGTTGATATTATCAAGTCAAGTTATTTTTTAAAATATATATATATCATCATTCATCAAATATTTTTAAACAAAGAAAACCAAATGTAGTGTTTACATTTTATCAACAATCTCTTATCTAAGCATTTTAGGCCCTAAAAGTCAAATGCCACTGAGAATAAGAATTACTCCATTAATTCAAGGAGATGAACTATCGTATAAATGCAAATATTATGTCCCAAAGATTGTTACCACTACTGCTTCACTGGAGAGTCAGTAAAATGTAGTGTTATTTATAAATTTTCAAATTGTTAGAGATACTAATCTATAGGATACTGAATGGTTAGACCCCAAATTTTAATGGAAACTTAGAAAAGATACAAAATATTACAATGCTTAAGTCCCTCTCCTATAATTTGAGGAGTAAGTTTGTATGAAAGTCTAGTTTGGGAATTATGTTTAAGTGGCAAAAATGAAACTTACCCATAAACATTTGTTCCCCACAATATACAATGCAGTACATAATAGAGAAAAACAGCACTGAGGAATATGGCCACGAGGTACCCTCTCATGGCTGGCCCACCTGAAATACAAGACAAAGTCCAAAGAAATGGGAAGAATGTTAGAAAGTTTTTCACAATGTTTCAAATATAAAGTCAAAGCAAATAAATATACATAAGGGGAACAAAAGAAAACAATGTAGATTTGTAAATTTGAAAATATTCAATGTGCAGAATGAGAATATCTTTTTTCTGCTTCTCCTCTTATCAGCTAATCAATACAATATGGTATGTGTTTAGACCAATAAACAGTTAATGGATTCAAAACTAGGGACTTACCTAATACTTTCTTAAGTTAGAAAGAAAAGTTCCTTCAGAACAAAATTTTATAACATGTCTATATCAAATTTTTTTCAGAAACATTGAATATCCATTTTCTCCTTCTCAATATAAAGTGAATATATGCCTTAAGATGTGAATAAGAATTACATTTATTCAGAGCCTAAATGGCTTTTAAATGTCATACCTTATAATTTTCATGGGTCTTTCTAATTTTGAAAAACCTCAGGATAAACATCTACTGAAAAATATTTCTGACATCCTCAATTTTTATGTACATTTAGACAACCAATTTTTCTACACAGGTATATTGACCTAATTTCTTGCTTATTTTTGGTAATGAATCAGTATAGTTCACTGCACATGTGCAGACAAAAATCTGAACACATTTCTTTCTAGAATGTAAGTGGAAAAAACCCTCTTAGAATATATTTTTTTATAATCCACTCTAACACATTTGTCTAATCCCCTACTCTTTGCTTCAAAAATGGAAATGAAAAACTCCCACTTTCATATGTAATTGAATGCAAAAGACAAATTTGATATATGGCTTCATAATAAATCTTCTATTTTAGTGCATGTGACTTTAAATAGCTATGCTATTTCTCTGCCTCCCTTACCTAGTTTATAGTTCATCTAAACAATTGTATGTGTCTCTATTCTAACTCCTATCCATATCTGTTAATCTCAATTACAGCGATGCAGAATAGGAAGTGGGAGTTTGGTTGGATACATTTCCAAATAACATAATGTTGACACACTTTCAATGGTAAATAAGTTCAAGTGCAATTGTGTTTGTTTAAATACATAACAATGAATCCCACCATTATGTACAGTTGTAATGTACCCATAACTATATGGAAAAAAATAAGTTCAACTGAAAAATGAAAAGCACCTCCTTGTCTTTTTAAGTGGAATACACTAAATATAATTTGAGCTTTTCTTGGTGAGGCAAGATAATCTTAACAAACATTATATTTGTGCTAGGCATTTTAGAGTTGCGACTCTCTGGAGCTAAAGAGGGTGTGGGTTTACTTGCTAAACAGTCCTAAGCTGCAATAATTATTTGGCTGAGATTTCTCTGACTCCTCTCTTGCTGTTAGCTATTGCTCTGTGCAGCCACCACTCCCATATGTCACTATTATACAGTAGTTAGAAATGAATGCTATGTCAGGAGAAAGCAAATAAACAAATAAATTAAAGGAACAAACTTCAGTTTGCACATACTTCTAATTTAGTAGACATGATTCTTATGAAGAATTAACATTATCTGGAGATCAGAAGACACGATTCACAGCCCCACTGCACATGAAGCTTGGGTGGCCTTAGGTAAACCAGTTTGCTTCTTGCAACCCAAGCGTCCTCACATATTTGCAAGTGAGAGCACACCCTCTACTTCATTGGATTATTACACTGTCCTGGAAGGCAATTTATCATTGGCCAAAATAGTCAACCAACAACTTGCTTAAATTGTTCAAATTAAGCATTTATATTTCTACTAGGAATAATATCATTTATGTAAATATCCAACAAGGATGCAACTTATCAGTATCTGCAAATTTTATTTCTATCTAAGATAAGAAAATGTATAAAGGCCTAGATTTTAAAAGTCAGCATTTAAAATTCATATATCTAACCCCGCAAACATATTCTTTGGGAAATTTATGTATTACAGAGCATGGAGTTATGGGTAAGGTTTTTGTTTTGTTGTTTTTCATTCAGTAAAAATGTGGTTTAACTGAAAACAAATAAGTGTGAGAGAGCATTCTTTTTTCCTTCAAAAGTAAAATGAACCTACTCTTGAAGAGCCATAGCACCAGAAAAAAATTTTTTTTTTTTTTTAAAGTAGGAAGCTTGGCTACTCTCTAGTATTTCATGGCCAATTTAAAGCTTTGATATTCAAATTGCAAAGTAGACCAGGGTCAGCCAGGATATCCTTGTGATAAACATGTATGGTTCCTCTGCTTGTTCACAGGAAAAAGCTAACACAAATAAATGAGTTCTGTAATTAAAATTCTATAAATGGATGACCATCTTGCTTTGTGAAAAGCAATCAAAGGAAAACCAGTTGGAATTTAACATAGGGTGTTTGCTTTCAAAAATACCTAAGGCCTTGGAATACAGCTTCAATTGCCCGTACAAACATGTTTCAAGATCTTGACATTGAACACGACAGATGCCAGTTTAGGGGCTGCAGGTGGTTCTGAAACCAGGGGCCCTACAACATCTTTGACTAAGTTTATCACAATGCAATCATTCCTCTTCAGGGTGGATAAAGGGCAGAGAGGGAAGTAGAGCTCATTAGCAAAGGTCAAATATCTATTTCTTCTCAAACTCTGAACTTAGCTCAATTGTGGCAATGGTGTTTCCTCCATTTTAATAAAAAACGTATATTTTATTTGTATGGAGCTTTGAAGTTCATACAAAGCTTGAATGTCTATCATTTAGCTCACACCTGGCTCAAAATATGCTTGTCAAATGGGTGTGCAGATATGATTTTCTTGATGAATAAGGAAATGAAAGTTTCTAAACTTGTCTCAGATCACACAGTTCAAGGGAAAAAGAAATAGATTTTCAGTCTGACCCTTTCAGAGTTCTATTCCTGGTGTCATCCTGTCATCTCAAGATAAAATGCATTAGAGAGAATTCTAATCTGAAACCTCCTTATGGTGCCCTGCTGGTGTGTGCAGTTTTGGAAGGGTCAACTCACACAGCAGTGAAAGGAAGGCAGCTCTAGGGCAGCATTCAAGGGTTAGCACCAGTGGGGTGAAGGGTGTTAGCATGCAGATTCTGGAGTCCCTACAAGCTTCCTCCAATTTGATTCTTACGTACAGAAAAGTTTGAGAAACACTGCTCTAGGACACAGTATAGAACCATGGAGGGAAAAAGAAATAACAGATTTCCTGAACTGCATAGACCATAACAGATGATAGAGTTAGTACTCCCACAAGACAGCAAGTGCCACAAAAGCAGGTCCTGTCTTCTCTAGCATTTTATTTTTAGTACTTCTAACATAGCACTGTCACAAAGAAGAGGCTAAGCAGACAGTTATTGAATATGCAGATCCCCAATGCTTTGTGTTAATTCTTTTTTACCTTAAATGCCTAGTACACGGCACATGCTCAGTGAATAACAGCTGATCTGAATTCCTGTGAAGTATGAGTGCTTACCATGTGCCAAGTAGGATAAATGCTTTGGGTGCATTATCTTATGTCATATTGTCAATGATCCTATGAGGGAAGTAGTAAACTTGCAATTTTTATTTTAGAGATGATGAAACTGAAGGTCTGAGAGGTGCAATAACTTTCCCAAGTTCACAAGCAGCAAAATCGGGACTCAAACCTACATCTACCACACCAGAGTCCCTGTACCATACAGCCTCTCACAGAGGTGAGCTTTCACAAATGAGCACAGGCACATTCTTTTGGTATCAGACAAAACATGACATTTCTCTAATTTATCAATTCTACCAACTCTTTAAGCAGTATCTATTTAACATCAATTGGCAAAATTGAAAGTTTATAGTCTTTTTGATATAAACTCTGCTGAAATAAAACCATATTACTAATAACCCCATTCCTTCTAATTCTGCTCCTCCCAACCATGTTAGCATTGTTTATAAAAACAAAACAAATCCTACGGAATGACACTTTAAAACTCATCAGATTTTTATTTGCAGATTCTTCTAATGCTTTCTCAAACCAAAGGGAGCTTGTTTTCTCAACCAGCTAGAAAAAATATTGTGTTCAGCAAGAATTCTGGAAACTTTGTTCTACTTATCAAGTACAAAAGTATCTCAATAAATATTATATAACACCAAGAAAGAAACAGCCTTGGCCTTGCAGGTGCTTTCTAAAGCCCTTCTTCAGACCCAGTCACCAAGTTCTGGGACTGATCCTGGCCTAAGAAAAGGGAGCCCCAGGAGCCCTTGATTAGAGATCATAGTTTGGTCCAGTTCCTATTGCACCTGTGCCAATCTTGGGTATCACAACTGCTGAAAATGGGTTCTTGCTGCTGTATTCTTAAATGATATCATAGTTTTGTAAAGTCTTTATTCTTCTCTTAGGCCCCAGGAGCTCTTCAGCCAATCTTTCAGTGAATTTTGTATCTAGGATCCAAAATCATGTCCAAGCCAGTCTGTAGCAAGGCTTCCCTTTCCTTCCTGCTTCCTCAGTGACAGATGACTTTATCTTTCCACTACTGGATCTCCTCTCACATCCAGTATGCTGTTTAATACCACCTGATAACTTGAATTTTTGTGCAAATTAGAAAATAACAGCTCCTCTGATTTCACATAGTCCTGTGAGCACCCAATATCTATTATATTAGCAACAGCTAGATTTCAGCCACAACTTATCCCTTAGCCAGGTATCTGTCTTCATAGCTTACCTCCACAACTTTACCAGGTGGCCCTGTTAACATTTGTCCACTCAGTCCTCTGAGAAGCCTTCGTCCTTTCAGGTCTCTGCTGGCCCTCAGCTCACACTGATACACACTGAAGTCTACAACAGATTTTGCAGTTTGCCTGCCTTCCTCTTTGTATTTACAACTCAGTTTTGTGATTATTCTCTACAGTTATATGCCTAGGACATTTTAAACAAACCTGTGTAAACAAATCTAGGACAGACCCTCCAGCTCCAGCCATGCATTAATGTTTGTTACTGAGGATTGAACTCAGGAGCACTCAACCACTGAGCCATGTCCCCAGCCCTATTTTGTATTTTATTTAGAGACAGGGTCTCACTGAGTTAGTTGCTAAATGCCTCGCTGTTGCTAAGGTTGGCTTTGAATTTATAATTCTCCTATTTCAGCCTCTCAAGCCACTGAGATTACAGGGTGCGCCACTGCACCCAGCTAATATCTATTTCTTTTGGTCCCAACCCAAAGGTCCTCTAAACTTAAGCCTCCTAGACCTGGCCATCTGCATATAACACAAGCCTTAATGGATAAGCACAGGACCTCACAGTGATAGATGTAAAGGGCTCAGTCCTATTTAACTCACAATCCTTTTGTAAAGTATGGTGGTCCTAAGCAACTCAGTGAAACCCTGCCTCTAAATAAAATAGAAAATACGGCTGGAGATGTGGCTCAGTGGTCGAGTGCCCCTGAGTTCAATCCCTAGTACCTACCCACCCCCCCAAAAAAGTATGGTTGTCTTTATTTCTAATTGGATAGCCCAATGTATGGGGTACCCTTTTTTATATACCAAGGACCACCTCCACTTGCAGGAGGTGTAAATAACAGCATAGTTTACCAAGCACTTAGTCCATTCCAGCAAGCCCTTTTGCACATAATAATTAGGTCAAGGGTATTATCACCTTTTTGCTAGAGATGTTTAATACTCAAAGTAGTAGCCAAAATTCAAACTAAGACTGTCTGATTTCAAAGCCCATACTTTCAAGTTGCACACTATGGAAAACTATAATTATTGTATTTTTTAAAACTGTAACATATTCATTTAATAATACCTTTAAAAGTAAAATAAGGTAGAAGATAGAGGTAGAGCTCAATGGTACAGCGTGTTCTTAGCATTCATGAAGCCCTAGGTTCAATCCCCAGCACCAAAATAAATATAAACAAAGGGTTGATACTCATTAAATGTATGCATTTATTAAAATGCACTTTTAAAAATCAGACACAGAAGAATGTGCCTGCCATCCCAGCACTTGGGAGGCTAAGGCAGAAGGATCACTTGAGCACAGATGTAAAAGACAAATCTGGGCAACATAGGGAAACTCCATCTCAAAACAAACAAAATACACTTTATTTGAAAACACTATAATATAAAACTCTATTCAGTTTACAATTAAAGAGATAAATCTTAAGGAATTAGTAGTCTTGTTGATGTAGTTGATGGAATAGTATTCGTGAATAACTAAAGAAATAAAGAACAGTACATACAGAGTTAACAACATGCAATATTACACCTGAAGAAGCTTAATTTAAATCTGCAAGTATTAGCTATTGTTATTTTGTGCAAATCACGAAAAAAACCCTGAAATTTATTGAATAAATTAGCATAAATTATAAATTAATTTATGTCCCCTTCAAAAAAAGCAGTTTGAGTAATTTTAACAAATTGAAGCAACTGCATAAATGCTGCTCGATTGGTAAATATATATCTCTTTTCTTCTGCATGGAAGAAAATGGGGAACATGTACAATTGACTATCTTTCCCTCACCTCCCCCAGTTCCTTAACACATTGATAGGCGACCACACACATACACACACACCCCTTCTCTTGCAGTCTCTCAAGAAAGCCAGAGCTTTTGCCAGATTCTGTACTGAGCATATGGAGACAGATCTTTGCATCTCTAATTGAATCTAAGCCCTTACTGCCAAAGCAGATGACCAAATCTTCTACAGAAAATGTAGTGCACTCAGGGGAAAGAATATGAAAAGGAAAGAAATGACTTTTCAGCAGAATTTTGTTTTTTTAATAGCACAGCTATACACACTACAATCATTCAACTAATAGCAACGACACTGCATGCTAAAAATAAATGAACTGGAGTTCCTGTTTTTGAGATCTCTTGCTTTAGATTCAGCTCCATTGCAAATAGACAAAGAAGCTTTTAAAGGCACTTCTGTTTATTCATGATTTCTCCCCAGGCCCCAGCTCTCTAAGAGGGGATACTTATTAAAAATTTTTTTACTATTAATTAATATCCTACTGATAAGATATCAACCTCCAAAACAGTATTAGGTATTGTGAACAGGTAATGACTATGGCTACTTTTGTAAAACAAATTAGCTTTATTGAGATAAAATTTTATACAATATAATTCACCACTTTTAAGTGCACAATTTGATGAGTTTGGGAGAATGTATACATGTATGTGACCATCACCAAAGCCATGATACTAAACATTCCCATAAACCCCCAAAGTTCCTCATTCCTTTCCCCTACTTCCTGGCCCCTAGCAACTTGATCAGCTATCACTATAATTTCACTATTGAATTCTTCTAAAATTTCATATAAATGTAATCTCACAGTGTGTATCTAATTCCCGGATTCTTTCAATTAGCATAATGCCTTTGAAAAAGCTGTCCATGTTGCAGAATTTACAAGAAGATCATTTACTTTTACTGCTAAGCATCATGTCATTGTATGGCACACGACAATTTATTAGTTCACTACACAATAGACATTTAATTTCTTAGCAATTTTTGGTTATTGTAAATAAAACTGCATAGAATATTCAAGTACAATTCTTTGGGTGGAAATACATTTTCATAAGTCATACATCAAATGTATTTTAACTTTACTTGAAAACCTTACTTCACATCATATTCTGGTGCTCATTTTCTAACAAAACATTTACTTCAACCTCTCAGTTAAAAGTTAAAACCCCCTACCTAAACAAATATTACACAAATACTATACAAATTATTGAGGATACTGAATAATACAAATCATTGACCAAAGTAACATTTTTTTAACCTATTCACATCAATAAGAGATTGCCTATGTATCTACACACACACACACACACACACACACACACATATTGTATATGTACTCTAATCTAGGATATGTAAAATAGGGCTCACAGTCTGGTAAAGGAGCTGAATTACACTGATTCAAAATTATTTTGATTATCTATAATGAGAAGAAAAGCAAAATAGTTTTGACCTCTTCTACTCAAAGTGCGGTTCCATGAACCAGCAATATTGGCATCACCTGGGAAAGTGGCAGAAATGCAGAATCTCAGCCCCACCCTCTGATTCACAGGGCAGGATTTGCATTTTAACAAGACTCTTCCTCAGTGATCTCAGTGTTTGAAAAGCATTGGTCAAGGAGAGAGGAAATGAAACCCCCTGGAAGGATCAGGGCCTCACAGAAAATAATATTTGAGAGGAACTAGAAGCTCCTTCTAAGTCCCATGGTACATCCCTTAAACAAGTATTTAGGGCTTGACCTTTTAAAATTTCTAATCAACAGAATTCTCCCTGAAGGAACTACCCAGATTCTCTTTGAAGAGAAATGGCTTTGAGAAAAATTTCTCACCATTCTAGGGAATGTTTGTGGTTTCTTTTTAAATTCCTTGCACACTTGTCCATCCTACCCTTCCATCTACTCCCGTATCACTTTGATACTACTGGTAGGACTCCTTTCTTCACATTATACCTATACCATACACTTCATTCTACTTGTGTTTATTCACCTAAAAGTGCCAAATGAATCACCGGCCAAACATTCAAAACAATATTTCCAATTATTGCTATTTACAACGTGGACCCAAGAATTACACACCTTAGAGTTATGAAGAACAGAAAGGTTGAGGGCATTTAGGCGAGTAACATCAAGCAATTGGCATTGTAAAAAAATTAAAAATTTGTCAAAGGTGATCTTGCCAATAAGTAATGGAGTTGACAGTATAGAAGAGCGTTTTTATGGGGATTATCCTCTAGCACAATAGTATTTACTTATTCCATAAGAAAGAAAAAAAAAACAAGTCAATACAGGAGTAAATTAATAGCTATTGCCAAACACACTCATCTTCATTTTGTTCCAATCCTCTCTGATCTCCATGGTGTTCAATTCCTGAACCACTTCCTCTTGTGTGCAAGGCACCAGCCTGAATCTCAGTAACTTCTCTCCCTGTGCTTCTAGATCTCTTTAGCCTCTGCCTACCTCAGGACAGGTGCTCTCAGGCTGCCATCTCAATGCTGTTTTTAAAGCCACATTCTCACTTCTTCTTACCTCAGCTATTCCCAATGATCTCTAATCTTCCCCCCTTAAACCAGCCCATACATTATACCTGGGGGGAAATGCTCATATCTCCTCTTGTTACCAATCCCACAGGAAAACTTTCACTGGCTTCTCATTGTCTGACAAACGAACATAAAAATCAATAAGACTAGCATTTAAGACTACTATAATTTGGTTCTTCCATTTTACTTCTTCATCTTTATGCAATTTGTTCTTGTAGACAGCAGCATAGGTAGGTGTTAAGATAGCTTGCTCAACCATCAGACCCCCTGAATTTGAACATCAGTTTTTCCTTTCACTAGCTATATACTCCTGGAAATTTGCTTAACCTCTATATACTTCAGTTTCCTCTATAGAATGTACAATAACAACAGCAATGTACAATAATACAATAAAGCTATTGTAAATAATAAATATAAAGCATCTAAGTATCTGGCACATGGAAGGACTCATCTATTCTTGTCTTAATTCTTTTCCAACTAGTGAAGTACTAGCTACTGTATACCAAGCCTTCACTAAAATAAATGAGCTTCAAAACTTCCTGATGATTCTTAATGAACTTGTGACATTGTGCTAATAATGATAGCTTCAAAAATTAAGTTTCCATTACTGTGGTAGCTATTATTTCTTCACATTAATTTTAACATTTCAAAGTATCTGTGACATGAAATCTTCCTAATCCACTTCTGAATATAAAATGCAAGACACTCAAAATAGTAGTAAGTCTTCAGCAAAACTTAGACCCTATTTCTGGCTATAGAAAACTCATCCTTTTATGCCTTTCATAATAAAACTGCTCTGAGACTTAAAAAGCAAACACATAACAAATCCGGATTTAAACCCAGCATTTCAAACTAATATCTTAAAGCAAGAAAGAAAATGAAGAACTCTACAAATAATTTGAGTTGGCAAATAGGTATCATTTATAATAAAGTGAAGATTGACAGGAAAGCCAGATGCACACATCACCAAGATTACAAGCCAGATTCTATTCAATTAGAGGTTCCAGGAAGTAAGAAACTTGAGTATCTAGCCCCATTGCCACCCTATCTGGTGGCAGGCAAGAGCTGTGCAAGCCATAGTAAATGGCTCAGGACTATGCTGGAGAAGGAGTTTGAAACTGCCACAAATAATCTCAGTGTGAACAAGCAAGAGTTAGAGACTCCTAAGGACAAAATCCAAGATCATTGTGATTATCCAAATTTTCCAGAATCACAAAAGCATAATGTTCTCTGTCAATATGAATCCTTTACAAAAAGATGGCCAAACAACTCGTCAATGTAACAAATTTGCTAGAATAATGGTTCTTGAACCTTAATGAATCAGAAAGACTACCAAGTTTCACTGGTTAAACATGTAGCCAATTCCTAGTGGGCACTTTTGTTTTAAACTTTAGAAAAAAAGGTAATAAGCTGGTGTCCTAAATTTGTGCATGAGTCTTCAGGAATAGTAAGGAGAATAAACAAAGTTGTTTAAGGGAACTTTAATGAAATTAATTACTGCTAATTGCTGTATGTAAATACAAAGGGAATTAGAATTAGTTTTATTGAGAAAACAAGGCCCAGAAAGAGCAAGTCTCTCTCTCTCTCTCTCTCTCTCTCTCTCTCTCCCTTTCCCTCTCCCTCTCCCTCTCTCCATTTTTAAATGTTTTCATTAATGCAATATCATCATACATAATAGTGGGGTTCATTTTGACATAATCATAAATGCATGGAATTTAATTTGCTTAATTTCAGTCTCTATTGCTTAATTTTTTTCCCTCCTCTTCTCCCTCTTCATATTCCTTTTCATCTAGTGGTCTTCTCTCCATTTATTAATTGCATTTTTATTGATGCTTCATAGAGATATATAAAGGTGGGATTGTGGTATATTTACACAGGTACATAGCCTAGCTTTGTCAAATTTATTCTGTATTTCCTCTCTTTTCTCGTTTTTCCTCTCTTCCCCCTCAAGTTCCTTCCTCTATTCAATTAATCTAAATCCTCTCCCTATTCCTTTTCCTTTGCTCTGGCTTCCACATTTGAGAAAAAACATTCTATCCTTGACTTTCTGAGTCTGGTTTATTTCAGTTAGCATGATGATCTCTAGTTCCATCCATTTAGCAGCAAATGCCATAATTTTGTTGTTCTTTATGGATGAGTAAAACTCCATTGTGTATGTATAATATATCGTCTCAATTTATTCATCAGTTGACAGGTTTCTGGGCTGATTCCTTAACTTGGCTATCGTGAATTTTGCTGCTATGAAGACTGATGTTTCTGCATCAGTGTAGTATGCTGATTTTAGTTATTTTAGGTAAATACTAAGGAGTAGGATAACTGGGATATATTGAGAGCAAATCTCTTGCCCGAGGTTTTACAGTTGTTAATAGAATTTCTACAACATTTGCATTGCACATGATGTCGTAATTTTAACTTCAGTTTGTTTACTCCTTGCTTCCATATTAGCTTAGAACAGCCACAGAGTAGGCATATTTGGATTGAAAATAAAAATTGTAGTTAAAATTTCTGTAGCTTGACTTTGTTTTTTTCTGAAAAGGCCTTGATTGGTTTTACTGACATTCTCATGGGCCTCCCGGGCACCTGCAAAACTGGTATAAGGGCAAATAACAAGCAGCTGTATAAACAGAGGGGTTTTTTAACACCACCTGCTAAAAACAGAAACATTGTATAAGAACATTTCAAATGTTCAAACTTACATGGAAAGAATCTAAGATAATGATAGAGTTATTTTTGTTTACCGGCACTTTTAGGAATCTGTTTCTCAGTGGCCCTCTGTTCCTAAAGATGAAGAGTGTGGTTAGGAGCAACCCAGATGTGAAGGTTCAGGAGGCTGTCTGCTAAATTGTTGAGGCCTTCTACCACAAATGATCCAAGACCCAGGGTTTGGCTGTTTCTTCCCTTGCAAGTGCTAAAATAAAACATAAAGATATCTTACTTTTAAGAATAGCGAAGATACTCAAGAAAACTCTGAAGCCATTAAAAAAATTGTAATGAAAACACTATTTTAATAAACTCACTTCTGAACTCCTATACACTGCTTTACAGGGTAACAAAATTACTAAATGCAAAATCAAAATGAAATAAACAAAAAAAATTCAACAGCCAAATCAATAGCATAAATTGTATTACTGCCATTCTTGGCTGGTCTTCCAAAGGATCCTGCTCAATCTCCTCAAGAAAAATAACATATCCAGCTCAATTAATCCAAAGCAACCTGATAATGAAATAGCCATCTGTTTTATTTTTCAGCTTCTCTCCACACGTATAAAGCTTTATTGCTAAATGCAGAGGTGAGCGAAGGAGCTTGCCCCTCAAAACCTTAAGATGAAAGAAAGAGAGCAGAAGGAGGTTGAGAATAACAGAAATATCTAGAAAAAAGCAGGAAGGAAGTGTGGGTGAATTAACAAGACCAACTAGTGTCAGAAAGTGTTGTAGACCACTTCCTGAAGAAAAAAAAAAAAGGTTGAAAAACATTGTTACATTGCTCCTACTATAGCTTTTCTTACACAGACTAACACTGACACAGAAATTAACCAACAAAAACTGCATGTTTTCTTCTGTTAGAAATTATTTGTATTTTTAAAACATTCTTAGGAAATAAATATCAAAAATGCAAAACTCTGGTGAATATTTTGTATCAGAAGCTACTAATAAATCTAATGTCCTCAACAGGAAATAATTTTGCTTATTATGAAAATCATATAGTAATATGCAAAACAGATTCCACCAAGTAAAAAAAAATATTTAAAAGTTGAGCACACAGAGATAATATCTATCTGTTCATTGTATGCATGCAACATTTGATTTACAGGTCCTGGAGACAAAGTCAGTCAGTTGATAGTCTGAGTTATGCAATACAGGGGAATTTTTTTCTGAAAGTGCATACATCTTAATATTCATAGAGCAAAAGAAAATGATTCTTTTCATATATTTTTATATATATTACACTTTGAAGTACTAAATATTTGACCCATTTAGAAACTAGGAGAAAAGCAAAGTGGTACTCTTCAGTGGCTACTATTATAATAGAGGAGAACTCTTCACCATGAGACAGATTTTTGAACCTAAAGAAATTATAGAACATAAGAAATTTGTGCATCAGAATTATTCTCCCCCAATTTACAAAAAGTACTACTCCTGAGCATTTATTATCTTCCATCCACTATCACTTATTACTAACTGGAGTAAGGGATCAATTACAAGTTGAAAGAATCTTTTAGGATTATTTAGTCTGAATAAGTTAGTAAAGAAAACTCAAGCAGTGTCTTACCAGAAAGAGCTGAGGATGGGGATTTAGTTTTACCCAGAAAAAAACTTAAATCAAGGAAAGAAACAAAATAGCCCAGTTTCATGTTTGAATGGCCTTCAAGAAGAAGGGGAATTAGCTTAGTTCTGAAGGCTTCCAGGGCGTTAAACAAAAAGGTCAGGGAATGAAAAATTTAAGGAGGTAGGTCTGAGCTCTCTCTGTACTAGGAAGAACTTGATCATATTTAGGGTGCTTAAAGATAATAACAGGTTGCATGGTTGAATAGTGGGTCACCCATTACTAAAGATATTCTTTTCTAAGGTCCTCTTGGCAGGGGTTTGTAGAGTAATGCTTATTCAATCTTAATCTCCATTGAATCATGTGAGCACTTTGTTCAGCTGCCAATTCTCAATCAGGTTGGAATCACAGGTCTGATAATCTGCACTTACAACAAGCTTCCTGGTGCTGCTATACAAAGTGTCTAAAAATGTGGAGCCCGGTATTTTCCAGTACCCCTAACATTATACTCCAAGTAATAATTAATTTTGCATACTTCTAAAGAAAATGTATTTCACTTTCATTTTTTTTAAATGCTGCTTTGAATCTGAGCTTGGAAAGTAATTGAAAACAATGAACGAATGGAAAATGTATTTTAATATTCTACATTTAATAGAAACATTGAACCTTAAAAAAACACCGCTATAAATTAATTTTTCCCAGTGATTTCCATTACAAAATCATGTCTCTAAAGGGGATGAGTCTTTGTTAGTGTGGGGCTTTGCACTGTTTTCCTAACCCTAGAATTTCACCTTTCTACTTCCCATCTGAATCATAAGAATTTCTTCAATGTTTTTAAAGTCCGGGTTCTTGCTTGGTCTCACTTTATTCTACTCCTCAATTTATCTAAAAACTTTGGGCTTTCAATTACAAATCCTGTGTTTTACTTTTCCTGGAGCAATATGCTGATATCTAAATACATAGCTCTTCCTCAAAATTTAAAGTATTCTTATATTTCTCTCCATACTAAACAGTCCTACAATTAAAAGGGAACCAGGCAACAGGGAAGGGAGGATTTGCTCAGTGTTAGAGCACTTGCCTCTAATGCATGAAGCTCTGGGTTTGATCCCCAGTTATCCCCCAAAATTTTAAAATAAAAGAGAATTGGTTTGGTTTCTTGCTTTTTCCTTGACTGTAAAAGTCCCCCTCGAAAAGGCTTTTATTGCTTGGCTTTGCATAAAAGTTACAAATAACATCCCATTTGACTTATAAAAGTACGCTTTTCAAACTACTTATATTAGTTCATTTGAAATGAGCTTAGATTATTCTGGCCCTTCTGAAGTATCTCCTATCAGTGAATTTTTCTTCTTTACCTCTTCTGCTATTTTTAAAAGAAAAAAATGAGTTAGGTTAAGAGTGGCTAATTTGATGAGTAAACACAAAACCTTAAGATTTCTGCATTGTAAACTGTCCTGCTTTTCACAGCAAATAAAAATATGTGATAGTATTTATAACCACTATCCATTAGATGATCTCCTAAGGCCAAATTACAAATAAGGGGGCAGGTCTTTATTTGGAGTACCTTATAATTTATTATTACAAAAAACCAATAGATGATAATATGAAATCCTATAATCTTAAGTTTACTTCCGAATATCAGTGGATTAATACCTAAGGCAATGTGCATTGCGTCAAATTCACTTCTTGGTGAACTATCTCTGCATGGTGTTTTTACCTTCTAGAGTAACTTGTTGATTTTGTCAATACAGAATTTCCCAGTGCTCTTGGAGGCCAGATATGGTTTAAAGCACCAGTGATATAGTCATGAAGAAGAAAAACGTTTGCAACCCAGCAAGAGAGGCAGACATTAGCAAGTCATCATAAGTAATTATCAAATTACAGCTGTGGCATATTTAGCAAGCTGCAGGAACTGAACCAGGTAGGGAAGGACCAGAAGCATCTCTGAAAGATAAGCAAAAGTGAACCAGTTGAAACACAGTGGTAAGGAAAAACATTCCAGACAATAGGAAACAGCACTGACAACTATTCTGAGGTGAGAATGAAAATGGTACCCTGGAAGAACTGAGCCTATGGGTAGCAAGGATGCTGGTGAAAATAATAACAGCTGATCTTTGCTGCATGCATACACTTGCATTTCACATGCACAACTTCATACAATCCCCACAAAAGCACTAAGATGGGGACTATTCTCATCACAGAGGTAAGGAAACAGGCCTAAAGAATGACTCACCCAAGGTCTCAAGCTAAAAGGTACCCAGGACAGTTTGGGCCCAGGCGGTTAGATATTCCTACAGCTCCCCAGGAGCCAGCTCAGCTGGGAGCTTTCCTCATATTCAGAGTTCATTCTGTTAATTTTCATTTTTCACAGAATGACACTGTGAAATACTAAGACATTAAACAATAGCCCACTCTCACTCCCGGAGTCTTAATAAATGTCTGATTATCAGTTAGAATCTACTTTGTTAGAAAGTATTACACAGATTGTTTAAATGTTAATGCAATAAATTCTCAGGAACCTATTAACCAAAATTACCATATCTTCTTGGAGTTTTTAAAATACAGATTTATGTTCCTTTCCCCCAGGAAAAACCACTATCATAAGTTTGATAGCTAGTCAATCCACTTTTTATTTACACTCACACACACTTTCATAAAAGTTATATGGCAAATGATGTTTAACCTTTACATAGTAAACACATAATATTCTACTGACTTTAAGGTCTACCATGTAATGCATCTAAGGCCTGATTTATTCTTTTTCAATGTCATAGAGTATCCTATCAACCAAATATTTCATGAGCTATCTATTCCCTAGACTTGTTTGTCCCTAGGTTGTTTTCAGAGAATTTATTTAAATATTATTTTAAAGTCAAATATCTTTTTGCCAGTTCAGTAAAAACAGTTTGCTAAGCCAGGAAATCCTTCAAATTGCTAGAAATACTTTAAGATTAAAATTTCATTTTCAAACAGTTTCTTTCTAAAACATAACCTTTTGAGTCATATAAAAATACCTAGATATCTAAAATAGTTACATCTTTGAAAAGTAAAAAGTATTTAAACTGAGAAAATAAATTTCTAATTTATGTGAATCTATAATAACCCTGTTGGTATGGTTTGGATCTGTGATGTCCTTGAAAGTCTCGTGTTGAAAGCATGGACCCCAATGTAGCAAGGTTTGGAGGTGGGGCTTTTAGGCAGGGATTGGATCATGAGGGTCATGAGGGTTCATCAGCAACTGAGTGGACTACCCGGGAGGCAGGGCCTAGTTGGAGGAAGGTCACTGGGTGGGGGGGCGGGTGTGCCCTGGAAGGGGTTTTGTGTGTGTGTGTGTGTGTGTGTGTGTGTGTGTCCTGGCTGCCAGGAGCTGTGCAGCTTTCCTCTGCCACACCCTTCCACCATGATGTTTCTGCCTTGGAGCCAGGGGACCTTGGACTGAATCTTCTGAAACCTTGAGCCAAAATAATGTTTTTCCTCCACTAAGGTATTCTTGTCAGGTATTTTGGTCACAGGATGAAAAGCTGACAAGCATTCCTGTTGAAACAAAATATAATGAAGAGAAAGTAAGTACAGAAAATAGTCTTACTACAGCTACTGTCTCTTCATGATAAGCACTGGCTGCGCAGAACAATCAGCCTGTTATAGACAAATACACCCAATGTTTCTCTGGAATACTTTGTCTTCTGTTTTGACCAGAAAATAATCCAAGGTACAACTTTACAGAAAAGTTACCAAACTTTTTGAGAATCAAAGAATGCAAAGTGCCTACTATGCACAAGAGACAATGTTCTACAAAGTAAACCATTAAGCTAAACAATAAAATGCCTCTTGTGGGATATTGAAGTGGTTAGACCTATAAATGCTGTAACTATAAACAATGATCTGTTCACATTAATGGCAATTTTTAGCTCAAGGACATTGTATGAAGGTTTATTATCAAATGGAAACTAGAGGCAGGGCTACATGTATGTGAAGATTCATTTACAGGAGTCCTATACTTTTAATATTATCTTCTATAAAGAAGAATTTGAGAAAACCTCAAAAGGTAGATATTTTGAGATATGGGTAATCATTTTACTAATGACTGTATTCTTCACACTCTGAAATAATCCAGTCACGAATATACAAAAATAAAAAAATAAAAACAAAATTGAAGAGAAAGAAAAGTCTCTTCTAGTCAATTTCCAATGAAGTATATACTATTCCTAAGAGGGTAAATAGAAAAAGAAATCTGGGCTGCCAAGGAAAGAAGTTAACACCAGCATACCTTGGGGGTGTTGCATGGAGTCCAACTATTTGGTACCTTTTTCACAAACAACTAGAAAACATTTAAGCACATTCCATGGGCAAGCCAACTAGAAGTTTCCTAGTTCAAACCCCAGCAATCCTTGTGGGCTGAGGAAAATTCTCCCAAGATTCAGGAGGCAATCCTGAATGGCTCCAAAATTCATCCCACACTTTTTATAGAAAATAGTCCAGGCAGAGAGAGCAGCTCCGTCTTTGCCCACCTATCCAGGAATCCATCTGGTATATTTACTATCCATCTATTCATGGACCATGGAATTATAGGATGCAAGGACTGAGTTCAGAGTATTAAAGCTAAGTCCATGTAGTACACATTTAAACATACAAACATAAGATAAACACCCTTAACCTCTTAACTATAGGTTGAAAGAGCACTATTTTAATTTTGTCAATTATGCAAAACTAAAACTCCTTCTCCAAAGATCCACCAGCTGACAGGGTCCTAACAAGAGAATAAGGAATGGCATATAGTTCAGAAATCAAAACTGACATAACTTCAACTTCTGAAATTTTCCTAAGTTTGTAATTTTTTTTTTTTTAATGACTAGAAAACTTTCCCATAGTGATGAGTAATAATTGCTGGCTTCTTCACAAAAGAGAAGAGGAAGTTGGGGAGTGCACATCTACTCTGTAATCACTCCAGGCTGGGGAAGTCAGAGACTAAAGGACAGTCTGTGCTAAGAGCATTTAAAATAAATGTCTCCAGCAGAGTCCCCAGGTCCCCAAGGGAGGACAGGAACACCGAATGCAGGAATTGGCCAGAGCCCCATGGAATCACCCTGGGGATTTCATTACAGTACCTTTCTTGTGATTTCCCTAATGCCAGAAACTGAGCAACAAATTTAAAAAAAAAAGAAAAAGAAAAAAAAAATAGAAAAGTTGTAATGCGGTTTGAAACCAACCTTTGCTAAAGAAAGTATATCCGGGGGCCTAATAAGCTCTGCCTAGTTCTTTATTACTGATGAAAATCTAATGGTCGGACTGCTCTTTTATCTAAGGAATTTTTTATTATCTCAAATGATATGCGTAAGGGCAGAAAAATGAAGTCTTCTTTTAAAACATGCCAACCTGTTCGAGGAATTTCATTTTAGAAATACAGTGAGCTGCTTTATTTATTTATTTTGTTAATGATGATTCTGAAACAGAGAAACCAGGGGAAACTGCATGAGGGACATGGTCCCAGTGTGAATCTGTGAGGATGGGGAAGGACACTTTGGGAAAGATCCAGATGAGGCGTAGAAGGGCTGATGTACAAAGCTCAGCCTGGAGCACCTCAGGAAACCAAAGAGGCTTTGTCTAAAAGTGCTAGTGAAAAGCTGAATGGAGAAATGAAGAAAAAGCCACACAGGGCTACTGAAACTCCTGTATTTCTATGAGACACATCACAGACAGCAGCAATCAGGGGTAAGAGAAGCAGTCTGTGTATCAGTTCAGAGAAAAGCAGCTTAGACACAGTGTAACCATTTCTCAGTCTGGTGGTCCCAGGCCCCAGGTCCCAGGCCAGGTATGTTTCTGGGAATGCAAAGAACAGGGTCAGAGCACCCAACCTGGAAGATGTTCTGTGTTCATGGGGTTACCAGAACAAAACACCACAAACTAGGTGGCTTAAATCAACTGAAATACGTTGTCTCTGAGTTCTGGAGTCTAGAAGTCTGAAATCGAGGGGTTGGGAGGATAATCCTCCCTCTGAACACTGTAGGGGAAAATCTGTCCTTGCCCCATCCGAGCTTTGGGTAGTTTGCTGGCAATCTTGAGCATTCCCTGGTTTGTAGGTGTATCACTTCAATCTTTCCATGGTGCTCTCCCTGTGTCTCTGTCTTCACATGGACTCCAGTCACATTAAATAAGGGGCCTACCCAACTACAGTATCATTTTAACTTAATTACATATGACATAACCCTATTTCCAAATAAGGTCACTTTCTTAATGCTGGGTGATCAGGCTTTAATCTCTCATTTTAGGGGTGACACAAATGAACCTTTAATATCCTCCTAGGCATACCCAGTCCTCATGCTCAGCGAAAAGGACTCTGATGTTCTGCAGGCATTCAGAATGTCTGGGAGCCCATGATAAAAGTTAAAGGGAAATGAACACCCCAAATCTAACTATATGATAGTGAAAGTCAGAATAGTAGTTACATCTGAGAAGAGTAATAGTGACCTAGCCCGAGCATACGGTGCCCTCCTAGAGGTTTGGAAACATTCTATTTCTTCACAGGGAGGCAGCTTATCTGGATATGTTTACTGTGAGGAAATTTATTGGCATACTCACAGGATTTGTGTACTCCTACATTGATATAGTTCCATAAAACTCTATTAAATATTAGAGAAGATAAGGGATCCTGGTAGCCTAGGTAGAACCTTAGAGAGAGGCCTTATCTGGGCAAAGTCACACAGCTGGGAGTGAGCAGCTCCACCCTGTTGATTCAGACGCTTGTTTGGGTCAAGTAAACTTACCAATCAAGAGACGTGCACTCCTAGGAGGCTGGTGTGTAACTGGAAATGCCACAGTAATTCACTTAGAAGAACAAGGAGGTAAGGGCGAAGGAGGCTATATATTTGAATCAGCAAATTGATGACTCCTAAAGGCAAATTCACAGGAGATAATTTAAAAAATTGTTTGATAATCACAGGCCCCAAACAAAGATACATTCTGTAGTGCTAGAAATATGCTGAGGCATTCTGCTTTGCTCTTGGTTCTCCTAGCCACTTCTCCCCAACATTCCATTTTCAGGTTAACTACAGTTCAAGTAAGTTCCAGTGTTTTCTCTCTTCTTCTATTTTAACCACATCTAATTCCTCCTGGGGAACTTTAAGCTCTTATGGTTAGGGTCTGTTGAGTCCTGTTGCTTAATTTCTAAGGAAGAGAAATCACCAACAAAAGACAAGAGTAAAAAGTTGCTGGGCAGCTGGGCATGATGGCACATGCCTGTAATCCTAGCTGCTCAAGAGGCTGAGGCAAGAGCACCTCAGGTTGAGCCCAGTCTCAGTAACTTAGCAAAATCCTGCCTCAAAATATAAATAAATAAATAAATTTTTAAAAAAGGACTGGTGATGTAGCTCAGTCCATGAATTCAACATCCAATACTGAAAAAACAAATGAACAAACAAAAACCCACCAACTACTGGGCAATACCAGACTTAGTAGAAATCATATCATATTTTGGGAGTAAAGGCAAAAGGTTTCTAGAGTTAAAAATAATGCAGATGTCTAACATCAGATATTATATAAATTGAATAACTGATAAATCAAGGAATAAGAGAAAGAAAGACAAATTAGCAGCAATGGCAATAGATACAAATCAAGCATTGATCAAAATGTACATATAAGTTATGAAACTTGTAGTTGTACAAAACCAAGTTGTAAATAGAAGAGGTACTGAAAGTTTCAAAGTCATAAATTTGTAGTGATTCCCTGACTGTTCTCATCAGATGTCTCCATCCTGTGGAAGCCCATTTAAACTATCAAATTTCATTTAGACTCCCATGCCTCAGAAAATGCAAATAAGGCCTGAGTCTAAACTCCTTGAAACTCAATAAGAGCTCTAATTATCAACTAGATAGTTAATGTTTTTTTTTATCATTTTCTTGTGAGAACAGCCATTAAAAGAGATGTATTGCATGCCACATGAAATATACAAATCCACTTTTAGAATCAACATGCAGAATTTGACTGTTTAAAACTGTCTACATAGACCCACTTCCCTAAGTCATAGCTTTGTAGGGAAATACAAATATACAGACCACAGACCTGAATTCTGATCAAACTGGCTCCTGTGACCTCTCCTGACTCATTTCCTAAAGCACTTGACTAAACATCATGCTTTAATAACAGGAAACTTGGAGTAGTTCTCCATCCTCCTCAAAACTCAGTACCCTGGATCATGTTGTTCCTGCTGCCTGGAATGCGGTCCTACCCTGCTTTCTCCCACCAACCTCCAATTCTTCACGGAGCATTTTCCTGTCTACTTCTACAATGCATTTGAGTAAGAACAGAGGAGAGTCTGAGAAGGAAGCATATATAAAGCTGACTCAAGAACAGGGATAACTGTAACCATCATATTTTTAAACCATACAAAAACCTCAGACTAAAAGACATTTAATTTTTCAATAGGCATCTGGAGAGCAAAGTTTTTATTCATTTAGTTTATTCTGAAAAATCCATAGTTCCATTGAACCAACAGATTTCCCCCCAGATCCACTGAAAGCATGTACATGTACACACACTTTGCATCCCTACTGTGCGTCCACGGATCCCTATGGATAGCACATGATGGATGCCCCCAAATTTGTTGTTATTTACTGAAGAAAACTCCAAAGAAATAGAATAACACACGTAGTTGTAATACAATCCAAAGCAAAGTAAGGTGCTAGAAGAAAAGGTGAGAAAAAATTTAGAGTTATATAAGATCAGCCAGAAAGGCTTTCTGGGGGAAGTTAATCTTTAACTATTTGAGGAAGAACAGAGTCGTGACAAATATAATATAGAGCTGCAACGATAATAATGGCAGATAACATTGATTATACATTTGATATTTGGCAGAAACTATGCTGAACAATTTGTTTCTTTCAATCATCATTTCTTTTTAATAATCATCATTGCTTTTTTAAAAAAATGTAGACCTTTATTTTATTTATGTATTTTATTTAGTGCTGAGGATCAAACCCAGCGCCTTGCACATTCTAGGAGAACACTCTACAGCTAAGCCACAACCCCAGCCCCTCACCATTATTTTTTAATCATCAACCTAATCATCATAATAACTTTGGTCAGCAATAATATGGTGTGGACATTATTTCACATAAGATAAGGAAGGTAAGGTTTGAAGAAGTTAAGCAACTTATTCAGAGTCATGTGGTGATAGGCTATGAATCTGGAAATGGAACAAAGTTTATAATGTGGCTTGGATGGGAGAGTGTGAGATGGAAGGAGTAAACCCCTAATCCTCAGAGGAAAGCCCAAGCTAAACCCCTGGGAAGCCTGCCATGGCTTCAGGGTCAAATGGGAGAGTTAAAACAAAGTTCACTACAGGAGTGGGCAGAAAACTTTAAAGATCATTGGGAGAAATTCTCTTCCCTCTACCACAAACTTCTCTGGACTCCTACAGCTCTGCCACCCTGATGAGAACTTTTTGTCCCCCAGGGTATCTGTGTCTCACACTAAGTTAAGTGACACCTAATAGAAATCTTAAAATATCATAATAAGCAGTGGGAACTTAAGCAATGAAATCTCAGACTTATAAAGTGCTTAAAATTAAATGTAAAAAAAAATTGTGGACATAAAATGTTATACTATTAAAGAGGAAAATGATTTGTTATAAACATTCTTGGTACATTTATTTCCTCAGCAATGTAGCCACAAACTTGACTAACTCAACCCAAATAACCACTGAAATAACTGAGAAACATAACATAACTTAGAAATTATGAGACTATGCTGAAAATTTACTGAGCATGAAAAAATTCAAGACTATACATTCACTGACATTTACAGAGCATATCTTCTTTTTAAAAACATTTTTTTAGTTATACATGGCCACAATATCTTTATTTTGTTTATTTATTTTGATGTGGTGCTGAGGATCGAACCCAGTGCCACATATGTGTGAGGCAAGTGCTCTTTCCCTGAGCCACAACCCCAGCCCTTATTTATCTTCTTTGTAAACTATAATTTTTTTCAGAAAGAACAAAACTTTTTCCCTTATATATACAAAGCCACAGGATGAACTTGTTTTCTCCAATGGGTAACATTTTGAGATGAGAAACTGATAATCATAATAATTATACAGATGAATGATGATCATTATAACAAAGTTAAAATAGAGCTAATAAATTAACATTGTAAATCAGTAAGTGGACATTGAGTTATCAGACAAATATTTGCTAAATATGGAATATGCTGAATACCATGTTAGGTAAAGAGGACATAGAGGTAAATATTAGAAAACACCACAGTTGTCCTCTCACACAGAAATATGTTCTAGAATCAATCAAAAGAAAATGGAAAGCCAAAAGTGAATTAAGTTACACTAATTTAAGAAACAAAAGAAAATGAAAAAGAAAGTTTTTATAATAGTAATGGCTAAACATCTTAGAATCAATGGGTAATTGATTAAATGCTAGAACTTCTGTTCATTTCTGATAAATTGGTATTCCTGGCTTATCAGAAATAATTAATTTCAGGTAAGTTTTGTGCAACTTGAAGACTGCCAAGATCATATATTAAATGGGTAGAAATGAAATTCTCAGGCATATATAATCCCATGACAAATACTGCAAGAGTTCTATACATTTCCACTGACAGTGTTCTACACAGAGCATGACAGGCTGCCCAGGAGCCCGGGGGCGGGGGAAGGGGTAAGAACTCAGAAATTGTAAGGCAAGGCCTTTTGCATTATTTGGAATATTGCCTCTTGTACCAATATTGTCTTGTCAATGGATACTAACTGTGATTTGATTGGATGAGATAATTAATTTGGGGTATCTAGTTTCAGATGTTATCAGTCAATTCCAAGACCGTGGAGAGACTCAATATTCAGTCTGGAGAGTGATTGGGATACAGAGCTAGTATTGTAGCATTCTATGCATGAAGGTGAAATCAAGCAAGTATATGAGATATTTCAGAGGATATAAGGAATATTGTACAGGGTTCTCTGAGCCCTGCCCCTTAGTTGTCCAGGCCTAGGTAAGAGAGGAAATCAGTGATGACTAATGAACAAGGAGAAGAAAGGCCAACCAAGAGTGAAAGTGTGTGTGTGAAGCCCACTGCCCACTGAGTCAGTCCTTAATTAAATATGTCAACTAACATCCCATTCCAATTAGAATACAATTCAAACTCCTTTCCAAATTTGAAAGCTCCACAAAGTCTGCCTCCCTCCTATCTCACTGACTACACCTCTTTTCACTCTGCCCTTTGCAGTCTTCTTCAAGTAATCCAATCACTTTCTTTTCACATTAGCCTTCCATTTATCAAGTACTCCAAATCCATTTGTGCCTCAGGACCTCTGTGGGTGCTATTCCCTCTGCTGGGAAAGTTCTTTCTTTTTCCCTGTTGACTACACCCCATGTTGGTGTTATCTTTGCCACACTGATTCTATCTGAAATATGCTTTTCATTTATGGAAATGTACTTCATTCATTGATTCTGTGTCCCACAAAAACACAAAGCTCTATAACAGAACAGGCTTTGTTTTGTTCAACACTATACAATTCTCCCTCCATCCCCCAAGAACATCTGTTATATGGTGAATATTCAGTGATACTTGGGTGAACATAAACAAAGTCTCACCTGATGGACAAAAATGCAGAATGTCAACATTAAAAAACTACTAAAAAACTAAAAAACTACTCTGTTCCCTTGTTGTCCTGCTTCTCCACACAGTGACCCATAGCCGTCCCAACTCCAGTCCAGCTTCTACAACCTATGGAAGACCAGAGTAACTGTATACCTTTGGGGCCATTTTCAGCTTCCTTGCTTATCCTCTAGAGGCCTTATTCTCATCATCTAAAGATCTTTTCTTCCCCAATGAGATTAAAAAGTAAATCAATGCTTAAAAAAAAATCTTCAAAGTCCAATGTTAGGTGCTATTGAACAAAATGAGACCATTTTCAGATTTTATCATTGGCTAGAGGTATCAGAAGGGAAAAGAGAGAATGAAGAAGAAGAGAATCTTTCCATTCAGCTATTCAGTATTTATGATAAGAAAATCTCTTAAGGTCTGGTTGCTCCTTCCCTGTCTTCCCCAATGATTCAGGAAGAGAAAAGTCCCTGGCATCAGAATATTTCATTGTGTTGGTAAAAGATAAGCTAGCCATTCATGTTTGGATGGACAAGATCTCTCCCAGTAAAAAAAACATGAACTTAGAGAAGACAATCAGATCCCACTGGCTCCTTACTCACAGAATTCCCACGTTTCTTAGCCTGACTATACTACGATCAAGTTCCTGGCCAAGTCTGACAAACTACAGCTCATTCTGGGCTGAGTCTTCACCATCAGGAGAAAGAGCTCCTGCTACCCCAAAACATGAAGGGAAGTGTTTCTACAACCTGATATGAAATCATAAATACAGTTTACTGCTGAAACAGTATAGGGCCCAATACATACATTCTATTCCATACATCAAGCTCACTCCAAATTAGACACATTTTAATCTAATGCAAGGCTATTTATTATCCATCAGAGTTGAGACAGAGGTTCATTTCAACTTTGAGGATGGGAATATAGTCCTGAAAAGACTTCTCCCAGACAAGATGAAGCTGGTACTTGAAGGGTGAGAATGAAAATACATTCAGAAAGAAAAGGACTTTTAAATAAAACCCATTGGTTATACTACAATAGTCTGGATTGGCCAGACACAGCATACCAAATTAGCACATCAAAAATGTGCAGAATATAAAAATTATGTAATTGGTGAAAGTCTGAAGCTGTCAAAGGGAACAGGAGACAAACTATGCAAAACAACCATCCAAGAAGCCCAACTTGATGGATAATTAGGAAGGTATATCGAGATCAAGGTATTTATAAATTGAGTGTGTGTGTTCATGTGCATGTGTATGCTTATGCACAAAAGCAAAGGATAAAGACATAGACAAGGTATGGAATAATATATGAAGAATGTGTGCTGCAGAGGCTAACTGAGATGATATAAATCAGGGATACATACAGATCTTCATATGATCCATTGTAACTCAACCTGGAGCAGTCTGATAGACATAAAAATTCTTGTCTTGGGTTGTTGGTAAGATAAAATGAAACAGCATATGAGAACACACAGAAGATCATAGTGGGTGCCATATATATGCTCCATGATTATCTCATCACCTCAATAAAATATAATTCTAGAATGCATGTTAAACAGATGTCTGGTTCTCAACCCTGGATGGAACCATAATTTCCACGGAAGCTATCTGGCAGGCTAGACGATTAACCCATGATGCTTATCAGGGAAAGGTAGGAAGCATACCATTATTCATTTCTGTTCCATGATGTGAAACACAGAAATTATCTCCAACAGAAGAAAATGGTTATTAAATTCAGTCCTCTGCCACTGAGCTCCAGAATCAGAAACTTGAAAACTATAATTTCACAAAAAAAGTATTTTAAGGGTATGTCTCTTAATGGCATTCTTCTGCTAATACTGTCTATTCTCTCTGAGTCTCAAAGATTTTTTATTGATTTGGGATACAATAACAAATTGAATACCTTCACTAAATCTATTTAAGTGTTATTAAAATTGCAGCCCCATTTAATTGCACCACTAAATCAAGACATAGTACAATCTGGGACTGACATTCATTGACCATGTAAAAGTAGTTTTTCAAGGAATACATTATCAGGCAATAAATAACCACATCTCCCTTCCCACATTATAGTAAGGACAGTTTAGGAAGACAGATCCAGGGCAATATAAACACTTTCTAGAAAAGTTCTCATAAAGTTGCCATTATCTAAAGTGCCTCAGAGGCAGTCAGTATTTTTTTTTTTTTAAAAGAGGGGACATTTTTGGAGATCTCGATTTGAAAAGCAGTCCTCAGTGAGCATAAAATGAAGCAATACAAACCGATTTACAGATGCTGAATTGCATGCTTTCAGATGGAAAATAACCTTTTTTAATATCTCCATGTAAAAAAGACCATTTCATGATCTGCAACTAGGGAAAGAAGTCTGAAGACAGAAAAGGCAAATATTCTGGATAGCATAATAGAGGAGACCATCTGAGATCTGATGAAGTTAGGCCTGCTGAAGGTCAGTGTGGACACCAGGAACAGAGAAAGAAGGGCTTCCAGCTGCTCTGAAGAGATGTTTCCTTAGCCATCTACCTAATCATAGTACTGAGGTGGTCCTCTTACTGCAAATATGACTTGTGGTTTTAGAATCCGTGTGGCTTCTGAATCGCTAGCATTCACTATGTCTTCCCCATCCCCACCCCCACACAATTTTAAAACATTACCTTTGAACAGCACCCCCACCCCAGCTTGTTCTCTTCTCACTACCCCCAACCCTGTACCGCTGAAAATACTAAAAGAAGGCGCTTTGGGTTTGTTTTTGGTTACTGGAAATCGCTTTTTATAGATTCTCTTTTAGGACAAAATAACAGCACACAAGAAAGGGGCTGAGTCGCCAGGAGCTCCGGAGCCAACAACCGCAAAATGACAAGTTTCTTCTCCCTTATCTTGAAAATTAACGGCAGACCAAATACTGCAATTTTCTCACTGCCGCCCTTTTGCCCCAAACTACCTCTGTGCTTGTTTTGTTAGGTTTAGGTCTCTTGTGGCGGGAAGAAGGGTTTCTCAGAAAACTTTCCAAGATAAAAGACGAGAACCTTCCAGACCCCTTGCCCCACCTCGCGTCCAGACCCTTTTACAAGAAAACAATAGTGAACGTGAAATCGAGCACCCCCTTTGGCTTCTCAGCCCACAATCTGGCCTGCGTTTGAATAGAGGGTCCCAGTGCGGATCCCTTTAGCTTCCCACCGCCCCTTGGTCCGGCCGCAGGGGCTATTTGTCTGTCTGATCCTCCCTGGCAGCTCCTGGACCTCCGGGCAGTCTCCTAGCTGTCTCCCCTGCACACCACGGCTGGCTCAGGGGTCCTAGAGCCCCCGGGCTCCATGATGCCCGCGCCTGCAACGCGCCCCGAAGCTGGCAGGATGTGTTGAGGGGCGGACAGCGCATCGTGTCCCTCACCCCCAATCCTCAATCTCAGGGGCTCCAAAGCCCGGCCACTCAGACCCCAGGCCTCCACGACCCGGGTCCAGAAGGCAGACTTCCCGCATCACCAGCCTCCCTCAGTGAAGCCAGCCAGAGAGTTACCCGCCAAGGCCCAGGCGCGACGACCGCAGAGGCGTGCGGGGATCCAGGGCCGGGCCCGCTGCTCTCCGCCCGCCTGCGCCGCTCGCTCCAGCCGACTGCTGCCTCTCCGGCGGCGCCTGCCGCATCGGGTCCCCAAGCCCTGGGCTGGCGGAAACCGGAGGAAGGTGGCGCGGGCACGATTCCTTCCCCCCAGCCCTGGCGGGGGAGCTGGAGAGGGCGCAGCGCCGCCCGGAGTCGGAGGCGCCCGCCAGCCCGCGCGCTGCCCGCCACGCCCGGGTCTGGATCCCCGGTGACTGCGCGGAGCGCCTCGGGAGCCGCAGGAAACGCCTCCTGCTCCGCGGTTGTCGCCACCAAGTTCGAGAAGAAAGGTGCAGTACAGATAGAAGCTGCGGGGCTCCCCGTTCCCCGGGGCGGCGAGGCTGGAGCGCAGCGGAGCCCCTACCTTTCCGGCGGGGCGGATAACAGCCGCGCGCCCTCTTCGGGCGTCAGGTACAGGAAAATCACCGCGAAGGGAGGGCGGGCGAAAGGCGGCGGGTGGCTTCAGGACAAGGTAGGAGGATCGGCTTCCACAGCCAAGAAGACACTCCCATCCCGCCCTGGTTTGTTTGGAAAGCTGTAGGAGCGAAAGTGAGGGGCGGTCGGGTACTCCCCTTCCCCGCCGGCCTGGCTCTCCGCAGAAATAAAACAGTGAGGCTTGTCACACCCCGCACTGTTACTTGAGGCGAGATAGGTAGTTTGGTCCCTAGCAGAAGGGGAAGTGTGTTTAGAGAGCCCCGGAATTCCCAGGCTCTGCTCTTTGGAGCTGTTATTTCAGGCAAAAGAACGAAAATGGGATGTGCTTTTTTTTTTTTTTTTTTTCCTTTCCCTTTTTCTTGTTAAAGTAGTCCTCCTAGGGGGAAGAGTCTATGTTAATAATGTCCTCACACTTGGACGGCTCTGAATGCTTTTTAAATTTCAGTGTTTGTCAAATAACTCATTGTCTAGCAAATGTTGAGTTCATAGCTCCAGCCTTTGGACACTGGACACATAATCACATGCAGTCAAGTGACCTCAAGAGAGTATTGCCACTGCACTTAGAAGATGGGGTGTAAGTCAAAGCTGACAATGTACTACACGCTGGAACAAAGTCCTTCACCTGTCATAGCCCTTCTGGTATTTTCCTTAATTATAAAAACAGTCCTTGGAGGTAGCTCTTGTTATTTCCCCAATTTTTCTAATCAAAACACTGAAAGGGCTCAGATAATTATTCTTTGCCCTTTCTACAAATTGCCTTTGACATAAACCACATAGATTTTGTAACTTTAAACATGGCTTTTGGGACATCGAAGTAATTAAAGAGGTTTAGGGAATTTATTCATCTGGCTGATTTTTTTTTCAGCTATAATTTGCTCTTTGTTTCTTTTGAGTTCCTTATTGTTTTTCTATTGTTCATGGTATTCAAAATTAAAACTGTATTCCACCTCATCCCTGCCTTCCTAGACTTTTTGAAGAAATGGGCTGAGGGGAGGGGCCTTCCACTGTTCTTAGATATCCTCAGGTGGGCTGTAATGGCAACTGTTCTCCCAAACTGGTTCAAATGCTGCCTCACCTGGTGGCCTGCTGTGTGACCTTGGGCAAATGACTTCCCTTCAGTATCCTTCCTTTTTGTCAGTAGTGAAGTGAGACAATTTATCTATCTTAGGGCTGAAACACAATGATGGAAATGTTACTGGAGAAGACAACATTTAACTCATTGACAGAAATGAAACTGAGCCAAGTGAATGTGAATGTGTACCTTGAAGAAGATTTCATTGGAAATTCAGTAGAAAGAAGAGCAGGCTGCTCCTGAACAAAGGAAGATGTAAGCTTTTTATTGATTTGCTGGGTGGTGGGCAAAAGTCTAGTAGTTTCCCACTGACCAGGGCACTGCTTCAGAAGATGTTTCTTCTTGGATGATACTTGGACCACGAGTAAGTCATAGTCAACTTTTCCCAGGAACTTCTGAGTTACTCTTACAATTGGTACCATCATCCTGTGCAAACATCCTGGCCTTATGGCTCTGTCTGGGCCTTAAGATAGGGCTGAAGGACTTTAGATGCTTGGGCTGTTTGCTGTAGCTACTGAAAAAGCAGCAAAGGTGAGGTAGAAGAAAAATATACTAGCTCCAACAGTTGATCCAGACATGCAGAGCTGAATGAATCTGACCCAAAAGTTAAGGCAGCAAAATGAAATGAAGAGAGAGATGCCAAACTTTTTCATCCTGTTCTAGTCACCCATCAGACATCTGAAAGCCCAAGTCCAGTGAGTGTTCCTGCCAGAAGTGGCCTTCAAGTCCCTGAAAAGGAATGTAAATAACCATTAGCATTATACCCACACATCAGAAATGTTACCTATAGCAGAGCTGGTGGGAAACTAATAATGTATTGTTCAGCTATGTGGCCTCCAAAAGTTGACTAAGATCAAGTAAAGCTAAAGGGTGTATTTAATTTTTTCCCCTCAGTAACAATTTCGTCTTGTGCAAGCATGTGTTTCTGTGGTTTTATCAGGGTCTCATGACAGGTCTGTTTAAAGAGCACCAAGATAGAGAAACAACATACCATGCTACTAATGTTAATAATTTATTGTACCCAGGGGTTTATTTCCTTGCCCCAGCCTTTTATTCCGTCATGGTGTTCCTTGACTGCCTCAGAAAGAATACTGGACACGATGTTTTTCACAAAAACCACCAGTTCAGGAAGTAAAATGTAGACTTTTAAAATAATACAAAGATTTATTAATGAACTATGGGTTGTTGCTCACCATGAGTCAGTTGCCCTGCACATATCATGTCTGTTCCTCTGACCCACCCTGCAAGTCAGAGTAATTTCCTTGTAGAAATGAAGAATTGGAGCTGTGATTCAATGCAAGCGCTGGAGACCAAAATCAGTTTTTCTTCTGGAATATCATTACTACGTAACTTTCTGTGGCAGGGGCTTTGGATCTATGCAAATTTTTTAAGAAAAATTTTAAATTGAAAATATTGTATAGGCACATGGTTACAACTATGAAGATATTTGGTATTCCTGTGGAATTTGACAAAGGATTAAGTGTGTGATGGGTTTATATGTTGTTAGCCCTCTCTTTAATAGTGTTGTTGGTAGTTGTTTTGGGGCAAATGTTTTCATCACATAAATATACTTTTACTTGGGCTTTTTGTACATTTATTCCTGTAAGGCAAGAAGGATAAGCCATGGAGGTGGGGAGAATACTTGGGACATGCAAAAATTTTTCAAAGCTTCTGAGGCCACAATATTTAGGTTGTATATATATAGGCCTGGCCTTGTTTGCAAGGCTCATTTTTTGATTATGGATGATACAATCTTTTTGAAATAAAATACTATTTCTTGAGATGTGACCTTGCATACCTAGAAAAAGGTAGAAGCCAAATTCCCTTTACTACCTTAGCAGGTCATTCAGCACTTACAGATTCAACATCTAGAGGAAGGTCCAAGAATGTAGTATTTCTTCCTCAGCTTCCTGGGGAGGGGGGGGCTGCCTTCCAAACTCTCATGTTCTGCTTCAAGTATAGCCTTTCCATGAAGAATGGATGGTAAGAATGTCTACTTCTTGTAGGGGAGACCTACTTGTAAGGGTATACTCTCAACAGGAAATCCTATCAGATCATAGTTAGTGAAACACAGAACTGGAGATAGCCATAATGTGACAAGAATACTTTCTTACAATACCCTTTTAAAAGTTAATCATATTTTTTTAGGTTTTATTTTATTTAACATTTCTCAATGCTTGAATTAAGTTCTAAACAATATCTAGATCAAGACTGAGCTTGACTAAGCTAATCCTTTTTACACACAATCCTTTCTCCAACTCAAAGTGAAGATCTCACCAGCTGAGTCTCCCAGTCTGTTTGGATTTTTCTCTCCTGTAAGTAAACGTTTAAAGAACAGGTGCCCAAGCAGTCTAAATCCTAACTTAGGGCTATGACTCTGCCTACACTGTGGAAAAACTATTATATTAACAAAAAGCACTTTCATCCTTTCAAACAGCATCATACTTCACAATCAGAGTAGGAACTCAGCTATATTTTCACATATGTAAATATTCATTGTGATGATTCTCCCAGCATTTCCATTGTACCATAAAGGAATTCAATTCTATGAATAAGTTTATTTTATTTTTTTACTTCATAAATTTTGGAGTTGCTGTATTCTACCAGTCCCTGCAGGTTTTCAAAGGTCTTAGCTCAATCTCAGGGACCATATTTACTCTCCTTTCACAGGCTGGAGGATGGGAGCAAAGATAAGCACATCCCAAGCACATAAGCAAATGGAACATCTGTATGGTGCAAGAACATTTGTGTGGTGGAAGCCATAATTAAGACAATTGACAGAAAACAATTCCAAGTTATTAAAAATAGATTAATATGCAAAATAGATAGAAATTACTATGGAGTTATAAAAAAGTAACCCATTTTAAAATAAGACACAGACTTTAAAAAGTGATTCACAGCATTAATACAAATAGTTCACAAGCATGTGCAAAAATCTCAATGTCCTTTTATAATAACACCATTTGAGTAAAAGTAAACAATAATTAGAAACAAGATTGTCAAAAACTAAAAACATTAATGAAGACCAATTTTGTTAAAAGGTGTCAGGGAACTATATATGGAAGCTTGAAGTGGTACTTCCTTTTGGAGGGCAATTTAGTGATTGTTATCAAATGTACAAGGTTGGGGTTTGAATATGAAAACCCTAATTAAAGTTCTTTAAGTTTCCTCCTTACAGTTTGACCTCAACCCAACAAGCGACCTAGGAGAGAGGAAAAGGGTAAAAGGACCCAAGATCTCTTAGCTGGCTCTGAGCTCTAGTAGCTGAGCTGCTCCAATGCAGACTTACATGCTGTGTAGGACAGTCTCCAAAATGGCTGCATCATAGAGCAGCTTGCTCAAAGCTATTATTCAATTATGGGAAGGGTGAGAAGCCTGGACTGCTGTCCTAGCTGATGGGACACCTATCAATCTTTTTTGGTGGGGGTGGGGGGAGTTGTGACAAAACTGATTTTGTCAAGGGGGCCTGTGTGCCATTAGCATCAGAACCTTGACAGTGACCATGTTTGGAGTTTTCTATTATATTCTACCTCAGAATAAAAGGAACTCATCTACTTCTATACTTTCAGGGAATTATCATGTTAAGATGAGGCTATTTTTGAGGGTGACTTATCAGGCTGAGAAACACTGATGGATTACAAAGTTGGTGCTGGTGATTTCCCTATGCATACCTGGACCTCTCCCATCTTTCTGCCTTTACACCTGAACAAACACAGGAGGCGTGGGGGAAGAAGAGCAAGTTGGGCAGGTATTGGATACACTCAGATGTGTGCTCCCACTTTTTATATTTCTGTCAAGTGCTAAGGGATTTCATATAGATTATATTGTTTAGTACATGCAGAAATCCTGTGGGCTACCTACCAGTATCCCTATTTACCAGATAAGGAATTGAAGATTCAGAGAAGTTACATAATGAATCCAAAGGTGAAGATCTAATGTGTATCAAAGCTGAGATTTGCCCCAGATTAAGTGTTAAAACCCTTTTTTTGCATACCCTTTCTTTTAAAGAAATGATTCATATGAGAAAAAATTAATGTCTATTATTCTGGAGTATGATGTTTCAGAACATTTGCAACTATAGTAAATCTAATGTGAATCCTGTAAAGCTCTAGTTAGCCTTTTGTGAATTGCTGTTAAGCTTCCAACTGAAATAGAATTGAAGTCACTTCCAGTTCCCATTGTTTCCTTTCCGGTTTCCAAAATCAAAGTGTTTCCCCCAGGGATATAAAGAACGCGTATTCTGAAACCCTCATTTTCCTTTTAGCTGATTCAGTGTTCTCCTTTATACCTGAACTTACCTTGGAGGTAGAGCCCATTTTAAAGGTAACCACCATGACAGAAGCAGTACTTTTAATGGCATCAGTCTCACCATAGAGCAAACAATTTCAGCAGCTTCCTAGGAGCATACAAACCCAGAACTTCTAATCTTTATTTCTGTTCCTTTCTGGGAATTGTTGATGATACTACAGCTGTTATAGATTCACGAGAACCAATATGAGTAATAAAAAGCTATAGATGTGGAAAACCATTTGCACCTGAATGTGTCACCTCCAAATTCATTCATCTCTCAGTTTAGGCATCTTTACCTGCTTCTCTCTAAAACAGCCTCCTCTCCCATCCCACCAACTTTATTCCTCCTAAACAAAGCCCAAGAGTAGACTCCACCTTTTCATTCCAGGTTTTTAAAAACAAAAACACAAAAGGTATCTTCTGAATATCTGGTAACTTTTTCTTTCCACTCTGTACCAAGAAAGTCAGTAAACAGAACTTCAAAATGTGTTTACCTTCTTGGAATGGAAAAGGGGCAAATATTTATAGCAGAAGCATGGGGGCTATATAAAGAGATTTCCTACAAATTCTTATTAATAGTCATCTATCAAAATGGGGCAGAGCAAGGCAGTTGCAAGTGAAGAAAAACCCTAGGTAGACTTAAGAGGTTAAGTGGGACAGAAAGGAAATCACATTTGTTGAGTGATGAAAAGGGACTTTGCAAACATTATCACATGTAATGATAGCAAACATGGAAGATGGATGGATCATTTTAGTGAGATAATAAAAAGAGAGCAACAACAATCAGAAACAAAAACAGATTCAAACCTAAGTCTTGCTGAACCAAATCCATAGTGCACACATTCAGAGAAGGATCTAATGCTTTTGTTAGGAAATCCCTCAACTGGCTCTGACATAACAAGGACAAATTTTAACTGAAGAAAAAAAAATGTAACTTCATTTCCAAGTTTCTGAAATTCATAAAATAGTAAGCCATTCATGTCTCTAGTTTTTTTCTTTATTTCTCAGCAAAATTTCCATTACATTAAAATCTTCTTCCTTCCTTCTCCTCCTTCTTTTACTCCTCTTCCTCTTCCTCCTTCCTAGTAGAAAGTGTGCTCTTCTTGCTCTTCTTAAACAACAACCAAAAAAAAAAAAAAAAAAAAACCAAAAACACCTCCATCCAGAAATAGTCTGTAGGGAAAAAGCAAAGTCTAATGCGTCTAATGCAGTGTTCTGAGGACCTGCCTAGTTCTTCTCTTTTTAAATGTTTGTTTGTTTGTTTGTTTTCCAGACAGGATTCTAGGATTCAAGACTTGCTTTTGTAATTAAGCAGCCTTTCCCAAATTCTGTCCTGTTGAGAGATGCTAATCTGAATCCCCAGAACAAAGAATTCCTAGGAAAATAAGATGGAGTTCAAAGCAGGCTTCCCCTTGGCCTTACACAACACACATTAACATATTAATGAGGCAGTTAAAAACAGCAATAAAAAAGGTGTTTAACTTTGCTTACTGGTTCAACACATCTAAACAAACTTGTTATTGTAGGAGACAGTTCTTTTCTTCAGGATTCCCTTGTAATATTCCTTTGTCCCTACCTAATAAACCAGTTAAAACAAAACAATGAAAAGGAGATTGCAGTAAATTTGGTTCTCTACATATTCAGTTAGAGAACCAAGGTCTGGAATCCTTTCAAGAAGTCAAGCATGACTATGAAAGATTTCAGATGGTATTACTTCATGAGAAATATAGTTAGAAAAATATTGTATGGCAAACTTTCAGTGACAGGTTTAATATAAAGTTACTTTATTGTTCTTAAAAACATACATGTATCAGCATTCCCTAGTATTTTGGTATGTAGTGCTTAATATGATTCATCACTATTTTAAACTGTGTTTTAGTACAGAAATAAAACAGATTCTGGTCCAAATTCAGGTTAGTGTCTGAAGCAATTTTCTGTCTTTTGCCAGCTGACTCATCTTCATTCCTACACAAGCTTGTGCAATCTAAATTTTCTGCATTTAAAAAAAAATTTTTTTCAGTCAAAATATTAGTGCAATGGATTCCTTTGGCATCAACCTATGTTACTTACTACTTGGGAATGGAATTTTATATGTGCCTCATGACTACATTTAATCATCCATTTCTAATGAAAACTTACTATATGTCCAGCATAATGGCATGCTAAGTTACCATTTATACAGAATTCTAGATGTTAGAATTCCTGTCTGGAGAAGCACCATGGGATAAATAGGCATTCAGACACAGATGTGTTGTAGGAATTCTGTATGAGTCATGCATTGTGCTTTGCTCATTGGTGATGAAACAGGTTTCCTTCCTTGATGCTTTTAGGTTAGCAGAAAGAAGTTGACTTAGTCCATTCGGCCTCCTCTAACAAAACTCTAACCATAAACTGCTGGTTGTAAACAACAAACATTCATTTCACACAGTTCTGAAGGCTGGAGAGTCCAGGATCAAGGTATTGGCAGATTTGAATGTCTGATGAGAGAATGCGTCCTCATCAAAGACACCCTCAGTGTCCCCCTTGTGGAAGAGTCAGGCTGCTTTCTGTGGCCTCTTTTATAAAAGCAAGAATCCTGCTCATGAACTAATCACCTCAAAGGCCTCACCTGCTAAAATTATCATCTTAGGGGTTAGGATTTCTACTTATGACTTCTTTGGGCAAGGGAAAGATGGCACTGGTGATGAACCTAATGCCAAAAATAAACCTTCCCTGTTTTTTTCTTAAAGATTTTCCTTTGCCAGCATAGTCTTATTTGCTTAAAATAACACATTGATATATTCAGAATTTGTCAGAAGAAAATTTCTATCTAAGCATTCTGAGCTGGTTGTGATGTGAAGTAACTTGTCCAGAAAGGTCTTTAGGGCTCAAACACTGACCATGTCACCTAATATAGCTCCAAGCAATTTGGTGGTAGTTGTTATTTTATGGAAAGTAATAAAATCATGACATGCATACTATGTACAATGCAGGTATCTAAACTGTTATAATAAACAAGTTTTAAAGCTGTAGTGAGTCAGGTTTCAGTCTTTACATGTAGCAGGCTTAAATAGATTTCTAAATGATCTGACACATTATTGGGCCCCACCCTCATGGTTTCTAGTTCTGTAGGATTAGGATACAGCTGGATAACTTTTGTTTTTAATAATTTCCCACAATTGCTGATTTAGCAGGTCTAGGAGCAGCACTTTAAAAAGCATAGCTTAGGGGATTAAACCTACTAATTTCCCAACTTAAAATCATTGTCACAAGACTGTGAGACCTCTGTTGCTTAAAGCTAGGATATTTATAAAATGCAAAGTTATAAGCAGGTGCCAGTGGCAATGATCTATTAATATGAAGCCCAAAACCTCTTTCTATAAACACTAGTTAGAATTGAAAATATTTCAAAGTTGTGGTTCTTTATGATTTGACTTGAAAAAATTGTTTTTCTCTTCCATAGATAGATGTCTTAGAAATTTAATTCAAAAAATTTTTGACTACATCTGTAACAACTAGTATATTAAACTTTGTGAAAAGACAATCACAATGATAGGGAGATAGTTTTGTTTTGTGTTTATTTTCATTTCTTGTGAATTTGCCTTGAGGTCTATCCCTTAATCTTGAGTGGAAAATTTTTTAAAGGCAACATCACAGTGAGCCCCCCCAAAAAAAAAAAAAAAAAAAAAGGACTAGGATAGTATGACAAACTATGGGGCTGACAGCATGAAGGGACAGATACTAGCTAAGGTGTTTTAAAGAAGAAGAACAAGCTGGGCATGGTGGTGCATGCATGTAATCCCAGGTACTCAGGAGGCTGAGGCAGGAGGATTTTTCAGGCTAGCCTCTGCAATTTAGTGAGACCTTAAGCAACTTAGCAAGACCCTGTCTTAAAATAATAAGAGCTGGGGATGTAGCTCAGTAGTAGCATACCCCTAGGTTCGGTCCCCAGTACTAGGAAAGAGGAAGAAGAATGCGGAGGGGACAGAGGAAGGAGGGATTCCAACAAGACCAAATGTTTTTCCAAGAATCTACTTGCAGTCTAAAAACTCAGTGTATCACATGTCAAGAGGACTATTAGAAACACAATAACCAGGTCCAAAAAAGTATCTATATTATATTATTCTCCTCCAGCTGCTATAACAAAGTATCACACACTTAGTGGTTTGAAACAAAGCAGATTTATTTTCTTACAACTTTGGAGGTAAGAGTCTAAAATCAAGGTGTCAGCAGGGCTGTGTTCCTTTGGAGGATGAAGGGGACAATTTGTTTCCTTGCCTTTCCAGCTTCTAGAGGTCACTGCACTCCTCAGCTCACAGCTCTTTCTTGCATCTTCAAGGCCAGCAGCACAGCCCCTCAAAATCATTTCCTCTAACTGCAACCCCTGCTTCCCTCATCATCTCATTGGCTGTCCCTCCTGCCCCCCTCTTCTAAGGACTTTGTGATTCCATTGAGCCTACCAGATAATCCAGGCTCATCTCCAAATCTTAAGATTCTTAATTATGTGATTAATTACATATGCAAATTCCCTTTGCAATAGGTTCTGGGGATTAGAATATAGACATCTAGGGGTGAGGGCATTATTTCCCACACATGCCACTTATTTTGTTCTAGTGAAAAAAAATCTTGAAATTGCTAGTGAGTAGGAAAGGTGAAACGTAGGGGGAATAAAGGGAGTTTGGATAATGGGTAGCAAAACACTGATAGAAAGGACAAGTTCTTGTATTCTTCAACACAGAGGGATGACTGTAATTCACAATAACCTACTATATATTTTATGAAAATCTGGAAGTGAGGGACTCAAAGGCTTCAAACATGAAGAAATGATAAGCAGAGGTAAATGCCGATTGCCCTGATTCAACCAGTCTACACTTGTACTCATGTGTTGAAATGTCACACTGTACTCCTATTAATATATACAATTAATGCATGCTAATAAAAATCTCATAAAAGGCAGAACACTGAGAAGGAATTTTTTTTTACATCCACAAAAGCAAGAGGAAGCTCTGTAGGTACATAAACTCTGTGCTTGCTTTCATTGTTTTAATTACATGCTTTAAACTTTCCCCTAAATTCTGCAACCTGTACACTCAGAAAAATGAGAAATTATATCCCATCTGATTCAAATGTATGATGTGTCAAGATCTTTGTACTGTCATGTGTAACTAATTAAAACAAATTAAAAAATTATGAAAAAGAATGTTTTTACATGCTGCAAAAGAAGAGTAAATATAATTTCATGGGCTTAGATAATGCTTCAGTTACTTTTAAAGAATACTTCATTAGGCTGGGCATGGTGGCATATGCCTGTAATACTAGCGGCTTGGGAAGCTGAAGCAGGAAGATTGCAAGTTCAAAGCCAGCCTCAGCAAAATCAAGGCACTAAGCAACTCAGTAAGACCCTGTCCCTAAATAAAAAATACAAAATAAGGCTGGGGATGTGGCTCAGTGGTCGAGTGTCCTTGAGTTCAATCCCCAGTTACCACCCCTCCCAACGGCCAAAAAAGAATACTTCATTAATTCGTTTTTAGCAGCAAATTATTTATTATTTGGTTATGTCCATATAAATATGAATAAATAAACTTGAATTAATGCTTGACTTTTCAATACTGGGCATCAAATTTCTAGGAGGAAATTGATAAATGGTGTTATAGAAAAGAGACGGTGAAACATTCATTCACTAAACAACAATTTATGAAGTATTCACTATTTGCAAGACTCTGGGCCAAGAGAACTCTGGGGATACATGATGGGGGTTGGGGTTGTAGCACAGTGGTAGAGCTCTTGCCTGTCACATGTGAGTCACTGGGTTTGATCCTCAGAACCACATTAAAAAAATAAATAAAGATATTGTGTCCATCTACAACAAAAATTATTTTAAAAATCAAAACATGATGAAGCTGCAGTATGTATCACTGAGCCTGGACCCTGGAACCCAGGGTTGATGTGTTTAACTCTAGCCCCAGTGTTTACATATACCATGTCCAGGTAAATTACTCATCGCTGTGCCTCCATATTATCACTTATACAGTTAAGATAAAATTAATAACTTGCCATCTAGTTCTTGAGAAGCTTCAGTGAGAATCTTGATAAAGTCGTATATGCACACTGGCATATAGAGTTCAACAAATATGAGCATTGAGGAACAAGAGATGATTAAAAAAACAGAATACCAAGAACTTAGTAATGATAAGCAATTTGGAAGGACTTTCTTGAGCTAAGACCTGTACTTTCTAAATTTATCCTTATATTACTGTATTTATAAAATGGAAGTATAGATTAATATGAGACAAACTCAAGTTCCTGTAAAAGAGTAAGTTGGACTTTAAGTGAAAACCATGCCAGTCCATTTCTTCCTTTGATTAGGTAAC
The DNA here is from genome assembly GCF_047511675.1 of Marmota flaviventris. Taxonomy (NCBI): domain Eukaryota; kingdom Metazoa; phylum Chordata; class Mammalia; order Rodentia; family Sciuridae; genus Marmota; species Marmota flaviventris. The sequence continues at coordinate 79,337,298 of NC_092505.1, forward strand.
AAGTCACTTTCATCAGAAGACTTTTGATACAATGTTCTGAGTCACCCAGCTTTTCAGATCCTCAAGCTCAAAGTGTCCTTGGATGATTCATGGCATGGTCCTGATCTTACATTTTATAGTTTAGTCTTTGTGCTTCATGGGTAAGAACAATAAGTGGATATCCTCCTCATGGTAAAGGTCTTTTCCAGGCTAAACTTCCGCAGAGCAGATTCTTTAGTGTTTGAATGGCTTTTTGCATGGAGAACACATACTCCTTAGACTGCATTCAACCTTCAATTTATCAATTGAATATACCTCATAAAATTTTGAAATTTGTGAAAGTTTTTTTTAATAATCAATTTAATGCTCTTTCTCCTCTTGTTTTGGTGCTTTTTCTTCTTCTTTTTTAATCTTCAAAATGGACAGGAGTAAATAATACCTACCCAATTATTTTCAAAGTATCTTAGAAAACAAAAATATTGATAAGCAGATATAAGCAGAGTGCCAGATTAAAACTTTTAGAAAACCAGTGTCCCCAAATGTAATATAGCCTATGCCCAAAATGTAATTCTATGGAGAAATTATATAAGTCCAAAGTTTAAGTGGACAAGAAGCCAGCACAATTTTACTTTAAAAAATGTCCTATTTTTTTTTTCAGTTGGCTTCTTCTGTAGTTTAAAAATAATTCTTTGTCAACTTATCCAAAAAATGTTTGATGTCTCTGTTTTCCTGGTGCCCTGAGAGAGTATTTGACCTGCCTTTGGATAATCTGGTTCCAATTAAATACATATTGTGCTAAACACTGTGCTTTCTGCTGGCTGCTGAAATAAGGTGACAGGAGAGAAAATGATCCATGAGCTTCTTCATTAGGTCATCAGCAAAGGTTTCTCTGGGGGTGGGGGACTTTTACTTGGGTCCTAAATGATAAGGATAGCCCGACTATGTAAAGATCAGTGAAACAAGCAACTAAGGAAGATTAAGTAAAAAAGAATCAGGATCTTAAACATCAAGTAGATTCCTGTCTAGTCAGGGAGACAGACACAGAATTACCTAATTTCAGCATGTCATGCTTCTATGTTAGCCATGAGAGCAGGGTGCTTGAGAACCTGTTGGCAGGAGTGATTAATCAGAACTAAAGTTAGGGAAGAGCTATGCCAAGCAGAAGGTGTAAGAATTTAGGGAAGCCCTGAGACATCTGTTAAAAACAGATTACTGGGCTCTACTCTGTATTCGCTCAATCAGGATCTCTGAGTTGGCGGAATATAAAGCTGGTAAGAAATTAAAAAAAATATTTCTTTTGTAGTCTATTGACTAGTATTAAGATAAGGGACAACAAAGATGAGTGGGGGGAGAGAAAGGGAGAGAGAAGGGAAAGCATATGGAAATGGTAGGAGACCCTCAATGTTACACAAAATTACATAGAAGAGGATGTGAGGGGAAAGGGGGGGGAAACAAGGGAGAGAACTGAACAACAGCAGATGAGGTAGAGAGGGATGATGGGAGGGGAGGGGAGGGGGGATAGTAGGGGAAAGGAAAGGTAGCAGAATACAACAGTCACTAATATGCCATTATGTAAAAATGTGAGTGTGTAACCGATGTGATTCTGCAATTTGTATTTGGGGTAAAAATGGGAGTTCATAACCCAATTCAGTCAAATGTATGAAAGATGATATATCATGAGCTTTGTAATGTTTTGAACAACCAATAAAAAAATGATAAGGGACAAAGGAATTATTAAACAGTGTAATTAATTGTGAAATGATTCTCATGACAAATTTGGGCCAGGAGATTTTCTACCGAACCTGTGTTGACCTTGTGATCACTGACTGCATAATTACCTTCTCCAGGTAGTTGTATAACACACACAAGTTTGGTAGGTTATTACCATCAGAGACCATAGAAACAAAATAAGTTATAATTAGCCACCTTTAACTGATCCCCTAAACTGTATGTCACAAATTACAATAGGCAATTCACAAATTAGAATAGGCAATTTGTGTGTAAGTCATGGGCCACATAACAATATTTGGGTTAATGGCAGATTACATATGTATTAGTGATCCCAGTAGATTGTAATGGAGCTGAAAAATTCCTATTGCCTATTCTAAGAGCCATTTTAACATTGTATCACAATACATTACTCATGTGTTTGCAGTGATGCTGGTATAAAGAAACCTATTGTGCTGTTAGTTGTATAAAAATATAGCACATACAATGATGCACTATACATAATCCTTGATAATGATATAAATGATGTTACTGCCTTATATATTTACTATAAAATACTTTCAATCACTATTTTATAGTGTACTCCTGCTTATAAAAAGATAAATTACCTATAAAACAGCCTCAGGCAGGGCCAGTCCTTTGGGAGCTGTTCCAGAAGAAGGCATTGTTTTCCTAGGTGATGGCAGCTTTATGCATGTTGTGGCCTCTGCAGACCTACCAGAGAGACAAGATGTGGAGGTGGAAGACAGTGATATTGATGATTCAGATCCCCCATTGGCTTATGCTAATGTGTGTGTTTGTGTCTATTTTTTTAAGGTTAAAAAGTAAAATAAAAATAACTTTAAAAATTTTAAGTAGAAATATATTGAATAATAAAATATTTTGTGTAACTTAATATAGTTAAGCTAAGTGTTATTACAAAGAGTTAAAAAATTAAAAATTTGTAAAACAGATATAGTAAGCTAAGGCTAATTTACAATTGAAGGAAGAAAAACCTTTAAAGGAAATTTAGTGGATCCTAGGGGTATGGAATATGTGAAATCTATAGCAGTGTGCACTAATTTCTGGCCTTCACATTTGCTCACTGTTACTCACCAACTCACCCACAGCACCTTCCAGTCTTGCTAGCTCCAAGAATTATGTATAGTGCATAATTCCTGGAAGGACCCTATACAGGTATCTTTTAGTCAGCTTTGTATACTGCTGTGACCAAAAGACCTGACAAGAACAATTAGAGGAGGAAAAGTTTACTTTGGGACTCATGGTTTCAGAAGTCTCAGTCCATACACAGCAGACTCCATTCTTTGGAACTCGAGGTGAGGCTGAATATCATGGTGGAAGAGTGTGGTAGAGAAAAGTAGCTCAAGACATCACACCAGGAAGCAGAAAAATATATACCCCAAGCGCAAGCCCCCAGTGACTCACCTCTTCCAGCTACATACTACCTGCCTTCAGTTACCATTCAATTCATCCTTATCAGGGAATTAATTCACTGATAGGGTTAAGGTACTTAAACCTAAATATTCTTGCATTGCTTCAAATAGAAGATTTTGGGGGAGACATCTCATATCTAAACTATTTCATATCTAATCCATAACAAGGTCTATCATTTTCTATTTTTATACCATATTTTTTTACCAAGCTTCTTTCTAAGTTTAGATATGTTTAGACACACAAATTCATACCAATGTGTTACAGCTGCCTATGGTATTTAATACAGTAACATGATGTATGGATTTGTAGCAGCAATAAGCTATACCATATAGCCTAGGTGCACTCTAGTTTGTGTAAGTGCACTCTGAGATGTTTGTATAGTGATGAAATCATCTAACAATGCATTTCGAAGAATGTATCCCTATCATTAGGGGTTGAAGGCCCAACATGTTCACATTCTTGGTAAATATTTACTTATTATGTGTCCTTGGAAAACTCCAGACTTAATTTCTCCAAGCCTCAGTGTCCCTTTTTACAAAATAGGGATGTTGATGTGTGTGTGGGGGGGGAGGGAGAGACTGTATTTTCAATTTCAATATATTATCTATTATTTTTCCAAAGCTCTTACAGAAAAACAGACACCGAAAGGTTAAATAATTTTTTCAATGTTGCACATGAAGCAGGCCAAAGGTTAGACCCAAGTAGTTTCAGTCAGCTTTGCATTGCTGTGACCAAAATACCTAACAAGAACAACTGTAAGAAGTAAAAGTTTATTTTGGCCTCATGGTGTCAGAGGTTCAGTCCATGGACATCCAGCTTCAACGTTCTGGGCCCAAGGTGAGACAAAACATCATGGCGGAAGGTTGTCATGGAGGAAAGCTGCTCAACTCATGTTGGCCAGGAGAGAGTGATATCCAGGTGCCAGGGACAAAATATAACCCCCAACGGCGTGCCTCATGTGATCTACCTCCTCCAGCCATGCCCCACCTGCCTACAGTTAGCCCTCATTTAGTCGATTCAAATTATTAATCCATCAAATGGATCCACTGATTATGTTACAATCTTCAAAATCTAATTGTTTCACTTCTGAACATTCCTATATTAACAGGAGCTTTTGGGGGACTCCTTATCTCCAAATCAAAACATCAGGATTCACTCTTGAACTAAGAGGATTCAGTTGAGAGTGATATAATGTAATGAAAGTGTGATGGACCAGATTAAATTTCAATAATTTTAAGTGAAATGTTGACTTTATCAAAGAAAGTGAACTTCAAAGATCTGAGACTAACCCATATGTGAAACTCTTTTTAGGTTTTGTCTATTTTGATTCATCAACAAATGAACATTGGAGTTGGGTAGCATTTTTGAATTTTTAAATCTTTTAAATTAAAAAAAAACTAAGAATTATTGTGGCGGTTTTTATCTTCAAATTAAAACAGAAATTTTTATACTATGACTTTGGGCCAAAACAGTGAATAAAAACTAAATTTTGTCTCTTTGTCCGAAGAAACTTAAAACCCTTTTTCCTATTTATACTTCTTACTTCATTCCTAATATAGGTGAACAAAGAAATTACATTATTTTTTTCATATAAGAATTGTTACAGCTTTCTTGAAATGTAGAACATTAAACTCAAAAGTTCTTAGTTTGAGCTTCTAATCAGCTGTGTGATCTAGATGATACATTGAGTTTGTTTAAATATCAGTTTCCTCATATACAAAATGAAGTTAATGACATTGCTTGATGTAATCACACACTTCCTTACATTTACTGTGCCCATGGTAAGGGAAGCAGTATTGTGTAGGGGTTGAACCCATACTGGGTTCATATTGTGTGTTTAATACTGTGTGTACTGCTGTGTATACTTGGAAAACTCAGATTTGATTTCTCCAAGCCTTAGTTTCTTCATTTACAAAAGGGAGATATAGGTTCCTCTCTCTTTCTGTCATACACACACACACACACACACACACACACACACACACGTTAGAAAATATGAGATAAGGAAAAAATATCTCATAATGTGAGTGGATGTAACATGTGGAGATTCTACTGCTTCTTTCTGATTCCATGCTGTGACTACATTATTTATTTGTCTATCTACTTATTTATTTATTTGTATTGTTGAACTGTGGGTTGGTCTCTGGGATAATCAACCATTGATCTATATCCTCAGATCTTTATTAAACAATCTTATTTTGAAACAGGGTCTCCCCAAGTTGCTGAGGCTGTCCTTGAACTTATCATCCTCCTGCCTCATTTTATGTGACACCTGGGCAGTTGAACTGGCCCCTGTATCCCCTCATACTTTCAACATTCTGTTTATTTGCTAGCACTACTCCTTTACACACTTGAAGATCAGGTTTTTTCAGCATCACTCTATGTACGTTGTGATCTAAAGACAGTCAGGAAAGATGGATCTCCAGCCATCTTCCTATACATATTTCTGGTGTGTTAGTCCATTTTCAATGATGCATTCCTTTAAGTTATGATTTCTTCACCTTGGCATCACTTTGAGCAAGAAAACTGCTGTAGAGGGCTGTCTTGTGCATTGTTGAATACTTAGCAGTGTCTTTGCCCTTACACACTAGATCCCAGTGTGCCAACCAAACAATTTCCAGCCTTGCCAAATGTCCTCTGGAGGATGGAACTATCTTCAGTTAAGAACTTCAGCTTTAGGTCAACGCTGAAAGGAAAGTGACCACGACACTTGGAGTGACCAAGAGATCTTTATTGCAGCTGTGTCTGATTGATAGAGAAGGAAAAGAAAAAGAGAGAAGGAGAGAAAGAGAGCAGGGAAAGAGAGGAGAGAGAGAGAGAGAGAGAGAGAGAGAGAGAGAGAGAGAGAGAGAGAGAGAAAAGCCAGGGTGGGAGAGGACAAAGCAAGGGGTAGGGGAGGAGAGCAAAGCGCAAGAGAAAGAGAAAGCAAGAGAAGAGAGAGTTTCAGCAGAGGAGAGTTTTTATAGCCAAAATCTAATGGGGTCTCTGGGTCTGCAAGCTGCCTTGTTGGCATACAATGATTGGATCATACAGTGGTTGCTAAGGTTGACATCTTTTGAAGCCTTCAGACAGATTGGGCAGGAGCTAGATGTGGGTTTCTGTTGCACCAGATGGGTGGGGGTCGAGTGTTCAGACTTGAGGCAAACAAGCGATAAGGAACCAGACAGATGGGGGTCCAGTGTTCAGCCCACCCTACAACTAACATTTGTTTAGCCTGCTCAGCAACTAACAAACACCTTCTTTCTTACACACACACACACACACACACACACACACACACACTTAATCCTTCTTCCCTCTCCTTTTCCTCATCCCCTTGTCCTCTTCCTCCTACTACTTGTTAATTAAACTTTTCCCCAGATTGTCTTTTTCTGAGTACTATACCTATCCTCTCTTGTAGGCAGGAGAAAAAAAGAAAATGCAGATTCTAGAATCAGAGCCTATGAAGTTAGTATCAGGTTTTTAATATTTGCCCTAAGTGTTTGCATTTAAACTAAAGATAATATCTGTGGATTCCATTCCAAATTTCAGCATAGTTTCTTCATCTTTCCCAACCTTCCTTTAGAAAAATGAAAGCATACTGGTCTTGCCAGGATATGACACATGAAGCACTTATTAGTCACTAAAACTTAGGTAGTCAACTAAGGTTGATAAAGGCTGAAGGAGTTCCCAGGCTGTCAAAATTTTCAGTGGAAAAATTGGGAAAATTTAGATGAGTTGGTCACCCTAAACTTATTGTGCAGCACAATGAACGATGTGGTCTAGTATGTGTATAAAGTATCTTTCACACAAGCACAGACCAAATATCTATCAGTAATAAAAATTCAATTTCAGTCTAAATTATTGTGCTTTTTAAATGTATTGTAAAGTTGATTCCCAGTACAATACTCTTACCCTTTTCTTCCTCTCCATAATTATCTTAGACTCACTGTACTCCAGCATAGTTCATTTGTCCTAATTTTTTGGAATTCTCTTATCTGTTTATTTTGAAGAATAACTGAACATCTCTCTTTTCTCTTCCACCTTTCAGGGCACATCTTCATTGCCACATTTCAATTTGAAGCAGGAACTGGCTTGACAGCAACATACAAAACACACAGTGGGTCAATGGATTGTTGAATTCTTAGCAGCATCTTTGCCCTTACACACTAGATTCCAGTGTGCTGAAAGAAAGGGAGTCATTAGACCCATACCCTCTTCTGTGGGGGAAAAGTTACAGGGTGTTTACAGGCAATAGCACCTATGTATTAGCTTATGAGCTCGTTTCAGTAAGAATCGTTGGAAGTGAAAGCAGAGGAACAAGAAAATAACAGTTGAGGCTTGGTGAGATATGAAGATGGAAAAAAGAAGATATATCCATTTAGGGCACTGCTTATATGGCCACAGGGAGGTGTAAGATGGCCAAGATCAGTATTAGTTCCTGAGTACTGGACAAGAGGCAGAGGTTAAAGGCAAGGGCATTAAAAAGGAATACAATTTGCTGTTCCATTGCATTGGAATAAGCCAATGTCATTTTCTCCTTTCCTTACCCTGAGCTCCCTCCCTGCCCATTTCAAACTTATCTACCCTTAATTTTCTTTTCCTTAAATATTTTTGAAGTCACTACACATACCATAATCTATTTATTTATTTATTTATTTGCAAAAATATTCTGAAGCACTGGCCACAAGCATTTTTTTTTTTTTTTTTTTGGTATGGGGATTTGAACCCAGAGGTGTGTAACCACTAAGCCCCATACCCAGACTATTTTTATTTTTAGGCAGGGTCTTGCCAAATTGTTTATGGTCTTGCTAAATTGCTGCAGCTGGCCTCAAATTTGTGATCTTCCTGCCTCAGCCTTGTGGTGGCTGGAATTTCAGGCATGTTCCATCATGCCCTGCATAAACAATCTGAGGCTTTGAAAGGGAAATATTAAATTATGAAGTCATTGGTCTGATACTAAATGTCCACAGACTTAAAAGATGAAGAAAACATTTCTCCTGTGTGGAAACAGTAGCACTGTTAGTACATAGAAGACTCAGAAAGAGTCTTCTTTTCCTCTGTGAACTTTGATGGTCTGTTGCACATCCTGAGGGTAAATGTTCCCCAAATAACCCTCCGGATTCGTAGTTTGAATGCCCCGAAATGGAATAATTTCCCTTGCCTATAAAGATAATTTCTTCTCTTTAGGGCACACGATGAAAGCATCTGACACATAAGGAAGGAACGGATTGCTGACAAGGGCATCTATTTCTATTAATGGGATTCTGAATTCTGCAAAATGTTCCTGCTTCAGGCACAGTGACTCAGCTCTTCTTTCTTCCAGTGAACATGATTGTGAATGAACTTTGTCCTGCCCTTTCCAGAGCCAGGTGATATTTCTCATCTCATTACATTCAATTCAACCAATAAAATTTATTTTATTTGTTGATCTCCTGCATAGACTAGATAATGTTTGTGTGTGTTTCATCTTAACACATATTATAGAAAATTTTCTGTCATCTCCATAATCATAATTTCCCCTAACAATTCTATATTGAAAGTATTCTAGAAATATATTATCCCATTGGGCTTTGCAGTGCTTTTCTGTCTCTATTGGAACAAATTATCACCAACGTACTGACCAAAACCATGTGCATTTATGGTTCTAGAGGTCAGAATTCTAGGCAAGTCAGTGTCAGCAGACTACATTGCTTCTGGAGGCTCTATCACAGAATGTTTCCTTGCCTCTTCCAGCTTCTGGAGGCCACATACATGCCTTGGTTCATAGTCCTTTCCTCCCTCTTCAAAGTCTGCACATAGCATTTTCAAATTTCCCTTTGAATCTGACCTTCTGCCTTCCTCTTCCACATTTAAAGGGCCCTTGTGATTGTGTTGGGTTTGATGGACAATCCAGGACAATCTTCTTACCTTAAAATAAGCTGATAATCAGTCTTAATTGCATCTGCAACCTCAGTACCCCCTCATCATATAACAACATATTCAGAGGTTCTAGGAATTAAACATGGACATTTTTGAGAGTCATTATTCACCCGTGTTCCAGCTTTATGCGGTGGGTGGTCCTACTGGATTTCCAGCTTTGGTGCTCTGTCATCAGAAACTTGAAGTCACTTGGAGTCTGTAGATACTCTAAGGCAAATGCTGGCTTTGTTTCTTTCTTGCCTCTTAGTTTTCCCACTTTATAAAAAAAATATAGCTTTTATGTATGCCTTAATTTTCTTACCATGTGAGAAAAATATTAAATATGCATAGTATTTTTAAAATAAAGCTTAAATTGCTGTCATTAACTGTAATATTTAAGATAGCAAGTGTCCCACTGTGCCAGAGATCATATAGCTGTTCTTAGAAAATAAAAGTTTGTTCTGGTTCAATAATAATTTACCTTTTTTCCTGCAGGTGTACTATTACAGATACAAACTCATGTCCAAATAACATCCTTTCTCCTCATTCACTCTACTTCATACCTGCAGAAACAGAATATATAAACCCACTAACCCAGGAATGTGAGGTCTGCAGCACATAGCAAACTAATGAGCAATGGTGCCACTGGCAACCTCTCAGCATTGTGCCTTTCTGTTGTCCCTTAGGTTCCTTTTCATAAGAGATATGACAACTGACTGCTTCATAATCACAAGGGCAAGGATAATAATGAATATTTACTTTTATATTTTATTTTAATTAAAGCCATATATAAAGAGAATGTATGTGTTCTAATATATACTAATTGCATCCCCTTGGATCTGGAGAGTGTGCATCAGTGTGTTAGATACCTTCTCATCACTTAGGCTACCCATACATTCTGGGAGAAACCACAACACTTTTATTAAATCATTTTTGTGCATAATTTTGTATGTATGTATGTGGGATCTCTGGTCCTCCTCTCTTTGGAAAGCAAAGGAGTTTTATATGTCTTGTTCAGTCCATCTTACTTCCTGGCTTAAGTAGAAAGCAGGCCAACTTCTAAATTCCTCTAGATAGATAGAGATATAGATCATACATATATAGAAATGTATCACTTTACTTTAAAAATTTTGATAAAGCTGATTTTTGTTTTGTTTAACCTGAAGATTTAGGAGAAAGAGGTGAATTACCAGAAAAGCTAAGAGAATTTATTCATGAAACTAGTTATGTCCAGTGGTCAGTACAAAATAGGAACCAATGCTTCTTTATCTTCTGTCCTTGAGTAGTGATTTCAAATGTTTCTCTTCATAATCCAAAGTACTACAAGAATATTTTCCATCTTCTATGAAAAAGTTTATATATAATGATTAAACATACAATGTAGCTATATACAGTACAAATAATTTTAAGTGCTAGTGCAGCTGCACAGTAGAGCCCAATAAATGGTCAGGAATTATTCTGGATATTTTTTTGAGGGAATTTTTGAATGAGATTATTTCAATTGAGAGAATCTGAGTAGTCCCCTGCAATGTGAATGGACCTCATCCTATCAATTTAAAGACTAAATATAACAAAAGACTTACCTCTCCCAAGCAAAAGAGAATCTGAGGCTGTCAGCCTTTGGACTTTAATTATGATATCAGCTCTTACTGGGTCTCTAGGCTGCTAACCCACCTTTCTCATTTTGGACTTGCTAGGCTCCATAACACATGAGCCAAATCCTTAAAATAAATCTATGTGTCTGTATGTGTATGTGTATGCACACATGTGCACATACATATTCTACTGGTTCTGTTTATCTGAAGAACACTAGTACTATATGCACATACAATATATATGTGTGTGTGTGCATGTATATATGTACATATATATACATTTGTCTATAAACATTCACAAAAATTTATAGGAAATGGAAGTAGACATTTTGCTTTAAAGAGAGATTATCAGCACTGTGTTGACATTTAAAGAAATTTCATTCTTTATACTAATTCAGCAATGCTTATGAAACTTCTTGTTGGGGAACAATCATTTAAGTTTTGAGTCTGGTCTGTTTGAATTCTGGTTCCACCATTTACTAGCTTTGTAACCTTGGTTAAGTGTGCCACATCTCTCATACAACTTTTCTCATTTACAAAATGAGGACATTTATACTGACCCCATAGGACTGTTATGAAAATGAATGAGTCAATCGTGCAATGTTAGTGAGCATAGCAGAGGCAACTTTTTTTATTCTACTTCAGTTATTATCCAGATAGTGATTTTTGTCTTTCTTCCATGTTGATTACTTTATATGATTCTTGAGAAGAAAAGTATCATAATTCCATAAGGTGTGGTTACAAATAATGTCCAAAGACATATGGAAGAATAATTTCTAGAGATATTATCATCATCCTGAATTGGTATTGGATGGCCAAAAAGAAACGATTCATGAGTTATATGAAAATACCTTAAAAATGCAAATGTTTTTCATCAACTGCTCTAAGGGAAAGAGACTAAGAAGTTTAATATGTTCTTATTTTTTTCCCTATGGAATTTCAATCCCATGAAAGTGAAAGAGTTTCAAAAAAAGATTTGCATTTAAAAAATATTCTTGGTGTTCTGCTTTTCTGGTGATCAGCTTCTTTGCTGAGTGGGAGTAGGAGAGAACTTGAGAATTCGTACTTATTTTGTATTTTTTAAAATATTATCTGATATTTGCATAAGCATGGGAAAATTTGTATAAAATGCAGTGACACAAAGTGAGAGCAAATTGTCATGGAGTTATGAGCAGATTGGAATGAGAGGTTAATTCTAACATAAATTCTCAAAAGCTGTTAGTTTCTGAAAGTTTGGGCTAGGCTTCAGGCATTATAGGATTTTTTTCTGGAGCACCCCCAAAATGTCACCAAGTATATCTTTCAGTTTATTTTTATATGGCAAAGTACAAATTAGTATTTTTATATATTCAATCTCAACCTAGACTTTCTTCTTGCTCCACAGAATTCCTAGAACATTCTAGAAAAGGGAACACAATCTGATAGAAAATTTCTGTCATCCATTTTTATTTCATTTTTTCTTAACAATTGTAATTATATATCTGAATCACATATTACACAATTGTTTCCTTAATAAATTCTTTTGTGTTGTTCTCTTGTTGTTCCATGTGACAAAACAGTATATTCCTGATTTAGATTGTAAGTTTTTTTTGAGAGTAGTGATAATGTTTAATACTTAAAGGCATTTGTTTATTTGTTTGAAAATTTTAAAAACATCTACATTTCTTTGGGTCTATGGATTAATGTGGTAAATGATTAAAGATAAGATAGGGAACTAATATTTCTACTTGGTCACTTTATGCCTTACACTTGATAGTCATCCTTTCTCATCTAAGGATCCTCTGATGTCAGCACCATTACATTCATTTCAGTGAAGAAGAGTGAGTGTTTAAAGGAATTTACCAACTTGTGCAATGTTGCTCTGCTAGGACACAAGGAAGCTAGAATGAAACCCAGATCTGTAGCTTTCCAAAGTCTTTCTCTTCTCTTGTCATAAATTTATAGATTTTTATAAATGTTAGACATCTATATGCTATAATTTTGAGTTTATTAAACAAATCTTTGTGTCTCGTATGTTCATTTGCTCATCATCTTTCACCTGTCTCAACCCCAAATTTGTAACCCTGGATTACTGAGGTATGAAGTAAGAATATTTGTCAACTAGAATAGAAAAAAAAAAATAAAAGAACATTTCTTTCTTGATAGTCACAAAAGCCAACCTAAAACAAACTTCGAAATGCCCCCTCTCCCTCCCAGAGGTTTATGGTGGGGTGGAGGAAAGCATCATGGTGAGTCCTCATCCTACACACTGCCTTAGCCTGGCCAGACAGACCAAGGAGCGCTTTCTTCCAGCCCTGAGCATCAGAGCAGAGAACATTGGATGGGGCTGGAACTCTGTGAATGTTTCCTGCTCTCTAAGGGACACTGGTTTCTCATCTGCCAGCTCTTTCCAATGTGTCCACCCTCATGAGGAAAGCTGACAACATCATTTCCTGTTTGGCTCTGCTGTGCTTCATCTAGAGGGAACTTATTTATGTTGTCACCTTTCTCCCTTAAGCACCCGTGCCACAAGCAGGGATGACACTGGGGAAAAGGAAGCAAGAGGAGAGGACAGGACATGGAAAGGAGGTAGGACACCATGTCTTGATAAAGCTTTTTTAGCACATCCTGGAAAGGAGTAGGAAAATACCTTAGAGTTGACCCAATGTACCTGAAACTGCTCCAGATTTTTGTGATCAAGGGACTAGTTCCTGGGCTGGGAGGGGAGAAGGATGTGTCCTCAGAGAAGGTGAAATGCAGTAACATAATCACTTTGGCTTAGTCTCTGCCAGTTCGGTTGGCTGGCCAGAAACCTTTGCTCTGTGTTGTTTTCTGGTCTGTTCTAGAATTTATGGTTATAGGAATCCCCTCTGACCTTTTATTTATCCTTTTTAATTTATGTATTCCACTTAACTGCTGACACCTATAGATACTATTCAGTTTTCTTAATACCTTTGGAACCAAGAAAACAAAAACAAAAACAAAAAACTGTGATTGACCTATTTGATGAAATGAGCCAAACCCATACAAGAATATGTATATACTATATACATGCACACACACTCACACATTTATTTCACAGAATTTTCTGTTGCTAAATGGAGTTTATTTTGCTATGTGAGAATCAAATTAGGAGTTTTCTAGAGTTGGGTACTGTGAGGAACTGAACTTTATCTAACCTTCTTGAGGAATGTTGAAGAAGTTGATGGATTATGTGTCTTACACACACTATTGGGGCAACTGTAGGAAGTGCTGGGGAGCAATTAGCCAGAATAGAGTAAGCCTGATTAAGAATTACAGAAAACAGAATGTCAGAGTGAGCTCAACATAATAACTAATGCACACTGAATAACTGATGTTTACTAAAATTATAATCATGGATTGTAGCTTTAACTTCATATGAATAAATCTGAATACACATTATATCTTTGTTGCCACTTGCTAGATACTCTAAGAATTCAAGTATTTTGTTTAGTTGGTTTTGCTGAGTAATAAACTTGGTTAATTCTGTGTTTATGAATTTTCCTTTTCCTTTGGGTTTTAATCCCCCCCCCCCACCAAGGGATGTGGAATAAAAAACATTTTAAATTCTGGTTTGGAAATTGGATGCACCTTGAGCTCAAATTCCCTGTTCTACAACTTACCAGCAGGAATATCAGGTAAATCTTAATCTTTCTGAGTTCCAGTTTTATCATATGTAAAATAAGAATGGTAATAGCTACCTTGCAAGATTGTTTTAAGGATTAGAGATATTTATCCAAAGCCTCCGGTATATAATGCTAAATGCTCAGGTATTCCATAAATGAAAGGAATACTGCTTATTACAAGTTGAATAAATTATACTTTTGGGGGGGGGGCAAGGAATACATGCCACCATTTAAATTAAAAATTGCAAAGATTTATTATGAAAGAAATGTTTATGGTAGAATATTAAGTGCAGGTTACAAAATCTGATGTATTTTAGAGCTCATATATAGTCCTATTTAGATGTGATATATGAAACAGGAAGAGCCATCCTGCAAACATTTTTAGGGTCCCAAATCAATGTACCAAGAAGGGTGAATGGAGAGTCCCATCTCCTGATGAGCTCTAATAAAGTTATAAACATTTTTCCTCAGATTTTTTGGCTATAAAGTAGTAAATCTCTATTTTTACAACCAGTTTTATCAGTGTGTTCTGAAAAAATTAGCTGTTTTAAATTTGAATTAAAACATTTTTTTCTTTAAGTTTTCTACCTTTTGAGACTTCCAAAATTTAAATTAGGAAAAAGAATCTTAAATAATAACTTATTAATCTTTTTTAATATATTTTTTTAGTTGTCAGTGTTTAGTGTCTTTTTATTTTATTTATTTACTTATATGCAGTGCTGAGAATCGAACCCAGGGCCTCATGCATACCAGGCAAGCGCTCTACCACTGAGTCACAACTCCAGTCTAAGTTATTAGTCTTAACATAGTCAATAGTTGGTGTGATTTGATGGTAATTAAAGGATAGTTTCCAAGAACTATTGAGTAATTATTTCCTATCTTCCTTTCACACCCTGATTTCTCACCAATCACTCACCTAAAACTCCCTGTGCAAGGCAGACACTTGCAACATACTTTAAGTGTGTTTCAGCCACAGTGATTGCTGCCTTGCAAATTAGTAAAATGCGTGCAACTGCCTTTTGATCATCTCAATTTCCGTTGAACTGTTTGTTGACTATGGCGTGTTTACACAAAAATATCACAAAATAATAAAAATAAATAGTATTCATTTACTTGGAATTTAGGGGTGGCTATTTCATTTCTTTTGCATAGTGTGATCACTATTCCTCCTGTGATTTAGGGTCCTATTTTGGTTTAAATATGTGGTGTTCCCCCAAAAGCTCATGTGTGAGAATATGCAAGAGGGTTTACAAGTGAAATGATTGGGTTAGGAGACCCTTAACCTAATCAGGGCATTGATCCACTGGTAGGGATTGACTGGGTGATAACAGTAGGCAGGTAGGGTGTGGCTGGAGGAGGTGTATCATTGGAGGCATGCCTGTGGGGTATATATTTTGTCCATGGTGAAGAGCTCTGGAGCTAGCATTACCCGCCCTTCACCCTTCCTGATGCCATGCCCCCAGCTTCTTTCCTCCACCACATACTTCTGCCATGATGTTCTGCCTTGTTTCAAGCCCTGAGGAATAGAAATCTATGGACTGAAACCTCTGAAACTGTGATCCCCCAAATAAACTTTTCCTCCTCTAATTGTTCTTGTAAGGTTTTTTGGTCACAGTGAAGAAAAAGCTGACTAAAACACTGTACCCCAGGTACAGGGCCTGGGGTGGTTGCTGTGACTAAACTGACCATGTGGTTAAGAAGATTTTGGAGCTTTTTGGAATTTGTGGGAGGAATTTTGGAACGTTTAGAGATGCAATCTGGAAAAGTTTTAGACTGTTGTAAGTGGACCTTCATGCTGGGGGCTCAGAATACTAGAATGCTGGGAGGAGTGTAGACAGAAAAGCAGTGTTCATGAGGTTTCACAGGAAAAGGAGGTCATTCCTGTTATGTTCTGGATAAGAAATTGTCTAAAGTTTGACCATGTTCTGAGACTCAATGAGGTTCAATTTAAAGGTGATGGACTTTTTAATGTAGAAGAAATTTCTAGGCATCATAGCATTTAAGCAATGGCCTGGATATTGTTGAGGCTTTTAGAGAAGTTTATTGTAATAATCAGAAATAGAATGCAAAACAGAAAGATTTGAAAAACTTGCATTAGCCATAAAACTGCTAGTAAAACTGGGGTTGAGGAAGGTATGGTTGTTAAAGACATTACACCACTAAAGAAACTCTAAATACTTTACCAAGAAATAATAGTAAAGTTGCCTTGAAGGCATCAGGCTCAATGGTTTCTCCCTTGAGAAGAGAGCAGTGGGGCACCCTGTTTGCACAGGGCAGCCTAGTAAGTTTTTCACGATCCTCAGACACCCTGGTACTCAGAGGCTGCCACAGCTGTGGTCCCTGAAGGCTTGGCTGCTGCTTGAGATGGTAGAAGACCCTGGCAGCAACCACATGGTACCAGTTCTATAGGAATGCAGGATGCAGGAGTTAGGGGGTCATAGAGACATCCACCAAGATTTCAATGAAGGCCAGGGAGGCCAGGCAATGTGCAGCAGGGTCAGAGTCACTGCAGACTGCCCCTGAAAGGGCAATGCAGGGAGAAATGAGGAGGAAGCTGAAGCTGCAGTGGAGACACCCAAGATTAAGAAATGCCAGTACCATGAAACGCCAACCAAGGAAAGTTGCAGGGATTCAGCAAAGACAACAGAGAGGTCATGTGAGCTGCAACCAGCAATGCCATAGGGTGGAACTGCACAAGCCATTTGGAGAGAACATTAGGATGCCATGTGCTTGAGATGCTCGACATAGAGTTACAGAACTTGTTTGCCCAATTGGACTTTGATCTTGCTTTGGTTCCAGCCCTTCTTTCTGTGCCCCTAATTATCCATTTTGGAATGGAAATATTTACCATATTCCTTTTTTTAATTGTTTTGGTTACATGAATAGAACCCAGGGGTACTTAACCACTATGTCACATCCATAACCCTTTTTATTTTTTATTTTGAGATAGGGTCTTGCTAAATTAGCTAGGGACTTGCTAAATTGCTGAAATTGTGATCCTCCTGCCTCAGCCTCCCCAGATGCTGGGATTACAGGAGTGGGCTACTGCACCTGGCTGTTCCTATATATATTGGATATATGTAATTTGGTTTTTACAGGGACTTATGCTGAGTGTTTGCCTTGAGTCTCAGTGAAGACATTAAACTTGATTTGCATTTGTCTAATTACTAGAGATGTTGAATATTTTTTCATTTATTTGTTGATCAAATGTATATCTTCTGAGAAGTGTCTGTTCTGATCCTTAGCCCATTTATTGATTGGGTTTTTGGGTTTTTTTGGTGTTAAGTTTTTTGAGTTCGTTATGTATCCTGGAGATTAGTGCTCTGATGTGTGTGTGGCAAAAATTTGTTCCCAAAATGTAGGCTCTCTTTTTACATCATTGATTGTTTCTTTTGCCAAGAAGAAGCTTTTAAGTTTCAGTCCATCTCATTTATTAATTCTTGATTTTATTTCTTGTGCTTTAGGAGTCTTGTTAAGGAAATCAGGGCCTAATCTGAAGTGATGAAGATGTCATCTCATGCCAGTCAGAATGGCAGGTATCAAGAATACAAACAACAATAAGTGTGGGTGAGGATTTTGGGGAAAGGCACACTCATACATTGCTGGTGGGACTACAAATTAGTGCAACCAATCTGGAAAGCAGTGTGGAGAGTCCTTAGAAAACTTGAAATGGAATCATTGTTTGACCCAGCTATCCCACTCCTTGGTCCATACCAAAGGACTTTAAAATCAGCATTTTAAAGTAACACAGTTACAACAATGTTTATAGCAGCTCAATACACAATATCTAAACTGTGGAAGCAACCTATATGCCCTTCAATAGATGAATGGATAAAGAAACTGTGATATATATATATATATAATCGAATATTAATCGGCATTAAAATAGAATAAAATGGCATTTTCAGGTAAATGGATGGAGTTAGAGAATATCATGCTAAGCAAAGTAAGCCAATTCCAAAAAAAAACAAAGGCCAAATGTTCTCTCTGATAAGTGGATGGTAATCCATACTGGGGACGGGGCATGGGAAAAATAAGGAGGAACTTTGATTGGGCAAATAGGAGGATGGGATGGGGAAGGGGCATGGGGGTAGGAAAGATGGTGGATTATTACCCTGGGTACATGTATGACTGCACATATGGTACGACTATACATTGTGTACAACCAGAGAAATGAAAAATAGTGCTGTAATTGTGTACAATGAATGAAAATACATTCTGCTGTCATATATACCGAATTAAATAAATACATAAATAAATAAATAAGTTAATGAAAACAAAAAAGGAAACAAACAAAAGAAGACATTAGATTTAAACTTTTGGAACTGTTGAGACTATGGGGTCTCTTGAAGTGGACCAAATATATTTTGCATTGTCAGATGGGAATGATATTTTGGGGGTCCAGGGTGGAATGTTATGGTTTAGATATGTGGTGTCCCCCAATAGTTCATATGTGAGACAATGCAAGAGGGTTTAGAGGTAAAGTGATTGGATTATGAGAACCTTAACCTAATTAGTACTTAACATAATCATTGATCCACAAATTAACTGGGTTGTAACTCTAGGCAGGTAGTGTGTGGCTGGAGGAGTGGGTCACTGGGGCATACCATTGGGGTATATATTTTGTCCATGGTGAAGAGACCTCTCCCTCTTTCTCTCTCCTTTCTAGTACCATGTCCCCAGCTGCTTTTCTCCATCCCACACGTCCGCCATGATGTTTTGCCTCATTTCAGGCTCTGGAGAATAGAGTCAGTCATCTATGGATGGAGACCTCTGTAACTGTGAGCCCCCAAATAAACATTTCCTCCTCTAATTGTTCTTATCAGGTCTTTTTGGTCACAGCAGTGAAAAACCTGACTAAAACAGGTCCCAAACAGAATACAATAACTATGATCAGTATGTAAATGTTTTTTCCTAGCAAAGAGAAACTTTAAATAGTACTAATTTTAAAGTTCCTTATGACCTTATCATAAAAGAGCTTTCTATCTGAATTTTAGTATGCTATGCAGTCATAAGGTCTTTGCAATTACATTGTGAAAAATCATTATTTTACAGATCAAAAAATCTAAGATCCAGAGTAGTTATGGACTGGGGGCTAAGATGAACAGGTAGCAAGGCAGGAGCTTTAATCTAGATCATCACCTTGACTACCAACCCAGAACTCTTTAAACCAAATAGTGAGGCAAGTATAAAACTCCATAGAAACCACTTTCCTGATCAGCATTTTTTTGTGGCAAATTTATTTACTTATTTAATGAAGGGTGATACAGATGTCAGGTATTTATGATAACATTTATGACCACCATTTTACTTTCTATTTCTGAATTTGGCTTTTGAAAATTCTACATATAAGTGAGATAATGTGGTATTTGTTTTTCTGTGTCTGTATTGTTTTCTTAGCATAGTGACTTCTAGATTCATCCATGTTAGAAATAATGCTCATCTTTTACCTCTCCAGAAATTTTAAAAATTCACTTCTGCCCATAGTTTAACTAACCTCAGCTAACCAGAGCTGCTGATTTCTAATCTCTCATATTACTCTGCCTAATAGCATAGATTTCCTTGCACATTGTCATGATGATTCTCCAATAGAAAAAAGGAGGTGGGCATCTTCATTATATCATTTTATACCTCTGTAGATCCACATGAACTTTAAGACCCATGGCTTTAAGTATAGATATTTTAAGTTTGTAGTGCATTAAAAAAATGAATTTTATTTCCTGTGTGGTGAATTAATAGTTAACAGTTATTGAGAATAGACTAGCCCAGGATTTGTTCTATGTATTTCATGTTTATTAACTCAAGTACTTAGACAAGCCCAAAACATATATGAATTCCTGGTAAAATAATCTTTTCTAAAAAAATATTTTTAGTTGTCACTGAATCTTTTATTTTATTTATTTATTTATATGTGGTGCTGAGGATCAAACCCAGGGCCTCACACATGCCAGGCAAGTTCTTTCCACTGAAACACATGTCCAGCCCCTGATAAAATAATCTTTAGGTTTTTTATTTAAAGCTCCATATGCCTGTTAAATAAAATGAGAAAAATAATATCAATTACCTAGAAAAATTATCTGGCATCTGATCTAACTAGTTAACATTTTGACATATTCTTATATGTGTGTGTATGTTTTATAGACATACACACTTACAGTTAAGACAATATACTTTTTTAACTACATACACAATTTTATGATTCAATACTTCTTGACATAAAGATATGAGCTGTAGATTAGTTTGGAGGAAGGAGCGATAGCCACAAATATTCTTTTTACTGAAGAAGGATCCTTTTCCCTTTAGAAGGGTTACAACTTCTCACTAGTCCCATATCCTCAGAATGTATGAGAAAGATGCTCAGTGGCACTGACAAATAACAACTTGGGAGGAAATGGATAAATGTAATTAGTCTAAATCTTTTTTATTTTGGTCCACTTTCTGTTATTTTGAAGAAACAAATAAAAAATCTCTGTATTTCCATGAACTATATCATTAAGCATACACCTGTCAACATTTTCTGAAGGGTGATTCTTATATGAAACGGGGCATCCCTAGTGCCATGGGAAAAATAACAAGTGGAAAGAAGACCTATGCTTGGGACTCCAAAAAGAGCTCTTTTGTTGATAGTTCCTATTTCATATTACATGAAAATATAGAACAGATAAAATGGTAAATTACTATAAAAAGCTTTCATTAAGAACTAATACCTTTCATCAACCCTAGCATAGAAAAAGACTGCAGGGCTCAAAACTAATGTTTTGGAACAACAGATGGGAGAGATTCTGATTGTTTTGGAGTATGTCATAAGGAGTTGAGAGATATCTTGCAGGTTTTATCAGAGTTAAGTTTACATATCTGGAAAAGAAAGAAGATATAATAATCATTTGAGTTGAGTTTTCATAGCAATCTGGATTAAACACATGGTGAGAATATAAGAAACCAGCTGGGAACCCTCTGTCTTGGGGCTGATGCAATTGGTAAATTTTATGCACTTTTTTATGGTACTGCCAATTGTGGGTGATTTAGTTATAATGGAAATTTTTATAAAAGTGAATAATACCATCAATTATTAATAAGGAAATCAAAGGTGGACAGACATTGAAAACATCTACTAAACTTATCAGAGGAGTTCATATAAAGGCAAGGTGATTTAATGTTACAGATGAGAACCTGACATCTTGGTGACCCCTTAGTTTTAATGTGAGGCTAATGTCAACCAATTTTTAGTTATTTGGGGATATCAGTTACACATGGAATTAACACTTCATATTAATGTAATAAAATATTTAAAGTAAAGTTTTTTTCTGTTTCTGGACATTTGTAGTAGTTTTTAGTGCTAATTCTAGAAGAACCTTAGATGCCCTCAAAGCATTTGATAAAATTCATTGTATCTTCAGGATAAAAATTCTTAACAAATTAGGTATGTAAGAAGCATACTTCAACATAATAAAGATCATATATGAAAAACCCACAACTGGTATAATAGTGAATGCAGAGAAAATTCAAAGTTGTCCTCTAATATTTGGAACAAGACAAGGATTCCCACTTTACTCATTTAATCTTGTACTGAAAGTCTTAGCCAGAGCAATTAGACAAAAGAAAGAAAGAAATCATAACCAAACTAGAAAGGAAGAAGTCAAATTGTCTCTGCAGAAAACATCTTATGTGTAGAAACACCTTCAAGGAAGACATACAAATGACCAATAAGTATATGAAAAACTGCTCAACATCACTAATCATGAAACACTGCTCAACATCACTAAATCACACTGCATATCTTCTCACCTCAGTTAGAAAGCCTGTCATAAAAGCAACAATAATAAATGTTGGTGAGAATGTGGAGAAAGGAGAAACTGTGTATACTGTTGGTGGGAATGTAAATTAGTATATGGAGTTTCCTCAAGAAACTAAAAATGAGCTATCATTATGACCCAGTTATATTGGGTGTATAACCAAAGGAAATGAAATCAGTATGTCTAAGAGATATTTGGAGATATCTTCCCTTTCATGTTTATTGCAGAATTATTTACAATAGCCAAGATGTGGAGTCAATTTAGGTGTCCGTCAATAGATGAATGGTGTATTTGCAAAGTGGAATATTTTTAGCCAGATAAAAGAACAAAATCCTGTTATTTGTGGCACGAGGATATGATGTTCAGAGAAATAATCCAGACACAGAAAGACACAAAGCATATGCTCTTATATGTAGAAGCTAAAAATGTTGATTTTAGAGAGGTAGAAAATAGAATAGAGGTCACTAGAAGGAAGTATTGGTGGGGGCGGGGAGGGGGTGGAAACAGAGAAGGGTTAGTTACTGAGTACTAAAACACAGCAGGATTAAATTCTGATTTTAATACTATAATAGGGGACTACAGTTAACATTAATTTTTTGTGCATTTTGAAATAGTTATGAGAGAATTTTTAAATGCTCTCAACATGAAGAAATAATAAATGTTTGAAGAGATGGAAATGCTAATTACTCCGATTTGATCATTGCACATTGTATTCATGTGCTGAAACATCTCACTGTACCCTATAAATGTGTACAATGATTATATGCCAATTAAAAAGCATTGAAAATTCTTCAAATGGAAATTCTAGAATTTAAAATGATATAATTAAAATTAAAAGCTGAATAGATGCTGATTAGATGTAGCTGATTTAGACATTAATAAATGATTAGAATCAGAAAAAATATCTATTACAAAGCACAGAGAAAAAAGGGAATGGAAAATATATTTTAAAATCTTTTAAAAAGATAATATATGTGAAATAGTGAAAATATTTAACATATATAGAGCGGAAGTTTTCAAAGCAGGAAAAATGGACAAAGCAGACAAAATTAGAAGATAAAATGACAGAATTTTACATAGTATCTACTCACAAATAAAGCCATAAACTCCATGCAAATTAAATACAAAGGAAACAATATATAGGTGTATTTTTTTAACCACAATTGTTAAAAATCAAAGACAAAGTGAACATACTAATACAAGCTAAAGGAAGAAATGCATGATCTTCAAAATAGCAGTAACAAGATTGACACTTGAATTCCCAAAGAAAATGAACCACAACTATCAAAATGACACCTAATGTCAGAGCTAGAACATAGGAGGGTACTCGGATTCTGTACCACTAGAACTAATTTCCAAAGTCCAAGTAAAATAAAGACCCCCTTTAACATCATATTAAAAAATCAGTTCCAGGACCAAATATGAAAGATAAAAAATAAAGCTTCTGAAAGAAAACATAGACTATATTTATGGTCTTGTTTTTCTTTCAGTCAGAAAAACACCTTTTTTGTAAAAAAAAAATCAGTTTTATAATATATATGTGTATAATACAATGTGTATAATATGCACAGAGTAAGGAAGGAATATTAAATGGACAGGTGCTGAGAGCCATAGCCAAGTAGGACACATGGCATTTTTGGTTGAAAGGTGACCCTGCTCAGGGATTAGGGTGGCTCCAGGTTTAGGGTGGATCCTGCTGGATTAGAGTGGCTCCAGGTTTAGGGTGGATCCTGCTGGGAATAGGGCGTATCCTGCTGCCTCAGGTGCCCGCTCCTTGAGTTCCCGTTGTGTTCTCGCAGAGTTCTGAGAGAATTGGTACGCAGAGCCCGGTGGAGGGAGTGTATTTTTCCCAGAACGTGTGTGTAGAGTGCCGGTGAGAGTTCGGGAATAAAGAGTTGCTGTTGGAATCTGCAAGTTTTTGTTGTGGCTCGGTTATTTTGTGCCCAGAAAGACTGCGGCATTTGGCGGCCCGTGCGGGGAACGTCTGAAGCTTAGAGGTAAGTGAAATTGCTTGCCCCTGAGGGAAGGCGAGAGAATGGGTGACCATTTCAAAAAACAATGTGTTCTTGTTTTGATTTATTTTGTTTTTGTTTCAAGTTGCCTATCCCTAGAACTTTCTCAGGCAAACTGGGAAAAATGGTTGGCTCAAGGTTTGAAGTTTTTTGGCCCTGAGGAAGAGAAAATTGATACAACAATTTTTTTATTCCGTTTTTGTTTCATTCAGTTTTGGTTTTGTTTTGTGTTATCTTATTGGGTTGCGTTATCTTTATAGTAGATTAGAAATTAGTAAAAAACAAACCAAAAGAGTGTTAAGTAAATTGTTAGAGGTTCAAACCATGGAGAAAGACATTTTAGATCAAGCAAAAGAGAAGGTCTCTCGAGCTAGTCAGACAGAGGAAGAAAATTTAAAGGAAAAGGGGCTATTAGGAAAAAAGCTACAACAGGAGGCTGCTACTAACTCCATTCTATCACCAGAGGGCGTAATTCAACCAACAGCTCCACCTATGGAGACAGCTGAGTGGCCCTCAACCCCCATAGGTGATAAATGGGATCCTGAGACAGGACCTCAAAGATTAGCATGCCCTATACTTGAGCAGGCAGGAGGGCAGCGAATTCACCATGCTTTATATTTCAAAACAGTGAAGCAGTTAAAGGAGGCTGTAACAACCTATGGTCCCCAAGCACCCTTCATGGTAAGCATGGTCAAATCCATTACCAACTTGGACATGACGCCAGCAGATTGGGCTAGCATGTGTAAATCTGTGCTAAATGGAGGACAATATTTGTTATGGAAGGTTGCCAATGAGGAATTTTGCACGGAGACAGCTAGGCGAAATGCAGCAGCCGATTACCCTCAAAGAAATCTAGATATGTTGTTAGGAAAAGGACCTTATGAGGGTCAATGGCAAAAAATTGAATATGATCCTGCTATATATGCACAAATTGCTGCAGACGCAGTTAGGGCATGGAAGACTTTACAAGGACATGGAGATTTACAAGGCCAGTTATCTAAGCTAATACAGAGAGTTAATGAACCTTACGCTGAATTTGTAGATAGGCTTATTCAAACAGCTGCCAGAATTTTTGAGGATACAGAACAAGCAATGCCATTAATAAAACAACTGGCTTATGACCAAGCAAATCGTTACTGCAGAGAAGTCATTAGACCATGGAGACATGAAGATTTAAACACATATATTAAATTATATAGAGACATTAATGAACAAGGGCAAGTCTTGGCAGCTGCAGTACAACAGGCTTTAGATGCCAGGCCAAAAACATGCTACAATTGTGAACAAACAGGACATTTTAAAAGGAATTGCCCCATAGGAAAAGGGTTTAACAAAACTAGGTATAAAAGGAATAGAATACCGGGTATTGGCCCACGATGCCGTAGAGGGAGACATTGGGCTAATGAATGCCGTTCTCAAACCACCATAGAGGGTACTCCCTTATTAAAAAATGGTCAAGGACAAGGTATTTACCCACGATATCGTGGAGAAAGGCATCAGGCTCCATTGCCAAAAAAAGGACTGGGGGGCACAATGCTCCGGGGCCCACAACCACAAATACACGGGGCAGTGGAGGAACCCAGCAACACCATCAGGGTAGTGCCCAGGACACATTGTCCATTAAATCCCTCATCAGACAAACCAGAGGGAGCGCAGGGTTGGACATCTGTGCCTCTGCCAGAGCAGTACTAACTCCAGAGATGGGAGTTCAAATCATTCCCACAGGAGTAAAAGGACCTCTTCCCCAAGGAACAGTAGGCTTATTATTGGGACACAGTTCTTCTACACTAAAAGGACTTATGATAAGTCCTGGGGTAATTGATCCCGATTATGTAGGTGAAATAAAAATTATAGCTAGCTCTCCAAGAGGTATATCAGTAATTTCACCAGGAGATAGAATAGCACAGTTATTAATAATACCCAGCCTGCATGATAAATTTTCCAGTCATAGTGTAGAAAGAGGTTCCAGGGGATTAGGCTCCACAGGTGTAGATTGGGCTATGCTGTCTTTAAATTTAGATTCTCGCCCAATGCTAAAACTAAATATTCAAGGACATGAATTTAATGGGCTACTGGACACAGGTGCTGACCTTAGCATCATATCTCGTCAAGAATGGCCAAAACATTGGCCATTACAACAAGCCACTCAAACGATTCGAGGCCTAGGAGTGGCGACTAATCCCCATAGAAGTGCAATGGTATTAGATTGGAAGGATCCTGAAGGATGTGAAGGAACTATACAGCCATATGTATTGGATCATCTTCCTATAAATTTATGGGGACGAGATGTCCTAGATCAATTAGGTTTGACGTTAACAAATAACATCAATCCTAACGTGCCCACTACTAGGGCTAGACAAGGCTTTAGGAAAGAAAAAAGATTAAGAGAACAAGAACAAGGTATAACAGCACCAATTCAAATAGATCAAGGAATAAATAGACATGGATTGGGTTTTCAGAAAGGGCCACTGAGACAATCAAAATTACTTGGAAATCAGAAAGACCAGTATGGGTTCCTCAGTGGCCCCTGACTAAAGAAAAGATACAAGTAGCCCATGACCTGGTCAAACAACAATTAGCGGAAGGACATATACAACCTTCCGTATCTCCCCATAATACTCCCATTTTTGTCATCAAAAAGAAATCTGGTAAATGGAGATTATTGCAAGATTTAAGAGCCATTAATAATGAGATGGTTATTATGGGACCTGCTCAATCAGGGATTCCTCAATTGTCTGCTTTGCCAAAAACCTGGCATGTTTTAGCTATAGATATTAAAGATTGTTTTTTTCAATTCCAATTCATCCCGAGGATAGTCCATGTTTCGCATTTACTATCCCTGCACTAAATCATGAAGGTCCTGATCAGAAATATGAATGGAAAGTACTCCTTCAAGGGATGGCTAACAGTCCAACTATGTGTCAAATTTATGTTAACAAAGCAATCCAGCCACTTAGAAATCAAAATCCTCAACTACAAATATTTCACTATATGGATGATGTATTATTAGCACATAAAGATAAAAACACATTGCTGGAATGTTATGCCACACTTAAAAACTTATTAAAAAATTATAATCTAGAGATAGCAATAGATAAAGTACAATTAAATTTTCCAATTAATTATTTAGGAGTTCTATTATCCTCAACCATGGTCCGTCCACCAAAAATTCAAATACGAGTAGATCAACTCAAATCACTTAACAACTTTCAAAAGTTATTGGGAGACATAAATTGGAGAAGGCCTTATCTAGGCATAACAACAGGAGAGTTGGGACCTTTATTTGATATCCTAAAAGGTCCATCAGATCCAAATTCACCCCGCATGTTAACTCCTAAAGCAATAAAGGCATTAAAAATTATTGAAACATATATGGAAAATATGCATTTGGATAGAATTGATATAAGTTTGCCTTTATTATTTATTGTACTACCAACAAAAAATATTCCTACAGGAGTATTTTGGCAAGAAGGTCCATTATTGTGGATACATTTATCTTATTCTCCTAACACTATTCTTACTAGGTATCCTGAGGCTGTAGGACAATTAATACTCAAAGGAATAAAAGCAGCGAAGGGAGTGTTTGGAATTTCTCCCAATAAAATTATCACTCCATATACTATGGATCAAATTGATGAGTTAGCTAATGAGTTAAATACTTGGGCAATAATCATGTGTAAATCTAATGTTTCATTTGATAATCACTTACCATCTAATCCTTTGTTGTCTTTTTGGTCTTCGCATCCTGTAGTTTTTCCAAAAATTACAAGAAAAACCCCTATCATGAATGCTCCAAATATATTCACTGATGGGTCAAATAATGGTACAGCAGCAGTAGTTATCCCTGATCAAACTTTTACATTTTTAGTACCCAAACAATCAGCTTAAAAGGTAGAGCTTAATGCAGTATTACAAGCTTTTGTGATGTTTAAAGATTCTGTATTTAATTTATTTTCTGATAGTCAGTATATAGTTAATGCTATAGTATCCCTTGAAGATGCTGGTAGGATTTCTCCTTCCTCTACTGTTTTCTCTTTGTTTTCCACTATACAAAGTCTAATCTGGGACAGAAAAGATCCATTCTTTATAGGACATATCAGGGCACATACAGGATTGCCTGGAACCCTTAGTTTGGGCAACGATTTAGCAGATAAAACTACACATGACATACATATTTTCTCTACACTAGAAGAAGCTACAAATTTTCATAAAAGGTTCCATGTCAATGCTAATACTTTACAAAAGCATTTTAAAATAACTAAGGAACAAGCCAGACATATAATAAAACAATGTCAAAATTATGTGACCTTTTTACCACAAGTTAATCTTGGAGTCAATCCTAGAGGATTGATACCTAACCATATTTGGCAGATGGACATCACACACTTGCCAGAATTTGGAAAATTAAAATATTTGCATGTTACAGTTGATACTTCTTCCGGATTTTTGATGGGCTCCCTTCATGCCAGAGAAAAAACTAAAGATGTTACAGCTCATTGCTTACAAAATTTTGCCACTGTGGGCGTTCCAAAACAGTTAAAAACAGATAATGGTCCTGGCTATACCTCTAACTCTTTTAAACAATTTTGCTCATCATTTGGCATTACTCATATAATAGGAGTCCCATAAAATCCACAGGGACAAGGCATAGTTGAAAGAGCTCATCAAACTATTAAAATGTACTTATTAAAGCAAAAAGAGGGAATTGGAAAGGGGTATGTATCCCCCAAAGATAAACTTAAAATAACCCTTTTTACTCTAAACTTTTTAAATTTGGATTCATCAGGGCTCAGTGCTGCTGAAAGGCATATGTGTCCAAAAAATGTACATAAGCCGAAGGTACTTTAGAAAGATATTCTAATAGGACAATGGAAAGGTCCTGATCCAGTGATTGTCTGGAGTCGGGGTTCTGTTTGTGTGTTTCCACAGGGAGAACAGCAGCCGATTTGGATTCCAGAGAGACTAACCAAAGCGATTTCTACAGACCAAAAAAAAGATGATTTGATTCAAATCCATAACAGCTGATATCCAGAGCTCCAGCTTGGCTATTCTTACATCTGGGACAATGATTAACCAGGATGCTTTTTTCAATATCTATTTTATTGCCTTTTCCCACATCATAAAGTTCTATTTTATTTTTTGAGCTCATACAAACCTAGGTTAATGTTTTTCTGATCAGTTTTATTTTTTGACTGTGGATTTTTTAAACATTGCAATTGAGATTTTACCTGTGTAAAACTACAAGGCCTTTACTATTGTCTTATGTGTTGTATGTTTGTGTGCACTCTTGTGTTTTGTGTTGTATGTCTGTGTGTGCGTATGTCCATATATCATATATGAGGAGCACTCATGAAAAAATGGATCCGAATTTTTTTATTCACGTGATTTTAATAGTTTAATTTAAATTAGGCAAACAGCTGTTAAGGATTATTTTTAAAGGTGGTTAAGAGATCTGTTTGTTTACTTTCACCTTTCCTTTTCATTATATTTAATAATTCTGTTCAGGATAATGTCAATTGTTCAGAAAATTGTTTTCTTAGTACCTGTTGGAATGTTACATATTTTTTTTTAGCATCATTGCCAGAATTCCTATCTTCATCCCAGTGCCGGTGAAGACAAAGATAAAACCAAACTGCAGCTTCTTCTATAGCTATCACAGTAAACTGTATAAACTGATGCATCAATGAATAATAACTCAACAAGTAATGCTCAATCAAGGAGTTGATTTACTTTGGGAGGAAATGAATATATTGATAGATTCCTCCGCTTTGAACTGCTTGCAGAACTTGCCTGGACTATGTATCACTTGTATACATTGTGAACTATCTGTTGGTGCAGCGAATTGTGGTAGTGCTGGCCTATCTTTGCTGATGGTGTCACCAGTGATACAATTTTTCCAAAGGAGCCGTCAATTGGCTTGGTGTCGTGGCATTTCTGTATCCTCCTCCCTTCTGCTAGTGATGGTCTAAAATTTGCGGGCCAACAGAGGTTAGGCAAAGAACCTCACCCCCCCACTGGCACCAAGGCCAAATTTGGGGGCCAACAGAGGTGAGGCAAAGAACCTCACCCCCCCACTGGTGCATAGGCCTATCCACAAGTATGGCTGTATGCTGGACCGGTAGTCAGTGACGGGTATGATCCAATTGCAGTGGTACCAACCTAAGACAGGAGGCTGACGCCTAGAGGTCAGCTCATCCGATGACGGGTAAGGACCATATGTTGAATTGGACAACCTAACAGGCACGGTCCCAAAGCCACATTGCTTGTTGTTTAATTAATCAGAAGGGGGGAGATGCTGAGAGCCATAGCCAAGTAGGACACATGGCATTTTTGGTTGAAAGGTGACCCTGCTCAGGGATTAGGGTGGCTCCAGGTTTAGGGTGGATCCTGCTGGATTAGAGTGGCTCCAGGTTTAGGGTGGATCCTGCTGGGAATAGGGCATATCCTGCTGCCTCAGGCACCTGCTCCTTGAGTTCCCATTGAGTTCTCATGGAGTTCTGAGAGAATTGGTACGCAGAGCCCTGTGGAGGGAGTGTATTTTTCCCAGAACGTGCGTGTAGAGTGCCGGTGAGAGTTCGGGAATAAAGAGCTGCTGTTGGAATCTGCAAGTTTTTGTGGTGGCTCATTTATTTTGTGCCCATACAGACTGCGGCAGACAGGCATGAACCCACCAGCTGAGAGTAGAACATTATCAGTACTTTTGCTGATCCTAGATTGTCCTTGCTCTTCATGTTCCCTCTCTGTCCAAAAAGAAAAACAAAACAAAAAAACACCATCCTGAGATGGTGGTTTTATACCTGGGAGGGTTTTATATGACAATAACTGTTTAAATTTTGTCTCTTTCTGCTTCTCATAGTTCTTTTTTGATTTTGTTCAGTCTGTTGTTTAAAGCATTTAACAATACAGATGAATACAACCGGTGTGATTTGTGCATTTTTACTGCATTAACATATGACAAATTAGCATTCTTGTGTTGATGGTATTCAAGCTTATGTTAGGTTTTTGTGGTTCTGAATAACATCACACTATTTTGTGTACAAAATATACAATAATTTATACATATACAATACACATATGCAATAATTTCTCTAGTGTATATCCCTGATAGAGATAAGGTATACACATATTCTACTAAAAAAAAATCTTTAATGTAGTCAATAGGCAAGCCACAGAGTAGGAAAGTTTATAGATAAAGAATTTCTTGTAAAAAAATAAAAATAAACAAAGGGCGGGGATTTTGGCTCAGTGGCAGAGCACTTGCCCCACACGCATGAGGCACTGGGTTTGATCCTCAGCACCACGTAAAAATAAATAAATAAAATAAAGGTGCTGTGTCCATTAAAACTAAAAAAAAAATTAAAAAAATAAACAATGAAAATAATGCCCAGAAGACTTTTGAACAAGCTCTTCATCAAATGATCTACAAATGTGTGCAAAGGCATTATTATTAGGGAAATGTAAATCAAGCCACAATGAGAAAAATTCTTTTCTAACAAATGGTGAATATTTAAAAAGTTAAAACTGTCAGCAGAAAATATGCAGATGTGGAACTCCAGCTCTGCTTTGAGAGAAAAAAAAAAATGGCACTTTGGAAAACTCTTTGACAGCAAAAACTGCACATTTACATAGAACAATTTGACTCTTATCTATACTTCCAAGAGGAATGCTTACATATGCATATGAATTGTCATAGTACTTGTCATAATAGCCTCAATTTGGAAACAACACAGTGTTTATCAGCATAAGAAAGGATTAATATGACACATTTAGACAGTGGAAAATCTCTTCAGCAATTAACTTGAACAAACTCAGTTTAATGCAAAATCAGAATGAATTTCACAGCACAATGGTAAATTCAACTAAAAAAATTTTTAATGTAGTCAATAGGCAAGCCACAGATTATGAAAGTTTATATATAAAGAATTTCTTTATATGTGAAAGAAGCCAGGTACAAAATGATACATATTCTATGATTCGATATGTACTATATTTAAAAATCAGGCAGAACTAAGTGATGATTACACAGCAGGAGAATGTTTACAGTAAGGGAGGGAAAAGAGGAGGAAATTATTAGGAGGGGACATGAAAGGAAAGTAACCAGACATGCAACCAAGAGATCTTTATTGCAGCGGTGTCTGATTACAGGGAAGGAAGAGAAAAAAAGAGAGAAAGAGACGGAGAGAGAGAGAGAGAGAGAGAGCGCAAAGTAAGAGAGAGGGAGAAAGAGAGAAAGAGAAGGAGAGTGGGAGAGAGTGGGGGGGCGGCAGGAGAGAGTTTTTAAATCTAATGGGGTCTTTGGGTCTGCAAGCTGCCTTGTTGGCATACAATGATTGGATCATACAGTAGTTGCTAAGGGTGTCATCTTCTGCAGACTGGGCAGGGGCCAGATGAGGGTTTCTTTTGCACCAGACAGGTGGGGGTCCAGTGTTCATCCTTGAGTGGGTTTGAGTGTTCAGACTTGAGGCAAACAAGTGATAAAGAACCAGACGGGTGAGGGTCAATTGTTCAGCCCATTCTGTAGCTAACATTTATTCAGCCTGCTCTGCAACTAACATTTCTCCCATTTTGTTTTTCTAAGTGGCATGGTGATGGAATAATTCCATCTGGCTACTTCCTGCTGAGAAGGGGCAGGCGGTGTGGGTCCTACCTGGGAGAACTGGGGAATGTTCCAGGGACAGGCTCAGGAATACCAGGGTGGCTAGAGATAACATCCAGTGGCTATAGACAGTTATCTCAGAAGGGGCAAAGTCCATAAAGATTCCTTGAAGCCATAAGTTATCAACAGCATCAAACCATTTCTGAGCAGAGGAGATCCTTGGTGTCAGACATTGGTCCTATCGTAGGGACTCTAGGAAATATCAGAGGTGGCTTGGTTGAATTCAGCAATGTTAAGGGTGACTGCCCAATTGCAGCCAGTAAAAGGGCAATCACCTTGACCCATAAACTGAGAGTGGGTGGTGCCATCCTGGTGCCATGTTGCTTGGATGTAGAAGCACCATCTGTGGGTTGGGATAGAAGCTTGAGAGAGATTAATGATTAGTGTAAAAGAAGAAGAGGGTTGACGAGAAATCTTGAGTTTGGTGGGCCCCAGCGTGGTGGAAGTCCAGGACTGGACATTTGGAACAGGTGCTTTTTTAAGGCGGGAGACATGGTACCAGGGCCACCACTGGGGTAGTAAGTATGACTGTATGGGGTCCCGTCCAGTGAGGTTCCAATGATTGAGGATGCAGTTCCTGAAGTAAAACTGCATCACCCAGTTGAAGAAGTTCCAATTCAGTTTATGGTTGTGCTGGGATTGAGGCAATGGGTGACACAGGAAGGCACTTCTCTGCGTGTTCCCTTAGGAGTTTGTGTAGAAGTGTGAGATAGGGCAGGTAAGACACAAGGGGCGGAGGAGTGATTGGAAAGCTCTGGTTGATTAAGAAAGGACACCCACGGAGTTGCTCAAAGGGGCCTGAGTGAGCTCTAGGGGCTGCCCAAATTTGGGTGAGGGTCAATGGCAGGAGATTGGGCCAGGAGAGCCTGAGTTTAATAGCAGGTTTAATGAGATGATCCTTGAGGATGTTGTTAGGCCTCTCAACCTTCCCAGAGAATTGGGGTCAGTAGGGGATGTGGAGCCTTCAAGTGATGTTGAGGCCTTTGGAGACTGGTTGAACAACCTGAGAAGTGAAGGCTTGACCATTGTCTGATGGGATGGAGGTGGGAAATCCAAACCTGGAAATGGTCTGCTCAATGAGGATGGAGGCCATGGTGTTAGCAGTTTCCCTGGAGGTAGGGAAGGCTTCTATCCAACCTGGAAAAGTATCAACCAAAGTAAGTAGATAGCAAAGCTTTTTGTTCCTAGGCATGTGGGTGAAGTTGATCTGCCAGTCTTCGCCTGGCTGGTGGCTCCTCATCTGATGCGTGGGGAGTTTAGGTTTGATGCTTCCTTGTGGAGATATTATAGAGCAGACAGAACAAGTGGAGTGGACCTGTTAGAGAGTAGTTCTCATTCCTAGGAAGTAAAAGAGAGGTTGTAAAAACTGGAAAAGGGGTCTGGGAGGGTTTTAAATGGGGGCGGAGTCTCTGGAGCTGGAGGAGTTGGTCATGAGTCATAGGTCTTCATCTTGAACATCAGGGGCTGGTAGTCTTGAAGAAGTTGTTAATTGACCAACTGGTTGGTGAATTTGTGTATCTGATCTTGCAGGGACTTCTGTAGGCAATTTAATAGACATTGTCCTATTAGGACAAACATAAAGAGGACTAATAGGGGTCCTGCAAGGGGGAGAAGCCAAGGCCATACTTGACTGAACATTCCTCATGGAGACTGTTGGCCTAGTTACTGTTTCCTATTTTCTAGTTGTTCTTGTCCTTCATTACCCCCAGGAATGACTGTGTTTTGGTTTAACTGTTTTTGCTAGGTATTTAAGATCAAACTGGTCAAAATTGATGTTGTTTCTATCTATTGTTAAGAGTCAGCTGAGTTCCCATAGGGGTCACTTGTGGGGGAACATGAGAGCAGCTTCTTAGTTCTGCTAGTGCCATTTGCGCTAGGATGGGTCCAGGTCTTCTTGACCATGTGGCTTCCCTTGGAAGCATCAGGGATGTCTCCTTTCTCCAATGACCCTCCTATTCATAGCAAGTGCACTGATTGGCTTTTCATTCTCCAGTGGTCTCATTAATCTCCCTGATCGAGAGGTTATGTGGCCCAGAGTTGCAAAGCTCTTTTAGAGAAGTTCCCTGTTCCCTGGATTCAGACTGATTCAGAGGGTAAGAGCCAAATATTGGTTTTCTTGGCCATTTTAATTTAACTTTAATTTTAAGCCTTGATCAAAATATCCAGCAGGCCAGTTTCACCAGTCTTAAATTAAGAGTACTGGGCTTTAACTGAAGTCTGGCCTACTTTGGAGTCATTCTGACACGTAGTAAGATGGGAGGCAGAGCCTTATCTCAGGTAAGGTGGGGCTTTTTATAAATCTTAGGTAAAGTGGTTTAGTTCTGAAGCTGATATTTGTTTCTTAAATATCATTTTATAAAGTTTACATATATTGTTGTTCGAGGTCACATGAATATTAGCTAACACAATATGATATTACATTTAAATTGTACCCCAATGTATACAACTTTATATTAATCTTATTGATAACAGGTCCAGTTATAGAACATTAAATAATATAAATAAATCTCCAATATGTATTCCTATAAGCCTAAAATTACCATGCAACCTTTTTGGAGAACATCAGCTTTATCTTTTAAAGCTT
Source organism: Marmota flaviventris (assembly GCF_047511675.1). Lineage (NCBI taxonomy): Eukaryota > Metazoa > Chordata > Mammalia > Rodentia > Sciuridae > Marmota > Marmota flaviventris. The sequence goes on from NC_092505.1 coordinate 79,372,585, forward strand.
CTATCTTAAAGACCTGTATACCTGGAAAATATGAACACATTTAATATACAAAGAAGAGTAATAATACCACAATTACATTGATGTTTTTATATTAATTAAGTTTAGCTCTTAAAGAAATAACATATTGCAATATTGTAAAATAACAGTTGTTGTTTAACCACAGTTGTATAATCCTTAATTCCTTCCAGATTACTTGCTCAACAAACTTACATAAATAACCAACTCACACAGACTTTCTTTATCACGTATTAAACCCACTTATTTACTTAATCACATAGACTCTCTTATCCAGAAACACTTTTCTCCTTCTATTAAATATGGTTTCCATGCCTAGAGCCTTCGAATTTCTCTTTCCCATCTGTTAACTCCTTCTTTATTCATATTTTGAAACAATCCTTGTAAATTTCTGATTTTAGACAAATTATTCCATTTTAATAAGAAATATTTTGTTATTACAGTATACAGTTAATCACATCTGTTTACCATTTCATGAAAACATAAACAATGTTTAAGTATATAGAATTATACTACTGTAGGGATGGACAAGTCAAAGCACTTAAGATAGCAGGAAACAGTTTTATTTGGCTGCAGACAGGTTTAGAGGGCACAGCTTCTGTTGTAATCAATTAATCCACTGAACCCCAAGTTCAGGTAGTTTCAGAATTTTATATCCAGCATGTAAGGAGAGGGGCTTGGAAGTTTACAGTCTGCAGAAGTTCATATAAAAGCAGTTTTTTTTTTTTTCATGGTTTTGGGCAAGTTAACCCTTCAAGGACAACACCCGAAGAGGGGAGAGCTTCTTCTTCCCTTTCTTTCCTCCCCCTGCCAGCTGTTACCATGGAGCCCAACTTGTAACTTCTCTTATCTTAGAAATATAGACATATCTGTGAAGCCCCAGCTCAAGGACAAAGGCCTTGTTTACATATTTTTGTGAAAAACTAGTAAGGGGGTGTCTAGCATTTGGAGTGCTGATTTTTTTCCCAGCCATTGGCCAAGTAAAATAGGGTAACTTGAAAAGAGGAAGTTTATCTACATTGAACTTTTTGTAGAGACTCTTTTGCTGACAGTCCTAAAATCAGCCATGGTGAAGATTTCTGGAAAAGGTCAGTTAAGAGTTTTCTGTAGGCCTGGGCAGGGAGTGGGAAGAAAGGAAGATGGGGCTGAGAGCAGCTTGAGTGCAACTGAGAATGAGGAAGGAGATTTAAAAGAATAATGGGAAAAGGGTTTGGGATTTTCCCTAGCAAGGAAAACTTGAGCAGTAGAACAGGTAGAGCAGAGGTGAGGATGGGAGCAAATATCCCAAAAAGCCTGTAAGAGATTTTGAATTCTTAGTAACCTGTTTTCAGTGATGACAAAGCAACTTTAAAGGTCATTTTCATCAGCTCTTGAATAGGGATCTAAGGGCCCTCCTCAGCCTGTTTGAGCTCTGGGTTAGTTGGTAAGAGGGCCTGGTGGGACCAGGTGTGGGCAGTGACAGGAGAAGAGAGGAGTGAGTGGGTGGAGGGATACCTTCAGTACCTGCTACCTCACCCAAGGGGGCAACAGTCTGAGGAAGGACGGTGGTGTAGGTTTTTGGACCTAGAAGTTGGAGGGGAGAAAGGAAGTAGTTGAGTCAGGAGTGATGTGGAGGGGCTGGGGCAGAAAATTGAGGGTGAGGACCTATTCAAAATGGGTGATAGGGTGGAGGTTCATCATCAGGGTCAAAAGTAGTGGATGAATCCAAAGGAGAAGAATGTTGCGGATCTGTGGTTGGGAAGGTTGGTTTACAAGGTAGAAGAATTTGTAGAGGTATGCAAGAGGTACAGAGAGCAGGATTGGATCAGAGCAAGAGGAAGGCTTGGATATAGGGGATTTTTATCCATTTTTTGAATGCCCACAGTAGTTGTAAAGATCCCTTAAAATTGAGGGATCTAAAGACCTCAAAGGGGGCTATTTGCTTTGACTGTTTAGGGGATAAGTGGCCCAATCCTGGGTGCTATATTTGATCAATTTTTTGGGTTTGCTGTTCGGTGTCAAGGAGAGGGTCTTGTGGTTATCTAAAAGACATTGTAAGGGAGAGTCCACCGGCAGAGAGGATGCATTACCCATGTGGCAAATGTAGTATAAGGGGAGGGGGGAAGGAACTGATTTATTGGGAAAAGGGGCATCCCCACTAGAGCCAAAATCAGACAGTGCCCAGTGACGGGTTCAAGCTGCAGAGGTTGGTCGTCACCAATTTCTGACAGTGGAGGCTCTCATCCTGGACAGAGTTGGAGCCATGGGAGACCTTCGCCAAGGCTTTTTGGGACCCCTCCTGGAGGGGCCAGTGACTCCCAGGGCTGGAGAAAGGAGAGTGGAAGGGGAGGGTAAGTGTACCTACAGTGTCCCAGTCCTAAATGTGAGAGGACTTTATGAGGATCACCACAACCATAAAGGTCTGGGTGGGGTGTGATTCTCCCTCTGGGGCACCACAGAGGCTGCTGGACCATCAACAGTTAGTTCTTCGTTATGTGTTCCTGGAGGTTACACAGTCCCTTGAAATACAAAGTCTATGCCTGGGGAAGGGGAAGGGAAACAATTTTGGACCCGAGAGTCGAATCTGAGGGAGGAGGGAGTCCCTGATGACCACTGTGTCCTTGAAGGCTGTGGTGGGGTGTTTTCCTCCCTGCAGGTGGGCAAAGAGGTTTGTTGGATGATCAGCGCAGTCAAATCCTCCCGAGACCACCTTTGGGTTTAGGACTCCAGGAAGGAGAAACTCACCAAACGAAGGCCGGTGGTGGATGCAATTCTGGCGGTCGAGAAAATGGGTTCAGGTCCTCTGGTGAGTGTCAATTCTAAAGGAAGAGGGACCTAAAAGTGGGTTTTCACCCTCTTCCCAGGTTTCGGCACCAGATGACAGGAAAGTGACCACGACACTGGGAGTGACCAAGAGATCTTAATGTGGTGGTGTCTGATTGACAGGGAAGGAAAAGAAAAAGAGAGTTGGCGGGGGAGAGAAGAAAAAGAGAAAGAGGAGAGCAAAGAGAGAGAGAGAGTGCAAAGTGAGAGAGAGGAAGAAAGAAGAGAGAAGGAGAGTGAGAGAGAGTGGGGGGGGCGGCAGGATAGAGTTTTTTATTTTTTAATATTTATATTTTAGGTGTAGTTGGACACAATGCCTTTATTTTATTTATTTATATGTGGTGCTGAGGATCGAACCCAGGGCCTTGCACGTGCTAGGTGAGCACTCTACCACTAAGCTACACCCTCAGCCTGGAGAGAGTTTTTATAGCCCAAATCTAATGGGATCTCTGGGTCTGCAAGCTGCCTTGTTGGCGTACAATGCTTAGATCATACAGTAGTTGCTAAGGGTGTCATCTTCTGCCCTTAGGCAGACCAGGCAGGGGCCAGTGTGGGTTTCTGTTGCACCAGACAGGTGGGGGTCGAGTGTTCTGCCTTGAGTGGGGTTGAGTGTTCAGACTTGAGGCAAACAAGCGATAAGGAACCAGACGGGTGAAGGTCAATTGTTCAGCCCACCCTGCAGGTAACATTTGTTCAGCCTGCTCTGCAACTAACAGGACACAGGAGGAGCTTTCCTGCCATGCCTATGTTCTATTTTTTGATTCCATGGTGGTTTAAATAATATGAATCTTTTTGTGATAATTCATCCAACTCTATGCTAATGGTGTACTTTTCTGGGTGTTATATAGCAACAAGATTTATTTAAAAGTAGGGAGATCAAAAGAAGTTAACTGTGGTTATAATAGAAGATAAAATGAGCATTTCCTGAAGGTCACAGGTCTTTGAGTTTGTATTTACTTTCTTCTTCATATCACCCTAGGAAAAAATTTGTTTAATGTCATTATTTTCCAGATGAAAATATCAAGCCTGAGAAGGAGTAAAGAACTTGTCCAAGGTGTCAAGGCCTAATTTTCTGTCTCCCAAGCTTTTGTTTTCTGCATCATACTTAAGTTACCTCTTGTATTTTGGTTAGAATTTATAATTTGCCGTATTAGACAGCATTTAATTTAATCTAGATGAATGAGTCCAATCATGTAAATTCCAAAGAAAAAATCCATTTTATATAAATCTGTCTTTGCTTTCCAGACAACCCTTTGTTGAGAAAGCTTATCAAGGTGAGATAGGGTAATACTATTTCTCAATAGTAGACCTGGTGATCTTTGCTCCCAGTTGCATGCAGCTGAGATGGGAGAGTAGTCAACATGATTTACTGCATGCTCTCGAAATGAAAGAAATGTAAACATCATAGTTTTCCAATTCAAATCAATCTGTTGTCCCCACAAACATTCATGAAACTTAAAGGAAAATTCAACTTTTACTTAGTAGAAAATCTAATTTTATCTCAGGATTCTGAAGGAATCTTGAAAGTCATTGGCAATTTGAATATGGACTTCTGATCATGCCTACATCATGGTCACTGTCAAAACGTTCATTTCCCAAGGTGACCCATGTTATTCCTTATGTGAGAACTTGGCAGCATCGCCATGTATGGACTCTTTTCCACCACTCCACTCCCTCACATTCAGGCACTTCCTCTCTCAACCCTCAGAACTCTGATCATGTTAGATAATGGAGGTCCTAGATTTTGTTCTAGGTTTATAAAAACAAAACTTTAACTTCTTTTCTGGCAAAAGTGAAGCTCAGGCTCTCAATAAACAAATCTTCAACAACCCTCATTAGAATAGAAAGAAACATTTTTTCCCCCATTAACACAATACCTTTATTTTATTTATTTATATGTGGTGCTAAGGATCAAACCCAGTGCCTCACACGTGCTAGGCAAGTGCTCCACCACTGAGCTACAACCCCAGCCCCTTTATAATAAATTCTTTAGTCTATATCATTCAGTGGTTCTGCTTTCCTGATAAAAATCTAATTCAGGGGGCTGGAGTTGCAGTTCAGTGGTAGAGCACTTGCCCAGCACATATGAGGCACTGGGTTTGATTTTCAGCCCAAACAAATAAAAGCCCATCAATAACTAAAAAAAAAATAAAAAATAAAAAAAACCCCAAAAATCTAATACAGAAAACAGAAAAATCCACAGGAAAAAAAATAGAAGCAATCAGAAGAGAATGTCCATATTCTCCCACCACATCTGCCTGTTTCCTTCTCCCTCTCCTCCTCCATTAGCTTCTGAACCCCCCTGCCAGATTTTTCCATCAGCATACAAACATGGTGAGGTACCTCTATCTTAAGAACACACTCTTGACTTCTTTCTCTAACTAAATAGCTAGGCAGCAAAAGTTCCAGAAATAGTTGTATAAACCCCTCACCTCCTTTTTCCTATCCTGTGTTTTCTTTCTTCTTCTTCCTTTTTTTAAGAAAGAAACATTTTTAAGCCTGCATCTAAGAAGAAAACACAAATACACAGAATTACAGCAGTGTCCTTGGAGGAAGCTGAGTGATTCATAACCAAATATAACCAAAATACACTGGGAAAAATCTCAAAAATGTTTGGAACACAATTGAAATAGGGGGATATGGAAGTTCCTAGCAAATAGCTTGGTAAGGTTAACTTTTTTTTTTTATGGTGCTGGGGATTGAACCCAGGGCCTGTACATTCAAGGTGAGCACTCTACCAATGAGCTATATCCCCAGCCCTTGGAAGTTTAACTTTATAACCACAGGTCAGTCTGGCTGAGTTATATTCCCTCAAGAAACAAGACCATCCTTTGGGAAAAGTTAAGTAGTTGGGAAAAAGCATCCCATATGCTTGGGATGAGGTGGCACTGTGTGAGACAAGTTATCAATGCTAGAGGAGAACTATCAGGGGAGATACCTTCACGAACAACTACATGGACATGCACACATATCCAAGGAAGAGGTGAGAGGGCAGCCCCTGAGTTCTGGAATGCTGCAAAGCCTAGTAGTGGCGAGCCTGGGTGTCCCAGGAAACAGGAGGAATGCTGAAGTAATTCTTTAACTGTAGCTCATACCCTTCATTGGTTTTCTCAGGTTGACATGGTCTGAGAAAAAAGGCTTATGTGTATTTGGATCTATGATAATATAACATAATTCATAATTATGGTAGTTACTCTAGTGAATGAACTTCATTAACATTCCAGCTACTGTGGTAAGTACTTTACATTCATCACGTCAATTATCACCCTAAAAGTAAGTGACATTAGTCCCATTTGACAGATGAAGTAACTAACAAGTTAGCCTCAGAATAATTAATAACAGGGCTGGGATTCAAATCCAAGTCTGCATACAAAGCCAATGTCTTCCTCATCATTTTACATTTATACTAAGAATAAAGCCAATTTAGCTGGGCATGGTGGGGCATGCCTATAATCTCAGTGGATCAGGAGACTGAAAGTTCAGAACTGGCTTCAGGAATTTAATGAGGCTGTAAGCAATTTAGGAAGACACTGTCTCTAAATTAGAAATAAAAAACAAAAGAAGGGCTGGGGCCAGGCATGGTGGCACACGCCTGTAATCCCAGAGGCTTTGGAGGTTGAGGTAGGAGGATACCGAATTCACAGCCAACCTCAGCAAAAGCGAGGTACTAAGCAACTCAGGAGACTCTAGCTCTAAATAAAGTACAAAATAGGGTTGGGGGTGTGATTGAATGCCCCTGAGTTCACTTCCTAGTACCATAAATAAATAAATAAATAAATAAATACCAATTTAAATAACGTTATTTCCTTCTTCTGACCAAAGTAGAATGCAATGGAGACTGTAGGCTCTGAAACTGACATTAGACATGGTAAATTTAAACTTGTTAGGATCAGTAGGTAGAAAATACACATTTCCCAAATATGTAGACTGGAAAACAAAAAGGAGAATCACAAATTTGAGGCCCTTCTGGACAATTTAGCAAGACCCTATCTCAAAATAAAACAGAAAGATCTAGTGATGTAATTCAATAGGAGAGTACTTACATAGCATGCATGAAGCCATTGGTTTAGTCTTTTTATATGTTACTAGAAGTAGTGCATAAATTTTAATGTTACTGGTAACTCCGAATTGGCATACATCTTTATTTTTCCAGTCTCTGCCTTGATTTGACATAAATATTTGAGTGCCAAATATCCATGACATACACATGATTTTGGAAAAGTTCATTTAGTATTATTTATTTCCCCAGAGGAGAGCTTCTAGAAGTAAATATTTTGAAGATAACCCATTTCTAGGTGATTTACCATGTTCCAATGCTCTGTGTATCTGCTTTTATGCTGGTCCCATGCTATTTTTGATGTCTATAGCTTTTTAGTAGATGTCTTATTCTTATGGCATATTTTTCATGGTACACAGTAGAGTGCTTAGTATGTACTGATAATAAAAAATTAAACACTCAGTTTGTGGAAATTCCTATGACACTAGAGCAGTAAGAAATTTGAAATACATATAAGACTTTTATCTCTAGCAGGAATAAGCATCAACCACCTAATGGGAAAATACAGAAGCATTTATTACAGCAATATACCAGTCATAAAGAAATTACTAGCTTCTCTAGTATTCACTACAGTGTTTAGGTCACACTTAGAATGCAATTCCATTGATTATATACAATGAAGCTGAAATTTCAGAGGTCAGGTGATTTACCTATGGTCATCCAGTGAATTAGGGGCAAGCCCCCTATCTCCAGCCTCAAATCTCAGGTTCATATCATAATACAAGATTTTGCCAAACCATTGTCCTAAGACACTGCTCTAAGAGTACATGTTATGTGCTTTATTATGCTTTCAGAGTCACATCAGAATGTTAAATATACCAAGACATAAATAAACCTTCTCAATTTAGTTCACTTTGGAGTAGAGACCTTGAAATATAAAAATTAATTTTAAAAAATAAATAATTGAAGAATGTAGTTTTATTTTTTTCTTGTGAGATAAATGGCATTAAAAAATTGTATCACAGGCTTAAAAATGCTTTCAGAATGTCATGTCAAAATCAAATAGGCAAAAAAAAAAAAAAAAAAAACAGTTCAAACCACTACACTAATTACTCTTCTGTTGGTCTACTATTTGGCTGACATTGGACTACATGATAGCCCTTCATATTAGGATAAAACACAATTGTCTCAGACAGATAAAAAGCAAATCTACTGGCTTTTTGTTTTAGATCTGTAAAAGTGCCTTGGGTTTTTTTAGGAGGTGCTTCTTGGTCATGGGATGACCAGCTGACCACCCTCCCTTCTACTTTATATGTGAGAACTCTGGCCCTGCAAAGTAATAGGACTTGCTAAAATTCGTTGCAGAGATGAATTCCCACCAGGACTTTGGTTTCCTGCAGTCCTTTTCTACTTTTATTCCCCTGACCCAAGGGAGGGTATCATTAATAAGTTCAAGTTCTCTGAGGAAGGAAGGAAGGAAGGAAATGAGCATCTTTTAAGAAAGTATGCTGCTGAGAGGTCTAGGAAATCAACCAGCCCTAAACTGCAAATCTCTATTTCTTCTTTCTCCCCTTTTCAGCCAGAACTTCAGGCCACTGAAAAGCTGGGGGTAGGCACATAGGGCAGTTGATAGCAAAGAGTGGAGGCAAATTCTTTCTTTTGGCACCAGGAATAATTACAAAGAACAGGGCTGTAGTCTATCATGAAATCTTAGTTTATTCCTGCTGGGTTTCCAATTAAGTTAACTACTACAGAAATGTGTTAATATTTGGTCTTTTTTCTTAAAACCATTTTGTATATTTTAAAGTAAGTAAGAGAATTAGGCTGGATGTAGTGATGCATACCTGTAATCCCAGCAGCTCAGGAGCCTGAGGCAGGAGGACTGCAAGTTCAAAACCAACCTCAGCAACTTAGTGAGGTTCTAAAGAACCTAGAGAAATCCTGTCTCTAAATACAATATTAAAAAGGGCTGGGGATTGACTCAGTGATTAAGTGTCCCCGGGTTCAATCCCTGATACAGAAGAAACAAAAAGAGAGAAAATTAGAAGTTGAAAAATTAACAAGTAACATTTGAAGATTATCAGGTTTAGATCTTCTGATAGTTTTCAAAACCAAATTGTTGTTTATATAAAATGATGAGGTGTATTTACTACCAAGTAACTGATTATATCTTAGAACTTTAGAACAAAATCATGCAGCTACCAGGTATGTGGTGCACACCTATAATACCAGAGACTCTGGAGGTTGAGACAGAAGGATTGAAAGTTGGAGGCCAGCCTCAGCAACTTAGCAAAGCCTTAAGCAACTTAGTGATATCCTGTCTCAAAATTACAAAACAAAACAAAAAACAAAAACAATACAAAACCCAAAACAAAACAGAGCTGGGGATGTAACTCAGTGGCAAAGCATCTCTGGGTCCAATCCCCAATACCCAAAAAGAAAAAATAAAAAAGAATAAAACCATGCACCATTAAGAAATTCTTGATTAATTTCAACAAAATTTCACTTCTAACACCATAAAAAATTATTGGAACTGTTTATTTGAATGTAATTTTCCTTGCTTTGGTATTATTATTTGAAGAATTTAAACATTATGTTTTTTTTATTCAAAAGACAAGTAAAAATTCAGGTATGGATTAATTCATTCTGATTGGGAGCTAATGGATTGTGCTGATTTGTGTGAGTGGAATTACATAAAGTATTTATATGGAATATTAAGAAAAGCATGCTCTTCCCCATATCTGGGACAGAAGGCATCATAATTTATTCCTGTTTTCAGTTCTTCACATGTAGCCAATATTTTTTCACCTCTAAGTACTTTGATTCTGTTGAAGGCTATCTTTATCCTGGAGTGCTCACAGAGTGTGGCTTTAGCTCACCCACACTTCCTGAGGACAGAAATGTAATGAAGGACCAGCATCAACTCCAGAGGGCTGGTAAAAGTTCCTTCCAAGTAAATCAGGAGCTCTAAATCTTGCATAAGGTTTTACATTGGTTACTTCACTAGGAAGGAAATAAAAATTTATTTGCTGCATTCTTACTTGGTGCGTAGCTAACTAGGCTATAGATCTTCAAGTTATTTAAAAATAAAGCAAAAACAAACATTAAAAAAAATTTAGTCTATCCAAGTCCCTCAACTAGAGGAGCTGTCTTATTAGGTCCGAGTGGAGAAGAGAAAGAGGTGATTATCTAAGAGATCTGATGGGCACAGGATCAAGACCTCTCCTGCTTCCTGAAGACCAGGGATTTCCCTGTGCAAACAGCCAGCAGTGCTTCCTGCGTGCCACAGTGGCTGTTTTAGGTACTTACCTTTCCCTCCCTCTTAGAGAGTTCTCCTACTGCTCAATTTCCAAGAAGATACTTGCACCAGGAACCTTAAATCTTAGCTTCAGTTTCCTGAATCTCTTCCTTCAGCTCTTTCTAGGAGGTTTTATTTCAACTAAGAGACAACACAGACTGTCAGTGTCAGGCAGCTGCAGCTGGGTGTCAGAACATTTGCTATCAAGGTCACCACTCTCAGAAAACTGTACCAGTTGCTAAGGGTTGGATTGACAGCCTTTCACACATGGGACAGATGACCCAGAAGAAAAATAATGCCAATTCATAACAAATGTTAAATATTAGTTGCATAGCTGGGCATGTTGGTGCACGCCTATAATCTCAGCATTTAAAGAAACTGAGGCAGGAGGATCATAACTTCGAGGCCAGCCTCAGCAACATAGTGAGGCTCCAAACAACTTAGTGAGACTGTCTCAAAAAAAAAAAAAAAAACATAAAAAGGTTTGGGGATGTGGCTTAGAGGCAAAGTGCCCCAGGGTTCAATCCCTAATGTAAAAAAAAAAAAAAAGTGTTAGTTGCATAATGCTTACAACAGTTCCTGTTGTATAGGAAATGTTTGACAAAAGCAAAAACCAAGTAGATTAGAGGAGACAAGTAGGGCCACAAGAGTCTTAGGTGTTAAAGTTGAAAAAGAGGCCTCATAGATTGACTATGGTCCCCAAAGTTCAAAATTCTGAGGTATACCTGGAACTTCACAGTATGACATTATTTGGAATAAGGGGCTTTGCAGGTACAATTGCAACAAAGATTGAGATGAGACCATACTGAATTAAGTTCAATGAAGTGTCCTTATAAGAGACGGAAGAGGGAACATAGAGAGAAGGCAATGTGAAACTGGGTTCAGCTTTAGCACGTGAAGGAATGACAAAGAACACCAGCCACCACCAGAAGCTAAGACAGGTGTGATACAGTTTCTCCCTAGAGCGACCAGGAAGAACCAACCTGTGGATACCTTGAATATGGATCTTTGGCCTCTAAAACAGTAGGAAAACAAATTTCTGTTGTCCTGAACTACCCAATTTGTTCTTGTTTGTTGTGGTAGCCCTAGGAAACAAATACAGGTCTTTATCTTGAGTAAACAAATTCTCTGTTTGTCAGACTATAGAAGAAAACCAACAAGTTTTGTATTGGAAGAGTAGAGTGAAGGGTGTCTAGTTGCCAGTATTCCCTGTGACCTTAATCCAAACAGATTTGTATATGCAAAGGATATCAATAAATTGAACAGAGCACACCTGTCAGTCTTACAATAGATGTGGATTTTCTGGCAACACATATGCTTATCTAAAAAATATCCTGTGAACCTGTGCAACCACATTTATGATGAGTGACCTTGCCCTCCGATAGCCACAGATGTCTGTTCCAGTGGTGGACTCCTGAGTTTCTAGGCAAATTCAAGTTGTTCTCATAGTACTTTAGAATTAGGATTCAAAGAATATGGTCAGGTTTTGCTGGTTGTTAGAATGAAGGACATATCAAGTCCAGAGGACACAGTTGACCACGAATTATTGAAGCAGAGAACCTGCAAAAGAGAGAATTGGCAAGGAGGAAAATAGTCTGAAACACAGACATGGACAGAATAAAGGACTATATGTAACTGGGGAGAACAAAGGACCAAGAAATTATCTGCCTTGGTTTCCAATTCAAATTGTCGAAGATTCTCATAATAAATTCATTACCACACTTCACTCATTGTAGTCGGGCTAATAGTAGTTCCTCTTTCAGTGTTATTCTAGGTCTTAAAAGTAAAAAAATTCTTAGTATGATTTAAGGAAATCAAGCACATTAACGCGAAGCACTTGGAAGGGTGTACACTCAGGGTGTATCAGCCATCAGCGTTATTACCCCATACTTGAAAATGGCTTTTAAAATGAATCCCACTTCTATTATCATTTTATGCTTATAAGGAAATAGCACACTCAAGTGCCCTTCCACATACACTTATAATTTCAGCTTTATAGTAAGTCATCTTACCTCAACAGAGAGTAACAATCAGTTTCAGCACAAAGTTCACTTTATCTTTTCTGATATTATTTTAAGTCAACAAACATTCTAAAAAACACCAAGTAAGCCATGATGAACTAGTTAGATTGTGGGTATATTTATTCTGGATGTGTTGACTCCCACTCATTGACCTCTAGGTCAAGTTGCAGAACCTACTCTAGTTTAAGCAGAACTATTGTGTAAGGGAAAGAAAGAAAGAAAGAAAATAGCATTACCTTAAAGCTTGTTTTCCTGGGAACTGAACAACAGTTTGAGCTTGTTGGCTTAGAAGGAAGGCAGACTTCCTATCAGGAGACAGTTGTACCTCTGTTTAGGAAAAGATGAGAATGAGTATGGGCCTTCTGAGGCTGGTTCAAACAAAGAAGTGTTTAGTAGTTCACATATTAAACAATAGATTTTTCCCTCTCCTAACTCAATGATTGAAATCCAAATGCTGAGATGTTGGGGGAATTTGGGGACAGAGACTGCATGGACCCAGTAATACTTAGCGAACCCTGAAGAGAGAGATGGCAAAATGACCAAGAGACTTTGGGATAGTAAGATAACCAATATCTATTTAAAATTGTTGGCTTGTTTGTTTGTTTTGTGCTTTGCTGTAATTCCCATCAATTAATCCCAAATTAAATGAAAATTGTGAGCCACAAGATGGAGCTGGTTAAAGCCAAAAGATAATGGCAGCTGTAGGAGTTCTACAGGAAGCCAACTTGATGTTAACACATTGGAGCCTTTTGAAGCTAACAGGTAGAGACATGAGGAACATCCGGGCTGCCGCTGTTTTTCAGGCCTTCTTTGGAAAGCGGTCTGTCCTTTAGAAAAATTAAACAGAAGAGCACATTCTGAAGTAGTTCAGGAGTCCATTGACCCGTGGCCATCTGCACTATGTTTCACTTAAGGAAAACAACAACCCCAGGCATCTTGGGCCCAGTATTAACTGTAGCACCACAGAGATGCCTGGTGACCAGTTTTCTAAATCCTGACATCTCTGTAATAATGATGGGGAAAATGTGATGACTATTACTGTGAGCTCTGGGAAAGAGGCAAGGAGACCCAGGCAAACAATGTAGAGTACAAGTATCAGTGTCTGAAGGCTGGAATAAATTGGCCTACCTCTGCCCTGAACTGGATGTTAGGAAAATAAACTTGCCCTTGAAAAGCAACTCTCTTTCTCTCTGTATATATTATTGGAAAGTATACAGAATAATTTGACAAACCTCCAAATACCCATCACCCACTTTTAAGAAACCCTTTAACCTTTATTTCTTCCTCCATCATTTCATGCATGATTTATAGTCTAAAGCTCTAAAGGCTAAAAATTCTTACTTTATACATAATCACGATATAATTATAACATTTGGAAAAATAATTGATCATAATTTCTTAATATCATCAAACATTCTGTCAATAATTAATTTTTCCAGATTATCTCATATTATCTTCTTTAAATAATTATTTTAATCACTATCAAAGCAAAGGCCCATTTCCTCTCTCACTTCTTATTCCATAATTTATTTGTTGAAGAATCTGAGACATTTGTCCTGTAAAGTTTCCCATACTTTGAATTTAGTTGATGGTGCTCCTGTTGTGTTCTTGTTCTCTCCTGAACTACCAAGAAAAGGCAGTTAAATCTAGAGGCCTGAACTGATGTAGTTTCAGTCCCCCCTGCCACAAATATTTCATAAACAGTGCTGTGTCCTGTCACCAAGAAGCACAAAATGCCCAATTAGCTTTCTTTTGTGTTATAGCAGCCATTGGTAATAATTGTGTAAGTTATTTTTTAAAGAATTGGCAAAATGGGGAGATTTCACACTATATTATTTCCTCATTGTTTATCATCTAGGATATTTCTATACAGTAAGACTTCTATTAACTACTTTCTTACTTTAAGTTAGCTTTATATAGATATGGCAGGTTAAATTCTTGGTATTTTTTCAGAGGAAGTTAGCTCTTTCAGAGGTGACCATTAAGATATGTGTGTGTGTGTGTGTGTGTGTGTGTGTGTGTGTTTAATATCATTATTATCTTACAAGTTGAAGCACATTTGACATGATCCATTGCAGTTATTTTTCTTTTTCAGGTAACCTGTCCTTGACCAAAGGAAGCCTCTAAAGGTTCTGCGATGTTTATTTGTTTGTTTTTAGTAGTTTTCTTGCTTTCCTGTAAGAGAACAGGATGAGGATGAGGATGTAGCATAGTATAGTCACCCAGTTCTATATTTATGAACTTTGGAAAAACCTGTTTTTAGATATAGAAGCTATTGTGATATTTTTTATTTTCTCAGTCTAGAGGAATGTGAGCAAGTGAAACCAAATCAAGTAAATACAAGGTTAGATCCTCTCTTATTTATTTATTTATTTATTTTTAAATATTTATTTATTTTTAGTTGTAGTTGGACACAGTACCTTTCTTTTATTTATTTATTTTTATGGGGTGCTGAGGATCAAACCCAGGGCCTTGCATGTGCTAGGCAAGTGCTCTACTGCTGAGCCACAGCCCGAACCCCTAGATCCTCTCTTTATTTAAAATTTTGATATTTGGGGGCTGGAATTGTGTCCAACTACAACTTAAAAAAATAATGTTAATAAATAAATAAAATAAAATTTTGATATTTTGGTCAGGAGTAGTACTGCACACCTGTAATCCCAGTGACTTGGGAAGCTGAGGCAGAAGGATAGCAATTTAGAGGGTGGCCTCAACAACTTCATGAGACCCTACTCCCCCATAGCCCCCAAAAAGAGAGAAAAAAATAATTAGGTGAATCCTTTTAGCACAGATCAATGTTGAGAAGGTTAACATAGGTTGTATGACAGGATGATGGTCAACCTGGTATCAATAATCGCCACCAAACAAGTTTTTGAAAAACTTCCTTTGATCCAGATAGTGAAAGTTCCAGGAGGGAACAAGCCCAGTGATAAACTTTGCTCAAGGGACAGTAACATGTTTGGGCTGCATTCCTGGAGAACATGATACGGTCATTCTCTGGATTTCAGTGGTAACCATGGTGCAAGCTGCAAGCAAGCCTTTTCCGGATCCTACCTGTGCTCTTTAGCTTTGATGTAGATGCCTCCACTATACTTTTTATCGATATAGACACTATTCCAACTGTACAAGTAAGTTCCTGCAAGAAGGAATGGGAACAATTCTTCTTTTACCTTCAGGGTATCAGGGGCTCCCAACTTCATGAAGTTTCATATAAATTATAACAGGAACAAAAGACAATTTTGTACATACCCTGCCCTGGGTAATATGGGATTCTAGTTTATGTATTTTTATATTAATGAAAATTGATACCAAATCATTATACATCTAAATATCACTGGATATCTTTAAAGGAATAATTTAATTTTTAAAAAATAAAGTCAGTTTTTAGGTTTGAAAATTGTCCTTTATAACTAAAGTTATGATGAAAAATTTAAATAGATTTTATAATGTGTGATGGAGACACATATTTTTATAAAATAATTTTAATGAACTTGTGAGCCAGATGTTTAAATACCATCAATCTACATTACATTTAACAACATCCTAATTGCCAAAATTCAAGATGCAGGTGATGGGAGAAAGTCATAAGAGACAAAGGGAGAGAAAAATCAATATCAACTGTGATTTATTAAAATAATATAAGACAGCTAAGAAAAAATGACAATGGAAATTCAAATTTCTAAAACAATTTTTAAATTTGAAACACTTTAAGAAGAATGAAAAGAGGGTGAGTTTTTAAAGTGTTTTAATTAGTGCATTATAGTTACACATAGGAGTGGGGTTCACTTTGACATATTCAAAAATGCATAAAACATACTTTGCTCCATTTCATTCCCTAGTGCTTTAAGAGGATGAGTTCTCATTCAATTTTCTCTGCTATAAAAAGTCACCATTGAATCCTTGACATTGATTATTATGTCCCTTGTTTAGTAGTTGATGAGTCAATTGTATCTGAGTATAACTCATAATATTAAGCAATTGTATTTTAACTTCTAAACAGAGTAGTAGACCCTAAGAGATGTTTTATTTTATTTAGTGAATATTTTAATTACAAAAAAGTATAATTAAAGCTTAAAAATAACACAGATATCATTTGCTCGAAGGAATTCATTATGGTCATATAAGAGCAGGATCCAGAAAACTTCACTCATAGATTCAGAAGTTAAGGTTGATGGATCCAGAAATGTGACAAGGGCAAGATGAAATTAAGCAGGCGGTCTTGTTTGTAGCTGTTGCCACGGTATAAGTATGTGTTTGTGGCCTTGTCTGCTACCAACAGTGAGTCATGTTTATACATGAAAAAATATTCTTTATACAAATTTTATCAGTGAAATTCTAAGAAATAAAAAGTTTAGAAATCTACATCCTTGAAGTGGCAATTTCCATGCATGATTTTGTCTGGTGCTATTCATCTTGCTAGGAGGTTCAAATATTATGTTGCTTTAATACAAACTGAATGTCCACTGGTATTTACAGGAGTTTGAGTTATTTGCAGTGGAATTCAGTTCTTTGTAAATACTTCTGAATTATTGTTTTTTATTTGTTAAACATTTTTAGCTATTCATAATAATAAGCAAAGTGTGTGAAAGGTCTTGAAAGAATTTTACACATAACTTACTGTTTTGAAATGTCCAAGAATTCTTCGATTCAGGCATTTTTTTTTTCTGGATCCAGAAGATAAACATCTTCTTTTGGGGAATTTGGAAGTATTATTCTCAATTTTTCCTGAAGTTAATTTGCTTTTCAAACACGAAAAAAGAGAGACTCATGTAAAGAGATTGGCTGAATTCTGGAATGGAATTCAATATTCACTGTAAGTGAATAAAGTAGAATTCTAGTTTTTAGATCACTTCAAGAGTCTGACTAGGGGCTGGGGATGTGGCTCAAGCAGTAGCGCGCTCGCCTGGCATGTGTGCGGCCCGGGTTTGATCCTTAGCACCATATACAAAGATGTTGTGTCTGCCAAAAACTCAAAAATAAATATTAAAAATTCTCTCTCTCTCTTAAAAAAAAAAAAAAAAGGAGTCTGACTAGCTTGACAAAGCAGCCTACTGGACTCTGATCACTTCTTGGTGAATTGATAAAACTGAGTGGCCCTGGGGTGCAGAGTACCTAAATGCATTGAAGTATTGCCTCCTATAAGGCACTACCTGAAGCAGCCAATGAGTTTCCTGCACATTTGACCTAAATTTTCTTGATTTTTTTAACAAAGGAATGCAAATGATTAAAAAAAGTTGAATAAAAACTAAAAACTGTAAAACCAAAAAAGTATTTTAAACAAAGGAGAAAAAAAATTACCTTTTACTCATTCTTTATATCTGATAAATCACAAGATCCTACTGATTAGACCAAGAATGTATCTTTTGGGCTTAGGATGTGGCTCAGTGGTTAAGTGTCCTTGGGTTCAATCCCTGGTACCAAAACAACAACAGTATTTTTTAAATTTGTCTTTTCCAATGGAGAAAATGATGTTGAATACATTTCTGAATATGTCAAAATGAGCCCCACTATTATGTATAACTACACTAAAAATATTTTTTAAAAATAGTTTAAAAAATTGCCTTTTCCTTTCCACTCTCTCGCCAGTAGTCATTGCACATTTTCACAATTTCTTAATTGAATCATTCCATTTGAACTCTAATCTTTATGCTGGATCTCCAACTCCAATCCATCAGCTGCTGAGCTACTGTACACATGTCAACCTTCTAAACTACAAACCTGATCATATCAATCCATGTTTAACTTAACCCTTGTTGCATCTCTTGAAGAACAAGATTCAAGCATGTTAATGCACCATAAAAGGCTCTTCAGGATCTAGCTCTACACCACAGACTAAGGCTAAATGCTCCATTCCTCCTTCCCATACTATTGACCTCTGAGTCATCCATAGAAGTCTATAAATTCCATTCTGAAGTGTTTTTTGTTTGCATTGCACCCTTCAGGATCCCAGCACAATTGGATACTTTGCCTGTGTTCCTCTGTTGCATACAGGCTTTTATTGTTGGCATTTAGCAAACTGAATCTACTTCTTTGCATATAGTATGTTCGCTACTAGATTGCACACATCTTAACGGCAAAGCCTATTCAATTTTGTATTCCCAACATCTAGGTTTAGTCGGAGAAGAATAGAAGATACTAAATGAGTGTGTTTAACTGAACTGATTTACAATGACAGAAGAGTTATAAAATCTAACTTTTTTTTTTTTGTGATGTTTAAGAAACTATCTCTCCACAGTGTTTTTAAGAAAGGTATTTTCTACTAGAAACATAACATTGCTAGGAATTAACTGGAGACTCAAGGGAATTATTTGCAAAGGCATAACTGCTCTTGTATTTTGTAGGATTAAAATAAACACAATGATAATGGTAATAATAATTGTCGGAGGCTGCCTTGAACAGGAGCTAAGCACACATCTTTAAGTCTTGAGTAAGGAGGTACTGAACGGGCATGCACCCACTGCTATGCCTGTGGACTTACCTCTGCTAGGCTAGAGAGGTGCAGCTCTGGGATTGGGTGTCAGCAGGTGGGCTGAGTTACACCACCTGTTTGTTGTAATACTACACCTCACCTCTTTTGGATGGAATGCTCTATTTCAAATGGCTTCCCTCAATAAATAGGCTTTAGGACGTGCCCTCTCCCTCTCTCACTTGCCTCCTGTGTTTTTCTCTTGACCCCCTTGTGGGAGCTTACATCTGAGATGGAGAAGCCATCCTGAGCTGCCCAAGAAAAAGGTATTTTCTTTGTCTGTGTGATTCGTTTGTGCCAGCCCAAATTCACCCGAGTGACCCTGGTTCAGTAGCCCATGCTGGATGGGGACTACAAATAATGTCTGTGATCTCTAGTAAATCTTCATGCTGTGACTTAACAGTATTTGATAATAGCAGGATCCTGGAGCATCTTCAGTGTCTAATGTTGCCCTCCTAATAAATCTCAGTGTGATGATTTTCCTCTTAAAGAGGCTCAGCTCTGTCCCACAGCATATTTGCTTATATAATTTTGTTTGTGCAGTGCAGAGGATCCAACCCAAGGACTCAAGCATACTTAACATAATTTTCCATGGAAACACCATTTGACCTAGTTATCCCACTTCTCAGTATATACCCAGAGGACTTAAAATCAGCATACTATAGTAATATGGCCACAGCTCAATTCAAACAGCTAAGCTATAGAACCAACTTAGGTGCCCTTCAAGAGATGAATGAATAAAGAAAATGTGATACATATACACAGGGAATATTATTCAGCCATAAAGAAGAATGAAATTATGGTATTTGCCAGTAAATGAATGGAACTGGAGACTATCATGCTAAGTGAAATAAACCAATCCCAGAAAACCAAAGGCCAAACATTCTTTCTGATATGTGGTTGCTAATACATAATAAGGAAGGAAGGAGGGAAGAATACAAGTTCTTGGATTAGACAAAGGGGGATGAAGGGAAGCGAGGGGAGATGGGAATAGGAAAGACAGTAGAATGAATTGGACATAACTTTCTTATGTTCATATATGAATACATGACCAGTGTAATTCCACATCATGTACAACCACAAGAACAGGAAATTATACTCCAAGTATGTATAATATACCAAAATACATTCTACTGGGCTGGGATGTAGCTCAGTGGCAAAGCATCTGCCTGGCATTCACAAAGCCTAGGTTCAACCCCCAGTTCAAAAAAAAAAAAAAAAAAAACCATGTAACTTCCCTGCAGACTAACACTCACTAGAAAAATATTGCTCCAAAGCAGGGAGGATAATTGTAACACAATATTTCAACATAAAGGAGAAAATACGTTAATGACATAATTGCAGCTAGGAAAGAAGACAACAAATAATAAATACAAGATATCAGGGCAGAGGTGAACTAAAAAAAAAAAGTAGGGGGAAGAGGATGGGTCAATCAACAAGACATGAGGGTCAGAGAATGAGAAATGTCTACTAGTAAACAGGGGGAAATTTAGGAAAGAGAGAGATTGCACAAGTAAAAATGAAACTACAAGAAGCAGAAGGGAAAATGGACACACAGAAAGCACAGCAAGTCACAGAGAGCAAGCACATGGGAAAAGTGAAGGGAAATGAGTAAGAGGAAAAACATTTTAAAGAGGAAGTAGGTGGAGACTGGAGTTGTGGCTCAGAGGTAGAGAGCTTGGCTAGCATGTGTGAGGCACCACATAAAAAAAAATGAAAATAAAATAAAGATATTTTAAAAAGGCAGTAGGTGGGTGCAAGGAGAGATGCTAGAAATATGTGCCCATAAAGAAGGATCCTCATGGGGTCGTGGTGAGAAGGCAGCCACCTGTGAGCCCAGGAGAGAGGCCTCAAAGGAACCAAACCTGCTGTTAACACCTGGTTCTTGAACTTCCAGCTTCCAGAACAGTGAGAAATCAATTCCTGTTGTTTAAACCACCCAATCTGCAGTGTATTGTTATGGAAAACTCGGAAGGCTAATGCAGAACATTATTCATAGTGTTTAACTGTATGCTGTATATGCTTAAAATTCGTGCTATGCATGCACAATAAGAATAATGTGATACAACAACAAAATGTGTCTTTGTCCCACTGATATGTATAAATGTGTTTATTTGCCAGTTATAAGTTCTGAATAAAAGAAAAGAAACATAAATGAAACATAGATATTGCCTTGTTAGGCTTTACTTTTCTTTTTCTTTAAAGAAAACACTAGAGTAGACCAAGTATGGTTCATATTATGATAGGAACCACTACAATAAATTCATAAAATAAATATAATCATCATGGGTACATGGTTTATTTGACAGTGAATATTTACACATCTGTTACTTCGACAATAGAGTACATGTTTTTTTTTTTTTGTTTTTTTTTTTACCGCATTCATGCTACTCTTGTGACTTCCTGTCCCAGTTCTGTTGACACCTGTTGTTTTTGATGCATCTGTTATTCCAGTTTGCAAAGGATATTTTTCTGTCTTTTAATTTCTTAAAATATACTTTTGTGGGAATTTATTTCTTTCTTTATTTAGTTAGAATAATTTGGGGGAGAAAAAGTAGGAATATTCAGTACTAAGCAGCTGACAGACACAAAACTATTACAAACTTTATTTTTAATTTTATTACATTAACAAGACACAAGTAAACAAACAGTCATGGCAGGAACCCCTGTCTTATATCAGACTTCAATGAGAAGAATTATAAGGTTTCACCACATGTGGTACAGGTTCTTGATAAATATCATTTATCAGGTTTGAGTTCCTGTTTCTAATTTCTCAAGAACTTTTAAAATCATGAATAGGTGTTGATTATCAAATATATAAATCTATAAATTTGATTATCAAATATATAAATCATCTCTCCAAAAATTTCAGAATGTTGTACATCACACTATTGCTTCCATTCTTAGATATAGCTTATTTAGCAAAATAAACTGGTTTTAATATACTGCTGTATTTCTTTTTGTGTTAAATTTTATGTTTAATTTTTGTATTGTGACATTGCTTTATAATTTTTTTACGCCTTTTTTGGTGTTTTTTCCATAACATAATTTTTTTTAATATTTATTTTTTAGGTTTAAGTGGACACAATATCTTTATTTTACATTTATGTGGTGCTGAGGATCGAACCCAGTGCCTCATGCATGCTAGGCGAGCACTCTACCACTGAGCCACAACCCCAGCCCCTGATAACATAATCTTATAAAATATGATTGATAGATTTTCCTATTGTTTCACAGTCTTGAGTTAACATGTATAAGATAGAGTTTATCTGTTACATGAAAATTTCCTAAAACTGTTTAATACTTATGCTTGATTGCCCTTTCCTTCTTTCCTGCCTTCCTTCTCTCTCTTTTTCTTTTCCTCCTCTTCCCCCGACTTTCTTTCTTCTTGAAGGAATAAACAGAAGAAAAACATTTTTCAGTCAACAATTTAAACATTCTAATGTTTATCAGCACAGTAGATCCAGATTTCCCATTTTCCTTGAATCAGTTTTAGTATTTTGTATATTGTTTACTGCTATTATCATTTTATAAGTTGTTTAGTTCACTATTTTTAATATTTTAATGGCAATAAAATTGTTCATAATTACATCTTAAGTTTAAAAAACATTTCTTTTGTATGTGTAGTTATGCTCCTTTTTTTTCCTTTATAATATTGTTTATATCTGACTTCACCTTGTGTTTCTAAGTAAGTCAAAATTTTTTTTGCTAACTTTTTTTAAGAAGCAGTTTTAAGCTGTGTAGGTGTTTTCTACTCTTCCATGAATTTTACTTCATTAGTATCTGCCCTCAGGGTCATTCAAAGACTGTCAAGAAAACATATAACTGAATGAGTCAGGTCTTTTATTTATTGCAGAAAGAAAGAGGGCTTATCATGGGAACTGCAAGCTCTCAATGGAGAGGATATTAGAAAAACTTGTTAAAACATTTGGTCTTTTATTATATGAATTTAGGGAGAGTTTAAGAAAGTGGGACTTTCCTCAAGATTGGACATTGTTAGGAAGTATAGGCATACTGTAACTGAGTAATTTTTTTTGAAACTTACATCTTTACCTAAAATTCTTAATTTTTATTTACATGTGATATTTGTACTTATTTCATAGGATATACTATAATTTGATTCAGGTATAAGATGTGTAATGATCAAATCAGGATAATTAGCATTTCTGTCTCTTCAGATATTATCAGTTTTATGTGTTAGGAGCCTTCAAACTCTTCTACTCTAGTTATTTTGAACTGTATAATTAATTTTTGTAGACTATAGTTTCTCTACCATGCTATAAAACATTAGCACTACTTCCTTCTCTCGAAATGCATTTTGACACACATCATACCTCCCCTCTCTTTCCCCTTCTTAACATCTAACAATCTCTTTTCTGCTCTATTTCTATGTGGGCAGTTTTTCACCTTCCACATATGCTATTTGTCTTTCTGTGACTGGTTTATTTCACATGACACAATGGTCTTCCAGTTCCATTCATGTTGCCACAAATGTAAGATTTCTTTATTTTTTGTTGTTGTTGTGGCTGAATAATATTGTATTGTGTATATATACCTCTTTTAAAAGTCCATTCATCCATTGATGACAATTCAATTTATTCCACATCTTGGCTATTGTAAATGGTACTATAATAAATATGGGCAAATACATCTATCTTTGTGATAAACTGATATCATTTCTTTGGTTATATAGCCTGTATTGGGATCAAAGGATCATATGGTCATTCTATCATTCTATTTTCAGGGTTTTTTTTTAAGAACCTTATAGTTTTCCATAATTGCTGTGCTAATTTTATTTCCTTTCAACACTGTATAAAAGTTCCCTCTTCTCTGCATCCTTGCCAGCATTTATCTTTTGTCTATTTGTGTCTAATAGCCACACTAACAGAGGTGAGTGGATGTCTCCTTGTGGTTTTCATTTGCATTTCCCTGATGATTAATCTGTTAAGTTTTTTTAATCATATTTTATCCATACAGAGAGCACACTACAGTGAGGACAAATTTGTAATTGGCAAAAAGAATTGAAGTGTGATAGTAGGTGCAAATCCTGTAAAACAACCATGCCAAATAGAAGGGTCATGACTGGAGCAAGATGTTCTTTTCCTTTTGCTATAGAAACTTTTAAGAACACGTAACTACCTGATGGGGCTCTGGGTGACTGGGCTAACTGTGATCGGTTATGCTTCCCACTGCTTGACTGCACTCTCCCGCTTCTGTAACCTGGCTTGCTTGCATTGGCTAGACGCCCCGAACATCCCTTTGGCAGTTTTCAGCCTTATAAGGAGCGCCCTTGCAATTGTTCGAGGCTGATCAGGGGAACAGCTTATGTTCTGGTCAGCTGCCACTTGTGTGCTTCAATAAAGGCTTGATTCGATTATATGTGAGTGGTCTGGAAGTTAGTTTATGAAACCCCTGGATGAAGCTTTAACTATAACAGAAGGTTACTCACTTTGGCCAAGAGAGAAGATATTTGGCATTTTGTGGATTGCACAGTAACTTCATTTTGGTCTCTGTGTAAGTAAAATTATGAAGTTGTCTTGGCTTTTCTCACTTTATTATGGTCTCAGGACAACCTTGTCTGATGTTAGTATTTTGTGAGATTTTTCTGTCCAACAGGAAATCATGTCCTACCTGTGAGTACCAGGCCAGTCTATACATACAGTTTTAGCTGTAAGTGCAGATCTCTTCCTGGATGCCCAGGTAAATCTTGCAACTGTTGTGTTTAAAATTATAGCCAAATTAAAATTTACCCAAAAGTGACTGAAAATACCAACTGTTAGCAAGAAACTGAGAAGCTTTTAAATTGCTGATGGAAGTATAAATTAGTACAACGATCTTAGGAAAGTGTTTTACAGTACTTAAGCTAAACATAGCTAAACTCCATGTCCTAGAAATTTCACTTGAGAATATAGCAAATGGAAATGAGCACATACGTTCACCAAAGGAAAATGAAAGATAGAAAGAGAACAAGAATGTCCATAGCAGCTTTATCTGCAAAAGTTCAAAATTAGAAATAACCCAAATGTTGGTCAAAAGCAGACTGAGTAAATACATTGTGGTGCTTTCATAGAATGAGATATGTTAATCAAGAATGGGGAATAAAACTCTGCAGGTCTGCACAAAAGCAAACATGATGTTGAATAAGGCAGATCCAAGAGACTATGCTTTGTATAAGTGCATTTACACAAATTTCAAAAAAGAGACAAAACTGTCTACGTGGTAGAAATCAGAATGATGTTTATGCTTTTGGGGGGCATTAATTGGGAGAGCACAGGGATACTGAAAAAATTGTGTTTGTTAATTTCACTATTGTTTACATGTAATTATGTATATAATATATATGTATATATGTGTGTGTGTATATATATATATATACTTGTGAAGATGAACATTAAATATTTGTACACTTCCCTGAAAGGAACTTATCCCTCAAAAAACAAAACACACACACACACACACACACACACACACACTCACACAATAACAACAACAACAAAACAAAGATAAATGTAAAAAATTAAGAGTGAAAAGAAGTCTGAACAAATTGGCTAATTATTCAAAAACATTGTGGTTCTGTTTATTCCTGGCAAAGTTAGAATACATTTCCCAGTTTCTTTTGAAGTGTAAGACAATGTATTTAAGTAGAATGATTGGTATCACTTCTAGGCTATGCTCACAAAAATCTCCTGCACAAATAGGGTTCTTCCATGCAAACCCTTTGGCTATTATGGGTCCTACCTACCACAGAGAACTTACAAATCACTTTAAACATAAAATATGGCATAGATTTTGGGGAATAACTGAATAACTCTGTGGAAGATACCTAGGAAGTTGCTCAATGCATCATATTTAAACAAGAAATCAACTCTTAAAAATATTTGTGCTATTATATATTTTGAGAGGTTCTTGTATTTTAGTCAGCTTTTCCATTGACCAAAATATCTGATAAGAACAACTTAGAGGAGGGAAAGTTTATTTGAGACTCAAAGTTTCAGAGGTTCACGTACAATAAACTCCATTGCTGTGGGCCCAAGGTGAGGCTGCACATCACTAAGGGAAAGGACTTGCAGAGGAAAGAAAATCAGCTCATGGAGAGGTCAGGAGGCATACAGAGAGGGGCAGGGGAAGGGGTCATGGGGCACATTTTCCCCAGTCATGCCCCACCCACCTACTGATACCACCCATTCTATTTAAATTACAAAGGTTTGATTAGGTCACAGCTCACATGATTCGATCATTTTACCTGTGAATATTCCTGCAGAAACCCAGGAGCTTTGGGGGGGGGTACCTCATATCAAAACTATAATGCCTACACCAGTGAATATTGGAGAAATGGCATAAGAAGTAGTTCTGAGAAATTTGGTTAGTAATTAAAGGAAAAAAAAGTCATTTAGACACATTTATTATATCATCTGCAATATGAACTCCAAATAGGTTAAGAAAAATATGTATAAAAATAAGGTCATAAGAAGAGGAAAAATACAGGTGAATATCTAATTTTTCAAAAATACTGATTTTTCTATAATATAAAAAATCACAAGGAAAAAGATTGATAAATCTAAATACTAAAATTTATTCAAGTCAAAATCCTGTAAACAAAGTTAAAATATAAATAACCAGAAGAGATATAGCAACAAAGTATGGATTTGCTTATCTATATGTAGAAAAATTAAACTAGACCCTTATGTCTCACCCTGCTCAAAAATCAACTCAAAATGGACCAAAGACCTAGAAATTAGATAGAAACTCTTCAACTTCTAGAAGAAAATGTAGGGTTGAAACTCCAGCATATAGGCATAGGCAATGACTTTCTCAATAGGACCCCTAAAGCTCGATAATGCCAAGAGTTAATAAATGGAATGGCATCAAATTAAAAGCTTCTGCACAGCAAAGGAAACAATTAAGAATGTGAAGAGACAACTTACAGAATGGGGGGGGGATATTTGCTCTACTTTTCTGACAGAGGATTAATATCTAGAATATATAAAGGACCCAAAAGACAAATAATCCAATTAATAAATGGGCAAATGGCTTCAACAAACATTTCTCTAAGAAGTACAAATGACCAACAAATATATGAAAAGGTGTTCATCATCATTAGCAATTAGGGAAATGCGAATCAAAACTACATTGAGATTTCATTTCACACCAGTCAGAATGGCAGTTATTAAGAGTACAAATAATAATAAGTGCTGGGGAGGAAATCAGTATAGCGTTTCCTCAAAAGACTAGGCATGGAACAACCATATGACTCAGCTATACAACTCTTTGGCATTTTTCCTAAAAAATTAAAGTCATCATACTATAGTGACATATGCATACCAATGTTTACAAGCAGCACAATTCAAAATAGCCAAACTATGGAAACAGCCTAGGTGTCCATCAGTAGATGAATGGATAAAGAACATGTGGTATATATACACAGTGGAGCCATAAAGAAAAATGAAATAGTATCATTTGGAGGAAAAAGGATGGAACTTGAGAACATTATGTTAAATGAAATAAGCCAAATTCAGAGGTCAAGGATCATGTGTTTTATATGTGGAAGCTAGGCAAGATAAAGGAAAAGTAAGGCGGGACTGGAGAATCTTAGTGTATTGTGTGCATGTACAAATAGGTAACAACAAATCCCACCATTATGTAAAACTAAAAACCTGTAAACAAAACTAAAATGTAAATGACTAAGATATAAGAAACAAAGTGTGAATTTTTGTTAACAGTTTATTATGACAACATTGAACATAATTTTGCGTGTGTAAACAGTTGTATATCACTAACTCAATTTTTATTAGGAATACTTCACAATATTTGTTTCATCTTTGTTTTATTATATATAGAGAGAGTCAAATCTTTATAATTTATTAATCTATTGACTATTTATTTCCAATTGAAGATATTAATAATTGTATTCACAAATATTTCAGTTTAATATTGCATATAGATTTTTTATTGACGTACATCTACATACAATAAAATGAACAAAGAGAAGTATATCCTCATAAACCTTTCCCTTGGGCCAGGTAAGCCCAGATGCCTCATTCACAGTTACTGGTCTGTGGTCAGGCACTGAATGATTTTTCCTGGTTGTGGGTAGAGTCACTGTAGATGGACCAGCCCCAGGTTCCTATGTCAGTCCTGTAATTACCAATGTCCCACCAAGCTGGTCTCACAGCTTCAGAGACCTGAATATTCTTTGGAGGTATGCCCTGGGCCCACTCCTGGGTTGGAAATGAATCAGACTGAAACTTGAGTCCATTGCACTGGTGCCCACAAGTATTGCCTGATATTGGAACTAGTCAAGAGGCTTTGTCAGTGAGATCTGGGGCCTTAAGTTTCTACTGTGTTCTTAGTCTTACTGTGGGGGACCTGATGCTTCAAGATAAAGCTCTGTACTAGTTTTAATGCTCTTTAATGCCCTGATCCCCAGTGGGTAAAGTATTGCTCTCTGCTCTGCAATCTCCAGGTCTGGTTTAATGTAGTTCTTCTGCTGCTCAGACTATGTATAGGTAGAGACCTGGAAGCAGGTCACTAGAGCTTTGTCTGCCACTTGGTTCTACCATGGAAGGCCTGGCAATAGAGTTCAAGTCTAAGGCTTATACTTATTTTTTTCCTTCCCACACACAGGAGGCAGATATTTATTTCTATGATGGGTTGCTTGGAGTTAGGAGAGGGATGATGTATACAACATTTTCCTTCCTGCCTTCTATAATACTTCTTTGTATTTTGTTATATTAATGTAGACATTTTGGTTTGTAACTTGATTTCCTAAGCTTTTGTGAAGGTAGTTTGATAAGTGAACAACTATTCAATTTGATGTGCTAATTTGGTATTACCACTAGAGGAGCTAACTCAGCCACCATCCTTTTCCTAAGGGTATTACTAGCTACTTTGAACCAGATATATTTTTAGAAATGTTTCCATTAAAAGAAATGTTTATTGATGCTATATAAAAAGGCTAATGTGCGGATATTTATCCTATATTCAGCAACATTACTGAACTTTCTTGTAAATTATAAAAGTTTCTTAGTTTTATTTATCATTTTAAATATGTCCATCTTTTATAAATATACCCTTTCTTTTAGCTTGTTATTTCATTGTCTAGATAGTGATTTTGCCTTTCAAAAGACTTTTGGCAACATCTGGAAACATTATTTTGTCACAAGGGGACTGTATCATCATTAGGTAAAGGCTGCTAAACATTTCACAATGCACAGACCACAATGCACAGGACCACCACCACCACCATGGCAATAAATCATCTAAGTCAAGATGGCAACAGTGTTTATATTGAAAAGCCTGATTCAGAACTTTCAGAAAAATCCTTAGTATTGAGGATAAAGCAATCTTTCCTTACTCCAGAATTTAATGTGAATGTCTATGTAGCTGGGAGAGGTGACGCCTGCCTGTAATTGCAGCAACTTGGGAGTCGGAGGCAGGAGGATAGTAAGTCTTATATGTTCCTATTAAATAGTGAGTTTCTCCTGTAGATTGTAAAGTTTCTTAATCATCATGTTTGAATAAATTATTTTTCCCTTTTCCTGTTAGTTTGTACCCTCAACATTTTGAAAATGCTTTTCCATGCATACTACAGGGACACAGCCACATCAATATTTATAGCAGCACAATTCACAATAGCTAAACTGTGGAACCAACCTAGATGCCCTTCAATAGATGAATGAATAAAAAAAATGTGGCATATATACACAATGGAATATTACTCAGCAATAAAAGAGAATAAAATCATGGCATTTGCAGGTAAATGGATGGAGTTAGAGAAGATAATGCTAAGTGAAGTTAGCCAATCCCAAAAAAACAAATGCCAAATGTTTTCTCTGATATAAGGAGGCTGATTCATAGTGGGGTAGGGAGGGGGAGCATGGGAGGAACAGAGGAACTCTAGATAAGGAAGAGGGTTGGAGAGGAAGGGAGGGGGCATGGGGTAACTAATAATGGTGGAATGTAATGATCATTACTATCCCAAGTACATGTATGAAGACATGAATTGGTGTGAATATACTATGAATAAAACCAGAGATATGAAAAATTGTGCTTATATATGTAATTAGAAGTGTAATGCATCCTGCTGTCATATATAAATTAAAAAATTTTAAAAAGCATTTAAAAAAGAATGCTTTTCCATTTTTTTCCCATAGGTAGTTTTAATGAGAAAGCTGCTATTTACCTACCAGTTTTTACTCTAAATGATTCCTTTTATGGGGAACTTTTACATTTTCAGTGCTCCAAAGTTTAACCATGGGCCCACTTTAAAAAAAAATATTTTAAATACTATTTCTTTATTCCCTTGACTAACAATTTCTGTCACTACTTCAACTGCTCACTTGACTAGCTTTATTTGACTATTCAGCCCATTTGTTAACTTGAATTCCGCCTCTCCCCCCCATGTCTATCAGAATCCTTATGACAAATTGTTCTCAAAATTCTGTCCATAGGAATTAAATGTTTTATGATTATGTCTCAATTTTAGTGATCTGTTGTAAGGCAGGAAAAAAAAAATAGGCTGTTATGATCCCTAGCTGAGGCTTTTGGCAGACTATGTTTCTAGTGTGTAGCCCTGCTGATAAACACTGATTCAGCCTATGCACTCGAGCTCATAAACATTTGCTTTTGTGCGCATGCACCCACTGATAGAACCAGTTGGCAATGTGTCTTCTTTACCTGGCTTGCATATAAAAAAGCCCTATGGAAAAGCCTGGGGGGACGGAGTGTGAATAATAGAACTGGCTGGGGTTTGAAATTGGAGTTGGGAGCTGGCTAGGGTCTGTTGCTGCCTCTGAATAAACATGTCTATCTCAACCATGTATTTCATCTTCTTGATGAAATCACTTGATGGATCACAAACCTGTTTAATGGGCCTGAGCCTCTGCCTGACACCTGTTTTCTTACTGGAAGTGTTTATCTTTCAAGTTCAAGAGGCATCACTATTACATAAACTAACACTGTATAATATGGGCAGGGGCTGTTCTAGATATTATCTATTTACTTAATCTTCTTTATGAAGTACCATTAATCTCATTTATGGATTGTTACACTGATGCAATAGAGAGGTAAAAACCTCACTCATGGCCACAAGACCAGTAGGTTTTGGAGGCAGGACACAATGTTCTAGAGCACCCGTTCCTTCCCAGGTGGTACTAGTCACATGAGGCCCTGAGAGGTCTGACCCAAGCTTGCCTACTCATCTTTTGCTCCTGAAAATAATTACCCAAGTAGCTCCTGGGTTGGCTCACAGTAGGGGGTGGGAAACATACCCTCAGCTGCAGTGTGTTAATAGCCTGTGTACAATGCTGTTGCCTACATCTACCTTGGGCTATGAAAATGGAGCTGGGTTGAAGCTGCCCATTCACTGTATCTCCTTTCCAGTGAGGTTCATCCTTTCTATACCAAGAACTCTTGATTTCAAACTTTACCTTGCATTTAATTTGAAGAAACCCGCTACTTTGTGAGCTTAAAATACGTTCCAAGGAGGAAGGACATTATTGGGATTTAATGTTTTCTTTTACTTTCATTTGTTTTAATTAGCTATACATGACAGTAGAATGTATTTATGAACTTTGACATGTCATACATAGAAAAATGAGAAATTATATTTCATCTGAGTGTACATGTTGTAGAATCATTGGTCATGTGGTCACATATATACATAAAGTAATGACTGTTTCATTCTGCTATCTTTCCTATCCTCACATCCTCTCCCCTTCCTTCCCTTCCCTCTACCTAATCTAAGGTAATGCTATTCTTCTTCTACACCCCCCTCCCCCACGGTGGCCTTATTGTGATTTAGCATCCGCATTTTAGAGAAAACATTCAGCCTTTGGTTTTTCGGGATTGGTAAATTCATCCAGTACAAAATAAGTCAAGATCTGGCTTTCATCTGAGCGTTTGGGAGCCATTGAGGAGAATAGGAGGGTTTTTGTTTTTAAAGTCTAATGTAAACAAATGTCCCTCAAGAAGTTCTCACCAAGACAAATTGGTGGAACTGATTTCCTGTAGTAAACTCTTTTACACCTTATCATGCAAGACAGGTTTATTTTCATACACAGCAATGAGAATTAGAAGATGGAAAGGAACGCCATCTTCAGGCAAGTGGAAGTGATCAAGACTATAAAATAGATGTTTGAGACACTACAATGGGAAGACTGTGCGGTGCTGCTCTCAGAAGTCTCTTCACCTTATGAAGTCATTTCAGACGTTTCCTGCCTCCTCATTTCTTCTGATTGATGCTCATAAGAAATTTGGCGTTCCAGGTAATCTGTATTCCTTTTCTGTTTAATTAAGAAATCCTTCAGGAACTTTAAGAGCTACAGAAATAAAACAGGAAGAGCCCACATTGAGGACTATGTCTGCAAGGAGAACTACCACAAATGGTAGGTCAAAACCCAGCAGTCCAGAAAGCATGTCAGAAATACAAAATCTTATGGTCTACCCCAGACCTCCTAAACCAACATCTTCATTTCAAAAAGAAACTATTTGGTTCATATGTATGTTGAAATTCCCAGAGCACAGATCAAAGGACCTATTAAAAAACATACAGGTGCATATAAGCATTAGCTTTCAGTGAGGGTTTGGTATACCAAAGTACAGCTTATATGAAGAACAAACTGACTGCAATGGTTTTCAAACCCATTTCTTTGAATCATTTGCAGACCGAGTAGCTGCCCAGAACCCACTTTCAAAGACTTAGAAATGGTCTAGCAGAAGGCCCCAGGCATTCAGAGTCCTTCAGAACTCCTTGGGGGAGCCCAGTGTCTCACTAGGGCTGGGAATATTTTCATCACTTTGACCTTCTGAGATGGTAGGGAGTTGGTGAAGAGAAGTTGCCATTAAGGTAAAATGTTCACCAATAACCAGAACTTCACAGAGGTCTGTAGCACAACGGACAGCCATTGACATCTGCTGTCACAATCATGAACAATCAGTCTCAACCTGTGGGCCCAGCCAGCAGCATCATTACTAGGAACTTGTTAAAAATGCAAATCATAGACCCATACAAAGGTAAAGTAAATCAAAAGCTCTGAGGGTATACCCAGAACTTAGTTGTAGTAATCTCTCCAAGTGATTCTGGTACTCAATAAGCTTCAGTATTTCTGATCAAGGAGACTTACAATCCAGCAACAGAATCACAATTCTGTTGAATCACCCAGAGGATACATTCCTGCTGAGACTTTCCTCTCCTGTAGAGTTATATTCTTCCTTTCCAAGATCCATAACCCCCCATCCCCAATGCACCCCTTGAAATCATTCCCATACTTTCTTAGAAGCACATTTACACTGTGTGATCCACTGTCCTGGGCCCACTTCCCAGAAGCAAATAAAAATACAAAATGGGTAGAAAGTAAAAGGTGCTTGTTAGTACAGTTAACCACTTACACCAGCGTCATTAGCATTAGTGGCTAAGGTGTTCAGGTCTTCCAAGTTCTTGGTTATTACATTTTCCATCTGCAGAGCAGATGTTAGGGCTTCTATGGCATTTCCCCAGTTACCAATTTCAGGCCTCTGTTGGAGAAAAACAATGTTATATTCTACTTCCTGCAAAGGTGATGAGGTTTTCACAGTCCAATAATTTCCAAACTTTGTAGCACAAGGGAATCAGCTGAGAATCTTAAATACAGATACGTGGCTCAATTGCTGACACTCAGATTTAACAGATATGGCTTGCAGCACTGGCATCAGTGTTTTCAAAAGATTTCCAGGTGATTCCTTTTCCTTCCTACAAAGCAAGGATACCAAGGGCAAACAGCAGTATGCCATTAATCCATTAACTTTGGAATTCTGTGGCGATTCAATTCTGTTATTAGCAGGCATTTGCTTTTCTTTTAAAAGTGAAGTTTAAAGAAAACAAACCCTTGGAT
Source organism: Marmota flaviventris (assembly GCF_047511675.1). Taxonomy (NCBI): domain Eukaryota; kingdom Metazoa; phylum Chordata; class Mammalia; order Rodentia; family Sciuridae; genus Marmota; species Marmota flaviventris. Next base: position 79,406,054 of record NC_092505.1, read on the forward strand.
AAGAATGGAATACCCAATAGAGGATTATTTGGAGTGTCTGCTCCAACAAAACAAAAAAGTCACATCAGAGACAGCCATACCTGACTGACATTACTGACATAATATATTGCTAACATGTTCTAGGAAGAAGTCACAAGACTAGTGTTCCCCCAACTATAGCAAGCATTAGGATCACCTGGAGAGCTGTTAAGATAGCTTCTTGGGACATACCCACAGGGAATCTATTCCTTAGCCCTGAGGTGGAACTCATGAATTTTCACTTCTAAGAATTTCCAGGTATTACTGGTTCTGCAGATCCAGGGAGCACACTTTGTGTAAATCATTGAGAAAAGCCAAACAAGCATTTAGTGGCTTAAATTTACCCAAAAAGATGTTGGCACATGCTTGCCCTCAGGTCAGTTGCTAAGGAGCTCATGGAAGAGCATGAGCGATCTAATAAGTAGCAATTAGTTTTTTTCTAGATCTAGCAGAGATCCAATTTAGATTATAGAAAATTATATTCACCTCAATATTTGGAAGGCAGACAGTACCCTGACGTTTTCTTAGATACCTTATGAACCTCTTTGCTTGGAACCTCTTCACCTCAGCCTGGTCCTCAAAGAATATGACAAAACAAGGAATTTCCATCTCTTCTTTGTAACAGGAGGCCTGGGATAGAGGTGACAATGGGCAGAGACTCGGGGTGAGAGAAGCTGATCTTTAAAATAGGAATCACACAAACTCACTTTGTTGTTTCAATAGTTGTCTAGAAAGAGACTTCTGTTAGTCATTCTTGAGAGCTATTTTTGTCCTTTGACTTACAGAAAGCCTAGGTTCAGGGAGACAGCCAGAGCCATCTCAGAGAATCCATGCAGATTCCAATATACTTGTGTCTGGTCTTTGGATGTTATGGCTTTTTTAAGGTCAGGTTATATATGCTAGTATGTTTATCCATTAATTGTGTACACCCATGACAAGAAGTCCTACATAAAGAAAGTGAAATTCTAAAGCCAATCTATTTCGTTACATTTTTACATTATAAAATTACACATAGGTATAAAGTTGTTCACCTGCTCATAGGATGAGCTATAACTTTCCTAATCATAGTCCATGACTTGCAATCACAATGTCTACATCATTGGGCCACAGAGCATCAGTATCCTAGCCACTGAGTTGCTGTTTTATCTAGTATAAACTTGGCCATAAGCACTACTAAAGAGATAGCAAATAAAGTATCACCAGATCAGAATTAAAACACTCACAGTTTATCAAGAGCCCATACTAACCATGAATAAATATGCATCACCCATATGGAGCTGGCGAGCTGCTAGTTGGTTGATAGGAGCTATGCATTCTTCAGAGATCGGTCCCTTGTTCTCCTCCTCTTCTTCCTGCTCAGCCATAAATTGCGTTACCAGCTAAGGGAGAGGACTTCTTAAATACTGACAGGGATGTAGCTGTCCCCCTTCTAACAACAAGATGAAATTCCATTCAGCTGAGATTAACAGCTACTAATCTACCCAAATGGGGACATTGTTTTTGGATGAAAGAACCAATCTGACTAGGGAAAAGTTAAAAATACAGTTGATGGGGAGGGGAGTAACTTAAATCTTTGTAACCCAGTCAGTATTCAGAGGTCTTTCTCATCTTCTCCGTAAGACTTGAGAAGCATGCTAAACTGAGTAGTGAAGTTTTAATAGAATGATTTCAGTAGCTTTAATTTTTTTTCCTTTCTCAAAAACTATCATGGTATAGCATGGCAAATCCAGTGGTAAAACTAAGAAGACTGGCTTAATTATAGGGGACCACCCTTTTCCTTCATAAGTGATCTATACACATTGCTCTAAAGATAAGATGCCATTCTGAAGAATCAAAATCATTAACTGAGGGGATGACAGCAAATTTCATCGAGAAACTGGCATTTTAATTTGGCCTTGCAAGGCTGACAAGAATATAGAGAAATGGAAAGGGAAGAAAGGTGTTCCACCTGAAGAACAGGCACAGGCAAGCTATAGAAACAAGATGAGTTAGTGGTTTCTCTAAATTATGGTAAGACTGCCGCACTTGGAACCCTTTGGCTTCTTCCTTTAACTATCTCCCAAATGTGTCCCAAAACATGTCTTCTTCATTTGCTTGCCTTGAGAGCAGGGATTGTTCTACCAACCCCCAACCCTCCACCCCACCACCCTGCGGGAGGCGGAGGGCAGGGGCACAGATTCCCATAGCTAGTAATGGGGTGCTTTGTAGGTAAAAAGTGCTGAATCCATGCTGATTAAATAAAAGCATATTTTACATATGAGTAAAGCACAAGATTTCCCCCAAGTCTGGTGGATTTCTAGTATGAACTAAACCATGTCTGCTTGAACTGATAAAGGAATGGCCATCTCCAAAAGTCTCCCCAGCTGAGGTGGTGAGGAGGGCACCTCCTGAGGGAGAGTGCATCCTAAGGGAGGTGCCAAGAATTTCAAGTTTGACTCAGCCACAAAGATGAGGCCATCCTAGGGAAGGGATGATCCAATGATCATAAAAATAGCCTGTGTGTCACTTTTATTTCCTGACCCAAAGCTGCCCTTATGCCCAAGTGTATTTATGTCATAGTCTCAGGAAGAGAGGGGTGCTTCAAGGAAGTTCTTTTGAAACCATAGTTTGCATATAAATCACCTGAGGCTTTTGTTAAACTGCAAAATCTGGTGGGGTCTAGCCTGCTGCCTTTCTAAAATGCTTCCAAATGCTGCCTATTAGTGGACACACCTGGAATAGAAAGGTTTAAGTACATTCCTAAAAAGCGAATTCAGTAAAAATCCTGTAGGACCCAAGTGGCACTGCTGGGGAGCCTTTAGTAAGGGAGGTAACAATGGGCATCTCCTGTCCTTCAGCATCTCCTGCCCTGCCTTGTGCTCCCAAGCTTCAGGACCCCTGGCAACCTCCTGGTGAGGCCAGAGCTGGGGCAGTCTGTAGTGTCTAACTCTGGAGGTTAGAGTAGAGCAGGTGAAGAGGAAAGCAGATGGTAACTGGTCAGATGGCTAACTGGATTTGCTTCTAAAACATTACCCAATATTCCCTTCCTCCAAATTTGGGGTACATTTCAGGAGATTAAACTTCTACACAAGCAATAGGGATAAGTGCCAATAAAATCTGGATAATTAGTTAATATGACCAATCTATAAGATAGTGAGTCTAGAAGATGTAGATTTTACTTACTGGGAGATATTAGGAGAGTTTGATTATTTCTGAATGATCCATAAGATCCATAGGATCCATGGAAATGTAATCACTCCATTATTCTACCATTCCATCTGGACCAAAACGCAGGGCTGAATACATGCAGACAAAATATTTCTGTTCTTGTGATTAGATATTAGGAAACATTTCTCTCTACCTATTTAAAAACTACCTCACCAATATGTAGAAAATGAGTGGAAAGGAACATATCACCATCGACAGCAGTTGTGGCAGGATTATAGACATACTCGTGGTTTTTCCCTTTTTAAAATTTTCCATATATTTTGAACTTTTTAATAATCATATACATTTTATCACTTTCAAAAAGGAACCTAGCAGGTCCCTATCTAGAAAAGTAGCTCAATGCCAATCCATAATAGAAGCTCTACATACAAATTTGTTTTGTATTACTTTTTGTAATTATAAATGTAAGGCATAAGCATTATAAAACATTATAGTGTTACAGAAATACATAATTAGAAAGTGAAAGCTGATGGCAAACACTTTGGTTCTAATATGTATATATTTAAAAATGTACTAGGATCCAGAATATGATTACATTGTGGAAACCTGATGACTTGGACTTTGAAATATAGAATATGATCAGACTGGATTTTTTAAATTCTTACAATCTCTCCTCTGGAATGTGCTGGAAATACAAACTTTTCAAAAAGTTATGTGACTCCTCATAATTTTTTTGTTTATTTTTCTTAATCCAAACTTTCTGCCTTTACAGTGTTACTTTACCCTCTCACCTCTCTAATGAGGAAGAAACAAATGGCTCTCTTCTGTACCTTATTTTACCTAGAAATTCTTATCTTTCAAAATAAAATCTCCTTAGTACAGCATTACTTTTTTATTATTATTTTCTTTGTGCACACATTTTCCTTACTCCTTTATAATCTTGATGAGGAAAATGGTCAAATCTTAGTCATCTTTGTGTCTCCCAGAGCATTTTATATGCTGTCCTGCTCATAGAAGTCATTCAGTAAGTCATATTGACCTACAAAATTTGAAAGTAAACAGAATCCTAACAGTTCAAAGCTTTTGATCATAGAAGTGGAAGCAATGGGAAGAGCAAGATACCCTGTGATTCTTAGGAAAACAGATTTCAAAAATTCCTGAAAATTATGGGAGAAAGCAGGCATTTTCATGTTAAATGTCTTCCAAATGGGAACCACATTTAACACAGTACTGGGCATTGACTGAGTCTTTAATAAATGTTCATAAATGAAAGAGTTAATCAATGAAGACAGTTATTAAGAGAGCTGAATGGAATGGTAAGCCTTAAAAGTAGAAATGTCAGCAGTGATTCTGATGACAGAAACAGTATCTGAAGAAATCCATGTGTTATGACATACTCATCCGTCTACTAGCAGCTACCACTCTCCCCAGACTGACCTCTGCTTCCAGACTAGCAGGGCCCTCACGCCCTCAGAACATATTTTCTGACTTTTATAGTCTTGGTTATAGTAATTCTTTCCACACCCTTTAACTGCCTGCTTTTCCATAGTTCCTCTCTACTAGTTCATTGCCCCTTGAAGATGTTGGTTGCTGTGTCATGACTTAGTATCACCAGTGTGTTGCAGGTGGCAAAGAGCAGGTCAACATAGGTTGGCAATGAATGTACATTCACTATGAGTGAATTAGTAAATGATTGTGCATTTAAAGAACAAACAAGTAAAGTTGATAAATTAATGTGTGCGGGGAGCCACCCCTGAGCTATTTGAGCATCTTCACTGGGCCTTGGAGTCAAGGAGATTTTGATTTGGCATCGCAAGCTGTTTTGTGGCTCCTCCCACTTAATGGAATGTGCAATGCATGTGACCTCAGTCTTCCTTTGGGAAAGAAGACTGATCTTTTAGCTCCAGAGTTGGGTGTGATTCACTGGGAACTGGATAGCCCACCTCCTACCTTAATTGGCTGAGAACATTCTGTGAAAGCCTTTGAAGTTTTCCCCCATATTAAACAAACAAACAAACAAACAAACATGGGCTCTTGCTCTCTTTCCAGTGTGGGAACTTGACCCTTAAGGTCAAAGATCCATCCTCTGGCCCCACTCTTTAAAACAATTTTCTGTGTCATGTGATTTTTTTGCCATATTTCTTAGCCAGCCCACTCCATGAAAGGGAAACCCAAATTTCATAGCCCACACAGGATGTGGCAGATAAGTATAAGAATCCAGAAATGGGGACATGAAAATACAAATGAATATTAGAAAGTAAAGACTTTCATGTGTGTTAGGGCTTAAATATAGACTTTTTTTTAGTTATGTTTAAACATTTTTATGAATGGTAAAAAAAAGTATTATTTTTAAATTTTGTATTGACACAGAAACTTGTACCTATTTATGGGTTCTGCAGAGGGACTTGCCCTTCGAGCATAGACTGGGGAGCTTGAGGGCGTGTGGAAACTGCTCCAGAGACGGTTTCAGAGAACAGTGTCTGCTTTATTGCACAGCAGAAATAGCTTTTATAGTGAGTACGTGCCAATTTACGCATAACAGTCATGATATATGATATAGGCCATACACAACATATCATCTTACAGGAGTCTGGACACCAAGAGTTCAGGAATTGCCATAGCTCGACCTTGCAGGGGATAACTTCTTGTCAAAAGAGCAAGGAAATTGCGCTTGCCAATGTTCTGACAGCGCTTTGTCCCAAAACATGGCGTTCTATGTTAGGACTTCCCTGCTGCACAATGAGCAAGATAAGCATTCCTCCATGTAGGTCCAGAGTCAGGCCCTGCAACAGGGTTATAGTCCGATAGTACAACATATGTTTATAATGTACAATGATCAAATCATTATAGTCAGCATTTTCATCACCTTAAACATTAATCATTTCTTTACTCTGGGAAGCTTTGAACTCCTATCTTCTAATTCTTTACAAAATATATGATCAATTGTTATAAACTATACTCACTTCTCTATACTGTAGAACACTAGAACTTATCCTTTCTATCTAACTGTATTTTGGTACCAATTATCTGACCTCTTCTATCTCCTTCCTTCCTATACTCCCTGGTCTCTAGTGATTAGTATTCTATACTCCTATGAAATAAACTCTTTTACTTCCACATATGAATTAAAGCATTTGGATTTGTCCTTCTGTACTACCTCATTTATTTAACATAATGTCATCTAGTTATATTATAGCAAATTACAGAATTTTTTATTGGTGATTTATATTTCGTAATGTACCACATTTTCTATATCCATTCATCTATTGATGAATACCTTGATAAACTCCATATTTTGGTTATATTGAATAGTGCTAGAATAACTATAGGAATAGAAATATGTCTCTAATATCCCATTTTTAATAGGAACAGAAGTATGACTCTGATATACTGCTTTTATTTCCTTTGGCTTCACACAACACTGGGATAGCTAGATAAAATGGTAGTTCTCATTTTACTTCTTGGAGGGTCATCCATAATGTTTTGCAAAATGTTTGCAATTAATTCATATTCTCACCAACAGTGTATAGGAGTTTCCCTTTTCCATTTCTCATCAACATGTTCATCTTTTTGATATTTGTGTCTCTGTTTTATGTCTTTTTGATTATAGCCATTCTAACTGGAGTGGGGTACTGTCTCATTTTGGCTTTGATTTTCATTTCCCTGAAGGTTAGTGATGTTGAAATTGCTTTTTTATACTTGTTGGTCATTTGTATATCTTCTTTATAAAAACATCTAATAAGAACCTTTGCTCATTTTTAAATATGATTTTTGCTTTTGCTGTTTAGATTTTTGAGTTTCTTTTTATAATCTGGGTATTATCCCTTGTCAAATGAATAGTTTGTAAGTTTTTTTCTTCTTATCTGCAATTGTCTCTTCACTTTGGTGACCATTTCTTTTGCCTTGCAGAGCTTTTTACTTTAACATAATCTCATTGTTGGTTTTTGGTTTTGTTGCTTGTGACTTTGAAGTCTTTTTTTGTTTTGCAATAAGAAAAATCACTAATATTTTTATTCTTCCTGTCAAGCTACCATAAATATTTCTGTTGTCGCACTTTCTTAAAGTATAAACCCACAGTAGATATTTTTAACTTCAGCATATCAGTTATTCTTCCTTTTAACCAATGTCTGCAAACTTCTATAGCAGGCATTTATTAGAGTTTGATTTCCTCAGCTTTTTGCAGAAAAACATGTGTGATTATCTAACTGTCCTGGAGTCATGGGTAGAATGTTCTCTCTCTTTCTTGTCAGTTTCAGTGGTCTCAGTTCATGGACAGCCAGCTCCTTCCCTCTGGGCCCAAAGCAGGCAGAACATTGTGGTGGAAGGGCAGGGGTAGAGATAAGTTGCTTAGTTCATGACAGCCAGGAAGCAGAGAGCAGTGACTTTGAAGGCTTATCCAAAATACCTGTGTCTTGTATCAAATCCTTTAAGTGCTGAGAGCCATCCATGGACTATGTGTGGACCAAATTGACATGGAAGCCCGTTGCATAGAAAAATCTGTTATTTGGGAACTTCCAGCAGCAATCCTGCTGGTAAGATCACCCAGATACATGAGAATACTATTCAGCTCTGCCAGGTCCCACACAGCATGGGAGATGGGGTGACCTGCTACAGCCACATAGCCTCTCAGTGATGGGTGTAGCCTGCAAAGATGCCAGTCAACCTGTTGACTGCAAGACACCATGAAGCAAGACTCCACCCTGAAACCTTATTCCTGCTTTTGATGTACTCCCTTAAATAAAACCACCAGAGCCATTTTCTAGTTGTTCTCTTCCAGCTCCTAGCAGGACTGGAAGATCCTATAAGGCATTCTGCTTTTAAAACCCATTCTTTAACTCTATCTTTTATTTCTTCACTAATTATTTCAGACTCGATTTTCTCAGGTGGTTTATCCCCTCCTATGCAGGAAGAATTACCCCGAAGAAACGCTGGCTGCCTCATGATATTGAAGCATTTCTTTGTCTTCATGTTTAAGTGAAGTAGATTTTATGTGTTCAGAAATTTACCCATTTTTTAAAATTTAAATTTAAATTTTATTTTATTTTTTGCATATAAATGTTACTGATAGCCCCTGATGATACTTTTGTACTTCTGTGGTCAGGTATAATGTCTCCTTTCTCATGCCTGATTTTATTTATTCCGCTCATCTATTTAATTTATCAGTGAGTGTGACTAAAGGTTTGTTCTTTTTGCTTCTCTTTTCAAACAACCCTGTCTTTGTTTCATTGATCTTTTGCATTTTTTGTTGTTGTTTTTCTCTATTTGTTCATTCATTCCTACTCTACGTTTTGTTATTTGTCTCCTGCACACTTTAATTTTCTCTTTCTTTTCTGGTTCCTTGAGTTGTATCTTTAAGTTAGTAAATTATTTATTTATCTTTCTATTTGTTCGAGTAGGTGCTTACTGCTATAAACTTTCCCTATAAGACTTTTTAAAAATTGTATCCCAAAACTTTTGTTATGTTGTATTTCCATTTTTATTTGTTTCAAGAAAGATTTTAACATTCATTTTAATGTGATCATTGATCCATTGATCATTCAAAAGCTTGTTTAACAAGATCATGGCATTTGCAGGCAAATGGATACATTAGAGCAGATTATGCTAAGTGAAGTTAGCCAATCCCTAAAAAACAAATGCCAAATGTCTTCTCTGATATAAGGGGGGGGGGGTGACTCAAAATGGGATAGGGAAGAAGAGCATGAGAAGAAGACTACCACTAAATAGGGAAGAGAGGTGGGAGGGAAAAAGAGGGAGAAGGGGAGTTGCACGGAAGATGGAAGGAGAATCTCATTATTATACAGAATACATATATGATGTTGTAATGAGAAAAAGAAAAAAAAAGTGTGTCACATTAGATTGGATAGAGAGAAAGGATGGGAGAGGAGGGGAGGAGTAAGGAGGATAGGAAGGGCAGCAGAATAGAATTGACAATATGATTGATGTATGTACATCCCATGTATGTATTATATGCCAAAATTCATTCTTCTGTCATGTATGACTAAAAATAAATAAAGAAAGTAAGAAAGAAAAAAAAAGCTTGTTTAATTTTCATGCATCTCTAAAGTTTCTCTTGTTGATTTCTAGTTTCACTCCATGGTGTTTGGAGAAGATCCATGATATGATTTCTTTTTCTCTAATTTGTTGAGACTTCTTATCATATGATCTATCATGGAGATAGAGCCAAATGTTGATAAAAAGAATGTGTGATTTTTAGCTGTTTAATGAAATGTGTAAATATTTTCTAGTTTTATCTGGTGTATCATTTAAGAATCAAAGAAGGTCATTTATTGGATTGAAAACAAGTCAGCAAAATTCCTGGTAACAGATTACAAGGCATTGTACTCAACCATATCCTCTTTTCCAAGACAATGATTTGGATAAATAGAGTTTTACATTTTAATTAAATTTGCTAATTTCATAAATCTGGAGGGACTAATTAGCATGATGAATGACAGAACCAGTTATCAACAGAACACAGCTGGCTAAATCAACTGAAGTTAATATGATTAAGTGCAATTACAAGTGAACATAGAATCCTATATTTCAATTTAGTAAATCACTAGCCCATAACCAGGAAGGTAGAGATCTTATTAAACAGTAGTTCATGTGAAAAAGATATAGATTTTAAATTATTTGAACATCCAACCAGAAAGTTGACAGAAAAGCAAATGCAATTATTTTTTACCCTCTAACAAAAAAAGGTGTTTTTAAATCGAATGATTCATATAATTTCTTAGGCAACTATGTGCAGACGAGAGAGGGGTACTTTATTTTTTGGTCTAAAACTTGATGATCTTTTCTTTCTAGACCTTGGGACACTTTTCATGGCTCTCTGTGCTTCCTTTATCTCACACTTGTGGACTTCAGCCTGGTCAGTCAGGAGCTTCTTGTGGCCCTTGTCAGCCTTTAGCCTGTTGATGTGATCAATGAGAAATGCCTGTTTTTGAAAAATTCCCCTTTTACCTTTAAGTGTAGGCTGTGAAACACATGTTGGTTAGTCTTAGATTAGTAGCATCTAAACAGCCAGAGCAGAATTCTCATCTGCAAACAGGTTGCCTCCTTGGGCATTTATGCATCTGCAGTACTCTTTCACACACCTGTGCCCCACACCCTGGAATAAACGGTCATAGGCTTGCTGATGTTCACTCCATTTTTGATTAGTTTCTTGACAGCTGATGGGTGATGACATCAGCAATTTCTTTGGTCTCTTCACATCTAAGCAGAGTTCCCTTTTGTCATGGCAGGGGATACTGGAGGTGAGCCTCTTCTGAAACTTCATGTCTGAATTCAGCTTTCAATCAACTATTTAGAACTATATCCTAGGACATACCAGTCCTGTTGTAGCCATGTAATGACTCAGATTGTCAGGTTCAGCCACCCAACGCACACTTGGCTAGGGCTTCCCTGAAGTAGGTGATATATACTAAATGGTAATAGAGATGAACAAGCACTTGAGGACCTTTTTGTCTAATATTTTATCATGTTTATGTATCATTTCTGGTGTCACATTTTCAAGATATTGATAATCTATATCATAATTGGGTAGAAAGTTTTATTTATTTCAATATTTGTGTTTTAGAGTTCAGAAATGCTTAAAATTGAAGAAGTCAATACATAAAAATCCTTCCTAATAACCTTTTAAGGCAGATATTATTATTCTTTTTTAAATGAAAGTGAAAAAATTAAGAGAGGTCACATCACTTGCCCAGGATCACCTAATTAGAGGTACGATCAGTATTTGAACTCATCTGAATTTGACTCAAAAAGCCCAGGTTCTTTGAAATGTGTTATTTGCCCTATTCCAGGAAATATTTTCTTTCCTTGATTTATTTAATGGAAGGACATGAAAAGACCTATAAAGATACAAACATTCAAAACACAATTACATCTGGTGATAGATAGCTTAGGCAGAATGTTCACCTACCATGCATGAGGCCCTAGTTTTGATCCCCAGAACTGCAAAACTAACAATAACAAAAAAACGTGTATATTCTTCTATACTAAATATATATATATATATATATATATATATATATATATATATATATTATATAAATATGTATATTTATATATATAAAAAATATAAAATTTGATAAATTGCAAATAATTCTATATACAGTATTAGAAATATGAAATTTTTTCATTTCAGATATAACTATTTTTTCTAAATTGTTAACTACTTGTTGGAACTTTATTACATATAATTCTAATAAGAGTATATAAAATTAGAGCTTTCAAAACAAATACAGTTTTGTGACTTAATTAAAGATCACTGAATATATCTTTATTGCATTCTTTGGAAAATATAAACCATCTACTTTAAATAGACTTAGTAAAGTGGCAGGCATATAATTTTATATTAATATATATATATATATATATATATATATATATATCATAAATGTATAATCATAAATGTTTCATAGAAAATAAGATGAACCAGTTATAGGAATATATTCATATTAAGACTGCAGTGTTTTCCTGGAGATATAATCAAAAGTCTCAAAGACTTGTATGTAAAGCAACCATTATAGTGACTTCTGAAGTTTCAAATGATAAATGTTAATTTAGTGGTCCACTTAAATGCAGATTGCAATAAAAAATAGTTTTTAAAAATGTTCTTGCCCACCACAAAGCAATTCAGCCATCTCCCAAGAGAAGGGACACTGTGAGCTCTCACAAGTGCATTTAGTGTCTACACACACACACACATACACGCACAAATATGCACACACATGCGCACATGCACCATCATCACCACAACTACCAGCAACAAACAACATAAGCAACAAAGAACTTCTATAATAATCTATAGTCTGGACAGTCCATTTCTTGGTCAGTATCTCTGAAGTTTTGGAACATTAGCACTGCTGGGAAAAACATGCCTAGTATTTGGTGTGGAAAGCCCCAACCTGTCCGCTTCTTGGAGGAACATGTATTTGGTTCTGATTTCAACTTAATTTGATCCAGTGGCTGGAAACAGGGCTACTGAACTAACAACCAACACTAGCATGTCCTTCAGTTGGGAGAAGATCAGAAAGGAATTAAGTCTGGGTGTTGGGAGGAGGGTGATATTGGTGAGTTTCATTGGCAAGGGCTAAAATGCTGGCAAGGTGTCACACAGAAATATGATCTTAAATAAACCAAGTGGGGAAGAGGAGGATTTTGTTCTTGTTTTCTCCCATTCCCCTTTCCTCTAGGAAATCTAGATTATTGGATGAAATTTTGTGATTAGTTTTTATTTTCTTATACATTTTATTATCTTCACTTTTATAGTTTGGACCTGAATAGTGGATTTTAAATGCCTGATTGATGTGAGCCATGTGTAGTGCCATGGTGAAGAACACAGGCTTCAGCAGTGACAGTCTGTGTTTGAATCCTGTCTTTGCCAATTTATACAATTCAAGGCACTTTTCTAGACGCTGGGAACATAGCAGTAAAGACAACAGATGGAAGTCCCTGTGTTCATCAACCATATCTAATTAGGACATTAATTATTTTTTAACTCCTCTTCCTCTTCCATAGGATCACAAGTATTCTTATTTGGGGGGTTCACTTTAAGTGTTAACTGAGTTGATACACAGACAAATGCTTAGAAACAAACTTTCACATACAAAGCAGTTAATAAATATTGGCTATTAAATATAGGACTCCCTTTTCCTATTTTGGTTGCTGTTAACTTGTTTTACTGTGAAGGGTAACATGTTCTGGAATCCCAGAGGCTCCTGTAGCTACTACCTTTTCTCGCGTTTTGCTTTTAGGGCAACCTGAACTTGTACATAGTTCTTCATTATATGATATAAACTCCTTATACCTATTGTCCCTCTGTGGCTTGCATTACACTTTTTAATAGGATTGTTCGATGAAAAGAAGTTCCAAGTTTTAATCTAGAGCTACTTCTAAATCTGAAATATTTTATAACATTTCTCAATGTTTAATTATTCTGTGTTCTGGGTATAAAGAATTTACTTTGCAAATATTGTGAAGACATTCTTTTATATTTCTTTTAAAACTTTATTTTCTCCTAGCAGCATGGGAGCCCGAGGCAGAAGGACCTCTAGTTCAAGGAGAGCCTCAGTAATTTAGCAATACTCTAAACAACTTAGTGAGACCCTTTCTCAAAATAAAAAATAAAAAGGGCTGGGGACGCGGCTCAGTGGTTAAGCACCCCTGGGTTCAATCCCTGATACCAAAACAAAACAAACAAAAAAAACCCTCTATTGTTATTCTCACATTTAGAGTCACGATCTAACTAGAATTGATTTTTGTGTACAGTGAGAGGTAAAAACTATTCTTTATTTTTTGCCTAAGAATCTATAATTGTTGAGGGTGGGCAGAATGATGGCCCCTCAAAGATGTGTATATCCTACCATGAGCATGCTACCTTCCATGCAAAGAGGACTTTGGAGATGAGACCTCAAGATGGGGATGTTAGATTATCTGAATGGATCTAATTAAATCAAATATATACTCAAATTTGAGGACCATTCCATGCTGCCTTAAGAGAGAGACATGACTAGACAGTAGTAGAGAGATGCAATAAGTCCTGGCTTTGCAGATGCAGAGTGGGATCATGAGCAAACGTGGAACACTGGTGGAAATGGGCATGGCCTCAAGAAGTTGGAAATGGCAACCAAATACATTCTCTCAAAAAATCTCCAGAAAGGAATACAGCTCTCCTAATACTTTAATTTCAGCCCCATGAGACCTGTATTGTCCTTCTGACCTAACTTTAAGGCAACAAATTTGTGTTATTTTAAGCCATTGATTTTGTGGTTATTTGTTAACAACAGTTACACAGACAAATGCTTAGAAACAAACTTTCACATACAAAGCAGTTAATAAAGATTGGCTATTAAATATAGGACCCCCTTTTCAGAAAACTGGTAGGTTGACCAGCATTGGTTACTGAAAAGATCATGTTTTACTCATTGCTCTGCAGCTCCACTCTTGTCATAATTGTGTGACACCTATGCAGCGTCTATCTCTGCATTTTCTTGTCTGTTTCAGTAATCTGTATGTCTGTGTTTTGTGGTATTTTTACATTGTGTAGCTTTGTAATAAATCTTAATGCTCAGTAGAGCAAATTCTGCTGTTTTCTTTAAACAATGATCTGTATCCTTGCTCAAATATAAATTATGTAAGCTTCTTATCTATTTCAATAACAACAACAAAAATAACTTTTTAACGTTTTAATTGGGATTGCATTGGCTCCATAGATCAATTCTGGAAGTTGACATCTTTACAACACTTATTTTTTGAAAATTCATTCATGTTGTATTCTTTTATTTACCCAATATTTGTTAATTTTTCTTAATCATGATTTTTTTTTTACGTAGAGGATTTTCACATCTTATTAGATATTCCTAAATGTTAAGTTGTATTTGAGTACATTTTAAATGGCATAATTTACATTTTGTCTGTTTTTTTTTTTTTTACTACTGGCATATAATTGATTTTTGTATATTGACTTTGAATCCAGTGTAATTGCTAATACACTTATCAACTTTAAAATTTTGCAGATATTTTGGAATTTTTCATATACAATCTTAAAGCTATGAATAATAAAAGTTTTAATTCTTCTTTTCCTATTCTTATTAATTCATTTGATTTTTCTTGACTTATTGGATGAACTAGAACCTCTATTAAGAGTTTTGCTTAAAATTGGAGAAAGCAAGATTGCCTTTTTCTTGATATTGAAGAAAAATATTTACTATTTTCCCATGAAATAAGATATTGTAATTTTAGAACAATTTTTAAATCAAGTTTGGCAGTTCTCATCAATTTCTGATATGCTATATTTATTTAATCACACTTTTAATTTTTATGTAATTGTAAGAAATAGTAGAGAGTGATTCTGTAATTCCTTTATTTAGTTCTCTACAATGGTAACATGTTACAAAATGATAGTACAAGGTTATAACCAAAGCCTTGACATTATAACCCACCAATCTTATTCAGATTTATTTAGTTTTACTTGTGTCCATTTGTGTGTAGGTGTGTGTAATTCTACAAAATTTTATCTCATGTGTAGGATCCTGGACCCACAAATGTAATTAAGATACAGAACAGTTCCATCACTGCAAGGATCCTTCTTGTTGCCTTTTCATAAGCACAGCTTCTTTCCTTCTATCCTCACTTTGCTATCCCACCATTGTTCCTAACCCCTAGTCACATTAACCTTTTCTACATTTCTACAATTTTATATGCATGCAGTCACACGGTATGTAACCTTTGAAGATTGGATTTTTATTGTTCAGCATAATTCTCTCGAGCCCATTCAATTGGTTTCATGTATAGTTCATTGCTTTTTATTGCTGAGTAGTATTTGATAGTATGACTATACCACACATCGTTTAACCGTTTATTCAAGCACATATGGGTGGTTCTCAGTTTTCAATTAATATGAGTAAAAAGGCTATGGACATTCATGTATAGTTTTTTTATGTAAAAATAAACTTTCATTTCCCTGGTATAAGTGTTCCCCCGTGCAATTGTTGGGTCACATGAAAGTTTTACACTTAGTTTTATAAGAACTGCTAAATTATTTCTCAGTGTGTCTGTACCAAAGAATTTATTTTCTTCATGAATGAATGTTGAAGTTGATCAAAAGCCCCTTTCTTCACCTGTTTGGTTTCTGTTATGATTTTTCTCCTTCATTCTGATACTGTGCTAATTTTACATTGATTGACTTTTGAATTTAAAGGAAACTTGCATTCTCAACAAAACACAACTTCTTCAGCCTGGGCCATGCTTTACACATATAGATGCAGTGTTTTGCCTAGAATTTTTGCCTGGGTTGATTAGAGCAAGTCTCTTGAAATTTTCTTCTCTAATCATGTCCTTTTAAAATTTTAGTCTCTATGTTAAGTCATCTCACAAAATGAATTGGGATATATTTTCTCCTTTCTATACCACAAGAATGAGTTTGTATGAGACTGGAGTTATTTCTTAAATATTTGGTAACATTAATTTCCAAAGCCTACTAGACTTGGAGAGTATTGTGAAGTGTTTAAATTACTGGTTAGTTATTAAATTATTTGTATTTTCTACTTTTTTGATCAGATTTGGAAGGTTCTGATTTGGGATATTGTCAATTTCATATACATGTTCAAATTAATTGACATAAAAGTATGTAATATTTCATATTAGCTCTTTATAGACCCCACAGCATTAGGATATTTGCCATAGTCACTTCTTCATACTTTTGTACCCTTGCAACCCAACTTTTGACCTCCTTATAGAAAATGCTGTTAAAAATCAGCTTAATTTCCTCTTCATCTCTGGAGTAGGTTTATTGGAAATGGAATAAGTATGAAACTAGGAAACAATGAAAAACTAAGTTCTGTACATGAGATATCAGTTTGCACTAAGATGCCCATAATAAAAAAGACAGTAATGAGTGTTGTCAAATTGTGGAAATATTGGCATGCTCAGACTCTTCTGATATAAATGTAGAGTGGTGTAGCTCTTTGGAAAATGTTCTAGTAGTTCCTCAAAGATTAAATATAGAGTTACCATATAATTAGCAATTCTATTTTAATATATGCACCCAAGAGAAATTAAAATTAAACATGAACATTCATAATAGCATTAGTCATAATAGTGAAAAATGTGAACTATGCAATATCTAATAAGTAAGGAATGAATTAAAAATGTGGTATATCCATACAATGGAATATTATTCAGAAATAAAAAAAGAATGTAATACAAATACATGGTATAACTGAGTGAACCTTCAGAATATTTTGCTAATTGAAAGAAGCCCATTAGAAAAGATCACATATGTAATTCCACTTATGTTAAATGTGTAGCATGATCAAATCTACAGAAAATAGAATGGTGGTTGCTGATATGTGAGGGGACTGAAAGATGTGAAGAGCAATTGTAATTGAGGATAATAAAAATGTTCTAAATTAATAGTAATGATAGTTGCACAACTGTGAAAATAATAAGAATCATGTAACTTTTTATATTTTAAATGAGTGAATGGTATAGCATGTGAATTATATCTCAATTAAACTTATATATACATAAAAAAGATGTTCAAACTGTATTATTGACTTTAAGTAAAAAAGGAGTTCAAAAAGTATGAGACCTATAGTGTTAAAAGAAAAAAAAAATCTAATATTGATGTTGTTTTCTATAATCTCTCTTCTGTTGGTGACATTTACCTATTTTTTATACTTGCATATATACTTTCTATGATTTTGGAGATAAGTTCAAAATTCAGATGATTTCAGATTTTAATATTCAGTTACATGTTGCTAAGGACTTAAGAATTTTTTGAAAATGCCCTTGAACAAACTCCCAAGAGAAAATTAAACCCCACAGAAAAGCACTTGCTTTAAATATTCCAATGAAATTTTGTCCAAATAGCTCCTTGGTACTTCTTTGACCAGAAATCAGCTGATGAACATTGACAGAGTTACTGTTTCCATGGTACTTTTTAAAAGTGTAATGGGTCTAGACACTGATTAAAGTATCTGAATGTGGACTCTCTCCCTCTGGAGATGGCTAGCATTCTCTCTTGTGTATGTTCCTTGCTTTATTCCAAAGTCATCTCTTGTGAGATTGCCCCCATTCTCCCTTAAAATGTATTTACTTTTTTCTTAACTAAACCTCTATTTATCTTTGACTGGCAAGTGCTGAAATTGTTTTCTGTGTATCACGTATGTTCAGAATCCTGCTGGAGCTGGGCAAGGTGGTGTATACCTGTAAATCCCAGTGGCTTGGGAGGCGGAGGCAGAAGGATTGCAAGTTCACGGCCAGCCTCAGCAACTTAGTGAGACCCTAAGCAACTTAGTGAGATCTTGTTTCAAAATAAAACATTAACAAGGGCTGGGGAGGTGGCTCAGTGGTTAAGTGCCCGTGGGTTCAATCCCTGGGACCAAAAGAACACTGTTTGTCATGGGTCAAGTCTCCACTTCTTTCTGCTAATTTCTCAGAACCTTCTTTGGAGACATGTCTTCTCCTGTGATGTATCCTGGTAGCCATGGGGAACTTCAGAAGCATCAACTTTGTATCTTCCAGAGTAAAACAACTCCCTGATAAAATGATGGTAACACAAGAATTCCAACCCATCTCCACAACTATCATTGTCTATCTCTATCTCTTAGATCAGTCAGGATAAGACTTTTGACCCCTGACTGGGCAGAGTAATTGTTACTTGCCAGACTGAAGCAGCCATAGAAGATGGATCTTCACTACTCACCAAACCTTAAGATTAAAGTAGCGGTGCTGAGGTTGTGACTCAGTGGTAGAGCGCTCATCTAGCACGTATGAGGCTCTGGGTTAGATCCCCAACACCACATAAAAATAAGTAAATAAGACTGATTGGGGGCTCTGGAGGGCGGCTGGGCACTGCATCTCCCCCCGAAAAGGGAGCGAGTTGACAGATGAGCTCGCGGGGGTCCCTAATCGGGCTCACCTTTTGTACCTGCTACCTGGCTTCTTACCTAATGAACAAGTATGTCCTGTCTGTCCTGAAATTTACTTACCCTACATTATTCCAAGGACAGATTGCTAGGGCTCAGCGCCTGGGTGCTTCTTAGAACCTGATCTTATCAGAGTGAATACCGAGCGCGGGGCGGCCGAGTTCCGGCTCCCGGAACCGCCCTGGCCCAGGGCTGCTGAGCCTGCGGAGGCTGCTTCTTGGACCCTGCTCCTACCAGAGCATACAACAAGCACTAAGCAGCCGAATTACGGCTCCCGGAACTGAGCCCATGGGGACTGCTTCTTGGAGCTTACATTTATAGGAGCTTACACCAAGCACGGAGTGCCCGAGTTCCGGCTCCCGGAACTTCCCTGGCCCGGGGCTAGGAGCCCGCGGAAACTGCTTCTCGGTCCGGGTCTTGCTGGGGGCCCGTCAGGACTCACCCGGTGCTTTGGTTGCCCGGCAAGGGGAAGGAAATGCTGCCATTCGCATAGGATACCAACATGGCAGAGATCTGATGTCTGCAGAAAGCGGCGGAGGAGGGAACTTCATCAATACCAGTGGTGACATAAGCAGTTGGTCTCCTGGTAGGGGGGGTGAGGCACAGTCACCCGAGTCTCCTCAATTTGTCGTGGAGCCAGAGGGAAGGAGCCGGGCCGCCGCCAGCGCACAGAGCAGGCCCAGCGGCTCGCCAGCGTGGTGACCGTGTGACCCCAATTGGAGAGGGGGTGGAGCGGAGCCGCCACCCGCAACCACAAGGTGGGCAGACCCGCGACCCAGTGGTACATGGGCGTGGTAGGAGGGGCAGGGCAGAGCCGCGGTTCGCGCTTGCAAGGTAAACAGACCTGTGACAGCCTGGCGGGTCAGGCCCAGTGGCCTGCCAGTGTGGTACACACGTCACCCCAACTGGAGTAGGGGCAGAGCAGATCCTTCTCCCACGCCCGGATCAGGCCCTGCCGGTGTGGTGGTCACGTGACCCCAATTGGAGTGGGGGCGGAGCGGAACCGCCACCCGTGCCCGCAGGGTGAGCAGACCAGTGATCAACCTGCAGATCAGGCCCAGGGGTCCGCAGGCGTGGTAGGAGGGGCAGGGCAGATCCGCCGCCCGCGCCTCCAAGGTAGGCAGACCTACAATAGACCGGTGGATCAGGCCCAGGAGCCTGCCGGCGTGGTACAAACACCACCCTAATTGGAGTGGTGGCAGAGCAGAGTCGCTGCCAGTGCCAGGAACAGGCCCAGCGTCCTGCAGGCGGGGTAGTCACGACACCCCAATTGGAGTAGGGGCAGAGCAGAGCCTCCACCCGTGCCCGAAAGGTGGGCAGATCTGCGACCGACCAGCGGGACAGGCCCAGTGGCCTGCCGGTACGACAGACACGTCACCCCATTTGCAGTAGGGGCAGAGTAGAGCCGCTGCCCGCGCCTGCAGGGTAGGCAAACCTGCAACCGACTGGCGGATCAGGCCCGGTGGCCTGCCGGCGTGGTACACTCGTCACCCCAATTGGAGTAGGGGCAGAACAGAGCCGCCGCCAGCTCCCAGAACAGGCCCAGTGACCTGCCGGCGTGGTAGCCACGACACCCCAATTGGAATAAGGAGAGAGCAGAGCCTCCGCCCGCACCTGCAGGAAAGATACGCAAGCAGTATGAAAAGACAAGGAAAGAAAGGACCACAAGCAATGCAGGTCAACGCAACTTTAGAAGAGGTAACAGCTGCAGCAGATGGAATGTCAGATAAAGAATTCAGGATATACATGCTTCAGATGATCTGGAGTATCAAGGAAGACATTAAACAGCAAAATCAGACAATGAAAGATCACTTCGACAACGAATTACGCAAACAAATCCAGGAAGCAAAGGATAAACTATACAGGGAGATAGAGGTTATAAAAAACAAACAAACAGAAATCCTAGAAATGCAGGAAGCAATAAACCAACTTAAAAACTCAATGGAGAATACTACCAGCAGAGTAGAACACTTAGAAGATAGAACATCAGACAATGAAGACAAAGTATTTCAACTGGAAAAGAACATAGACAGCTCAGCAAGACTGTTAAGAAACCATGAGCAGAACATCCAAGAAATATGGGATAACATTAAGAGACCAAACTTAAGAGTCATTGGGATACAGGAAGGTACAGAGCTCCAAACCAAAGGAATGAGAAGTCTATTCAATGAAATAATACAAGAAAACTTCCCAGATTTGAAGAATGAGACAGAATCACAAATCCTAGAAGCCTACAGGACGCCGAATGTGCAAAATCATAAGAGATCCACACCTAGACACATTATAATGAAGATGCCCAACATACAGAATAAGGAGAGAATTTTAAAAGCTACAAGAGAAAGGAAGCAGATTATATTTAGGGGTAAGCCAATCAGGATAACAGATGACCTTTCAACACAGACTCTGAAAGCTAGAAGATCCTGGAATAACATATTTCAAACACTGAAAGAAAATGGGTTCCAACCAAGAATTGTGTATCCAGCGAAATTAAGCTTCAGGATGGAGGATGAAATTAAAACCTTCCACGATAAACAAAAGTTTAAAGAATTCGCAGCTAGAAAACCATCTCTTCAAAACATCCTCGCCAAAGCATTACAGGAAGAGGAAATGGAAAATAACAATGAAAACCAACAGTGGGAGGTAGGACAGTAAAGGGGGGGGGGAATAATCAAAGAGGAAAACAAACCATGTTTAGTAACAGAAATAAACAAATATGGCTGGAAGAACAACCCATATCTCAATAATAACCCTAAATGTTAATGGCTTAAACTCACCAATTAAGAGACACAGGCTAGTAGAATGGATCACAAAACAAGACCCAACAATATGCTGCCTACAGGAGACGCATTTGATAGGAAAAGACATACATAGGCTGAAGGTGAAAGGTTGGGAAAAATCATATCACTCATATGGACTTCGGAAACAAGCAGGAGTGTCCATACTCATATCAAATAAAATAGATTTCAAGCCAAAGTTAATCAAAAGAGATAAAGAGGGACACTACATACTGCTTAAGGGAACCATACACCAACAAGACATAACAATCATAAATATTTATGCCCCAAACAATGGTGCAGCTATGTTCGTCAAACAAACTCTTCTCAAGTTCAAGAGTTTAATAGACCACCATACCATAATCATGGGAGACTTCAACACACCTCTCTCGCCACTGGACAGATCTTCCAAACAAAAGTTGAATAAGGAAACTATAGAACTCAATAACACTATTAATAACCTAGACCTAATTGACATATATAGAATATACCACCCAACATCAAGCAGTTACACTTTTTTCTCAGCAGCACATGGATCCTTCTCAAAAATAGATCATATATTATGTCACAGGGCAACTCTTAGACAATATAAAGGAGTAGAGATAATACCATGCATCTTATCTGATCATAATGGAATGAAACTGAAAATCAACGATAAAAGAAGGAAGGAAAAAGCATACATCACTTGGAGAATGATCAATAGGTTACTGAATGATCAATGGGTTATAGAAGACATCAAGAAGGAAATTAAAAAATTCTTAGAGATAAATGAAAACACAGACACAACATATCGGAATCTATGGGACACATTGAAAGCAGTTCTAAGAGGAAAATTCATTGCTTGGAGTTCATTCCTTAAAAAAAGAAAAAACCAACAAATAAATGATCTCATACTTCATCTCAAAATCCTTGAAAAAGAAGAGCAAAACAACAGCAAAAGAAGTAGAAGGCAAGAAATAATTAAAATCAGAGCTGAAATTAATGAAATCGAAACAAAAGAAACAATTGAAAAAATTGACAAAACTAAAAGTTGGTTCTTTGAAAAAATAAACAAAATCGACAGACCCTTAGCGATGCTAGTGAAGAGAAGAAGAGAGAGAACTCAAATTACTAGCATACGGGATGAAAAAGGCAATATCACAACAGACACTTCAGAAATACAGAAGATAATCAAAAACTATTTTGAATCCTTATACTCCAACAAATTAGAAGATAGTGAAGGCATAGATAAATTTCTTAAGTCATATGATCTGCCCAGATTGAGTCAGGAGGATATAGAAAACCTAAACAGACCAATATCAATTGAGGAAATAGAAGAAACCATAAAAAGACTACCAACTAAGAAAAGCCCAGGTCCAGATGGGTATACAGCAGAATTTTACAAAACCTTTAAAGAAGAACTAATACCAATACTTTTCAAGCTACTTCAGGAAATAGAAAAGGAGGGAGAACTTCCAAATTCATTCTATGAGGCCAACATCACCCTGATACCTAAACCAGACAAAGACACTTCAAAGAAAGAAAACTACAGACCAATATCTCTAATGAACCTAGATGCAAAAATCCTCAATAAAATTCCGGCGAATCGGATACAAAAACATATCAAAAAAATTGTACACCATGATCAAGTAGGATTCATCCCTGGAATGCAAGGCTGGTTCAATATACGGAAATCAATAAATGTTATTCACCACATCAATAGACTTAAAAATAAGAACCATATGATCATCTCGATAGATGCGGAAAAAGCATTTGACAAAGTACAGCATCCCTTTATGTTCAAAACTCTAGAAAAACTAGGGATAACAGGAACATACCTCAATATTGTAAAAGCAATCTATGCTAAGCCTCAGGCTAGCATCATTCTGAATGGAGAAAAACTGAAGGCATTCCCTCTAAAATCTGGAACTAGACAGGGATGCCCTCTCTCTCCACTTCTGTTCAACATAGTTCTCGAAACACTGGCCAGAGCAATTAGACAGACGAAAGAAATTAAAGGCATAAAAATAGGAAAAGAAGAACTTAAATTATCACTATTTGCAGATGATATGATTCTATACCTAGCAGACCCAAAAGGCTCTACAAAGAAACTATTAGAGCTAATAAATGAATTCAGCAAAGTGGCAGGATATAAAATCAACACGCATAAATCAAAGGCATTCCTGTATATCAGCGACAAATCCTCTGAAATGGAAATGAGGACAACCACTCCATTCACAATATCTTCAAAAAAAATAAAATACTTGGGAATCAACCTAACAAAAGAGGTGAAAGACTTATACAATGAAAACTACAGAACCCTAAAGAGAGAAATAGAAGAAGATCTTAGAAGATGGAAAAATATACCCTGTTCATGGATAGGCAGAACTAACATCATCAAAATGGCGATATTACCAAAAGTTCTCTATAGGTTTAATGCAATGCCAATCAAAATCCCAATGGCATTTCTTGTAGAAATAGAGAAAGCAATCATGAAATTCATATGGAAAAATAAAAGACCCAGAATAGCAAAAACAATGCTAAGCAGGAAGTGTGAATCAGGCGGTATAGCGATACCAGACTTCAAACTATACTACAGAGCAATAGTAACAAAAACAGCATGGTACTGGTACCAAAACAGGCGGGTGGACCAATGGTACAGAATAGAGGACACAGAAACCAATCCACAAAACTACAACTATCTTATATTTGATAAAGGGGCTAAAAGCATGCAATGGAGGAAGGATAGCATCTTCAACAAATGGTGCTGGGAAAACTGGAAATCCATATGCAACAAAATGAAACTGAATCCCTTTCTCTCGCCATGCACAAAAGTGAATTCAAAATGGATCAAGGAGCTTGATATCAAATCAGAGACGCGCCGTCTGATAGAAGAAAAAGTTGGCTACGATCTACAGTAGGTGGGGTCGGGCTCCAAATTCCTCAATAGGACACCCATAGCACAAAAGTTAATAACTAGAATCAACAAATGGGACTTACTCAAACTAAAAAGTTTTCTCTCAGCAAAAGAAACAATAAGAGAGGTAAATAGGGAGCCTACACCCTGGGAAGAAATCTTTACTCCTCACACTTCAGATAGAGCCCTAATATCCAGAGTATACAAAGAACTCAAAAAATTAGACAATAAGAAAACAAACAACCCAATCAACAAATGGGCCAAGGACCTGAACAGACACTTCTCAGAGGAGGACATACAGTCAATCAACAAGTACATGAAAAAATGCTCAACATCTCTAGCTGTCAGAGAAATGCAAATCAAAACCACCCTAAGATACCATCTCACTCCAGTAAGATTGGCAGTCATTAGGAAGTCAAACAACAACAAGTGCTGGCGAGGATGTGGGGAAAAGGGTACACTTGTACATTGCTGGTGGGACTGCAGATTGGTGCAGCCAATTTGGAAAGCAGTATGGAGATTTCTTGGAAAGCTGGGAATGGAGCCACCATTTGACCCAGCTATTCCCCTTCTTGGTCTATTCCCTAAAGACCTAAAAAGAGCATGCTACAGGGACACTGCTACATCGATGTTCATAGCAGCACAGTTCACAATAGCAAGACTGTGGAACCAACCTAGATGCCCTTCAATAGACGAATGGATAAAAAAAATGTGGCATTTATACACAATGGAGTATTACTCTGCACTAAAAAATGACAAAATCATAGAATTTACAGGGAAATGGATGGCATTAGAGCAGATTATGCTAAGTGAAGCTAGCCAATCCCTAAAAAACAAATGCCAAATGTCTTCTTTGATATAAGGAGAGTAACTAAGAACAGTGTAGGGACGAAGAACAGGAGAAGAAGATTAACATTTAACAGGGATGAGAGGTGGGAGGGAAAGGGAGAGAGAAGGAAAATTGCATGGTAATGGAAGGAGACCCTCAGGGTTATACAGTGGAGGAGGTAGAGAGAGAGGAGGGGAGGGGAGGGGAGAGGTGGGGAGGGGGGAGTGTGGAGGATGGGAAAGGCAGTGGAGCACAACAGACACTAGTATGGCAATTTGTAAATCAATGGATGTGTAACTGATGTGATTCTGCAATCTGTGTATGGGGTGAAGGTGGGAGTTCATAACCCACTTGAATCAAAGTGTGGAATATGATATGTCAAGAAATTTGTAATGTTTTGAACAACCCACAATAAAAAATTAAAAAAAAATATTAAAAAAAAAAGTAAATAAAATGAAGGTATTGTGTCCAACTACAACTAAAATTATATATATATAAAAAAAGATTAAAGTAGAATCGGGGCTACCTTAATTACAGGTGTGTGTGGTGACACACACCTGTAGTCCCAGTGGTTTGGGAAGCTGAGTCAGAAGGATCACAAGTTCCTTTGTATTATCTCATTATTTTCAAGATTATGGGAACAATAATAATTGAAGAGGCTTGAATAGGGTATTTTTAGGAACTTTGATGTTAATATTATCATAAATATGATGATCATGTTCTATGAACCCCAAATTTGAGCATATATCTAATAACTAAACATGTATCTATTAGATTTTTTTCTGGAAAGTCTAGGGAATTGTGGTTAACATAAACATTAATATCATTAAACTCCAAATTGGGATCATCACACACACCAGGGGCATTGGGACTTCCCCACTGTACCCCTGGTTGATATCAAGGCAAGTGTGGCACCTTTCAATGCTGAGGATTATTGAAGTTTCACTTATTGACATGAAACTTCTTTGTCATCTCTTTAGATGTACTTTGTGGTGACCTCTCCATCAGTTGGCACTCTGTGGAAATGAGTAGAACAATTGGCCATGGGAACAATATGTTAATTTGAAATGTGATAAGAAGTTGTAAAATTGTCCAAACCTACTCTTAGCCAAGAGTAGGCTCATTTTCTAAGGTTTAAAGGTAAACAAAGATTATAACCAGATGACAAAAACCGAATCTCTTGTGAACTTTAAGGTCTGTATAGTTCTCATCTCTTCTTCCAATGGTCTTCATCTTCAATGAACATTGATCTAACAGAAAGAAAAAATAATGAATTAATAACTATCATGCAAGGTATAATATAAAAAATAACTAAGAATTGGAGTGCTCACAAAAAGGATCAACTCCCTTCTCTCTGAGATGATTAGGAAAGGCAGTTTGCTATTTTTTTTCTTTGTTTCTACCACCTGTCTTGGGCCCTTTGTTCCTTCTTTTGAATGAATCATTTTCTAAATATTTCATTTTAATTTCTCTTAAGTTTCATTTTAATTTCTCTTTTTATCTGTACCTCATTGTATTTTTTATCTGCTTACTTACTTTTACTTACTAGTTCCTGTCACTTTTGTTGTTCTTCTAATTATTTGGGCTCATCTCTAGGTTTCTTTCTCATTTACTCATCTTAGAGAGTTGATGGCTTGGAGAGGTTCTTGTTAATGTGACACGGAGAGCATTTCAGTCAGCTTTTTCACTGCTATGACCAAAAGAACTGACAAGAGCAGTTCTGACAAGAGGAGGAAACGTTTATTTGGTGCTCACAGTTTGAGAGGTCCATCAAGGGCCAGCTCCATTGCTCTGTGCTCAAGATGAGGCAGAACATAAAAGTGAAGGGTTTGATGAAAGAAAGCAGATCAGGACATGACAATCAGAAAGCAGAGAGAGACTAAGCTTGGCTCACCAGGGACAAAATATATACCCCCAAAGCATGCCCCCAGTGACCTATCTCCTCTAGCCACAGCTTAACAGATTACAGTTTCCATCCAATTAATCCATTAAAGTGGATTAATACATTTATTAGGTTAAGGGATGATATGCTCTCAGAAATTGGTTATTTGTGGCTTATTGAGTTTAATCCCAATCATTTCACCTCTAAATTTTTTTTATATTGTCTCTTACATGAGCTTGTGGGAGACATTTCATGTCTAAATCATGAGAGGTTCTTTTCTTGCCATTTTTCTCTGGAGTTCTAAATGCTTCTGTACCTGCATAATCATATAGTTTCACAACTTAGGAATTTTTTTGCTATTATGTCACTGAATAGGTTTTCTTTAGCCTCTAGATCTAGTTCCTCATCTATTACAATTATATATGTTTGGGCTTTTAACAGTGCCCCATATGTCGTATGCTTTTTAAATTATTTTTTTATTATTATCTGAATGTGATAATTCATCAATCTTGTCTTCACACCCTGATTTTCTTTCTTTTGCCGGATCCAGTCTACTGGTGAGGGTTTCCATGAAATGTTTTTATTTGACTTATTGAGCTTTTCACTTCCAAGATCTCTGTTTGGTTCTTTTTCAGAATTTATCTACTTCTTTCTTAAATTGCTCATTTATCCTTTAACTCATTCAGCTGATTATTTATTATAAATCTTTGAATTAACTGACCACTTTTAAAATCATTCTTGTCAATTCTTTGGCCTTTATTCTACTTCTATATCTTTGGAATCAGATTCTAGAGGTTGTTAATTTTTATTGCCTTGTTTTTTCATGCTTCTTATTTGTCTGTATTGAGATTTACACATCTTTTGGGTTGGGAATTTCTTCTACTTTTATGTGAGGACCTTCTTAGGCAGCAGCCTTCTCCAATTATATGCCCTCGTAAATTGGCTTACTATGTAGAGTTGGCTTATTGTGTGGCTTATTGAGTTTAATTCCAGATGGATTCCTTAGTATGGTTTCTCTGGGGCTTATCTGGCTGTGATTAGTGGGTTTTGACAGTGTGTCAGAGATTAAATGACCCACTTTCTCTGCAAGTCTCTCAAGAGTGGAACCCTCTGGAATTTCAGGCAGATCTGTTGTAGACAGTAAAGAATATGAGGTACACTCTCTGCGGTCACTCTTCTGGTCCTGTCAGCAACATTAAGTGTGTAAAAATATGAGAATGATCTATGCTGAGGTTTCCTATAGATGTGGTGTCCACGATTGTGTTTTTTTCTCTTTGTTGTTCTTAGGGAGATGAATGATCAGAAGTGGTACTTCATGTACCCCTAGTCTAGTCTACTTGAGGCCAGTTCATTGGCTAGGGCATTTTATCTCTCCTATTCTTTAAGGTTTAATTGGGACTAGGTTATGGCCTAATTGAGGTGTAATTTCTCTTTGGTGGGTCTGTGTGTAGCTCAGCAGCAAAGTACCTACCAATGTGCTTATAGTACTGGGCTCAGTAACCAGCACCACTGCTCAAAGTAGAAAATAAACAGCAGTAACAACCACAACCTAAAAAACTTTATGAAAATATTGTAACAATCAAATATAAACAACAACCATAACACCAGTATCAATGGAAAAGCAAGGAGTTAAAATATATACTAAAGTTAAAAAAATAATAAATAAAAATTAAAAAAAATCAAAATAAAGAAAGGAAAAATGAGAAAGAAGATCCAATTAAAGGATTTTAAAAAGGGAAAAGAAAAGAGAAAATGGAAGAAAATTGAAAATTAAATGTTAAAAGAAAAAAAAAAAAACACAAGAAGAGAGGAAAGAAAAAGTACACACACACAAACATACACACATGGTCAAACCAAACAGGCACAACCCCAAATGTCTTAATTTTTAAAAAAAGTTTTCTTTCTGCCAAAACAGATAAATTGTGTGGGCAAGAGTGGATGTTTGCAAACTATTCTCAACAGATCTTTCTCTGATCCCTTAGGCAATGTGCCCCATGGAGAGAGCACAGAGGGAGTTATCCACCCTTTTCTTCTTTCCTTTGTGTGGCTGCCCAGTTGACCAGTGGGAGTAGTTTGTGACCGGGACCAGTTGTGATACCTATCAGCTGCCCTGCTTTCCAGTATGAGCTGTGTAGTTTCCCCCAGCAGAAACTTACTCCAGTGTTCCTTGCTCTGTGCATTCTTAGGACAGAGGTGACACAGATCATTGCAGTGTATCAGGTTCTGTGTGCCTCTCGTGATGCCTGCTGGAGGGGCAGGAAAGTGCTATGGGATCACAAATATCTGCACTGAAGTGCTCACAGTGTGGGTCCCAAGTGCACTTTATCCTCCATGACTCTGGTGTTTCAAGACTTAGCTCCCATCCCCAGTTGCCCTCAACTTGTTCCCCTCTTGCAACTGGTTTACCAGTTTGCTGGCTAATGGAAAGTGACCTTCATTCCCTCAGGTATCACAGTCTGTTTTCCTACTGCATAGAGTCATCAGTGGTTTTTAGACCTCTCCCCCAGAGCCAAACTAGCTCTCAAGTTGGAGGCCCACTGGTTCAGTGTATCCTTATTTGTTGTAGATTCTCAGAGACAGATAAATGCAGGGAACTTTGACTCTCAGAGCAGAAGGCTCAGACAAGACTTTCTCAGGATGGCTCCCCATTACTGCACTGTGGCACATGTTGTGATTTGACCTGGGGAGGAACTTCCCTGTTGCTGGTATGCCCTGCAGACCTAAGTCCCCTCTCTGCTCAGGACTGTACTTTTGCATCTTGTTGAGTCCTGTTCTGACTGTGCTCTTGGGCCTCTGCCTCTTTCTTTCACCCATACCCACACTCTCTGCCACACCACCACATGATCAGCCTTAGGGCACCCTCTGTTTCACTATCCTATGTCTCTGTATATTGATTTCCCCTTATGTTTTTCTGTTCACATTTGAAATCTAGCATTTTCCCACAACCACCTCTATGAATAGCTGATCTCCAGTTGTTTTGATTCCATCTTGTGGAGAAGCGGGTGAGTGCAGGATGCTTGTCCTCTGCTATCTTGCCTCTCCCACTTTAATTCTGAATATAATAAATTAACGTCCAATTGATGACAGTTGACCATAGTTATTCCAGAATGAAGGGGGAAATGAATAAAGTAACATCAGGGTCTAGAAATTAGAGCATATTTTGAGAGAGAGAGAGAAAAAAAAAAAAAAACCTCTGAGCTCTTTAAAATTCTTATTAATTTGAACTTGTTTTATGCCAGAGAAGAAACTGACTTTGAAAGAATTGTTCTGTTCCAGGCATTGTGCTGAATAGTTACCATGTTTTATTTATTCGTAAGAAAATACTGAGAGGTGTTTCTCTTTATTTCTATCTTACAGGTGAGGAACAGAGAGGTTCAGTGAGAGAAATTAAGAACAGAAATTGCTGCAATGATGAATAGAGTTGTTCTGTGGACATCTGTCTCCTGGAGCAGATAAATTTTGAATTTAATTTTAAGCAGAAGGAAAGTGAGAAAGGTTGGAATTGGGCACTGTTCCTCCTATGAATCATTAAGAAATTGCCATGTTGTTGTCTAATTGTATATCTGCAAAATGATATCATTGATGTAAAATAGTATCTCTGCTTTAAAAGAAATAAGTATTTTATTCTGAGCCAAATGAGTGACCATGGTCTGGGAACACAGATTCTAGTTACTCTGAATGATATGTTGGACCATGGAAGAGGTTACATGGATTTTTTTTTTTTTTTTTAATACTGGGGATTGAACCCAGGAGTACTTTGCTTCTGATCTATATCCCCAGACCTTTTTAAATTGTGTATTTTGAGTTAGGGTCTCACTAAGTTGCTGAGGCTGGCCAAGACACTGGGATTAATAGATATGCATCAGCACCCAATTCACATAAACATTTATAGTCACAGAACAAAAGAAAGTCTTGAATCAATGTGTGTACAAAGTACATAGGTAAAATCATCAGGTAGGTAAACTAAAGCAAAGAGGAAATCCCTTCTAATAGGATTCAGATGTTATCTTTATTGATAAAGATAGTATTTATTGATAGTCTTTGAGTTGGTGGAGGCTAGAGGTGTGTCAAATTTAGCATACATTCCAAATTTTTCATCTAGAGATCATGAGGATGTTAGGTTAGATACAGAGGTTGATAGTAATTGGCTATGAAAAGGATCTAAAGATAGCTCAAGATAACTTTGGCTCCTAATCTACAACATTCCCTCTTTCCACAATCCTAATGTTCTATTCAAGGCCAAACAGTCTGTGGGGGTCATTAATATACAGAGTGTTCAGAGGAAAAAGCGACTTTGTGTTTAACTTGTATAGACCTTCATTAGATGTTGGATAATAATTCCAAGGATTAAGATGACTAATGGCTGGTAGGGCTGATGGTTTCCACTTCAAAGTAGGTTTGTAATTAAAATCTATCTTTGACCGATAAGCAATCTTGCTACATTGGACAG
Source organism: Marmota flaviventris (assembly GCF_047511675.1). NCBI lineage: Eukaryota > Metazoa > Chordata > Mammalia > Rodentia > Sciuridae > Marmota > Marmota flaviventris. The sequence goes on from NC_092505.1 coordinate 79,437,487, forward strand.
ATTACAGGTCAGAGACTTCAAAGTTGCATAGTCTGTATTCCTTCATATTGACAGCCCTTTCCAGATCTAAGTCAAACCTTTCACCCCTCACATTTGAACTTGCCTTGGCTTTTTGGCTTGAGATAGTCTAAAATAATATTCTATCAGTCTTCAATTTTAAGAACAAAGGGAAGAGCTATTTTATCTACTTAAACTTTGTATGAGTATACAAGTGGGAACTGCTTCTGGTGAAAGAGTCCCTAGGAACAAATTCCTTTCACGTGGAATCAATCGTAGTTATTTCTCAGATCTTACAGACAAGACTCATATAGTTGCTTTCCCTGGTACTGCTGATCTGGTGGTAGCAGAACAGTGTAGTTGACTTCTAGGAAGAGCCAAGGAGAGGTAAACCTAGCTTTCCTCTCCACTTCTGGCCCTTTCCCACCCCTTTGGCTGCCCCACCCATTCTGGCCCTGGTCATGATAAGCAGAACTAGAGTTTACTTCAATATCTCTTAAGTCAGACACTTCAAAGCTGCCACAGTTCCTAGAAATCTATCCCAATATCTACAGGTCCCTCAGGCAAAAAACAGAATGCATCTCAGTCTTTGTTGCTGTGAAGAGCAGTCCTGTGTTCCCTTGGTGACTGCATAGTTCACAGAAGTCCTCTCACAGGAACTCCTGCCTCAAAGCCTCCTAGTAGGATGCCTGCTGGGTATCACTCAGTAATAAATGGAGTAGGCATGGAGCAGGATGTTTTATGACAAGCTCTATTCTTTTTGACTTCCCAAGAAAAAAGGATTAATTAATCTAACAGTTGTTATTGTTAGAGTCACTGATGTGAATACTATTTTTTCTGGATTCCTTTTTTTTTTTTTTTTTTTTTTTGGTTGAAAAAGAAGCCATATCACATCTACCCAAGCTTCCCTAGCCATCTGTCTTCAGCCTTACCTCTTACATTGCATTCCCCACTTTGCTTGCAGAGTGATCTTGAATATAAATCTGATGATACCATCTGCTGCCTCAATACCTTTTGATAGATAGCCACAGGCTTCCAAATCAAGTACACGCCCTTTGGCAGAGCACAGAAAGACCAGCTCCATCTTGTTCCACTCTCCATTCTGCACTTTCGGTTCCTGCCATTCCATAATCATTCTAGCTGAGGGTCAGAATGAGAGATCTAGCCAGACAGGATTAGAATAATCTTCTATTTTATTCTTCAAATAGTTCTGTTTATCAAGAATATTTCTTAGGTTCCCTGCAACTAAATCAGTGAACATCTTTATTAAAAATAATATTTAAAATAATATTACCAGATACTACACTGTATTTTCAGCTAACTTATTCACCCCAACTACCCTAAAACACATAAGTTATTTTCAACTTTTTCCAAGATTGAGGAAAGTTAAATTATTGCCAAATTCCAAACCCTGGCACCATCCTCTTAACAAAGCTCTTACCTATCCTCTCATTAAAATGCAGATTTATGCACTGGAGATAGACTTTAAAAAATAAGATCCCAAGGTGAGTGTGCCACACAATGGTTTGAGAATTTGTAGGTGAGTGCCCTCTAGTGTAACACGCAAGTGTTACACATTTGTCATGGTTAAGGGATTAAACTTTTTTCATTTGTTCCTTACAAAAGACCTAAATTTCATGACACACATTTCAATAGTTATAGCAGGATGTTGGTTTTACGTCAATGACTGAAATGAATACTACCTTAAATTTATTTTGGCACAAAAAATTATATATATTGCCAGATAATTGTCTGTCTTTAGACCTCAGCTGGTCTTGGAGATTTCATTTAATGTCAGAAGCCAGCCTCCCAGCACAACTCATGCCACATCTGATTATTAGGAAGTTCATAGCCTCACTGCACAATAACTGCGAAATGAGAAACACCACATCCATTACAAGAGGTGGATTTATTTATCACAATTATGGTGGCTTCATTTTTCTACTGCCTTCAGTAAATCCTACTGGGTTTATTCCTGCAGCAGGAAATTCTTTTAGACTTGGGGCCCTCATTTTTTTTTTCCTCTTATTCTCTTAAAAATAAAATTCGAAGTGAGAGAATCCATTAACTATTAGTATAATATGTATAACTCCCCTGTGTTTCTATGCTAGGCCATTGTTTATCACCAAACTTGAAGACAGCCTTCATGCTAAGTGTCGATAACAAAAAGTCTCCAAAATACAGTAGATAAAGCAAGGTGGAAGTTTATTCATTTTGATAAAAGTGTCCAGAGACAGTCCACCAGGGTACATCATGCGGTTGTGCCATCTGCACTCAACACAGATTCCATTTTCTGGGTTCAGAGCAGCCGATCTGCTTCCTACTCTGACCATCTGAATCCCAGACTGTTGGTAGCACATCATTTCTTTTAAGGCCACACATGGAAGTGGCACATGATAGTTATGTTCACATCCCTATAGCCAGAATTTGGTTGGAAGCTTCAAGAGAAGAAGTGAGGAACATACATGTCCTATTACAACCTGGAGTGGTGTTGTGAAAGGAAGAAGGGAAAGATGGATTTAGTTGGAAAACTAGCCGTTTCTGCCACAAAATACTCCCTATATTTGGACATTTTTAGATAATTTTTTAACTGTCAATTATTCACAGAAAAGAAGGAAAGAAAAGATGTGGCAGGTATTTCAAGAATTACAATGAATGAAATGATAGAATTTTCATAGAAATCCTGTCAATTCTGTTGAGAACCTTGTTTTCTTTGCTTTGTAGTCTTTTGGGTTAGGGACATATTAAATTATGAATGTAGCCAGTGAGTTAAAAAGCAAATGCAGGCAGCCCTTGTATTGTGTGGTTTCAAAATGTACAAATTTCAGTTAGTTACCATGGTTTAGTTAAAAAATCACCAGTTCCAGAACAAGAGTTCAAATTTCAGTTACCCCATTATATAGCTATGGTTAATTATTAAAGTACAAACTGTGCTGGCTTTTCAAGACACAAATCACTGCAAAAATAACAGTTGTACATAATATACATTGGCTAATCATGTTTTTTTTTTTCAAAGTCCCAGTGATGGTCCCTGCTCATCTGTCATCCACTTTATGCAGAGAGCAGCACGTGTAGCTATGTTGGTTTATTGTCTCCCTGTGATAAACCACGTGGTGTTTTAAGAAAATGAGAAAAATGGAAGAGGGAATCAGTCAACAAAGATGAAAGTGAAGCAAAGAAACAGACAGTGATAACAATGGAAGTAAAATTCTAGTCAAAGATAAATGGGATTATAGAAGGAGGAGCCAACCAGGAGAATGTTGACATTGTCACCTCTGGAGACACTTAGTTCAGCCATTGGAACTGTATCAGTCAGCGTTTTCCAGAGAGTAACATGTGTGTGCATGTGTGTGTATAGTATACATATATGTATGCATGTACACACACAGAGCACATGAGAGAAAGGTTTATTTTAAGGATTTTGGAAGCTGGAGTGTTCGAAGTTTGTAGGGTAGGGGAAAAGGCTGGATACCCAAAGAGGAGCCACTGTTGTGGTTTAAGTAATTTCATCCAAAAACCATCCTCACAGCCAGGCACCATGGCTAATGCCTGTCATCCCAGTGATTCAGGAGGCTGAAACAGGAAGATCATCAGTTTGAGGCCAGCCTCAGCAATTTAGTGAGGACCTAACGTAGTGTACCTCAAAATAAAAATAATAAAAAGGGCTGGGGATATAGCTCAGTGATAAAGCACTCCTGGGTTTAATCCCTAGTACCAAAAAAATGAACTAATAAAAAAAAATCACCCTCACAGAAATATATGGGCTGATGCTTGACCAAATATCTAGTCAATGTGAACAGACCAGGTAATGCATAAAATGAACCTTCATAGAAACTCACAGAAGGCAAATGAATTGATCAGTGAGAAGAATCTGGTTGTGCTAGATGAAGATGTCCCACAGAGAGTGATGCTGGTTAAAAAAGAAATGCAAAGAATAAGGAAAAAAGATTAAAAATTACATTAAAGGAACTATTTTAATATTTTGCTACATTAACAGCATAAAGTGTTAGAAGCCGATCCAGACTTGGAAAGGAAAACCACACCCCATGAAAGCTCAGGGTCTTTGTTAAGTGCCTCTCCAAGTTGCTGAGGCTGGCTTTGAACTTGCAATCCTCCTGCCTCAGCCTCCTGGGCCACTGGGATTACAGGTGTGTGCCACTGTACCCTGCACTTGGATTATTAAGAATGCTGTCAGGCTTTTGCTAGCATGGTCATTTTATAGTCTGACAGCAGCATACACAGTGAGGACTGCCTATGTAATAATTTATTTGAAGAGATGAGCTGGTGACTCAAATGGAGTCTGAGGGTAGGGGAAAGGCTGGTGACTCCTCTGTGTATTCTGAAGTTCCTGGTAAGGTACATGTATTTGGTAAATATTATTAACATGGGATTAGTGCACTACAATTCTGAGTTGGATGAAGAGTTGTGTATAAATGTTAAGAGAGCATTACAGACAAGGTCTGGACTCAGAATACACCTAAATCTATCCAAATTTTGGTGTCTTAATCTGTCCATGATGGTAACCATACTGATTAAGTAAGCTTTTTCATCACTGTGACAAAAGACCTGACAAGAACAACTGAAAGGAGGGAAAAAATTTATTATGGCTTATAATTTCATAGGTTCAGTCCATGGTTGGCCAAATCCATAGCTCTCGGCCAAGGGTGAGGCAGAACATCATGGCAGGATGGCATGGCAGGAGAAAGCAGCTCAGAACATGGCAACCAGGAAGCAGAGAGAGCTGCACTTATCAGGGACAAAATATTAACCCAAAAGGCACACCTCCAGGGAAGTACTTCCTCCAGCCATACCCTACCTTCCTACAGTTACCACTGGGTTAATCCATATCAGTGGATTAATAGGCCATACCTCATCATCTAATCATTTCATCTCTGAACCTTCTTGCATTGTTCCACACTTGAGCTCTTAGGGTCACCTCATATCTAAACCATAATACTGGTCTTGTCTACTTTATGAGATTACTGTAAACATATCTTATATAAGGTGCTAAATAAATGTGTAGAGAGAAAAATGAATGAATGGTTCAGGATTCAGTTTGACCACAGTTACTCTACAAAGTCCTCATAACCCTTCAATTACAGCTAGGGATAGGATATCAAAGCCGTCTGGTGCCAGTGAGGAGAAGTTTGAGGGTGGGAGTAAATATTTGGAGCAAGAGAGAAAGGTCCCTTAAAGGTACATATATTAATGAATCCCTTTGACCTTAACTTTATGCTCCCTGAATGAAGTGTACTGGGGAAATCTGACAACAGAAAGAATTAAAAAACAAATCTTAGGTCTGGCCACGAGGTCTCCTAGCACTGTCTATTCTTGGGTTTTCAGTTCCTCTGTTACCTCACGCCTTTCAGCAAAACCCAACAAAACCATGCTCAAGTCTTCCATTCCAGGTAAGAGAGCAACCTTGTAACGTCCCTCCTGAGCTTCTGATGTTCCCGTGTTCTTTCTGCCCTACTAGGTTTTCTGAAGTTCTTGTCTCAGAGGCATCGAGGGACTTCATACTTTACAAGATTATCCTCTGCTTGGCACTTGGATCCCCTGTTGATCAGAGAGTAATGCCCACTCTGCTCCTTGATGCTATATTCCCCCTGGCATCTGTGACACTGCACCACAGACCCTAAAACTTCTTGTTTCCTTTGCTCCTAGGTGACCATCACCATTATGTTCTAACTTGGAGTCTTTCATCCTTTTGTTCTAAAAATTATTCTAGGAGAGTGTTATGGTTTGGATGTTAGGTGTCACCCAAAAGCTCCTATGTGAGACAATGCAAGAAGGTTTAGAGGACAAATGATTGGATTATGAGAGCCTTAACCCAATTCATGAATTAATACCCTAGTGGGGATTAACTGAGTGGTGACTGTAGGCAGGTAGAGTGTGGCTAGAGGGGATGGGTCACTGGGGGCATTCCTTTAGGGCACATATTTTGTATCTAGTGAGTGGAGTCTCTCTGCTTCTAAATCATCACATGAGCTGCTTCCCTTTGCCACTCTTTCACCATGATGTCCTGCCTCTCCTTGGGTTCTGAGGAATCAAGCCAGCTATCTATGGACCGAGAACTCTGAAACCATGAACCCCTAAATAAACTTTTTCTCCCCTAAAATTTTTCTTTGTCAGGTCTTTAAGTCACAGTAGTGAAAAAGCTAACAGTGAGCTTATCACTTTAGCATTGTAGGTATTACACAGAAACCTGTCCTTCCCACCCACGTCCCTCTCTGGGCCCACGATTCCATTTACATAATCAACTAGCATCTCAAGTTCAACATGTCTGCAGTAAGAGCATATCAAAGGTGCTTTTCCTCCTTCTACATCTAAAACTTCTTGTTTCCTTGGGTTCTGAGGAATCAAGCCAGGAATTCAGCATCGTCACTTCTATAGAAGCAGGGTCCTAGCTAAACAGACATGGTGGGAGAGGTCACTGTAGACAGTTAAAGAACAAAGAGAACCAAGTCTTGAATTTAGAGTTAAAAAGGATGTTGGTATGGTTCTAAAATAAAAGGTCTTACATGTGTATTTTCCAGGAGAGTAATGATATAATGAGCACTTGGTGTCTTCAATACACAGCTTTGCCTACTGGGTGACATTGGTGGCCAGTGCCGTGAGAGATTCTGAAGGCAGTGCCCAAGAACAATGTTGAATGTCTCTCTTATTGTGTATGATGAGGGTTACTCAACAGATGCCCACCAGCTATTGTTTCTTGATTGCTTAAGAGAAGGAACACATGCATGTGCCCCAATATCTTCTCAAGTGATCTGCCCTATCAGTTGGCACATGGCATAAGAAGGTTGGTGAGAACACTTTATACTGAAGGGTGGGGTGGCCAGGAAGCCCTGTACCTGGGCAAGTGGAACAGCTGACGTGTTTGACTTAACCTGTCCAGCAATAGCTGAGTACATCAAACTGATTATCTTCTGCCCAACCCCCATTAACTTCTGCTCTGTACTTGCTAGTTCTTCTTTCTGAATTCCCTATTTGTATTAACTCTGGATACATAGGCTCAATTCCAGGAATCATGTTCAGAAATTTCTCCCTATAGTGGGCATCTCTGCTATCATCAGCTCATCGCAATTCCCTTTCTCTAGAAATTCCCCATTCTTCCCACCCTCCCCTCTTTAAGTCCCCAACCCTAAGCCCTAAGTAATATGGGAGATCTCCAGGTTTTTACATTATCCATTGCCTCACCCTCTGGACATAATATATTGGTCCCAGGGTGGGCATCTGAACCAAAATAGCTAACAGTTTGTATTAGAAAGATTCTAGCAGCAAAACTGGACCTTGTTATTTTTTCCTCATGTATCAAACAATCCAAAAGTAAGTTGCACAGGGCTGTTGTATCTTTAAGGATATCATCAGTGCCCAGGATGCTTCTAACTGATCTGCAAGATATTTCATGGCACCTTAATTCTGGTAACAAAATGATTGCTGGAACACCAGACATCACATCCATATTACTACAGAGAAAGGTTAGAAGCTAAAGAAAAAAGATAATAGACAATAGTTGCAGACCCTAGAAGTTTGTACCTCTTATAAAACTCTTGGAATATTTGAAAGGTATCTCTTGGAATATTTGAAAGGTATCTGTAATCTCAGCAAGAATCTAATTAGAAAATTACTTCACTTAAAGAAAAGCAAGTCAACCACATTAAATTGCATTGGGTATTTAGTCTCTAAATATAGCTTTAAGATAGCTCTTTTAATGATCTATATAAGCACTTGCCTCTGACCCTCTACAAGTTTAAAAATACAAATTTTAGGACAAAAGATAAAGTTAAAATCTCAAGCATTCCCTTTTTTTCCCCTAATCTTACTACCACCGGAGATCTCAACAGAATTTCTAAGTGGGCAGAAGCATGCCAAGGCAAACACATGTTTAGCAATACTTTGTTACTAATTAGCTTGAGTTTCTGTGTCTATCTGAAAACAACAGAACTGAGACATTTTGGTAGTAGATTTCTTAAGACTGTTTTTCAAACTTTGCAAGTTGGTGAAAATAATATAATTTAGTAAAGACAGTGAGAATTATGGGTATGTGTGTGGGTATGTTTGTGTTGTTAGGAAGCAGTAAAGCTACCTAAGGGATGAAGTGGAGGCCTCTAATTCTCTCTGAAGGGAAGACTAATATTCTACCAGCTGACCTAAAATCTGTTATGTCCTAGAGGGCTTTGGGGGACAGAGTAAGGATAGGATTCATAAGCATTCTGAAGAGCATGTGAAGTTTGAAAATTGACATTAATATTCCTATACCTATTAAGTTTCTTTATAAGATTAGTCAGAATGTTTTGGCTGTTGGGTCAAACAGAAAACAAATTATAAAGGAGTGTGCTTCCATCATGTATCCAGTCTCTCGGGAAAAACTTGAATGAGGAGGACCCCTAACTTATGCCTTATGTCTTACAAATTACCGTGAACTTTTTATTTGTTCCTAGTGGCTTTGTGATTTATGAAATTGCTTAGACAAGGGATGTCTTTTATTCTCTACTGACCAATACTGACTCCAGTACAAGTGACCAATTTGGGGACAGTAAGAAGCACTGGGGAGATGAATTCAGCTGACACTAATTAGTGCCTTTCTCAGGCATTGCATAATAGATGGAAGGCAGAGACCATGGTGGAAACCAGAAGAGGAAAGAAGAGAGGCATGCTTTGAACTTCATCAAAGCATCTAGCCTGGAGGAATAAAGCTTATAAGACCCACCACCAGCGGCTTAAATTATCTGCTACTACTAATTAAAATTATCCTGGATACTTAAGGGACAAACTACCCCCTTAAAAATGACTAAGAACCCACTATATGTCCCAGTTACCCACTCCTTGGTATTTATCCAAAAGAACTAACATCATCATACTATAATGATAGATGCATACCCATGTTTATAGCAGCACAATTCATAGTAGCCACCTTATGACACCAGATGCCTGTCAACAGAAGCATGAATAAAAACAATGTGGTGTATGTACCCAGTAGGGTTTTCAGCCATAAAGAATGAAATTATGGCATTTTCTGGTAAGTGGATGGAACTGCAGAACATCATGCTAAGTGAAATAAACTGGAATCAAAAATCAAGGGTCAAGTGTCTTCTCTCATAAGTGGAATCTAGAGCCAAGCAAGGGGGAAAAAAGCAGGGGTGGAAGGGCAGATTCCATGAAAAGAGTGCAGATCAGTGGAGTAGAGAAAGGAGATTGGGGCGGGAGTAGATACAGGAGGGAGAAATACAGAATAAAATTGGTAGAATTAAGCTATGTGCCTACATGAATAACACAGGGAATTCCATCATTACATATGAAATGCCAATTAAAAATAAATAGGAGGAAGACCAATAGAGTAGAGGGAGGAGAAAAAGGGGAAGGAGGGAGAGAGGGAAAGAGGAAACTGTGGGGACAGAAATAGAGCCAATCATATTCCATGCAGGTATAATTGTGTCAGAATGAACCCCACTGTTATGTATAGCTAATCCAATAATAAAAACATGAAAAATAATCATAAAGAATATTTAGAAAACTATTTTTACTTGTTTTTTTAAATATACTGGGGGTTGAACCCAGGGGTGTTCTACCACTGAGCTACAGCCCTTTTTTACTCTTTTTTGAGACAGCCTCTCACTAAGTTGCTGAGGCTGGCCTCAAACTTGTGATCCTCCTGCCTCAGCTTGCTGAGTAGATGGGATTACAGGCATGTGCCACTGCAAACTGACCTGGAAGTGTTTATGTATATCTTTCCTCAAGTTGAAGAGGCATCACTATTACATAAACTAACACTGTATAATATGGGAAGGGGCTGTTCTAGATATTATATCTATTTACTTAATCTTCTTTATGAATTACCATTAATCTCATTTATGAATTGTTACACTGATGCAATGAAGAGGTAAAACCTCACTCATGGCCACGAGACCAGTAGGTTTTGGAGGCAGGACACAATGTTCTAGAGCACTCATTCCTTCCCAGGTGGTACTAGTCACATGAGGCCCTGAGAGGTCTGACCCAAGCTTGCCTACTCATCTTTTGCTCCTGAAAATAATTACCCAAGTAGCTCCTAGTTGGCTCACAGTAGGGGGTGGGAAACATACCCTCATCTGCAGTGTGGCAGTAGCCTGTGTACAATGCTGTTGCCTACCTCTACCTTGGGCTATGAAAAATGGAGCTGGGTTGAAGCTGACCATCCATTGTACCTCCTTTCCAGTGAGGTTCATCCTTTCTATACCAAGAACTCTTGATTTTAAACTTTATCTTGCATTTAATTTGAAGAAATCCGCTACTTGGTGAGCTTAAACTATGTTCCAAGGAGGAAGAACAGTACTGAGATTTTGCACTGGTTGAATTTACCAAATCTTGAATTTGTCATCTGGGTGTTTGGGGGCCATGGAGGGGAATAGGAGGGTTTTTTCCTTCTTTTTTTTTTTTAAGTCTAATATGCCCAATATTTGTCAGAAAGTTCTTATCAACCCAAATTGGAACTAATCCTCTAAATGGTTTACACACTATTACAATGCAAAATAGGTTTATTTTTATGCACATCAATGAGAATTAGGAAAGTGGAAAGCCATCTTCAGGGCAAATGGAAATTCCAATGGGAAGACTTGCTGTGCTGCCCTAAGAAGTTAAGTCTTTCTACCTGATGCTGATGTCTCAGCAGACACTTCAAAATCACTTTCTATCTCCTTCTTCTCCTCTAGCAACTTCTGATAAGATATTTGGCTTTCCAGGTATTCCACGTTCCTTTTCTGCTTTTCTAGGAATTCTATTATGAAGGGTCTGAGCTACAGAAACAAAACAGGAAAGGACCACATTAAGGACCATGTCTGCAATGAGAAAAACTACCTAAATTATAGGTCATAAACCAGGGGGTCCTGGAAGCATGTCAGAAATACAGAATCTTAAGGTCTACTCCAGACCACCTAAATCAACATTTCTAAAAGGAACTATTTGGTTCATATGCATGTTGAAATTCCCAGAGCACAGATCAAAGGACCTATTCAAAACCTCTAGGTTCATATAAGCATTAGCTTTCAGTGAGTGTTAGGGTATACCAAAAGTACAGCTTACTTGAAGAACAAACTGACTGCAATGATTTTCAATCCCATTTCTTTGAATCATCTGCAGACTGGGTAGCTGCCCTGAGCTCACTTTTAAAGACCCTTAAACTGAAATGGTCTAGCAGAAGTCCCAGGCATTCAGAGTCCTTCAGAACTCCTTGGGGGAGCCCAGTGTCTCACTAGGGCTGGGAATATTTTCTTCACTTTGACCTTCTGAGAAGGTAGGGTGTTGGTGAAGAGGAAGTTCACCAGTAACCAGAACTTCACAGAGGTCTGTAGCACAACAGACAACCATTGACATCTGTTGTCACAATCATGGTCAATCAGTCTCAACCTGTGGGCCCAGCCAGCATCATCATTACTAGGAACCCATACAAAGGCAAACTAAATCAAAAGTTCTGTGGATGTACCCAGCATTTGGTTGTACTAAGCTCTCCAAGTGATTCTGGTGCTCAGTAAGCTTCAGTATTTCTGCTCAAGGAGACTTACAGACCAGTAACAGAATCACAATTCTGTTGAATCACCCAGAGGAAATATTCCTGCTGAGACTTTCCTCTCCTTTAGAGTTACATTCTTTCTTCCTTTCTAGGATCCATAACCCCCATCCCCAAAGCACCCTTCAAAATCATTCCTATACTTCCTCAGAGAGAAGCACATCTACACTGTGTGATCCACTGTCCTGGGCCCATTTCCCAGAAGCACATAAAAGTCCAGAATGGAAACAACAACAAAACCAAACAAGAGCAATGGTGCTTATCAGCTCAATTAACTACTTACCTCAGTTTCACGGGTCTGAGAAACTACTTTTTTCAGGTCTTCCAGGATCTCTTGTAGCATTTTCTCCTTCTGCACAGCAGATGTTAGTGCTTGTATGGCACTTCCCCAGTTATCTATATCTGACCTCTATCAAAAAGGAACAGGGGTGTCAATGTCCTACCTCAGGCACAGTGATATTCTATCTACTTCTTGCTTAGAACCATGATGAGGTTGATGATGAAGTTGCACAGCCCAATGGTTCCCAAACTTTGTAGCACAAAGGAATCAACCAAGAATCTTAACTACTGATGCCTGGCTGAATTGCAGACAATTCAGGGTGGAGTACCGGTATGAGGATTTTCACAAGATTCTTCAGGTGATTTTTCATGTGGCACAAAAGCAAGGGTATCAAGGGTACATCACACAGAGATATGCCATTAGTTCATTAATTTTGGAATTCTCTGGCAATGGTTTGATTGTGTTACTATCAGGTATTTACTTTATAAAGCTGGAGTTAAAACAATAACAACAACAAAAAAGGCTTAGAATAAAAAGAAAAGAACACTCAACAGAAGTTCAGTCTCTGTTCCAGGGGCAGTGGGTTGGGAAGGGTAGTGTTTTACAATGTGGGAGAAACAGTCATATCCAATACTTGAATCTGTACCTGAATGACATTCCTGACATGATATGGGATGCAAATAGCTCTGGGAAGAAGTCACAAAAGTAATGCTTGTCCAACTCCAGAGAGCATTAGGATCATCTGGAGAGGTGTTAAGACTTAGCTCTTTGGACCCCACCCACAGGAAATCTATTCCCTGGCCCTGGAGGGGGCCTCTTGAAATTTCTACTTCCCAGGATTTCCAGGTAGTGCTGGTGCTGCAGATCCAGGGAGCACACTTTGTATAATTCATTGAGAAAAGCCAAAGAAAAATTTAGTAGCTACAATCTATCCCAAAAGGTGTTAGCACTGCATGTCCTCAATCTCAGTTACTAAGGAGCCCTGAAAGAACATGAGTAACCTTGCAAGTTAGGCAGCAACTAGTTTTCTGGACTTGGCAAAGGCCTACATGGATCATAAAATAGCAAAATTATCTTCACCTCTATAACTGGAAGGCAGATAGCGCTGTTACGTTTTCTTAAAAATCTTAGGAAATGCTTTGCTTGCTGCCTCTTTAACTCAGCCTCTTCCTCGAAGAACATGACAAAAGGAGGCATTCCCTTCTGGTCAACATAGTAGCAGGCCTGGGAGAGAGGAGAGAATGGGCAGAGACCCTGGGTGAGAGATGCTCATTTCTAATTTGGGACTCATTCAAGTGAGTCACTGCCTCATTGAACCCAGGCTATCTCAAAGTGCAGCTGTCCAGTATCTAATATGCTAGGGCCTAGTATTTGACATTATGGCCTTTGTAAAGGTCAGATTTCTTAACCTACATACTTGCACTTTTTTCTGTTATCTTCATAGATCCTTGACTGAAGTCTGATATAAATAAATGAAACTTTAAAGCCCATCTACTGCATTAATCCTAACAGATTCACATTAATTATGAAATAGCTTATAGGTGTAGAATTGTTTATTCTGTCTATATACTGTTGGGAACCCAATGGAAGAGCTATGATTCTCTTTGTCCATAGTTTGCAATCACAGTTCCAAATCATTGGCCCACACAACAGCAACGTCCTAGCCACCAAGTTCCTGTTTCGCCTAGTATCAGACCACAAATAAGGCCATGACCACTACGAAGGAGATAGTAAATACGTTGTCTCTCAGATCAGAACTAAAACCTCCCTTACAGTTGCCCAAGATCCAATACTAACCATGGATAAATAGATATCACTGATGTGCAGCAGGTAAGAAGCCAAGTGGTTAATATTATGTCTACATTCCTCAGGAACAGGGGCCAGTCTCATGCGTTCCATCTCAGCCTTAGGGAAATTCAGCCGGAAGATGTGCTACCCACTGTGGTAGAGGACTTCTTAAATACTGACAGGGAGGTAGCCAGCTCCCATCTTACATCAAGATGAAACTTCATCCAGCTGGGATTAACAGCTACTAATCCATCAATGAGGACATTGTTTCTGGATGAAAGAACCAATCTGCTCAGAGAAAAGGATGCTTAAGGGGGAGGGTGGTACTTAAATCTTCCTAACTATCCCAGTCAATGTTCTTCACCATCTCCCCTTTGATTATGATTTGAAAAGGATGGTATATTTCCTGAAGTAAAGTACTAACAGAATGGATACATTAGCTTTAATTTTTTTTTTCTTGTTCCTCAAAAACTATCATGGCACAACAGTGTCTATCCCATGGTGTATCTAAGAAGAGTGCTTAAATAAAATCTCTATTTAGAAGGGAACTTATAGCCCCTCTTCTCCCCCATAAGAACTCACTATACCTAATTGCTCTGAAGGTAGGTTGCAATGGCATTCTGGAGAATCAAAATCATATTAGCTGAGGGGATGAGGGCAAATTTCATTGAGAAACAGGCATTTTAATTTGGCCTTGCAAGACTGACAGGAATATAAGGAAATGGAAAGGGAAGAAAGGTGTTCCACCCGGAAAAAAAAAGCACCACGGGCTATAGATACGAGATGAGTTAGTGGTTTCTCTAAATTATGGTAAGACGGTCCCAACTGGAACTTTTTGGCTTATTCCTCCAACTATCTCCCCAAAGTGTCCCCAAACATGCCTTTTCCATTTGCCTGCCTTGAGAGCAGGGAATGTTTACCTTTTTTTTTTAATTCTCAAAGCCTGTAATGTGGTGCTTGTAGGTAATACATGCTGAATTAATGTTGATTAAAGCATATTTTACCTATGAGTAAAGCACAAGATTTCCCCCAAGTCTGGTGGATTTCTAGTATGAACTAAACCATGTCTGCTTGAACTGATAAAGGAATGGCCATCTCCAAAAGTCTCCTCAGCTGAGGTGGTGAGGAGGGCGCCTCCTGAGGGAGAGTGCATCCTAAGGGAGGTGCCAAGAATTTCAAGTTTGACTCAGCCACAAAGATGAGGCCATCCTAGGGAAGGGATGATCCCGTGATCATAAAAATAGCCTGTCACTTTTATTTCCTGACCCAAAGCTGCCCTTATCCCCAAGTGTATTTATGTCATAGTCTCAGGAAGAGAGGGGGGCTTCAAGGAAGTTCTTCTGAAACCATAGTTTGCATATAAATCACCTGAGGCTTTTGTTAAACTGCAGAATCTGGTGGGGCCTGGCCTGCTGCCTTTCTAAAATGCTTCCAAATGCTGCCTATTAGTGGACACACCTGGAGTAGGAAGGTTTAAGTACATTCCTAAAAAGCGAATTCAGTAAAAATCCTGTAGGACCCAAGTGGCACTGCTGGGGAGCCTTTAATAAGGGAGGTAACAATGGGCATCTCCTGTCTTTCAGCATCTCCTGCCCTGCCTTGTGCTCCCAAGCTTCAGGACCCCTGGCAACCTCCTGGTGAGGCCAGGGCTGGGGCAGTATGTAGTGTCTAACTCTGGAGGTTAGAGCAGAGCAGGTAAAGAGGAAAGCAGTTGGTAACTGGTCAGATGGCTAACTGGATTTGCTCCAGGACCTCTAAAACATTACCCAGTGTTCCCTTCCTCCAAATTTTAGGAGATTAAAATTCTACATAAGCAATAGTGGTAAATACCAATAAAATCTGGATAATTAGTTAATATGACCAATCTACAAGATAGTGAGTCTAGAAGAACAGATTTTACTTACTGGGAGATATTAGGAGAATTCTGAATGACCCATAAGATCCTTCCATGTAATGCCCCATTATTCTACCATTCCATCTGAACCAAAAGGCAAAGTTTAATACATGCAAAGAAAATGTTCTTGTGGTTAGATATTAGGAAATATTTCTTTCTAGCCATTTAAAAACAACCTTACCAATGTAGAAAAAGAATGGAAAGGAACACATCACCCTCAATTTGCAGTTGTGCTACTGTGGTAGATTTACAAGTGTTTTTTTTTTTCCCCTTTTTCTATTTTTCATATTTTTCAAAATTTATAATCATATACATTTTATTACTTTGAAAAAGAAACCTAATAGATCCTTCTCTAGAGAATTAGTACAATGCCATCCCCTTACAGATTCTCCACATACAAATTTATAATATATTCTGTTTTCTGATTACAAGTGTAAATGCATAATCTTTATAAAATATACCAGCATTTCAAAAAGATATAAAGGAAAAGCCTATGAAAACATTATGTAAGTATATTTTCTAAAATATCATTTGATCCACAATATCATTATTTTGGTAATGCAATGAGCTGATCTTGGTAAAATGGGATATGATAAGACTAGTTATCTAACATCCATGTACTTTCTCCCCTGAAATTAGGTGGAAATACAAAGACATTTTAAAAATTATCAAAGTCTTATTATTATTATTATTATTATTATTATTATTTGTTTTTGCTTTATCAAAACTGCATTTACAGTGTTACTTCACCTTTTAATGTCTAACAATTAAGGAAGAAACCAGAGGCTTTCCTCTGATCTTATTTTTTTTTTAACCAAGAAATTCTTATCTCTAAAAATAAAATATCTTGAGTGTAGCATTCCTTGTTATTTTTATTGTGGCTTTTTTCCCCCACACATTTTCCTTATTTCTTTATAAACTTCCTGAGAAAAGGGTTGGTCAAATCTTAGTCATTTTCATATTCCCCAGGGCATCTTACATGCTACCCAGCCCATAAAAGTAATTCAGTAAATAATGTTCACTTGAGCAATTTGAAGGAAAAAAAGGACTCTAAAAGTGTAAGCTTGTTTATCACAAAAGAAGAAGCAAAAGGAAGAGGCAGACACCTTTTGACTTTGAGAAAGCAGACTTCAAAATTCCTGAAAATTGTGGGAGAAAGTATGAAAATCACATAAATGGCTTTAAAACAGAAGGCACATTTAACATGGTACCAGGCACTGAATGAGTCTTTAATAAATGTTCATGAATGAAGGAGTGAATGAATAAAGACATTTATAAAGAGAGCTCAAGTAACGGTTCTACCCATGTCTCGTGCAGGTGATAGAATTGGCTGGCTGCGGAATAAAAGCTAATAAAGAGAAAACAGTGAAAAACAAAAAACCCACAGTGCACAGGAAATAATTATTAAAAGCAAGGGTAGGAGGCTCTTTGATCTTTGGGATTGAGCTTCCACAGTGGAAAGAGAGAGCTGAAGCCCGGGCTTGCTTTATTTATATGGGGGAACATCAAAGGTTTTCTGTGGAATGTTCTTTGCCAAATAAGGTATCGTATCGTATCGGATGGGCTGTCCAGTTCCCAGCGGGTTATGCCCAACTCTGGAGCTCTGAGAGCTATCCTGCTACTAGAGTCATGTGGTGGTGGTGGGGGGAAGGGGCAGTGCAGAGATCTCATACCTTGGGCAGTTTGATGCACACTGGAAAGCTAGGATTGTTCCCAAGGAAGAACCTTGGCTTGTGCCTAGTAAAGGCCTCTCAAGTAGTTTCACAGGTGGCTTCCCACAGAATGGTGAGTCTTAAAAGCTAGAAATGTCAGCAGTGATTCTGATGACACAGGCAGATAGTATCCGCAGAAATCCACAGGCTTATACTCTCAGCCCTCTACTAGCAGCCCCTACTATCCCCAGATGGACCTCTGCTTTCAGATGTAGAAGGGCCATCACATCCTCAGAACATATTATTCTTTTTTTTATGATTTAAGATTTTATTAAGTCACAGATGCAAAACACAATGCTAATTGCATTAGCAAAAGATCAGTGTGAAAACACTCTATAATTCTGCAGCTATCAGTTTAAAAGATTTTGTTCTACTGGTCAAGAAGTCCAACACTGTGATCTTGCCAGTGAGTTAAGTCATACAGAACATTGTTAGAACTAACACAGTTTACAGAACCTCACAGACCCAAAGGAACACCATCAGGCAAAGCCACGACAGGAAGTGTGTGTGTGTCGTGAGCATGAGCTAAACAGGGTCAGTATCAGTCACCGTCAGTGCTGGTAACCTGGCAAGACAGTGATGTTAAGAAGATGCATAGTTGAAGAGTATCCAAAATATTTTACAACTGTAAAGCTGCAGCACATGATTTTTACACCTACTACTAGAAAATTAAGGAAAGCACTTGTTAACTTTGAATAAAGTAATATAAAACTGGTATGTATATTCTCTAAACTACAAAAAAAATTCTAATGCATTATCAGGAAGATTTATAGTAGAAGTAGGAGGTATATTGTTTATTAAGAAGGGATCTTGGACATATATTCTGACTTATATGGTCTTGGTTATAATTTTCTCAACACTTTATTTTTTAAACTACTTAATTAGGTAACTAATTTGTGTTACTGGAGATTGAACCACTGAGCTACATTTTATTTTGAGAGAGATTTCATTAAGCTGCCCATGCTGGCCTTGATCCTCCTGCCTCAACCTCCCAAGAAACTGGAATTACAGGTGTGCACCACCATGCCCTGCTTTTCCACACCTTTTAACCACCTTCTGACCTGAAAGTCTTCACTAGTTCATTGCTCCTTGAAGACAGTTACTGTGTCATGACTTAGTATCACCAGCATGTAGCAGATGGCACAGAACAGGACAACACAGTCAATGAATGTGCATTCATGGTGAGTGAATTAGTAAATGGCTAAACATTTAAAGAACAAAAGAAAATCTAGAACATAAACTGATTCAGGCATAAAAATATGAAATAATACCTAAAAATATAAACTTTCATGTGTGTTGGAGTTTATGAATATAGACTTTTTCAGCTTTGTTTAAACATTTTCAACTATTCATAAGTATTTTTTTATTTTTAACTGACACAACAATTTTATCTATGCATTTGTTGTGTTGTGATATTTGGATCCATGTATGTAATGTGTAATGGTCAAATCATTGTAATTAGCATTTCTTTTTTAAAATTGATTTTATTTTTATAAATACACGACAGTGGAATGTATTACAATTCTTATTACACATATAGAGCTAAGTTTTTCATATCTTTGTATAAAGTATGTTCACGCCAATTCATGTCTTTATACATGTACTTGTTTCTTTTTGCATTACAATTCTTATTACACGTATACAGCACAATTTTTCATATGTTTGGTTGTATATAAAGAAGGTTGACACCCAATTCGTGTCTTTATACATGTACTTTGGATAATGATGTCTATCACATTCCACCATCCTTGATAATCCCTGCCCCTCCCTCTCCCTCCCTCCCTTCTTCCCTATCTAGAATTCACCTACTTGTCCCATGCTCCCCCTCCCTACCCCACTATGAGTCAGCCTCCTTATATCAGAGAAAACATTCAGCATTTGTTTTTTGGGATTGGCTAACTTCACTTAGCATTATCTTCTCCAATGCCATCCATTTACCTGCAAATGCCATGATTTTATTCCTCTTTTATTGCTGAGCTTCCAACTCCTTAAACTTACATCATTTCTTTGTTCTGGGAAGCTTTGAACTCCTGTGTTGTAGTTCTTTATATGATATATAATAAATTGTTATAAACTATATTCACTCTACCATACTGTAGAACTCCAGAACTTATTCCTTCTCTCTGGTTGTAATTTTGTACCAGTCATCTGACTTCTTTCTTTTTTTTTCCCCCCTTTCTATATTCCTTGATTTCTAGTGGTTAGTATTTTATGTTCTAATTCTATGAAATCAACTTTTTTAGTTTCCACATATGAACAGAGCGTGTAGTATTTATCTTTTTGTACTGTCTTATTTACTTAATGTCCTTCAATTTTATCCACGTTGCTTTAAATGACAGAATTTAATTCTTTTTTCTGACAGAATAATATCGAACTGTATATATCTGCCACATTTTCTATATCCATTCACTTGTCAATGAACACCTTGGTTGACTCTATATCTTGGTTGTATTAAATGGTGCTGCAATAACCATAGAAGTGGAAATATCTCTTTGATATACTGATTTAGTTTCTTTTGGGTATCTATCAGTAGTGAGATAGTAGGATAATATGATAGTCCTATTTTTTAGTTTCTTGGGTGATCTCCATATTGTTTTACAAAATTACTCTATTAATTTACATTCCAACCAACAGGGTTGGCTTCTGTGCCAACATTTTTTGTCTTTTTTATTTTTGTCTTTTTATTTTGTGCCATTTGATCATAGCCTTTCTAACTTGGGTTAGACACTATCTCCTTGTGGCTTTTCTTTGTAGTCTCTCATGATGAGGGATGTGGAGTCTTTTTTCCCATATACTCGTTGGCCATTTGTGTACATTAATTATAGAAATGTCTATGTAGATCATTTGGCTTTAATCAGATTTTTTTTTTCTTTTTGGCTATCGAGTTTTTTGAATTCCTTTTGTATTCTGAATTTTAATCCCCTGTCAGATGAATAATTTGCATTCTCCCATTCTGTGGGTAGTCTCTTTATTCTGTTGACTGTTTCCTTTGCCATGAGGAAGCTTTGTACTTTGATATAATCTCATTTGTCTCTTTTGGTTTCGTTGCCTGTGATTTTGAGGTCTTATCGATATATTGTTCTATATCAAAGCCTTAAAGTCTTTTCCCTGCCTTTTTCTCTGGTGGTTTCATTATTTTGGGTCTCATATTTGTGACTCTAGATTTCTCGAGTGGATTTCCATATATGATGGGAGATAAGTGTTTAGTTTCATTCTTCTTCATATGTATGTCTAGTTTTCTCAGTACCATTTACTGAAAAGAATAACAGTCTTTTTTCCAATACATACTTTATTCACCTTTGTTAAAGATCCACTGACTGTTGCTATGGCTTATGATATGATTTTAGCTTTCAAAGCTATGTATTGGAAGCTCAGTTGCCATTGTGACTACTGAGAAATGGTGGAACTTTTCAGAGATTGGGTCCAGTGAAAGTTGATTTGGGGTTACTGGTGGGAACAGTACCCTCAGAAGTTATTAAGGTGGTTCTTATGGGACCCTGGGTTAGTTATCACGAATGAAAGTTGTTATAAGAGAGACAGCCTAACCTCAGAATTACTCTTTAGTTTCCTATCTAACATTGTGAACTTTCTCTCTGGCATGTGCTCTGCCATGAGGCTATTTTTTCCCTGATGTTAAGAATCCTTGGAGGATTTCAATAGAATTAGCATAATGCTATTTGGACTTGTAGCCTCTAAACTGTGAGCTAAATGAACCTCTTTTTTTTTTTTAAATAATTAACCCAGCCTCAGGTATTTTGTTAAGGTAGTGGAAGATGAACTAATACAACTATAAATGTCTAGATACACTTCTCATTTCTCTGTTCTGAGACATTGATCTCTGGATTGGTTTTCATGCAAATGGCATGTTGTTTTGGTTTCTGTAGATTCCTATAATTCTTACTCAGTTTTGTAGGCAGTATTGTAAATTTTAAATTGTTCACCTTTTTTTTTTTTTTTTTGGCTACTTGAGATCTTTGGTGGGTCCATGTTAATTTTAGGTTTATATTTGCCTATTTCTGTGAAGTAGCTAATACTGATTTTGGTGTTTATGTTACAATCTTAAGCAAAAATATCCTTGCATCCCTACTATAAATTACTTTTGACCAATACTTCTAATTTTATTACATGCTATCATATTTGATTTGGTAGTATTTTGTTGTCAATTTTTGCATCTATGTTCATCAAGGATTTTGGTCTGTAGTTTTCTCTTTCTGTTTATCCTTGGTTGGTTTTGGTGTCAGGGAAATGCTGACCTGATACAATGAGTTTAAAAGAGGTCACTCCTTTTCAGTTTTTTAGAATAGTTTGAGAAAAATTTGTGTTAGTTTTTGACATTCTGATAACATTAAGCAGTGAAGCCATCCAGGCCTGGAATTTATTTTTATTGAGAGAGAGTTAGTGATTCAATCTTGTTATTCATTAATGGTCTGCTCAGATTTTCTTAGTTATCATAGTTCAATTTGGGTACTTTACCTGTGTCCAGAAATCTAGATTTTCCAATTTGTTGGCATATAGTTGTTAGTAATAGTCTCTGATGATCTTTTTTATTTCTGTGATATCAATTATAATGTCTCCTTTTTCATGTCTGATTTTATTTATGTGGCCCATCTCTATTAGTGTAGCTAAAGTTTTGTTGATTTTGTTTCTTTTCTTTTTAAACAACTGTTTCATTTGTTTGTATATTTTTTGTCTCTATTTATTTATTCTGCTCTGATCTTTGTTATTTGTTTTCTTCTACTAATTTCCTGATTGGTTTGCTCTTGTTTTTTTCTGATTTGAGTAGTATTTTTAGGTTGTTTATTTGATACCTTTTAAAAAAATCTGTTTTAATTATACATTGTGGGAAGCTGTCTGCCCATCAGCTAAGCATCCCCTCTCAGCCTTGAATAAAGGGGGTGTCTGTCTGGCATTGCATACCACACACTATGCAAAGCAAGCGGCCTTCATCTTTGCTTGGCCAAGAAGTTTGCTTCAGCTCTGGACTTGGGCATTACCCAATGGGATTGGACAACCCCCCTTTGAAACCTTATCCCCTGCCTTATTTGGTGAAGAATATTCTATGGAATATTCTATGGAAACTTCTTTGTGTGCCACCCCCCCCCCCCCATAAAAATAAAGAGATTCCAGGTGCACGCTCTCTTTTCCAGTGCCTTCCAGCATGGAAGCTGACTCTTAAGGTCTCAGAGCCATCCTACCCTCCATATGAAAATTACTTCTGTGTCCTATGCTTTCTCACTCTTTTCTTAGCTTAATGTTGCAGCCAGTTCTTTTGAACCCAGCTCGTCTTGACAGTGTGGGTCGCTGGCGAGAACACATGACAGTAGGATGCACTTTGATACATCATATATAATGGAGTATAATTTATCATTCTTCTGGTTATACATGATGTAGAATCCCCCCAGGTCATATAGTTACATATGTATATAGGGTAATGATGTCTGATTTATTCTACTATCTTTCCTATCCCCATACCCCTTCCCCTCCCTTCACTCCCCTCTACCTAATCTAAAGTAACTCTATTCTTTCCTAGTACCTGCCCCCTCACTGTTGTGAATTAGCATCTGCATATCTGAGAAAACATTCTCATTTGCTTTTTTGGTACTGGCTTATTTTGCTTAGCGTGATAATCTCCAGCTCCATCCATTTATTGGCAAGTGCCATAATTTCATTCTTCTTTAAGGCTGAGTAATATTCCATTGTATACATATGCCACATTTTTAAAATCTATTCATCTTTTGAAGGGCACCTAGGTTAGTTCCACAGTTCAGCTATTGTGAATTGAGCTGCTATAAACATTGATGTGGCTGCATCATTGTAATATGCTAATTTTAAGTCCCTTGGGTATAAACCAAGAAGTGGGATAGCTGGGTCAAATGGTTGTTCCATTCCAAGTTCTCTGAGGAATCTCCATACTACTTTCCATAATGTTTGCACCTATTTTCAGTCCCTCCAGCAATGCATGAATGTAACTTTTTGCCCACATCCTTGCCAACATTTATTGTTGTTTGTATTCTTAATAATTGCCATTCTGGCTGGCATGAGATGATATCTTAGAGTAGCTTTGATTTGCATTTCTCTAATTTCTAAAGATGTTGAACATTTTTATCAAATACTTCTTGATCATTTGTATTTCTTCTTCTGTGAAATGTCTGTTCAGTTCCTTTGTCCATTTATTGATTGAGTTATTTGGTTTTTTTTTTTTTTTTGGTGTTAAGTTTTTTAAGTTCTTTATATATCCTTAAGATGAATGCTGTATCTGAAGTGCAAATGATAAAGATTTTCTCCCATTCTTTAGGCTCTCTCTTGATTGTCTCCTTTGCTGAGGAGCTTTTTAGTTTGAATCCATCCAATTTATTGATTCTTGATTTTACTTGTTGCGGTTTAGGAGTATTGTTAAGGAAACCAGGTCCTCAGCCAACATGGTGAAGATTTGGGCCTACTTTTCTTTTTCTTCTATTAGGCATGGGGTCTCTGGTCCAGTGCCTAAGTCTTCAGATCCACTTTGAGTTGAGTTTCAAACTCAACTCAAAATGCAGGGTAAGAAATAAGGGTTTAATTTCATTTTGTTACACGTGGATTCCCAAATTCCCAGAAGTATTTATTGAATAGGCTATCTTTTCTCCAGGGAATGTTTTTGGCACCTTTGTCTAGCATGAGATAACTTTATTTATGTGGTTTTGTCTCTGTGTCTTCTCTTTTGGTACCTTTTTTTTCTTTTTTAAAGTAGAAACTTATTGCTATAGACTTTCTTCTTAGTACAGCTTTTTCTATGTCTCACAGATTTTGGTATGTTGTGTTTACATTTTCACTTGTTTCAAAAAAATTTTTAATTTCTCTTCTGATTTTCTCATAGATGCCTTGATCATTCAAGAGCATGTTGTTTAAATTTCTTCAATCCTTACCATTTCTAATCACAATTGTTATCTCTTACTGTTGAATTGACTCATTTATCATTTTATAGTGGACTTCTTCAACTCTTTTTATAGTTTTTGACTTAATGTCTATTTTATATGATATAAATATAGCTATTTACACTTGTCTTTGGTTTACTTTTGTGATGGAACTTCTTTTCCATCCCTTCACTTTCAGTTTCTATATATAGGTCTTTACTAGTGAAGTGACTTTCTATAGGCATATAGAGTTGGGTCTTTTTTTTAATCCATTCATCCAGTCTACATCTTTTAACTGGAGGATTCACATTCAAGGTTATTATTGGTCTATAAGGACTCAGTCCTGTCACTTTGTTAATTTCTGTTGTTTTGTCTATTATCTCTTTATTCCTCTAATTATTCATTTTTGTGGTTTGGTGATTTTCCATATTGATATGATTTGCTTCTTCATTTCCCTTTCCTTTATCTATATGCTCTGCTACTGAGTTTTATAATTTGACTTGTTTTCATGGTGGTAGTTACCACTATTTTGCTCCTTGGTGTAGATAGATGTCCCTGAAGTAATTCTTGGAATCCTATTTGGTGGTAATGAATTGTCTCAGAATTTTGAATGTTGGAATGTCCTTTCTGGTCTGAAGGATAGCTTTGCTGGGCATTATA
Organism: Marmota flaviventris; assembly: GCF_047511675.1. Taxonomy (NCBI): domain Eukaryota; kingdom Metazoa; phylum Chordata; class Mammalia; order Rodentia; family Sciuridae; genus Marmota; species Marmota flaviventris. The sequence continues at coordinate 79,462,250 of NC_092505.1, forward strand.
TTTTTTGTTGGCACTCTTTTTTCCTTTTAGGACTTAGATAAATCATTCTATTCTTTCCTGGCCTATAAAGTTTCTACTGAGAAATCTGTTGTTCATCTAATGAGAATTCCCTTTTAAGTGACTTGACACTTTCATTTGTTTTGTTTTGTTTCTAGAATTCTCTCTTTGACCTAGACTTGGGTAGTTCACTACAATATGTCTCAGAGAAGATCTTTTTTTGTTAACTCTAATTGGGTACTTTGAACTTCCTAAAACTGGATGTATATATCTTTCTCCAGATTTTGAAAGTTCTTAGAGATCATTTAATAAGTTTTTGTGCCATTACTCTTCTTATCTCTTTCTGGAAATCCCGTACTATCAATATTCATTTGATTAATCTTTTTTCATAAATTCTGTCAGATTTCTTCTTCATTTTTAAAAATTATTTTTCCTTTGTTTTCTTTCTTCTTTTTTTGTTTGTTTTTATCTGACTTACATAGACCTGTCTTAAGTATCAAAAGTTATTTTTTTCTGCTTGATCTAGTCTGTTATTGAAGTTTTTCATTTCCTATAACTTCATTTTATTTCACTTTGAGTCCTTTAGCTCTAAGGTTTCTGTTTGATTCTGTTTTAACATACCCATCTCTTCTGAATTTCTTATGTAGATCATGAATTGTTTTTCTAATTTCCATGGAATTTTCTCTCTGTATTCTCTTTTAACTTATTGAGTTTTCTTAAAATCATAATATTTTGAATCCATTGATTTCCTTTTGGGGGCCTGTTGGTAGAGAGCCCCTACCTAATACATCCAAAATGTATTAGGATATATTTATATTTTGGATGTATTAGGATATCCGTGTCAAAACAGGAGAAAATTAACTTTATGTTTCAGAGATTCCAGTCCATGGTTACTTAGCTTCATTGCTTCTTCTGGTCCCATGGTGAGGCAGGGTAGCCTGGCAGAGACTGCTTCCGTTATATTCTGGCAAAGAACTTGCCTACATTTTCTCCATGACCTGAGACTTTGTATGAGGCTGAGTTTAAAGATGATAGATTAATTAATCTGGCAAAAGTGCTTGGTAGGGGAAAAGCTGCTTACCCATGGCAACCAGGAAGCAGAGAGAGTAAGAGGAGGAGAGAGACTGAGGGCAGATATACATTCAAGGGCACACCATAGCAACCTACTTCCTTCAATGAGATGATACCTCCTAGAGTTCCTGCTACCTCCCAATACCGCAACCAGTTGGGCATCATACCTTTAAAACATGAGCCTTCGGGAGACATTCTAGATCCAAACTATAACATTATTTTATTTTTCTATTCTTTTTTGGCCCTTATATTGATATTTACAAATCTGTTGAATCTGTTGTCTTTACCAATTATACAGTAGCTTTTGTAAAAGAAAAAAAAAATTTCTCTTCACAATGAGTCCAAGAGTGTCCATTGGGTGGACTACATTGGCTTTGGTACCAGGTGGATTGAGTAAGGTAATGTCAATGTAGTCAATGACAGAGGGTATCTCAGGGGTCTAGGATTGCGGAATTCATGTAGTTGCTCTGCCAGATGCTATGCAGATCTCTTAGGTGCATAAGTTTGCCAGCAGCAATACTAGACATGGTGCTCCTAATGCTGTGTGTGCATGGCGGTGGTGTTTATCATTTTCTGTGGGTTAGATGGTATCAGTTCTCCACTGGTGGTCCTCACTGGGCACAATGCACCATGTACAAGGCTGGGGTAGGGCATCCATCAGTGTTCAGGGCCATGTGCAGGCTGGGTCCCCTGGAAGGCCTGAGAGAAATTTGTGTGGTAATCCTGGCAACTAAGGAGGGGCAATTGTTATTATTTAAGTACCACATGGGAGCTGGGCCACAATGGTGGCTTAGGTAGGGTTGTCTCTCAGAATGTGAAGGTTGTGGGTGCTTTTGTAGAGCTTTGGTGGGATAAATCACTCAGTGTGGGCTTCCTGACTTATTCCCAGGGTCAAAGGTGGGTGAGTATATCCAAGGAGCTGCTTTGTAGGTAAGCGGGTCGACAGGACCCAATGGTGGTGTTGTGCAGGCAGCGTGGGTGGGGAGTGCACAAGGTGGGCTGAACTCTTCAGGGATATGTGATGGTGTGAAATTCCAAGCAGCTACTCAACCTAGGCTCAGGGTCTGTGAGGGTTGCGATCCTCTCCAGCAACAAATGATTCAGGTTTATTTGTCATTAGAGTGTATTGCTGAGGGCTTCCTGCTTCTCATTCGGAGCTCCAAGATTTCCTCTTGCTTCAGGCTTGATCTGAATTGGGAAGATGTGACAGTAGATGACCTGTGGATCTATCCTACCTTTATAAGGTCATCCTGAGTCTCTGCTCCACTCATCTCTGGAGCACCCCTTCTTCATTTTGGCATTCTACCTCAAATGCTCTAGTGGAATTGCAGTTACTTTTTAAATTTGTTTTTGTTCATGTTTTGTGGAAGGAAGATGCAGGTACATATACTCTGCCATCTTGGTCTTATTTCTGAGTATGTATTTTAAAATCTAATTTGAACAAAACGCATTTTGAGGTTTAGGAGGGGAACGAGTCTCGCCTACAACTCGTGCAGATGAGATGAACTGGGTTTAAAAGAGCTGGCTGCAACATCAGGCTAAGAAAGCAGTGAAAAACCACGCAATACACAGAGTAGTTTTCAAATCAAGGGAGGAGTGCTAGGCGACCTTAAGGGTCAGCTTCCACACTGGAAAAAGCTGGAAAAGAGAGCACAAGTCCACCGTTTCCATTATTTTATAGTGGAGCCATCAGAGGCAAGAGCAGTCTTGCTTCCTGATGTCTTATGGTCAGCAGATTGATGGACATCTTGGTGAGTCACACCCACCTCAAGTTCTGTGTGGGATCCTAGGCAGAGCTAGAGGAGGCGGCGCACCTGCATCATGTGATCAATCCCTGACAGGGAGTTGGCAGAGCCAGGCTTCGACCCTCAGGAGGCTAATGTGTGTAACACAATCCACACACAGCCCATGGATGGTTTGTGCCAGACGAGTTTTTGACCAATGAAAAGGTAGAGAGAGAAAGAGAAATAAACTTATAGGACAAATAGTGAAATGTTAACCAAGAACAGAAAGCAAAACAACTGAAGTTATAAAGAGAAGTGTATACAAACAAAACAAAGCTCAAATATTAATAGAGAAACATAAATAGAGAGGTAGGGAGGGAGAATTTAGTATGGAGGTGTACGTAGAGTAGTACTGAATAAAAGAGTACCTCCATGATTTGAATCAGGATACACCTTCCAGTCTATGTAAGCATCATTCTGTAGTTAAAATACTGACTTCTAGAAGTGATATAGGAAACTCTGTTAATAATGCTTAAAGAATATCAAAAAGAAATGACAAAATGCAATTCAAGAATTTTATTGTATTTTGGTGGCAAAGTAATATAGTTAGGGAATTTGCCGTTTGAGAATCAAAGAAGGCCATTTATTGGAATATATCTTCTTTTTATTTATTTATTTATTTATTGTTATTTTGGGTACTAGGGATTTAACCCAGAGGCAATTTACCACTGAGCTACAATCCCCAGGTTTTTATTTTTTATTTTGAGACAGGATCTCACTAAATTGCCTAGGGCCTTGCTAAATTTCTGAGGCTGGTCTTATGCTTATGAACCTCCTATCTCAGCTTCCACAGTCACTGGGATTACAAATGTGCAACATGAGGCTTGGCTTTTTTTTTTTTTTTTTTTTTTTTTATTTAATTGGAAACAACTCAACAAATTCCTTGTAATCTAAGGCATTGTACTCAACCATATCCTCTTTTCCAAGACAACCACTTGGATGAATAGAGTTTTACATTTTAATCAAATTGCAAATGTCTAAATCTGGCAGGAATAATTAGCATGCTGAATGACAGAACTGAGTGTCAATTTAGCTGCTGAAATTACCTGAAGCTAATACGATTAAATATAATTAAAAATAAATGTATAATCCCATATTTCAATTTAGTAAATCACTAGCCCATAACCAGGAAGGTGGAAATATTATTAAGCAGTAGTTCATGTGAAAAAGACGTAGGTTTTAAGTAATTGAATGTTCAACCAGAAAGTTGACAGAAAAGTTAATGTAATTATTTTTTCCCCTCTGACAGAAAAGGTGTTTTTTAATTCAACAACTGATTCATATAATTGCTTAGGTAACTGTGGACAGATAAGAGAAGATGGACTTTATTTCTTGGTCTAAAACTTGATGAACTTTTCCTTTTAGACCTTTTGGTTCAGATGCCCACCCTGGAACCAATATATAATGTTCAGAGGAAGGAATATGGATAATGTAAGAACATGGAGCTCTCCCACATTACTTACAGTTGGGGACTTGGAGAGGAGGAGGACAGGGAGAATGGGGGATTTATAGGGAAATTTCTAGAGAAAGGGAATTGTGATGAACTGATGATAGCATAGATGCCCACTATAGGAAGAAATTTTTAAACATGATTCCTGGAATTGAGCCTATGTATCCAGCGTTAACACAAATAGGGGATTCAGAAAGAAGAACTAGCAAGTACATAGTAATAACAACCTAGAAGAGGAGGTGTTTATTTTGGCTCACAGTTTCAGAGGTTCAGTACATGGTCAGCAGATTCCATTGCTCTGGGCCTGAATCAAAATAGCACACAGTCTATATTAGAAGGACTGTAGCAGCATACCTGTACCCTATTTTTCCTCTTGTAATAAACAATCCAAAAGTAATCTTCTCAAGGATAGCATCAGTGCCCAGTGTCAAGAGCTATCTGTGGGCTATGTGTGGACTACACTGCCCTTGTAGACTTTGAGTAGGAACATCTGATATTTGGGAACTTCTTGTGGCAAACATGCAGGGTAAAATCACCCAAATACATGTGAATTGCTGTTCAGCTCTGTCTGGTCCCCCATAGTACAGGAGATGGGGTGACTTTCTGCAGCCACATAGCCTCTCAGAGATGGGTGTGACTTGCCAAGATGCCTATCAACCTGCTGACTGCAAGACACCATGAAGCAAAACTCCACCCCTGATATTCTATCCCTGCCTTTGATACAGCCCTTTAAATAAGCCACAGTAGCCATTTCCTAATTGTTTAGCTCCAGCTTCTGTGTGGGTGGACGTATCAGGTGTTCTGCTTCAAAACTATAATTCTGTCTCTGCTTCTTATTTCTTCACTAATTATTTCTGACTTTTCTTCTCCGGTGGCTTATACCCTTCTGGGCAGGAAGAAGGACCCATAGCGAGGCACTGACCGCCTCCCCATAGCCCAGACTGCTTCTAATGATCTGCAATATTTTTTATGGGATCTTAATAATCCTGGTCACAAAATGGTTGCTAGAACACCAGACATCACATCCATATTACTATAGAGAAAAGAGTTGGAGAGAAGCTAAAGTGTAAAAGTGAAGGACAATAGTGGCAGGCACTAAGATTCTGTCCCTTTTATAAAATTCTCTTGGAATATTTGAGTGGTATTTATATCTTGGCAAGACTCTAATTAGAAAATTAAAGAAAAGTAAGTCAACCACATTAAATTGTATTGAATATTTAGTCTATTTATAGCTTTAAGAGCTCTTTTAGTGACCTATGTAAGCAGTTGCCTCTGACACTCTAAAAGTTTAAAAATATAAATTCTAGGACAAAAATTAAAATTAAAAATCTCAAACATTCCCCTTCTTTTTTTTTAAGAGAGAGAGAGAGAGAGATAAATTTTTTTTAATATTTATTTTATTTTATTTTTTTTAGTTTTTTCGGCGGACACAACATCTTTGTTTGTATGTGGTGCTGAGGATCGAACCCGGGCTGCTTGAGCCACATCCCCAGCCCTCCCCTTCTTTCTTAATCTTACTAACCCCATGACTCCCAACAGAATTTCTTAGCTGGGCAGAAGCATGCCAAGGCAAACACATGTTTAGCAATACTTTGTTACGAATTAGCTTGAGTTTCTGTGACTCTCTGAAAACAACAGAACTGAGTCATTTTGGTAGTAGATTTCTTGAGACTGTCTTTCAAAATTTGGGAATTGGTGAAAATAGTACAATTTAGTAAAGATAATGGGAATTATGGGTATGTGTGTGGGTATGGGCATGTTTGTGTTAGAAAACAGTAAAGCTGGGATGAAATGGAGGCCTCCAGTTCTCTCTATAAGGAAGACTAATATTTTGCCATCTGACTTAAAATCAGTTATGTCCTATAGTACTTTGGGGGACAGAGGAAGGAGCATTCTGAGAATTGTGTGTTTAAAAATTGACGTGTATTTTCCTATACCTCCTAAGTTTGTATAAGATTAGTCAGAATGTTTTGGCTATTGGGTCATGAAGAAAACAAATTATAAAGGAGTGTTTCCATCAGTGTATCCATTCACTGGGGAAAAAAACCTGACAGATGAACACTCCTATCTTATACCATATGTCTTACAAATTACTATGACCTTTTTTTTTTGTCCCCAGTAGCTCTGTGATGCATGAACTTGCTCAGAGAGGGGACGCCTTTTATTCCACATTGACAAATATGACTTAGCAATATACAGCTTGTTCAGAACCAGCATTTGTGAGTCAGCAAATGTTTGAAATGGTCTGTTCCTGCTTATTTTTTGCTAACTTAATGGGTAGTTGCAGAATCGGAATAATAACAAAGTGGCTTCTGACAGACAAATGGTTCAGAGGTTTCTTTTCACCAATGAGGTGCATTTATCTTCTGTAGGCCCTGCCAAACTCATCAAAGGAGTCCAGAAAAGGCAAATGCCTCTCCTGAAGTGATAGTTCTTATGCTTCCTTTCCTTCTAACATGGCTTCCTGACAGATTACCATGTGGCTAAAAACTGCTGTTTTTTCATCCTTAGGTGAAGTTTATGCACTTCTCAATCCAGGCCATTTCCTTCCATGGACTCTTAGCTGTTTAGTCTTGGAGACCATGCTAATCCAGGCAGCATTATATTCAGGGCAAAAGTTGCCTGAGGTTGCTGTGGCTAAGACACACTGGTGTGCACAAGGAGCCCAGTGCAAGCCGCTGAACTTCCATCAGGGAAAATTTAGTGAGAATAACCACCATTGGCTTAAACTATTATCTGCTACTAAAAATTAAAATAATTATGGATACTTAAGGGACCAATTAGTTCTTAAAACAAGTGTTGAAAATGTTGACAATTTTTCTTACACCTTTGTGTCTAGGCTTCACAGTACTGGGTTATAGTTATGGGACAAAACTCCTGCATTTCAATATGTAAGCTCCATGTTTTTACTAGTGTGTGAGGCAAGGAGAAGGGAGACAGGGGGGTATGGATTAAAGTGTGGATGTTTGTTCTGCCTAATTTATAGGAGTTGTTGGAAGTACTGAATGTTAAAAATATTGGCAGCACCCTATAATGGTTGGATAATTATTTTAAGATTATTTATTTATTTATTATGGTTACTGGGAATTTAACCCAAGGGTGCTCTATCACTGAGCTACACCCCCCCTCACCCTCCCGTCTTTCTCAATTCTGAGATGGTATCATTAAGTTGTCCCAGCTGACTGAAAGCTCTGATCCTTCTGCATCAGCTTCCTGAGTCGCTGGAATGACAGTCCTGGTGTGACTTTCTTTTCCTTTGGTACTGGGGATCCAACCCAGAGGCGCTTTACCACTAAGTTACATCTCCAGTGCCTCCCCCACACTTTTAAAATTTTAATTTTTATTTTGAGACAAGCTCTCACTAAATTGATGAAGCTGGCCTTGAACTTGCAATCTTGCTGCCTTGGCCTTCGGACCCACTGTATTACAGGCCAGGCCTGGTATTTCTTAATCAGGCAAACCTACCAGGTCAGGAGTTTCATGCTGGTTAAGTAAAACATCCACGTTGTTTTTTCCTATTTCTAAAATTATTACGTGGACATTGGAGAAGCAAGGCCAAGCAAGATTTTATGTACAGATCTGTGATATGGACTTGAGTACAGAAAAATCTTTCCCTGGGATTCTCTTAAGGGCTTCCAACTACTTTTTCGACTTCCCACTCCTTAAGCAAGGAGTTCCCTAGGCCCCAGGGCTTTCAACTACTTTTTTAACTTCCCACACAGGCAAGGAGTTCCTCAGGTCCCGCCCTCACCGCCCCCACACGTTCTAGGGACGCTGGAGGACTGGGACCCGGGCACTTTTGCAAACATTCCATAGATCTGGAGGTAGGATCTATATTCTTCAAAACTTTTTTTTTTTTTTTTTTTTTTGGAATATGTAAGGCAGGACGGTCAGGGTGGAGGTGAGGGTGTGTTTCTGCCATATTTCCTTCCCTGTTGGTTGTCTCCTATCTCTCTTTTGCCTTCTCGCTGTGGCTGACAGCACACCCAGGGTTGTACGTGACAAGAAAGCCTCTCTTATCTGTCTGTTTGCTTCCACAGCTCTCTTGCACCTCCCCATGCTGAAGTCTTTTCCCTTTCAACCAGCCTTTCAAGGCGCGGAGGATCTTTATCTCCGGGTCCCCAGCGAGCACTGGCGCTCACTGCAGGTGGCGATATGAGCTGAACTACAGCTCCCAGCATTCCCTGCTCCGCGTCCACCACCCGAGGCCCAAACCGGCAGTAGAGCTTCTCCGCTACAGGTTCTGACCATTAGTGCTGGCCGCCGGTTCAGGAACTCGTCCAGCTAAGAGGCCAGTCTCCAGGACGTGGGTACTGCCTAGTGCGACAGCGCGGGAGCATGGCCTGGTACCTGGGCAGGCTGAGCGCAGGCCCCTGCTGGCGCGCGGCGCGAGGCGGCTGCGGAGAGCTGCGTGCTTGGTCCCAGCGCTGCGCAACCGGACGCATCTGCCAGCCCCCTGGCACGGCTGGCACGATGCACAGCCGTGGACTTGCGCATGGCCCCTCGGCTAGAGGTGGCCCTTGGCCTGGGACCGGTCTGGCCGCAGCGCTAGCAGGGTTGGCAGGGCTGGCCACCGCCGCCTTCGGGCATGTGCAACGGGCGGAGATGGTGCCCAAGAGCTCCGGGGCGCGGAGTCCCTCGCCGGAGAGGCCACAGGAGGATGACCTGGCCCGACGCTGCAGCTGCTTTATGGCCTCGCCTGTGACTGACTTAGACGAGTTGCGGAAGAGGCCAGGCGACATGAAGACCAAAATGGAGCTGCTGATCCTGGAGACGCAGGCCCAGGTGTGCCAGGCTCTGGCACAGGTAGATGGGGTCGCTAGCTTCTCTGTGGACCGATGGGAGAGGAAGGAAGGTGAGGTGTTCGGACCCTAGAGGGAGGCGGGGCTTGGAAAAAAGGCGGGACTCCAGGTTGCTGAAAGACCCTGCCTCAGGATTGGGATGGTGGTATAGGGAATGCCCCAGAGGGGCCACTTGAGAGAGCCATCAACCTTCTGCTTGCAGGTGTGGACCCGGATCTGTTGTCAGTTTAGTACTGGGTATTTCAAAATGCTCTCAATTCCATAATGACATTTTTCAAGGAAATCTTAAGGGATATTTACATACAACAAGTTTGGATGACTGAAGTTACTGAAGATCGGTTTTCCCCGAATTTCATCGGTTTCTCCAGGTGCTTTTGTCCTTCGTCATTTAGAGATAGAGGAACTTGACTCCTTCATGCAAAATGCTTGTCAAACTCCTCCATCTGAGGGTCTCGTTTGTCGAGAATTCACCCTCTTTTTTTTAATATTTATTCTTAAATTTTAGGTTGACACAATATCTTTATTTTACATTTATATAGTGCTGAGGATCGAACGCAGTGCCTGGTGCATGCTAGGTGAGCACTCTACCACTGAGCCACAACCCCAGGCTTCTTTTTTCTTTTCCACAAGGAATATTTGGTTTGTCAGTGGCTCTGCCAAATGCACCTATCAGATTTCCTGCTAGAAAAATATTTCTATTTAATGCCAACATGCTTAAGTATCAAAACCCAGTTCTTATGGAGTCATATAATAGCGACCATTGTTGTTGCCTATACAGTGAAACCCCACATCTTGCTCATAAATGGGGGAATACAACAGCAACTATTTACCACTACATTTGAGCTGTGATACTGCGACAGCCACATTAAGTGAGGTTCTGTCAGGTTACTTAGTGTTTTCCATCTTGTAATGTTTTTAAGTGAAGGCCACTGAACCAGGACTCAGCCTCAAGTATTAGACTAGTTATGTCACCTTGGGAAGTTACTTAACTCTTTTGTACCTGTTTCCCTAGGTATGTATATTATATATGTTTCCCTAATCTAAGTATGCATATTATGAAATTTAAATGAAATGATGTCAAGTGTTGAAATATGTCAAATGTTTAGAATGTTGCCTGAAAAAGGAACAGGACTTGGACAAATGGTTTTGGTCTATGGCCAGCTGTGTGATCTTGCTTTTGTTTATTTTTTCGTAATGGGGATTGAACCCAGATGGCCTTTACCACTGAGCCACATCCCCAATTCTTTTTATTATTTTTTTTAATTTTGAGACAGGGTCTCACTAAGTTGCTTAGGGCCTACTAATTTGCTGAAACTGCCCTTGAGCTTGTGATCCTCGTGCCTCAGCCTCCCAAGTTGCTGGGATTACAGGTCTATGCCACCATGCCTAGTGTCACCTTCAACACACTTTTTTTTTTTTGCCTCTCTAGACTTTATTTTTCTCATTTAGAATGAACAGGGGTTATATATGTCATCTTTTGTCTCAGCCCTGAAGTTCTTAAAACTAAAACAAGCCAAACATGAATCTTCATGAAACAGTGCCCTTATGGTGACCTCGGTCTCTTGAGAAAACAAAAACAAAATACAAAACTAATAGTATGGATCTTATGCCTGAATATTAATGTGTGTCTTACTCAATTTGAGGTTCTGAATCCCTTAAGTCTACTGTTATCTATTGTTTTTTAATCATCTGTAAACACAAAAGACACATGGTAAAATGAGGAAAAAAACATTGAAACAATATAGAGCTTTTAGATTCAATAATAATAGAACATCATTCAAGTATACCCATTATTATTTTTTAACTTTAGCTTTCCCTCATATATCATAAGAGTTTCATTTTGAAGGGCAGTATTTGAAGGGAGAATATTCTAGTGATTTATTTTAGGTGATGTTATAAGAATGTAGAGGAAATATTTACTTTAAAGATATGAGGAGATTCAGTATTTGACCATTATCAACAGCTTATGCCATAAAGCTAAATTAGTTATTTAATTTTATTGTAGATAAAAATTATAGATATACCATTATAGAATATTTGGAAAGTAGAGGAGGAAAATAACTACTCATCTCACCACCTACATGCAAGGTCTCAGGTTTGCAGACTTCTATACTCTCCTCATTTTCCATTTCTCTAAACAGGCGGTGGCGGCATCAGCTGTGTACTTCAAGATGGGCGGGTTTTTGAGAAGGCTGGGGTGAGCATTTCTGTCGTTCATGGGAATCTTTCCGAGGAAGCGGCAAAGCAAATGAGAAGCAGAGGAAAAGTTTTGAAGACTAAAGATGGTAAATCAGATCATCTTAACAGTGTTTCATAGTTTTGCAACACCCCCCCCCCCACCTCCACCACATGAGTTTTATTTATAAAATAAATAGTGTTTTTGGAAAAAGCTCTGTGGGGGCATATGCTTGATAAGCATGTTCACAGTTACTTTGTGAAAATTAAATTTTCGAAAAAAAATTGAAAAGCAGCATTTGAAAATTGATTTAGAAATCAAATTAGAGTTCATTTGTATCAGGCCAGATGATTGAATGCAGCTCAATACATATTTTACTTTCCAGGTAAATTGCCATTTTGTGCTATGGGCGTGAGCTCTGTTATTCACCCTAAGAATCCTCATGCTCCCACTATCCATTTCAACTACAGATACTTTGAAGTAGAAGAAGCTGATGGTAAGTGAATCAGGAACTGTGAAAAGTATTATTGCACAAAATATATATTTTAAAAACAGATAATAAAGCATCACATCTAAAGCAAGGAAGAATAAGTACAACCTTAACTAGGTTTCCAGGAAGTATATGAAAGCATATTCCTCAGCAGATACAGTGGATTATGCATTAGATATGGAAAGTGAAAATGGTATTGATTGACTCTGACCTCCCCATATTTCCTCCAGCACACAAAAAATGATTTAACAAACTCAAACTTTGAAGTGCACACAGGATTCTTTACAAATATAAGTTCATTATATCTGAAGGAAAACTTCATATATGAAGTTAAGTTGAAATTGAGAATTTGCTTTTGGAGAAAATATTTCTCCATGCATAGCTTTGCTCGTCACCATGACATTATCAGTTGGTTTAAAATAGGATACATTTGATCAGGCCTCATGTGCATGTAATTCCAGCCATCTGTTACAACTTGTTGGAGCATCTGTGCAATGCCATGCCCACTCTTGCTCATGTGTCTACAGGTGATGGCATTTAAAGTTACTGCCTTAATTTTTCATATTGAAGCTATTCAATTTGGTTCAGTCTTTTAATGTTTAAAACTTATTTACTGACTGGGAGTATAGCTCAGTGGTATAGAGTGTGCTTAGAATATACCAAGACCCTATTCAATCTCCAGCACCAAAGAAACAAAAAAACAATTGGTAACTTGTATTGATAATCAATAGATCAAAGTAAGTTCATCAAACAATTATACTCAAATGGTAAATTGCTACCTTAGCAAGTATTTTGTCCATTTCTGGGTGAAGGGAAGGGGTGACAGTGGTTTTTAATAGGGGGAGCTTCAGAATCTCCTGGGGAGCTTTTACAAAAGCACTTTGCTTTTGCTGAGGTTGATTTTGAACTCACAATTCTCCTGCCTCAGGCTCCTGAGCCCCTAGGATTACCAATGTGCACCACAGCTCCCGGCTGTAAAATGGGTTTTGCTTATCACTATATTATGGTTAATAAATTAAGCTGATGAATTGAGTTTGCTAATGCAGTCAGTAATGTGTGGAATCTCAAGAGTCCACATTGAACCCAGTGTCTTGATCTGGTAGGTACCAAGCAGTGGTGGTTTGGTGGTGGATGTGACCTCACTCCAACATACTTGAACCAAGAGGATGCTGTTCATTTTCACAGAACTCTAAAGGAGGCTTGTGACCAGCATGGTCCAGATCTCTACCCTAAATTTAAAAAATGGTAGGTACAGATATTGCACTTTTATGACCCTAAAAGTATGTCTCATTCCTTTGGTGAGTCCTGAAGGCAGCTGTTATATATCACTAAACACCTTCTTCAGTTATGAAGATTTAACTATTTTCATATTTTGCTTACTAAAATAAGTGGAATCCCAATTTTAAGTGTTTTAAATAAATTATTTACTTAGCAATTTATATTTGAATGTCTGTAATACATATTGTGTAGCAGCATCTCTTTTTGATCTCAAATGATTTAGAAAGATAGAATATAAACCTTACAGATGTGAAGAGACTCAGAATATTTGTTACATAATCAAATAGAATCTTAGCATAAATTGTTTAGAATAAGGATAAAGAACCCAATTCTGTTTAGAGCTAATTGCCATTCTTAAAAAGAAAACTAAGAGGGGATTTTGTCTTTTTGTTTTGTTTTTATAGCTATTAATTGTGGAAAATTATCACTTATTCAGAAGTCAGACATTCAGCTTTAAAATATTTTTTAACAAAAGATAAAACTTTGGAATATTCTCTTCTTGATTTAACATTGCCAAGGAAAACTATAAGCTATGGATGCATGTAAATGAAAAGATACAGGTTTTCATTTTGTTTTTACTCTTTCCCACAACTCGACATCCTTCCAGGAGTATTGGTGGGGTACTGTCATGATTTTTTATTTCTTCTACTGAGATGACTTTTAAGTAGTATTAGTTAGTAAAATATCCAGGGGCTGGGGATCTAGCTCAGTTGCTAGAGAGCTTCCCTTCCATGCACAAGGCCCTGGGTTCAATCCCCAGCACCACAAAAAAAAAAAAAAAAAAAATCTGGGATCCAGGCTAGTTAACAAGAAATTTTTAGTGTGTTTAGTAAACCTCTTTGTTTTATAATCTTATAAAGAGAAATTTTGAGGTGATTTGGGTTAAAAGCTGATTTCACACCCTTGCTCAGGATATACTTTTGAAAAGAACTATTATTCATATAAAGGAAAGCACACTGCTGAGGTACTGAGTTGGTTATACCAGTGCATCAGTTCCAGTTTTTGCTTTTGTTTTCTTTTGAGTTTGATCTTTTGGGGCTATAAAAAGTGATCTTTTAAACAGCTTTCGTTTGTTGAAACAGCTTATTCTGTTGAGGGACCATTATTATACACAGATCATCAGAACTATTTGCAAGTTGTAAACTATTCTGCAAGTTTAGCATTTGGGAGATGACTTAGGAAGCTTGTTTGGGCAGATATAGAAGTCATCCCTCTCAGTTGTGCATGCTATAAAGTCATCAGATCTTATGGCTGAAAGAGATCATTGAGATTTTTTACAGTTCCTTCCTTTGACTCTAGAGTTCAGGGTTACACGCTGGTTGGCATCATTGTTGGAAGACATCCGTCCTCCTGCTTCCTGTAAAAGCAGCACTTGTTTCAAGGACAGGATTCATGTTGAACTCTGCTGCTGTTTTTACTAAAATCCTTGGAGTTCCGTATTCGTCAGACATGGTTTGGTTGCCTGATTATAGATAAGAGTATCTTTCTAAAGTCCTAGTTTCATTTTCATGGTTAGAAAATAAGGACACTGTGCTGGCCTTAATTGAGGATAGGGCTCTGAAATAAGAGGCTCACATGGATTTTCATGTCTGTCTTTTTTCTCCTTTGATCCCTGATTTGATCCTGCTGTGTTTTTCAGGTGTGATGATTATTTTTTTATAGCACACCGTGGAGAGCGCAGGGGCATTGGTGGTATCTTTTTTGATGATCTTGACTCTCCATCCAAGGAGGAGGTGTTTCGTTTTGTGCAGAGCTGTGCCCAGGCTGTGGTTCCTTCTTATATCCCCCTTGTGAAAAAGCACTGTGATGATTCATTCACCCCCCAGGAGAAGCTGTGGCAGCAACTTAGAAGAGGACGGTAAGTGACAGCAGAATAAATTGTCTCTGTACAGCTGGAAGAAATGGTGAAGCCTTAATTACAATGGATAAGGTGTAGTGTTGTCTTTGGCAGATGTTAATATGCAGTCTGATTTTATTTCATAACCAGGTAAATGTTACAAATGAGACTGAAAATACTGTAAAATAGTATTCTAAAAATAAATAAAGTTTATTTAATTCATCTATACATTAGAGTCGTATAGTAGGTATGCAGTATTTGCTAAACAAAATTTAGCTAATTTCTGTTAGACTTCTGGCAATGTCCTCCAGTGTTATTTCAAGATGTGGGTGTTGCTTTGCTGATTTTTAAAATTTGCAATCATACTTTTCATTCATCTTAAAAGTTATTTTAATATAAATAATTGCAGAAATTACTTACACTTAATGAGAACTTAGTAATTAGTAATTTTGGAGCCTTGCACACTGATGTGGGCAACACCTATCTTAGGTATTTTTCATCCAGTTTTCTCAACAGATCTGTGTAATAGGTGTAATATTTTACAGACGACAAAATATAGAAAGGAAAGTTTCTTGTCTTTGCCCAAGATGACACAGCTGGTACCTATAAGATATCAGATGTGGCACTGAATCATCTTACTCTAAAACTCATCTTTCTAGTACAAGAAAGAGAGGAAGTTGAAGCAGGTTTATATAATGGTAAGCCATGATAGTCACTTTATTCATCCTGCTGAGTGCATTGAGCTTGAAAAGCTTGATTGGGTGGCCAAATGGGTCAGTTCCAAATATCCATCCTGCCAGCCCCCATCAGTTTCTCATTATCCTCTTAAATGTATCTATACCACTAGTTCATGACATAGATTTTCTAATTTATGTTAATTGTCTCAGGCACATGAAGCTTTGATAACTAAGGAGGTAAAGCTTTATCAACTTGGAAATATGAAAGTTTATTAAACTTTTCCTTTTAGAAATTTCTTAAACCATGCATCTGTTTGGGGACATCACAGACACCCCACCCCCCACCCTGCCAAATTTCTCAAATATACCTTTGACACTCTTTCCTTCGTTCACTTGACATTTATTGTGGGCTTCCTATGGTCAGGCACTATAATGACCACAGAGGGACATAACGTGGACCTGCTGAATAGAGGGTCATTTAATGGGGAAGACATATCTAAGAGGATAATTTAAAACTTTGTGGAAACTAAAATATCTTAGTTTTATACAAGATTTCATTTGCAGAGCTGGCAAATTTTGTGAGGAGTAATCAGATGAAGCTTTTAAAACTGCTTAGAGGAATAGTTTTAAAATAGGAATAGGTTTTTGTTCTTATTTATTTTTTCTTTTTTACATTGAATGATGGCAGGTCATTCTGAAAATTCCATTGTATGTGTATCATTGCATGTCTGGTGTTTTTTGCGTTAGAAGTGTGGAGTATTAGGTTAGCACTAATAGATTCTTTTCTACAGTGTGTCCTGTGAGTGTTCTTCAAGGTAGTCTCCTTCTACCACCCTTATCTCTGGGCCCTAAGATGGCAAGAGAATAGCTCTTTCCTCATAGGAGAGACTTATAGATGCTTGTGCTGTCTTCAGTCTCTCATATTTCATAATGCACTATCTCCTTTACAGATTACTACTCCTCTGCCCCATTTGTCCAAATATGAGTTTCCTTTTCAGTGGTCATTCTGGTTTCTTTTTGACTTGAGTCTCTCCTTTGGTCCCCTCTTCTAGTCTCTTGCCCTTAGTTGCTGCTATTATTTCCTCTGACTGAACTTTTGTCTCATAGTCACTTTTTTCTCACTAAAGACTTTCACCTTATTTTTGTTTTGGTAAAGGGAAGCAGGGTAAAACATAGGCATTTATTTAAATCAAAAAGGTTGATTAAATCTCATAATTTATAGGCTCCTCAGAGAGGATAAATATATGGAAAGGATCAAGGTCAGATCTTAAGTGAAACCTGTTGGAAGTCATGGAGGCTGATGTGAAGAAGGGGTGTTATTCACTCAAACAAAGGAATACATATATCACATAGAGAATACATTTGGGGCATCTCTTATAAGGACCTTTGATATAGGTCTTCAAGAACATCAATATATGCTAGGGAATCAGTGGTCCATTAGGGATCATGTTTTTAGAATGTACATTGAGTAAAAAGGTAGCTAAGAGATTAAATTCTTTTCCATGATCTTTTTTTTTAAGAGAGAGAGAGAGAGAGACAATTTTTTTTTAATATTTATTTTTTAGTTTTTCGGTGGACACAACATCTTTATTTTATTTTTATGTGGTGCTGAGGATCGAACCCAGCACCCCGCGCATGCCAGGCGAGCGCGTTACCGCTTGAGCCACATCCCAGCCCTCTTTTCCATGATCTTCAGAAAAAAGAAGATTTACTTAAATTATCTTTTGAAATAGAAATAAGGGGGTATAAAATAGTCATTAGTATGTAAAGGTAAATCAGTGATACGTAGAGAGAACTAGAAAAGGATGCATGGATAAAATTATTTAAATTTTTACAGTTTTTTTTTTTTTTACAAGTTTTCACACAAAATGATACCATTTTAAAAATGAATTACTGTGGGTTCTAAAGAATATTTTGCTATGAATGGGCTTAAAGATAATAACCAGTAGGATAAATGAGAATATCTAAGGGAATTTAAGAACAGCAGAGTAGTTTCTGAAGTATTTGAAAAATGATCTGAAAGAGGGACTATTTAAATTTTCACATTTATGGATCACTCTGACTTCCTTGGGTTGTAAAAATTATCCTTTTGAAATTGGGGAGAAGAAACTTTTTGACATCCCATGATGTTAAAGGTGGATAAATATTTTTAAGTTAGTTGGAATCCATATCTGTGTCTATGACAGTTAATGGAATCCTTGGATAAGTTAATATACTGAACCAAGTTTTAGTTGATGCCCATGATATTTTTCTTAAAAAAAAAAACAAAACACAGCACTAAGACTCAAAACACTACTTTATATTATGGTTGTTGTTAATCTGCCGGAAGAATGAATTATACCAGTACTTAAAAATATTATTACCCACTTTAAGAAAATATATAACAATTCAGTGGTTATACTTATAGAATAATTTTATGTGTCTAGTTTTTAAGAAAGAGAAATATCTCTGGTTGTGTACATAGTATATTCACACCAATTCGTGTCTTCATACATGTACTTTGGATAATAATGATTATCACATTCGACCATCATTAATTACCCCAATACGAAAAATTGTGCTCTATATATGTCATATAAGAATTTTAATGAATTCGCTGTTATAAATTAAAAAAATATATCTTAAAAATAAAATAAAAAAGAAAGAGGAACATCTAGAATATTATAATCATTATTAATATTACCTGTAGCTGTACTTGGTCTTCAGTTACAGAAGTTCTACACTGTCTTAGTAGTACTTATGAGTTCTAGGCAGTGAAATGAAACCATCAGCCCATGGGGAGGACCAGAAGGAGCTGTATTATCCTAAGAAGGGATGCCATTTTTTTCCTTAATTGTTGTGCCTTAAAGTTCCCAGCTTTGTATTCATTCTGTTTATTTATGGGAAACATAACCTTCTTTTTTTGTAACTGCTCTGTGTTGGGGCAGAATGTGTATCCTATTGTTCATGGGGTAGAATGCCCTTTTATTTATGCTGGCCAGATGGGGAAAGCTTCTTGGGCTGTAGGCTGGTATTCTCTGTGCCAGTTCCAGCTGACAGAGAGAGAACCGCCCCCCCCCCCCCGCCGCCCCGAGACACACACACACACACACACACACACACACACTTGAAGTATTTGTTACAGGCTTAGTAGAAAGATATCATTCAGCAGGCTCTTAATGTTGTTTGATGTATTCATCTCAGGTATGTAGAATTTAATCTGCTGTATGATCGGGGCACAAAGTTTGGCCTCTTCACTCCAGGATCCAGGATTGAAAGCATCTTGATGTCTTTACCTCTAACTGCCCGGTAAGCAGATAACTCACATGTCTACCCCAATGGACTAACCCTCCTAAAATATGAAAGTCAGTGCTGACAGTATCTTACCTAAGACTTCACTGGTTTTGACTTTGCTAATTTTATAAGAAAATCATGGTTAGATAGTTAAGGCAGATCATATTGGATTTTACAGAATGAACGATAGAGCTTTATGGAGAAAGGTGAAAGAGAAGTAAGAGGTATTTGAGGGGATAAGTTTGTCTATCCCTTCCTGTTTGATTTCCCACCCCCTCTGGGAAGAGTTTTGTGTAAGAATTAAGCTAACATCTGCCCACGGATCATCTGAGGTGCTACAGTTTATGAAACCTTGGTTTACATGAAAGTGCATGTAGGCTCTGAGATATTAATATTAGCCCAAATATACTCAAGAATTAAAAAAAAAACTATTTCTTTAGCTGTAGATATTTTTAAAAAGATAGTGGGTGGCAAGGCATTATCAAGCACAATAAATAAGAGAAGCAACACTTTTTTTTGTTTTTATTCTTTATTATTTTTTCTTTCTTTTTTTTTAAACTTATTTTAAGAGTTGTATGTTACTTATTATTACTTTCAAAATTTTTTTGCTTCTGCTTTGATCATGTTTAGATGGGAGTACATGCATTCACCTTCGGAGAATTCCAAAGAAGCTGAAATTCTGGAAGTTCTGCGCCATCCGCGGGACTGGGTACATTGATGCAAGCGGAAATGTGCTGGGGTTCGGAGGACACAGCTGTGTGCCCCCTCCACCAGCTGGCACTGTTAACCACTGTGTGGTCCTGAGCTCCCTGTGCCTTTGGCCCCAGTCTTCTCCAGTCTGGGCCTGATCTTGTCAGGTGGTGAAATATTTTGGATGCTGTCAGGTCATGGCAGATGGTTGGTCAATTGATCCACATAATACTCATTTATATTTTTAGAATAATTTTATGTGTCTAGTTTACAAAATTTAAATGGAGTTTCTAAGTATTAAGATGAGGGAATACAAATAGTATAATAACATACCAGGAAACTCCTCATTTTATTTTTGTTACATATATTTCATTAAAGTTTTAGGTTCTACCACAGAAGTCAGTCATGGGATGTGTTTTACCTTTATTAATTCAGTGAAGTTGAGACTTCTTGGTAACTTTGGAATGAAACTTTGAAGGTTAAAGTTTTACTTTGTCATGCATCTTTTTCTAGAGACCACAATATTGCACAATATTCATTTTTATAATGACAGGTATTTAAAAGCACTTGAAATTTTCTCAGTGTCTGCATGTATTACAATTCAGTGGTTATCAATAGTTTTTAACTCCTAGTGATATTACTGTTATTTAAGTAAGGGGCATCTAAGTCGTAACTTTGACTTTTGTGGAATCGTAATTTGTTAAGGTTAGGCTTCTCTGCATTTCTGAATGCAAACACAATATCCCTGGATTCTGATACTTAAATTTTTTCTATTCCAGACATTTCTGTGTGTTTCAGATCAATCCTAGCATGTGAATTTAGAAAATGTTTTTCATTTGGAAAATGAAATGAAGAATATTTTCCTTCTGTAAAGCAAATATAACTGATGTTGACATGTAGGTATTTTGTACATGTATTTCTTTATAAAATGGTCTGATTGAAATTGTCCTGTTTTTCAAATTGGATATTCTACAACTCTTATTTTTGCTGTTAAGAAAAAAAATCACAAACTATAGTAATATGAATGTATTATTTGATTAATAATATATTGAAGTTTGTAAGGAACAGTGTCTCATACATACTATTAAGCATTATTCTGAAATGTCGAATGTATGTGATTGTGTGTGGCTCTTTTAGGACTAGAAAATGTACAGACTCTTCAATTGTCTTACAGTGGACTCACTAATAAATTTTATTGTGACATAAGATTAATTTTGAAATATCTGTGTTCTTTATTTTGTTGGAATAGTTGATATAGGAAAACAAATATTTCTTGGTTTTAAAACCATAGTCCTCATTCCTTGGTGTTTATCCAAGAGAAATATAAATTTTGTATTCAATTTTCATAACAGTTTTTTTTTCATCATCGCCAAAATTAGAGACAACTCAAATGGTCATCAGCAGGTGAATGGATAATTTGTGACCCGTACAAACATTAAACACTGCTCAGTGATGACAGGAGTAGCTATCATTAAATGCAGCAATCTGTATGAACATCAAAAGCACTGTGCCACAAGAAAGAAGCCAGGCACAAGGGCACTTACTGTATGATAACGTCACATGAATACTTAGGAAAGTGATAATGTTAATGACAGAAAGCAGATCCGTATTGACAAAGGCTGGAGACAGGGAATCGACTGTGAAGGGAGTGCAAGAGTATGTTGAGGTGACAGAAACGTTCCCTGTTTTAGTGGTGATGGTGATTTCTAGGCTGTATGCATTTATCAAAATTCATTGAACTTACACTTAACATCATGGAACTTTATTGTATATGGGAATAATATTTCAAGAAAGTAATCAGGGGAAAACAACATCATATAAGCATATAGGCACAAATGTTCAAATAAACCTCAGTTTGCCTTTTAAAAAATGAAAGTCATTTATTTTATTCCATATCATTTTATTTGGGGGAGGGCTGGTACCAGGGATTGAATCCAGAGACGATTAAACACTGAGCCACAACCCCAGCCCTTTTTGTTTTATTTTGAGACAGGGTCTTGACAAATTGCTTAGGGCCTCACTAAGTTGCTGAGTCTGGCTTTGAATTTGCAAACCTCCTACCTTAACATCCCAAGCCTCTAGGATTACAGGCATGTGCCACTGTGACCAGCTTAAAAAATGAAATATAGTCATTTAGATATATCTGCTAGTCTGTTTGTGTTTAGTTAAGGCTACTAGCTGGACACTGGACAAATAAGAAATTTCAAAAATTTTCTGTCCATTTTCATGTTCTTCAATAAATATTTCTATTGTGGATGAAGCCATCTGGGAAAAAAATAATTGTAAAACCATTGTAAAATGTCATTCTACTATTCTTCAAAGTGAGTTTCTCTTCCAAATTTTCAATGATGTCTATGGCAAGTCTACTAGAAGACCAGGCACCTCTAAATGGCCTGAACACCTGACTCTCAGATAACACCTTCCTATAAGTGGTCATAAGGGTTGGCTGGGGAGAGATGTAAATGCCCTGGAGCAAGTATCCAACCACTACTTTCTATCCACCTCTATGCTTTTCTTACCCATTGTATTAGTCTTATTTCTGTTCCTATAGAAAATATCCGAGGCTGAATATTTTATAAAGAAAAGATATTTGTTTAACTCACAATTTAGGAGGCTAAAAATTCAAGATTGACCAGCCCGTCAGTTGGGCCTCTGATAAAGGACTTCTTGGCTGTGGCACAATATAGCAAAGAAGTAGGAAAGGAAATGGTCACCTACAGAAGAGGCCAAGTGGGTGTGGTAGTCTTGCTTTATAACAACCCACTCTTGTAAGAACTGACTTCTACTAGACCAGCATTAATGCCTACAAAGTGTGGGATACCACCTGTAAAGCTACTTTACCTAAGCCATGAGGGACTTAGGTCTCCT
Organism: Marmota flaviventris; assembly: GCF_047511675.1. Lineage (NCBI taxonomy): Eukaryota > Metazoa > Chordata > Mammalia > Rodentia > Sciuridae > Marmota > Marmota flaviventris. The sequence goes on from NC_092505.1 coordinate 79,484,643, forward strand.
CTTGGGAATGATCCCGGCTTTCCCGTGTGTATCAGACTGCCCAAGGCGTGAGATCTCTGTCCCCACTCTCCTAGTGTGACAGCTCTCAGAGCTCTGGAGTTGGGTGTAACCCACTGGTAACTGGATAACCCACCTTTGATGTCCCCCTAGTTCCAGTGTGGAAGCTCAATCCCTTAGATCAAAGAGCCATCCTGTCCTCGCGTTTCAAAATTACTTCCTGTGTACTGTTTCCCCTCACCACCATTTTCTTCTTTTAACTGTTACTTCACAGCCAGGCCATTTCATGCAGAGGGACCCAAATTCTATCGCCCCAGTGGGATGCGGGTGAGAACGAAGGGCTACACCCCCACTGTCCTGATTACCTTGCACCACACCCTATATCTTAAAGGTTCCACTACCTTAGCATCACCACATTGAGGACCAAATCTCTAAAACATTAACCTTTGGGATCCAGCCAATATCAACCACCTATTCGACTGAATGTTGGAGGTAAATTTTGTTTGCTAAAGAAAACGAGATCTGAACGCTAAATAATGTGTTTATTTGAGACTTCATCCTTCCATGTGTGTTCTTAGAATTCATCAAGGCAGGAATCATCTTCAGGTTTTTAACTCATGTTTGTGTCTAGGAGAGAATGACTCACAGAATAGGCCCACCTTGGACTTGTAGGTCACAGTGCCTAGAATGCTCAGGATACATATTCCCTGGAGCAAGGTGAAAGCAGCATAGTTGATTTTGATATATATTTTTTTAATCTAGCCTCAGATTATATCCTCCACATTCCAGTTAGTGAGTGAGTTATTATTAAGGTCAGTTCCAGATTCAAGCAGAGGGAATTAGATCTCAACTCCCCATGGGAGGGAGTCAAGGAATTTGTGGTCCTCTTCAACACCTGTACCTAGATGTCAGACTTGAAACCACAAAATAGATTTGACACCTCTCCCTCACTGCTCCACAGGAAATGTCCTGTGGAGTCCACCTTTGAAATGTCTCTTGATTTCCTTTGCCCATTGCCACCACTATGATCCATATTCTACCTCACCTGAGCTTTTGCAGTACCCTACCTGCCTCTAGTCACTCTGACCTCCATTCCTTCCCTTCAGAATTATTTCTCCAAATCTCGTTATCACTACCCTCTTGAAATATTCGACGCACTCCTACAGAAATGGTTGCAAACTCAGTCTGATATCCAGAACAATACATTTGGCCCTTGCCTTTTTTCAGCCTTTTCTTTAATATTTCTTCCAAGTATTTTGGCCCTGAACTATTTTTCTGAACATCCTCTGAATTTATGACCCTCTGGCCTTTCCTCAGTGAACTGCTATCTCTGCTTGAAATCTCATGTCCCTATCTATCCTTCCATGGCCAGTTCAAATCTCCTCCTAGAAACTTTCCTTGAAAACAGTCTCTTCTCCCTCTTCAGCACATTTTACCTTCAGGATTGCTCTCACCACAGGCTGAATTCATGGGCATTCAACGTATACTCTACAAAAGACTTAACGTTGGGGTTTTCCTTATGAATGATCTGTTACCCTTTGTTTTCCAATACTGTTTTGCAATATATTATAGTCTCCAGCTTAGTACCATTCAGCTCTTTGTCTTATTCCTAATCTGCGAAGGAAGATGTTCCCAGTACACAACTCTTAAAAGCTGGGTTAGGCTGGATGCTGTGGCCCATGACTGTAATCCCAGCAGCTGGGAAGGCTGAGGCAGGAGGATCAAGAGTTCAAAGCCAACCTCAGCAATTTAGTAAGGCCCTAAGCAACTCAGTGAGACCCTGTCTCTAAATAAAATACAAAAAGATCTAGCAATGTGGCTCAGTGTTTAAGTGCCCCCAGGATCAAACCCTGGTACAAAATTAAGTTAAAATTTTAAAAAACCCATTTAGACATTGTTTTCAAGGATGTATTTTCTGACCACAAGTGTTAATTACATGTTTGAAATCCCACATTTAAATATTTTAGTTCTTCCCAAAGATATACATGTTAAATTCTAAATTCATAATAAACTTTAATTAGCACATTAAAGTTAGTGTAGCTTAGATATTTCCAAATGACTTGATTAATCCTGTTGGTTTCAGGTAACCAAGTCACGGGTTGTGTAGCATAACCTCACAGACCTGTTTCTACGGGTGATTTTTAAACCAGGAATGCACTAACATGTTCCAGCAGAACAAGATAATTAAATTGCATTCCATCTTCTCATCAATGTACCTGGTTCTGTTCTAGATGTTAAAGTCATTCAACAAATATTTTCAAGTATCTTTCATCTACTAATCTCCTTTCACATGTCTAAATGTGTTTGAACAAAATATTTGGCATAATCTAAGCCATCAGAGTTTCAACAAATTGACACAAAGCAACTCAGGGCCTTTATAGTTATTTAGAGTTGCAGTACCATTCCAATGGATGCCTTTGCTTATAACACGTTTGGGGAGGTATCAAACTGAAGTTCACAAAGTCATGCAGGTTGAGTAACTCTTTTATTTAATAGCAAGTGAATAATAAGTTCATAATCTAAAGATTTCATGGTGATTGACCTCTGCTCAGTTCTGATTGGTATTGCTTTCATTTTCCAATTCGGTGAGGCAGACAGGCATTTTTAACTCTGTTCCATGCCTTCAGCTTCACGTTCTCCTAACCTTGAGTATAGTATGCTAATTCAGTCCAATGTATCAGTTTCTTATAGTTCACAAGATAGTTTGACTATTAAAAATAACCATTTCTGTAGATATTTTCAAAGAATATTTAAATTAATGTCTACGATGCAAACGAACTTTCTTTTCTGGAAGTATTTATTCTTTGAAGTGTACTTGTTCTCGTATGTTCTCCAACACAAAGGTGGTACTTAAAAGTAATGCACTTCTGGGAATCAAAGAGCAAGGACTTACTTTTCATCTTTACACCCTGCCCTGCTGCCCACCCCCATCCCCTACTTCAGTAAGGCGAGGGAGATAGGGACAGCATAAGACAGCCTGCTCAGCTGACGCCCTGGTGTGTGGAGCAGAGACAAGCCATCCCTGTTATGCTCTATCAGAATTTCTGCATCACAGAGTCTTTGAGCATGATAAAATGGTTGTTGTTTTATGTCACTAAATGGTGGTTTTTAAAACAGCAATAGGTAACTGGAACAAGTTGGATGCTGTCAACAAAAATGAAAGGAAATTGAAATGCCTGCAAGGCAGCTCTACCAGTCTTCAGAGATGCGAGTCTCTGAAGAGTCTCACAGCTTAGGAAAGAAGTTCAGTTTAGAAAGAAATTTATTTATCATTTGTGTAAATGTGATAATTTAAAAAATTTGAAGGTGAGTAACCTGAAGAAAGGCCTACAGTGTAATAAGAAAGGAAGACACAGGCTGAACGGGGGCAGAGAAATGAGGACAGGGCAAGGAGTCCAGGAAGGAGTCTGAAAGCTGGTCAAACAAATGGAACAGAGAAGAAAGAAATAGAAAGGGATGAGTTGGGTGTGATTGCAAAACGGGTTAAATCATTACAATGGATATTTGCAAATGTAAGAGATATTAACATTGTATTGAACTGTCATATTAATGTTATATATTTTATAAAATACACCCAAATAAGAATAAAATAAAAAATTATAAAACATACCTAAAAAAAACATAGTGTATTTTCTATGCCAATATGTTTGATAACTTCAGAAACAAATTTCTAAAGTTCCAAATTTTAAAAAAATGACCTTAGACTCTTTTTTAAAAAAAATATTATTATTTTTAGTTGTGGACAGACATAATACCTTTATTTATTTGTTTTTATGTGGTGCTGAGGATTGAACCTAGTGCCTCAGACATGCTAGGCAAATGCTCTACCAACTGAGCCACAACTCCAGCCCCCTAGACTCTTAATTATCAAGGTCTTCTCAGGTAAAAATAAAATTAAGCATTAAAATTATTTTCATTAACGTATAGATAGTGTCTCCTTTTCTTAAACTGTGCTTAAAATACAACATTCCTGAAAGAACCAGTAGGTGGAGCAGGTTTGCTCAAAAAAATATAATCTTTGATTTTTGTGTGTGTTTGGTGGGGTGGAGGGGAGGAGGGGAGGAGAAAGCGAAATGAGGAAGAAGAGGGAAGAGGAAGAGAAGGACAGAGGGAAGGAGGAAGAGGAAAGAGAGGAGCAGAAATAGGCAGAAAAGCAGGAAGCAGAAAAGAAGGGAAGATGTGAGAACTATCAGAAATCTATGCTTCCTTGAACGATACTACTGTTGGAGAGCTTATCTAAAGGAGTTATTACATATTCAATCAAGCATGATTAATTTGACTATGTTGCTTATACCTTTCCAATGAATCCACTGTTTCATTTCTCCCTGGAAATCCTAAAGCTGCCAATGTCTACAAAATAATGATAATATTGAGCATTCAAGGCCAGAGTTATTGTCTGAGTTCCTAGGGAGTCCCTGAACTGAGACTTTCCTAAAATCATTAGAAATTGTACACATTTTGAAAGAATGAATAATGGTAATTTGACTCTCACAGATATGTGATCCTGAAAAAAATCAAGAATTATTCATCCCAAATGGAGTATCCAGTGTAGGGTGTCTGAACCCCAGAAGCTATATGTGATACTTCAGTGAGGAAAAGTCAAGAAATATTTTGATCATTTCAAAAGTTCTACTTTTTGCATGTAATTTAGTTATATACACAATAAATCAGTACAATACTACATGCATTGAGTACACTAATAAGCGAGCATGTTTGGGTGGCATGGAGTTGGCAGTGCATGATCAAACAATTTCAAAAACTGTAGGTCCAAATAGTTTATAGATTTTTCACAATTTTAGAGGCCAGAAATGAAAATGGAGAAGTACAAAATCAGAATATCTTAATAAACCAAGAAAGAAAGCCAAATCACAATAAAACTTGGCTTTTCCCCTCTGACTGGAGTCCAGGAAAGGAAATGGAAATATGTAATTTTCTGATTGATTTAGAAGCAACAGATAGGTATTATCTAAAAAAATAAAGAACTAAGATGTTACATAAGGAAATAAAGTTATAAATCAAACCAAAAGTGAGCTACCTTAAATCATAAATTTGGAAAATACGTTAAACATGATAAAACTATAGTAAACATTATACTATCATCTCATCAATAAAAATATCATCTCCTGTTATAGTAAAATATTTTAAATGGAATTCTAAAGCAAAACTCAAATGAATAAAGAGATATACTCAAGAAAATATTTCAGAAAGTAAAGAATGCTAGCTGTCCCAGGCAAGTCAAATTTTAAAAATGGAGAAGTTATGATTTAGCAGCTCTCATGGAATTCACTTCTAAAAGCATAAAAGTAGAAATGTAAGGGTATTTAAAGTGTGATTATAAAAAGTTATGAACATCAATGGACCAAATGACATAATAATATTAACAAGGAAAAAATTTAAAAACTGACTAAGAAGACACACTTCATAATGAAGCACACTTGTGAAAGATGAATTATTTTACCTCTAAGTCCCTAACAGAGTAAGGTAGGTAAAATGTGTGAAGATGTAGAGGATTTAAATTATATGATTAACAAGATATTTCTAACTTACATACATTTTGAACTTTGCACCTTGAAAATAGAGACAACCTTTACAATTATTTATGGAACATTCTTAAAATCCACTGCTTTATAAATTATGAAACAATATCTACAATAAATAAAAAATTTAGTATACTAACAACATTTATTATTTTATGTCATAATATCAAAAAACAAAAAATCAATAAGCAACTGAAAAGCTAAAAGTGCCTGCATCAGGTAAATTAAAACAATTATTTTTATTAGTCCAGCTTTGGTTCTAACAGGAAATAGAAGCCCAAATTTTTCAATATCTATTAAATATTGATGATATAAACAATACTTACTAGAACCTATTGGACAAAACTAATGCAGCTTTTTCTTAAAGCTTTAAATATTTATACTGCTAAATAAGAAAGAATGAAAATAAACTAATTCTCAACCAAAAACTTGTAAAAAATAATTCAATAAAGTAAGCAAATAAAAGGAAAAAGAAAAAAATTAGTGGTCAGGATCAAGCCATGCACACTCAGTATCATTGCTGTTACTTAATACTGTATTGAGATGCCAAGACAAGACATTTACACAAGAGAAAGAATTAGAAGTATAAAGACCAGAAAAGAAGAAGTAAATCGTTTTAATGGTGCAAACTTGAAAACAATACAAGTTAGCTACATAAGAGAATAAACAAAATTTTGGTGTATTAACAAAATGGAATTGTATAGACTATATGATAAGGTATAGAAGAATGAAAATTACTATGGCTGAGTCTCACAAACAAAATATTGAGGGAAAATAAAGCAACCTGTAGAATATTGTATACACTTTGATTCTATTTTTATATAGTTAAAAATATGCAAAACTAGACCATAGGTTGTTCAGTGATACACACAGTAGTAAAATTCTAATGAAAAGTCGACGACAAACACCAAATTCAGGTGAATGAGCAGCAGGATAGATGCTGGATTCACCAAAGACTTCAAAGTTCTTAGCAGTATTCTATTTCTTGAGTTGAATTCAGGTAAACAAGTGGCCATTCCAATGTGTCAATAACTATTTCTGCTTATGTATGATAAACATCCTGCTTATATCTTATAAATATTAATATATATCAAATACTTTAAAATCTTTTAAGCTAGAATAGAAAAACCTCTTTTCATTCTGATACTAATAATATCCACTTGGGTGGCTTTTCTTGTTGGCATCCTGACATGTTTTTTTTTTTTTTTTAATTGGGTATTTTTCTCTGATATTTGAATTACCATGTACACTTTGTGAAAATTTTGGAAAATGAAAATGTCAAGAAAAAAAAAGAATTGCATTTTATTCCTTTACTGAGAAATAAACATGACCAGTCAACATTTTGGTGCATTTCTTTCTAGCTCTATTACACATATTTTAATATAGTTAAATCATACATCATTTTGTACCTTGACTCATTCCCCTTAACTTTATATCATAAACACTTCCCTCTGTAATTTAAAAACTTCAGAGAACAGACTGGGGCTCAAAAGACTGGTTTTCCTAAAAGTAAGTATTGACTGGGTCCTCTAACTCAGGGCCCACCTTCTTCCTCCAAGGGAACTTGACCTCCAGCTGGGCAGGAGAGTCAAGGGCTCTTTTCTGCAGAAAATGAATAGCTCCAGAGAGAAAGTAATTTACCTCTGGAGGCTTTGGTGTTTTCACCACAAAATGACTAGCTTTTCTTTTGCTTACCTAACTTTTTCTAAGAGCTTCCAATCAGCTTCTTAGGGCTTTTTGTACAAATGGGTGGCAAAGAACCATCAGATATTTGTGGAAAATCTTCAGATATGAGGGAAAGAAAAACAAGTAAAGGGACACAGACAGATAGACCTCTAATTAATAACCTCAGTCAGATATGAAATTAAACGTTTATAAAATGTGGAGGTAAATTGAAGAGAGGCTAGCAAGATTTAAAAGTGGTTGCTTTTGGAGCAGGATTAGGTAGGGGTGAAATGGGAAAGGAATTAATGTTTTTCATTATAAGCCTTTACTACTATTTGGTTTTTCTAAATAATTGCATTTATTAGGTTAATAAAGGTATTTAAAACTAGATGAAATGGAATTTTTTAAGTCTTCAAGACATCATCTTAATCATGTTTTAATCAAGTATATTTCAATCAGTTGTTTTTTTTTTTTTTTTTTGAAATCAGGATGAACAAGTTTTTATCATGAGTTGCCATTATTTTATCAGTGTTTTTAAAGACCTCTTCCTGTTTTTGAACTCACTGTTAAGATTAATTACCCATTATTTTCCAACTAGCTTGAACTTTAAGAAATCAGATTTGCTCAGAGAAAAGAGTTATTTGACAGGTTCTAATAGTTCTTAAAGATTTATAGAAATTTCTGTGTTTTACCAAGTATTTTTCTACATATATGAGTAAGTAAAATGCAAATTATTGAATCACAGATTTTGCCTACTTGGAAGTATATGGGGGAGGGATTTCAGAGGAGGGTGCTAAATGATGTCAGAGATATATGACCTCTTGGAAGGCTTTGCCTGAGAGTTTTGGGTTGCATTTAAATCAATGACCCATGAACACTTTGACCACTGTGTCTAGGGTTATGTTTTCTAAACATACAGTCCTTTGACTAAAATCTGACAACATCTCATAAGTCCTAAAGGAACGTGAGCCCATTCGTGTTCATACAGAAAGAAAGTTTGAAAGCATTTTCAAGTTTTTATGGCTCTACTTTATATTTTCTTCAAATCATATTTTAGTGATAATTTGAAGGAGATGCTATCAGTAGTTAAAAAATAATAAAACCTCAACATAGTTTTCTTGTCAATCATCAGAACAGGGAAATGAAAGAAGAAAAGTAATCTAATTAAAGTAAAAAACCCACAGCCCCTCCCTACCTGCCTTGGTCCCCATCAAATTAGAGGAAGTTCAACAGAAGGAATGAGCTTAACCTGGGGTTTAGAGAAAGTGTCTGGATGTCTTTTGAGGCTACCACTCACAAACTATGTGCTGTTGTTTCATAGTCCAATTTATGTGACATACAAACACAGGTGAGCAAAGAAGATTGAAGGACCCTCTGTTCTAGAAATACAGGTCACAAGATGAATGCCTCCTCTTGAAATCTTTAGGCTCTCCTCCAAACGTTGTCACAAGGTTTGGTTTTGGCCCTGGCCAGGATCTTATGTGGGCAGGTAGGCGGAGTCCTCTTGGTCTTACTTGGCTTTTGCGGTGTGACTTTCTGAGTTCACTGCTATTTGTTCCTCAATTTTTAGTGCTTTGCTATAATTTTAGATAGTCAGAAATGCCATAAACTTCTCTTGTGGACAAGCACAAAACTTCACCTAAGTTTTTATTAGTTCAGGAAAATATTTTAGAGTTAGGAGTGTAGTATTGCACAAAGTCAACACAGCACCATGCCTTCATTGCTCTGCCTTCATTCTGAACACTTTAATTTTATGCCTACAGAAAATATTTTATGAATGCTCATAATGCTCATGAAATTTTGGTGTGCATACTTACACAAAACTCATTTTCCTTTTTTTTTTTTTTTAATGAAGAATGTCTGGTTCTTGGTTACAAATCTGTGGTTTAATTTTTTAATCCCTTAAATTAATCTCAATACTTTCTTATTTCTAAATATTTTTCCTCACAAACACACTTGGACTTCTACATCTTATCATCATTTTCTTCTTAGATTTGCATAATTCATATGTCCTTCTGTTTAGGCAGAAAGTCTAAATCTAGGTTTATGTAATGTTTTCATTTGATAAGCATCTATTTATTTACTTAAATTCCTAAATTGCCCCGAAAAAGGAATTAAGGTGACATAGAATAGTGCATGAAATACAGTAGAATGGATTCAATTAAAAATAAGAAAAACTAGCAAAGGAAAGCTAATAGTGGAAAATTCAGATGAGGCCCAGAGTGAGATCAGTACCCAAATGTTCAGGGTTTTTTTCAGTTTGGCTTGGTGCTATGCCCCTGTTCATTTGTTCATGAGGTTCAAGTCCCTCCTCTTTGTAGTCAATTCTCCAGTGAAACTGAGTGTACAGGATGTGTATGCACAGGCATAGAAAGGCCTGCATTTTAAGGAATTGGCTCATGTGAATATGGAGGCTGGCGAGTCCAAAATCTGCAGTTCTAGTGCGCTGGCAGAAGTTCCTCTTGCTTGGGGGAGGTCAGACTTCTGTTATGGTTAGAACTTCCACTGTGTAGATGAGGCCTGCCCCCATGATGGAAGCCAAACAGCCTTCCTTAGGATTTAAATATAAACCTCTTCCAAAAATACTCTCACAAAAACATCCAGAATAACGAATGTTTGGTCACATATCTGGGCACCATGCCCAGCCACGCTGACAGGTAACATTCATCGTCACAACACTAGAGACAGTCATTTGCCTTCACCCTCCATCTGCCTTTCTTTTCCTCCCTCCATGCCCCTTTCCATTTTCCCTAACCCACAAAGCTTCAATTAAACTTCACTTTCCTCCTTTTTTTCTCACACATTATATGGAAGATACTCAGGATTCCAGAGGGACTGTCAGACCATGAGCTCCTATTTCCTAGACTGTGTGATTTCTTCTCTCTTTTGGTGGCCAGTGAATGCTTATAAATAAGTTTCTGGGCTCTCTTGTTTTTCCAGCTGAGCTCTCCTCCAGTGGCCCTGTCTCCCCATCCTCCATACCCCCAGCTCTTTATAAAAGTTCCTTACATTAATTACAGGCCCATCATGAACCATTTCTGCTGAAGGGTTTTACAGTATGAATTACCTTTCCTACCCTAGACCACATTTTCTGGGTGCTAATGAAGCCTGTACAGGGTTCTCTTTTTACAGGATCTCAGGATCATGGCTTTAGCAATTCCCTTTTTCAATTCCCTTTTATCATAAGGGAGAGATAAGAACAATCCCTGGAAAGAGTTACTCGGGGCGCAGTGGATCAGTCTGTCTTTGCTACTTTTGGAGGAGCGTGACTTACCACTGCATTTCATGCTGCCCTGAAGACTAGGAAGCTAAGACCACAGTCAGGATTGTGGGAATCACTTGTCCTCCCTGGCAGGCTTCTGAAACTTATGAGGAAAAATCTAACTTTTTTTTTTCTCCCAGAGGGAAAACAAAAACAAAAACGATATAAAAATGAAGCAAGTCATAAAGCAACAATTTAAAAAACCCTTTAATGGCAGAAATTCAAATATCCATATTGTGCCCCGTTCCTAGTTAACTGGAGCCTTTAAGTGCAAAATGGTCATTTCTGAAAGCTTTTATAGTATTATATGATCTAAGTCCAGGTCTCAGGCCAGTCACAGCTGTGTGATCTCGGGGACATCTTCTCATAATTCATCTGTAAAACAGAGTGACTAATGTGTACCTCAAAAAATGCTGAGAGTATGGAGAAGGATTCTGTAAATTGTTAAGTGCCGGGTGGACATTAGGTACTGAGGGAAATCAGTTGAAGCCGTACTCAAGGCATTAAAACAGGTGATGAGATATATATACGTAGAAAACTGGACATATGATTTGTAACTACCTTAAAGGTAGAAAGAATGTGGAGACTGGTGAAAGGAAAGTTAATGAAGTTCATACCTTGATCTCTCCCCTCCCGGTGGGAAACACATGGGCATGTATGTTTACATCATACAGACAGATGCATCAGAATTTTGCTTTTCATGTTCTCTGATCACCATAAAAATACTGTTAAGCTAAGTAATTGAGACATCTGATGAAGGAATTTGGCTGGAAAATAACAATTCAGTGATAGGTAGTTAGACATATATCAAAATATTAATATATCCATTTTTATATGTACATATGTTTTATTTGGGAAGAAAATAACAGTTACCCTTTGTGTGTTTTAACTACTTCAATTAGTATGAACATCCCACCCATTGTTCAACTTTTTCATTCTTGTTGTTCTTTTCCTTTGCTGTGGGTGCCCATTATAGACCACCTTAGCTTAGCCAAAAACATCATACTCGTGACAGCACGTGAACCTAAGCCACATCAAAAGCGGACAAAATAACCTATTTCCTGGCCCTGCTCAGTCTTCTCACCCTGAAAGTCTACCCCAGGGGCCCCAAACACTCCCACCCATAACGACCTCGACCTCACTCCACCTTGAACCCAGGCATTTTTCATATCTGTACCTCTCATCTGACTCTCCCATGACATTTAGCAACATTATTTATCTCTTTCTAAATTTAAATTTGCATTTAAATACTCTGTTTCCCCTCACATCAGTAAATACTAATAGTAACACTAAGTGAGGGGCGACCTTGTGCCAGGTGTGTTCTAAAATTATAAGTTAACATATTCAATATATGAAGTAATCTTGAGGGAGTTGTGCCCATTGCATGCATGGGGAAAACTGGGATGTGAAGGAATGAGGTGTTCTCAATGATACAGAGCCAAGTGTTGGCCAGAAGAACTCTGGCTCCAAGGTTTCAACTCTGGGCATGGAATTACCAAGGCTCAATCATAATCAGGCCCTTACCCCAAGCTCAGCTATCATAGCCTCAACCATGGTGTGCACTCAATGAAGGATCTGGAAATATCCATTGCTGTTGCTCTGTGAAAACAAAGCCTATAATTATGGAAACAAAGTAAAAAAAGATTAGAGAACTTATATTTTATGACTATTATTTTTTTAATGTTCTCATCCTTTTGCTTATTAAATTGTAAAGGTTTAGTTTAAATCTGATTTTTTTACTGAGTTCAGAATTAAGAAATACTAATAATATGGAGGTTTTTGTGGCACTGATTTTTTTTCAGTGTCAACCTCTGATTTGATGATACAACTAGAGAAATAAGGATAGAAACTCAGCATTATGCAATAAACCACTTCCTGAATCTGTTTATTCATCTACTTGCAGCATTTGAGCTACACTCTTCTCCAATTGTAGGATCATGTACTTACAACTGTGTCACTACATGGAACATATATATTGCAGAGCACTGAAGAGTATGGACTTGGCAACCAGACTTTAAGGTTTTTTTTTTAGAAGTAGAATTGAACAGAATGTCCAATTTAATTTAACAATGTCCCAAAGCCCAAAGTGGCATGAAGGATTTCCGTATTAATATATGGAAAGAACTTGGAACAGTGCCAGGCACAGGATAAGGGTTTACCATTAATATTACAATTGCACAATTTCAGGAAATATACTCAGTTCAGTTCAGCCTACTGCAATGCAAAGCTTCAATTCAGTTCATCCTGAAGGGTAACAAAGTGAAGTCTCTGTTTTCACAGGGTCAGCAAATCTTAGTTTTGGAAGGGAATTGTTTTAGTCCATTTTCTATTGCTGCAACAGAATTCATGTAACTAGATAATTGACAGAGAAAAGAAATACCTTTCTTGTAGTCCTAGAAGCTGAGTAAGTCCAAGGCCAAAGGGCTACATCTAGTGAGGGGTTTCTTACTGGTGGGGGTGTCTGACAGAGTTCTGAAGCAGCACAGTGCTTCACATGACAAGACAGAACAAGTGTGCCAGAGGGAACTTACATTTATAACAAAGCCATTCCTTTAACAACATTTTAGTCTATGAATTCATTAATCCATCAATCTGTTCACAGGGCCAGAATTCTCATGACCAGATCACCTATCAAATATCATCAACTTGTGACTTTGGGGATCAAGTTTCTAACACATGAAATTTGGAAAACACATTTAAATCATAGCAAGTATATTTGAAAGTAACATTTCTTTCAAATATTGCTAATATAAAAGTATGAAGTAAAAAATAAAGTCATATATCACTAACCACTCTCACTTCTGGTTCTGCTATCCACTGACAGATCTTAAATTCTTGCAGAAATTTCTCACTCTTATACATGTAACTACATATAAATGTCCATTTTTACAAAAAAAAATACTGAGGAAAACCTATTATAAATATGTAAATACATGCTTTACATATTTTATAAGGGCATAATCCATATATTTTTTCCTTTTTAATGACCCCATAACAGTACATGAAGTATAAAAATTTATTAAATCAGTAACTTATTAAAGAATATTGAAATGCTTTCTCCTTCCCCCATCCTTCCTTTTCTTTTTTCATCCTTTCTTTCTTCCATACTGTGGTGGCAGTGAAAAGAAGGCCTCCAATGAGCCTTATCTCCTGGAATCCAGGCCCCTGTGTATTCCCTTTAACTTCTTGAATTGTAACAAGAAGAAATTGTGGAAATGGCAATATATGGCTTCTAGGACTAGGCCATCAAAAATATGGTGGCTTCTTCCTTGCTTTGTCTTAATGAAAATCATTTAGCATGTCACGGGGATCCTCTCATAGTCATACCGAGAGGTCTGTGGGGTGAGGAGCTGAGGTCTCCTGCAACTTGGCAGCACCATTAGTGAGTGGCAATGGAGGGGGATCTTCTAGCTCCAGTCGGACCCCCAGATGACTGCATCCTCTTCCTGGACATAGACTACAACTATGTAGTTCAACTACTGAAATGTGGGAACTCTATGGGATAATAAGGCTTATTATGGCTTTATGCTTTTAAGTTTTAGGTAAATTTTTAATGTGGCAATACCTTACTATAGACAAACAATGCCACAGTGATCATCTACATCTACTTGTTTTTGTCAGAGTATGAGTTTATAAGACAAATTTTTAGAAGTAGAATTGAACAGAATGTCCAATTTAATTTAACAATGTCCCACAGTAAATGAGTGGGCTTCCCCCACACAAACCCTCAACATTGCAGCTTGCTTTAAAATATTGTCATTTTATAAGTTTAAAAAGATTTTTAAAAACAATTTGAATTTATTTGTTTTGCATGAAGTTGAGCATTTTCCCCACATATTTTTGGCCACTAATTTCTGTTAACTGCCAATTGATGTAATTTAATCATCATTATAATTGGATTGCTCATTTTTTTTCTTGTTAGTTAAAGCTGTTAGTGTAAGAAAATTAGTCCTTTTAATATGTGTATGTTTTTTCACGATTGTGAGATTTTTATTGTAACATCATTTATGATTTTTTTTTCAGGTAGAGGATTTTGGCTTTCCATAGTAATAGATATTTTTCTTTTAAAAATATTTTCAACTTATTAAAAGATTTATACCACATCTAAAACTATTAAGGGAAAACTTTCCATATTATCTTCTGATTTGTATCTTACATGTTTTTTTTTTTTTTTCCTGCTAGCAATGATGACTGGAATGTCTAATTTCAATCTAGCAGTGAGGCTTCACTGAACACAGAATTAGGAAGAAAGGTGTATAATTGGCTTTTGCTGGCTTGTAACTGCCAACTCTAGTGCACCACTGCGCAAGACATATATTTTAACATAAGGGATAAGGGAGCTCCATGTGCTTCTTCTCCTCCTCCTCTTTCTACTCCTTCCTTCTTCTTCCTTTCTCCTTTTTCTCCTCCTCCTTTTCTTTTTCCTTTTTTTTTCTAACCAGCTGTAGCAGATTCTGAAGTGCATGTGAGACTCTCATTAAAATAGGTGAACCTTTATTTTAACATAAATTTATTTCCACTGTATTCTTACTTAATATAATATGTATATAAATGCAAGCTCTTCCTTCAACATAGATTTTTGCTGTTAAAAAAAATAAAAACCTTGAAATCTCTGAGAGGAGACAAATCTTCAGCAAGATGTGGGAATGGGTGGGGTGGAGAAAGGTGTGTCCCTTAACTCATAACGTTGCTAGAGTTTCTCTTTAGGTCTTCAGGTTCCCCACCTACATCTTCCCATAGACTTTAGGTACTAAATGCTCTCATGGTCTGCATGTGTGTCTTGTTCTATTTTTTCATTTTCATCTCCCATTAATAACTCTTCTCACAGTAAAAAGATCAGTTGTTATAGGGAGTGAGGGCAATGAATAGGTAGAGTGCAAAGGATTTTTAGGACAGTAACACTGCTCTGTATGCTACTATATTGGTGGATACATATCATTATACATTTGTCCAAACTCCTAGAATATACAGCACAGAATGAACCCTAAGGTGAACCATGGAATCTGGGTGATGTTGAAATGTCAACATAGGCACATCAATTGCAACCCCACTCTGGTGGGGATAATGATGCAAAAGTCATGCATGTGCAGGAGAAAGGGGGTTATAGGAAATCTCCATAGATTTTGCTCAGTTTTGCTGTGAACCTAAAACTGCTCTAAAAATTAAAGTCTATTGTAAACAACAAGGAAACCCTCATGTCAGATCCTTTTTTTTTTTTTTTTTTTTTACAGAAGTGCAAATGACTGATTAAAGAGTCAAACAGCTACCTCTCCTAAGGGCCTTTGTCTTTTAACAGGGAAGAAATCTGTAAAGCTGATGGGCTAAAGTTCCAGTTCTGGTTGCATGTAGGTGTGAGAATTTATGGTTTTTGCAGCTTTCCCATAGATCATAAGGAAAGAAGGGGAGCAGACATGAGAGTAGGGGGAAAACAGAAAGAGCCAAGGGTATGGGTTCTGGTTGTGGCTCCATCACTTCCTGGCTGAGTGATCTTGAAAACTCCTTGAGACTCGTCTTTCTCACCTGAGTAATAAGCTGAAGATACAACATCCTTTCGGTGCTTTAATGGGCATAAGTTGAAATGACATATGAGAACATGCTTCATTAACTGGAGGAATGCACACATTTTAGTTATTAGTCACAAGATAGATGTACTTTAGAAGCCTCCAGACTCCAGACTGGAAAGGGGTCAGTTTGCCTGGATTCCATCAATTTTGCTCTGCTTTCCCATTGTCTTGGTGTCTCAAAAACTGGAATAACATCTCATTTTAAAAACTGGGATAATAATATTTCCATCTGGTTGTTTTAAGGATGAAATAGATATACTTATTTAGAAATGTATCTATCTCTCTATTCCCACCTCAGTGAATGCTCAAGTAAATCTATTGCTCTTTCCTTCTAAAATCCACAGGGTACAGCATTAACGTCTGTCTCTAAAGTTTAGTTCAAAAATGATTACCCACTGCCCCAGGAAAGAAGTGATAAATGCCTTATTTCTCTTAGGGCATTTATCACTTGCTACCTCCCTGGGCTCATTATTTCCACCACTCATTCTTCAATTCTCAAAAAAAAAAAAAAAGGGGGGGAGGGGGGGTGAAAAATTACTCTCTATCCCTGAAGGCCCAACAGTTGAGTCTGTGAAATAAACCAACCATGGACAGAGTAACGGAGAAAAAAACACTTTAATTATGTGCATATTGATGAAAGCCTCACAAAACTTGAGACTGAAAGAAATGCTGCTGGTTGAAGTTTTAACAGTGTCCTGAACTAAAGAAAGGAGTAAGAAATTGGGGCTTCTGCAGGGAGGTGGGGACAAGTTATGCAAGGGAGGAAATGTATGGTGAATAAAGATTTTCTTTTCATATGGAGAAAAGTCTCTCAGGTAATAAAAACCGTCTCAGAACCCTCAGAATGGGTGACAGTTTGACAGTGTCTGAGTACAATGTGCCTTCAGCCTCAACCCTTGTGATGCTGTCAGTGCCTCCCATTGATGAAATTCCTGGAGAGGGGACTCATGACAATTGAGTTCCTTTTTAGATGATTTATGTTTAGACAGATGAGGGAACTTCAGGAGAAGCCCTTTCCTATACCTTGAGGGAGACGGAGGGGTAAGAGACAAGCGAGCAGAAGCAGGTCAGAGAACTTGGTTCTGAGGTTTCTTCTAGGTCTTCCAATCTTCTCAAGATCTGAGTACAAGGCACACCCAGAGTGCCACACTTTGGAATATGGTTTCCCTTGGGTGGGCAGGTGACATTTGCCTTCGCCACTCTAATAAAATTGCATATGTTTGAGAAAAAGTAAATTATAAAATGTTCTTTGGACAGTTCAAAGTGGAGTGATACATTTAGAAAAGGAGATAATTTTTAAAAATACAGGACAGGAAGCAATTCTGTTGTAACTTGCAATGTGCAGTTAAAAGCAAGGTGGGAACTAGAAAAACCCTGACCATTCGTTATCATTGTTATAGTTTTGAAAAAAGGTGGTTTTTTTTTCTTTTCTTCTTGTGTGTGTTTTCATTTGCCACCTACCCTTTTGGGTGGAAATAACTTATTTTCTATGAAGCTTCTGGGTTTCTCAGGGGAGCACAGAGGTTTTGAACCTTGCGTGTGATTGCTTTCCTCAGTTCAGTACTGAGATCAGTCAGCAAATCACCCTTTGCTCTCCAGTTATGGCTGCCACCTCTTGCTTTCATGAGAAATGATAAAACAAATGACTCATCCCTCAGGACCCTTCAAGAATGGCACGCAATGCTCAAGCTAACCTCAGCCCTCTCTGTGAAGAGGTTCCAAAAACAACAACAAAAAACCCTTCTGAAACCCTTCTTCCAGAAATATAGGAGTGCATCTGGCTTCCTTCTCTTTTCTCTCTTGGTCTCTTATTTGGCTTTCTGGATTTCATTTAACCTTTTGAAACACCAATGTGTATCGTTTTTGGTATGAATAAAAAACTGATACAGCCGGGTGTGGTGGTGCAGGCCTGTAATCCTAGCAGCTTGGAGGCTGAGGCAGGAGAATCGAGAGTTCAAAGCCAGCCTCAGCAACTTAGCAATGCCCTAAGCAACTCAGTGAGTCCCTGTCTCTAAATAAAATTAAAAAAGAGTTGGGGATGTGGTTCAGTGGTTAAGCGCCCCTGAGTTTAATCCCTGGTACCAAAAAAAAAAAAAAAAAAAAAAAAAAGACTGATACAGTAACTGTAATTTTTCCCCTTTAAGTTTCCCTATACTTATATGTAAGGACAGGTATTTTGAATAGTAGAAGAGGGCAGGTGTGTTCACTGTCTTGATTATCTGTCACCTTTTAGTCAACAAGTTCAATTTTAGAAAGATCTTTTTGCTTAGGCTGCACTGTGATTTCCTCTTCTTCCTGAGATAAGCTTTGCTTCAATGACTGTTTTCATAACCTCTGCAATGTTTTTTCCTCTGTTGTTTTTCTACATTTTAAACAACAACAGTTTTTTTTTAATACTTGGATGTGTATACAATAAAATAATTCTTAATTTGCAGGAGTAAAGCAAAATATGGAATTAATAAATGCCATCCTAACCTAAGCTACTTTTTAAACCAGCTTTGTGAATACGCACTTACTTACAAAGGAGGTGGTTAGTCACGTGATGGGAGTAGGGGAGAAGAATTTTGGTTCTTTTGAACTTTTGTTATTGTTCATGCATGTATACCCTCTAGAAAGAAAGAAAACCAATAGCATTTTGGAGTAGTTTGACTGCTAACCATGTTCTTTGAGCACTTCTTCTAGTTCTTTAGAATTTAATGTCTAAATTTGGATAAAGTGAAGGACTGAAGATAAGAACTCTGGACAGGACAAGGGTGGATCAATGTAGTGGCACAGGAAACTTTGATACCAGAGAAACTGGTTTAGTTCAGTACACAGATAAGAAAAAGTCAACTCTGGCTGAAGCATTTGTTTTATTTATTTTTTGTTACCAGGGATTGAACCCCCTGGGGCACTTTACCAAAGAGCCACATCATCAGTCCTTTTATTTTTCATTTGGAGACAGGTTCTCACTAAGTTACTTAGGGCCTTGCTAAATTGCGGAGGCTGGCCTAAAATTTGCAATCCTCCTTTCTCAGCCTCCTGAGCTGCTGGGATTATAGGTGTTGTGCACCGGGCCCGGAGTGTGATGCCTTTTTAGAAGCAGAATGGAGCCTTCCCTTCTCTTTCTCCTCTGATTCTGTTTCCCTTGGCTGTGGGTCTGGCTGCGGGTCTGGCTGCCCTCCAGTGAAGCATTTGTCTTTTAAAGAAATAGAATTTTAATCAAGTGAACAGATAGGAATCTGTTCCTATTTTTTTATTTTTTGTCTATACCAATTTATTTATTTTTTGTCTATACCAATTCCTTAAAATCACTCAAATCAAATAGTTTAGGTTAGGTACCATGATGTTTATACATTAGAGTAAGTCAATATACACAGCAAATAATTGCAAGATTAAAGAAATGTCAAACTGGACCCAAGCTATGTTCTATCAACCCTAATCCTACCTGTTTCAGATTGACCTAGGGTTGATATGACTGATTGCCCACCAGACAATTGCTAAAGTTTAGGAAGCGCCTGTATATGTGCCTGGTAGTGTTTGACTTGGGAGTGTTAGTATGACTGAGATACCCTCCCATCATGTCATTATCTAAATGTCTTTGAAGCTCATCTCATGTTACATATTGTATATGTCAAGTTTTGTTTTGTTTTGCTTTGAATATCTTAAATTAATTAAAAAATGCCTCTCTTAAGCATAGACAATTTTTTTTCTAATGTTGGTCTTACAGGCTTAATTTGCTTAGTCTTAAAGCATAAGACAAGGAGGTGGAATATACCTGCCATTTGATATATTCCCTATCCCAGCTGAATACCAGTCTCACTAGGAAGTAAAGAACTCTGGCTTAGGCTGTAAACAATAAACCTATGAGAAGACAAATTGCTTTGCAAAGCATTTATAGTAAGAAACATGGCTTAACTAAAGGTTAAATGCTAATTAGTTAAGACTAATTAACACAGGGATGTTACAAGATTAATAGAAGCAGATAAGAAAGAGAAACATTGTTTATTAGTAAGTTTGTAGAAAGCTAATTACAGGGGAATGGGGTATTACTATGTGGCTAGGATTTACTGTAATAGAGCCTAACAAAATGTTTATAGTGTATATTAATAACATGTTTGAAAACCTGAAGGGACTAAATGAGGGAGGAAACAGAAGCCAATTTCCTTCTTCCAACAGAGAATTTGGTGATAGAGAGACTCACAATCATATTCTACAATTTTCAGGAATTAGAAAAATTGATTAGTCACATTTGTTGAGTATAGGAATGACAAGTGGAAATACTTTGCCATGTATTTGCTAATCCAGGTTAGACTTTGTCAAACATTTGGCTTATTTTGGGGGGATGAATGTAATTAAGAGAATAGATCCAATTGAAAGTTTTAAATGAATAAGTATACTAGGTAGAGTAGGACTCCATTAAGGTTTTCAGATTGCAGTATCTCTATGGTGAGAGTGTGGCAGTTTGGCCCCAATGGCCTTCTGAAACAATGCTGGGCATGTAACAGAGGGCTTTAGAGCTATATTCCTTTCAGATTTAAATCTAGGAGTTTGGTCATGGGTTAAGTATATTCACACTAAGTATATCCAAAGGAAAAAAAAATCAGTCTCTCATGTATTTAATTACAAGAAAAAGAACTAGCAAATTCTTAGCACTTTCCCCCCTATATCTTCATCTCTGGTAGAAGAATATATTTAAGGAATCATTTTAGACTAGTGTTACACTCACACCTATCCCACATCAAAAAGTCGACATTATTTGAAATGTGCATTGGCAGAAGAATTTTCTACCTCTGGTTTTTCTTTTCACCAGACTGGAGACATGAAGAGAAATGCTTCAGGAAGTACTTAACTAGCAAGCGCTGAGAGGTTTGCAAAATGCCTTGTAATGGCTTCAAGGGTATTCCCCTGATGCCCTAAGAGGTTGTTTCAAGCTGTCAGCCCTCTCTAGAGATGTACAGGGAACTGTAAACACTCTTCTTTCAGGGACTGGAAATTGTTCTCTCTCACTCTCTGTGTCTCCCATTCTTTTTTTTTTTGGGGGGGGGAGGGGTGGTGGTGGTGCCAGGGATTGAACTCAGGGGCATTTGACCACTGAGTCACAACCCAAGCCCTATTTTGTATTTTATTTAGAGACAAGGTCTCACTGAGTTGCTTAGCTTCTCAACTTTTGCTGAGGCTGGCTTTGAACTAGTGATCCTCCTGCCTCAGCCTCTGGATCTGCTGGGGTAACAGGCATGAGCCACCACTCCCAGTTCTCATTCTCTTTTGATATAGCTAAAACCTCCATTGTTACCAATCCCAGGTCATTGCACTTTCTCTTATAATTACCTGTTAGAAAGTCCCCATTGAATTATCAAAACTTTGGCAAGCCAGTTGTTTCCTCCTGGAATCTTGATACATCTCCTAATATCATGAAAGACTATAAGAGACATTTTCAGTATGAAGTAAGAATTTTAGAAAGAGAGAAAAAGGGATTGATTGAGATTCCATTAATGGATCACCCAACCTGTAACGGGTCTTTGATCTCAAACTTAGTAGAAAGTGGAATGTAGAAAGTGGATTAGCTATACGGAGATAACACCAAGTCTGTTTGCCCTGTGTTATGCTTTGCCTGGGAATGGCTTGGCTTGCTGTAGTTGGAGGTCTTTCTCCTCTATTTCCAAGGGGGATCATTTAATACTGTAACACTTTCCTTAGGAATCTACCAAAAAAATTTTTATTTTCCTTTGTTAATGTCACTATCATTTCTACAGGGGTTTTTTTAATTCTTAAATTAACCTAATGTTTAAGATCATTGCAGCATGCATACCCTACTCCTTTGTAAACTTAGAATCAAAGTCACAGGATTTTCAAGGTGGGTCATTTGAAACTATGTAATCCAAAATTCTCCCATCACACACAAGAAAATGGGTCTCCTACAGATTCCTCACCAAAACTCATAGCTAGTGGTTATTGTGTATGCCAAATCTCATAAAACCCACAGCCCTGATTTCCTTGGTCCAATATTGCTGTCCCAAGACCTTGGACTTGACATGACACTATTTGGAAGCCCAAAGACTGAACTCTTCTGTGAGAGACACTTAGTAGAATGAAATAGAATACAAAAAAGGGAAGATGTTTTTATCATCTGCAGGATTTTTTTTAGGACTGTAGTTTCCCCAGGAATCATACAACAATCTAGTCCCCTAAAATTCCTTCCAGTTTTTTTTTTTTTTTAAATGGAGAAGATATTTTGAGTCAATAGTCAAGGGGAGAGGTCATGCATGAGACAGTCAGCCTAGGAAAGCAGTTCAGTGCCTCCTCCAGGTTTGCTTTAATCAAGCTATATTAAAAGTTGTGAGAAGTTTCCCAGAAAAGAAACATATATAACAAGAATGTTAAAACTGAAATTTCAACCAGGCATCAAGATAAAATAAATGCAAAGCTCCCAAGTAGGTTGCTAAATTACAATATGTAGATGGAAATAGCATAATTTCTGAGAACACATTTCATATTTCTTGTATTCCTTCAGAAAATAAAGAGAAGGGTTTTGTGAGATTTCCCCAGGAGTGACCAGTAGCTGTGCTATGGGGCCCTAACCTTTTCCACTTGGAAAAGTTAGTACCCCCTACACCAAGCCCAGCAAATAGGGGCTTCAGTGGCACTACCTGGAGATTTTAGTGTGTGGTTCCAGTATGTCCTTGACATACTGGGAAATATTTCCAACTGGGAAATATTGATGGAAAAATTGGCTCTTTAGCATCCTGGTCATCAAGGCAGCAGCTCACTGCTACATGGGAGCAAAGATGGCTTATTATTTCCCATGGACAATGGGTTGGTTGTAGGAGGAGGTGGTAACTGGTTGTAGAGCCTTCCTAGAGGTTGACCAGAGCCTAAAGAAGGGTGGACCTCCTGGTGATGCTTGTAAGGTATCACTCAGTCTTGAGAGTTGATGCTTCTCCTGTGATGCAATGAATTTTCAAAGAATCCTTATAAGAGTCCCACATGAGTCACCTTTACCATCTGCTGTGCCCAAAGAACATGAAGTCACTCAACAAGGTAAGGACTATAAATCCACTTATCTTTTCTTCCTGCCCTCACCCAGGTTGTCAGATGAAATAAAAAATTCTCAGTTACATTTGAACTTTAGACAAATAATGTATGTTTTTTTTCTTCTTATAAGTATGTCTAAAGCAATCTTTAGGACATACTCATGCTAAAAAAAAGTAATTTTCTATTCATCTGAAATTCAAATTTATCTAAGCATCCTATATTTCTGTTTACCAAATCTGGCAGCCTTATCCACACTCCACCTTTCCCTAAGCAGCTGGTGAGTAGGTGAATGATGAGGGGAAGGAAAGAACAGAAGTTGATCTTTATTTTCTGAATTGACATTGTGGTTTATGATTTCAAAACTCTTTCCAAAGACTAAGCTAATGGACCTTCCAAGTTCTTTGGGCAAGGGCAGAGAAAGATTGACCCACTGAATACATTTTAAAATAAATTTTAAAAGAAGTAGATAAGAATAAAACATGAAAATAGTGGGTTGAATCAGATCATTTTAACAATTCCTCCACAAATCCTCTTGTTAAGTGATCCAGGTCTATCTATTTAACTTTGTTTATTGAGTGGTTCTTTTCTGGGACCATAACTATTAATTTCTCTTTGAATTTGTGCTCTTCACCATATATTTTGAGAAATTTTATTTTGGTCTCTAACTTTGTGGCATAACAGAGATTGTACTGAACAATCTTCATAAAAACTTTCCTGGGGAATAGTGTATGAGTTAGCTCCCTGAGGTTTAAGTAAAAGAAAATTCAATTTAAGTGGGCCTAAATAACAAAATAAACAATTTAAGTTAAGGTTCTCAGAAGGGATGGGTATAAGAAAGACTCCAGGATTGATTATTTACAGGCTCAGCTGTGCCAATAGACACCCAGGTTTCTATGTTTTCTGTTGATTTGTTTTCTTGGCTGTTGTCTTTACAGTCAATAATGTAAACTGTAAGACTGTATCTCCTGTTGTTAAAGAGGAGGCTACAAGTTTCACTGGGTCATGTGGGAGAGAGAGCAACTCTAACTTTGTATTCCTAACATCCTGATTGGTCTAGCACATGCTCACCCTGGGCATGGGGGGATTGAAATTCTTTAAGTCTTTGTCTTGGGGCAGAGAGTGGGTTCAACTTTTATCAAAATAAATGAGCTAGGTGAGAGAAAGGAGACAGATTTCCTGGTGGAGGGTTGGACAATCCTAATATTGTTAGAAAAAAGAATGTGTGAGAAAGGGAGCCAGATCAACCAAGTATCCACTAAAGGTAGAAATCTAAATTTCTGTCATTGACTGCATGCAGGGGTGACCCCAGAAAATTATATAATTTGGGTGCACTTGTAGGCACCAACCAATCCTGAAGGACATAGCTCTCAATGCAGGACCCTGAATCCCAAAGGGCTCTTGTTTATACTGTGGTGATTGTTTAGCTGCTTAATGTTGAGGGTCCAAGGGCTCCTAGGAAAGTAGAGGACCATGACTGGATGGGGCACTCAGAGGACTTAGGGCAGTAGCTATTTACCAGTATGAACATCACATATCAACATTCTAACAACCTTTGTCATCATATGTATGCTAGTTCATTTTTTTAAAACATAACAAGATTTGACTTATAAATAAATTATTCATTTTTTCTCCATTTGAAAAATAGTGGGTTGAATCAGATCATTTTAATGATTCCTCTGAGAACAATGTTTGTGTTGTATTCTGTAACAATTACATAAATGAACCTTTAATTCTGTTTAGCATGTACACTGTGATATGCCTGCCTTAGAATAAACAGTTGCTACACATTTTTTTTTTCCGAGAGAGAGAGAGAGAGAGAGAGAGAGAGAGAGAGAGAGAGAGAGAGAGAGAAGAGAAAGAGAGAGAGAGAATTTTTTTAATATTTATTTTTCAGTTTTCGGTGGACACAACATCTTTTTTATTTTTATGTGGTGCTGAGGATCGAACCCAGTGCCCTGCGCATGCCAGGCGAGCGCGTTACCACTTGAGCCACATCCCCAGCCCTACACATTTTAAAATGCAGAGAACCAAATTTCCATTTGAAAGTTGGCACATTAAATTTAATTGAATTCATGTCTGAATTTAATTGGATCTCAACATTGGAAATTTTCAAATATGTTGTTTCTACCAGTAGGAGGGGTTTCTTGTTGTTTCTTGTTTTCTGTGTTTTGTATATACAGCCATTTAATTGTTAAAAACCACTAATGCTGTTTTGACCATAAAGGAAAGCAGAGAGGCATGACAGAAATAGATAAAAGAAAATTAGAGTTATATGGAGGTTATTCATTTACTTGAAGACAGGTAGTGGCTGTAGTGATCCATTTATAGCTGCTACTCTTGGCAGGATCACCCTTAGTGGAGGGAATGGGGTGGGGTGTGCAGTAGGTACATTTACTCAATTCCCCATTGGGTTGGATGTCCTCAGAGGCAGGCATTTTTCTTTGGGGTTCCATCTGCCTGCTCTAACACTCCCTAAGAAGCCTCTTGGTTTTGCTAGTCTTCTTAGATGCAAAAATCAGGACCAGAGTTATAAATCAGGCAGAGTGGTAGCCTAGTATGTATGGGGCCTTAAGTTTGATTCTCAGCAATGTGCAAAAACAAAACAACAACAACAAAACAAACAAACAAGAAAAAAACCTTAAAAATATTTAGATAACTTTAGATGTGAAAAACACAGGGTAAGATTTTCCCTCCTAAAATAAACAGGAAATTAGCAGCAATGATGATGCTATTTCCTACTTCCCACCTTTTCTTTGTCCTCCCCTGCCCACCAGGCTCAAATCTACTAACTATTCCAGAGGGCAGTGTTGTGAGCAGCACGATTATAGGTTCAAGAGAAGAAAATTGTTGATTCTACCAAAAAAGTTGCATAGTATATTTGTGATATTTGGAATTTTTGGTCTGATAGAGCATTTTAAACATTTGCAGATCTATATTTGTGGATTTTTCTGTACTTTGTCATCAAAAATGTTGAAGCCAAGAAAAGCTGTTGACCTTTGAAGAAAGAAATTCTTGCCTATAGCTAGCATTTTCTCCTATGTTCTGAGCAAAACCGCATCTCAGTAGATTCTTTCCCTCCCTCTCTTTATGTATAGTTATATATAATTTCTGACTTAGTTGTATGTAATACACATCTGTGTTAATAATAGCTGAAAAACTTACAGAAACTTATAAGAAAGACAGAGTCACAGGGATGTGCCCTGATTACCTTTTTAAAACATTTTCTGCTTTAGCACTAGAGATAGAGCTAAATTTAAAAATGTAGTTATATTGCTTTCAACCAAAATAGTTCTCAAATATAATTCATAAAATTTTCTCTGCTCTTTTCGGGAAATGCCAGTAAGGCAATATACTGGTTGTAATGTTTTCATAGCCATTATGGAGCTCATCTTCCAATAGATTATTTGACTCCATAGTATTCCTCTCACTTCCTCTCAAAAGTTCACAGTCATGTAAGTTACATATTACCTAGTATGGAATATAGGCCTGGAGTTTGTAGAAAGATGTCTGATACTCTAGTAATAGCCAGAGGCACCCTTGACTTCTTCATGGTGATCATATCTATTTTTTGGATATAAATTCAGAAAAATATTTCATTTAATTAAAAAAATCAATGTAACATAGAGAAGAATCTGAATGGGAATCAAGTGAAAGTTACTGCATCATTTATTTATTTTTTTAAATCACAATATGGCTAAAATGATCTAAAAAGTTAAAGGACAGTGGTAAGATTGGTTCTAAAAGATGTGGGATTGGAATAGACTCTCCATCCCTCATAGTTACAACATTACCAGAAGCCAAAGAAATTCAACATGATGAAATAGAAATATAAACTTTTAATATTTAGTGGTTGAGAATTCTTCACTTTAATTTTAGCCAATGGTGTGATGTTTCTAGTTCAGTTTAGCTCAACAATCAAGAGTGCCTGATATGGAACAAACAAGAATATGGATATTCGAATGTGAAGACAGAGCTCCCCTTCCTTCCCACTGCTCTAGAGTTAGGGCAGTGTTCTCCTAACTGGTAGATAGACATGGCACCAGGTGACTTGATACTTAGGATGCAATGTGTTAAGGGACATCATGGGGAAATGAAGATCTATTTGAATGCTAGAATGGTCATCACCATTTTAAAACTTTAAATGCATAGCAGTTCTCAAACTGTTGCTTGCTTTTAAGCAATTTAGATACTTGTAAGGGTGAAAGAGGTCCTTCCTAGAAAGAATCCAAAGATCATTATGGCAGGTCTCAAGCTTATGTTGAGGTTATACTCACAGACGAAAAGCATAGTACAAGGAAGAACAGCAGGACCTGTTCAGAATTTGTTTTGCAACAAATTTACTTCAGCTACTATTTTTATCTTATGTACTGCATTTTAAAAAATGAACTAAATTTTGGCTTCTTTTTCTTATTATAAAAATAATGTATGTTATTTTTGGAAAATACAAGAAATAATGAAAGAAAAAATGAAAATCACCTCTATCTTCAAATAGTGATGAAGAATGTTTTTGGTGAATAGGGTTCCAGTTATTTTTACATTCTTATATAAATGAAATAGTCATAAATGTGATCATCTTGTAGATACTCTTTTTGTTGGGGGGGGGGGTTTACCAGGGATGAACTCAGGGGCACTCAATTACTAAGCCACATCCCAGCCCTATTTTGTATTTTATTTACAGATTGGGTCTCACTGAGTTTCTTAACGCCTCACTGTTGCTGAGACTGGCTTTGAACTCGCGATCGATCCTCCTGCCTCAGTCTCTGGAGTCACTGGAATTACAGGCGTGTGCCACTGCACCTCTTTTAGACTACTTTTAAGACTTAATCTTATTTAAATTTTTAGGAAGATTTTTTCCATTTCAGTTTATAGTGTTTTTAATGGCTGCATAGTTATTCAGTTGTAAGAATATATGCAGATCTTATTCAGTCAATTCTGGATGTTCAGGTTGTTGAAAAGTTCACTTTTCTACTTTTACAAACAATGCTGCAATAAAAATGTGTATACAGATATCTTTGCACATTGTCATACTTATTGTCTAGTATAAAATTCTAGAAGTGGAATTGCTTTTGATAGAGATTTTAAAAAAATTCTTTAGAAAGATTAATTAAATGACATTCAATAATCCCTTCTCATACTCTACGGTGCCAATCTTAGTTGGACTTAGTATTTAATGTCCAATTTCTTTTTCCAATTTTATAGGTAGAAATTGCATTTTGTTATTTTAAGTTGGCCATCTTTGATTATTTATCATATGAATATTTTCTTAAGTTTATTTACCATATTTTTGATGTTTTAGTTATAGAAATGAAATCAGTATGATTTGAAATCCTAAGGACTGCATAAATTGTGGAGTTCTGCATTGATTTTTTTTCAATTCCTTACTAATTTTTCTGATTTTATACTGTTTTCATTAATGCACAAGAGTCAGGTTTGCATTTCAAGAGTTCCTTTTCCATTAGAAATAAAGTAGCAGTTTCCATCGACCTTGAAGTCCTTTGAATTTGTATTTTTATTTAAAAAATGAAACCACAGTCCAAGTTTCATTTCTCATTTACTACTTCTCTACCTGAGTTGTCAGTTTTGGTTTTGCTCTAAACTGAGGGTAAAGGAGAGGGCATCTCATTAAATCACTGTATCTGGGCAAGGTTCTTGTAAAGTTATCTACTTTACTTTGCATATTTTTTTAAGTTTGTCATTTCAAAATAAATATAGACCAAATGCTGTTTAAGATGTGTACTTGTGTTTAAATAATCTATTGAGTCTAAAAATTTTAAGAACAGTGATAGTATTTTCAGTTGGGGATGTCAATGTGAACACTTCTTTAAGGAAATGCAACATTTAGGAAATAACCCTACTGAAATGGCAGTTACATGAAATGACTTCTATATGGACAAAGTATGGGCTTTCCCGTAAGCATTGGAAAAAGACTAAAGAAAGTTACTTGACTTTAATTTTCTTTTTACATATTAGGCTCTTCTTGAGAGTCAGTACTTCATTCTTTAATTAAACAGACAAGTAAGTATGTGAATTGTAAACTCCAGGAAGAAACAACTTCTACCTCTTTAAATATTAAAATCCAATAAAATGCTGGATGAATAATAGATTACAGGTAGTTAAAACTGATTGTGTTGCAGGGTATTTGTTTAAACTTTGAGTAGGAAATTTTAATCAATTTATTCTTTTTGTAAATATTGATATATTTATACATGTTATTATGTTTTGTGTTTTCTATTTGCTTTTTTTTTCTTTGTTTTGTATTCTCCTTGAATTATATATTCTGTCAGCTGGATATAAAATAACCATGTTTAGCTGAACTACTTACTTTAGTCTGAATATTAGTAACAAAATCCAATGTAAGCTTATTGGTTATGCTTGTACATGGTATGCGTGTGTATTTGTGTGTATATGTATATAAAAGAAAGGAAGCCATTTTGAATGAGGTGACTGAAATATAAATTTACCAGTTGCAATAAGGAGATTTAACAAACTTACAGCTGTCGTAATGTATTGTGCACAAGAGATACTTTGCATTCAGTTTCACGTGTGAGACTTTTAACGGTTTTCAAGGAACTCTACAGGTCTACAGCATAAAAAGCATAAACTCAAACCACTGACCCAATCCTTGCAATGAGGAATGAGTCACTTAGCTAGTGAGTCAGATCGAATGCTTAGGATTGACACCTTAATTCAACTTTTATTTCCTATACATCAGGCAGTAGCTCTGGAATTTTACATTCTGCTAAATCTCTATGGAGTAGATCATATGTTATCATGGAATTGGCAAATTTAGGGATTTATGAAGGTTTTGCAATTGACAATTATTAAATACAAAGGGTCTTTATAAGTGAAAGAGCAGAGTAGCTTGCTGAGGTCTTTGTCACCTTCTATATTCTGTGTAATTAAGAGCAAATAGCAAGAGTGCATTTATTGATACAGATCACAAATACACCAGCAAGAAGAACTTTTTCAACTTTACTGTGAGTTGATAGTAAGATGGAAATGAAATCTTAATAATCAGAATTGATAGGAACTCAGATAAAAATGTTAAATTTCTTATCAATGTTGATAAACATGAAGTGTTCACTGATGAAGCCACATTTTGTGAACCTGGGTGCAGTTGGAAATTAGTTGATTATTGAGTCTTTTTAATTAGCAAATAAGAAAATCACTAAATATAATGTCAGACTGGTGACATCCTTTACTAGGTATGCAAAGAATCATAAACATGATATGAACTTGTAATACAAATGCTTTAAGTGGGCCATTTGTGTAACTTAGCCCCAATTCCATCACATAATGCCAAATCTACAAGTTTCATGTATTTAAAGTACCTTTGGATCTTAGAGATTTGGTATTCAGATACATGAACTAAGAATTTTTTAGTTTAATAATGTCTTCAGAACTAACAGAATACTTTATCTCTCAGTGTTAGGTTAATAAATGTACATTTTATATGAGTTTATATTTTATTCAGTCCTAAGAATCTTTATTAGTAGTCTGATACATTGGGTGAACAAAGTAGAAGTTGTTTTTTTGCTTTTTGATGTTGTAGTTTTATCTTAGGATGCAATTCTCATTTATCAAGTTCATTTAGGAAATGTAGCTCTGTTAAGAAAATGACAAAGACAACAAGAGGGATGATGGCAACTCATCTTAAGGTATGTTTACATCTGTGATATAAAACCTGGTCACTAGTAATGTTGCTTATCCCTGCACACTTAAATATAAATCCTAGTCATTACTGCTTACTCCTGGAATTGATAAAAACAAAGACTGTTAACTTAAAGAAAAGAACCAGTTTTTATTTGCAGGGGGAAATCCAATGCACATCAGCCTTTGTGGAAGGCAAAAGGGAATTTGCAATAGCCAGGAACTTTGCTAATATTTCACAAATATATTGCTATTTTTTTTCCTGATGGCACCTCACTTTCTAATGAGACAGGAGCCATCATGTTGCTAATAGCCTACACTGATGGCCTGGATTTAGAAATAAATTTGCAATTATTTTAGTATTGCTTGGCTTTTTTAAATGAGCTCTGTAGGAAAACAGAGGCTTATTCTCTGGGGCACACACACACCCAACGAGTCATTTTTCACTTCTGAGATTGCTAAGGAGAATAGAGAGTGATTTGGGGAGTTAAGATGAATCATAGAAAAAGATTTCTTCTACTCACTTTACCATCATGCTGTGCATTTCTGCATCTATTTAAAAATTAACTTATGACCCCTTATTATAGATTACTCTCAGTCACGCACATAGCTTCCCTCTAAAACCATTATTATAACTTCTGTTCAACACACAAGTTGTTTTGACTTGTTAGTATGGACAGATCACAGGACTCTCAAGGAATATCAGGTTAGTTTTAATCTTTCACTATGGTCAAAATGGGATAAATGTGTGCTTGTGACTGTGTGTGCCTTGATTACATTTCTTTGAAAATTATCAAACAAAACTTTGCCCAGGGCTTAGAGGAGTGTTCTGGGAAAAATAAATTCAGGGAAAATTATTTAGGAAATGCTTCGGAGATGACTATTCTTCTATATTTGTCATTAAGTCCTGGAGTAGCTTTGAAAAGCATTAGCAAATAACAATAGGTAATGTTAATCTGTAGTGCCTTTCTTTTTAAAAAAAAAAATATTTACTTTTTTAGTTTTTTTAGGTGGACACAGTATCTTTATTTTATTTTAATGTGGTGCTGAGGATTGAACCCAGGGCCTCACACATGCCAGGTGAGTGCGCTACCACTTGAGCCACATCCCCAACCCTGTAGTGCTTTTCTTATTAGACATTCCCTCTGAATCAATAAATTTCATTTTGTTGTTTTTCTAAGTTTGGAGGTAATCTGCAAGGCATGATTATGTTAGAATATCAGATTAATATTTTGAAAATTCTTGGCACTGAGTGTTGATTTGTTCTATGTTGACATTAAATTGCCACAAACTAGCCCTTGGAGCAGTTTGAGATAAAATTCTTGAAATTATAAATATATGTCCATGCTTCTACATATATCTGCATCTACATATGTATGTGAATTAAATTCATAATAAACATGGAGAAATATTATGGTATTAAAACATACAAAATGGCACACAACTAAAAATTTATAATAAAATTTTTTTTGAGAGAGAGAGAAAGAGAGAGAGAGAGAGAGAATTTTTAATATTTATTTTTTAGTTGTCGTCAGACACAACATCTATGTTTGTATGTGGTGCTGAAGATCAAACCCCGGCCGCATACATGCCAGGCAAGCGCGGTACCGCTTGAGCCACATCCCCAGCCCCAATAATAAACTTTTAATGCTACAAGAATATAATTGCATGTCATAGCAATATGAATGCTGTATCCATATGATACACAATAACATACCAACTCAGCCAAGATTTTAAATTTTTTCTATCAGAGTTATACTATCTATAAAATTTTACCTATTTTTCATTCCACAATTGATACATTATGAATACAAAAATATACTAAGATTTTTAAAGCACATAATTGCCATATTTGTTTAATATATTTTTTA
This sequence comes from Marmota flaviventris, assembly GCF_047511675.1. Classification (NCBI taxonomy): domain Eukaryota; kingdom Metazoa; phylum Chordata; class Mammalia; order Rodentia; family Sciuridae; genus Marmota; species Marmota flaviventris. The sequence continues at coordinate 79,517,203 of NC_092505.1, forward strand.
TTTGGTTGCACTTTGATTATTACTGGCAAAAACAAAAGGCATCAAAGTAAGACATGTTCTCAAAATTTGTTAAATGAGAGTGATTAAACATCATTTGATATTCTAGACTGGGAATTTTTAAGTAACACTCAATAATTGATTAACAGAAATTCAGTTGCTTTATATGATAAATATTTACTCACTATTTTAAAAGATTTTATTTATATTTATTAATCTTATAATATCTTTGAGAATTCTATAGACATAAATATTCCCTGCTAGGTATGAAAGATTAAAATGACTTTCTCAATGTCCCAACATTAAGAATGAAGTTAAAACTATTAAACTAGATTTTCTAATTTTCCAACAAATATCTGATTGAATCATCTGTTTTTTAAAGTAATATTTCTAAAAGGCAGTAACTTTCATGGTTAATGATAGTGCTTTTATTGATTGTTTTAAAGAAATGTATGTCTACTACCTTCTATATTTTATTTGTGTTTAACCTTTGGAGATCTATTCACTTATTTTAAATTCAATTTTGAAGTTTTCCAAGAAGCTTTGCTTGTTTGATTTACCCTATCTTTTTTCCAATAATCATAACTTATTAAAAGGCTGTTAGAATATTGGTATTAATGCTAATTGAGTATTAAACATAAATACTTATAAAATAATATTTGTATAGGACATTTATATCTCTTTTTAAAGAGAGGTTTAAGAGAAATTTAAAAAATTAACCAATAACTGTTTCAACTTCTAAACAGGTTATGATATAAGACAATGTCCAATATTTGAGAATTCACTTAATGTGAGAGAAACATGGGATAGAATTAAATTGCCTGGTCTCTGAAAAGATTCTTAAGTTTTTCCTTATTTCTAATCTAATACTTAGAAATAAAATGGTAATTCATTTAGGTCATCAGTGGGGTAAAAACAATCCACTCTTTCCTTTACTCAAAAGATGTTTATAATAGTATACTTGCTGCTGAAAAGCCTTTTCTGGTTGCTGCTAATCACATGTTGTCCATCTTAAAGTCTTTAAAAGGAATATGGGTATCTAATGACTTGTTAAATATTTTATTAGGTAAAGAACCCAAGAGAGTTTCTAGATTTGGAAAAATGCATATAAAAACACTGATTACATTTGTATACATTTTTCAATTTGAATCATCCTGTCTTCCAATGTTATTAGATTTCATCTTCAGATTATATCAATCAAATGATGCTATAGGGAATGTACAGAATTAATATTTTAATTGAAAACAAAATAATAATCTGTATGGGGGTGGGTCTAAGTATTTGTCTAGCTCTAATTATATTAGTAGTAACATTGTCATTTGATGACTAGACAACAGGTAATTAAAACATAAAATTAAAGCAAAGTCAAATCCTGACTTATAAAGGCAACGAAAATAAAGAGCATGGCATAACCCCATTAAAAAGTTACTAGAGCATTATAACAACATGCATTTCTAACAATATAATATGCTTACTTTTACTATATTCTAGATGACCAAGTGATAAAATCCTAAATCATAAACACATTTCAAAATGATTTTTCCTCATGAGCTTTATCTTGACAGTCCAAAGCTATTGTGAATGGGCATAGGAGGAAAGTCTATACTGGAAGATGATGAAAAATTACTGTAACAGATTTTAAAGACTGTGGCCAGAATATCTTAGTAACTTGGGAACAATCAATTACAGAGAACAGGTCTACTCTATATTTTGTTACCTACACTGCCACCACATTTCTTACCAGATGAGTGTGGGCAGAATCTTTTAAAGGTAATATGAAGGGAGGTCTGGTTGAAATATCATAGTTCTTGAGAAAAAAAAGGCGATAAAGTACATTAGTAATCATGAAGACAGCAACTGGTCCAAGCAGGAGCCTTTATCTAAGAGTTCAAAGGACAGATGAGAATTGTATTTTGCCTTGTTGACTTGATTGCAAGGTTCAAATAAGGTCACTTAGCTGAAAATACAGTACGTGGCTTATTATATTCACAATGTATTTTGGTGTTCATTCTAAAAATGAAATCTTCCTTGGATTTAATCAAGCAATATGAATCTTATCTTTAATGCTTTTCTTCTTTGTTGCTGATAAAAATTATTCCTGACGAGCACCAACAAGTCTTGAAATGTCACAACTCATTTTAGAGTGACACAGACCTCTTCCTCCTTCTAACAAAGTCCTCTGTGTGAATTAAGTTGGAAAGAGCCTTAGTGAGGTGACTATCTGATGTCTCAGTGCTGCTCCCAAAGTCATAGTTCTTCAGGCAAGGGCACAGGCAGCGAACAACAGCCCTGCGGATGTAGCTGTCAAACACGTAGTAAATGACAGGGTTGACACAACTGTTGGCAAATGCCAACGGCCCACTCACCTCCATGCCCCGCTGGAGAAGAGCTGAAGAAAAATGGAGTTTTGGCTGCAATCCAGAAATAATGGCAAGGAGCTTGAAAGTATTAAAGGGTAGCCAGGAGAAGACAAAGGCTGTCACGACAATAAAGATGATCTTTATGGATTTTCTCAGCTTTTTGTTATGCTTTCCTGATTGCTGGTAATGGACACACAGCTTTCTTGTGATGCAACAGTAGCAGGTCACAATGCTCAGCAAGGGGACAAAAAAAGTGAATATTAAGGCTACCAGGGCCCATGTCAATTTTTCTGAAGTAGCCCTCTTCTCAGCACAGTATGGCTTACCATCAATCAATGTGAGCTCCCTGGACAAAACAGTCGGTAACCCCAGAAGGCAGGAGACAAGCCAGACACAGGTACAGACTCCATATGCACAGTCTCTTCTTCTGAATTTCCTGGATATGGCTGGACACATGATGGCCAGGTACCGGTCAACACTCATACAAGTGAGCAAGAAGACACTGCAGTGCATGTTGACTGAGATCATGTAGGAGCTTCCTTTGCACAGGAAGGAGCCTGTCCTCCACAGTCCTAGAGATGCTTCCTTATCCACCCAGAGAGGCAATGTGACAAGGAAAATGAAGTCAGAGGCAGCCAGGTTGATGATAAAGATGTCAATTAATCGTCGGCTGCCACGTTTGAAATACAATGCACCAATCAGGATGAGGTTCCCCAATACTCCAGTCAGGAACACAGCTGTGTAAAAGATGGGAAGGAAGACAGATGTGTAAGGAATGTGGGAGTGGGTCTCCTTGCCATCAGAGTTTGGACTGGTAGCATAGTAATAATCCAAATAAACCGAGGTTGCTTCTGGGTCCATCACTGAAGATCAGATACCAAATCTGGTAAGTTCCCTTACCTAGAAGGTTTTGGTATGAATTTTAGAAATCTCAAAGGAGCTTCTTTTATATGGTGCTGTTTTTTTTTTTTCTTCCCTTTAAAGATTTTGGACAAGCATGAAAACAGATTAAAAAAAAAAGTGCAGTTTCTACCAATCTTCAGAAAGGGCCCACAAGGAACACCACTCTGATTGGTTTTGGTTGGTTGTGGTTGTGGTTTTCTTTATTTGCACTTGCCCATGAAACTGAGTTGCTTTTTTAACTTCTTTATTCAACATATTTGTTTTTTTTTTTTGTTTAAATTCAGAAATTAAGAATTGAACTTTTAAATTCTCACCTCTTTTAAAATCTTTGCTTTTCTGACACTGAATTCTTTTGATCTAGCCTTCTGTTTCACCTTTAAGATACTCTTTTGCTTTTAGATCTGGAAGGTATTCATAATAAAGATACACTTTTGTGTTTGCTGTTGGTGATATATGAAGAATATTAGTCTTTTATTTCATAAAGAGTGAATTGCAAGCTTGCCAAGTCATACCAGTCTGCACTATGGCAAACATTATGATTGAAATTAGGGCATTAGAGCTTTCCTATTTTATTCGGCTTTCATTTCATACATAATCAACCAAGTCTGGTTCAATGATTAAAAAATAAAAGAAATCTCCAAAAGCCTGCAATCTTTTATTTTTACTATTATTTCAAATTTTTCATCATAGCTAGCATAGTAACTCCTGCACAGTTGGTGCCTTGGGAATGTTAATTTATTATATTTGCTTCAGAAAATTCTCATTTTTGTGACCTAGTATAATTATAAATTAATTTGTTTGGCAGGCATTGTTATTTGTGAACCCCACATACACATTTAAAAATCAAAAACTGCTATTTTTACCCTCTTCTCTGATATTGTACCTCAACCAACGAAGTTCCCTTTTGTTAAGAGTTAACGTCCTTGAATCGATTTTTCTCCTACTAACCTTCAATAATTACCCTTCATCAGATTCCAGATTGCCTCTGACCTTTCCTTCATTATATCACACTTTTGTAGTGGTGAAATTTTTTTGGCTGTTCCTTAAATACCTCCACACATCAGCAAACCTCAGTTGTGGAACCACTGATCAGGCGGCAGACACAAGGTATCATAAATGAGCTGCCAACAGAGGCACTCTAAAAAGGGAAGATTTTTGGTATAATTAAAACATTTGAGAAACAGGATGAAACAGAAAGGACTCCATTCACAGAGTTTTCACATGTTTTCTTTTATATACGAAGGCCATAGTAAAATTTAACAAAATTTGAAATTGTCTCTATTAATTTCATTTCTGTGCTGGCCAAATGGCTCAAGGTTCTCTGGTACCCCCTTTTCCTTCTCTGCATTTCATTTAATGTCCAAAATTCCAGTTTCAGGTGGGTATAACCATTACATAGAAGAACGTATGCATGTAGATAAAAATATAATTGTTAAACACTTAAAGTCTTTTCTGTAAAATTTTGATTTTTTTTCAGTAATTGGAATATTGAAAAGAATAATCCTGCCTGTTGTACTCTTCTCTCCCTCCTGATGTGATACAATGTCATCTCAGTCATAAGCAAGAGAGGTAAGATTAGAAGAAGGATAAGGGGTCCCCTGACCTGGGACAGCCCCATGAAGTCACTCTGGAGTTGCTTTATGGACCTGGCCTGTCTTCTCTGGGCTATTCACTAATTCCAGTGTTGTTGTGGAGAGCAGGGGGTGAGGAGGGGAAGCATATCCTTCGCTAAATATAGACTGCAGATTAGAGAAACTAATTAATAGCCTTGACATTTCTGGGACAGAAATCTTTTCCACTGGGTAAGCCTTAATTATTTAACAGAATAATTCATCTGTCAAATAGTTTGAAGTAGGACAATACTTACTTGAAAAACATTAATAAAGTAACAAAATATTTAAACACTGTACTTACATGTAAATGTGCATGTGTTCAAGTGCCAATCATATACATTCTTTATTTGTAATTGTACTTTAATTGTAATATTAGAATTTTGCAATCAGAAGTTCTTTTGCTATTTGAAAAAAAATAAGCTTGATTTGGGTCTAAGATTTTTTTAAATCCTTATGTCTCAAAAATTCCACATAAAAGTATAAAATAGAGAAGAGTTTATACTCATACTCTGGAGGAAAACATTAGATTGTGCATTCATTCTGTAGGCCTTAAAATTTCTTTTGCATTTCTAAAGTTGGGTGGCTGGTGATGTAAACTATCTCAAATAAATCTGACTTACTCAGCAGTTTATTGAAGCAGTTGTAGATAAAGTGGTGTGCTTTATCACATGCAGTTACTTTGAAGTAAGATATTTGGTGGTAAAAGCTACAATATGACTATACATATATCATGAATAGTATAGACCAAAATTAAGAAACAAATTAACCATTTTTAGCCAAAAAAGGGACACAGAGCATGGTTCTGAGCTTTTCATAACTCTAAGTACAATATCAGTAAAAGAGAGAAGCCACAGTATATGGTGGCTATATAAAGAAGGGGAGGTCATAGTTCAAAGCCGATTGCAAAGGCCATTTTTAAGACTGTATGCCCTTGGATTCACACACAGATATCCATAGCATATGAAAAGGCAATATGAACAAGCTGTTAAAAAATTACAAATATTAGTTAACTCAATAACAGCCCATATGCCACTTCTTAAGAATTGTTTTCCCCAAAAAAAAATCCACTTAATTTTCCTCCCCAACCCCAGACAGAGATAATTGTATCTACCTTTGAACTTTTAAAATGCTGCTTATAAAGTACTTATTATCTCTATCAGGTGGTTTGTTGTCTTGGCACCTGACCCCCTGAGCAGATCATGAGTAACTTAAAAGCAGGGCACATCTGTTCTCTCCCTGCTAAACTCTAGCAGAAGGCAACTAAAGTCTTTATGGACTCTCAAAGTCATTGTTTGAACTGGTGGACGCCAGACCATATTACCCATTTTAGAGACCCTGGGACACCTACTAAAGTATACATTCACAAATCTTGTCCTTGATCTACAGAATCAGAATTACTGGGGACAGAGTCTAGGACTTTATATTTAACATGCATCGAACACACTAAAGTTTAGAATCACTGTTCTTAATCACCTAAATTAACCAATATAATGTGTTACGCTTTGGTATTAGTCTATTTTAAAGAAGGTTTAAAAATTACTTCAAAGTTTGAAACTCATGAAAGTTTTTTACCCTTTATCTCACAATAATTTAGGAATTAATCTGGATTTCTGCACCCTGCCTATTGTATTTCCAATTCTTGATATATGTTCACAACTGGATCAGATGTTGTAGAAGAAGAGAAGTTTTCTTCATTGAGACATATGCCCAAGTGAATCTATTATCATCTATTACATGGCTGTAGCCTGGCTTTACAGAGGACAAAATATTGTACGAATAGAGCTAAACTGGTCAGGCTGTGATCCCTGGCATTGTGATTATATTACTTCAGTTTCTTCCTTATCATACAACTCTGACCCCATAATAAGGTGGAGAGTATATCACCAGATTATATGCACACAGGAAAGCAGAAAGAAATCTCTGGATTTCTTTTTCATACACACCTTTTGTTCATATACATACTGTGATATGTCTCATAATAAGTGGCAAAGAGTATGAAGCAAACTAATTATTTCTCATTAACCTTAGTAGGAAGACAGTGCAATTACACATGTATTTGTTAGTAAGAGAAACTCTTGTCCTATTGAGAATCATAATGTGTGAATCATTTAAGCAGTCCAGTTTGAGAAAATTATTTATACTGTAGGAGTTTAGTTGTTTTTTATTTTCACAGTTACTTGAACAATTTAGTACTATATAGTGTAATAACATATGCCAAATTAAATGGCATGTATTTGCTCTTATCAGTGCACCCTCTCTACTTAATTTATTGGATGATTTCCCATGTTAACTAATGTTTACATAAATAGCAATTATTTTTTCTAGTAACATATACTTAAGGATTCTTCATAAGAGTATATTCAATCTGGATTTATATTATGCATAACACAAATTATTTATTTATGTTGGTATCCCTGGCAACACAGCACAGTGTCTGGCATACAGACCTGGGCTGAATCATGCTTGAGTTCTGAGTCAAAAACCAGTGAATAGGAGCTTTTGCAAACTTGTTAAGTAGCTTCTGTTTTCTGTTCAATCCTGGGGTCTTCATCACATCATAAACAAGTGTGGAGAGATGCTTCAAAGTTAGCACAGCATATTTTTGGTTATTTTATACCAACATTTCCACGTGGTGCATCTCGTTAGTATATCTACCATGGCCTCATAATAAATTTGATGGTGATGAGAAGATGAAGATCTTGTTTTAGTTTATAAATAAAGTAGTCAATCACATTAGTTCCTTATCTGCATTAAAGATTACCTTTTTGCAAAAATTTTGTTTAGGGACTCAGCATTAATATTTATAAACTAATAAATGACAAAATAAATCAAGAAAATATTTCCTTTCATAATTTCGGCCATCCCCATGATTGCTGTTCATGTTTGAAGGAGCAAGGGCTGTGATGTTCTTTATAATTAGAATGCATTATAGCCTTCCTCTTTTTCCTCTGTCCATCTGCATTTCTCACTATCTGTGCTGCTTGTATATTGCCTGCACTGGAAGTGTTGTATATACAAATTCCCTAATGAAACACTATGGCTATGAATCTATGACAACTATATTTTGTAGCCACATTCCTCTTCTTCCAGTGCAATTAAAAATCATATGTGATTTTAGAGCTTCAAGTGATATTAGTGATATCAGTATAACCTTTTTCCTAATGAGGTCACTGGAGCCCAGATAGACATCATTAACCAAAGACCCACGGTGATGATTTTAAAATAAAGGACAATTTGAATGTGAACTTCTCATGTACAAATGGTCATTCATTACTATTCAGAAGCAGGAACATCCAAACAACTATTGTTTGTTACACTTTGAGGCACCTAACAAGGTAGATTTTAGATGGATTTTTTGATGTGCCTTATCCTAGATTGATTTTTGCCAATGTTCTGTAGTGAATACATATAAAGGAATTCAAAGACTGATATAGGTTTTTGAGGATGGTTTTAGCTGGAACCCAGAGTTTGCACATACTTCTGTTTTCCTATGTTCTGAACTCCAAAATTCACAAGGAAAACATCTAGTACAAAATATAGGAAAAAACATAATTTTGATATATCTTTTAAAAATAATTTTTAGTTTCTAACAACAAGCAATTAAAAATTGAATCAAATTTAAGGATGCTAGGGAATTTGGTATTGAAGGGAATTCTTGTGTGAAGAATTGTTTCATAAGCACATAATAAAAACTGGTTATAAGTATGGCAGTATGTATAAACGTGGCTGTATAACCAATGTGATCCTGCAATCTGTACACGTGGGAATAATAAGAATTCATACCCCATTTGAATCAAATGTATGATATGTCAAGATCAATGTAATGTTTTGAGCAACTACAAAATTTCTTATGTTTAAAAAAATAAATAAAAACTAGTTATAAATCCAAATACCCAAGTTTTCAGTTATTTGGTTTACTTAAATTGCAACTATATTATCTTCCTGCTAAATCTAGAAATATCTTTAACAAATTAAACCAGCAGCTTTTTTAAAAATAATTTTTAGTTAAAAATTCATGATTTCCTTTTTTTTAGAGAGAGAGAGAGAGAGAGAATTTTAATATTTATTTTCTTTTTAGATTTCGGCGGACACAACATCTTTGTTTGTATGTGGTGCTGAGGATTGAACCCTGGCCGCAGGCATGCGGGGCGAGCGTGCTACCGCTTTAGCCACATCCCCAGCCCCAAACCAGCAGCTTAATTCAATTTTGTTTCTAAACTAAATTTCATAATCTGTATATGATTGTATTAAATCATCTTTAACATTTGTAAAAATATAGGACCAGCTACTGTTTCATGAATAGCAGTATAGGAAAGAGAAACAGGAATTTAATTCCATTAATTTATTAATATTTATTTTATCCACCTACATATATTAACATAAATTTAAAAATAGAAAAAAAAACAAAGATGCAGGGGAAAATCTAGAAATACAATTGTGTGGTTGTGAGGATGTAATGTAGGTTTTCTGTGCTGAAATGGTCAGGATGGATGAAACCTCAAACATACCGACACTTCCATGCCCACACTAATTTGGTGACTGAAGTGTGTCCTAAGTGTTTTCTAGGCATTCTGCAGTCGTGAAGGGTGAAAGTATAATTCACTTCTGCATTTTCCTGCAGAAACATTTACTTCCTGAGCCATGATGTAGGCTATGAGCCCAAGGCTTGAATTTTCCTGATTATGGACAAGCAAGGATGGCACAAGGGCTGTCCTGACAAATCTTTCCCAGTTAATTGGCAATTAGTCCACGGGCTAACCAGCAGAAATGAGCAAAAACACCTACCTCTATAAATGGTTTATTTCCAGTTTTTAGGGGGAATCAGGGGTTTTGAAAATATCCTTATAAAGTCTTTACTTAAATATTGTAAGTATTCAACAAATATTTGCAAATAATAATAATTCAGTAATTCTTTACTGAGCCTCAGTTCCTGTGCTAGGCATTTTATATGTAATTTCTCATTTAATCCTCACAATGATTACAAGAAATAACTGTTGTCAAAAAAAATCCCTATTTTGGAAAAAAGACAACCAAGACTTAGAGATAGCTAAGTAAATTGTCCCAAGTCACAAAACTAATTTACTTAGCCAAATGCTCAAGTTTACCAGTTCAGTTATTCTCTCTGGGCCTCAGTTCCCCTATCTATAAACTGAGGTTTTTTTTTTTTTTTCCTTTCTTTTCTTTTAAAATTCCCTTTACCTGGGTTTATTTTCCATGTGGACTGCAGTGGAGAGGTAGGTCCGAAAGTAGGGGATTTCTAATCAGGGACAAAATGAAGGCATTTTGTGGTGCATAAATGCAATCACAAGTCTTATTACACATTAACCATTTGTCTATGCACCTCTACCATTTTTCTAGCTGATGCCTGTAACAAAATTATTTCCTGATTAGATGCTATACATGACATTTCAGTATATATTATAATATTTGAATATTATAATATATTTGGCTATTTATTTTATTTAGCTAATGAGTATGTATTATCAGTTTACCAACTCTGGTGAAAGAAACATATCTACAATAGAAAAACAGATATACCTTCAATTTTTCAGGGTGGGAGAAATTTGACCTCAAGTTGGCTCTTCCATTTTTCCTCTGTGAAGTGGCTAAGTTCCAAGTCATTGGTGGTAAAGAGGGGCTTCAGAAGATACTCTGCTCCTTGATTCTGATGCCCCTACAGTGTTGTGAAACTGGTTATTTGTTGGTCTCGGGCCTCACTTATGGATCCATAAAAGTTATTACCAAGATTACCCTGATGATGGAGTCCCTTGATTTTTGGACCACAACTGAGAACTGAAGAAAATTTTGATGCACACCTGTAATCCCAGTGGCTCCAGAGGCTGAGGCGGGGGGGGGATCTCAAGTTCAAACCAAGCCTCAGTTATTTGGTTTACTTAAACTGCAACTATATTATCTTCCTGCTAAATCTAGAAATATCTTTAACAAATTAAACCAGCAGCTTAGTTCAACTTTGTTTTTAAACTAAATTTCATAATCTGTATATGATTGTATTAAATCATCTTTAACACTTGTAAAAATATAGGACCAGCTACTGTTTCCTGAATAGCAGAATAGGAAAGAGAAACAGGAATTTAATTCCATTAATTTATTAATATTTATTTTATCCACCTACATATATTAGCATAAATAAAAAATAGAAAAAAAAACTAAAGATGCAGGAAAGAGAAACAGGATCTCAAGTTCAGACCAAGCCTCAGTTATTTGGTTTACTTAAATTGCAACTATATTATCTTCCTGGTGCTAAGCAACTCAGAGAGACCCTGTCTTTAATTAAAAAAAATACAAAATAGGGCTGGGGATGTGGTTCAGTGGTTGAGTGCCCCTGAGTTCAATTCGCGGTAACACCACCATTCTAAAAAAAAAAAAAAAAAATTAAAACATAGAACAAATATGTATCTGGTTCATGTTGATAAACTTCTGTGCAATACTCAGTTTAAAATCATTCTGTTGCTTCGATGCCACACAATCTCCAAGGCTGTCCATGACCTCACTACTGAAGATGATGTTCCCTAAGCTTCAGTCTTATTCATACTATTTAGATTTTTTAATCATTTTTTGACACATTATATCTTCAATATTTAATATTTTAAGAAATCAACTGAAATTTATATTTAAAAAACCTTACCACAATAAAAAATAAATATAACTTGTCATAAAAAGAAAGCAGCCAAAAACATATATATATATATATATATATATATATATATATATATATATATATATATATATATATATATTTGTAATCTAAATAACATCTTTATATTCTAGACGCATAATATCGTCCAGGACATATTCTTTTTTGTCTAAATGTAAACAATCAAGCCAGAAAGATCTGCTCCCATGTGGTTGTGGGGCAGTGGGAAAAAGGGGTTAACATTTCAGAAGTAGAATCCCTCTGCTGTTCTTTTATACAGTACTTACTTTTGGAGGAGGATGGTAAAATAGTGAAAACACAGGACTTAAAGCAGACCTTAGTTACATAGGTCACAATCATTGCGTAGCTGCGACCCAAGAGAGGCCGCCTTCCCTCCTAGACATTCACCCATTCTCTGGTTGTGAGACCTCCGCTGGGCACACCGCCTAGCCTACCGAGCGGAACTACATCCCCCACAATGGGCCGCGCGGCGCCCGGCGTGCCCTCCGCCGCCTTAGGCAGCTTTGCCTCCGTCCTTCCTACAAATCCCACAAGTCCCCTCGGCTCGGGGCTGCGGCCCGGCCCGGGGTGGAGGCGAAGGCGGAGGCGCGGGAGTTATGGTGGGGGCGGGCTCTGTAGGGAAGTGCGTCAGAGGAGGCGCGGGGGAGTAGGGTGCTGTGGTCTCCGTTGAAGGGTGAAGCTGGCGGAGCAAGAGGATGGGCGGTGAGTGAGCGGGGCCGGCGTCGCCCGCGGGGGTCATGTCGCCGTTCGGCGTTCCCGGCGGTTTGAAGAGGGGCTCCTTTCCGGTGTGGCGCTGGGGATGGGCGGGTTCTGTTAGGTGCACCGTGGCGGGGGATTTCCCAGGGTCGTGCAGTGTATGGTCGGGGGGGGGAGGCGCTGGTCGGGTACCTGGGGCCCCAGGCTGGGGGCGCGCTGAGCTGCCCCGCCCCGCCCCAGTCTGCGCTTGCCTGGGCCTCCTTTGGCTACGGGGTGCGGCCCCCGGGGCGACCGCGTCGGGCGGACAAAGAATCACAGCTCCTTGTACCGGGACCCTTTAAGGTCATTTGAGAGCACCAGGATGAAAGGGGATTTAAAAAAAATCAAAATACACATCCAAGTTTTGAGATATTGTTATATACCGCAATTGCGCTGATCTTACTGAGTCACCTCCCAGCTTCCAAACTCAGCAACGCCAGTTTGCGAGCCTGTTTTTGTCTACCTTTGTAAGGTGTTTGGTGCGGGTCTTGGTATATACTTGACAGTATTTGACTCAGCGTGATCAGTCCGCCTTGAGTCATTTTCCGCGGCCATTTACTACTGCCATAGAGCCCTGTCCACGCCTAGGGAGTGTTCGTATTTTGCCCAGTTCAGAGTTTTCTTTCTTGCTGGGAAGGGATCTTTTGGTTTTTATGGATCCACGTTGTACTTCAGGATTTAGGGAAATACCAAGGTTGCAGTTGAGATTCAGAATAAGGACTGGGGAGACTAGATAGGAGCGGAGTATTTGCCAGTGTAAAGAAGCTTGGCTTAACTTTAATGTTGGGGAGATTGCTATTTAGCATTATTATATGTTATTGTTCTCTTTGCTATTGCATACACCTATAACAACCTTTCCCTCTGGGTTAACATCTTCAACTCTGATTTCCAAGTGGTTCCTGATTGGGAGGCTTCGCTTTTCAGAGGAAACTGGGAGGAGCCAGTTTTCAGTGCTTCCTTTCCTTCTGTCTTTTCCCACACTCAAACCCAGGACATTTAAAGCTAGTGTAAAAATCAGCCTGATATTTAAAATGTGTGCACGGTACACTGCTGACCATGGGCATGTCTATTGTTTGTATCTGTAATGTGTATGTCCATTTCAGTGTTGTCTGTTTTAGTATGCAGGTGATAGACTAGAGAACAAGACTTCTGTCTCCGTAGCATCCTGGGTATGTGAGCATTAAATAAGTATTTTTATGAGAATGAGTTTTGTTTTAAAGTTATGTTTACTTTTTAAAATTTTTCAATTCCTTATGATTATACATTACTTTTAAGAAACAAGGGATGGGGAATAGGGTAAAGGGTGATTTCAAGATAATTTCTTTCAAAATAATCTTTCTTATTTGTTCTTGAAGTCTAATTTTTCTTCTTTCTTCAACTTTTAAACAGAGCAGTCTGAATGCCAGAATGGATAACCGTTTTGCTACAGCGTTTGTAATTGCTTGTGTGCTTAGCCTCATTTCCACCATCTACATGGCAGCCTCAATTGGCACGGACTTTTGGTATGAATATCGAAGTCCAGTTCAAGAAAATTCAAGTGATTTGAATAAAAGCCTCTGGGAAGACTTCATTAATGATGAGGCAGATGAAAAGACTTATAATGATGCGCTTTTCCGATATAGTGGCACAGTAGGATTATGGAGACGGTGTATCACTGTACCCAAAAACACACATTGGTATGCTCCACCAGAAAGGACAGGTATTCTTCTATTTTAGTTTCTCTCTCCTTTTCCTACACAGTCACAGACAAAATCTCCCAATGATTTCCCAATTGTGTATTGGAAAGAAATAAATCTTATGTGTTGCTTCTCTTCCCACCACCTTCTTTTCCCAATTTCTATTCATTTTCATATTACTTATTAATAATTGGTTAGATGAGTAAATTTGTATTTTTGGAAAGCCACTTTAAATTGTTTTATTTGCTAACTCATTAAAATATTTTTAATCTCACATGTTATGAGAAAATAGTTGGAAAAGTAGATTAGAAGGATTTAAATATTTGGTAATTGGTAAGAGGACTAGTATCCAAAATCAGTTCAATGTTTATTGATTGTCCTTTTGGCTTAGCTGTGTTAAAGTGAATATCCTTCATCTGTCCTATACTTAGAGGACAAAATTTGACCAGCTCTACCTTTAAATCTGTATATATTTGAGACTATTTTAAAACAATATTGTTATACAAGTTGTAGGTTAAAAAGTTTGAATTATAGAGGCTGGGGTTGTGTCTTAGTGGTAGAGCTTATATGAGACACTGGGTTTGATTCTCAGCATATAAATAAGTGAATATAAATACATGAATAAAACAAAGGTCCATCAATATCTAAAAATATTAAAAAGAAAGTTTGTATTAGAGAAAAAAAATCTTAAGTTGATTCTCAGTTTTATTTAGCAAGCATTCTTAACATTTAAAAGATTTTAATTTCTAGTGAAATTAGAAGATTTAGAGCTCTTTGTAAGGAACAACTCCCCCCCCCCCCCCCATTTATGGTAACTTCTGTTTAGTGAGGAAGCAGTGTATTTAAATCGTAGCAGAACAAATTTGAGTTATATCAGAAGAATGATAGTATGTCATGAAAAAAGGGAAATAGTATGTAAAAAATTGGTTAAAATTCACTGTACTCATGAGGACACAGGAGCACTTGATATTGGAATTCTACCAGTTCTTTTGTTATTCAACAAATATTGATTGAATGCCTCTGTGTTCCAGGGCCTCAGTTTGGAGGACCAAGTATTCCAAAAAAGGGATGAGAAGCAATAATCAGAATCACAAAGTACAGCACTATAAACAGAATAAATAATTACATAGTATGTTGAAAGATGACATGGCTGTGGAAAAATAGAGCAAAATAAAGGGGATTTTTGTAAATATGAGGGGAGGAGAATATTGGAGAATATTAGTGAACGTAGACTCTGATTTTCAAAAGGATGGCACAAGCTTCATTGAGAAAAGAAGATGTTGGTAAAGACTAGAAGAAAGAATTAGCCACAAAGGGTAATCAGAATTTGTTGAGGGAATCATTTAGGTTGAAAGGAACAACCACTGTAGAGGGCCTGCTGCAGGAGCATACTTGAGATGTTCAAAGACCAGCAAGGAGTCCACTGGCTGGATGAGTTATGGGCAGAGTTGGTTATGCTGTCAGAGACAGATTGTTGGGAATGGTGTAAATTCTTTAGGACTCCAGGAATATTGAGGACTTTAGTTTTTTAGTACAATAGGGTGCCTTTTGAGGGGGCTTTGAGCAGTAGAGAGACATGATCTGGTCACCCTGGCTGATATGGTAAGAACAGATAGGCAGCAGGGAGGGTGAAAGCTAGGGGATTGGTCAGGAGGTTGTTGCATTTATTCAGGTGTGCAATGATTGTGAATCAGACCAGTGAGGTGACATTTTTCCTGAATTTGATTTGAAGGAAGATCCTCTAGGATTTTCTGTTGGAGTATATATGAGCAAGAATGATTAAAAGTTTCCTGTCTGAGGAACTGGAAGGATAGATAGAATTGTCACCCCCTGAAATGTTAACCATTTTGGGGAGAAGATCAAACTTATTTATTTCGTTCTTTGTCCTCTCTCCTTTCTTCCTCATCTTTATATACTATTCTGCTATTTATTTCACTCCCTTTCTCTGAATCTCAATCTCTCTCTCATATATATGTGTGTGTGTGTGTGTGTATGTATGTATGTATATTTATGATGGAAGAATGAGGAAGATTATATATATGTGTGTGTGTGTGTATATATATATATATATATACATATACATATTTATGATGGAAGAATGAGGAAGATTATATGTGTGTGTGTGTGTATATATATATATATATATACACACACATATGCATATATATATTTAATATTTAATCTTCCTCATGCTTCTATCTTCAGCCTATCACTGAGAACCAGGGGCATCCATTGGCCATCAAAGGGACTGGTATGTTACTCATGGCTCAAAAAATAGCTTACTCCTTGGGAACATCTTTTCTACATCACTTTATACTTCAGAGGATATTTAATGAAAGAGATTATTGTGAAATGTTTATAATGAAAACAACAAGGAATCATTGTTCTTGTTCCAGAGTCATTTGATGTGGTGACAAAATGCATGAGTTTCACATTAAATGAGCAGTTCATGGAGAAATTTGTTGATCCTGGAAACCACAATAGTGGAATTGATCTACTTCGGACCTGTGAGTACTTTGATCTCAGCAGGACAATTGGGGAGGAAAAGAAATAATTTTATTTGTGTTTGGTTGAAATGTGTTTCTGGAATATGATGTGTCAGTAGATAGTATGAACTTGGAATAAATTCTCTAACTCTATTCCAATGATGTTCTCTTTTGTTGATAATATATTTTAGAAGGTAGAAATATACTTAACAAATTTCAAATGATTACAAGTTCAGGGAGGTAGCTAATATATTGGATGATGAAATCTGGATATTCCCAGGATGTTATAGGCCCATTTTATTAAGAGGAAATTTACCAGGGGTTAAATAATAAATTGAATTAAACACTTATACTACCTATGTTCAATAGTCATGTGAAAAAAAAGTTAACTGCAAGCTCTAAATTGATCACTGAGTATCAGGTCTGTCAAAAGTGTTTATTTAATCTTAAGATGGTGGGGTGGTGGTAACAAAAGTATAGATGTTAAAAAAAAAAATGTTCATTGTGAACTTTCTTTTCCTTGATGGCCAGGCTGCCCATGAAGTACTGTCTTTAGATTTGAATTTCAGTTTTTAGAATATTAGAGACTTACTAGTGCTTTCCCCTAAGAATGACCATTTTTATGAGAGGAAACTGAATAAACTCCAGGTATTCAATTTTGTAATGAGAATGCCTAGGCAGTAGTTTATTATCAGAGTTTAAAGAGAGGTTAGTTAGAAAAAACTCCTGTATGAAGTTTGAAAAAATTAAAACTAGTACCAGAAAGTAGAACTTGACTAATATTGATATTAATACATTTACTAATAATTAAAATTATCTGAAAATGGACTGAGATGCTTTGTGAGACCTATCACTTTTCTTTAATGTTGATAAGAAAATTTATTGTGATTAAAACTGCATTGAATGCCTGGTGTATTCCAGATCTACTCTATGTATTTTCTTTTCATGTGTTATGTATTTTCTTCCAATAGCTTTGAAGACAGGTCATTTATAATTTCCATTCCTTTACTTGTTATTCCTGCCTTAAATCTTATAAGGAGGCTTATAATTAAGCTATTGGCTGAGACAGGAGGATTACAAATTTGAAGCCAGCCTGAATAACTTAGTGAGACCTCTCTCAAAAAATAAAAACAAGGGCTGAGAATGTAGCTCAATGTTAGAACACCCCTGAATTTAATCTCTGATATAGGGGGAAAAATCTTGTAAGGACTTTAATATCAGCTCTGTAGTTTTAGACTATTTTTTTTTCCTGCAAATCCTGACTTTCCTGCTTCCTGTCTCACTTTTGAGAGTTATTTATTCTGAAGTTATTTCTTCAGTTATAAAATAGAAATAGTAGTAGTATCTTATCTAAAGAGTTTTGGGGAGGATTAATTCACAAATCATGTGTAGAACAAACATTATATGGCATATAAATAGTTTGTTTTAGCAAAGAGGTCTCAATATTAAAATACTACTTCCTCACTTTTGGAGAAAGGATCTAATTAGAATGTAACAGAAATTACCATTATGGGAAAATGGTCTGAAATCATGGTAACATTTCTATTCTTTCTCTCCTTTTTAAAACCAGATCTTTGGCGGTGTCAGTTCCTTTTACCTTTTGTTAGTTTAGGTTTGATGTGCTTTGGGGCTTTGATTGGACTTTGTGCTTGTATATGCCGAAGCTTGTATCCCACAATTGCCACAGGCATTCTCCATCTCCTTGCAGGTGGGTCTTATTATTATATTTAACCTTTAGCTTCTTCTGTCTCCTTAAAGACCAAAAAGTTATAATTCATAAATATTCACATATTACTGCACTGTCATGTTGCCTAAAAACTCTTTGCTGTGCTCTTACCCAGCTATGTTTTGTTTTCTAAATTTCTCCCCCCAAGGTTTGTGTACACTGGGCACAGTAAGTTGTTTCGTTGCTGGAATTAAACTACTCCACCAGAAACTAGAGCCGCCTGAGAATGTGTCTGGTGAATTTGGATGGTCATTCTGCCTGGCTTGCGTTTCTGCTCCTTTACAGTTCATGGCTTCTGCTCTGTTCATCTGGGCTGCTCACACCAACCGGAAAGAGTACACCTTAATGAAGGCATATCGCGTGGCATGAACAGGCCTGCTTTACATTTGCTGTTTTAATATTTTTGATATCTATGTTTTCCCTTGCATCCCTCCCAAATGTTTTATTTTTTTGTGGATATACCATTTTATCCTGAAAATCCATTTTATTTAAATACACACACATGACTAAATTTACAATAAATGCCACTAAAATTTATGTGGTTTACTCAGTGATTCCATTTCTCAAACTAATTTAGGTTCAAAATCTAGTCAGAAAGAAAGAGGCTTGACACAAATTTGTGACAGAAAATCTGCAATAGGAAATTGACCCAGGGCAAGTTCTGCTTATGTCTATTAAGACTTTTCACCAAACGTACAGTAACTATCTGTTGAACCAGAAATAAATTTCTTTGGTAAACCTCTTATTGTCAGAACTTTGCTGTTGTAGATAGCCAGTCAGCCAGGCATATTATTGCTGTTTTAAAAAATTTAAGAGTTTCATAAAATTGGAAAATTACCTAAGATCCTTTTCTGTAAACTTTGGCACATAGCTTCATCTGAGGTGAAATATGGCAGCTGTCTATATTTACACCATGTCTGTCTACAAGAAAAGAAGTGAAAAATATAGTGTTTACTTGAAATTAAACTTTATAATTGCAAAAGTTCCAATTCAGTGAGATAAACGGGTTAATTTTACTTTATTGTATTACTGTTTTTTAAAACTCCTTTATAGGATTTTCAGTATCACCAAACCATTTTTAATTTTTTTCTTTCTTCCACACCAGGCTTATTAAAAGAGTGCTTTCTTTTTAACATTGTTAGGATCACAGAGTAAGAAATTTCCCAACTGCTTTCTGTTTATTCCAGCTAAGTACCATAAAGAAGGTTCTACTATAAAGAGCCTACAGAGCTGGGAATACTACCACAAGATCTAAAGCTGTGGCTGTCAGTTTAAACTCCAACTATGGTCTCTATTTCTTGTGGTGAAATGACGTGCCTTTCCTTGCCTAATCCCTGGTGTATATCATCATTATTTAATGTCTTCTAATTCAGTCATTTTTTTTATAAATATGTCTATAAACATTGAACTTTAAAAAAAAAATCTTATTTATTTATTCCATTACTGTAGCATTTGACAGATTTAAAAAAAAATTGTACCTTAGTAATTTCTTACCATATCCTAAGTCTGTCTTTTTTAAAAAATAAAAATGAGAAGAGACTCCAAAGAATTGTGTATCGAGTGAATTGATTTAAATCTTAGTACATTGGAATGGTTCTCTGTGAAAAATGCATTATTACTCTTTAGACTTGTCTTTATGTATTATGTTTGGTTTTCTGTTTCAGAAAATGTGGCAGCCTCCTCCATTAGAAAATAAGTCAATCTTTGTTCAGAATCTTTGTTTTCAAACTAGTTTTGTAAACTCTACACATCATTTAATGTGACTAGTTTCCTATAAAGTTATTTATTAGTGGATGTTTGTATTCTATATTAAATAACTTCTGACAATAAGATCAGCATTGCTCAGTAGCAAATTACTGTGAAATGGCTGGTTACTCAGGTTTCTGCCTATTCTTAATAGTTGATGTTTCATTGCTCTCCAGCATCTGTGGAGTGGATAGGAGAAAAGCTAAGTGAACAAACCAAACCCTTGGGAATGGGATTTAAAAATTATTGGCAGCATGACATTTTTGTATTAGGAAGTTATTTTAAACAGTTTTTCTGTCTCTTTACCCCCAGAGTTATCTGTGCCTATCCACCTAAATCAGTCTTGAATGTGCACTGTGGAAATGAAGTGAGAATTGGACTGTTAGTTTCAGCCTCAGTGGTAATAGTTTTGAATTTGGAAAGATAGCACCATAATCTCTGTTGCTGAATATATGTTGTAATTAGGATTTTTAGCACATTGCAGAGTAGCTGAGGCTGTGCTGCCTTGCAAAAACTTTCATTTCTCTGTAATACATAGGACCATATTATTTCATTTAATATGAAAAAAGTTTTTCTAATAATGTTGAACCATATGAAATTGCTGATATCCAACCATTTATACTCTTTTTTTTGGACTGGGGATTTAACTTAGGAGTGTTTTTCCACTGAGTTTCATCCTCAGCCCCTTTTAATTAATTTATTTTCTTTTTGAGATAGGTTCTCATCAGGTTGCTTAGGGCCTTGCTAAGTTGCTGAGGCTGGCTTTGAACTTGTGATCTTCCTGCCTCAGGCTCCCAAGTCATTGGGATTACAGGCATGTGCCACCATGTCCTGCTGATATCCAACCATTTTGATCAATCTAATAGATAAAATCAATGGCAAAGTAAATTCTGTTAATGTTCTCCATTTAGTCTTTGAAAAAAACCAAACACTTTTTAAGACACAAGTTTTGTGGCAACTTAAGAAATGTTTTAAAGCATTAATTTTATGGTTCCTAGTTGATTAAATGATATGGATAAATGTCTTCTAAATGCTTTTTTAGTAAAATGTACTTCAAAATTTGTTAGCTGTAAAACACCCAAAATTGATATAATAAAAAAGACTAATTCTAGAAGAGTTCATTTGTTCAGTTACTACTTAAGTCACTGACTATATCATAATACACTAGAGTCTTAAAAATCTAATAGTATTGTGTTAAAACTTGTTCTAAGTGTTAGGGGCTGTTGTATATACATGTCGTAGGAGGGAGGATAGAAATTAAGAAATGACTTACAGGTGTATTCTTTTACATTTGCTCACATGATTGAGAAGAATGAGTTTAAAAATCAATTTAGAGTTTGACTTTTTTCATTCCAGAAACATCACCAAATTGCAGCCCATCACTGTTAAAACTTGCAAAGCTAGTTATGTTCACTTGACTATAAGATACTCAATAAGAGGACTTTTCAACATTTAATCCTCAGGTAAGCTTTTACCTAAACTGAAAACTTGTTGAATTAACCAAATTTGGCCAACTGCATTTCTGAAGTTTCCCAGTAAATGGGTAAAAGCTCTGAAGGTGCCAGTTATTTCACAGATGAGATGCAGGTCTTACCTGGCACAGACAGGTGGAGTATTTTGTCCTTTCAGGACTCTTCTCATAAGGGAATGATAACTCCAACCTTGAAAAGAAAGAAGTAAACCAAGGGAACACATCTATGTGTAGGAGTTCTTTTCTCTATTGTTCATTATGTGTTTTGACGTCATTTCAATCAGATACATTTTCCCATAGGGTCAGATTACAGATAAATGCAGTGTCCTGCAAATTCATAATGTAGAAATCATAAAATGCGAGAAAAACAACAAAAATGATTACCCCTATTGTTTAGAAGAAGTGTAAGTCTTTGATAATGTCAGATATTCTGTTAGCAAAATCGATACATTATTTTACTTTATTTTACATATAAGTATTAACACATCATCAGGAAATTTGTATATATAAGATCCAATTTATATTACTTTCTGTCTATTTTTGCAGAGGCTTAAAAATGTGAAATAAGAAAGAGAGTCTGTTTTTGTGTTTTGTTTGCAGTGCTAGGGTTCAAACCCAGGGCCCTGTGCAGGCTAGGCAGGCACTCTGCCACCCAGCTATATCCCCAGCCCTTCTTTGTCTTTTAAAATAGCTGAATAACTGAGTAATAATGCATCATGTTTTATCTACTACTGACTCAGTGCTGGTGTTTCAGGGTGTGAACTTTACCTCACCTGTCCTGCAACTTTTTATCCCTCCCAGTCTACCAGCATTCTGTTCTAATTTGTCTTAGCCTGTCATCATATGTTTATACACATCTGTGATTCTCTTACCCCCATAATCATGGTGTCTTCCTACAAAACTCTTAGCCTTATATTCATATACTGTGTTGTTCAGTTTTCTTACTCCTGTCTCAAAATACCAAAAGTGCCTGTTCAAAACTAAAAGCTGTTCTATAAAATTATGTTTCTTATTAATAACTGCTTGAGAAGTATAATAATCTCTGTTTATTATTCCCTACCTCACATTTTTCAAATCTCTTTATAAAAGTTCTTGGAAACTTAATTCTTCCTCAACTTCCAAGGGAAGAATTTATACCCTACTTAAGGAAATCTTAGAATGAATTCTTCCAGTATCTCCAACCCTTGCTTGCACCTTATAAAATAGGGAATATATTGTTACCTGATTGGAGAGATTGCTGGGATCAGGGTATCCACTGGAGCAGAGTGTATAGTGGTTAAATATTAATATACCTGTCTTACAGAGTTGTGGTGACGAAGATTGCTTAGCATAAAGTAGTCAATCAAAAACGCTAGTTATGACTGATTACATTATAAGGTGATAGGGTTACCAAGGCTATTAAATGGTCCTCTTCAGCCTAGACTGCATATTAGAATTTCCTGGACAACTTTAAAAATTAGTCATGTGTCATAGAATTTGATTTAGTTGGCTTGGGTGATGGTTAGGTTTTTTGCAATTTTTTCAGCCTTTTCAAATGATTCCAGGGGGCAACTGTGTTTGAAAGGTACATTTCAAAGCACTAGGATTTTCTCTCTCTCTGGGCAGATTGTTAGAAAGACAGTGGAGTAAATAGACCTGGCATCGTGCCTGCCTAGGGAGCAAATGTATCTGGCATAGTGCCTGCCTTCTAGCAGCTACTTCTGTCTTGTGCTTTCTAGCACTTTTTACTGATATTGACTGGCCCTTTGAGACAGATCCTGATTCATTATACCTCTGCTGCCTGGAAATGTCTATTATGATTTGGATGTGAGTTGTCCTCTAGAGCTCAAGTGTGAGACAATGCAAGAAGATTCGGAGAAGAAGTGATTGGGTTATCGCAGCCTTAACCCAATCAGTGAGTTAATCACCTGATGATATTAAGTGGTAACTAAAGGCAGGTGGGGTGTGGCTGAAGGAGGAGGGGCATTGAGGGCATGGCTTTGGGGTATGTACTTGTATCTGGCAAGTGGCTTTCTGATCATCATGTGAGCTGCTTGCATTTGCCATACTCTTCTTGCCATGATGTTTAGCCTCACCTTGAGCCCTGAGGCATGGAGTCTGGTGTCTGGATTGAGACCTCTGAAACTCTGAGCCCCCAAATAAATTGTTCCTCCTCTACAGTTCTGGTCTGGTCCTTTAGTCACAGCAGAAAAAAGCTTAATAAAACATCTATGAAGTTGGCCTAATGCAGACCTGTTATGGTTTGATTCAGGAATGAATTCCCAAATGCTTACATCTTGAAAGCATGTTCTTAAAGCAACAAGGTTCAGAGGTGAGGTGTTTAGGTAATGATTGAATCATGAAGGCTCTAACCTCATTAGTGAATTAATCCATCTGTAGTTGAATAGACTACTGGGAGGTGGAACCCAGTTGGAGGAAGTAAGTCATTGGGGTGTGCCATGGAGGGTTTATCTTGTCTCCAACTCCTTCTGCTCAGGTCCCTGCTATGAGTTGAGCAGCTTTCCTTTGTCCACTCTTCTGCCATGATTGGTATTTCTGCCTTGGAGTCAACTGACCATGGATTGGATCTTCTATAAAACCATTGGCCAAAATAAATATTTTCCTCTAGGTTGTTCTTTTCAGGTATTTTGATTACAGCAATGAAAAGTTGATTAACACAAGACCCAATGCACTCTAGTGACTGGTTCTAAAGGTTGCATTTGATTGAAGGTAATAATGTTCATTTTGGGTTTGCATGTAACAAACCAAGGAAAGCATAACCATGGAAAAGAGGTGTACACTTTCAGGGCTTGTAGTTTGGGGTGCTTTATTAGGCCTCCATAAAGAAAGTGGATATTTTGATTGCTGTCTGCTTGTCATTTCATTCTCTTGATTATAACCAGGAAGAAAAGAGGAATGAGTGATTGACATTAACCTCTGCATAAGTCAGAAATTCTTGAATATGGACATGGAATGGCAGTATCTATCAAATGAAGGTCAAATGTCTTCTGTTTCAATAAGGTATCATGAAGATTAAATAAAGCATATAGGCAAAGTTTTAGGCAGATCCTGAAACACAAGAGCTCAATAAATGATAGCTATTATTATCTGGAGGTCAACACAGTACATAGGAGGAGGGTGTCTTTTGCCTAACCTGTGGGTCAGGTCTGAGCTATTGGAGCTTATCTTGTGGCTCTGCTCTTCAGTGGTGTTGGGGAGAGTCTTTGGCTTCCAGTTAAGGTTTTCTAAAAACAGCCTCTTTACTCATGCTAGCCATTCATGCATCTTGAGGTGAAGGAATGTTCGCTTTTAAAGCTTACATTATTATTTTTCCCTGTTTCTCCAAGATGAGTGCACTAGTGTAAGACTTCAGGTCTTTCAATGATTGTGCTAACCACTTCAATCTGTCATATTCTGATTTGTGTTGCTATAACAGAGTTTGATATTGATGATTTATAAAGAATGGAAGTTTATTTCTTAAGTTTTAGAAGCTGTAAAGTTCAAGACCAAGGAGTCAGCAGATTCACTCTCTGGTGAGGGTTTGACTTCTTTTTCCAAGATGGCACCTTCAATGCTGCATCCACCAAAGGGGAAGTGTGCTGTTCCTTTTATGGCATAAAAATAGAAGAGCTGGAGAGATCAAAGGAAAGCAAAGAGTGTGAGACCAGCCATTTTTATAAGGGCATAAATCCCATCCATGAGGATGGAGCCCTTTTGGCCTAGCCATCTCTTAAAGTCTCCACCTTTTAACATTTTCACAGTAGCAATTAAATTTCAGCATAAGTTTGGGAGGGGACAAACATTCAAACTGTAAACTGAACTATTATGTTTTTAGAGTTCTGTTCTTTGGAGAGAAGTAATAGGTGAATAATGGAGCATTTGGATATATAATTCATATGTATATGAAAATATAAGATATATAGGCTCTAGATTACAATTTTCAATCTATTTTAATGTGCTTGTTTCCACTTCATCAAGATATTTACAGAATTGGAAGCTTGGTACTTAATGTACTATGAGACCCATGAGAGCAGAAATATTAATCTGATTTATAATGCACAATGATTAACACATGCCTGGTATTTTAAAAAAATGCTCAATAAATACTTATTGAATAATGTATGAAAATAATATTTAGATTATGTAATTGACCTTTTTTCCCTCTGTGAACTAATTCATTAAGTCTGATAAACTATAATACTAATTTTTCAGATGTAAGTACATATATGTATATATTATTGTATACATAGATATGTATGTACATTTATTTACCTATAGATTGCTATGTGAATATATATATATATATATATATATATATATATATATATATATATAGATACATAATTATTAATTTTGAGCTTCATTGCTTCCTCCCATCAGTCCTCAAACAAGTGAAAATTATTTTCTCAGGAAAGTAAAACATTATTTCAAAAATCAATGTTTATTAAGTAGCGGCTACATATTTAAACATGAAGTTAGTTACACAGAAGAAGAAGTTGAGAGAAGAAGGAAGTATTGTAGAGAATGAAGTTCCATTTAGTTTACTCTTGTGTATTTAATATACCACAAATATCCTATATAATTTTCTTCCTTTTTAAAGAGCCTGCATTACATACATTCCTAAATGGTAGGAGTTGTGCCTATGCAATTCTTTTTACTGTGTAGCCCCATATAATTTCTCATATTAAGAGTGACTATAATCACTACATATTTTCTTGGCAATCACAGAGGAATCTAACATGCTTTGTAGGGAGGGATAAAGACAAGACAATTGAGAGCAGTAACACAAAAGGATAAGACTCAGCTTGCGGAGGAAATCATGCCAAAGATGTACTGTCTGGTAGAATCTCATAGCTGACCTCTCTGCAAGAATTCTTGTCATGATAAATTTCATGATGAATTTGTTTTTTGAGACGATGTAAAACTAAGAGAGTGCTCATGTCATGGGGTTTTGAATGAAGAGTTACACTCCTAGTTCAGTCAACATAAACTTAGAAGAAAATGTGTTTCAGGACCCTCCTCCCACCTACTTTTAGGACTGTCTCTTCCTGTGGACTCCTCAGGATGTCTGGTCTTCCAGGAATCTCAAATTTGGGATATTATCTGAAACTTAAGGGTTTCCTTAATATGTGCCTCATTCCTTTGGGTTGTTTCTGTTGAAGACCTAGCAATATAGATGAGCTCATTTGGGCTACTGAAATAGCAAGTGACACCATCCAGGTAAGTTATGTAGGTAATAGTTGGAACTTCAAGACCTTAATCCAGTTTTTTGCTTCTCTTTCTGCCTGCCTGCCTTTCTTCCCTCCCTCCCTCCCTCCCTCCCATTTCCTCTCTTTGTCTCTCTTTCTTTCTTTAAGTAATTTTTGAGCACCTCAGCTGTTGCCATGCATTATAATAGACCCTAAGAATATAGATTGCACATCTGCCCTAATATAAGTAATATGGAACATAGGCTGCTACTAGAAATAAAACAAAAATGCTCATAAATATTTTTTCAAACATGAAGGTATATAATACATTTTCTTTCTGAATTCATGAACAACACTCCTAATCATTCAGTTGGGCAAGATAAAGATAAAAATCTCTTGACCATATTGGTCTCAATTTAATATCCTTATCATACATAGCATATACTTGCTACATTGGCTAGAATAGTTTGGCCCTCAAATTTGGGCTACTGAAATTGGGCTACCATATTGCTTCACATACACATAGAGCTAGTCCACATATGATTATCTTTTGAAATGAATAAATCAATTTTCTCTGTCCTGTTGTCTCTAATTATGGTAACCTAAAGTACCTCATTTAGTCTGTATTCCGATTTATTGGAAACGTTCAGAAGGTGTCTTCCCCCCACCCACTTTTTGAAGGACAGAGCAGTAATCTTGGGCACCTGTTTGTTTAGAATGTCCCATAATGCCCATCTGCATGTCCCAGCCAAAGGCTGTTTTTACTTTTTCTCATGTTCATTCTTTGGTTTAGTGAAGCATTAGTTCCACACTGATACATATCTTTATATGTATGTTTAAAAATTTGTTTCCCCAATAGAAATTTTTGGATTTTTATCTCTTATTTCATTTGTGTTCTTTTATCCTTATCTTCTAAAGGGAGTGTCAAACAAAACATACCAGTATATAATATCAGCATATGATTCATTTCTCCAAAATTATCATACTAATTTGATGATATGTACTTTAGCATTTGCTTTCTTATCTTTATGAAAGGAAGCTGCCTTTCTTGTTAACTCAAACAGGACTAACGAGATTCTGTTCTCTGAAGTTGATTTTGATTCACTGGGAAAAGCAAAACACGAAGAGTTGAACATGACTTAAGTAAAGTATTAAATTCATAGGTAATAAAAGGGGAATATATGTTTGCTTGAAATGTATTAAATTGACTGTTTTCTACCATATTTCTATCAAGTTTATACCTAAACTCTGAAGTATTTTCTTTAAAAAAAAGTATAGCTCAATAATTATCTCTTGACTCTCTGAGATTTTTAAAATATTAATTAATGTATTTATCTTATTTATTGCTATTTTTGTTTTTCATAACCATTTATATATAGATGTATAGTTTCCATATATATGGCTGTCAATGAATTAATGAAATAGCCCTTCTGAGACTTTTTTGGTCATTTCTCTCCTTTTTAATATTTTCACTGTAAAACATAAACTAAGATAATGAAAAATTCTTCAAATTAGTATACTGTGTAATTTTAATAGCAGCATGGTAAATGTATTTACTTGAAAGTAGGTATTGAAATAATAAAGCATGATGACAGGAAATATTTTGTAATGCAAAATTCTACATTCAAGTGTTTTGAGGGAAGTAGAAAAGGGACTTAGTGAATGGGAGGGGTGGAAGCAGATATGGAGAGTGAAGGAAGAGAAGGTAAGGGGGGTAGAAGAAAGGAAGGTAGACATGGTCAATACAGGTATATTCATGTATGGAAATGTCAAATGACGCCCATTAATATGTACAATTACAATTGTACATTAAAATGTACAATTTAATTAAAAAAAAACAAAAAAACAAAAACGTTTTCAGAGGGGCCAGGCAGGTGGTATAGGAAGAACTAATTGTTGTCAGGCAGTTCTCTCTACTTTTCAGGAAAAGTTAAAATTTGCTTTTATAAAAAATTATCCTAGGCTGAGGCAGGAGGATCATGAGTACAAAGCCAGCTGCAACAATTTAGCGAGGCCCTAAGCAACTCAGTGAGACCCTGTCTCTAAAAAAAATATAAAAAAGGGCTAGGGATGTGCCTCAGTGGCTTAAGCACCTCTGGGTTCTATCCCTCCCCAACAACAAGAAACAAAAAATTGTCCTGATTTTTAAATGTTTGAAATGAAATGAAATGAAACAAAGAAACAAACAAAAAATCATGTTGTTCTACACTACATGGGACTACGGGGGCTGAAGTCAACAATTTTGTGCAACTCTTGAGTGACCTCTTGTGATTTATTATGTGATAATTGAGAATGTCAGTTTTGTATTTAGACAGAATGAGGTCAGATTACACAGACTATTGAAGGACATGAGTGAGTGACTCAGTCACCGAGGCCTTCATTTTCTCACCTGTCACTTGGGATAATAATTCTACTTATAGTATTCAAGTGAGTGTTAGATGAGGTAAGATTTACATATATCTTCGTATAAGATGGACACATAATATATATCCAAGTAAATTTGGTGATATTGATGGTGAAGGTGAAGATGTGGAGTCTTTATTGACTTAAATAATCCATAAGAGTTGACTCCTGGCTTATGGGGGTGGAGTGGGAGGTTGAGAACATCTGAGGAACTTGTATATTAAAAAGCCAAACTCATTTGGATTTCACTGCTTTATTTTTTGTTTCACAACAGCCACCTTCCATTTATCCAGGGGAAGACAGAATTTTTACAAAGAATAGGTGAGTTTAGTTGGACCAACATTCTTTATCCAAATTCAGCCCTGTTATATCCTCACTCCTGCTCTGTGATCATTCTCAGCTCCTTTGTAAACTTTTAGTAAGTTGTGGAAGATTGTATTTTTTTTTTGTGATAGGTAGATTCATTTTATTTTACATAAATTTAAGGTTTACAGCATAATGTTATGGGATACAGATAGTAAAATCATTACTAGAGTGAAGCAGATTATCATACGGAAGATTGTATTAACTAAAGATGTAACCAATATAGTAAGTCTCATCCATGTGCTTTTCTTATATTGTGATGTTGATACTTTCTCCATCAGTGGATCTATTTCTCCTTTCCTTGAATGTGGATAAAACATGACAGTCTCAATAATGAAAGTGAGGTGAAAATGATTTTATGTGATTTCTAAAACTGGGTCTTCAAAATGCCATGTAGTAGTTATACATTGAACCAAAATGGGAATATATAAAATATACTTAAATTGTACCAAGAGAAAAGGCTAAATATAAAGATTAACTGTGTTATTACACACTTGAATCATTTCTGAAGTTGGTATTTTTATAGTATCTTGAGAGCAATAGTCTAAACCTCTTGAGTATGTTGAATTTTACTTATTAAATTATATTTACTTGGACAAGAAAAATGCTATGTATTTCCATCTTGTTTAGTTGGTACATTTGTTCTCAGAACCCAGTAGCCATCATGGAAGGAAATGCAGGTTTATTCGTTTCTAGAACTGCTATAACAATGCAGCCACTAAGTACATAGATTGAAACAATTAAAAAATCTTTTATTTCAAGTTCTAGAGGCTGGAAGTCTGAAATCAAGGTGCTGATAGGGCCATATTCCTTTTGAAGCTTGTAGAGGCAAGTTCTTTGCTTCTTCTTAATCTCCAATGGTATGCTGGGAATTTTTTGCCTATAGATGCATTAATTCAATTCTTCTTCCTATGTCTTCCTGCATTGTCTTTTCCCATCTCTCTCTGTGTGCACCGATTCCCCTTTTACAAAAAGAATACCAGTCGTATTATATTAGGGACCATCCTAATGACTTGACTTTAACTTAATTACCCCTGTAAAGACCCTCTCTTCAAATAAGGTCCCATTTTTGAGGTACCAGGGATTAGAACAGTAACATATATTTTTGGGGGGACACAAAATACAATCCACAACACTAGGTTACAAGGAGAGGACACATGTTGATGGAGATTTTATCTGACAACAACCATTGCCATTCATGGAAGTGAAGAAGCCTTTGAAATGACTCTAATCCCAGTCATCATCGGACTGTAACTATGTAAGACATGTTGAGTGAAACGTGCCTAGATGATCATAGTCAAGGCCAGAAACATGAAAGATAATAACATAGTTATTGTTGTTTTAAATAACCCAATTTTAGGGTGTGTAGCAATAATTACTGGAACATGTCATGGTGGGACAGTAAAGAAGTTTCTCCACAAAAAGGTCCAACATACTCTACTTTGATTCTGTGGCTGGATCAGTATGGGTCTGTTCTGGCATTTGTCAGGGTGAATACATGTTTTGTGTGTGATTGAGGTCCATATTGCACTGGATTTCTTCCCATGCCAATTTTTTCTTTCGCTTTTCTTTCACAAGAGTTAAATCTCCAGGGCATTTCCTTACATTTGTACATTAAACTCCAACTCGGAGCCTGTCTTCCTGCCCTTCACACAGGCCTGATATAGTCCATTTAGACAGGTCAAAATATAATCTGAGGATTATCATATTAAACTGAAGAATTAAAACTTTAATGTTATAACTCTAGAGGATGGCCAACAACCACTATATTGTGCTTCTCTAATACTTCATCAACATCACTTACGATATGACATTCAAAATCATGTCATGAGATAGCTTCATTGATAAAGCAGAACGGTCCCACAAACAGTGTCAACTGCAGAGCACTTTTGTAGAAGTGGAAATGAGTGGGAAATGAGCATAAATTGAAGACCAATAGCATAAGAAAGATCTGGAAAGGAATTAAATGGTGAGTCTAAAGGTAAAAAGTACAATAAATATTCTCAGGGTCACCCATTTCTGTATAGCAAGATAACTTGACAATTCAGCCAGATAATAAAAAGTAGCAAGGATTCAAGTAAAACTCTCATGATTAAAATGTGAAAAAGAAAAGTGTAGGAAGCATAAAAATAACTATAAGTGCTAATCTTTGTATATATGGTGAAACCATATGGAACTGATCAGCCATAGAGTGATTTTTCTCACCACATTGCCCTCAACATGCCAGTCTTTGAAGTGACACTGCTGCTAGGGATGTGTGAGAATTGACACAATACATGAATATTCCTGAATAAACTGACCATGTATATAGAATTACTTATAAATATCCCTCCCTGCTTCACCCATTGTGCTGAGGTGTGTTACCTACTGATTTTCTGCTTTAGTAAACATTACTGAAGTTTAGTGTGAAATGATTAGGAAGATTGAAGAGATAGCATAAAATTAATTAAAATGGTGTTGGAGAACTGCTTGAACAAAATGTATAGCCCAAATGACAAATAGAGTCAAAATTATTAAAATTTTAATAAAACACAAATGAGAAAAACATTTTAAGTAGAGAAGAATTGGTACAATTAATAACTAAATGGGACACTTTTTTAATTTGTTTGTGATTATAACTAGGATTTGGTTAAATATGAGATAATGTATTTCCAAATTTGGTTTAAAAGAAAATAAAGTTCTAAACAAAATTTCTTATTTTTTCTCTACTTACTATAAAATACTGGTCAAGATTTTCAAAGTATTTATTTGATAAGATTTCTTTCTTTCTATACACAGTAATTCTCAGATAATGTTTGTAATTATTTTCTCCAGTAACCTTTACTACCATTTCAGACAGCAGCAGATTTAGGAAACATTTCTAATGATGTGTGAGAGCTAGGAATCATCATAGAAATAAGAATTGCTTTCAGATAAATGAAAGAAGAGTTCTATTGAAAGAGGGATAGAGTTGGTATTCACTGAGATGTGACTCTGTGACTTAAACTCCCAGAGGTTTTCCAGGGAATGGAGCTAGAGTGAAAATACCCAGAGAATTGGGAGGAACCTTTGTACAAATAGTTCCTTCCATGGAGAAACACAAAAATATTCAAACTGTTGCATTGTAGTGTCATTGTGTGACATTAGAAGTGCAAAATCAATGTTCTTCATCTTTTCCTGGACTCAGAGGAGAGAGGGTCGGGGGAATTTACTTAGAAATTAGGGGAAAACAAACTAAAGAGACCAAACCAGCAAAATTCAAAATTTAAGCCTTGTGGACTTGGACAAGCATATTTTTAGCTGAAAATTAGAGAAGCCTGAGGACTAGACATGGATGTGGATACTCAAAATGGCAGTGGCATGAAGAGATGACCACAGAGGGCCAGCTAGGATCCATCATCTAAGAGGACTACATCTTGGACACATGTACCAAATGCCAAATGTAAGGCAAGGACTTACACTTAAATGCAACCATAAAAGGAGAGAGATGAAGTTGGGAAAAATTCTAAACTGATGGGTTTAATTTGAACTAACCAAAGAAATCTTGAAATGACTGTATATAACTGTCTAAGTTAGGTTTTCTTGGAATTTACAAAGAGAAACTAGGTGGATATATTTTTTTAATTAGTGAATTTTGGAATTGGAAATATATCTTCTTTCCCATTGCTTCTTTTTAACAGACTCAACATGTTGATTTTCTCTATGAAATCAGCCTCTGGTAGGTGGCTAGCCTAGAGCACTGCATCAACCTGACAGTTGACTTTTGGGAATTTAAATGTGACCTCAGAGCATCAATAGAGAAAGTGGGAAGGGGAATTTTTGTTTTACTCCATATGGGTCCTCCTTGACCCAGAAGTTATCAATGAAAATCTTCTCAGTGTTCTATTATTTAAGGAGATGAGAAAACTGATGTTTTCATTACTGATGTATATACTTCCTTAAAAAATAAGGAGATCACTGCTTTTACAGATCACTGCTTCTATATAGCTGGGTCTAAATATGTACATGGTGAGAGAATAATTAGAAAGTAATTCTTTTATGATGTCACATTAAGATCATTCAGTCCTATTCACATGCTATACTTTCAGGGTTTGCAATGATGAAAAGAAAAAAAATAAGAATTACTTAAAATAAGTCATTTCCACAATTCAACAAGAATATTCTTCCTCATATCTATATATATTATACCTTTTCCTCACTTCCTCTCAGAAAGGGGCAAGAGAAGTTTTGACCGACATACCGACAAGGAAGCTCCTCAAATTTTACATGAGGTTTCACTGTTTGTCTAGAACTTTATGTATCTGCTGTGTGTATGTTTTATATATATATACACACATATACATATACACACACCCACACAAGTGTAGAGGTATGTATGTGTACACATACACATGAGTAGATAAAACTCTCTAAAATAATATCTTCTCTTGAAGATTGACATTCTGTATTTAATTATTTAATTCTTTGAGTTCAATTTTGAATTACAGTTCACTTTTATTTGACACATTTATTTCTGCACTACATATAAAACTAAATAAAATGTGTTGCCCTAAAATGCCATTGTAAGTACTAGTTTGGTTTCGTCTTTTGGGTACAGTTCATCACTGAAGCTGCACAGTCCATGAGCTTGGAAGCATCATAAGTTGATTCTTAAATAGGTTCAAAGGCAGCTTTTGATTTTTGTTTTCGTCTCTTAAGATTCAGCAGTTATTCCTTTCTGTGATTTTTCACCCTTTACATTTTGCTTCACAATTTGATTGCATTATAATTTAATTATTTACCTGCAATTTGTGCTTATTTTCTGCCATTCTGCTTGAAAGTTATTGCTTCATTTATAACATTAAGCTTCATAAATGCCATTTGTTTCAAACTTTCTCAAGATTACTTTTTCTTCAGAATTTTTCTCAAGACACTTATTACTTCTGTATTTCTCAGGCTATAAATGAAAGGATTTAATACAGGAACTATTATTGTAAACAAGACACCAGCAGGAATATCTTTATCTCCTTCTTCAAGTAAATTTGGTCTAATATACATGAAGAAAATAG
This sequence comes from Marmota flaviventris, assembly GCF_047511675.1. NCBI lineage: Eukaryota > Metazoa > Chordata > Mammalia > Rodentia > Sciuridae > Marmota > Marmota flaviventris. The sequence goes on from NC_092505.1 coordinate 79,551,553, forward strand.
ATCCATAGAATAATGAAACTGACAAAAAATGTGAGGCACAGGTGGAAAAGGCTTTAACCCTTCCTTCTTTAGATTTCATTTTGAAAATTGTAAAAACAATGTACACATAAGAAACTAAGACACTACCTATAGTGAAGACTTCAATAGAACCTGCAAAGACAAAGAGCACAAGTTCATTGACATATGGGTCAACACAGGAGAGTCTGTACAAAGGAAGAATATCACAGTAAAAGTGGTTGATTTGATGAGACCCACAGAAAGCTAACCTAAAGAGTAGACCTACATGAATCATGGAGTGCAGGTTTCCAGCTATGAAGGCTCCTGTGGTCATCTGAACACAGAGTTTCTTTGACATCATGGTGTGATACTGCAGAGGACTGCATATGGCCACATAGCGGTCATAGGCCATTGCTGCCAGAAGAAAGCAGTCTGCAGTTTCCACAGTGCAAAGAATATAAAATTGTATAATACATTCATGAAGGGAGATCCTTCTGTCCTCAGAAAAGAAGTTCTCTAACATCTTAGGAGTGATAGCACAGGCACAACAGGAATCCACAAGAGCCAGGTTGCCCAGAAAGATGTACATTGGTGTGTGAAGTTGACGCTGTTTAAAAATCAAGGCCACCAACCCTAGATTCCCCACCATGGTGATCAGATAGATGGTCAAGAACATCACAAATAGAAGGGCCTTCAGGTCTGGGTGATCTGTAAATCCTGTGAGGACAAACTCATTTTTTATGGTGTGATTTTCTTTAATCATTCCTGACTTCTGAGAAAAAAAATGTGGGAAATAAGGTGTTAGTTTATGATGAGCCCCAAACACTATTGAGCCTTCTTTGGTTCAAAGGAAGAGAAGCATCTTTCATAATAGTACCACATTTCACCTGGACTTTGGTGAGTGCCTAGTTCTGAGGAAGAATCCATGTTTCCAGTCTAAAACTCCTTTGTTCACTTACTGAACATTTTCCCAGCCTATTTTCAAGGAAATTTATGATTGAATGCATAAAGATGCCTTTGAATTCTTGAGAAACATAGTCAGGACAAAATGCTTCTTTATAATGGTTGGGTAAAGATAATTCATAATTTAAGTGTCAGCAATTTGTATTAGCATTCCTAAGTTCAATGACTATATATGTGGTGATTAACAATGTTGTTTAAAAGACTATTGTTGTCCACCAATTTTTGTAGCACCATTGTTCACAATAGCCAAAAAGTGTAAATGACCCAAATATTCATGGATTGATGAATGTATAAAGCATGCTATACACATATGATGAAGTAGTCAGTCTGCAATACAAATGAAAATTTGACACTTGTCACAACCTAGATGAAATTTGAAGACATTATGCTAAGTGAAATAAAACTGAAACAAAAGGAGTATCACACACACACACACACACACACACACACACACATATAGTATTAAGACACTACCTAGCATGAAAATTTCAGTGGAAACTGTAAGGACAAAGAGTACAAGTTTATTGACATATGGGTCATTATATATATATATATATATAATATATATATTATATATATATAAATATATATATAATATATATAATATATATAATATATATATAAATATTATATATATAAATATATATATATTTATTTATATATATTATTGATTTACTTAAGAGTTTTGGTTTTCTAATTATAAGGATAATAGTAAAATAATAGTAGAGAATTGAAAGAAGAGTAAAACATAAAAAAGAAAAAATGATGTACAATTTCATGAAACAAGCAAAACAGTATTAACATTTTGATGTGTTCCCATACAATTTTTCTTTTACCATCATACATAAATATTTATTTGAAACTTAGGATTATTCTGTATATAAATCTTTCTCTTTTTGTCTATTTTATCATTTCATTAAATATTCTAGGTAAACACACACACACACACACACACACACACACACACACACACATATATATATATATATATATATATATATATATATATATATATATATATATAATTATGAGTTGCCCAGAGTATGTGACTTTATAGAAACAGAATGAAGAATGGTAGTTGCCAAGGAGAGGGAGGAGTAGAACTATTGTTCCATAGTTTCAGCTTGAGAAGATAGAAAAGGTCTGGAGATGAATGAGGATGGTGATTTGGTGGTTGCATAATAATATGAATGCACTAAAAATTTCCTACAAATTTTAAACAATTTTATTTGTATTTTCTGATAATTTACTATCTTCATTACCAGTGGAGTCCATGCTTTATAATGCTATTGGAAGTGGGGTAGGTGGGAAGAGCAATGTAAATTGAGAAAGTGAGATTAAAGAAAGGAGAGGAAAGACAAAAAATGCTTTTTGTTATCATAAAATAACTTCCAGGTTATTTATAATACCATTTGTGCATGCAAAGTAAAATTATTCATATTTCCATGTGCATAAAAAATTTATTTTTTGGAAAAATATTGAAAAAATCTTAAGGGTTAGAAAGAAAAAAATTTTTCAATTTTGCAACCATATGTCAAAAATCATGTATAAAATCAAACGTCAAACACAAATTGAGAGATTATTTGTAATGCATAAGATAGTGTTTCTATAGTTTTATTCTATGAAGAGTCTATGCAAATAATAAGAATAATCACTAGAAGGTAGGTAAAGGATAAGATCTCAAAAGAAAATTTCTTTTATCCAATTAAGAATGTTTAGCTTCAGTGAAATATCATTTGAAACAGCCATGAAGCTTGCTTACCAAGAGTTTAAAGAAACATTTTTTAAAGAAATGATAATTTATAGTGCTGTGTAGAATACAGTGAAATGGAATCCTGTTTGCATTCCTGATAAGGACTGCTATTTCATAAATTGAATAAAATAGTGCAATTATGGTCAAATAATTTGGTATTATTTGAAGGAAACTCCTAAAAGTTCACAACTATTGACCAATGAGAAAAAGTCTTTTAGAATGAAATATATAGTTATGGTTATTACAATGTCACTTTGTAAAAAATTGAAAACACTTAAATAGTAACCACTTAGGATGATTAAGTAATTGTTAACCATCCATCTGAAGTTGTATTTTACAATCCTTAAATATTGTGTTTACTTAGAATTTTTAATGAAATGATAAAATAGACAAAAGAGAAAAATTTATATACAGAATAATCCTAAATTTCAAATAAACATTTATGTATGATGGTAAAAGAAAGATAGTATGGGAACACATCAAAATGTTAATACTAGTTTTGTTTGTTTAATGAAATTGTACATCATTTTTTAAATGTTTTACTCTTCTTTCAATTCTCTACTGTTATTTTACGATTATGTTTATAATTAGAAAACCAAAACTTTTAAGTAAATCAAATTGCATACTCTAAAGACTGCTATAGTTGTAAGTTGATAAGTCCACAAAAATCAGAGGAGAGCCAACAAATACTTTCTGCTTCTACAATTTTATAATGGTTAACATCGCAGTGCCTGATCTATTTCTATGAGTGTGGCATGAATTCTTAGAAATAATAATCATTTATTGACAACATTTCAGGTATCTCAACCATTCAGAAATATACTTACATCTTGCAGTAATGCATTCCTAATTTCATTTGCCCATGTGAAAAGCAATATCCTATGCACCAACTTTTAGTCTTTTGAACGCCAACGGTTCCCATGATCTCCAAGATTCTATGATGCTCACATTTATTAAAACTTCAGGATGTTTATTAAATAAACTTTCATTATTGACCCCATTGCACATGTCCAATAGACAAAGAATTCTAACATTTTGGAGAATGCTTTATTGCATTTTTTTAGTGACTGAGAATTATTTATTCATTGGCCTAATATTTATTGAATAACTGTTTAGTGCTTCCTAATTTCTTTATATGGTCAATTGACCCTCCTAAATGTTTCTAGATTGACAGTTTTCTAGTAGTCATTGACCATAACCACACTTCAAATTTAAGGAACATAGGAAAAGATATCTGGCAAGATATAGAATGTTTTCTTCTTCTTCATTAAAAAAATTATTGAATTTAAACTCTCAGATTATTTGGGGTTGATACATTTAAGGACAATATTTTCAAAGTGAACATTTGAAGTCTATATAATTTGAGTTGTTTTTCATTAAATGCCTTACTTACATTTTCCAATTTGAATTCACATGAAATAATTGATCAAATAGAAATAAGTTTTGTATTGACATTTTATTTTCCTAAGAATCAAAATGGAAAATAGAAACCTCCCTAAAATTATTTTGGAGATTTAGAGGACTGGATTGAAAGTATATTTCTCAATAATCTAATTTGTTTAATGCATAGGAAATGACCAACACAAACGTTTAAAGTCTATTTCAATGTAGAGGCTAACAATCCATTTCATTTAATATACAAACCACATAACTTAAAGAAACTTTTAAAACTTGACGTATCCCATTGTTACTATAAAGTATGCTTTTATTTATTTTTTGGTATATTTAGGCTTTTCTTGAATTCAGAAATGATACAAATGAATAGTAGTCCTTTTCCTGGTGTTTACATAATACTTCAGATTAAAGGGAAGACATCAAGGATCTTAAAAAATAGAAAAATTAGAATTGTAAGGAAGAACTCCTAAAGAATGTAAAAAAATGTATGGTTTCAGTAGTTAGTGTTTCTAGCAAACAGAGTTTGAATTATTTCTCACCTGTATTTCCATGGCAAGTATTTTATAAAGACCAAATGATCACCTGATTAGTGTTAGTTTTTAAAGTAGCTCCAGCAGTAAACTTTTCTTTTGACATTTTTAGAAGAATATTTCTACAAACAAGTCAATTATATTTATGCCATTGGTAAAGAATGGTTTAAATGTTAAAAATAATTCTAAGGGGATTTACTTGGCATTGACATCAGAGCACAACCTTGGAGACCCAATGTTCTGATCATCACAGACATACTAAATTAGAAAAATTAAGTGTATCCTTTGAGACTTAATAAGGCAAACACCCATTTCCTAAAATTTTTAAGGGTTGTGCATTGGTTTTTCACTCATTTGATTTTGGATCATAATTTATCCTTACTCCCAATCTGAATACAAAATCCTAAGTGAAAAAAAATGTTTTTTTTTTTTTTTTTTTTTTTCACTCAGAAGTGGTTAGCAAAGGCTTCATGGAGGAAGTGAGAACTAAGGTATGATTGGTTGGTTGCCTCCCAGGGGATAAGGTGTGGTATGATCAGAGGTTGGAAAGAGCCACTTTTTGCGGGGAGGGGGTTTATATAAGTGCTTTCTTTCAGCAGCTCTTTCCTAATTTTATTTTTTTTAAATTTTTATTGTTGGTTGTTCAAAACATTACATAGTTCTTGATATATCATATTTCACACTTTGATTCAAGTGGGTTATGAACTCCCATTTTTACCCCGTATACAGATTGCAGAATCACATCAGTTACACATCCATTGATTTACATATTGCCATACTAGTGTCTGTTGTATTCTGCTGCCTTTCCTAACCTCTACTATCCCCCCTCCCCTCCCCTCCCCTCCCCTCTTCTCTCTACCCCCTCTACTGTCATTCATTTGTCCCCCTTGTATTATTTTTCCCTTTTCCCTCACTTCCTCTTGTATGTAATTTTGTATAACCCTGAGGGTCTCCTTCCATTTCCATGCAATTTCCCTTCTCTCTCCCTTTCCCTCCCACCTCTCATCCCTGTTTAATGTTAATCTTCTTCTCATGCTCTTCGTCCCTACTCTGTTCTTAGTTACTCTCCTTATATCAAAGAAGACATTTGGCATTTGTTTTTTAGGGATTGGCTAGCTTCACTTAGCATAATCTGCTCTAATGCCATCCATTTCCCTGCAAATTCTATGATTTTGTCATTTTCTAATGCAGAGTAATTTACAAAAATTGCATACATTGTGTATAATGTGAAGTTTTGACAATCTGTCAATTGTGGAATGGATGAATCTTGTTAATTATTACATGAATTGTCTCTTTTCTTGTGATGAGAACATCAAAAATCTACTCCCTTAGCAGTTTGCAAGAATACAATACATTATTATAAAATATATTCCCAATACTGCACAAGAAAATCAACTGAAATTATTCTTTTGATCTACCAGAGAATTTGTATCATTTGACTAATATCTCCACTGCCTCCTTTCCTTTCCAATTTCTCATCACCACAAGCCTTCCCCCTACCCTCTAATCCTGTCATCCCCATACTGGGGATTGAATTCAGGGGCACTGTTCCACAGAGTCACATCCCTAGCCCTTCTTTATTTTGAGATAGGGTATTGCTGAATTTATAGACTGGCCTCAAACTTGTGATCCTCTTGCCCCAGTCTCTAGAGCCTCCAGGATTATAGGTATGCACAATTGCATCTGTCTAACTTGTAGTCTGCTCTGTGAGTTCCACACTGAACAGGTTCTACATATGAGATCATGTGGTATTTGTCTTTCTGCTCCTGACTCACACCCACAACATAATGTTTGTTATTTTATTTTTTCCAGTTGCTTATGCGTTGAAACACTATTGGCTTTGTAAGTTGATTTTATAATCCTGCAACTTTACAGAATGAGTTCGATGGTTCTAGTAGTTTTATTGGTGGAGTCTTTAGGGTTTTCTATGTATAAGATTATGTTGTCCACAAACAGAGATAACTGCCCTTCTTTCCTTCTCTGAATGCCTTATTTGCTGTTCCTGATTGATGGCTCTAGCTAGAACTCCAGGCCACTATTACATAGAAGTGGTATAGGTGGACATTCTTGTATTGTTTTTTATCGTTGAAGAAAAGCTGTCAGCTTTTCACCGCTGAATATGATGTTACCTGAGGGCTTGTTATATATGGCCTTTATTAGGTTGAGGCTCAATACTTCTATACCTAAATTGTTGAGAGTTTTATCATGAAATATGTTGTCTTTTGTCAAATGCTTTCCCTTTATCTATAGATATGATCATATAATTTTTATTTGTCATTCTTTTAAGTGATATACTATATTTTTTGATTTATATGTTAATATTACTTGCATCCCAGGGCTAAATCTCATTTGATCATGGTGCATAATGTTTTCAAAGTGCTGAGTTCAGTTTGATAGTATTTTGTTGAGAATTTTTGTATTTGTGTTCAAGAAGGGTAGTGGCTTTATAATTTTATTTCCTCGTACTGACCTAGTATGGCTCTATAATTATGATAGTGTTGGCCCTGTAGAATTCATTTGGAAGTATGCCTTTCTGTTTAATCTTCTAAAAGAGTTGTAGAAGGATTGACATTAACTCTTTTAAGTGGCTTGGAAGAATTTATCATCAAAGTCATCAATTCTTGTTTTGTTTTTCTCCACAATTGTGAGTGTTCTGATTATTTATTCAATTTATTTATTCATTATTGAGCTCTTCAGATTTCATTTAATTTCTTCATGATTTAGTCTTGTTATATGTTTATAGAAATTTCTCCATTCTTTTAGGTTATCAAATTTGTTCACATTTAATTGTCCATAGTATTCTCTTTAGACTTCTGTGGTATCAGTGATAATATTTCCTCTTTCAATTTTAGTTTTATTTTTTTAAATTTTTCTCGCTTTTTCCAGATAAAACTGTTGATTTTGCTTATCTTGCCAAATTTTTGGTTTCATTAATGTTTTCTATTTATTTCTGGTCTTATTTTTTTCTTCCTTTGATCATAATGGGTTGAGTTTGTTTTTCTCATTCCTTGAGGTATAAAGTTAGGTTGCTTTTTTTTTGAGATCATCTTGTTTATCATTAAACTTCTCCCCTTAGAAATGCTTTTGCAGGGAAAGGAAGATGGCGGCGAGGGAGTGCATTACCCCCGTGTACCGCGTCACTGTGTGGGAGAATGACGAGTTAGAAAGGCTAAAAGCTATCTTGTTAGGAATTTCCAGCAAATTTCGGGTGCTCCAAAACCTAGAGGAAGGATTTACATCGCACGAGGATCAGCTACGGGGGCTCAAACACGAGAGATTTGTCCGCATGGAGGGTCACGCTGCTTATTCAGCAAATCGCCCCGCGGCTAGAGTCTGCGGCACGCGCTGGGAAACGAGGAGATAGCAACGCTGTGCAATCACCGTACTAAGTGCTGAATTCTGGGTTTGAGACGGGGAAGGAAGCGGTCCAATTCGGTTCTCCACACTGGTCAGACCACAGAGGAAGCCAGCGGCCACCATCTTGGAGAGCTGACGTCACCATCCCTGCTTTCGACTGATCGCAGCTCATTCAGCCATAGAACAGGTAATTTCAGGCTGCCATTTGCCTGCGGCTCGCAGACAACTTACTCAGGCTCAGTGCTAATTAACCCACGGAAACTGCTTCTTGGAGCCTGCTCCTATCAGAACATACACCGAGCACGGAGCGGCCGAACTCCGGCTCCCGGAACTGCTCTGGCCCAGGGCTAAAGAATCCGCGGAAACTGCTTCTCGGTCCGGGTCCTGCTGAATACTATGGAGGTAAATACCAACCAAGCCTTCATAGGCAGTGGCAACAGGACTGAGACGGGGCTTGTGAGGGCCGGTCAGGACTCACCCGGCAAGGGGAACGAAATGCTGCCATTCGCATGGGATTCCAACATGGCAGAGATCTGATGTCATCAGAAAGCGGCGGAGGAGAGAACTTCATCGATACCAGCGGCAACAGAAACAGTTGGTCTCCTGGTAAAGAAAGTGAGTCACAAACACCCGAGTCTCTCTCACTTTATCATCAAGCCAGAGGGGCAGAGCAGAGCCGCCGCCCGCGCCTGGAACAGGACCAGCGGCCCGCCGGTGTGACCCCAATTGGAGTAGGGGCAGAGCAGAGCCGCCACCCGCGTTCGCAAGGTAGGCAGACCTGCGACCGACCGGCAGGACAGGACCAGTGGTCTGCGGGTGTGGTAGGAGGGGCAGGGCAGAGCCGCTGCCCGCGCCTGCAAGGTAGGCAGGCCTGCGACAGACCGGCGGATCAGGCGCAGCGGCCTGCCAGTGTGGTACACACGTCACCCCAACTGGAGTAGGGGTAGAGCAGAGCCTTCGCCCGCGCCCGGATCAGGTCCAGCGGCCCGCCAGTGTGGTAGTCACGACACCCCAATTGGAGTAGGGGCAGAGCAAAGCCGCCACCCGCGCCTGAAAGGTAGGCAGATCTGCGACCGACCAGCAGAACAGGCCCAGTGGCCTGCCAGCGCGACAGACACGTCACCCCATTTGGAGTAGGGGTAGAGCAGAGCCGCCGCCCGTTCCCGCAAGGTAGGCAGACCTGCGACCGACCAGTGGAACAGGCCCAGCGGCCGGCTGGGGTGGTAGGCACGTCACCCCAATTGGAGTAGGAGCAGAGCAGAGCCTTCACCCGCGCCCGGAACAGGCCCAGCGGTCCGTGGGTGTGGTAGACAAGTCACACCAATTGGAGGAGGGGCAGAGCAGAGCCGCTGCCCGCGCCTGCAAGGTAGGCAGACCTGTGACCGACCGGCAGAACAGGCCCAGGGGTCAGCGGGCGTGTTAGACACGTCACACCAATTGGAGGAGGGGCAGAGCAGAGCCGCCGCCAGCGCCTGCAAGGTAGGCAGACCGCTGCCCGACCCTGCAAGGGAGACTTTTCAACTATACAAGAGCAATATAAATATATAGGGGGAAAAAATTTTCAAAAACACAACAGTTTCACCAAGCAGAAAGAAACGCAAGCAATATGAAAAGACAAGAAAAGAAAGGACCACAAGCAATGCAGGTCAACTCAACTTTAGAAGAGGTAACAGCTGCAGCAGATGGAATGTCAGATAAAGAATGCAGGATATACATGCTTCAGATGATCTGGAGTCTCAAGGAAGACATTAGACAGCAAAATCAGACAATGAAAGATCACTTTGACAATGAATTACACAAACAAATCCAGGCAGCAAAAGATCAACTATACAGGGAGATAGAGGTTATAAAAAACAAACAGAAATCCTAGAAATGCAGGAAGCAATAAACCAACTTAAAAACTCAGTTGAGAATACTACCAGCAGAGTAGAACACTTAGAAGATAGAGCATCAGACAATGAAGACAAAGTATTTCAACTTGAAAAGAACATAGACAGCTCAGCAAGACTGTTAAGAAACCATGAGCAGAACATCCAAGAAATATGGGATAACATCAAGAGACCAAATTTAAGAGTCATTGGGATACAGGAAGGGACAGAGTTTCAAACCAAAGGAATGAGCAATCTATTCAATGAAATAATACGAGAAAACTTCCCAGACTTGAAGAATGAGACAGAATCCCAAATCCTAGAAGCCTACAGGACGCCGAATGTGCAAAATCATAAGAGACCCACACCTAGACACATTATAATGAAGATGCCCAACATACAGAATAAGGAGAGAATTTTAAAAGCTACAAGAGAAAGGAAGCAGATCACATTTAGGGGTAAGCCAATCAGGATAACAGCTGATCTTTCAACACAGACTCTGAAAGCTAGAAGATCCTGGAATAACATATTTCAAACACTGAAAGAAAATGGGTTCCAACCAAGAATTGTGTATCCAGCGAAATTAAGATTCAGGATGGAAGATGAAATTAAAACCTTCCACGATAAACAAAAGTTTAAAGAATTCGCAGCTAGAAAACCATCTCTTCAAAACATCCTCGCCAAAGCATTACAGGAAGAGGAAATGGAAAATAACAATGAAAACCAACAGTGGGAGGTAGGACAGTAAAGGGGGGGGGGGGAATAATCAAAGAGGAAAACAAACCATGTTTAGTAACAGAAATAAACAAATATGGCTGGAAGAACAACCCATATCTCAATAATAACCCTAAATGTTAATGGCTTAAACTCACCAATCAAGAGACACAGGCTAGTAGAATGGATCACAAAACAAAACCCAACAATATGCTGCCTACAGGAGACGCATTTGATAGGAAAAGACATACATAGGCTGAAGGTGAAAGGTTGGGAAAAATCATATCACTCATATGGACTTCGGAAACAAGCAGGAGTGTCCATACTCATATCAAATAAAATAGATTTCAAGCCAAAGTTAATCAAAAGGGATAAAGAGGGACACTACATACTGCTTAAGGGAACCATACACCAACAAGACATAACAATCATAAATATATATGCCCCAAACAATGGTGCAGCTATGTTCATCAAACAAACTCTTCTCAAGTTCAAGAGTCTAATAGACCACCATACAATAATCATGGGAGACTTCAACACACCTCTCTCACCAATGGACAGATCTTCCAAACAAAAGTTGAATAAGGAAACTATAGAACTCAATAACACAATTAATAACCTAGACTTAATTGACATATATAGAATATACCACCCAACATCAAGCAGTTACACTTTTTTCTCAGCAGCACATGGATCCTTCTCAAAAATAGATCATATATTATGTCACAGGGCAACTCTTAGACAATATAAAGGAGTAGAGATAATGCCATGCATCTTATCTGATCATAATGGAATGAAACTGAAAATCAACGATAAAAGAAGGAAGGAAAAATCATGCATCACTTGGAGAATGATCAATAGGTTACTGAATGATCAATGGGTTATAGAAGACATCAAGGAGGAAATTAAAAAATTCTTAGAGATAAATGAAAACACAGACACAACATATCGGAATCTATGGGACACATTGAAAGCAGTTCTAAGAGGAAAATTCATTGCTTGGAGTTCATTCCTTAAAAAAGGAAAAACCAACAAATAAATGATCTCATACTTCATCTCAAAATCCTAGAAAAAGAAGAGCAAAACAACAGCAAAAGAAGTAGAAGGCAAGAAATAATGAAAATCAGAGCTGAAATTAATGAAATCGAAACAAAAGAAACAATTGAAAAAATTGACAAAACTAAAAGTTGGTTCTCTGAAAAAATAAACAAAATCGACAGACCCTTAGCCATGCTAGCGAAGAGAAGAAGAGAGAGAACTCAAATTACTAGCATACGGGATGAAAAAGGCAATATCACAACAGACACTTCAGAAATACAGAAGATAATCAAAAATTATTTTGAATACTTATACTCCAATAAATTAGAAGTTAGTGAAGGCATCAATAAATTTCTTAAGTCATATGATCTGCCCAGATTCAGTCAGGAGGATATAGACAACCTAAACAGACGAATATCAATTGAGGAAATAGAAGAAACCATCAAAAGACTACCAACTAAGAAAAGCCCAGGACCGGATGGGTATACAGCAGAGTTTTACAAAACCTTTAAAGAGGAACTAATACCAATACTTTTCAAGCTACTTCAGGAAATAGAAAATGAGGGAGAACTTCCAAATTCATTCTACGAGGCCAACATCACCCTGATACCTAAACCAGACAAAGACACTTCAAAGAAAGAAAACTACAGACCAATATCTCTAATGAACCTAGATGCAAAAATTCTCAATAAAATTCTGGTGAATCGGATACAAAAACATATCAAAAAAATTGTGCACCATGATCAAGTAGGATTCATCCCTGGGATGCAAGGCTGGTTCAATATATGGAAATCAATTATTCACCACATCAATAGACTTAACAATAAGAACCATATGATCATCTCGATAGATGCGGAAAAAGCATTCGACAAAGTACAGCATCCTTTATGTTCAAAACTCTAGAAAAACTAGGGATAACAGGAACATACCTCAATATTGTAAAAGCAATCTATGCTAAGCCTCAGGCTAGCATCATTCTGAATGGAGAAAAATTGAAGGCATTCTCTCTAAAATCTGGAACAAGACAGGGATGCCCTCTCTCACCACTTCTGTTCAACATAGTTCTCGAAACACTGGCCAGAGCAATTAGACAGACGAAAGAAATTAAAGGCATCAAAATAGGATAAGAAGAACTTAAATTATCACTATTTGCAGTTGACATGATATATACCTAGCAGACCCAAAAGGGTCTACAAAGTAACTATTAGAGCTAATAAATGAATTCAGCAAAGTGGCAGGATATAAAATCAACACGCATAAATCAAAGGCATTCCTGTATATCAGCGACAAATCCTCTGAAATGGAAATGAGGACAACCACTCCATTCACAATATCCTCAAAAAAATTAAAATACTTGGGAATCAACCTAACAAAAGAGGTGAAAGACTTATACAATGAAAACTACAGAACCCTAAAGAGAGAAATAGAAGAAGATCTTAGAAGATGGAAAAATATACCCTGTTCATGGATAGGCAGAACTAACATCATCAAAATGGCGATATTACCAAAAGTTCTCTATAGGTTTAATGCAATGCCAATCAAAATACCAACGGCATTTCTTGTAGAAATAGATAAAGCAATCATGAAATTCATATGGAAAAATAAAAGACCCAAAATAGCAAAAACAATGCTAAGCAGGAAGTGTGAATCAGGCGGTATAGCGATACCAGACTTCAAACTATACTACAGAGCAATAGTAACAAAAACAGCATGGTACTGGTACCAAAACAGGCGGGTGGACCAATGGTACAGAATAGAGGACACAGAAACCAATCCACAAAACTACAACTATCTTATATTTGATAAAGGGGCTAAAAGCATGCAGTGGAGGAAGGATAGCATCTTCAACAAATGGTGCTGGGAAAACTGGAAATCCATATGCAACAAAATGAAACTGAATCCCTTTCTCTCGCCATGCACAAAAGTTAATTCAAAATGGATCAAGGAGCTTGATATCAAATCAGAGACACGCCGTCTGATAGAAGAAAAAGTTGGCTACGATCTACAGTCGGTGGGGTCGGGCTCCAAATTCCTCAATAAGACACCCATAGCACAAAAGTTAATAACTAGAATCAACAAATGGGACTTACTTAAACTAAAAAGTTTTTTCTCAGCAAAAGAAACAATAAGAGAGGTAAATAGGGAGCCTACATCCTGGGAACAAATCTTTAGTCCTCACACTTCAGATAGAGCTCTAATATCCAGAGTATACAAAGAACTCAAAAAATTAGACAATAAGAGAACAAACAACCCAATCAACAAATGGGCCAAGGACCTGAACAGACACTTCTCAGAGGAGGACATACAATCAATCAACAAGTACATGAAAAAATGCTCACCATCTCTAGCAGTCAGAGAAATGCAAATCAAAACCACCCCAAGATACCATCTCACTCCAGTAAGATTGGCAGCCATTAGGAAGTCAAACAGCAACAAGTGCTGGTGAGGATGTGGGGAAAAGGGTACACTTGTACATTGCTGGTGGGACTGCAAATTGGTGCAGCCAATTTGGAAAGCAGTATGGAGATTTCTTGGAAAGCTGGGAATGGAGCCACCATTTGACCCAGCTATTCCCCTTCTCGGTCTATTCCCTAAAGACCTAAAAAGAGCATGCTACAGGGACACTGCTACATCGATGTTCATAGCAGCACAATTCACAATAGCAAGACTGTGGAACCAACCTATATGCCCTTCAATAGATGAATGGATAAAAAAAATGTGGCATTTATACACAATGGAGTATTACTCTGCATTAAAAAATGACAAAATCATAGAATTTGCAGGGAAATGGATGGCATTAGAGCAGATTATGCTAAGTGAAGCTAGCCAATCCCTAAAAACAAATGCCAAATGTCTTCTTTGATATAAGGAGAGTAACTGGGAACAGAGTAGGGACGAAGAGCATGAAAAGAAGATTAACATTAAACAGGGATGAGAGGTGGGAGGGAAAGGGAGAGAGAAGGGAAATTGCATGGAAATGGAAGGAGACCCTCAGGGTTATACAAAATTACATACAAGAGGAAGTGAGGGGAAAGGGAAAAATAATACAAGGGGGAGAAATGAATGACAGTAGAGGGGGTAGAGAGAGAAGAGGGGAGGGGAGGGGAGGGGAGGGGAGGGGGATAGTAGAGGATAGGAAAGGCAGCAGAATACAACAGACACTAGTATGGCAACATGTAAATCAATGGATGTGTAACTGATATGATTCTGCAATCTGTATACGGGGTAAAAATGGGAGTTCATAACCCACTTGAATCAAAGTGTGAAATATGATATGTCAAGAACTATGTAATGTTTTGAACAACCAACAATAAAAAATTAAAAAAAAAAAAGAAATGCTTTTGCAGCATCTTACAGGCTTTGGAATGCTGTATTTCCATTTTTAAATGTTTCAAGATATTTTAAAATTCTACTTTTGATTTATATTTTGGTCCATATGATTTTAGGACTGTGTTGTCTGATTTTCATATGTTTGTGTGTTTTCCTATTTTCTTCTTGTTATTGTTTTCTAGGTTCATTCTGTTGTGATTGGAAAGACACTTGCTGTTATTTCACACTTCTTGAATTTGTTAGGACTGTTTTGTGGCTTAACATATGGTCTATCTTTGAGAATATTTCACATGCGATTGAGAGGAATTTTTGTGTATAATGCTGTTATTGGAATATTCTGTGTATGTCTGTTAGATACATGTGGTCTATAATGTTGTTCTATTTCACTGTTTCCTTATTGAATTTTTTTCCAGATGATCTGTCCATTGTTAAAAATGGGGTATTGAAGTCCCCTACTATTATTGTATTGCATTCTGTTATTTCAGTTCCATTAATATTTAGGTTCTCTGATGTATACACATATATTTGCAATCATATCTTTTTTGTTAAAATGACCATTTTATCATTGTGTAATGATTTTCTTTGTCTCTTGTGTCATGTTTTGACATAAACTCTATTTTGTTTGCTCAAAGTATATCCAAAATGCTATTTTATTATAATTGACCCATCTGCCTCATTTTCAACCTGTGGGTGTGCTAAAGTCAGTTTTGTGTATGGATCATATACTTGGATCTAGTTTTTCTAATCCATTCAGCTACTCTATGTCTTTTGATTGGAGCATTTGAATTGTCCGTGTTGAAAGTAATTATTATAAGAAAAGACTTACTAATTTCATTTTGTTAGTTATTTTCTGTACTTCATAGTACTTTTGTTATTTTTTTTTCACTTGATATCTTCCTTTGTGACTTGATTTTTCTTGTAGTAGCATACTTTAATTCCTATCTCTTTATTTTTTTCTTTGTGCTTACCATGAGACTTATGTGAAATGTACTCCATTTATAATGAATTATTTTTAGCTAATAACAACTTAACTTTAACCACATACAAGCCCCATAAATTTTATTTTCTCTTTCCCCCACCATTTATGTTGTCAAAGTTACATAGTTATTTTTTTCATATTTTTATATTCAAATCCAAAATTATAGCTGTAGTTATTTTCTAGTAATTTAATTTTATATTAGAGTTAAATTTATGTACTACTTTTAGAGTATAAGAGTATTCTGGATTTAACTATATTATTTTGCTTTTAGAATTTTCATTGAACATAATAATCATAACATATTTATGGCATATAGTGAGATAATTTAATATATGTATATAATGTATAATGTTCGAATCAGGGTAGTTGCATTTCTATATCCTTAAATATTTATCATCTCTTTTTGTTTAAGAAAACTTAAAACTATAATGTTAGCTTCCAAATGAGTTTTATACTTTCATATATTTTTCACATTTTTAGCTAGCATCCTTTCATTTCAACTTGAAGAACTCTCTTTAACATTTCTCATAAGGCAGGTGTAGAGATGATAAACCCTCTGAGTTTTCTTTTTCTTACTTTCCTTTATAAAGTCCTTATATCTTCTTCATTTCTGAAGAATAGTCTTTCTGGGTATAATATTTATGGTTGGCTGATTTTTAATGTCAGCACTTTGAATGTATCTCTCTCATAGCCTGCTATAATACTGAGAATGATACTAAGAAATCATGAATAGTCTTGTATGTAGCAATTTGCCTTCCTATTTCTGTACCTAAGTTCTAAGCTTGCATTTGACTTTAGAGAATTTAATTATAATGTGTCCTAAGGAAGATTTCTTTATATTTAAAGTATTTGTGGTTCATTCGGCTTTATGGATCTAGATGTTTATTTCACTCTCCAAGTTGGGAAGTTTTCTATCATTGTTCCTTTAAATAAGTTTTGTGTCCCTTTCTTTTTGTCTTCTCATTCCGGGTCTTCCACAATGGGTACATTGGTTTGCTTGATAATGTCCCTTAATTCCTGTAGGCTTTATTCACTCTTTTATTATTTTTGCTTTTTGTTCCTTTTCCTGGATTTGGATCTAGGAATGTTCCCTAAAGAGCTCATGTGTTAGTCAATGTAGTGATATTCAGAAATAAAAAGATTGAATTATGAGAGCTATCACCTCATCAGTAGATTAATTCATTTGATGGATTAATAATTTGATTGGAACTTTAGACAAATGGGTCATGTCATTGCTAGAGGAAGTAGGTCACTCGGTTGTAGTCTTCAACTATATCTGTTCCTAGTCCTCCTCTCTCTCTCTGCTGCCCTCCCCCAATGGCTGCCATGAGCTTAGTAACTTTTCTCCACTATATCTTTTTACTTTGATATTCTGCCTTTCTTTGGGCCCAGAGCAATGAAGTTTGATAGCCATATATCAAAGCTCTGAAATCATGAGCCCAAAATAAACTTTCCTCCTCTGAATTCTTCTTGTCAGGTATTTTTCACAGTAATGAAAACCTAATAACACATCGGGTAATCTTAAATGAACTGTCTTTGAGCTCACTGATTTCTTCTTTTGCTTGACTGGATATGCAGTTGAAGCTCTTTATGGAACTCTTCAGTGCAGCCATCTAAAGTTTGAGGATTTCTGCTTGGTTCTTTTATTGTTTCTATTTCTTTGTTATACTTCTCATTTTTGCATTTATTGCTTTCCTGATTGCATTTATTTGTTTATCTATGTTCTTTTGAATCTTTTTGAGTTTCTTTAAGATGATTATTTTGACATTTTTGTTTGGTAGTTTATAAATCTCCATTTCTTTATGATTAGTCATCGATGCTTTATTTTGTTTGTTTGTTGATGTCATGTTTCCCTGTTTATTCATTTCCCTGCTTATTCATACATTGGTGTTTGCACATTTGGAGAAGTGGTCATCTATTCCAGTCTTTATATTATGACTTAAATAAGAAATACCTTTTAGAAGTCAACAAGTTCAGATTGTGGTTGGAACATCTGGTGAAGTCCATGGATAGACTTGATGTTTGTATCTTTTGTAGTTTGATCTAGAGATAGTGTCCATTGAGTTAGGTGTGAATCCTGGGTCTATGAAGACTAGCCTGGATTCTGAGGTTGCAGGAGGTTGTCTCTATGAATGGCAGTTCTGGGTCCTGGGCTGCAGTTCCTGACCTTGTCTCTTGGGCTGTACTTGGGTTGGGCATGGAAAATGCACCTGCTGAAGATGGCCTAGAATCTGGAACTGTTGTGCTAGATTGTCACTGGATAGTTTCAAACCTAGAAATTTAGGGGTTTTGAGGTGAGCCTAAAGCCTGGGGTTGTGGAATTGGCCTAGAGGCTGAGTCCATGTGTACTGACCTGGAGTCTGAGGTTGTGGGGACCACACAAGCACAAAGGCTGACTGGAGGACTAGCGATACAGGAGCAGACCTGGTACTGGGAAAGTCCTGAAGATTTGGGCCATGGGGTTCAGTCTGGACTGGGATCTTCAGGGATTGGCCTGGTAAGATTTTGTACTATGTTCAGGTTTTGTGATCTTTCAAATGGTTTCCTTAGCTTTTTAAAAGATATTTTTCCTGCACGGATAGTTGCTCCAATAGATGTTTCTGCCAGGAAAAAAATGGCTAAAAATCCCTGTTCCATCATTTTGTTCTACCTCTCAGCTTTATCTTCTAACTCTTAAATCATTTTTTAAAAAATTTCTGCTATTGTAATTTAAGAATTTAGTACATTTTGGTATCCTAAATGTTACTTTCATTTAATCTCTTCTTATATTTTTGATGTCAGAATTTTCTATTTGATATGAATTATAGTTCTTTGAAGTTTTATTTTCTTACCTGATTTGTCTCTTTTCTTCAAAGTTCTTTGCTTCCGTTTCATTTCGATGAGACATCTGGAGCCTAACCCCAAGACTTTTGTGGGATTGGCTTGGCTATAAGAAATCTCTATGGCACTGAATTCTCCCCCTTCCAAATGCTTCTTTCTTTTTTTAAAAATTAAATTTATTCTTTTTAATTCTAGCTTGTTATATTTGACAGCAGAATGTATTACAGTTCAAATTACACATATAGAGCACATTTTTTCATATCTCTGGTTGTATACAAAGTATACTCACACCATTCATGTCTTCATATATGTACTTAGAGTAATGATGTTTATCTCATTCCACCATCTTTTTCTTACACCCCTTGTCCCCTCTCTCTCCTCCCTCCCCTTTGCTCTATCTAGAGTTCGTCTAATCTTCCCATGCTTCCCCTCCCAACCCCACAATAAGTAAGCCTCCTTATATCAGAGAAAACATTTGGCATTTGTTTTTTTTGGGATTGGCTAACTTAGCACTCTATTCTCCAACTCCATCCATTTTCCTGCAAATGTCATGATTTTATTCTCGTTTATTACTGAGTAGTATTCCATTGTATATATATATGCCACATTTTCTTTATTCATTCATCTACCGATGGGCATCTAGATTGGTTCTACAGTTTAGCTATTGTGAATTGTGCTGCTATAAACGTTGATGTGGCTGTGTTCCTGTAGTATGCTGTTTTTAAGTCCTTTGGGTATAGACAGAGGAGAGGGATAGCTGGGTCAAATGGTGGTTCCATTCCAAGTTTTCCAAGGAATCTCTATACTGCTTTCCATATTGACTGCACCATTTTGCAGTCCATTAACAATGTATGAGTGTGCTTTTTCCCCCACATCCTTGCCAACATTTATTGTTATTTGTATTCTTAATAGCTGCCATTCTGACTGGAGTGAGATGAAATCTTAGAGTAGTTTTGAATTGCATTTCTCTAATAGCTAGAGATGTTGAACATCGAAATGCTTCTTTCTTTTCCCTTCTATAAGAATTGTTACCAGGGGTAACAATGTGCACACTACATTGCATCTCATAGGCTATTTGTTTATAAATCCAGCCTGTGAAAATTAGTTTTGAGAGAGAAAGATTTGGCTTAAGAGGGAGAACATGTTATATCTTTCATGTCTGGTCTGGACCCTTGTCATGAGCCATCCATGGGCTGTATGTGTGAGCTATGTGCATTGGAGCTATAACAGGTCTGGTATTGTGTGTTGATTGGGCTGTGCAATGTAAGTGTGCCTTTCCTCTGTTCTGCCTGTGATCCCACACAGCACCTGAGATGGTTGTGATTTGCCAAGATGTCAATCAAACAAGACATCACAACACAAGACTCCAACTTTGAAACATTATCCCCTGCCTTATTTGGTGAAGAACATTCCATTGGATCTCCTTTGTGGGTCCCCCTCCCCTATAAAAATAAAGAGATTTCTGGTACATGCTCTCTTTTCAGCGCTGTCCAGGGTGGATGCTGACCCTAAGGTTGCAGAGCCATCCTATCCTCGACATGAAATTTACTTCTGTGTTGTGTGATTTCTTGCCATTTTCTTCACTTAATGTTGCAGCCACCTCTTTTGAACCCAGCTCATCTTGTCAGTGTGGGAAGTTGTTGAGAGACCCTTATAGTGAATTTGAGCCCTTTAATACAGTGATATAAGTGGCATAAATTAACATTTTCATGATGTACCTACTGAGACAGTGAGCACGAACCAATTGCTTATGGAATGACTCAAACAGATTGTAGGTATAAAAAAAGATGTTTCCTGATTATACCTAGTATTGGACTTAATATATTTGTTAAATAATATAGTATCTAATAAACCATTTTTTAATATTTCAAAAATATTTTATGTGAGTTAACATAAAATATCTTCTTGATTACAAATATTATTCTTTTAAGTTGATATTAGGTCTTATTTAATTTTTATTTCACCTGAGACCTCAGTGGTTCAATTGTAAATCTCAAAAACAGGTTGGCTGAATGAAAGAATGAGACTTACACATATGGACAAAAACAAAAATGAAGGAAAACATATTCTGATTTGATTAAGGATGTTTAAAAACATAAAACAGAGGAACAGTCAGGAAAACAAGAGAGTATTCATGTATTACAGTTAATCTTGGGTTAAAATAGGAACTGCCATTTATCTATTACTTTCCAGAAAATGTAAGAGGGGAGCACATGGAAGAATTTGCATTATCAACCTTAACTTTTCCTATTCAGCTTCATAAGGAAATGGTAAAAAGCAGCATAAACCAGAGATTGGCCCTAAGGGACTTTGAAAGACTAAAAAAGACTAGTATGTAAGAAACTAGTATGTAAGAAACTGCATGGTACTGGCTTAGGCACAGTAAAGAAGGAAAGATCCTTGTGTGAGTTGTAGGTTGTGTGTTTGCTTTTTAATAGTTTGATTAGTTAAGTAATAAAAATTTTACTTAAGAATATTTACAAATAGGTTGCTTTTGTTATAAGAGAGTTATAAATGAAATCATTACAAATATTTTTTAAAGTACATGTAAAATTCTCTTTGGAAAGTTTTTGAAAGTTGTTTATCCATCAGTCCAAGGTTTACAGGTAAAGTTATGAGGTAAAGTTTTGATGATACTAATAAAAGGTAAACTTTTGAAGAAAGATACAACCTCTTCTAAATGTGGCTCATGAAGTATAGAAGATCAAATGAAGTTATGAATATAACTATTAAATATATACACATAACATATTTTAAGTGCGATCCTTTTAAAATTTAATATATTTTAATATTTATTCTAATTTAATATATTTTAAAATTTATTCTAATTAGTTACACATTACAGTAGATTGCATTTTGATACAGCATACATAAATTGAGTATAAATTCTCATTCATGTGGCTGTACATTATGTGGAGTTACACAGGTTGTAATAATGTTCCATTCATTCTACTACCTTCCAACCCACATACCCCCTCCTCTCCCCTCTCTCTAGTCCAAAATACCTCTACTCCCCCCGCCACCTTATTATGAATTAGCATCCTCATATCAGAGAAAACATCTGGTCTTTGGATTAGGGGGATTTTCTTATTTTGCTTAGCATAATAGTCTCTAGGTGCATCCATTTATTGGCAAATGCCATAATTTCATTTTTCTTTAAGGCTAAGTAATATTCCATTGTGTATATGTACCAATTTCTTTATCCATTCATCTGTTGAAGGGTATCTAGGCTGATTCCATAGTTTAGCTATTATGAATTGGGCTGCTATAAATATTGATGTGGCTGCATCACTGTAGTATGCTGATTTTTAGTTCTTTGGGTATAAACTGAGGAGTGGGCTAGCTGGGTCAAATGGTGATTCTATTTCAAGGTTTCTGAGGAATCTCCATACTGTTTCCCATACTGGTTGAACCAATTTGCAGTCCCACCAGCAATGTATGAGTGTACCTTCTCCCCCACATCCTTGCCAACCTTTATTGTTACTTATATTCTTGATGATTGCCATTCTGACTGAAGTGAGATGGAATCTCAGTGAAGTTTTGATTTGAATTTCTCTAATTGCTAAAGATGTTGAGCATATTTTCATATATTTGTTGATTGATTATATTTCTTCTTCTGGGAGTTGTTTGTTCAGTTCCTTTACCAATTTATTAACTGGGTTATTTGGGTTTTTGGGGGTATTAAAATTTTTTAAGTTCTTTATATATCCTGGATATTAATGCTCCATCTGAGTGCACATAAAATATTTTAAAATAAAAATTGTTTATTTATTGTGTAAATTTGTTTGTATCATAGCATACCTCTTTTCCTCTCTTTTTTGCCACTGCATGTGATACAGATAGTTTTGTACATATTTTCTGAAGGACTGAATTAATCGAATCCAATATCAAGCCTATCCTTTAAAAAATAAATAGAAAATAACATGTACATTTAGTTAAAAGTTTGTTTAAATAAATAAATTGATAACTCAAAGTTATAGAAATAATTCAGGACTATATTAGTTTAAAAATTTTGAAAGACACATGGAATGGCAAATAAGAGGGTGGAATGAAGTTTTTATTTGCTCTGATACAAGAATAAGTTCATATTAAAACACATTTTTTCCCTACTCTGAAACACAGTCCCATCTAGATAGGTTAAAAATGTAATCTGAGAGTTATATTAAACTGAAGAATTTAAGTTTCAACAGTTTGTAGCTCTAGAATTATGACTTTAGAGAAGAATGGAAGACTGTCATTATATTCTGCTTCCCTAATGCTTCATCAATATCACTTATGATATTTAAATTTATGTCATGAGACACTGATAAAGTAGACTTGCCCCAAACAATGCCAATTTCAGAGCACTTTTTCTACACTGAATTGGAGACTAATTCCATCCCAAGAAGAAAGATCTGGAAGGGAGTTAAATGGCGAGTCTATAGATGAGTATGCAGAATAAATAAATATTCTCAGGGTCACCAAACTGCATACCAAGATAACCTGACAATTCATCCAGATAAGAGGAAATAGGTAGGATTCAAGTAAAACTCCAATAATTAAAATGTAAGAAGATAGATAGTGTTAGCAACATTAGAAATAACTACCAAGTAGTTCAAGTACTAATCTTTGCATATACAATGAAACAATATGACATTCACTGATCAGCCAAAGGGTGATTTTCACCACATAGCCCTCAAAATACCATTCTCTGAAGTGACAGTGCTGCTATGGATGTGTGAGAATTGTCATAATACATGAATATCCCTGACTAAACTGACCATGTATAGAATTACTTTGCTTTTAACTATCCCTCCCTGCTTCACCTTGGTATCTATCTTTACCTGTTTGAAATGTGCTGCCCACTGATTTTCAGCATTAATAGTAAACATTACAGAAATTTAGTAGTAAGTGATCTTTACAAAGATTGAACAGATATTTTGATGTTAATGAAAGTAGCATTGGAGAACTCCTTGGACAAAATGTACAATCCCATTAATAAATGGTCTGGTAGAGTTAGAACAACAAAGTGAGTAAAAAAACAAAGAAACACATGTAAGACGTTCAATAGAGAATAATTCATACCAAAAGGAATAAATGGAACCTTTGATAAAATTTGAGGAGCCTTTGAATATTTTTACAAACTTGACTCAATATTATTATTACTACTACTATCATTTCTTGACATTAAAATTTTTATCAAGTTACTATACTTTAATCTAGAAAATAATACTCAGGAAAATACTTGACACTTAATTCATTATTTTAATTTTTAAAATATTATTTTAATCCATTCATTATTTTAATCCATATTTGTTATTAAAATCATTGATTAAATACAAGATAAATATTTATTTCCATGTATTTTATTTTTATTTTCAAGAAACTAAAGTCCTAAATAAATCTCTGCTTTTCTCTACTTACTATAAAATATTGGTCAATATTTTAAAAGGATTGATTTTGTGAGTTTTTTTTCCTACTTATACCAATAACTCTCAGATAAATCCAGTCTATGATTCTATTCTGAGTAAGTACCTTTCCTACCATTTCAGACAGCAGCAAGAGCAGTGTGGATTTACTGCTAAATTAAGACGTGGAGGCCAGAGCAGGATGACAATGACAATCTAGGTATCATTCTGGGATTAAAGATTCAGTGAGTTAGAAACAATGGAACATCAGAGGGAAGAGGTGTTATTTGCTGGGATTGGACTCGGAGACTTAAATTCTCAGGGGGTATACTCTGAATGGAGATGGGTGACAGTGAAACATTTCCGAGAAATTTGGGGGATTATGAACAAGAGAGACCTCCTGTTAGGGACATGAAAACAAAACTCTGCATTTACTGGTATTATGTGTCGTCAGAAGAACAAAAATGATGCCCTTTGATTTCCTCTGGATCCAGAAGAGGGAGGTCAAGATATCTACTATGGTAGATAAATAACTTATATCCAATTTATGAATTTTACCTATGTGATCTCAGGTGGAAGGTTTTGATGCATCTAAATCATTAAGTTACAGTAGAGGTCATTTGTTTAAACTTTCTTGAGATTGTTATCTTTATCAGAATTTTTTGCAAGGCACTTTTTACTTCCTTATTTCTCAGGCTATAAATGAAAGGATTTAGTAAGGGAACTACTATTGTAAACAAAAGAGCAGCAGGTATATCTTTATCTCCTTCTTCAAGTAAATTTGGTCTAATATACATGAAGAAAAGAGATCCATAGAATAATGAAACAGATAAAAAGTGAGAGGCACAGGTGGAAAAAGCTTTAACCCTTCCTTCTTTAGATTTCATTTTGAAAATTGTAAAAACAATGTAGACATAAGAAATTAAGACACTACCTATAGTGAAGACTTGAATAGAGCCTGAAAAGACAAAGAGCACAAGTTCATTGACATATGGGTCAACACAGGAGAGTCTGTACAAAGGAAGAATATCACAGTAAAAGTGGTTGATTTGATGAGACCCACAGAAAGCTAACCTAAAGAGTAGACCTACATGAATCATGGAGTGCAGGTTTCCAGCTATGAAGGCTCCTGTGGTCATCTGAACACAGAGTTTCTTTGACATCATGGTGTGATACTGCAGAGGACTGCATATGGCCACATAGCGGTCATAGGCCATTGCTGCCAGAAGAAAGCAGTCTGCAGTTTCCACAGTGCAAAGAATATAAAATTGTATAATACATTCATGAAGGGAGATCCTTCTGTCCTCAGAAAAGAAGTTCTCTAACATCTTAGGAGTGATAGCACAGGCACAACAGGAATCCACAAGAGCCAGGTTGCCCAGAAAGATGTACATTGGTGTGTGAAGTTGACGCTGTTTAAAAATCAAGGCCACCAACCCTAGATTCCCCACCATGGTGATCAGATAGATGGTCAAGAACATCACAAATAGAAGGGCCTTCAGGTCTGGGTGATCTGTAAATCCTGTGAGGACAAACTCATTTTTCATGGTGTGATTTTCTTTAATCATTCCTGACTTCTGAGAAAAAAAATTGAGAAATAAGGTGTTAGTTTATGATGAGCCCCAAACACTATTGAGCCTTCTTTGGTTCAAAGGAAGAGAAGCATCTTTCATAATAGTACCACATTTCACCTGGACTTTGGTGAGTGCCTAGTTCTGAGGAAGAATCCATGTTTCCAGTCTAAAACTCCTTTGTTCACTTACTGAACATTTTCCCAGCCTATTTTCAAGGAAATTTATGATTAAGTGCATAAAGATGGCTTTGAATTCTTGAGAAACATAAACAGTGCAAAATGCTTCTTTAAAATGGTTGGGTAAAGCTTATTCATGTGTTATGTGTCAGAAGTTCATATTATGTTTCTAAAAAAGTTTAATGATAATATATGTATGGTGATTAAGAATATTGTTTAAGCTCAGTGGCGCATACCTGTAATCTGTAATCTTGGGAGGCTGAGGCAGGAGGATCTCGAATTCAAAGCCAGCCTCAGCAATGGTGAGGTGCTAAGCAACTCAGTGAGACCCTATCTCTAAATAAATACAAAATAGCGCTGGGGATGTGGCTCAGTGGTCAAATGGGCCTGAGTTCAATCCCTGGCACTCCCCCTGCAACAATGTTGTTTAAAAGATTATTGTTGTCCATCAGTGTTCATAGAATCATTGTTCATGGTAGCTAAAAGGTAGAAATGACCTAAATGTCCAAAGACAAATGAATGCATAAAATGTGGTATACATATAAAATCAAATATTCTTAAAAAAATAAAACTTTAATGCATTACTACATTGATGAACCTTCCTGCTAAGTGAAATAAGGCAGATACAAAGAAAACGTATTTTATGATTTCATTTATACAAGGCATAAGAGTAGGCATAAGAGTAAATTCATAGAAATAGAATACAAAGTGTTGATTTTCAGAGGAGGTGTGATGGGGAACTCTGTTTTAATGGTTACTGAGTTTCAATTTGGAAAGATGGGAAAGTTCTGGATATGAGCAATAGTGATATTTGTACTTATGACAATTACAAATGTAATTAATACCATTGAACTGTGCAGTCAAATATGGATAAAATGGCAAATTTTATGTTATATGTATTTTATCATTTTAATTTGCATGTTCTAAATAATGTATTATCTCTAATAGTATTGGAATACATGGTTAAAATTAAATGCTTTAGGGAAAAGGAGAGCTATTTAAAAGTGTTTAATACCAGGGTATGAGTAGGGAAAGTACAATAAATTAAAACAAGGAAGATGGAGATATAAAGGAAGAGGGAAAAGAAAGGGGGCTCTAAAAACCTTGTGAATTATTTATAATACCACTTATTAATGCAATGCTAAATTATTTATCTGTTCACGTACATAAAAAGCTTAAATGCTATTAAAAGAAATGTGAGATATTCTAAGAGTTTAAAATTGCTAAATTCATATATATTCAAAAATCTGAAAAAATTAAAATGTCAAATACAAATTTGGAGATTATTTGTAGTAACTAGACTATTTCTCTAGTTTTTTTCTAAACAAAGTTATAAAAACAAATAGGAATAATTAGTAGAAAATAGATTAATGGCAGAAACAAAACTCTCAAAGAAAAAGCAATTTTTTAATATACCAAAAATGTCTGCCTTCATTACTAATCAGAGAACTATCATTTCAAACAACTATGTGAGCTTATTTATTTTGCTTAATAATATAGCAAGATTAAAAAATGATAATATTCAATGTTCTCTGTAATGTAATGAAATTGAATTCTAATTGCTTTAATGGTTATCATAGATGTTGGAGGAAAAATTATTTGATAATGGATTAATGAAACTCTTAAATGTTTATCCTCTGAAAATGTTAAATCTTCCAGAAAGAAATAATCAGAAACTTAAGGTTCACATATAATTATGTCTACTGAAATCATATACAATATTGACTAAAGCAAAATACCTAAAGATCAGTATGAGTAAGCAAATGCTGATCATCCATATGACGGCATATTGTACAATCCTTAAAAATGATATAATAAATACAAAATACTATGTGAAAAACAAATCAAAGGGTTTTATATACAGAATAATTCTAATTTTCAAATAAGTAAGTACATATAAATATAAAAGTCATGAAAACACATGAAAATGTTAATGCTAATTTTCTATGTGATGAAAATAATAGATATTTTCCCTTTTTTGTATTTTCTTATTTCAGATTCCCTATAACTTCTATTACTGTTATAATCAGGAAACAAATTTTTATTCAAAAAATAAAATAGCATGCTCTTAGTCTCCTCGTTTTATAACTTGACAAGACCACAGTAATCATTGGGGACCTGGCTAATGTTTGCTGTGCTTTACAGTTATATAGAGCACAACATCACTGCTGTGAGAAAGGCCTTGACAGTTAGGAATAATAATAATTTACTGACAGTACTGCATTCATCTCAAATCATTCAGTAATATACTCACATATTATAGTAAGCATTCTTGAGGTCACTTTTTTTCTATGGAAAGCAATATCTCTTTGTTGTCAACTTTTACCCTTCTCAGAGTCAATGTATTTACATTTATTAAAATTTCAGGATGTTTTGAAAACTTCTTTTTTCTACTCCTTAGATATATCTTTATAGAATTCTTATCTATTGGGGAACATTTTATTTTGATTTAAATTACTTCAATTTAGGTACTTTGAGGATTATTATTCACTGACCTGACATTTATGGTATACCTGCTCTATTCTATCTGCATTTTTTTTAACCTCTCTGTTGCCTCTTTTAGATATTTCCAGGTGGATATTTATCTGGATGATGATTGATTCCAGCTATGCTCCAAATTTCAGGAACAGAGAAAAACTTTTTTTGTGGAGACATAGGACAATCTCTTTTTTGGTTTCCTGATAATATTGCTGACTTGTAAATCTCAGATTACTTGGGGATGAGAACTTTAAGAACATCACTGGGAAGAAAGATAACATTTATAATCTGTGCAATATAAATATTTTAAATTAAATGTTACCCTTGCCAGCTTTAAGTCACTTAACATAATGATTTCCTTCAGTTTTCCCAGTTGATTATAATTGATTAAACAGAAATAAATTTTACATTGATACTTTATCGCTCTAGGAATCCAAAGGGAAACTAGAATCCTCTGTAATATTACATTGAGAGTTTAAAAGACTGTATTGAAATGAAAGTCCTTGCTCATGTAATTTGTTTAGCATATGAGGAATGCCCTACACAAGACCTTTAAATTCTACTTCATGGTAGAGGCTATTAATCCATTTTATCATGTTGTAAGGTATATGGTAAACTATATTATTCAAAGAAGTTTCAAAAACTTTACTATTGCATTCTGTTATTATTGCCAAAATATATTCTAATTTATTTTTTTTTGTGTGTAAATTTAGGCTTATCTTAAATTCAGAAGTGAGGCAAATGAGTGACAATTATTTATTCAGTGATCTAGAGTACAGGGAAGAATCTTAAAAAATAAAAAAATTATAATTTCAAGGAAAAATTCTTGTAAATAACTTAGAGAAATAAATATTTCAGAGGTTAATATTTTAGCAAAAATATATATTAAATTCTTTCTTACCTGAATTTCCCTGATGAGAGTTTTAGAGGCAAGTTGGTCTCCTAATGTTAATTTTTAAAGCAGGTCCAGCAATAAAAATGTATCTTCTTAAACATTTAAGAGAATATTTCTGCAAAGAAGCCAATGATAATATTTATGTCATTGGTAGAACATGGTTAAAATACTCAAAATAATTCTAAAGGGATTTATTTGATATTGACATCAGAACACAACATGGGAGACCCAATCTTCTGAACATCCAAGGCATACTAAATTAGAATAATTAAATGTATCCCTTGAGATCTAGTGGGTAAGGCACATGCCCATTTCTAAACAAATGTTTTGATTTTAATTTGAGTTTATCCTATTTATCCTAGTCACCAATCTGAATATAAAATACCAAACATGAAGGAAAAGTTCCTAATGGATTGGTCAGCAAAGGCTTCATGGAGAAAGTGGTAATGGAATTAGGATTGGTTATTTCAGAGGGGAGAGGGCCTGGTATGAGTTGGAAACTATAACCTTTCTCATCTGTTTTTTTAAAATTAGTTCTTTTTAGTTGTATATGATAGTAGAGTCCATTTTGATTAAATTACATATGCATGGGATAAATCTCATCTTTTTTTTTTTAAATGACAAAACACAATTTCTGAAATCTTTGAAATTATTATTATTTTTTTTTTGGTCCTGGGGATTGAACCCAAGGTTGTTCAACCACTGAGTCACATCCCAGACCTTTTTATTTTATTTTTTTGAGATAAGATCTTGCTAAGTTGCTTAGGGCTTCTCTAAGTTGATGAGGCTGGCTTTGAATTTGTCATTCTTTTGCCTTAGGCTTCTGAGTTCCTGGAATTGCAAGCATGTGCCACCATGCTCAGTTGAAATTATAATATGTTTTTATCTTAAGCCTTGGTTACTAAAAAAATCTTTAAATCTGTTGCAAATCCAGAAACAGTTTATTGAAAGTTCAATATTTTTCCAATATTTGTAGTGTCATGACTCTTTAGTAACCATCAAAATCAAGTATCAATTTATTTGGTTAATTACTATGATAGGCAGCTTTCTGTCATTGTAACAGACACCTGAGAAAATCAACATATGAAGAGAAAAGATTTATTTTGTCTCATGATTTTGGTGGCTTCAGTCTATGGCTGTTTTGCTCTATTGCTCTTGGTCTCTAGTGAGGCAGCACATTGTGGCAGAAGCATGAGGCAGAGTAAAACTGCTATCTCATAGCTGCTATGCAAAAGAGAGGAGAGGATATGGTGGGATCACACCTTCCCTTTCACAGGCTGCCCCCAGTGACCAGCAGATATCTCACTAGTATCCACAGCTTAAAGGATCCATCACCTCCCAGTGGTGCCAAAGAACAAGACTTTATTGTCCATTTAAGATTCAAATGATAGCAATTACTTATCTTGACTTTCTGAAGTCTCCATCCTTTGGGTGTTCAGCAGTCTCCATGGACTATCCCTGACCAATGTGGGCTCTGTGGAAAGATTTGTGGGAATCCATGCAAATGATCATTTTTCATAATTTTCTTACACATTTATAAAACTTTTTGTACTTACTGAATTTTTAAAAAAATCCTCATATTAAGAACCACAAATCAGCTGTCATTTAGTAATGCACTTGTACAAAAAATACTGTATAGTGTCTATAGTATGCCATCACAAATATACATTCTATTTTTATACTACTGTATTATAGCTTAATATAGAAGATAAGGGAGTCAGATATAAATAAATACATGAATAAGAAAAATAAAAGAAAAAAGAAAAAATCAATAAGCCCTATACTGAAGTCAAAATAGGGTAATGTGATAAAGATTGATGGAGAGTTATTTTAAATCAGATAAATATGAAAACTCAGGTCTCGTAAGTTCTTGTGGTTCATCACGTGTACAAAGATCTGCCATCCCTTGAGTGTAAACTTTAATATTTGTCATTGTAGGCCATTGAGGTTTGGGGATTTTTACACAAGATTTCTGCTGCAGAAGTTAATTAAAGCAATCATGGAGAATGTTAAAAAAGTCTGTAGGAAAAGATGAGTAACAAGAAGCCAGTTATGGTGAATTGGGGAAGAATGTATTAAGTACAATGAGAGGTAGTGGAAATTTCTTAAGGCAGGTATAAGCTATGTATGTTTGTGAAATCCATAAATGCCAGGGAAAGTGGTGAGAGATGAATGGAAGGATTAATCTCATAGGATTTTAACAAAAAGTATGGAGCCTGCATTTTATTTTCAGATCCCTAAGAAACCTTGGGAGGATGTATTAATTTTCTGTTGCTGCTAAAATAAGTTATCACAAACTCAGGAGCTTAAAATAACACAGATTTATTATTATCTCACAGTTTTGGAAGTTATGTCTGAAATGGCGTCAATGAGCTAAAATCAAGGTGTGGACAAGGCATCATTTCTTGTGAAGACTCTTCTTGTTCTACAGATTGGTCTCATTCCTTGGTTCCTGGCCCCTTTCATCTTCACAGCTGGCCAGCTTCATCTTTCTCACATTGTATTCCTTTATTCCAACTCAACTGCTTCTGTCTTTAAAATGTAGTGTCATAATTAGGCCCACCTGGATACCTTCCCCATCAGGAAGCTGATAAGCCACTTTAATTCCATCTGCAACTTTCATTTTGTCATGCCACATATCATAACGTATTCATAGATTCTGCAGATTTGAATGAGGTTGTTTTTGGGTGGCCTTTATTCTGATTACCAAATGAAATTTTTAAAGTAGAAAAATGACATTATCATATTTACATTTTAAAAAGAAACATGCCCAGGAATGGAAATGGAGAGACCAGTTACTAGAATATTTTAGTAGTTCAGAAGTAGGGTGATAGTAGTATATATGGAGAAGCATAGGTGAATTCCGGTTATGATTGGGAGGATGATTCCACAGGCTTTTTTCATGATTTAGATTTGAGAGTGAGATTCAAGTGTGTAAAAGGAAGTCAACAATGAGATGTATAGTTTTTTCCTTTCCTTTTTTTACCCCCTAGGTATCTAAGGGCAAGGTGGTTGCGTCTATTGAACTGAAGGAGACAGGAGGAGGAATATTCTGAGAAATGAGAAGGTAGAAATATGAATTTGATTTTTTTTCATGCTGAGTTTGAAATGCCTATCAGTTATCTAAGTGAAGACACTGAAGAGGCAGTTGAATATAAAAGACTGAAGATTAGGAGTTATCAGCACAGATACTTAAAGTTTTGGAACTGAATGAACTATTTAAGGGAGAAAAATAAGGTAGAAAATAGAATGGTAACATGGAGAGCGGCCTCTGTGACTCTGTGGTTTAGAATAAACCAGATGGTCTGGCATTCAGGAGGCGTGGTAAGAGGAGAATTCAGTGGTATAAAAGTTACAGATGAGTTATGATGAGGAGGCCAGAATGCTAAATTATGGATCTTGAATTTTATGAAGTTGGCCCTGAATAAAATTTGTCAAAATACTAAACCCATCAATCTGAGTTTCAGAAAAACAACTTTGTGTGTGTCAAATAGACCTCAGACTGAATGTGATGAATGTTGTTGCTTTTTTTCCTAATCATATTTGATTCATTGATCAAGACTTGATAGTGATTATCACAACAGCAAACAAAATGCTAATAGCAATAATAATTCAAGGTAGTGTAAGGTATGTTTGCTTTGACTTCTCAGTGAACTGGCAAAGCAGTCATGTAAACAAGTAATTAGAATGTAAAGTGATAAAGTCTATATTATAATCATACATTCTAAACTATGGGAGGAACTGGTGGATTATAGCTTACTCTGCTTGGGGGTGTTAAAAACACTTTGAAAACATTGCCTTTTACATTAAAAAATAATACTAGCCTTAGAGAGCAAATCTCCATGTGTAAGGAGTCAAGGGACTTTATAGCTCTAATTTTTTTTCCTGAAATTCACTTTCCCTCTGGGGAGGTAGTCACTACTGCTATCCAAACCATGGGAACCATAAGAGGGACTTGCTGTATGATTCACATTCTCTATGGTCCGAACGAGAAGAGTAAGAGGGATCACTCATACATGTGTCTACGAGACTAGGGAATAATTACTGGAAAAGAGTAGTGACATACAAATAGAAGAGTAGTTCTCAATCCTTCCTCACTGAAAAAGCATATGGCAAGTGACATCCACTGTATGACCTACTCTCATAGGCCTCCCAAGTTATGAGTGTTTGCCCACTGACTATCGATGATTCTTCTTTATTTTCTCCCTTTCAAGGTAGCATATTATCATGCAGAACAGTGAGGATGATATATTGAGATAATCTGGAATCATTCTAGTTACTTTTTAAAGTAAGTCATGTTTAATCTGGTGTTTATTATTAATAATTCAATTGTGATGCATGTCATAACTGATTTTGGCAAATCAGGATATGGAAATAGCTTATGAAGGTTTCTGATCTTGATAATTTGTTTTATATGAGTGAGTTGCTCATCTTGTGCTAATGGGCCCCTATTGGGAGTCATCCCTATCTCTAAACCTACCTCTGAGAGAGAGATGCTGACTTTCCCCAGTCATGTGGAAGTTCAGCCATGGCTGAGCTCCAGAGACCCATTTCTAAGAACACAAAGAACAGAAGAGGAAGCCAGAGATCTGCTCCTATTTTCTTTTATGAGGGCTTAGCTCTTCTCTCATATCATCAACACTAAGAATGACCAACGCTTCAGATGAAATTCCAACCTGAACCACAAAATTATAAGCATATACTCAATAGTGCAATCATATTTTAAAATTAAGCTCAGAATTTATATAAGAAACATACACATAGAGGATTTTTTTATTTTGTTTTTTGGTGTTTTATTTTTGGTACTGGGGATTGAACTCATGGGCATTCTACCACTGAGCCACATCCCCAGCCCAGTTTTGTATTTTATTTAGAGACAGGTTCTTACCAATTTTCTTTTGCTGAGGCTGGCTTTAACTTGCGATCCTCTTGCCTCAGTCTTCCAAGATGCTGGTATTACAGGCATGCGCTGGGCAAGGATGTTTTATTATACATTACCCATGAGAATATATTTGTATGATATGTAGGCATTTTGTGAAAAAAAGATTGGAAAAGGAATGGCAAACAAAATGCCAGTGGCATGAAAGCTCTTGAGGTGTTGGAGGAATGGCATATATTCCCTAGGATGTCTGGAGCATTGGGTAGACTAGAGAGCTCAGTACTCATTATGTTTTGGGTAAATTACTCAGTGCTGATTTAGCTTTTCCATCCTCTGCATGAAATTAATATTGTATGGATGCTATTCATAATCAAAGAATTTCTCAGAAGTTCTAAAGTTATTTTGCATATGTCAGAGAGTATATTTTCATTTATTTTGACAGAGGAAGAGTCAGAATATTTCCTTAGGCAGACATAGAAAGTAAGATAAAAGAGTAGCACATTAAGCTGTGCTCAGTAGATAAATCTATAACTGGAGGTATAAAACTCATTTATTTTCACTTATATTTCCTTTCTTTTTCTTTTATGTATTCATACATTTATTTTATATCATTTTCCCCCAAATATATGGTGTCTATGTTATGCTAGCTACAATACTAGGCACCATGGTTAAGAAATAAACAAAAACAGATATGATATCTGCTATCTCATTTATAGAATTGGAGAGTGTTATGGTTTAGATATGGTTGGATCAGGCTTCTCTAAGTTTCATGCAGTATGTATGACTTTCATGCAGTATGTATGACTTTCATGCAGTATGCTGACTTTCCCCATTCATGTGGAAGTTCAGCTACGGCTGAACTCCAGAGACCCATTTCTAAGAACACAAAGAACAGAAGAGGAAGCTTGGTCCCCACTATGGCAATGTGGACAATAAAGAACCTTTAAGAGATGGGTCCTATTGGGAGGGCCTTAAACAACTGGGGGGAAATCTTCTCTCAGAAAGAATTTTTTAACTTTCATAGTATTTCGGAACTCTTCTCTCAAGGTGGCCATTATAAGATTGAGACTAACCTTGAATCCTCTGGATTCCTGTCTGGCTATCTTGCTCTTGCACATTCTCTTGCCATCTGCTATAAGGCCCCAGCCAAAAAGTATACTGATGGAGTTGCCCAATCTTGGACTTTGAAACACCAGAACCATAAATTAAATAAACCTCTTTATTTTACAAAGTAGTCTATTTCCAATATTTTTTATTATAATGAAAAGCTGACTAATATATCAGGAAAGGCATGAGATATAGATATTCTCCAAATAATCACTCTAATGAATGTGAGTGTATAAGTTCTTTAAAAATAAAGCAAGGTCATTGGAGATATGAGGCTCTAGAAGTGGTGAAACTTAGTCTGAAAACGCAGTATGTAGTGGTTAAGTCTGTGAGATTTGGAAACTATGATGTTTGATTTTTATTCTAATAAATAAATAAATTTATTTTTATGGTACTAGAGATCAGACCTTGGGCCTCGTGCATGTTAGGCAGGTCCCCTTCCACTGAGCTACATTCCTAGCCCAGGGTGCTTAATTTTGAATTTTGTCTGTTTTACTTTCTAGTTGATCTTGTGAAAATATTTAACTTCTATGTTCTTCAATTTCCTCATAAGAAAATATATATTATATATTACAATAGATTATATTCTGAAAATGAAGACTAAAAAAATTAGTTTTGAAGATTTGGTTCCTCTTTGTATGTGTAGCAATGGGAGACAGCCTAATACATAGTGAGTGTCCAATAATGCTATGTGCTCTCACCACTAGCACCACCATCATCATTGTCACTTGTGGTAGGTCAAATTTAGGGAGCTGACCCACTTCCTTAAATAAGTGATGACTGAGTTGAACTTTAGAGGCTGAAGAGGAGTGATCAGAAGGGTGGAGTAGATAAGTTTTGAGGAGAACAAATAAAGACCCTATTTCTGAAGGCAACATGGCAAGCTCAAGGTCCTGAAAAAGGATCAGTGAGGCAAAAAGAACCAGGGGAAGATGGTTCAAGGGATGGGGAGATATAAGTAGGAGACAGATAGCATAGGAGACTGTAGATTATATTAACAATTTGGGTTTTTATTCTAACAGCAATAAAAATCTATGGACAGTTTAAAGAAGCCTGACATGAAAAAAAAAGAAGCCTGACATGATCAGATTTTCATTTTGTAACTTAATTCTGGCTGAAGTATGAAGTAGGCAAAATCGGATGTAGACAGACCAACGTTTTATAGGCAAGAGATTATGGTAGCATGTATAAAGTGGTAGAAATAGGAGTGGAATGGACAAATTGGAGAAATATTAAAGCAGTAGTATGAGCAAAATTGTGTGCTATAATTGGATATAGGGTTCAGAGAAGGAGGATCTAAACTTTTGGTTATGCAGCAGAGTGTTGATGGCACTCATTGAAAATGGAAACATGGGAACAGGATCAGCTTGAGGAAAGAGGAGAGTAAGAAAGAAGTCTGATTTTTACTCATACTGAGTATGAAGTACTTCTGATATTTTTGAAAGAAGATGTCACAACAGCCAGGTTGTAGAACCAGCTTAGGTATCCTTCAAAAGAGGAATGGTAAAGAAAATGTGGAATATTTGCACAATAAAATTTTACTAAGTCATACTGACTAAAATTATGTCATCTGCAGGTAAATGGATGAAACTGGAGAACATCATGCTAAGTAAAATAAACCCAGAAAGTCAAGGGTTGAATGTTTACTCTCATATGTGAAAGGTAGAAAGAAATAAGTAGTTTTAAAAATGGAAGATCTCATAAAAGGGAAAACAGTGGCCTGGAGGAAGGAAATTGAGGGGGAAGGAGGAGGATGGGAATGGGGAGAAACTGTGGAATGAAATTGGCCAAACTATTCTATTTGCTTGTATGAATATATCACAAGGAATTCCACTTTTATGTACAACTATAATGTACCAATTAAAAAAAGATAATAGGAAGACCAATAGACCAGAGGAAGGGGACTGGGGGAGGAAGGAGGAGAGGGAAAAAGCTAATGCTGGGGATTGAAATGCAACAAATTATGTTATATGCTTTCATGAATATGTCCAGATGAATACCACTATTATGTATAATTATAATGCACTAATAAAATATAAAAAAATGAAAGTTAAAAAAATAAGGGAAACCAGTTGTGGGGGCATAGGGGGACATTTTGTACTATCTCTAACAACTCTGTAAATCAAACACTGTTCTAAAATACTCATGTTTCAAAACAAAAAATGAAA
This sequence comes from Marmota flaviventris, assembly GCF_047511675.1. Classification (NCBI taxonomy): domain Eukaryota; kingdom Metazoa; phylum Chordata; class Mammalia; order Rodentia; family Sciuridae; genus Marmota; species Marmota flaviventris. The sequence goes on from NC_092505.1 coordinate 79,588,961, forward strand.
TATAATTTAGAAGTACATGGACTCTACTATAGTAATAAATACAGGATATGCAAATCATTCATACTGAAAAAACAACAGAGATTGTATGTGTTTGGGACCAGGTGGAGAGGGCTGAGTGTATGCTTATGTGATGAGGCATAAAGATGTGTCAAACTGGCTACAAATGGAGTCTAAAACCTAGGGAGAGCAAATAGATAAGAAGGTCTAGAGTGACATTGTCAATAGAAATTAATGGAAGCCAAAAATATAATTTAGAATTTTCTAGTAACCACATTAAAAAGTAGTGCAAAGAAACATATCAAAACCATTTTAATATTAAATATGTGATTTAACTTAATATCCAAAATATTATTGTTTCAACATGTAATATATAAAAATTATTGATAAGCTATTTTATCTGTGCTCTTCACTTCAAGTATTTTAAGTATGATGTGCTTAAAGAATTTAAAGCACATAGTAATTCAGACTATATGCATTTTGATTATATAAAAGCCATATATTTGATGGCTACCTACTGGACAATTTGTCTGATAAGGAAGCTGAAGGGAGTGGTATAGAAAGAAAGAAGAGGGAAAAAATGGAGAAGAGGAGAGATAAGATATTACCCAAGAGTAAAGTATTTTTATTAAAAGTGAATAGTTAAAAGATTTAACTAACTTTAGACTTGCCATTGTAAAAGAGATTTTTTTCCCCAAAGATGTATAGTTCTGCCCTATTTTGACAAAAAGTGGATAGGCCTTACTGCCAACCCTTTTAGTTTATGTCTCATTTTTCTCGAGTTTTAGTATTAAAAAAATTTAAAAAGCAGTCTATGCCTGCTGCTTTCATTAACTCTCTTTAATTGCCTGCAACCTTGCTTAATTCCAATCATATCATAAAAACTTCATTATCCAGGTGGCCTACTCATCATGTTCAATTATCTTTCCATAACCTTTGTTGTCCTTGAGCTCTCTGGAAAACTGGACAGTTTAAACATTCATTTTTAAAACTGCTTCTCTTCATTTCAACATGAGCATTTGTTGAAGTTTCCTCTCTGACTGGATCTTAGGTATTAGAAAACAACAATTTGCAATGGCATATAGCTGGTTCTTAAAGAGAAAGGGAAATTACCTCATGTGTAGAGGAACTTTCCCTTCTGACTGGCTGTCACAGGATATAGGAGATGGGTCAGGAAGAGCATCCTTGAAGATGAGGCTACAGCATACTTTGGAGTTAACCAGATAATGGGAAGAAGAAAGAGACACACTATTCTAGTTTCTATACTCTGTTTACTGCTACAGTAAACAGAAGAATTGTGTTGAAGAATTGGTTCCCAATGCATCAATTTGCAGAGAAGAGGCTTTTAGTAAGTGATTGGATCATGAGGGCACTAACCCCATAGGAGAATTAATCCATTGATGATACATAATTTGATGGCATTATTGCAAACTGGTTGAAACTTTAAGAGAAAGTAGGCCACTGGGGATGTGTCCTTGAAGGATAGATCATGTTCCCACCCCTGTTCTTCTCTCTTTCTCTCTCTGCTTCCTGGCTGCCATGAGGACAGAAGCTTTCCTTCCACCATGACATTCTGTCTTACCTCAGACCCCAACAATGGAGCCCCTGATCATAGATGGAACCTTTGAAATCATGAGCCAAAATAAATCTTTCACCCTTTAGGTTTTTTTTCCAGGTAATTTGTGACAGTGATGAAAACTGACTAACATATTCACTAAAATATTCTTTCATGCCTTTATTAAAAATAGAGTGTCAATGGGCCACTAGGCACTGTGCACTGTGCTAGTCTCTTGGGATAGGCAGTGAGCAAGTCTAGCATAGTCTCTGCTCCCCTGGTGCTTATTGTTTGTAGTGGATAAAAACACATTTAAAAAATCATGATAACTATATTGTGAAGAAAAGTCTAGAAACATATAATTGGTGGACTTGCCTTAGTTTGGGCATGGGGACAGGGAAACCTTCCCAGGGGAATTAACTTAAAAGCTAAGGCTTTGAGATCAAATGAATTACAATAAGCATTTTGGACTTTCTTATTCCTTGGTTGGTCAATTGAGAGTTGTTTTACACTGTGTTTCAGAAGGTATCTGCTTCTTACAGATGCAACCTGTTCATTAAGACAATATTTATTTGTTTTCTTCCTTCCTTTGTCTCACTCTGCATCCTTCATGGTTCTTGGGGTTACCTCCCAGAGATCCCCCTCTTGGATCTCCATCTCAGTGTTTGCTTTTGGATGAGCTCAAATTAAGTGGGGGAACATCCAACATATTCTCTAGTATTGTTGCTCACATATTCTTATTCTAACCTTACTTGCCACACTGGCATGCTATCTCCTTAAGGTGAAGCTTTGGGTTTTTGTTCCTATTTAGCAATACTTAAAAGGCTTAAGTACTCTATAAAAGCAGCCATTTGTATTGTTGCTGAGTATTTTTTTTAGTTACTTTATTTACTTCACAATGTTTTATAAAAGAAAAGGTAAGGAATATTTATTTATTTATTGACCAAATTATTATGACTTGGTGGTTCTCAGAGGAAATTGCCAAAGGTGCTTGAAGGTCTTTCTCTGGAAGAGCCAAACCATTCCAAAGGTGAAGAATGCCAAGGTCCTTTGAGAAACAAACATTTGACATAGAATATCAAAGGGCAGGGCACCAGGGTGATTTTTCTAAGGTTGGATTGTTGTTTTTTTCTTTAATTAAATGTTGGCTATCAATTTACTAGGTTTTCTCTGATTCTTGTTCCCTCATATTATGAAAGTACAGTCCGTGAAGAACAGACTCCATCACTTCCTGCTAATGATGTCGCTGGCCCAAAGGGATGCCTCAGTACAAATGCTCTTCTCATTCTGTCACTTGGAAGGTTTCTTTACCAGAGATCTCTATTCCCTAATAATGCCCATTGTGCATTGTTTGCAAAGAAAGAAAACCTACTTGCAGTTATAGAACTTATTCAATTCCCAGTCTCCAAGGGCCAAACTTTTAATAAAGCCTCCAGTGAATATTCTGGTCTCCTAAACATTTCACAGGGTATTGTTAATTTACACAAATTACCTCAGATAATCAGTTAAAGTTAAAAGTAACAAAGCCATGCACAGATTTAATGATCCTCAGTGACTCTGATTTTTTTTCTAAGACTAGCAACCAAAGGAATCTTTAGTATTTTCTATTCTAAAGTTAAATTAAGAAAAGAAAAAAAAACCCTTTAAATTGTATTGTTTGCTATTTTGTATAGCAAAATATTGCTTTGTATCAGAATCTCATATATATGTGTGTAGATATGTGTATATATATATTAATATGTGTAAAGTATACAAAATAAATGAAGACAGCAGTCATACATGAAGACAGAAAAAGAATTGGAATTTGACACTTCTTTTGCAAGGAGTGGGGAAACATAATTTTTTCATGTTTTGTTTGCTTTTACTTCGCTTCCAGTTAGTATGAATGGAGTCTCCTTAACTCTTCTTCCTAGTTACCAGGGATCATTCAGCTCTCGGACCATTATCACTGAATGATAATGGTCTTAATTTTTAAGAATTTATCAAGCTTCAGTGATAAGCTTAAGCTTGATAAATTCTTAAAAATTAAGATGTTATACACATGACTTAGGTATAAAAATCTCATATGTGTCAATAAAGTTTTACCTACTTATTCACTTGTGTAATGTAACACACTTGAGATCAACCTTAGCTGTTTTCTATAGCACTTTCCTTCCTTTTGCATCTCCTCTGTTACCTCACTTTCTCTTCTTCTCATCTCATATCTATTACTGCTCATTTCCTCATCTTCTCCACATCATTCTCCACTTAGAGAAGCATTCTCTATTCTTTTTTCTCCTTTGTATTCCCACTGAGCCTCTTTTTCTCTTGGGTAGGTGTTTCTGAAATTCTTGGGTCATTAAACTTAATATTCAACTTTATCAGTCACCACACAAAGCTCCTGCAGAAGCTCTGATGCACCTGGGATCACAGCACTCCAAGAGAGGGTGAAGTGGGATGGCTAAGACTGGCCCTGATGTTTAGGAGAAAGAGCCCAGCCCCTCTTTTAACAAATGAGCAGCACAGTATCCACTATGTACATAACCATAGTAATGTTACCACTGCATTTTGAATATATGACAATTGTCATCAAGGTAAATGCTCTGATAGAGATGTAGAGAATTACTGTGCACATTATACTGTTTTTCATTTCAAGTTTCATAGTTTTTAAAAGGCAAAAATCAAGAAATACCAACATAAGCGCATAATCCAAATATAGAGTTGTTTATATGAAAGGAACAGATAAATGAATTAAAAATGGTCAGGTAAACTGGTCTTCCTCATTATAAATGTTAAGGTTTTAAGGGATTGAAGTTGTTGTAAATAAGCATATTGAATATTAATATATACTTAAAAAAGAGAATTAAGAGTATGGAATAATTTACTTCAACTCAAGAAAGAACATTTATAATAAGCAGACATAACTTTTTACTCAATGGTGAATAGCTGAAAACTTTCTAAGGTCAAAACAAGGTAAGGATATCCACTCCCACCACTTTTATTCAACATAGTGCTGGAAGTCCTAGCCATAGAATTAGGCAAGAGAAAGAAATAAAGATATCCAAATTGGAAAAGAGGAAGTTAAACTGAAACTGTTTGCAGATGGCATAATTTGGTACCTAGAAAACCACAAAGTCTTCATCAAAAAGCTTCTAGAACAAGTTAAATGAATACAGGAAAGTTGCAAGGTACAAGATCAACATACAAAAATCAATAGCACTGCCAAATGCTCATAGTAAATTATCTCAAATATAAATCAAGAAAGAAATCCTATTGATAATAGCTATGAAATAAATACCTCAATATAAATTAACCCCCAGATGTCAAGGATATACACAATGAAAATTATAAAACATTGATGAAAGAAATTGAAGCAGACACATAAAAAAATTGTTCATGGGTCAGAAGAATCAATATTGTCAAACATTTCCAAATTAGACAAAGCAATCTACAGATTCAATGCAATCTTCATCAAAATATCAATGAGTTTCTTCACAGAATTCCAAAGTAATCCTAAAATTTATATAAAACAATACCCTGAATTGCCAAACCATTTTGAGGTAAACAAAAAGTCTTATTGATTTGCTAGCAAAGGTCTGTGAGGATATAGGCCTTTTAAAAGAATACAAATATTACCAGTAGGTAAAATTAGTTAGTGTCTAATGGGTGTACTTGAGAGAGCCTTTGCTCTAGTTCCCAGGTTTGGAGTTTGTTTATTCTTGTGGGCATTTATATTCTTTGGAGCCGTGAAGGACAGAATAGCTTAGCCCGGAATTAAAAAAAAAAAAATGTTAGTTTTGTTTTCCCTGATGTTATGCAACATGAGTTGGGACGAAGGAGAAAAGAAAGAGAAAGAAAGAAAAAAGAGAAGAGAGAAAAAACATGTTAGTTTTTAAATAAATCACCTGAGGCTGAGCAGCAAGGATTATACTCAAAGCACAAAGTAGACTCAGGTTATAACTATAGATAACAAAATGAATCATACAACTCAAAAGACCCAGAAGAAATGATTTTGAAAGCTTCTATTATAGACTCAACACCTCATCACTTCCATCCTAAACAAAAAAGAAACATCAAGGAACCAGCTAAGCTTAATTAGGGAATTCAATTTGTCATAATCTGTCTCTACACAGCAAGTTCATACGTGTGCAGTATGAAGGAACTGGAAAAAGTTCTTGGTGGATGCTCAATCCAGAGGGAGGCAAGAGTGGAAAATCCCCCAGGAGAAGAGCTGCATCCATGGACAACAACAGTAAATTTGCTAAGAGCCGAGGCCGAGCCGCCAAGAAAAAAGCATCCCTTCAGTCTGGCCAGGAGGGTGCTGGCGACAGCCCTGGATCTCAGTTTTCCAAGTGGCCTGCGAGCCCTGGCTCCCACAGCAACGATGACTTCGATAACTGGAGTACCTTTCGCCCTCGAACTAGCTCTAATGCTAGTACTATTAGTGGGAGACTTTCTCCCATTATGACGGAACAAGATGATCTGGGAGATGGGGATGTGCATTCTCTGGTGTACCCACCATCTGCCTCAAAGATGGCTTCTACTCTGCCCAGTCTGTCTGAGATAAGCAATCCTGAAAACATGGAAAACCTTTTGGATAATCTCAATCTTCTGTCATCCCCAACGTCATTAACTGTTTCAACCCAGTCATCACCTGGCAGCATGATGCAGCAGACACCATGCTACTCGTTTGCACCACCAAGCACCAGTCTGAACTCACCCAGTCCAAACTACCAAAAATATACATATGGCCAGTCCAGCATGAGCCCTTTGTCCCAGATGCCTATGCAAACACTGCAGGACAACAAATCAAGCTATGGAGGATTGAATCAGTTTAACTGTGCACAGGGACTCTTGAAGGAGTTACTTACTTCTGATTCTCCTCCCCATAATGACATTATGTCATCAGTTGATCCTTGGGTGGCCCAACCCAACAGCAGGGTTCTGGGCCAGAATGTGATGTTGGGTCCTAATTCAGTCATGCCAGCCTATGGCAACCAGGCATCTCATAATAAAATGTTGAATCCCAGCTCCCATACCCACCCTGGACATGCCCAGCAAACATCTGCAGTTAATGGGCGTGCCCTGCCCCACACGGTGAACACCATGCCTCACACCTCGGGTATGAACCGCCTGACCCCAGTGAAGACACCTTTACAAGTGCCTCTGCCCCACCACATGCAGATGAGTGCCGTGGGTGGCTACTCCTCAGTGAGCAGCTGCAATGGCTATGGCAGGATGGGCGTTCTCCACCAGGAGAAGCTCCCCAGTGACTTGGACGGCATGTTTATTGAGCGCTTGGACTGTGACATGGAATCCATAATTCGGAACGACCTCATGGATGGAGATACCTTCCTTGGATTTTAACTTTGACAATGTGTTGCCCAACCAAAGCTTCCCGCACGGTGTCAAGACGACGACACACAGCTGGGTGTCAGGCTGAGTTAGTGAGCAGGCTACACTTATGAACGTACTTCAGATTGTCTGACAGCAGGAACTGAGAGAAGCAGTCCAAAGATGTCCTTCACCCCTCCTTTAGTTTTCTTGATTTAACACACACACACACACACACACACACAAATCCTTTTTTCCTTTCGTCAGACTTGGCAGCAAAGACACTTTTCCTGTACAGGATGTTTGCCCAGTGTTTGCAGGTTATGTGCTGCTGTAGATAAGGACTGTGCCATTGGAAATTTCATTACAATGAAGTGCCAAACTCACTACACCATATAATTGCAGAAAAGACTTTCAGATCCTGGTGTGCTTTCAAGTTTTGTATATAAGCAGTAGATACAGAATTGTATCTGTGTGTTTTTGGTTTGTTGTTGTTTTGTTTTTGTTTTTTGGAATATCCATTTGGTCCAAGGAAAGTTTATACTCTTTTTGTAATACTGTGATGGTCTCATGTCTTGATAAGTTGAACTTTTGTTTGTACCACCTGTGTTCTGCTGAAGTGATCACAAAGAACTAAGATCTTCATTCTCCACCTCCATTAAACAGCTTTGGACCTGTTCACATGCCACAGGATTCACATGAGAACCAAGTAGCCTGTTATCAATCTGCTGAATTAATGGACTTATCAAACTTTGGGGGGGAAATAGATTAAATGCCAGCCTTGTACAGGTCTTTTCTATTTTTTTTTGTTGTTGTTGTTTATTTTGTTATTTGCGAATTTGTACAAACACTTAAAATGGTTCTAATTTCCAGATAAATGATTTTTGATGTTATTGTTGCAACTTGAGATCATTTTTGGAATAGATATTGAACTGTAATGTTTTCTTAAAACTAGAGTCTACTTTGTTACATTGTCTGCTTGTAAATTTGTGGAATCACAGGTATTGGGGGCAGCACTCATGATTTTCATTTTGTATTTCTAACTGGATTAGTACTAATTTTATACGTGCTTAACTGGTTTGTACACTTGGGATGCTACTTGGTGATGTTTCTGACTAATCTTAAATCATTGTAATTAGTACCTGAATACTCAACGTTTCTGGCCCTGTTTGGGCAGGAAAGTGATGTATAGTTATGGACACTTACTTTGTGTTTTGTATTTAGAAGAACTTAATATATTTTTATGTATGTATTTTTAAGAAATTTCACCTTATCTTGCCCTGTGAACTATGTGTGCCACATAGTGTCCAGTCTTCTGATAGATGCCTGTGTGTGGCATCGTTGCAGTTACTCCGGGGAGGCCTCATAATGTTTGGAAATCAGAAGGGGCACCTGCATCTAAAAATAATACTCTTTTGTCAAATTTGGGGTTTCTTTTAGCTTAACCTTTTTGAGTTATGCTTAAGTAAAAATGTTCCTTATAACTGCTCTGATTTCGGTCCTGATGGTTGATTCTGTAGCTCTGTCTTGAGGAATCATGTCAGTCTTCACTCTGTCCCTTTCTCTTCTGTCCTGCAAAGTTGAAGGGAAGAAGTTTTAAAAGTGGGACTTAAGTGATTTTTTAGAATGCTTTATGTTCATAAGTACAAATGACAACCAGATGGAATAGAACTTGTTTAAAAATTGGGGCAATTAATTGGAAAACCATCTGTAAGCTGTATATTTGAATTTATTTTAAAAGCTTTAGTTTAAGTAAAGAATTTGACAATTTCTTCAGCCTTTAGCAACCTAAACTATAACTGTGAGCATTACGTTTTAATACTTTCCAGTTACCTGAATCTGATAGACTAGGTTAATTGGCTTCGCCTCCCATTTAGTCTGTTTTAAATCATGTAAATCATGTGGAAAGTCTGAAATCATCCCAGAAAGAGACAGGTGCACACAGTTTTCCTTTTGCTTTCTTGAGAAGGCTCTGGTTTCTGTGCACACAGCCTAAACCACCCTTGCTTTTTTCCTAGTATGTTAATTGCATCTTCATTGGCTTCATTTTTCCTGCACATTTAACAAGAACATATGTGTTCATGATCGATTTCCAGCAGTAGGCTGGCTCTGTTGTAAGCTTCCCACTGTGATTTTTACTGTTCCAAACACTCTAAGCAGCCACCCCTCTGACCATTTTCTGTTCGGGCACTCCAAAACATGGCTTGTTTTAGAAAGCTTAGTTTCCCCCAAGCAGAGCCTCCTGCATACATAATAGAACTTGTTGGTGTCGAAGAACTCGGGTGCTCATTTCTGTTCCTGTGTCTTCTCATTTTCCTTCCCTCACATACCATCGCTTCACCATTACAGAGGGAGCCTTGGCATTCATTGCAGAGGCATCTACAGCTGAAATCACTGTAAACTCTTACTACTTCGTAGAATGACTTTTGGAAGGTATTTCTTCCTCCTGAGTTTGTCCTGCTCACTCTACAACCCATGCCCCATTTTTCTTGGTGTTAAAGCCCAAATATAAATCCTGGACACCTCTCTGTGTACCGAAAGTCCAGGGAAAAGCATCTTGTCTATTTGGAAAGTAAACATCATGTGGCCTCCGGGAGTTCTTTTTCTGTAAGAATACTGACTTTCTGGAATAATTAGTATATTATTGTACATGATTGCTTTGTGAAATGTGCAAATGATATCACCTATGCAGCCTTGTTTGATTTATTTCCTCTGGTTTGTACTGTTATTAAAAGCATATTGTATTATAGAGCTATTCAGATATTTTAAATATAAAGATGTATTGTTTCTGTAATGTAGATGTATGGACTATATTTAGGTAATAGATGCATTACTTGGAAAGTTCTGCTTTGACAAACTGACAAAGTCTAGGTTAATTAGCAAATTGTATCTCAGTTAGCAGTAAATCAGTGGAACATGCCAAGAAAAGGATAAGGATACTTAAAATGGAAATAGTTCTCCAAAGGTGTACAATTTGGACTTGTTCAGCTGCTCAGTATATGTTACCAATATTCCCTCAGGCTCCCACCCCAAACTTGAAATTCTTCTAGTTCTTAAGAGTTCTTAATTTATAACTGATTTTAAAATTAGAAGTTTCTCTAGTGGTTTCAGTTTGGGAGTAATCATTCAGTTAAAAGTACAGTGTGGTTTATGCAAACAAATAGCTTGGCATTAAAATTGGCCTCTTCTTAAGGTGGGGCCCAGCCTGGCACTGTGGCCAGGGTGGCCATGTAAGTCCGGTCAGGATAGTCACGCCTTCCCGCATTTCCACATGAGTTTAGTAACAGTGCAGATTCCATGTCCCTGTTCTGATACCCTCTGAGAAGTGCCTGATGATGCTGATGTACTTACAGACACAAGAACAATTTTTGCTATAATTGTATAAAGCCATAAATGTACATAAATTATCTTAAAAAAAGAAAGCTTCTATTATAAATAAATAATTAAGGTCTGAGGAGCTACATATGTTTAATCTGATTTATACATTATCCAATATACATATGATTCCAAACCTCACCTGTCACCCCATTAACAAGTATAATTTATATGATCCTTTGAAAACAAATTTAAGTTAAATTTTAAAAACTGAAAAATAGAGCAATGTGCATTGCCATACATAACAGTTACTAAGTGGCAGGATGTAGATTCTAACACAAAGGAACATTTTAGAGGGAAACTAAAATGCCAGGAAAATTCAAAATGAAGAATTAAACTATTCAAAAAGTATTTGCATTTTGGTTCTAAGATGACAGAAATAGGAGCTATGAAGAGTTTAAATGGCCATAAAATTTTAACTCAAGTTTTCAGATAGTATCAGAACCTTGGTGAAATGAGTACCCAGCCTCCTAGTTAGTAGTTTTCATTCTGCATTACTCTCCTTGTCTGTATGTCATTAATATTTTTCTTGTACTGTGTGATCCTGATCAGTCTTTGAACATGCTCTATTATGTCTCATTAAAAAAAGCTTTTTATATACCATGTTGAAGTGACATTTACTCCAGGCATTTAAGGCTGATTTAATATTTAATTGCAGTAGATGATATCAAAAGATTAAAGAAGAATTATATAATCATATCAATAATGCAGAAAAAATACTTGATGAAATTCAATATAAATTTATGGTAAAAATTTAGCAAACTGGAAATAGAAGGGAAACTGTTTCTAGTCAATATGGAATAGCTATAAAAAATCTATAGCAAAGGTCCACTTCTAGAACTGCAGCATGAGAATTTCCATGGATCATTTCCCTGGTAGAATAAGCATGCATGGCAAAAATTTTATGTTAAGAAAATCCATTTTAATATCTTTGGGTATTGAGCTAAAGGCAAATAATGAAACATTCATTCAAGAAAATATACCAAAACCTGGTAAGGAGAATGAGAATCTCTTGCCTAGCCTTTGAATCACAACCTTCTCAGACATTGTGCCTTCCATATTACTTATTATCCATTCCAGGCAGATGTGGCCACAAATACAGAATTCTGTCCCCACCCCACCTCCTCTTTGAGGTTGTGTTACTTACCAGGAGTGTCCATCCTATAACATTTTTTATGTTCCTAGCTATGTGTTACAGATGCTAAATTTCAGATGAATATGGCCAAAAGTTTGGGGAATACCTTCTATCATCCAGTCCTTATACATAGGTTTAACTTTGGGCATGGCACAGTAAAAAGACTGGTGCCCTGGTCATTCTTGCCTTCTGTTGATTTATAAGGCAGCTGTTCCACATAGAAAGGACAGCTGAGAAGAGCAGAGCCTACTGTCTCTTCCCAGTGCTAACTCCTAAAGCAGAAGTGTTGCTTGGTGAGAATCACAGTTCCCACCTCCTAGTCTTACAATCTAGTCTCAAAGATGTTTCCTGGGGGGAAAGAAAGGTGTTAAGAACAGTGAGCATCAAAGGACTTCCTAAAAAACAGTAACCTTATTTGTCACTGAGTATAGAGAAACTCAAATCTAATAGTTATCTCACAACAAGTGAAGATTTTGATGAAAGGTAACTGAGTAGAGATTGGTGGCTGGTTGGCTCAAGAGAACCCAGGAGAGAGAATAGTATGAGGAGCCTGTCCGGGGTCCAAAGGAGCATCAAACATTGTCCTAAACACTATGCCTTCATATCTGAATTTAATTGAATATGACTATGGGACAAGTTATTCCCAGGATGTTGTATACAACAATGGAGGATCAGCCCCCATTTGTGGAACCTCATAGGGAGATATGATTAAAGAAAGAGATAATAGGACCTCTGCTAAAACCACAGTCATACCAGGTGACTATGTGCATGCTGCACACAAAGATTCACCCTCTAAAGAGCAGTATCTGAATTTTCACAGTGCAGGGGACACACACTTCACCTACAGAGTCCAGTGAGACAATAATAATAAACAATAGATGATATCAAGCCCCAAGGATGAGCAAGTGAGGATGCAGAGTGGACATTATGTATCATGTTTAAATGGCAAGTTTTAAACAATGAAAAAAATCATGAGAGAGGCAAAAAGTACGACCAATTCATCAGAAAAAGAAGCTGGTAATCCACAAGGCTTGTAAAAGCAATCAAATATTACATTTAATGGAAAAAGAATCTAAATAGCCACTATAAATTTTCACAGAACTAACAAAACTAGTATTAAATAAATAAGAGAAGGTCTAAAATTAATATTGCATCAAATAGAGGCCATCAATAAATAGAAAGTATACAAAAATGGAAATTTGAAGTGAAAAAATATACTAAGGGTGAAAAAATTCACTATAAGATCTCAACATATTTGGGCTGGGGCTGTAGCTCAGTGGTAGAGCACCCACCTCACACGTATGAGGCACTGGGTTTGATCCTCAGCACCACATAAAAATAAATAAAGATATAAAAAAAGAGCTCAACATATTTAAACAGACTGAATGAAGAATCAGTGAGCTTGAAAACATATCAATAGAGAATATACAATCCACACAACATAAAGAATGTTATGTTAGAATGTTGGTCTCAAAAAAATTCAAATTAAAGACTTTCTCAAATGTATTAGTCTGTGTTTTTTTTTTTTTGTTGTTGTTGTTAATAACTAACTTTCATCAGTAAGGTAATTTATAAGGAAAAAAGGCTTATTTTGGCTCAAAGTTCTGGTCCAAGGTTAAATAACTGAATGTGGTGATGACTTTTGCTGGCAGAGTCCTGAGGCAGCGTAAGACTTCACATAATAAATGGGAATGTGTGTTAGTGTGTCGTGTGTGTGTGTGTGTGCGCGTGCGTGTGTGTGTTTGTGTGTCTACATACCCTCAAGTCTCTCATCTCTTCTTATAAAGTCATTAATGTTCGGTTGTGGGGTCTCCACCATGATACCCTTTTCTAATCCCAGTTACTTCCCACAGACCACACTTCTATATGCTATTATCAGAATAAGTTTCTGTCTCTCTTAATAACCACAGGATGGGGAATTTAATTCCAACACATATTTCAGAGAAGACAAACCATTCAAACCATTGCACCAGATAAGCAAGATCTTCGAGAATTTGTGGCTAGCACACCTAGTTTAAAAGAAATACTGAGGGCTGGGGATGTGGCTCAAGCGGTAGCGTGCTCGCCTGGCATGCGTGTGGCCCAGGTTCGATCCTCAGCACCACATACAAACAAAGATGTTGTGTTCGCTGAAAACTGAAAAATAAATATTAATAAAACTCTCTCTCTCTCTCTCTCTCTCTCTCTCTCTCTTTAAAAAAAAAAAGAAATACTGATAGTAAGTAACCCAAGAAGTATTTCATTTACACATTTACACATGGATACACACATACACATACACAAACACTAGTGAAGGTAATTATATAATTATTAAACACTATTGAAAAGCATATGTCTCCTTTCATTCTATAACTTATTGAAATAGTCATTTATAATTTAATAGGTATATAATGTAATTTGCCAGTAATAGGAGAAAGGAGGTGGGCAGAAGAAAGAACATACTGGACTAAGGAAGTAACAATACAGTGTAAAGTAAAAATTACAACAATGTATATTTTAATAAGCAAATATTTATATGTATAAAAATATAACACCACAAAAGGGGAAAAAGTAAATGGAGCTATACAGCAGTGGCATTTCTACATATTACTATAATAAACCTAGTATAAATCTAAACTGATTGTTACTAAGATATCTTTCAAGTTTCAAAACTTGCAGAAATTAAATAGATATAAAAATCATTAATGAAGCATTAGAAAAATATCTGCTAATGCAAATTAAAGCAGTAAAGGGAGAATAGAGGAAAAAATACATGAGACATGCAGAACAATAAAACTAAAATGTAAGATATAATTTTAACTGTATTAATAACATTAAATGTGAACATATTGAATAATCCTATCAAAAGGTAAAGGTTGCAAGATTGGCCAAAAAAAAAATAGTAATCCCTCTATATCCTGGCTGTAAGAGACATGGTTTAGAACAAAAGATAGAAATAAATTGAAAGCAAAAGGATTGGAAACAGTATAATACACAGACAACAATCACAATTAAGGTGTAGTACTTATACTAGCAATAGACCAATTCAACTTTGAAACAAAAGACATGTCACTAGAAATGGAAAGGAACATTCTATAATAATAGAAGTTCAGTACATCAGGATGGTATGACCATCGTGATGACTATACATCCTATAACAGAGCAACATGACAAGCTGAAAGCAAAGAAGGGAGAAAAAAAAACAATTTGATAATCATAGCTGGAAATTTCAACACCCTGCTTTTGATAATGGATTATACACCTAGGCAGAAGACCAACAAGGAAATAAAAGATTTGAATTACACTAAGAAAAAAAAATTAGGCAAAATAGATATGTATAGGACACTCTAGCCAATAACAGAATATATGTTTTCTCAAATTCACATAGAATATTCTCCAAGATGCCAACTAAGAATCTTGTATCCAGCAAAATTAAGCTTTAGACTATATGTTAGTAAAAGCAAAACTCAATACACTTAAAAGGATAGAAATAATACAGACAATGCTTTTCTGACTATAATGAAATAAAATTAGAGATCGTCAGTGGAAATTATATTACGATACTAAATAATATGTGGAAATCCAACGGTATACCCTTAATTATGGTTCAAAGAACTAATCATAAAGGAAAGTTGACAACATACCTAGATGAATGCAAATTAACAAAACAAAAAGTTGACTCCTTTAAAAGATCAAGAAAATTGATAAACATTTAGCTAGACTACTGTAAAAGGATACAAATTATTAAATTTAAGAAGGAACATTACTATTTATGTTTCAGAAAAAAAACAGATGATAAAATAATATACACAAGTGTATGCTGACTAATCAGGTAAGCTCTGAAATCGATAAATTCAGAGAAAAACAGTAATTACAAAAACTGGTTCAAGATGAAATAGAAAATGTGCATCTACCCATAAAAGGTAAGAGATGGAATTTCTAATTTGACAAACTACCCAACAAAAGTGTTCAGGTCAATAGGACTTCTCCAGTGGCTTCTACCAAAGATTTTAAGAGTAAGCATTAATTCTTCATAAACTATTTTTAAAAATGTAGAGAAAGTGCTCTATCTGATGTACATGTGATAAAAATTTGCACCCATTCTGTAGGTTGTCTCTTCACCTCATAATTTCTTTTGTTGAGAAGAAATTTTCAGTTTGAACCCATCCCATTTATAGATTTTTGAATTTATTTCTGTGCTTTAAGAGTCTTGTTAAAGAAGTCAGGGCCTAATTTGACATGATGTAGATTTGGGCCTACTTTTTCCTCTATTAGGCACAGGGTCTTTGGTCTAATTCCTAGGTCCTTGATTCACTGTCAGTTGTGCCTGGTGAGAGATAGAGGCTTAATTTTATTTTGCTGCATATAGATTTCCAGTTTTCCCAGCACCATTTGTTGAAGAGGCTATCTTTCCTCTCATATATGTTTTTGGTGTGTTTGTCTAGTATGAGATAACTGAATTTATGTGGGTTTATCTGTGTGTCTTCTATCCTGTACCATTGGTCTACAAGTCTATTTTGGTGCCAATATCATGCCATTTTTGTTACTATTGCTCTGTAGGACAGTTTATGATCTGGTACTGTGATGCCACCTGCTTCACTCTTCTTGCTAAGGATTGCTTTAGCTATTCTGGGTCTCCTGTTTTACAGATGAATGTTATGATTTATGTTTTCTATTTCTATGAGAAATGCCATTGGGATTTTGATTGGAACTGTATTAAGTCTGTATAACGTTTTTGGTAGTATGGAAATAACACATGGCATTTAATAAGACTTTTTAAAATTACCCTGATATCACAAGGGAAAAAAAGGAACTTCAGAACTATATATGACATGGATATAAATTCAAAATTCTGAAAAGTTCCCATTTAACCAAATATTGTAATACTGTAACCACTGAGATTTAATCCAGAAAGGCAAAGAAATATTGCAAAGCTGAAGTTGAAGCATGTTATGGTTTGGATGTGAGGTGTTCCTGAAAAGCTAATGTGTGAGACAGTGCAAGAAGGTTCAGAGGAGAAATGATTGTTTTATGAGTCTTAACCCAATCAGTGAATTAATCCCCTGATAGGGATTAACTGAGTGGTAACTGAAGTGGTAGGGCTTGGCTGGAGGATATGGGAATTGGGACATGGCTTTGGGGTATATATTTGTATCCTAGCAAGTGGAGACTTCTCTCTCTGTTTCCTTATCACCATATGAGCTGCTTCCCTCTGCCACGCTATTCCACCATGATATTCTCTCTCACCTTGACCATGGAGGAATGAAGCTGGCCTTCTTTGGACCTGTGAAACCGTGAGCCCTCAAATAAATTGTTCCTCCTCTACAATTGTTCGGATGGGGTCTTTAAGTCACAGCAGTGAAAAAGCTGACTAAAATAGACCACAAAAAATAACACACATCTATCAATTGTCTACAAAACAAAAACCAAATAACTGTCTAAAAAGATACAGAAAAAGCATTTCACAAAATTCAACAACTCTTCATGAAAAAAAAATCACTAAACTAATTAGGAATAGAGGGCAACCTTCTTAATATGATAAAGCATATGTTCCAGAATGAAAAGCATGTATGCTTTATCATATAGGGTAAATACCACAGCTAATATTATATCAATGTCAAAGACTGAAAGCTTTTCTGCTAAGGTCAGGAACAAGACAAGCATGTATGCTCTTGCAAGGCCCCATCAACAACAGAAGAACTTTATACACAATGCCTACAAGATCTCGAAATTTTGTGAGATCATCAAAACCAAGGAACACCTAAGAATCTACATAGCTAAGAGGAGCTTGAAGAAACAAGATGACTAAATACAAAGTGGTTTCATAAATGGGATGGTGGAAGAGAAGAAGACTAGCTGTAAACTATGGAAATCAGAGTAAATTATGGACTTTGGAACACAGCAGTGCATCAACATTGGCCCATTAATTATTCTAAAAGTTTCATAATAATGAAAGATATTGATGATATGGAAAAATGAGTGTGTGACATATCAGAACACTCTTTACTAACTTCATACATTTTTATAAAGCTAAAATGTTTCTAAAATGTGCTTAAAATTATTTAAAGATAATAGCTTTGAGGTAAATCTCTTCTCAGAAAGAAGGTATATAAATGGGGAAAATCTCCAGTTTTCCACCTACAAATATAATATTTAATCCAAGCAAGGAGTGTTAATCAATCGTATCATAATTGATGAAACATTTTGAGCAAGAAGGAATCCACACAGTATTAACATGTCACCCTACAGAATAATATAACACTCGTGTATTTTTAGCTAAGCAAAAAAGAATTAAGCAATTTATATTGGTCTATCTCAAAATGTGTGTATACATACACATAATACATATATGCATGCATGTATTGTATACCTATTTTCATAAATGTGTACATATAAATATATATGGCATTTACTTATACATATTTATACTCATAATGTTGTTTATAATGGAAATAAGTTGTGTTTATAATGGAAATATCTATGGAACACTACCAATCCAGTTAGGAAAATGTAGCATACCTATCATCCCTGAAAATATTTAACTTGAGTCTAATCAAGAGGAATCATCAGAAAATACAGAGTTTAGATATTTTACAAGGCATCTGTTGTATAAGGAAAGGCACATATACATACATAGTACATTTATACATATGATTTACAAATGGATTTGAATTATTTGTATAAATATATACTTTAGTTTAAAAAATTTTACATATTAAATAAACTCAGTTTAAAGATCTTAACCCACTCTTTTTCACAATTTCTGAATCAGGCAGCCCTCAATACCAGAATTTTAATTCAAAGAACTTTTGAGCTGCAACAGAATGCAGCAGTAACATGTAGATACTCCTTAATTAGGTACATATCATGTTTTGCCTTAGTTCAGTCATCTAGTCTCCTTTGATTGACAGAAATCCAGCTGCTGTGATTGACTAACACTCAGCTGTTGGTTATGAGAGTATATTCCTAAGTCAGGCTTTTTGCTTGGTTTCAATACTAAGTTAGGTTGCAGTTCATTACTTAATAACATATGTGCAGAGGCACACTCTGGTCTAAATTTAATTCAAATAAACAGTATTATGAGTATAAATATGTATAAATAAATGCCATATATATTTATATGTACATATTTATGAAAATAGGTATACAATACATGAATGCATATATGTATTATGTGTATGTATACACACGTTTTGAGATAGACCAATATAAATTGCTATTGCTTAATTCATTTTTGCTTAGCAAAAAATACACATGAGTATTATACATTATTATATTATTCTGTTAAATTTTCTGTTGTTTTAGGAACTTTAAAAATAAATTTGGGGGGCTGGGGATACAGCTCAGTTGGTAGGGCACGTGCCTTGCATGCACAAGGCCCTGGGTTTGATTCCCAGCACCACAAAAACAAACAAACAAACAAATAAATAAATAAATTTGGGAGCAAATGTGATTGATCCATATCTCTCTTGAATTTCTGCTCACTTCACAGCTTAGATTTCTTTTTAAAATTTATTTATTTATTTTTTGTGATGCTGGAGATTGAACCCAGTGCCTTAAGCATGCAAGGCAAGCACTCAACCAACTGAGCTATAACCCCAGCCACTAAATTTATTTTTTGATTAGTGCATTATAGCTATACATAATTGTGGAATTTTCTTAATTTGCTCAATTCAATGCAGACTTTTGTTAGCTTTCCTGCTCGTCCCTCCCCCAATTACCTTCCTTTACTCTGTCTTCCTTCTATTAATTAATTAATTAAATTGTTGCATTATATTTAAAAGCAGATTTTTTATTTGTGATATAATGAAAAATCTGCTTTTAAATATAAGTGATATAGTGACACATGTACATAGCATAGTTGGTCCATTTTATTTTGTCATTCCTCCCCATTGTCATCCTTCCAGCTTCCCTTACTATCCTTTTTCCCTACTCCTATTTTCATGAGATCTTCCCTCTTTAAAAATTTTATATTTTTCTCTAGTTTCTATATATGGGATAAAGAATTCTACCTTTGACTTCCTGTTTATGATTTATTCTACTTAGCTGGATATTCTTCAGTTCCATCCGTTTACCAATACATGACATAATTTTCTTTTTTAATGGCTGAGTAAAATTTCAGTGTGCATATACAATAGAATTTCTTTATGCACTCATATATTAATGGACACTTAGGCTGGATTAAGATTGATTGTCTATTGTGAATTGCACTGCTATAAACATTGGTATGCATGTATCACTATAATATGCTGATTTTAGTTCTTCTGGATAAATAACAAGGAGTGGGATAGTTGGGTCATATGGTGGGTCCATTTATGTTTTCTGATTCTTTTCCAAAGTGTTGGTACTAATTTTCAGTCCCACCAATAATATATGAGTATAACTTTCCTTGTACATCCTTGTTAGCATTTATTGTTATTTGTATTCCTGATAGTTGCCATTCAAACTGGAGTGAGAAGAAATCTCAATGTATCTTTGACATGCATTTTTCTGATTACTAAGGGTATCTTACATTCTTAGAAATTTCTTTGTTGTTCTATATTTAGATTATGTAATTTATAACAAGCATTAATAGTTTAGACCATGAATTCTGGAACCCGATATCCTGGATTTGATTCCTGAGCTGAACCATTATATCTCTGTGGATAAATTAGAAAATTTCTGTAGTCTTCAACTTTTTATTTTGGGGTTATTGAAATTGAAAAATAGTAATGAGAGTAAAAGACTTAATACATGTGCTAAATAGTGAAGTGGATACACTGAAAAAGTATTTGTTAACTAAGACAATGTGTGAGAATTCATTTGAGCATTAAGGGATACATATTAGAGATCAGCAAGAGACATAATTGTTGTAACTAGCATTTAATCTATTGCAAACATAATTCTTTAAACAAATCTTAAACAGTAAGAAGATCTATTGGATTATATGACTGTAAGAGATGATTTAGTTCATTCGTTTAATTTGTATGCCATGGATTCTCTCAGTTCAGCCCTTTAGTGCTGACTATGACCGTAGGCTGATTTTCTTTTTGATGACTAAATAGGAGTAGGCTGTAACGAACTTCACACCTATTCATTTAGAGAGAGCAAGATGAATTTTTTGCAGTGTGTGTGTGTGTGTGTGTGTGTGTGTGTGAATATCTTTTAAATAAAAGAAACTCATTTCCCAGAAACTTCCATAAAAATCACCTCTTTTGTCTCAGTGGCCCCAAGTAAGTGACATAGTGTTTCATCAAGAGATGTCTGGAACTCAGTGGTGGGTTAGTCGTGAGGTTTAGTGGTGGGTGCTGTTGAAATAAACAATAAAAACCATGGTGCTATTAGAAAAGGAATAGAAAATCAATGAATATAATTCTGAGAACTGAAAATTACCATTAAAATACCATGTGTATAATATACATCCAATTCAGAGATTCTTAAACTTTTTGGTCTCTGAATTCTTTTATGGTTGTGAAACATATTTCATATCCTCAGAGACTTTGCAAATGTCTGTTGATGTTTTCCAGATTAGAAATCAAAACAGAAAAACTAAAAACATATTTGTCATTCAAAATTATAAAAAATTAAATGCATTTAATTCTAACATAGGTACATGCTGCAGTCTGGCTGGGCACAAATGCCGCAGTCTGGCTGGGCACACAATCACGAGCCACCACACAGCTTGTAGATTCAAACAGCAACTCTTTATTCCCGAACTCACACCAGCCGTCTACAATCACGTTCTGGGGAAATCCACGTTCTCTGCCCAAATCCACATTCTCTGCCCAAATCCACGTTCTCTGCCCAAATTCACCTCCACTGGGCTTCTATCTCCCAAATATACTGTCTGAATCCCGTGAGAACTCAAGGGGAACTCAGGCAGCAGGATACGCCCTATTCCCAGGAGGAATAATCTTAAACCTTAAACCTGGAACCTAAACTGGGAACGCCCTAAACATGATTATCTTAAAACCGGGAACACCCTAATCTGCCTTGGTCCTTGAGCAAGGTCACCTACATTCAATGTTGCTGCAACATGTCAGCAACATGGGGTACGCTGGCAAGGAAATTGTCATACCTACTTGGCTAATGGCTCCCAGCAGGTACACAAAGAATATTTTGAAAGAAATATTTACTGAATATCCAAATATTTCAGGCACAGTTTGAGTACTGGTAATATAAAATCAGAAGTGACATGGTTGAAACACACAAAGAAGGAAGTACTGAAATTTGGGAGAAAAAAATTTGATTAATTGGTATGTGAATTACAGTCTCATATATGTTGGTTATATAAAGTAAAGTCTTTGAAAAAAATAAACATCTTATGATTTTCATTATGAATAGTGTTGTTATAAAATACAAATTGACAACTCACCATATATAGGTACTTTTAATTTCAGAGTAAAAATGACTGACACTAAAAATGAAAACATTCTTAATTATAAGATATTATCTTTGCATACACATTCAAACATGTTCTCCTGGAGGAAGTAAAATCAATTTGAAGAGCAAATTCAAATATAGTTTGCTTTCCAGAGATGGTGTTGCATTAACAAATATTAGTATTTGAGACCTTGAAATGTGCCTTAAATTATAAGATTGTATTTTGGAATTCAAGGAATTTGCAAAAAAAAATCAAATAGTAGCATCTTCTATACATGGTAACTGTTATTCCTAGTATTTTTTATTTGTGAAAAACTGGAACGGATTTCATATCGGCATTCAGGGAATATCATTTTAGTTTATATCTAATGGAATGAGGTTCCATATATTTTGAAGTACTTTAGCAGTCTTACTTTCTACAGTAATTTGACAGCAATATCATCATGTTGTCAGAATTTAATATTTTATTCCTGAAACAGGTGTTTTCTACTTTCTCAGTACCTGTATATTAAGAAATAGATATTATCAAATTAAAATCAATTTTCCAAGGGAGACGGATAATATTTGTTTCAGATAACTGTACAAAGTTATCTCTTTATCACAATTCTTTTGATGACATTTATTACTTCCTTATTTCTTAGACTATAAATAAAAGGGTTTAACAGAGGAATGACTAGAGTATAAAATACAGCAACGGGTATATCGTTATTGCCTTCTTTAAATGAATTTGGCCGAATATACATGAAGAGCAGAGAACCATAGAATATTGACACAGAGAGGAAATGGGAGGCACAAGTAGATAGAGCTTTTCCTCTTCCTTTTTTGGATTTCATTGTGAATATAGTGAAAAGAATATAGAAATAAGAGATTAGTACTACAGTAATAGTAAATATTTGAATAAATCCTGACAAAATAAGTACCATCAATTCATTGATATAAGGATCCACACAAGAAAGTCTGTATAATGGAAGGACATCACAAAAAAAGTGATTGATTTGATGAGACCCACAGAAAACCAACCTAAATAGAAGTCCTACATGAATTGTAGGGTGGAGGTGTCCAGCTATGTAGGCTCCTGCGGTCATCTGAATGCAGAGTTTCTTTGACATCAGGGTGTGGTACTGCAGTGGTCTGCATATGGCCACATAGCGGTCATAGGCCATTGCTGCCAGAAGAAAGCAGTCTACAGTTTCAGCAAAACAGAAAAAATAGAATTGTGTTATACATTCATAGAGGGAAATTCTTCTGTCCTTAGAAAAGAAGTTCTGTAACATCTTGGGAGAGATGGCACAGGGACAGCAGGAATCCATGAGAGCCAGGTTGCCCAGGAAGATGTACATTGGTGTGTGAAGACGGCGCTCCATGTAAATCAAGGCCACCAACCCTAGATTCCCCACCATGGTGACCAGATAGATGGCAGAGAACACTACGAACAGAAGGGTCTTTAGGTCTGGATTATCTGTAAATCCCATGAAGATGAAATCTGTTGTTAAGGAGTAATTATCCTTAGTCATCTCTAGCTTTTCTGTTGGGAGAAAAATTATGGGCATATAATGTTCTAATTGAGAATATATAATTTTCAACTATTTTTTTCCTTTAATAATGGAGGGGCTTATTCTTCCAGTATCCTGTTTACTCTCAAGATTACAAGTACAATTACTATTAGGAGTCATTCATTTGGTGAAAGTGTGAGCAAATATGACCCCATGGAACAACTTTTAACATTCACAAAGACTCTTTTTTTTTGGTATCAGGGATTGAACTCAGGGGCACTTAACCACTGAGCAACATCCCCAACCCATTTTTAAAAATATATTTTATTAGAGTCAGGGTCTTGCTGAGTTGCTTAGGGCCTTGCTAAATTGCTGAGGCTGGCTTACATACACAATTCTCCTGCCTCAGGCTCCTGAGTTGCTGGGATTACAGGTGTGTGCTGCTGTTCCTGGATCACAAAGCAATTTTGATAATGCCTTGTGTGATACTTAAAGTATGAATTCATGCAATTATAATATAAAATATGGGTATAATAATTAGATAATTGTACCTAGGTATTTATAGTGTCACTGTTTGAGATCCTCTAAAATAAATTTAAGACAATTTACCTATAAATGTACATTTTTATTACAAGAAACATGTTTTATAGGATTAAACATTTTTAAAAAGTCATATTTCAGACATGTTAAATTTATACCTTAGAGATTGTAGAACTATCACTAAAGATGATGGAGATGACTATTCATCCTTAAAGTGAGTTACTTTGGAACATGAAAGCAATAACACTCCATGCTATTACCTTCCCTTTCCTGGTGTCACCCATTTTTACACATACTGACCCTTTCTCTTCCATGGTTTCCATTGATTATTTTTTTCCCCAAATATCTAAGTCTTTTCTCTCTCTCTCTCTTTTTTTAGTAGGGTATAGGTTACATATAATGCTTTTCAATAAAGTTTGAACTGAATGTTCCAGAACACAACAATCTCCTTTTCTGAATTTCAGAGCATCTCTTCTATACCTAAAGCAATTTCTCCTGTATAATGTACATTGCTTTATTTTATTGCACCTATCTGAAAAAATTTCAAACTATATTACAAGCATTTTGAGATTGTTTTTTAAAAATTTCATACTTCTGTGAAAGAAGCTGTAAAATATATGGAAAAAAAGCAGAATTGATTCCAATCCTAACTTGCCCTATGGGTGAATTGGTTTATCTAGTAATAATCCTTAGTAACCTCTTTGTCTCTGTACATTGTTATCTACAAGGAAAATTTTCAACATCAGCATCATAAGAAACTTAGATATCTTTACTTCATCTAAATTGACTCTTTTCTATTATTTTTCAGTTATCTCAGAAAATTTATAAAATTCTGTAAGGTATAACATAATAGATACAAATATTTTAGGCTCATCTTTATATTTTGGCTATAAACACTTAGAAAAAGAAAGAAACTTTAAATGCAAATAGAAATTTTGAATTCAAAGTTTGTTTTGCTTTAAGAGGCTATTTCCTCTTATTATTTAATGATATATAGGGACCTATCTACTGAGAAATCATGTCATATAAATTCCACTGTCAAAATGTATCTATACTTCCATAATCAAAACACCAAAAGGAAGATGGTAGAAAATTCTTTGCCTATAATATTAAATTCCAGTTATGTGATTAGTTGTTATAAATAATTTTCAAGGTACTAGGCTGAATTATTTAATTGATTTTTTATGAGCTTACCTATATATTTTAAAATTTGTTCTTATAAGGAAAAAATTAGTGGATTTACACCATTGTTTCTCATCCTATTCGCCATACTATGTGATTTTTGAGAAGAGCCAGAAAGATGAGAATGCTATCAAAATGTAAGAAAAAATGAAAATGGTAAGTGATTCAGAAAGGTAAATATTTATGGTCATAAAAATTAGGAATAAAAATATGTTGAAATGGTTCTCTCACCTAGATTTCTCCGAGAATAAGCTTTTCAAGTGCTTTCTTTCCTTTATGATAATGCTGTCAGAATTTAGAATACATATGTAGCTTTCTCTCCAAAGCATTTGGGATCAGAAGAATAAAAGTTTCAGAGAATATTTAGAGATCATCTCTAATAATCATGTCTCTTACACTGCCCACTTAAAGTTTTCCATCATATCCTAAAGGGATCACCCTGCACTGAAATCATGTTATTCCCTGGAGATAATAAGTCCTAAAAACAAATAAACTAGTTGAAATTAATTAAAGATGTCTTGTGAGACAATGAGGTGAAGGTAAAAGCCCTTCACTGAAGTATGTCTGATGATCATCTTGCTGACTTGTACAGAATTATTCTAACTTTACAATTCTCTTGACACAGGAAAGTGGAGAGCTGAAACTCCAAACCTTGGTTCATGTGTTCTGATGAAAGAAAATTTAAACTCAGTCACAAAAAGCAATGCAAGAGAACTTTATTATAGGTGAAAA
Organism: Marmota flaviventris; assembly: GCF_047511675.1. Classification (NCBI taxonomy): domain Eukaryota; kingdom Metazoa; phylum Chordata; class Mammalia; order Rodentia; family Sciuridae; genus Marmota; species Marmota flaviventris. The sequence goes on from NC_092505.1 coordinate 79,614,624, forward strand.
TAAGGTAAAAACAAAGTGAGGCATAAGCAGAGAACACTCTCAATAGAGAGAATGGGCTGTTTCCAAGTAGAGAACAATAAAGGAGACAATGCTAAGTCTCCAAATTTATTACTGTTTGATGTTAGGAGAACTGGGGACTGTATTTTGTACTCTTTGATGATCAGGTGATCAAGTCCTCCTTCATGTCAGATGGTGGACTTTTTGACCTTAGTCAAATTTCAGAAGTGTCACAGTGGCTATCCTATTTAGTGGGGCTTCGCCTACATGTCAATCCCACGTTAATGTGGGCACTGGGGTCAATAGCTGGTCAGAAGTTACCTTATTGTGCCTACAAGGAAATCTTGGAGTGTACCTGGATCAAAGCACTTCCAGAGAGGGTGAAGTGGGATTGCTTAAGCAGTCATGTCAAATCCAAGATGTTTAGGAGAAACAGTCCAGCCCCTCTTTTAATAAATGAGCAAGCCCCTATCAAATGCATTGATTCAACTTGACTTTCACACTCAAGGACCAGGTGCTGAATCAAGCCAGCCTGACTCTGTCTGGACAGGTCAGTGAGACAGTGGTATAAAAACAGTAGTAAGTGAAGGTAGCTTCATGAACACACACACACACACACACACACACACACACAAAGAATGGCGATATTTTCCAGTTCCTTATGTATTTGCTTTTTTCAAAGACAAAGGTTCTATTATAAAATTTACTTCCATGCACATTCACAGAAAAACTGAAAAAAGAGAAGACATATAAGGTATAAATGAATAAAAGGAAAATTAAAACATATGAAATATGTAACTTTGATGGCTACCAAATAATAACTATGATTAATAGTGTAATCTACATCTTTCCAGAATGTTTATTTTCCTTCAGAAAAGTGAAACCTTATTGAAAAGTGCTCTAAATTCTCTATATCCCAGAAATGTCTCCATATTACCAAGTAAAGATCTACACATAAATTTCAAGTAAATAGCATTTCTAAATGCCCATAGCAAATTATCTCAAATATAAATCAAGAAAGCAATCTTATTTATAATAGCTATAAAATAAAATAAAATATCTTGATATAAATGAACCCAAAGATGTCAAGAATCTCTGCAATGAAAATTATAAAGTATTGATGAAAGAAAGTGAAGTAGAGACAAAAATTGTCCATGGATCAGAAGAATTAATATTGTCAAAAATATTCATACTAGCCAAAGCAATCTATAGATTCAATCAATTGTCAACAAATTATTAGTGACCTTATTCACAGAACTTGAAAATAATCCTAAAATTTATATAATAGAATAAATGCCCGGGGCTAGGGATGTGGCTCAGTGGTTAAATGCCCCTGGGTTCAATCCCTGGTACTTAAACAAACAAACAAATTAACAACAACAATAAACAGAAACAAATATGCTAAATAACTAAAGCTATTTTAACATAAAAAAACAAAGCAGAATGAATTTATAACACCTGACTTCAAAATATATTATAAAGTATTTGTTATCAAATAGCATAATTATCAAATAGCATAAAAAGAGACATATGGAACAATGGAGCAGAACAGTAAGCCTAGAAGTAAACCAGTACATCTGTAGCTGAGAGATTTATAAAAGGATGCTAAGAATACATATTAGGATAAGACATTCATTTAAATAAATAAGCTGCTAAAATGGAGAAGAAAAAAATCATGCAGAAGATAAAACATCATCACCAAACTCTCAGTGTTTGCAAGAATCAACTAAATAACGATTGAAGACATAAATATCTTATGAACCTATGAAACTACTATGAAACCTATGAAACAAATGTTTTGAAAAATTGGACTAGGCAACGCATTTTTGTAGAAGAACCCAATAACAAGGAATCGAAAGCAAAAATAGGCAAAAAAGATTGCATCAAACTGGAAAGCTTCAGCACAACAAAGGAAGTGATCATTAGAGTGAAGGAACAATCTACAAAACAGGAGAAAATATTTACAATATGTATATCTGTTAAGGGGTTGATATACAGAACACATAAAGCAATAATTCAACAGCAATAAAATAATGCAATTAAATATGGTCCTAAATATTCTTAAGAAGATATTTTCCAAATAAGATATATACATGACCAACAGGTATGTGAAAAATTTTTCAAGATGGATAACCATTTATGCAATGCAAACCAAAACCACAATGAAATATAACTTTACTAGGGCTTTGAGATGAAGTGTGAGCTCATTTATTTGTTGGTTTTTTCTTTTTTTGAGGAATGACCTCCCGGTGATGAATTTCCCTCTTAAAACTGCTTTCATTGTGTCCCATAGATTCTGATATGTTGTGTCTGTATTTTCATTTATCTCTAAGCATTTTTTGATTTCCTCCTTTATGTCTTCTGTAACCCATTGATCATTCAGTAACATATTGTTCATTTTCCATGTGATGTAGGATTTTTCCTTCTTTCTTTTATCATTGATTTCCAGTTTCATTCCATTATGATCAGATAAAATACATGGTATTATCTCCACCCCTTTATATTTACTGAGGGTTGCCCTATGGCATAATATATGGTCTATTTTTGAGAAGGATCCATGTGCTGCTGAGAAAAAAGTATATTCACTTGAAAGGAAGAGCAAAACAACAGCAAATGTAGCAGAAGGCAAGAAATAATTAAAATCAGAGTGGAAATCAATGAAATTGAAACAAAAGAAACTATTAAAAAAATTAACAAAACTAAAAGTTGGTTCTTCGAAAACATAAATAAGATCGACAGACCCTTAGCCATGCTAACGAAGAGAAGAAGAGAGAGAACTCAAATTACTAACATACGGGATGAAAAAGGCAATATCACAACAGATGCTACAGAAATACAGAAGACAATTAGAAATTATTTTGAAAACCTATATTATATTCCAATAAAATAGAAGATAGTGAAGACATCGATAAATTTCTTAAGTCATATGATTTGCCCAGCCGGAGTCAGGAGGATACACACAATTTGAACAGACCAATATCAATGGATGAAATAGAAGAAGCAATCAAAAGACTACCAACCAAGAAAAGCCCAGGACCAGATGGGTATACAGTGGAGTTTTACAAAACCTTTAAAGAAGAATTAATACCAATACTTTTCAAGTTTCTTCAGGAAATAGAAAAAGAGGGAGCTCTTCCAAATTCATTCTATGAGGCCAACATCACCCTGATTCCGAAAACCAGACAAAGACACCTCAAAGAAAGAAAACTACAGACCAATATCTCTAATGAACCTAGATGCAAAAATCCTCAATAAAATTCTGGCGAATCGGATACAAAAACACATCAAAAAAATTGTGCACCATGATCAAGTAGAATTCATCCCTGGGATGCAAGGATGGTTCAATATATGGAAATCAATAAATGTTATTCACCACATCAATTGACTTAAAGATAAGAACCATATGATCATCTCGATAGACGCAGAAAAAGCATTTGACAAAGTACAGCATCCCTTTATGTTCAAAACATTAGAAAAACTAGGGATAACAGGAACTTACCTCAACATTGTAAAAGCTATCTATGCTAAGCCTCAGGCTAGCATCATTCTGAATGGAGAAAAATTGAAGGCATTCCCTCTAAAATCTGGAACAAGACAGGGATGCCCTCTATCACCACTTCTATTCAATACAGTTCTCGAAACACTGGCCAGAGAAATTAGACAGACGAAAGAAATTAAAGGCATAAAAATAGGAAAAGAAGAACTTAAATTATCACTATTTGTGGAAGACATGATTCTATACCTAGAAGACCCAAAAGGGTCTACAAAGAAACTACTAGAACTAATAAATGAATTCTGCAAAGTGGCAGGATATAAAATCAACACGCATAAATCAAAGGCATTTCTGTATATCAGCGACAAAATATCTGAAACGGAAATGAGGAAAAACACTCCATTCACAATATCCTCAAAAAAAATAAAATACTTGGGAATCAACCTAACAAAAGAGGTGAAAGATTTATACAATGAAAACTACAGAACCCTAAAGAGAGAAGTAGAAGAAGATCTTAGAAGATGGAAAAATATATCCTGTTCATGGATAGGCAGAACTAACATCATCAAAATGGCGATATTACCAAAAGTTCTCTATAGGTTTAATGCAATGCCAATCAAAATCCCAACGGCATTTCTGGTAGAAATAGATAAAGCAATCATGAAATTCATAAGGAAAAATAAGAGACCCAGAATAGCAAAAGCAATTCTAAGCAGGAAGTGTGAATCAGGCGGTATAGCGATACCAGATTTCAAACTATATTACAGAGCAATAGTAACAAAAACAGCATGGTACTGGTACCAAAACAGGCGGGTGGACCAATAGTACAGAATAGAGGACACAGAGACTAATCCACAGAGTTACAACTATCTTATATTTGATAAAGGGGCTAAAAGCATGCAATGGAGGAAGGATAGCATCTTCAACAAATGGTGCTGGGAAAACTGGAAATCCATATGCAACAAAATGAAACTGAATCCCCTCCTCTTGCCATGCACAAAAGTTAACTCAAAATGGATCAAGGAGCTTGATATCAAATCAGAGACTCTGCATCTGATAGAAGAAAAAGTTGGCTACGATCTACATATTGTGGGGTCGGGCTCCAAATTCCTTAATAGGACACCCATAGCACAAGAGTTAATAACAAGAATCAACAAATGGGACTTACTTAAACTAAAAAGTTTTCTCTCAGCAAGAGAAACAATAAGAGAGGTAAATAGGGAGCCTACATCATGGGAACAAATTTTTACTCCTCACACTTCAGATAGAGCCCTAATATCCAGAGTATACAAAGAACTCAAAAAATTAGACAATAAGATAACAAATAACCCAATCAACAAATGGGCCAAGGACCTGAACAGACACTTCTCAGAGGATGACATACAATCAATCAACAAGTACATGAAAAAATGCTCACCATCTCTAGCAGTCAGAGAAATGCAAATCAAAACCACCCTAAGATACCATCTCATTCCAGTAAGATTGGCAGCCATTATGAAGTCAAACAACAAGAAGTGCTGGTGAGGATGTGGGGAAAAGGGTACTCTTGTACATTGCTGGTGGGACTGCAAATTGGTGCGGCCAATTTGGAAAGCAGTATGGAGATTCCTGGGAAATCTGGGAATGGAACCACCATTTGACCCAGCTATTGCCCTTCTTGGACTATTCCCTGAAGACCTTAAAAGAGCATACTACAGGGATACTGCCACATCGATGTTCATAGCAGCACAATTCACAATAGCTAGACTGTGGAACCAACCCAGATGCCCTTCAATAGATGAATGGATAAAAAAAAATGTGGCATTTATACACCATGGAGTATTATGCAGCACTAAAAAATGACAAAATCATGGAATTTGCAGGGAAATGGATGGCACTAGAGCAGATTATGCTAAGTGAAGCTAGCCAATCCCTAAAAAACAAATGCCAAATGTCTTTTTTGATATAATGAGAGCAACTAAGAACAGAGCAGGGAAGAAGAGCAGGAGGAAATGATTAACATTAAACAGAGACATGAGGTGGGAGGGAAAGGGAGAGAAAAGGGAAATTGCATGGAAATGGAAGGAGACCCTCATTGTTATACAAAATTACATGTAAGAGGTTGTGAGGGGAATGGGAAAATAAACAAGGAGAGAAATGAATTACAGTAGATGGGGTAGAGAGAGAAGATGGGAGGGGAGGGGAGGGGGGATAGTAGAGGATAGGAAAGGTAGCAGAATACAACAGTTACTAATATGGCATTATGTAAAAATGTGGATGTGTAATTGATGTGATTCTGCAATCTGTATTCGGGGTAAAAATGGGAGTTCATAACCCACTTGAATCTAATGTATGAAATATGATATGTCAAGAACTTTGTAACGTTTTGAACAACCAATAAAAAAAAGAAATATAACTTTACATGTATAAGAATGGTTATTATGAAAAACACTAATGATAATAAGTACTGGTGAGGATGCAGAGAAAAGGGAATTCTAAGGTACTATTGATAGGGAAGTAAATTAGTAGCATTATTATATAAATCCATTATTTATGGATTCTCCTAAAAAATGAAAGATAGCACTGTCAAATAATACAGTAATCCCACTACTGAATATATATCCAAAGCAAATGAAGTCAGTATATCAAAGAAACATCTGTATCTAAGGGGCTTTACCTGAGCCTACATAATGGAGTATAAACTTATGTTTCTTCCAACAGTTGAAAAGACAAAAAGAGATTTTGTTTTTGTAGTTGAAAAGTGTCTGGTCTAATTCTTAAGTTTTCAATCCAACTTGAATTGAAATTTGTTTTGGGTGGAAGACAGGAATCTGTTTGGAGTTTTCGCCATATGGATTTTCAATTTTCCTAGCATTGTTGGTTAAAAAGGCTATTTTTTCTGCAACACATGTTTTTGGCACCTTTGCCAAGTATCAGTTGCCTGTATCTCTGTGAATTTGTCTCTGTGTCTTCTAATTCTATTCTGTTGATCCTCATGTCTGTTTTAACCTCAATACCATGCTGTTTTTGTTACTATAGCTCTGTAGTATAATTTGAGATCAGGCATTATGGTGCCTTCAGCATTACTCTTCTTGCTTAGTATGGATTTGGCTAGTTTTGGTCTTTTATTCTTTCAAACGAACCTTAGGACTGTTTATCTAGTTTTTTAAAAATACAATTTAAAGTCTACATATCTACTTATTTTCAACTGTTATGCTTATAGAAATACAGTCACACACATATGAAGATCTTTGTATACTTGAGAAGCTCTAAAATAAAAATTAATTGTATTCAAGTAACTTTTGTTTAATTACAAAATCCAGCAGACTTGGCTGCAGGGCAGGTTTGTACCAGCATTTGCATCACAACTTGTAGATACTAGCCCTATTTTTCAAGGAATATTTTTTTCCTAGTTTTTGAGAATATCATAGACATTTTGATGGGAGTGGCATTGAATATATATAGCACTTTTGGTATTTTGGTCATTTTGACAATATTAATTTTGTCCATTCAAGAACATAGGAGATCATTCCATCTTTGATTTCTTTTTTCAACGTTCTCTAGTTTTCATTGTAAGTATCTTTCACCTTGATTTTAATACTAAGAATTTTTTGAGGTTTTTGTGAATGGTATAGTTTTCCTGATTTCTTTCTCAATGGATTCATAATTAGAGAAGAGGAAAGCTATTGATTGTTGTTTGTTTATCTTGAATTCTTCTACTTTGGTGAATTTTACAATCATGTCTAGAATTTTTTGGTGGGGTATTTTCTGTCTTCTTTGATAAAGAATCATGTCATCAGCAAACAGAGATAATTTGACTTCTTCTTTTCCTATTTGTATAATTTTAATTTCCTTTTCTTGCCTTCTTGCTCTGGCAAGAGATTCAGGAACTGTATGAAACAGTAATGGTGAGAGTGGACATGCTAGTCTTATTCTGATTTTAAAGCAAATGCTCTCAGAGTTTCTTTGTTGATTATAATATTGGCTTTGTGTTTGTTGTAGATAAGTTCCTTTGCAAAGTTGAGCTAAGTTCCTTTTATCTTAGGTTCTCTGGCATTTTTAACATGAATTGGTGTTGGATATTGTCAATGCCTTTCTTGAATCTGTTGAGATGGTCATGTGATTCTTGTCTTTAATTCTATTTATGTGGTGAATTATATTTATTTATTGGTGTATGTTGAACCAACCTGACATCCTCAGAATAAAATCCAATTGATCATCATGTACTATAGTCTTCAAGTGTTTTTGGAAGTTGTTTGCTAATATTGTATTAAATATTTTTGCATCTATGTTCATCAGGGACCAAATGCTGATAAAGTTTCTACCCCCTTTATAACCATAGAATGGAGATTATATTCCAACAGGAATTTCAGAGGGGCAAACAATATTAAACATCTCTTCACATAAGGAAAAGCTGAGACAATTTGTGCCCAGCACACACATCTTAAAGGAAATACTGGAAGTAAGTATTCTCAAGGTTTTTCAAACACACACACACACACACACACACACACACACACTCAAAACACTAGCAATAGTATTTATGCAATTATATAACACTACTTACAGACATTTTCTTCTTTCCTCTCATACCTGATTAAACTTATACAAGGAAATATGTAAATAATATAATATAATATATGTAAATAATATAATATAATATTATATATTACAATAATTTATAAATAAAATCTTTGTGTACTATATTTGCCTATAATATCATAAAGGAGGTGGAGAGGGGGAACATAATGGATTAAGGAAATAAGGACATGTTCTAAGTAAAAATTATAAAAATGTTTATGTTTGTAATGTGTGAATTTGGTATTAGTAACAATACAAAAACACAAGTGAGACAGTAATTAGAGTTATATAAGAGTAATACTTCTGTGTACCACTATTTAAACCTAGCATATATCTGAAGCTGATTCTGTCAAGAAGTATATGGTAAGCATACACACAGACACACAAATTAAATAGAGAAAATTATTACTGCAACATTAGAAGATACTCCCCACCAAAAAATGAAAGCAGTGAAGAAAAAACAGAGGAATAAAAATATATGAGGCATAAAAACACACAAAAAATAAAATGGAAGCTTTAAATTTAATTAAATTAGTAACATTAACTGTTATTATACAGAATAATCATATTAAAAGGCAAAAGATTGGACAAAAAATCATCCAGCTATATCCTTGATATAAAAGACATTGTTTAGAACAAAAAGCTACAAAGAGATGGAGAGATAAATGATAGAAAACAGTATATCATGCAAACAGCAACCAAAAATAAGGTGGATGTTATACTAATAACAGACTAATTTGACTTGAAAGAAAGACAATCAATAGAGATGAAAAGAACTTTTCAAAAAGATAGAAGTTCAGTCCTTCAGGATGATACAATTATTGTAATGAATATGCATCTAATAACAAAATATATGACAAGCTGAAAGCAAAGACAGCAGAAAGAAACTTTACCACTCTGCTTTTGTTAATGGATAGAAGATCATCAGGGAAATAAAAAGATTTGAACTACACTAATAACAAAATAGACCAAACAGACATGTGTAGGACACTCCAGCCAACAACATAGTTTATATTCTCCAGTGTACACTGTATGTTAGTAAAAGCAAAACTCAATACAAATAAAAGGATAGAAATAATACCAACAAGGCTTGTCTGATTATAGCAGAATGAAGTTGAGATATTACGATACTAAATAATATATGGAAATCCAAGAGTACACCCTAAACTACGGTTAAAAGACCTAATCATAAAGGAAAGTTGAAAACATTCACCTATGAGTTGCAGACAAAACAGTGCTTACTAGGGAATTAATTACTATAACCGTGTGTATTAAAAAGAAAGAAAGAGAGCTGGAACAGATAGCCTAACTTTTCACTTTAAGAAAAATAAGAGCAAACTAGGGGCTGGGATTGTGGCTCAGCGGTAGAGTGCTCGTCTAGCACGGGCGGGACCTTGGTTCAATTCTCAGCACCACATAAAAATAAAGGCATTGTGTTGTGTCCATCTACAAAAAAGATATTCTCTCTCTCTCTCTCCTTAAAAAAAGGTAAAGCAAGAAGGAGAAGATATTATCTGAATTTGAAATCTGAAGCAGAAGTCAATGCAACAGAGAATAAAAAAAGGAAAAGGGAAAATTAACAATATCAGAAATTGACTTCTTTAAAAGATAAAGGAAGTAGATAAACATTTAGCTAGACTAGTATAAAAAGGATACAGATTATTAAATCCAACAGGGGATATTGTTATTAATGTTTCAGAAAGAAAAGATGATAAAAATAATATAAACAAAGGTATGCTATTAGACAAGCTTTGAAATGGATAAATTCACAGAAAACAATAATTACAAAAAATGACTCAAGATGAAATAGAAAATCTCTTACCATAAAAGGTAAGAGACAGACTTTCTAATTTGACAATCTATCCAACAAAAATGTCCACCTCAGTAGTGCTTCCCCAGTGGATTCTACCAAAGATTCTTAGTGTAAAAATTAACTTTTATAAACTATTTTTTTAAATGTAGGTAAAGTAACACTGGTCATTTAATAAGATTTTTTTTATATTACTTTGATATCATAAGGAAAAAAAGAAACTCCAGAACAGTATGTGTCATGATTATAAATTCAAAATTCTCAAAAATTTCTAGTTGACCAAGTACTACAATTATGAAAGACTGTACACAACTACTGAGATTTATTCCAGAAAGACAAAAATTGCTGCAAAGCTGCATTTGAAACACAATAAATAAAACACATCATAAGTATAGCCTATAGATCAAAATTCAAATGACTGTGTTAAAAGATACAAAGTATTTCACAAAATTTAACAACTCTATGAAAAAAAAATCAATAAACTAATTAGGAAAAAGGCATATATCCCAGAATCAAAAGCATGTATGTTTTATTATATAGGATAAATCCACAGTTATGTCAATGGTCAAAGACTGAAAGCATTTTGTTTTAAGGTCAGGAGCAAGACAAGCATGTCTGCTCTTGTAATGTCCCATCAACAACAGAAGAACTTTATACACAATATCTACCAAGATCTCGAAATTTTGTGAGATCACCTAAACCAAGGAACATCTAAGAACCTCATAGCCAAGAGGAGCCTGAAGAAACAAGATGACTAAATACAAAGTGGTTACATAAATAGGATGATGGAAGGGAATATGATTAGCTATAAACTATGGAAATCAGAGTAAAGTATGGACTTTGATACACAGCAGTGCATCCGCATTGGCCCATTAATTTTTCTGAAGGTTCCATAATAAAGTAAGATATCGGTGACATGGAGAAGTGAGTGTGTGACATATCAGAACACACACACATTTTTATAAAGGTAAAATGTTTCTAAAATACGCTTAAAACTATTTAAAGATAATGGCTTTCAGGTAAATCTCTGTGAAATACAACAAAAAAATCATGTGACACAGAAATGATTTTTAAATCCATGGCAGGATGGCTCTGCACCCTTAAGGGTCCTGCTTCCACACTGGAAGGAGAGAGAGTGAGTGTATGAACCCATGTTACATTTATTTATAGAAAGGGGGCTTCAAAAAAATTTTGATGGAATGTTTTTTTTTTGCCAAATAAGGTAGGTGGTGGGCTGTCCAAGCTTAATGGGTAATGCTCAAGTCTGGAGCTAGCTGTTCCATCAGAAGAACAAAGGCAGAGATCTCATGTCTTGGGCATTCTACACATGGGAATGCTGGGATTGTTCCCAAGGGGAGATCTAAGCCCCCATGGCTCAGTACCGAGTCAACGACAACTCAAGTAGCATCACAGGTGGTGTACCACTCTACCCCATTCACAATAGCCTCAAAATAAATAAAGAAAGAAAGACTTGAGAATCACTCTGGCAAAAGTGGTGAAAGATCTCCACAATGAAACTACATTAGAAAGAAATTAAAGAAGACCTTAGAAGATGGAAATCTCCGATGTTCTTAGATAGGCAGAATTAATATGGTCAAAATGGCCATACTACCAAAAGTGTTACACAGATTTAATGCAAGTCATATTAAAATCCCAATGACATTCTTCATAAAACTAGAAGAAGCAATCATGAAATTCATTTGGAAAAATAAGAGACCCAGAATAGCCAAAGCAATCCTTAGTAAGAAGAGAGAAGCAGGAGGTATCATGATACTAGACCTTAATCTATACTACAGAGCAATAGTAACAAAAATGGGATGGTATTGCCACCAAAAATAGAAATGTAGACTAATAGTGCAAAATAGAAGACACAGAGAAAAACCTAGGTCAATAATGATTATCTCATACTAGACAGAGGCTCTGAAAATGTACATTAGAGAAAAGACAGCCTATTCAACAAAGGGTGCCGGGAAAATTGAAAATCCATGTATAACAAAATTAAATTAAACACTATTTCTCACCGTGCACAAAACTAAACTCAAAGCGGATCAAAGACTTAGGCACTAGAACAGAGACTCTGTGCCTAAAAGAAGAAAAAGTAGACCCAAATCTTCATCATATCGACTTTCAACCTGACTTCCTTAACAAGATTCCTGAAGAGCAAAAGTAAAATTAAGAATAAAATGGGATGGATTCAAATTAAAAACCTTCTTCTCAGCAAAGGAAATAATCAACGGATGAGAGAGCCTACAGAATGGGAGAAAACATTTACCATACACATCTCAAATAGAGCACCAATCTCCAGGATATATAAATAACTCAAAAAACTCAACATCCCCAAAATAAGTAACCCATTCAATAAATGGGCTAAAGAACTGAACAGAGACTTCACAGAAGAATAAATACAGTCAATCAACAAGTGTGTGAAAAAATGTTCATTATCTCAAAATGCATTCTACTGTCATGTATACCTAAGTAGAACAAATAAAAATGCAATTAGAATATTCTAGGATGCTTATCATTGCTGAAAATTATTTAACTTAAATCTAATTAAGAGGAAACATCAGAAAATACAGTTTGGATATTTTACAAGGCATCTATTGTTCAAGGAAAGGCATATATGTTTACATAGTACATATTATTTACATGTGTTATGAATTATTTGTATAAATATATATTTTAGTTTAAAAATTTTCACACATCATACACACTCAGTTTAAGACCTTAACCCGCTCTTGTTCACAATTTCTGAATTAGGCATCCTCAGACCCAGAATTAATTCAAAGAACTGCAATGTGTTCAAATATTTATGAGCTTTGATTGACATAAGCTCAGCTGCTGTGATTGGCTATGATTGACTAACACTCAGCTATTGGTTATAAGAGCTTACTCCTTATTTAAGCTTTTGCTTGGTTGCAATACTAAATTAGATTGCATTTCATTCCCTAGGAACATAAGTGCAGAGGCACCCTCAGGTCTAAATTTAATTCAAACAGAATATTGTGAGTATAAATATGTATAAATACATGAAATGTATGTAATATGTATATATTGATAGTAGGTAGATATATAATATATGCACATTTAAAAAATTTTTTTAGTTGTAGATGGACACAATACCTTTATTTTATTTATTTATTTTTATGTGGTGCTGAGGATTGAACCCAGTGCCTCACACACATGAGGCAAGCGCTCTACCACTGAGCCACAACCCCAGCCCATACATGCACATTTTGAATAGATTAATGTAAATTGCTTAATTCATTTTTAATTAGCTAAAAATACACATGAGTATTAGTTATATTATACTGCTAAATTTTCTGTTATTTTGAGAGTTTTCAAAATAAATTTGGAACTGTGATTGATCCACATCTCTTTTAAATTTCTGCTCATTTCATTACTTACGTTCTAAAATATTTTCCTCCAGTGCTTCCTTCAGTTTATGTAATTTATAACATGTTTTAAAGGTTAAGATCATGGGTTCTGGAGCCAGATATCCTGGATTTGATTTCTGAGCTTCACAATTGCACATGATGAAAAATGTGAAATAATGCATATATTTCCACTTTATCTCTATGTACAAAGTATATATCTTCCTGGCCATCAATGTTTTATTGTGGAGCTCTTCATATTAGAATATAGTAATCAGAGTAAAAGGCTTAATATTTGTGCTCAGTAGTGAAGTCAATACCATTGAAAAAGTATTTGTAAACTCTAAAAATGTTTGAGGATTCATTTTGAGCATTAAAGAACACTTGTAAGAGACAGGAATGTTATAGCTAGCATTTAATCGTTACAAACAGAACACTTTTTCAGACAAATCTTAAATAGTAACATTTACTGGATTATATGACTGGAAGGGATGATTTACTCCACATATTTTTGGTTTATTTTCTTAGAATTGTCTCAGTTCAGCCCTTGTTTGAGTGTTGAGTATGACAATAGGTTAATTTTGTTTTTGATGCTGAACAGTAGGTGGTGACAGATTTCACATCCATTTGTGTAGAGAGAGCAAGATGAATATTGTGATGCATGTGTGTGTTTATGTGTGTGTGTGTGTGTGTGTGTGTGTGTGTGTGTGTGTGTGCGTGTGTGTGAATGTCTTTTCATTTCCCAGAAACTTTTCTTTTGACTCAGTGGCCCCAAGTAAATGACACAGTGTTTCTTCAAGAGATGTTTGGGACTCAGTGTTGCTAGGATAATGGTGGGTGGTGCTTAAATACACAACATGAATCATAATGCTGTTAGAGAAGGTAAAGAACATCAATGGATATAACTCTGACAACTGGAAATTACCATTAAAATACAATGTGTACAATATCCATCCAATTCAGAGCTTCTCAAACTTTTTGGTCTCTGGATTCTTTTAGACTCTTAAAATACATTTCAAACCCTAAGAGCCTTTGCTTACATAGATGATATATCTGTTGGTGTTTATCAGATTAGAAATTAAAACTGAAAAACTGAAAAACATATTCATCATTCAAAAATAAAAACATTAAGTCCATTTTATACTAACATAGAAACACAAAAACCATTTTGAAAGAAATAGTTACTGAATAACCAAATAATTCAGGCACAGTTTGAGTACTGGTAATACAAAATCAGACGTGACATGGTTGACATATAAGGAAATAAATAATAAGGTCTGGAAGAAAAAAATGATTTTATTGATATACTAAATAATTAGTCTCAGGTTGGACGTATACAACAAAATCTGGAAAAAATAAAATCCATATGATTTTCATTATGAATAGCATTGTTGTAAAATACAGACTGATAACTCACTAATATATAGGTACTTTAGATTTCAGAGAATTTGAGAGTAAAAACAAGTGACACTAACATGAAAACATTCTTAACTGGAAGACATTATCTCTGAACCCACATTCAAACCTAATTTACTGAAACTCCTAAAGTCAATTTGGAAATCAAATTCAAGTATGCTATGCTTCTCATAGATAGTGTTGATTAAACAAATATTAGTATCTGAGATCTTGGAATGTGCCTGAGGATATAGATTATAATTGGAAACTCAAGAAATTTGCAAAAAAATATTAAATATGTCTTCCTTTATAGTGACTATTATTCCTAGCATTCTTTGGATTTGCTAACAATTGGGACTGATTTCACATTGGCAATCAGAAAATATTATTTAGTTCATACCTGATGAAATGTGGTAAATAACATTTTGTAAATATACTTTAACACAATCTCTACTTTCTAAATTAATTTGACAGCAGTATCATCATGTTGTCAGAATTTAATATTTTATTCTGGAAATAGGCATTTTCCACTTTCTCAGTATCTGTAAGTTAAGAAAAAGTTATTATCAAGTTAAAATCAATTTCTAGGGGAGACAAACAATATTTGTACAGTTATCTCTTCATCACAATTTTTTAAATAACATTCATTACTTCCCTATTTCTTAGACTATAAATGAAAGGGTTTAATAAAGGAATGACTAGAGTATAAAAAATAGCAACAGGCATATCATTATTGCCTTCTTTAAATGAATTTGGCTGAATATACATGAAGAGCAGAGAACCATAGAATATTGACACAGAGAGAAAGTGGGATGCACAAGTAGATAGAGCTTTTCCTCTTCCTTCTTTGGATTTCATTGTGAATATAGTGAAGAGAATATAGAAATAAGAGATTAATACTACAGTGATAGTAAAGACATGAATAGAGCCTGACAAGATAAGTATCATCAATTCATTAATATAAGGGTCAACACAGGAGAGTCTGTATAAGGGAAGGACATCACAAAAAAAGTGATTGATTCGATGAGATCCACAGAAAACTAACCTAAATAGAAGTCCTACATGAACCATGGGATGCAGGTTTCCAGCTATGTAGGCCCCTGTGGTCATCTGAATGCAGAGTTTCTTTGACATCAGAGAGTGGTACTGCAGAGGGCTGCATATGGCCACATAGCGGTCATAGGCCATTGCTGCCAGAAGAAAGCAGTCTGTAGTCTCAGCAAGACAGAGAAAATAGAATTGTGCCATGCATTCATAGAGAGAAATCCTACTGTACTCAGAAAAGAAGTTCTCTAGCATCTTGGGAGTGATGGCAGAGGAACAGCAGGAATCCATGAGAGCCAGGTTGCCCAGGAAGATGTACATTGGTGTGTGAAGACGGGGCTCCATGTAAATCAAGGTCACCAACCCTAGATTCCCCACCATGGTGACTAGATAGATGGCAAAGAACACCATAAACAGAAGGGTCTTAAAGTCTGGTTGATCTGTAAACCCCATGAGAATGAATTCTGTCATTAAGGAGTGATTGTTCTTAGTCATCTCTTGCTTTTCTGTTGAGGGAGAAATTATGTGCATACAATGTACTTATTAAGAGCATGTGATTTTCATTTTTTTTCTTTTTTTTAAAAATTTATTTATCTTTCTACTTATTTATTTACATTTATATATGACAGAAGAATGCATTACAATTCTTACTACGTATATAGAGCACAATTTTTCATATCTCTGGTTGTATACATAGTATATTCACACCAATTTGTGTCTTCATACCTGTACTTTAGATAGTAATGATCATCACATTCCACCATCAATAATTACCCCGTGCCCCCTCTCTTCCCCTCCAACCCCTGTGCCCTATCTAGAGTCCGTCTATTCCTCCCATGCTCCTGCTCTCTATTTCACTATGAATCAGCCTCCTTATATCAAAGAATACATTCGGCACTTGGTTTTTTGGGATTGTTCAAATCCCAAAGTTGTTCAAATCCTAGTGAACTTGTTTAATTCAAAGTTTGTTTTGCTTTAAAAGGCTGTTTTCTCTTATGAGTTAGGGGTCTATTGGGCCATTAGCATTATCTTCTCTATCTCCATCCATTTACCTGCAAATGCTATGATTTTATTCTTTTTTATTGCTGGGTAATATTTTATTTCTTTTATAACAGAGGAGTGCCTTCTTCTAGCATCCCATATACTCTCTAGTTTACTGTTACATCTGATTCCAGGGAGACAGACCTTCACTTGGCAAAATTGTCAGCATCTGTGACTTCATAGTGTGATTCTTACCTTCACAAAGACATCTTGATAATTTCAAGATGAATACTGGAATGCATACATTTATGCAAGTATAACATAAAAATTTAGTATACTCATATTTGGATCATTGTTCCCAAGTAATTATAGTGTCTGTATTTGTTTAAGATCCCTAGGATAAATTTAAAATTAATTTTCTATGAATATGTATTTTTCCTTACTGAGATACAATTTTTATAACTTCTTTAGGTGGATTAATTTTTTTATAAAAGCATTACAGGTATTGGATTTTTTTTCTGAGATTTTACAAAGATCACTAAGTACTATGGAGTGGACTAGTCATATTTAAAGTGAATTACTTTGAAACATTAAATAAATAATGCTGCACATGTTATCACCTCTCAAACATTTCCTAATGTCACAGCAATTTTCATAAACACCATTTCTGTCCATTCCATGACTTCCATTGATCTTTTTTCCAAATATCTAAATTCTTTTTCATTTTTATGGCATAGTTTATATAAAGTTTTATCTAAATGTTCCAAAACACCTTGCTCTCATTTTCTGAATTTAGGAGCGTGTCTTCTATAAACAACACAATCTACAATTTCTCATGTATAATTTAAATTGTCTTATTTTTTTCACAATATCTGAAAATTTTTGTAACCATATATAAGCATTTTGAGGTTATTTTTTAACATATTTCTGTGAATGGAGCTGTAAGAAACTCTGGGAAGAATGCAGAAATAATTCCAGTCCTAGCTCTCCCTGTGAGTAAATGTTTGTCTACGAATGATCCTTAGTGACCTCTTGGTGCCTGCTTATTGATATTTTTGAAGAAGAATGTACAGGGAATATGTTTAACATGATCATCTTAAGTATGTTAGATATTTTTATTTCTCCTAAATTGACTCATTTTAATATTTTGCAGTTTCCTAAGAAAATTTATGATTCTCTAAATGAATCATATATAAAAAAGTTTAAGACTCCCCTTTATATTTCAATTTTAAAAATTTAGAAAAAGAGAAAGTTGTTCAAATCCTAGTGAACTTGTTGAATTCAAAGTTTGTTTTGCTTTAAAAGGCTATTTCCTCTTATGAGTTAGGGATCTATTGGGACATACTAACCAAAAAATCTTGTAATATAAGTTCTACTCTCAAAATGTGTTTGTACTTCCATAATCAAAACATCAAAAGGAAGGCAGTAGAAATTTCTTGGTTCTAAAGTTCTGAATTAAAGCTACATAATTAGCCAGTTAGATTAGATACTAGACACAATTTTCTAAATATATTTTTGTTATATTTGCCTGCATTTTATAATTGGATCTTATAATATGAGAGTATGATGAACTATAATATTATACCTCATTTTAGTTTGCCATACTATTAAATTTTTGAAAAGAATTAAAATGATAAGAATGGCATTAAAATTTAGAAATAATGAAAACTAGAAGGTAAATATTTATAGTCACAAAAATTAGAAGTTACAATATGTTAGTCTAGGTTTCTTACCTAGATTTCTCTGAGAATAGCTTTTTGCAAGTGCGCTCTCTTCTTTATGGTCAAAGTGTCAGGATTTAGAATACATATATATCTTGTTCTCAAAAGCATATGAGGAACTTAATATGAGTTTATGTCCCTTGTACTTCCTAAAGTTTTCCATTATATCCTAAGGGGATCAACCTGTGATGACATCAACTTATTCCTTGGAGATCATAAATCTTAAAAACAAATAAATCATTTGAAATTAATTAAATATGTACTGTGAGTTGAGATTAAAGTAAATACCCTTCACTAAAGCATGTTTGATGATCATCTTGCTGATTTGCTTTTAAAAACTGCTCTTCTTTTGCAATTCTCCTCACAAATCTGTGCACAAAATACACTATCTCTGATATGAAATGTGTCCCTATTACTAATAATTTCCGAATCTTCTGCACATCTCTCTCTACTTAGAGCAACATTGTTTAGTTTTTTTTCCTATGCTTCATCCTCATTCTGAGACTCATTTGCCTTAATGGAGATGTTTCTGGAAAGTCCTGGGCTCATTATACCATAATGTAATCTCCTTACTGTACACATGAAGTTCCTGCTGAATCTCTGACTGTACCTGGATCAAAGCACTTCCAGAGAAGGTGAAATGGGATGACTACAGTGGCTATGTCAAATCCAAGTTTAGGAGAAATAGTCAAGACCCTCTTTTAACAAATAAAAAACACCTTATCCAGCCCATTGATTCAAACTGACTTTCAAACCCAAGGACCAGGTGCTTAATCAAACCAGCCTGAGTCTGTCTAGACATGTCAGTCTGATAGTGGCATAAAAACAGTTGTAGTGAAGGTAGCTTTATGAACAAGGAAAAAGAAAAAGAAAAAAGACTGGTGATATCTACCATTTCAGTTTTTCTGTTCACAAATTATTGCTATTTGTTAATTTTTATCATATAGAAGTTTTAATGTTTTACGTAAGTTCTTAATTAAGGTCTATTTAGAAAAATAGAGCTCTTGTCAGTTAGTGAGAGAAAATGTAATTCAGGAAACAGTTACAATAGGTCAAAAAAGTAGAGTAAAACAAAGCTTCCTGGAGATTAGTTCTGGTTATAATCTCTTACAAATAAAAGTTTTGTTAACAGAACTCAGGATTCTGGCTCTAGGTGAAGTTACACTGAATGCCTGAGGAGATTCTTAAGTGGAGGATTCAAAATATCAGAGAAAGAAAGAAAAATATTATGACTTATTTCCACATACTGTCCAGTTTCTTATCAGTGCCTTCCTTGGGAGAATCCTCCAGAGTTCATTTGAAAGGGTTGGAAATACCATATATTGAGTCCCTTTGATTGTGATATAAAACAGAACAGAAATGAGGAAATGGATTGGGGGCAAAGAGGTAAATGATCAATGATTAGAAGAATCACATACATCTATTATTCTGTTTGTGGTTTCTGATTTGCTGCTTTGTTATTAAAGCCCTTACATTTCCCCAGGACTATTTCTTATATGATTTCTATTTAATTCTGAGTCTGTTATGTTTTGGATCTAAGAATGACCCTTGAAGAGCTCATGTAATAGGCAATGAAGCAATGTTCAGAGGTGAAAAGATTGGATAATGAGAGCTATCTCCTCATTTGTATGTATTAATAATTTGAATGGACTACGGTTGGTAAGTATAGACAGGTCGGAGTGACTGGAGAAAGTATGTTATTTTTTGGGGGAGGGTTCCTTGGAACCTCTCTCTCACCTGTTAAGTAGTAATAATCATCAGTGGAATGTAAATCAATAATAAAGCAGCAAGGTCATAGGGTTTCTTTGAATTGATTTAATAAGCAATCAAGTAACTTGTAGAAAAATAACAGGTATACTAACCCTGAGAATAAACACATGAAAGCAAAGGGAGTCAATTTGAAACTTTATCAAGAAGGAAAGGCCTTTGGAATTAACTCCTGACAGGGTCTACAAAGTTTGTTGTAAAGTTGGAATATGTGGCCATAGAGTTTTCATTGTATTTCAGAAGTGAAATTTCATTGATAGTAAAAGTGCTCTAGAATGAGGTTTTCCTGGTCATTAACCCCAGCACACATGCTAACATAAAATCAACTTGTTGATGAACCCCTCCTACCTGAGAATGGGAAGGTCATCATGACAGTTCCAGGAAGGACCAACTAAGGTAAAAACAATTCCCACTTGATGTGAAGGAGAAGATAAACATCTGATTGATGAGGACCACAGAAGGTGTATCCCATAAACAATAAACAATAATAAATTTGGTAGTAGCATTTTTTCTTTGCCATTCTGTGCTTAGAGATGACCCACTCTTTCTCTCTGTCTTGAGAGTGTTCTTTCTTTAATTTTCACTTATAATAAAATTCCCTTGATTGACTTCCATGTCTGACTTTAAATTTTCTTTTGTTGGGACACAAAAACTGAGGTTTGGAGCTTAAGTTCCTCACTTTTCTGGAAAAGATCCATTCCTCCCACTGCCTCACCGCCACCTCCCCTGCTCTCTCTGCTTCCCAGGTGCTATGAAGTGAGAAGCTTTATTCCAGCATTCTCATCAACTCTCATCTCAGGCCCAGAGCAATGGAGTCCTCCAATGAACCTCTGAAACTGTGAACCCAGAATAAGTTTTTTGCTCCTATATGTTGTTCTTTTCAGGCATTTTAGTTATATCAATGAAAAGATAACACAGAATCTTACATTTTTTTAGTTTGCCTGAAATACAGTTTGGTGTAAAATGTAAGAAGGGATCCACTTTTATTGCTAAATGAAACTAGTTGACCGAATATTATTACTTCTCTTTTCATATGAATTAGAGCTTTTTCATATTCAGAATTTTAGGGAAATTTGAATTTACCTCTATGATTTGTATTTAGCTCTATATGGCTCTTTGAATATTTTTTTAATAATATATCATAATACTTATTTTTCACTCACCCTATGGTGTATTCTAAAAGTTCATCACAAACATTGCTTCTCTCAGATGAGTCTCAAGATCATTTCATGTAATTAGAAAACAAAATGAGAAATTCAAACATAGAAAATGTTTATGTTACAACACAAATGAATTTCTACTTCCCACTGTTAGACTGACCACACACACACATAAATATCATATCTCTATTTAAAGATACAGATATGAAAACATCATGCTGTTAATTCTTACTTAGTTTTCAACAATGGGAACACAGATGGAAAATAGGACAGTAGGAACCTACAAGAATATTCTCAAGAAAAACTTGAAATTGATAGTATAACCATAGTAGAAAAAAAATAGAGAGACATTTTAAACTTCAACAACAACAAGAACAACAACAACAACAAAAAACTTGCAGCTGAATTCATGATAGAAAACAATGAATCAAAACCTCGGAATATGGTGAATTAGAGGAAAAGTGCACTCCTCAGTAGTTCCTCACTCAGGCAAGATTTAAATAGTAAGAAGTCTGTCCTTAGTGAGGTGAGTGTGCAAAGGAATTGAAATTCAGTAAAATAATTAAAGAGACACAATGTGGGATTGAATGCTAATAGGTGCCTTGGCTAGGAAAGCTTGCAGTGAAAAAAGAAGTTCTCTAAAAGAATGTTGAAATGAGGGAAATGGAAAGGGGGAGCTGGCTACTCCCCTTATCTCCAATCTTTAGGAAAGAATCTAAATAGGGTGACCTGGGTTCTAAAGTAAAAGAATGTACTCATAAAACATCTGAAGAAATCCACCTGTGCAGTGGGCACACAATTTGGCATACACACACACACACACACACACACACACACACACACACACACTCTCTCCCCAGCTCATAGGCACAACATTGGCCTCCATTTTAACCTGGCCCTCCACTGCCAAAGAATGAAGAAGTAATAAAGTCTCTAAAACCTCTCAATTGAGTCCTCCAAGTTCTTCTTTTGGGAAGAGCAAACAATATGCTTAGGGTGTTGCACACACAGTAAATTGAAAACCTTAAACCTAAAATAAGAAACAATATATTATATACATGCACCAGCTTGCCTGGTGGCAATATCAGTAGCATCAGAGGCATCAGTGCCACCAGGCCACTGCAGAGGGGAGACAAAAAACAGAGAGAGGAAAGCCTGGTGAATAAAATTGGCTTGGGGGAACCTGTGGAATATACAGAGAGGCTGAGCTTAACTGACTCAGAAACAGTGGGGAATATTGTTGAGTTAAAAAAAAAAATTAAATTGATCAGTCATTTCAAGTGGCCCCACAGCAACAAGAAAAGGTGGGATGTATCTTTTCTATCAATTATAATAAAAAGATATTTACAAATTGTTTAATTCACTAGTGCTACTTTTTTATGATTCACTGTCACCTCAGGACATCTAGAAAGCTTAAATGTTGTGAAAGGAAGTATGAACTTTGTGCCCAACAAACACAATTTACCACAAATGCACATGTAGATCTGTGGTTATAATGTAGATCTGTGGTTATAATGTAAACCTGTCGTCCAGATATGGAGACACTAGCAATGAGAACTTCCCCTCAGCCTTCCTCTTCTCCCTCCAAGAGGTAGATTAACAAGGGTCATTGCCAGAAAACAGTTCTTCCTAAAAACTAACAAAAGGGTATTTACATAGGGATTATTTTGCTTCTTCTAACAAATATTGGGCATTAGGACTTATCCTTTAATACCCAGTAATATTAACTAAAATGCACTTATAACAATGGCTAGACAATCTGAATTAATCTAAGGGGCACAGGTTGTTTCTCTATGCAGACTTTCTCCTTCCCCCACTCACCACTCAGTGAGCCTTCAACCTACTCTCCAAGACATTAAGTTCAACAATTCCATTCCCCTAAATGGCAACTATTCCTATGTAGTTACAAAAAAAATACTTAAAGGCATTACTTTAGCCCTCTACTTTTACCATGTGTTGTTCACTTTTAAACATCTAGAGACACTAGATATTTCCAACAAAGACTTAAGTTTCCAATATACATACAGTATCACTGCATAAACTTCAACACTTACTTAACAAAGGACATACTTTGAAGCAACCCCATCCCCTTCTTAAAAGACTAGAGTTTTAAAGTGTCTTCCAAACAGTAACATTCTTTCTCCCTTGTCACATGTGTCACATCTGAGTGTCACATGATATGGTGTTACAATTTCACTTCCAAAAGTCCTTTTCAGAAGACTTCCTTTCTATGAATTTTAACACAGAGTGTACAAATGTGTGAGTTTACTAACTCTAGTTTTGTCATACATTGACAACCTCTTTAATATCTAGAGACTAGGTATTACAAAATTAGGAATCGTTTGTCCAGTATATATATAATATATACAGTTAGGCTGGCAGCAGAAAGGCACAGGGAAACACACAGGGAAAGATGGGAGCAAGTGCTCAAAGCTTTACTCTAGCCCATGTTTTCCCATGCGGGTGATGAAATTTGGGGTTCTGAGTGAAGTGGGATGGCACTGAAATAAAAGCTAAGAAAGACAAAATGGCAAAGAAAGCACAGGACAGAGGAAGTAATTTTAGACAGGGGTGTGTGAAATGGGGTGGGGGTGGGGGCAGGCTGGCTCTTCGATCATAGGGATCAAGCTCATACTGGAGAAAAAGAGAGAGCTAGAGCCTGCATTTGCTTTATTTACATGGGGGGAAGCATCAAAGGTTTTCCATGGAATGTTCTTTTGCCAAATAAGATAGGAGGTGGGCTGTCCAGTTTCCACTCTAGAGCTAAGAGAGCCATTTCCCTAGCTGAGCCATGACAGAGGTCATGTGCATTGCACAATCCATGAGTGGGAAGGGCCACAAAATAGTTTGCAATGCCAAACCTAAATCTTCCTGATTCAAGGATGAGTGAAGCTCAAATAATTTATAGGTGTCATCCCACATTTTACATTTTGATGTGAGCCACTGGTGTGTGTGTATTTTTATTTTTTTTGGCTGTACTATAAGAATACTTTAATTCACTGGTAGTATGCATTCTTGCTAATATTATAATAGTAGAAATCTGGTAATGAAACAAGTTTGGTATATTTTATTGCTCAATCTCATTTTAAATTGAGATTAAGGGAATGCATTATTTTAGTTGTAACTCTGCCAATATGTCTATATAGAGACCTGTTGCCATTTCTGTCTTCAGCGAAATTTTTGTCCCCAAGAAAGGATAACAGATTGAGTTGGTGTAGTGTATTCTTGGTTATCAAAAATACTCATATAGCTTTGGGATTTTGAAATGGTGAATATTCATGATGTGTGGAAAAGCATGAAACACACTACAATCTCAATCACACAAAATGGGATATTGTGTGCGTATGGCAGGACCTGGAGGGATATGTCCAATTAAGCTGCTTGTGACTGGATAACTTTGTTTTTTGCTTGTGTTTTTATTTTTCCTGTAATTAATAGTTAACTTTAAAAAAAATAAAAGCTATTTTAAAAACCTGTAAAAAAATATGGCATGAGATTGCAAACTCAGAAAGACAGCTTCCAGTTTAACCCAGCATTCACCTGTGGTGGGATTCAGAGTGTCCCTAGACCAGCATGATTGACACAGGCACAAAGGGGACTGTGCTTAGGAAAATTCAGGCTGGAAACACCAAGGAGAGAAATTCCCCTTTGTTGCTGGAATCTCATATGAACAACTGAAAAGATTCCAAAAACCAGTCAGATAGGTGAGCCTGCACTCCAGGTATGATCCTAGATAATTCACAACTATGATTATTAAATAGGTGAAGTTTGTGAATGTTTAGACTTCTCACCCTAAAAGTGGAATTTTATAGAGGTTCCTGAGACTCAGACACCCAGAAGAGATTGACATCATCCCAGAAACACTGAGTATGAATCTAATATTGAATAACCAGGAACAGTTCCAGAGGTAAGCCAAGACTAAACTCCAGCTGTGTGGACTTCCAAATTAAAACTCTGTACCAGCTCTGCTGGAAGAGTGTATTCATCAGCACTCCTCAGTCTATCCCATTCTACTGAGAAAAGGGAAGCTGAGAGCGACTATAGTCAGTTTTGGCTCCTGGCCACACAGGGTGGCAGCTTGATGAGAAACAGAGAGATGTGGGACTTAACAGTATCCAACCCTTGACCCAAGGGTAACAGAGCCAAAAAAAAAAAAAAAAAAAAAAAAAGAATGGCATAAGAGCATAAGCAATGAACATTCATCCTTGCTGACAATCTTGATTACTTTAGGGGAAACAACCCCTTTATATTTAACCAAGAACATTTTTCCTATTCCCTCTTTTCCATCTTTTAAACATTTAATTTATTAATTTTTAATTTTTTCCATTTTGCGTGAGTGTGTGTGTGTGGGGGGTATGTTTTCACTGTATGGAATATATATGTGTTTTCTATCATTTTAATTTCTTTATTTCTTTCTCATTTATTATTTTGACTTTGACTTCATGGGATAAAATTTTATGTGGGTTTGATTTGTTTTGATCTTATATTTACTTGTTTTTTTGAACTTTAGTTTTGTTTCCTTTTAGTTCTCCTTCTTCACTCTCTTTCCCCACTAATAGCCCAAATTTCCCTATATACCTTTCCTCCCTTTTTAAATTAATTTTAATTTTTGCACCTTCTTCTTTATATCCATCATTCTCTGCCTATCTCCTGCTTCCCTGTTTACTTTTTAAATATTCAAACTTTCTTGACTTTGTCCCCTATTTTCTCTTCACTTAAGGGACTGTAATAACACTCTCTCATAGAATTATATAGTTTACGTAATTTCTACAATATTAATGTTGTGATTATTAATACAATTATTATGGTTTAGATATAATGTGTCCCCAAAACTCATGTGTGAGACAATACAAGAAAATTTAGAGGTGAAATCTGGGTTATGAGATTTTTTTTTTTTTTTTTTTTTTATTGGTTGTTCAAAACATTACACAGCTCATGACATATCATCTTCCATACATTTGATTCAAGTGGGTTATGAACTCCCATTTTTTACCCCAAATACAAGTTGCAGAATCACATCGGTTACACATCCACATTTTTACATAATACCATATTAGTGACTGTTGTATTCTGCTACCTTTCCTATCCCCTACTATCCACCCTCCCCTTCCCTCTCATCTTCCCTCTCTACCCCATCTGCTGTTGTTTAATTCTCTCCCTTGTTTTTTTTTTTTTTTTCCCCTTTCCCCTCACAAACTCTTATATGTAATTTTGTGTAACAATGAGGGTCTCCTTCCATTTCCATAGTTTCCCTTCTCTCTCCCTTTCTCTCCCCCCACTCGTCTCTGTTTAATGTTAATCTTTTCCTCATGCTCTTCTTCCCTGTTCTGATCTTAGTTGCTCTCTTTATATCAAGGAAGACATTTGGCATTTGTTTTTTAAGGATTGGCTAGCTTCACTTAGCATAATCTGCTCTAATGCCATCCATTTCCCTGCAAAATCCATGATTTTGTCATTTTTTAGTGCTGCGTAATACTCCATTGTGTATAAATGCCACAGTTTTTTAATCCATTCATCTATTGAAGGGCATCTGGGTTGATTCCAAAGTCTAGTTATTGTGAATTGTGCTGCCATGATCATTGATGTGGCAGTATCCCTATAGTATGCTCTTTTAAGGTCCTCAGGGAATAGACCGAGAAGGGCGATAGCTGGGTCAAATGGTGGTTCCATTCCCAGCTTTCCTAGGAATCTCCATACTGCTTT